>NC_141700.1:78277458-79477458 GCF_964263255.1 Lissotriton vulgaris | reverse complement strand
CTGGCTCTATGAGTGCTAAAGCGCGAATGGAATGGTAAGTGTGGCATGTTGGCTCTATGAGTGCTAAAGCACGAATGGAATGGTAAGTGTGGCATGTTGGCTCTATGAGTGCTAAAGCCCGAATGGAATGGTAAGTGTGGAATGCTGGCTCTATGAGTGCTAAAGCGTGAATGGAATGGTACGTGTAGAATGCTGGCTCTATGAGTGCTAAAGCTTGAATGGAAAGGTAAGTGTGGAATGCTGGCTCTATGAGTGCTAAAGCGCGAATGGAATGGTAAGTGTGGAATGCTGGCTCTATGAGTGCTAAAGCGCGAATGGAATGGTAATTGTGGCATGATGGCTCTATGAGTGCTAAACCTTGAATGGAAAGGTAAGTGTGGAATGCTGGCTCTATGAGTGCTAAAGCGCGAATGGAATGGTAAGTGTGGAATGCTGGCTCTATGAGTGCTAAAGCTTGAATGAAATGGTAAGTGTGGAATGCTGGCTCTATGAGTGCTAAAGCTTGAATGGAATGGTAAGTGTGGCATGTTGGCTCTATGAGTGCTAAAGCGCAAATGGAATGTTAATTGTGGCATGTTGGCTCTATGAGTGCTAAAGAGCGAATGGAATGGTAATTGTGGCATGTTGGCTCTATGAGTGCTGAAGCGCAAATGGAATGGTAAGTGTGGCATGTTGGCTCTATGAGTGCTAAAGCGCGAATGGAATGGTAATTGTGGCATGTTGGCTCTATGAGTGCTAAAGCGCGAATGGAATGGTAAGTGTGGAATGCTGCCTCTATGAGTGCTAAAGCTTGAATGAAAAGGTAAGTGTGGAATGCTGGCTCTATGAGTGCTAAAGCGCGAATGGAATGATAATTGTGGCATGTTGGCTCTATGAGTGCTGAAGCGCGAATGGAATGGTAAGTGTGGAATTCTGGCTCTATGAGTGCTGAAGCGCAAATGGAATGGTAAGTGTGGCATGTTGGCTCTATGAGTGCTAAAGCGCGAATGGAATGGTAATTGTGGCATGTTGGCTCTATGAGTGCTAAAGCGCGAATGGAATGGTAAGTGTGAAATGTTGGCTGCATGAGTGATGAAGCGCGAATGGAATGGTAAGTGTGGAATGTTGGTTGCATGAGTCATAAAGTGTGAAAGTAAGGGTCAGTGTGAGAATGTTGGCAGCATGATAGATGGAGGATGAATGGAATGGTAAGTGTTGAATGTTGGCTGCATAAGTGATGAAGCATGAATAGAATGGTAAGTGCGGAATGTTGGCTGCATGAGTTATAAAGTGTGAATGTAACGGTAAGTGTGGAATGTTGGAGTGTGGAATGTTGCCTGTCATTTGGGGTCTGAGTTGTCCTTGTGTTGACACTGTTACCAAATTCAGTCCATGACTTTGTCCAGTCCATGGACTGAATGTTCTGGGGGATAAAAGTGAGGATTTGATGTAGCTGGATAGAGAAACTGTGTTTTTCAAGAACCAAGGTATAGTGGAAGAAGAGAGCATTAAAATGTCTGTCCAAATAATCTGGGCTCCGGAAGGTTAGTTGGTCAAAGTGCCTTTTATCAATGACCCAGGTCTCAGGGTTCCTTCAGCCTGACCCATGGGTGGGTATCCGAATAGGAAATCCAGAAGAAATGGCTTGAGACAGTAATTGATGAAATAGACGTAAGCGGAAGAGAAAAGATTTGTTTAAAGAATAAACGGGAGCAGATGACATGGCGGCACCCCGCAGGATAACTGTCCAACCGCCTACTCCTCATCATAGTCTTCCACTTCTTTCTGGTCTATCTTTGCTAATGTCTCACACAGCCTGATCCAGAATCTTGGGAACAGAAGGATCCGGGAAGCTGAAGATGGACTGCTTCTGAATGGTCACAGGTCCTGCCAGGTTCCAGGTTCATAGAGCATGTTGGCTCTATGAGTGCTAAAGAGCGAATGGAATGGTAATTGTGGCATGTTGGCTCTATGAGTGCTGAAGCGCAAATGGAATGGTAAGTGTGGCATGTTGGCTCTATGAGTGCTAAAGCGCGAATGGAATGGTAATTGTGGCATGTTGGCTCTATGAGTGCTAAAGCGCGAATGGAATGGTAAGTGTGGAATGCTGCCTCTATGAGTGCTAAAGCTTGAATGAAAAGGTAAGTGTGGAATGCTGGCTCTATGAGTGCTAAAGCGCGAATGGAATGATAATTGTGGCATGTTGGCTCTATGAGTGCTGAAGCGCGAATGGAATGGTAAGTGTGGAATTCTGGCTCTATGAGTGCTGAAGCGCAAATGGAATGGTAAGTGTGGCATGTTGGCTCTATGAGTGCTAAAGCGCGAATGGAATGGTAATTGTGGCATGTTGGCTCTATGAGTGCTAAAGCGCGAATGGAATGGTAAGTGTGAAATGTTGGCTGCATGAGTGATGAAGCGCGAATGGAATGGTAAGTGTGGAATGTTGGTTGCATGAGTCATAAAGTGTGAAAGTAAGGGTCAGTGTGAGAATGTTGGCAGCATGATAGATGGAGGATGAATGGAATGGTAAGTGTTGAATGTTGGCTGCATAAGTGATGAAGCATGAATAGAATGGTAAGTGCGGAATGTTGGCTGCATGAGTTATAAAGTGTGAATGTAACGGTAAGTGTGGAATGTTGGAGTGTGGAATGTTGCCTGTCATTTGGGGTCTGGAGGCTAAACAAAAATGTCGTTGCTAATTTAGGGGTGTCTTTTTAACCAATATTAGCAATTAAGTCAACTCCTTTGTTTGAAGGGAACGGGTGACAAACACGGAGAAAAACACTGAGATATGGGAAGGGAAATTGCCAGTACATGGGACAAGGCGGACAAGCCATGGGGAAGGGTATCAGACAATAACTGGGAGTGGAGGAGGCGACGGTGTAATTCTAACCTTGGAAATAAAGCAAAGTGAGATTGCGTTACAGTGTGCGTAGCGATATCATTATAAGCAAAAACGCATTATGCACAGCGGCGCTACAAGTGTCCACGGTCTCGCAGTGCTTCATAAATGTTAAAACAAGAAGTGCGCGTAAAGTATGGTAGTGGGTACATACCATACGATGGTCGAGTAGATAAGTTGGGATCACTGTAGTCGGTGTCCCGTCAACTGTTATCTTCACCTCCTTGGTAAGGGCCTGGTCCTAAAATGCAAGAAGTAAATGCTAAAACCGAGGCAAAAATCCGGGTGGCACATAAGAGCGGAAGAAACCCCAGGATGAGATGAGAACCGCCCAGAATAACGTTCCCTTAAGCCGCTGGTGCCTGGAATTCACATAGAGTGGGATACCACGGAACCCAAAGGACTGGGCCGTGAGTATGGAAAGGGGCGACCACTCGGTCCCCCGAACGTATGGTGGAGTACCCCGATCCCCCCGGGAAGCCATTTTGGGCGGGAGGCGAGTTTCGGCTGGTATGCCCGAAGCGGCGTAGCCGGGGCGCGCCTTTTCCCGCCCAAGAGGAGGTTGTCCTAGACACCAACACCGCTAGCCACGCCCTTGAGGCGGATTGGAGGTGGGTACACGCCCGCCCGAAGAAGGATAAAAGGAGCGACAAGCCAAGGAAGCATCCTCTTGTTCCTGTGCTCTGAAGCTGCACCTCCCCGTTGCACGTGAGCTCGAGACGGAACGAAGAGCCATTTTTGAAGAATTAATCGTGTGTTTTCTTCTTTCAGTCCTTTGAGGAATATACGTGGACGATGCCTAGCAAGAAGGTCGGAAAGAGGATCGGGACCGATCAGATGCTCCGTATGCTGATGAAAGACATGGCGGATATGAAAAAGCAGATGGCGGTAATGAATGGTGTTGGGGGGCCTAAGAGAGTCATCGGGCCGGCATTGCCGGGAGTAGTCCCTAGCGGGAGAGGCAGAAGGGCCAAGAAGGGAGCGTCGGGGGGGGAAGCCCCGGTGCCCGAAGTACCCCCTGCGCACCCGGTCGCCCCGATCGAGGCCTAGACTCCGGTCCCAGACGTGGGCCAACCCATCCCTGTGGTAGTCACTCCGGTGAACGGGGAGGATATGCCTCCTGAGCTGGCTGCCCAGTTGGCGGCATGGTTAGGCAAAGAAAACGAGGGGGCCACGGCTGAGGAAGCCAGGGCAATAATGAAGCAGTTGCGGCAATCGAAAGATGCTGCGAAGGCACCGTCTCCTTTTGTTTCCCCGCAGGCTCCCGTGGAACAACCAGGGTCGGGCGTTGGTTCGGCAGGAACTACGGTCACAGTGGCCGGTTCAGGTAAGCAGCCATTGCCGATTGCGGGGGAGGGATCGGTACCTTCAAGGAGGGAAAAAGTTGTTCAGCACATCCCGATGGATGTAAAAGAAAGGATATGGTCTGATAAATATGTGAACATGTTTTCCTTGTTGACCGATCATTATGAGATTGAACATGTTAAAAATCAAAAAGAGTTTCTGCATACTAGTGTATGGCGCGCCAAGATGGCCGCTTTCAGGGTGGATGAGTCGATCGACAATTGGGGCAGAGCGTTTGGAATGTTCATTGCAATTATGGGGGAACGTAGACCCGAATTGTTGGTGGGATTAGCCGTGTATCAGACACGTATCATGGAATTTTTTGGGACATATGGTGGCAATCAATGGTTGTATTACGATAGCATATTTCGTAAGTCCAAGGAGCACGACTCATCCCTGACGTGGGATTGTTTCGACTCCATTTCCTGGCAGAAAATGGAGAAGTCACGCTCGGCGAAGTCGCCATCTTTAGGGGGGGGTATGGTCGAGTTTGCCCGCCATTCGTCTGGGACGCCCTTTCGGGCAGGATCGAGCAACGATCAGCACACAAAGAATAATGGCAACTCAGGTAAAAAGGGGGTTTGCTGGAGCTTTAACAGAGGTAAATGTACTAGGCCGCAGGGATCTTGCAGGTTTAGGCATGAATGTACTGGGTGCGGGCAGTCCTCTCACCCCGAGATCATGTGCAGAGCCAAAAATGGTGATCCGGGAAATAGAGGGGGCGCCAAACAGGTCTGAAATAGTCCGAGGGGCGCCTCTCCCTACCCCGATTGATATCATGGCAATGAGTCCTTGGTTGAACGAATATCCGGATCATATCTCCACTGGGGTGTTGCGAGATGGTTTTTCATATGGTTTCCGCATCCCGGCGGGGGATTTTCAGGGTAAAGCACAATGCAGGAACCAACTGTCGGTTCTGCAGAATACGGCGGTGGTACAAGCTAAGATTGGGAAGGAGGTGACCCGGGGTCGGGTTGCCGGCCCATTTGACATGCCGCCTGTTGCTAATTTTGTTTGTTCGCCTCTGGGAGTGGTGCCCAAAAAGGACCCAGGGGAATTCAGGTTGATACATAATTTGTCAGCCCCAAGGGGTCTCTCGGTGAACGACGCAATTGACCCGGGAGTTTGTTCGGTGCGGTACGCATCTTTTGATGAGGCTGTCGCCATGTTGAATCGCCTGGTGCCCGGAGCGCTGATGGCCAAGTCGGACATTGAGTCGGCGTTCCGGTTGCTCCCGGTACACCCAGATGATCAGCGTCTCCTTGGTTTCATGTTTCAGGGACGCTATTACATGGATAAATGTATGCCAATGGGTTGCTCCATTTCTTGTGCGTATTTTGAAAAATTCAGTAGTTTTTTACAATGGGCGTTCACAAGAACAACAGGATTTACACATGTTATGCATTATCTTGATGATTTTCTATTTCTGGGGGCAGCCGGGGACATGGAATGTGCACAGGCTTTGAATGAATTTTGTAATCTCATGACCCGCTTTGGCGTGCCATTGGCACCAGGTAAGACAGTGGGCCCGGCTACTTCGCTCGAGTTTCTTGGAATAGAGCTCGACTCCGAAGAGGGTGCTTCCGTTTGCCTAAGGAAAAGGTAACGAAGTTTAAGACATCACTTGAAACATGTATTGGTGAGACGAAGGTTAATTTACATCAGTTGCAGCAAGCTGTGGGTCAGCTGAACTTTGCCCTTAGAGTAATACCGATGGCTCGCCCCTTTTCCCGCTCTATTGCTCAAGCCATGGTCGGCCTTAAAGAAGGACACCACCGCACAAGGCTCTCGGCAGAGGTCCGCCAGGACATGCGCATATGGTTGGCATTCCTGGCGGATTTCAACGGTCGTGTCGTGTGGAACAAACCAGCGGTCTCCTCCGTGGAGCTGGGGTTGTGGACGGACTCGGCAGGGAGCGTGGGTTTTGGCGCCATCCTGTGTAATCATTGGTCGGCACGAACCTGGCCGCCATGGTGGCACGAGAATGGGTTGACGGGTAACATTGGGTTTCTCGAACTGTTCCCTATCCTGGTGGCCTTGAAAACATGGCCTGAGGAGTTTCGTGATCGCTCTGTGGTTTTCTGGTCTGATAATATGACCGTGGTTGAGTGTATCAATAGTCAGGCAGCACGCTGCAAATGGATTTTGAGACTGTTGAAGGAAATTGTCCTGCTGTGTATGAGACTAAACGTCCACTTTAGGGCGAGACATGTGCCAGGGGTGTTAAATCAGGCAGCTGATGCACTTTCTCGTTCCCGTATGCAGGCCTTCTGGGGTTTTCTGCCCTCAGCGGACCCGGTGGCGGCACCATTTCCGGAAGCTCTCTGGTCTCTCGGTGCCCCGGACTACAAGACCTTGTGGGAGAGAGTTTAGCACCCAGGACAAGGAAGGCTTATGAAGGGGCGTTCCGTTCTTATTTGTCCTTTTTGGGTTCAGCTAGGGGGGAGCTGTGGGGCCAAGAAGAGTATGTCCTGAACTTTTTGTTATCATTACATCAGGCAGGCAAATCAGTGGCTACGACCAATAGGCACCGGGCCGCCATTTCTTTCATGGCACGGGCCCATGGCATACAGGATCCCACTGCGTCTTTCTTGGTGCAGAAGGCGTT
Organism: Lissotriton vulgaris; assembly: GCF_964263255.1. NCBI lineage: Eukaryota > Metazoa > Chordata > Amphibia > Caudata > Salamandridae > Lissotriton > Lissotriton vulgaris. The sequence goes on along the minus strand of NC_141700.1, from coordinate 79,470,625 downwards.
GCGTGGGTGGCAACGCCGTGAGGGTTGCAGAGTGGATGAAAGACATCCGATAGGTCTTGAAAGGTTGGCCCTGTTACTGTCCGTACTCCCTGCGACATGTTCGTCTCAATCAGAGACAGTGCTATTCCGGGCCTCTTTTGCATTAGCATTCCATGGGGCTATGCGGGTAAGCGAGCTGGTAGCGAGGAACAAGCGGGATACGGGGGGAGGTCTGTGCCGTGAGCACATCCAAATTAAGGGGGAGACAATGGTAGTCTCATTTGTCAGGTCCAAGACCGATCAGAAAGCGATCGGGGACAGTGTAGTGGTTCAGCGGATTCCGGGATCTCCCATGTGCCCAGTAGCATGCGTTGAGGAGTATTTGGCGCAGAGGGCGGCATCATGGGAGGAAAGCTTGCTGAGGCACGCCGACGCCACCCCGCTGACTAGGTTTCAGTTTCCGCGGGTGCTAACGATGGCGATCGCAGCGGCGGGCTTGAACCCGTGCGAGTTTGGGACTCATTCCTTCAGGATAGGGGCTGCTACAGAGGCTACAGCCAGGGGTCTGAGTGTGGAAAAAGTGAAACAGTTGGGGCGTTGGTCCTCGAATTGTTATAAAAGGTATGTGCGGTTGCACATGTTGTGAAGCCTATGTCTTGTACTCACGCTTCTTATTTCTGTTTGGTTTACAGTGTCGCGAGCTTACGAAGCGGGGCGGACTGTGCAGTCGACCCGACACCTGGGAACCAGCGGTCAAAGATCACCGGCTGAGGAAAGAGTGGTGTGGGTCGTGGGCCACTCATACGTGAGGCGTGCCGCAGATGTATTCAAAGCAGGTGACATGATTCACATGGCTGGGGAATACGGGTACAGGGTGACCTTCTACGGAAGGGGCGGGCTCTGTATTGACCAGTTTCAAAGTTTTATCGAGGGTTTGTTAGGGCGGACAAGGTCACCGCCATCTATAATCATAGTGCATCTTGGGGGCAATGATTTGGTGACCACTGGTAGACGAATACTTCTCGAGTTGATACTATCCACAGTGAGTTGGTTGGCGAGAAGGGTTCCAGGGTGCACGATTGCATGGTCCCATATGATTCCACGAAGAGTGTGGCGGGGGGCTATTTCGGTGGCTGCTGTAAATCATTCAGTGAAGAAGGTGAATAACAAGCTTGGTAGATTGTTCCGTACTAGTACATTGCATTCTATTCCGCATGGGTGTATCAGGGGGGACCAAATGTATCTAGAGGATGGAGTTCACTTGTCCCGGGTGGGGAATTCTTTACTCATAGGAGACTTCGTAGCTTGGTTAAAGAGTTTGCAGCCATGACCTTTAAGTAGGAGTTTTTGTGGGGGGTCCGGATAGCCGGTCAACTATCCGGCCTGTGGCGGTAAGGTCATGATCGGTGAGCAGGAATTAGAAGATCCCTAGAGGTAGGGCGTCACCCATTATGGATGGGAGCGCCCGGGGGGAGGCGGCCATTGGCCCCTCAAACGGGGAGGCGGTCCCCTCTAAGGATGGGGACGCCGAAAGGGAAGGCGGCCATAGGCCCCTCCCTGGGGAGGAGGGGCTAGGGCCTCTCCTGGGAATTTCCCGGGGCCAGGACATCTGCGACGGCAGATGTGGTAAGTTGTGTGGGGTGGGAGGGGGGTCTACACTACCTTCTAGACACCTCACACGAGTCCTCGGACGACCACTAAAGATGGCGTCGAGTTATCAGGGGGCCCCCGCTAAGACAAGGGAAATTGGAAGTTGGCACAGAGGTACAGTCCTCTGTGCGACCGCCCCTCACAAGTGAGGGGGGGAGTTCTGGTAGTGGGGATCTGACACCGGTTACGACCTTGCCGTTGGCCCGTAAATGTTAGGATGTACAATTTCAAAGTTTGAGTAATGCATTTGCAGGATGTTTAGTATCGGCTAGGAGAACCTTTGTATTAGAGATGTGTTAAGGTCAGCCAAGAACATCGTAATGTGTAAATGAAATTGTACATGATATGAAACTGTTATTTTAACGTTTTAATTTTGTTTCATATTTTAATAAATACGGCCGGGAGGGTAACTCCCTCCCGCCTTCCACAAGTTCAGAACTGTTTCCGTCTTCCCATCCTTGGGGATTGTGTTGAGAGAGGGTGGCGGGTATCTCAGCCATATGGAAAGGGGCGACCACTCGGTCCCCCCGAACGTATGGTGGAGTACCCCGATCCCCCCGGGAAGCCATTTTGGGCGGGAGGCGAGTTTCGGCTGGTATGCCCGAAGCGGCGTAGCCGGGGCGCGCCTTTTCCCGCCCAAGAGGGGGTTGTCCTAGACACCAACACCGCTAGCCACGCCCTGGAGGCGGATTGGAGGTGGGTACACGCCCGCCCGAAGAAGGATAAAAGGAGCGACAAGCCAAGGAAGCATCCTCTTGTTCCTGTGCTCTGAAGCTGCACCTCCCCGTTGCACGTGAGCTTGAGACGGAACGAAGAGCCATTTTTGACCCGCCCACCAGCCCCTGATGACAGCGATTTGTGGAATAAAGTCGAGTGTCATGTTATTGTTTTTCTTACAGGTTGTTTTAAATAAAGTTGGTAACTTGGTGTGTAATAAAGTTGATAATTTTTCCTTTTCAGCATGTTTTATTCAGCAAAGTAGTTGCACCGGATGCTCGGTAGAGATTATACTTTGATTCGCTTAAGTAAATTGTTTTCTCCATTTTAGTCTTAGATTGTCGTATTTATTTTGGTCGGGCGGTAAGGTCATGATCGGTGAGCAGGAATTAGAAGATCCCTAGAGGTAGGGCGTCACCCATTATGGATGGGAGCGCCCGGGGGGAGGCGGCCATTGGCCCCTCAAACGGGGAGGCGGTCCCCTCTAAGGATGGGGACGCCGAAAGGGAAGGCGGCCATAGGCCCCTCCCTGGGGAGGAGGGGCTAGGGCCTCTCCTGGGAATTTCCCGGGGCCAGGACATCTGCGACGGCAGATGTGGTAAGTTGTGTGGGGTGGGAGGGGGGTCTACGCTACCTTCTAGACACCTCACACGAGTCCTCGGACGACCACTAAAGATGGCGTCGAGTTACCAGGGGGCCCCCGCTAAGATAAGGGAAATTGGAAGTTGGCACAGAGGTACAGTCCTCTGTGCGACCGCCCCTCACAAGTGAGGGGGGGAGTTCTGGTAGTGGGGATCTGACACCGGTTACGACCTTGCCGTTGGCCCGTAAATGTTAGGATGTACAATTTCAAAGTTTGAGTAATGCATTTGCAGGATGTTTAGTATCGGCTAGAAGAACCTTTGTATTAGAGATGTGTTAAGGTCAGCCAAGAACATCGTAATGTGTAAATGAAATTGTACATGATATGAAACTGTTATTTTAACGTTTTAATTTTGTTTCATATTTTAATAAATACGGCCGGGAGGGTAACTCCCTCCCGCCTTCCACAAGTTCAGAACTGTTTCCGTCTTCCCATCCTTGGGGATTGTGTTGAGAGGGGGTGGCGGGTATCTCAGCCATACGTGTAGGGCGCGCATTGGGCATGACCGTAAAAACAGTGGGGGTGTGGCATGCCCGTGTAAACCCGGTGGGGGTTAGCGCATTCCTAGTATGTCAAGAGACACAGGGTAAGCGCTGATAATGACGCTTTCAATTGCAAAAAACGTTATCAGCTATTGGGGATCTGAGCAAGACATTACGGCCTTAGCGAGATGCTATAGAAGGTGCTAATTATAAATAGGATTGGGTACCACTGGGCTCACGTTATGAGAGTATAAGGTGGGGGCGCATGGGTCCTGGCCATGACAGCAGCAAGGATGCGGTCAGCCCGTGTTATCAGAAAAGGGGGGGTGCGTTCCTGGTATAGCAAGAGACCTGGGGTGAGATCGCCTAAGGGAAGCCTTCGATTATTAACAAAATATCTGCCTAAAGCTAGAATAGGCTGCATTAGCGGGATAGAAGATTAGGCGCTGGTAAATACCTTGACCAGAGTTCTTCCGGCGTAATCCTTTCCAGGTAGAAGATGAAAGGCAAGTGGATGTCTCCAATCATGTCAATGTTATTCATTCTATTTATATTTTACCATTACAGCCCTGATGAAGTCCAATTGCCATTGGACGAAACGCGATGGCTGAAGGTTGTGTTATTTGAAATAAAATGACTTATCTCAAACCATGGAATTGACTTAATTGTAAGATTTCTACTCGCAGTCCCGCGGGGCACATCGACATATGCATGCCATTTGGAAGTGGGCCTGTCTTATTTAACAGATATAATTAAAATCCAACCCCTTCTTCTACGGCACCGCATTTGGTCTAGTAGTGAAACTACTCTCTGCCAAAGGTTCATACAAGATTGCATTTCCTTAGACAATGCCCATAAGATCGGATGGATTGCATATATTAGGAAATTCCTCAATGACATGGGTATGTTACAATACTATCATTCCCCCACTTCAATTGTTGTTTTGCCGAGAAAACTGTTTAAAAAAGCTTCTTTAGCTCATCTAGAATCCCTGAGGCTGTCTAGTGAGGTAATCAAAGTGACAGTCCAACACTCGCTACTAATTCAAACAACCATGACGGCCCAGCCTTACCTAACTTTCAATTTCTCAGGTTTTCAAAGATTCTTATTAACTAGGTTCAGGTTAGATATTTTTCATCATTTGGTTACTTTCCCTACAACTAATAACTGGGCAAAGTTCTTACAACCCTGTCCCTGCGATGACACCTCCCCCCAATCAACGACTCATACAATACTGTTTTGTAAATTCTACCACGAACCAAGGAGACGCTGGCTCAGACCTATTTTAAAAATCATGGGCCTACGAAAGTGCCGTCCCGCCTTTCTCGCCCTGCAATGTCTGGACGCGGAGTGTTTTGCCAAATCGATAGCAAAATTCTTGAGCTTAGTCGTTAGGCATAGGCAAGATTTGGATTAACATAGGGTGCTTATTTTTTTCTTTTTATCACGTCATGTTTTTACTGTTAAAGTTTGATATGATTTATTAGATTTTATTAGTATTTAATCATGCTGCAGCGAACGATTGCTGTTTTAAAAAAAAATTGTTTAATTACTGATCTTAAAACTAACATAATTTTCTCGCCTAAGCACCATGCACTTTATATACAGTCGTGTTGAAGTGTTGTTCTCCAGAGTCCCACCCTAAAAATTACTGTAATGACTTTTTTCCTGTTATTAGGAGAATTGCCGAAATTGCATGACGCCAAAATTAACTTGTTAGTTGTTATCCTTTCAACACTTTACCCTGAAGATCATATTTTTATATTGTGCTTTTATGTATTTGCAAGTACTTTTATGGCTGTTTGATACAACCGAATAAAGTTGAATAAATTGAAATTGAAAAATTGATTTAATTGCTATTATTGGATATAAACTTTCTGGGAGTGCACCGCTCCACATTGTGCTTAGCTTCTAACCTACGTTGCAGTTTGAATCTAACAGCGGCAGGTGTAAGAGTCGCAAGTGCACATCAACTATAGTTACTTGGAACCCACAACAATAGCAACTAAGCAGCGAGGTGCGGCCACTGTGATCCGCCGTTGGTCCGTTTGTAGTGTCACTTTACAACACTCTTTCACATGAGGAAAGAGTGATATATCTATGAGAGGCAGTGCAATTTCCATGCCAAACCAACCGAAGGAAGCCACTTACCAATCTACCAGCAGGTTGCCCCCAAAAACAGAAAGGTTGCCGAGGTGATTAGCGCCAGGTGGAGATCAAAATTACACAAACTAGGCTTTCACTACCAGTTGTGCTCAGTGGTATTTCTGTATGTTTTTCGATACCTCACTACAACAAGTTATAGGTGTGCTGAATCCTGCTTGGTATTTGCAGGTGAGGGTATGCAACTGTTAATACCACGCTTGACAGTGCAATCTGCTTTCCAGTTACAATTTCCACATGCTAACAATCTGTGGAGTAAGTGAACATAAAAGTGCAAGGAATTGGGATAAACATGTAATAATAGATCTAATATTACAGGCATGGGCATTATTGCCTATTCCCTAGAACAGTAATTGCCAGGTATTGAAATTGTATAAGCACCTGGTATCAGTAATACCTATTTTAAGTGGGTAGTCAATAATGAAGTCCCTAGAGGATACCAGTCCTGGTCGGAGACAGTAATGGCACCACTAATGAAAGAGCTAAAAGCCTCAAGGAAGAGGTGGGATCTTACAAGGATGAGGTGGGATCTTCCTGTGATAATACAAAACAACAATTTTGGGCGATGGCAAATATTTACTCCTAGCCGAAATCTGTAAAATGTTTGCAAATGAGCAAAATAGTTTCCCAAAGTTTTGGCAAACAGCCCCTATTATACAAACTCTGTAAAAATGCTAGAATGTTGTAATAACCAAGCCCAATTTATTTAAAAAGTTATTGAATAAAAATGTGTCAACTATCTATTAAAATCTATCCAGAGTGAACATTTTATATAAGTAGGGTAATCTCTTTATGTGGAAATAGATGATATGTTTCATTACAATCATTAAATAGAGCACATAGGGCCAGATGTAGGTAATCTCGATTTACCTACTCTTAAATACCGAATCATACCGATTCGGTATTTAGGAGTAGGTAAATGGGATGTAGGTAATTTCTCTTTTGAAATTACTGAATCGGTAAGAATCGGTAATTACCGAATCGGTAAATACCGATTCGGTAATTGGGGGAAACATTGAAGGGTGGCAGGGTGTCACTTTGACACCCTGTTGCACCCCTCAATCGTGTATGGGTGCACATGTTGCAGACATACATGCCCTAAGGGCATGTATGTCTGGATCATGGCAGCGTTTGAAAAGCAAAAAAAATGCTTTTTCAATGCTTTTCCTTATTTACCACCAATTTCTAGTTGGTGGTAAATAACAAATTCTTAAAGCCCTGTAGCACTGATTATGACTTACCAGGATTTAGCTGCTGATACAGTGTGGCCTGCAGTTATCTTTCCAGACACTAATCCCGCACTTAAATGTGGCTATGATGAGTTCATCCCCACAGACTAGAGACTTACTGGATTGACCTGATTGTTTTAGGTGGACTACAGAATTCCCAGTTCCATTGAGGATTAACGCAGAGAACCTTTACGAAGTACAAGACAAGAAGTGAATTTAGGAGTATTCAAGGAGCAAATGAGTCATGGGCCTGGCCCTGGAGAGCATTCTGTGTTCACAATGCCATAGGAGTAGGGGGTCCTACCTGTGCTGGTCTTGCAAGCCAAGCCTTTGTGGACTTTTTAAGATAGATTTCCCCCCTGGGAAAATTGACCTCGGGAGTTCCTGCAGCAAGAAAATCCTAGTGAAGGAACTCTGTGGCAGGTATAAATATTTATTTAGTACATATTTATTAATTGCATTGTTTGTGATTTCAAGAGGGGGCAGTAAATTGTAAAAGTACCTCAATTGTCTAGCAACACTGAGTCCATTTTTAGCTCTACAGAGGTACTCCTCCTTTTTGTTTTGATAATTAAAATTTGATAAAAGCTGGAAAAATTCCAATTGATTTTAACACTTTAGATGACTGCCCAATGCACCAGCCTCCATCTCATACACTCTGCCCCCCAAACTTCCTATTTTATTGTTTCCAACCGACTCAAAAAAATTATTAGGAATGTAAATGGAATACAGTCAAAATGTTTAGATGGCGTGTAATGTTGATGGGACAAATCAAACTCGGTTAATGATTAAATATGTGAAAAAATCCATATTGACAGTCAGGTGCCACAAAGAAATTTCAGCAGAATATTTTTGAGAGCTAATATAACATTGTGCCGCCCTACTGCTAAGCCTTCTTATTGTATTGTATTGTTGTTGCATTTAAACATGCTGGTTGTCAGTCATGCACACTATGGCAAAAATGTAGAGGAGCCTGGGTGTCCAAGCACCCCTAAAATGTATTTCAATCACCGGCATTCCATGGGAAGTAATAGCCTTGTATCTGGTCCATCCTTCCAGAAAGGGCTACAAAGGTGCATTTGTTTAAATTAACCCGTTGCATGCTGCCGCGATTCTGCGCCTGTGCGGCAAAATGGCGAGTGGGCGGGTTTATGACGGCCCCCAGCCGTCATCGGCATACGAGCGCCCTAGTGCAAGACGGATGGGGGCCGTCATCAGCATGCAAGGGGTTAACTAAATTTTCAGCTTACCAAAAGTGACATTCATTTGTCCATGATGAAAAATGTGCATCTAGCCATATTTATCCAACTTGGTTCCCAGAAGCTGTGACCTTCACCTCAAAGATCGATGGCCATGATTTTGAATTTGAACATAAATTCCAAAATGTTTTATATTGGTATGTGCAGCAACTGGTGAAGATAAAAAAAGAAAAACATCCAGACAACAACTCATCAGCTCCAAATGGGTGGTCTGGAGGAAACACTTTAAGGGGGTCATTACGATCGCGGACGGACTTGAGTCCGTCCGCGACCCCAGAGCATGAGGGAACGTCCGCATGGGCTGTGGCGTTCCCTCTGTGCAGATTAGGATGTGACCGCCAGGGTGGCGGTCACATCCTCTATTTTAACATTGCGGCGGGTGGAGCTTCAAGCTGCACCCGCAGCAATGTTAAAAATGCATGCACAGCATTTGCGTGCACAAAGCGGCAGGCACCGCGCGGTGCCTGCTGCATTGTGCACGCAAATGCAGGGGGTACCTATGGTACCCCCCATGTGCACCCCCCACCCCCACTACACCTAGGGGGCCCGCAACGGGCCCCCGCAGTGCAGTTACACATGCTTTTCCACGGCGGAAAAGCTGCCGCGGAAAAGCATGTTCCCAAGCACATCCTAATCTGGCTGACGGTGTCTGAGAGACACCGTCACCATTTTAGTGCTTTTCCGCCGCGGTTGTAAGCCAGCCACGGCGGAAAAGCTGCAGACCTAAACCATGACCCACCAGCCATCCTAATGTGGCGGTGGGTCCTTGTGGGTCCGCAGAGGATTTTCCGCATCCTCCGGGCCGGCGGTGGCTTCCGCCGGCCCGGGGGATGCGGAAAATCCTCCATCGTAATGACCCCCTTAGTCACGTCCTGAAATGCTTCTTAAAGACCTTGATAGCAAAGGGGAGAAATTATTAGAGCAGATTCTTCGTTGTTTCCCCAAATCACTTACTGGTTTTATCAGTCATGAGCTAGTACAAGGACAACAGCCCCAGGAAGTAATGACCTCCCAAAACATTCAGCATGATACAAACATGGGGTAAAAACAATGAGCTCACAAGACTCTGCTCTCTGGATTTTATGAAGATGAGGTGAAGGCTAATGATTATTTACCTCTGTTCTGATTAGGTATTACAAATACTGTGCATGAAGCCTTTAGACCAGGACCTCCATGTATAGATTTCAGACTTAAACAAACATCATGAACTCTTAACTTGGTGACACCTACTGCCATCCTTCTTCGCCCTTCGTCTGCACCTTCCACCATTCAAACATGCTTGGTAGTCGCCAAAGTGGGGAACACATCAGCTACAAAAAACAAATATCTAAATTCAGATGATGGAAAGCTAATTCTGGAAGAGAGTCTAAATTACTGTCCCTTCCTTCTCAGGCATGGAAGTGAGACTTTGGTACAGGGGTCTTCTAAGCCTTGACCAGTGCAATTAATTAAGAATCATGGCCCTAACTCTGGGCTACCAGAATCAGAAAAAATAGGCTTCAATTAACTTGTGACTTACATTTGCAATCATTAAACGAAGAGGCTATGCACATATGCAATTGCTTGGTCAACATTGAAGAAAGCTTTGCTTAGTGAACTGTGTTCTAATCATGGTGGCTCTGCGAAGTTGGAAATGGAAAGAATCATATTTGATGAGATAGGTCATTCATAAATCTTTTCTAAAATGGATACCAGCCCCTACCAACCTAGGTGGCCTGCTTCATCTTCAGGCTACTTGTCCTTCATCCCTCATCATGCAGAAGGAAGGGTTAAGGGGCTGTAAAGTAAAAGCTCTTAGGGGATATCATTTTAAGAAGTAGACTAATGGAATTTTTTTCTGAATAGATGTGCCTTCAGGTAAACTTAACAACTCATCTATGTTGGCTAGAGCAACATTAGATACACAAGGGTGGGACAGTAATACATGGATACTAATGGTCCCTTAGTCCTTTCAGGCATTTTGTTGAGAGGTACCAGTGTGGAGGGTATACTGTGTCTTGTCCTCTATCTCCCACTTGGTGTATGTAAGTGTCTAGTAAACTCTCAAGAAGATGTCTTCTGCTAGCACTTTATGGTACTGCAGGCAACATGGGGTGACTATGAAGTCTGCCAAAGTGATCTGATGCCACATTTCCCACGAGAGGTCCAGTTCTATTCTGAGCAGAGTGAAATCTGCGGAATGTTGATTGAGAACTGGGGTCTCAAGACATTGTCTCCAAGTGACACAAGATAGGGGTCCAGTTCTTCCGGGTTGGGGAGGCTCCAGTGTCTGCAACCCAGAGTTTATGTTCTTCACCCCAATCACAAATTACCTAAATTTGCTACAAACCACTCCATAAATTCATCAGCATAATCTCTGTCTTCATACACTGGACGCAACGCATTAATCATACTAATCCTTTAAAGGATACTAAGGCCCAGATGTATCAAAGGGTATTACCCATTCTGTGTCTATGGGAAAATGTGTTCGTACATATGGCCCTAAATCTCTCATCTAGAAGTGGCCACTAATACAATGGTCATGTATTGAATAACACCCGATCCAAAGTGGCCAAAAGATGAAGCCTTAGATCATCTTTTTGTCTCTTTGTGGATAGGCACAGTATAAATCACATAAAGTAAGCAGATAGATAAATAATTTTCTTTCTGTGATGCAAGCTAATTTCTGGAAAGACTTCATGTAGTTAACCTTAGATATAATGGTGATCCATGTACATCATTGTTCCCTCTTTTCTTTCAGTGTTATATTAACATCAAAGGAGACGGTGTGTGTGTGTGTGGTGGGTGCATTGCTGTTGTTGTGCTCATTGATTCCTTTTCTATTTCTGGTATTTTAGTGACACTAGAATAAAAGTTGGTGTTTGTGATATCATGCATTATTTGCGGTAGGATAGAAAACGGTAAGTGTATATTCTCTTGCGATAATTGTCTTTTGGTCAATTTTATTAATTGTAATAGAGGAGAAGTGATGATACTTGTGCACTTGTTTACCTGCATGCGTTGACAACCTCTTTTCTTGGATTCAGTGTTTTATTATCAATTTGATATAAGGTGGTGAGTGCACACTAACAAATTAATTCCTGTTATATTCAGGTGTTTATTAACAGCAGATCACAAAATCGAGACGATAAACTTTGGATTGGATATTCAGACTCTAAAAGGGAAGGCCAGTGGCTCTGGGAGGATGGTTCGTCTAACACCCTAAAGTGAGTTATTCCTTACATAATTAATGGCGCTTTTATTAATAGCTGATGTACAGCTTGTAAGAAATTTGGTTACTGGTTGAGGGGTTATGAAACCCCACTCAAGCAGGAACCATCTTGTCAGGGTGAAGTCACATGCAAGCCCAAATATTAACCTGTGCTCAGCCCCCTGGAGGCTTATCTCAGAGGAAATGTGTGGAGTATTTATGCAGCAGTTCACATACTAATAAAGTGAAAAAAAATGCAATAAAAATTCCAAACCGATTTAGAAGAATAGACGAACATTTTGTAAATAATTTAAGACCAAAATGACAAACATCCAAACAGAGAACTGGAGAAATGCAATTTTAAAGATTTAAGTGAAAACATCGCCAAAAAAACAGACTTAAGACAGACTAAAGTTAGGATTTTGTCTCAAGTCTGTCTTAAGTCTGTCTGAAGACAAACTTAAGACAAAATCCTAACTTCTGTGAATACCAAAAGTAGTAAGTTTAGGATTTTGTCGTAAGTTAGTTCTGTGAATCTGGCCCATAGATTGCTACACTGGAGCAGGTCCCACAAAGAAAGAAATATCCCCTGCTTGATTTCTGAGATCAATCATGCTTTGGGGGCAGGAATTACCCCCTGGAACCTTCGCACAGAAGTCGAGAGTACCGAGAGGGGAACAAGATGATGAGCGTGTTGACCACTTGAGCAAGAACTGTTGTAATCCTTTCACCAGCTTTAGGCCACACACTACAGACATGCAAAGAGAGTTTGACCTATCTATACCGCAAGTCTGGACGTATCCTACTTTTATACTCAGAAAAATGACAAAATGCGCACCTTGATAATAATGGAAAAGATTAAATGAAAGTTGACAAAAAATTTGAAAAAAAAGTCATAATTCACTTTTTTCATCATTGAATCATTGTACAAGTGAACGACTCTTCATTGCATTACTCCTTTTAGTAAAAACCTAGTTTGAAAAAAATCTCTAACCCTTCCTGCCACTCACCTGTCACCCACATGACCTGTTGGTGTCTGGAACTGTTAGTTTAAATACCAGTCACACCCACTAACCCTAGTTGTTAACTAGGTATGGGAACTAGAGGCACAGGGCCTAGGGACTAGCCTGCCTCCAATGTGACATATAAACACAAATGGGGCTGCTCCTAGTTGGAATTCCTACAGGATTTCTAGAAATATGTGTCCAGTGGGACCATTTCACAAAAAGTGAAAGACTGGCCTCACACACCACCTGTTGTCATGCTTCACCATAGGCCATCCTCGCCCTCTAAAAACTGAGTTTGATAGAGGGCATTTAAATACCAGCCGTTATCACATGAAAGTGTGCCAGGTGAGGAAGAGGGCACTTGTGCTGATGTGTCAGTTGGAGTGTAATTGCTGACATATATAATGGTGCAAACCTCAAAAGTGTAATTCTCTTCAATGACACCTAATAAATATGCCATTCTTATCTGGTCTTCTTGTAAGCCAGCACAAGGAAGGGGAAGGGATCTAGGGTTTAACTATTTTCACACGTGAGGCACCAGTACAGCAGGGGACCAAAAATAATAAAAATTAAGATGGTTCAACATTTGCTTGTTCAGCATTCATGAAAAGAAAATAGCCAAACATTTAGTGGGCTATCTTGAGGCTACGCTGACAACCTGCCGAAGTCCTTCCAACTTGGTCATCTGTTCCATTGCCATTAACTGGGGTTCCTTCGCCAGCCATCCTCCAGCAACCACTCTTCGGCCACCCAAACTCTCCTTCGTTCTTTCCTACTGCCAACATCTGCCTCTTAACATCTCAAGCCATCTCTGTGGTCCACTGTTCAGGTGGACCATACAAATGGGCTGTCGTTATGCTTGGAGTGTATGGTGACACTGTACATTCTTCATAGTTGGCTAATCTTTTTCTTTCTCATTGAATTTACTGTTATTGCAAATGGTACTCAACACTATACGAGTTGTCTTTTATCACTATTCTACAAGTTCTGTGTTCATTCTGAGGTGAAGTTTTGGCTACTCACTCCAGCGTTTGTGCGAGTGGCATGTTCACCAACAATCATCCACTGATAAGGGGTGTGAGAGGGGGAGTGGAAGGACATATGCCTCATGAAGCCCTAAGACCGAGCATTTGTACTCAACCCGATCTCCAGTCCCCTCCACCACACTTAGCTACTGCCTGCTGAGAGAACAGTGAGCAGGAAAGTCATGCTTGCTTCTCAAGTGCTCATAAAACTATAGAATTCCACTCTAAAGATAATGTAGTCATTGGGTGCTAATATGTTCTATACAATCTCTAACTGCAAATCAGAGAATGTGAAAATTCAAAGGGACAATGAAGGTGAAATCTAAGCAAGATATCTATTAGTACATGACCATTTGCCTTTATCTATACTCAGAATCCATAATGTGTCACTGGTATACCCTGTATTGTTCCATCGTTTCACCATAATGATGTCTCCGGAAGCTCTACATGCAACACATCTTTGTGATTTGAAGATCAGGATTTAAATTCCTCCAAGAGCAACTCTTAAATCTTTTCAAACTCAACAAACTGAATCTATCAAATTTGAGTAACACCAATATCTGTCCTTTTCACCTCTTAGAAACATCTAAGCCGCAGTATTAAGTACCCTTTAAAAAATAGATGATTACTATTTTGTGAAAAATGTTAGTGTTTTTAACTTAAGTATGATACATATTATGTTTACAACGCAAAATGCTAATTATTGTTACCATAAGACCTGATTTACTGTTAATTGAATGCTTTCATAATAGTAATACATGCAATACAATCGTATTATTGAATAATGATATTAAATACATTTTTACTGTCCCATTTTTTTCTAAACAGTTTTTGGAAACGGGGAGAGCCAGATAACTATCAACGTGTAGAAGACTGTGCCACAACTGAGCAGGCTGGAAGTCTAAATTCATGGAATGATGATCAGTGTATGAAATCATACAGATACATATGCGAAAAGGATGCAGACCAGGTGCTCTTCAATAGCACCGGTGTTTTCTCTTAAACATCTGCGACTAGTAATCCACTCTCTTGCTCTCGGCTTGACTAAGCCTCCTGATCGGTGTTTGGAGTCTACCTTCTCATTATTCATAGACACAATTACATGCAAGTCATATGATTCTATGTAACGTCATCAGTCCAGCAGCCAACCCCTATAAAGATCTCTGGAAAGGAATATGGATACAGCTAAAATGATCTCGCTCTAGCGTTCACTCTCTCACTGGAGTCCATTACGGTTGCGCTAGGAGTAAGAGAATGTATTGGATGACTTGGACGAGAAACACTTTGAACCCTAATGACAATTGCAATTCAGAGTAATGACTTCCAACTAGAACGAATATGGATGTAATATACGTCAAAAGATGGAACCGCGACTGAAGTACTCAGGTTGGAAATTGCCTATTGTGAAGATCAGCGTATGTGCTTGATGCAAGGATCTATGTCCCTCCTCTAAATACCCTTCTGCATATTGGATCGTGACATACTTCCGGGTGGCTGTCTGTGGAAACAGAAAAACCTCCAAAAGATAAACATGTTGATAGTTTTTGTTTCACATATCCCCCCAATCCTCCCAGATCTTAGAAGATCCTTCAATCATGTACTTCGGAAAGGATGAAAGCCTGCCTCTTTAAGCGGTACCTAATCTATGTTTAACCCTCATGGACACTTTCAGGAACCATTAAGTCAGACATTGACTCCTGTATATACATTGGGCTCTGGGCCTTCTCTTCCTGTACTTGGTCTAGGGCATGACAAAATGGATTTGAGTTGGGATTGGTTTACAGAATCCTGTTTTTTGTAAAGTGGTAGCTTGACAATCCTTGCAGGTTTCAGTGTTAGTTGCTGTCTTTCTTAAATAATCACTGTTGCAGGGATTCTGCACATACGGGTTGACCCTAATAAAAAAAAAAATTGGGTTTCAACTTTGTATTTTTTAATTAGCACTCACATGTAAATACACTTTTTTGTTTGAGCACTGTTACACTCAACACCATCCTGCTACGCTGTAATTCAGGCGTTGTAGCACGCTGGGGAGGCACTCGGCCACCCCAGCGGGGACCCGATGATGAAGCATGTCACCAACTAGTGGTGAGTGAGGGTCCTTTTTATAAGGAAAGAGTTCCTTCTCTTCCCTTATCGGCTTAACTGGGCTTAGGTTGCTCCCAGTAGCTGATGTCTCCAATTTTTGGTTTCACTTGTCTTGGTTAATGGTAATAATCATTTAAATTATGGTGGTTTTTGTTATTTCATTTATTTTTTACACTTAGTCACTCCTTAGTTGTTTACAAAAGTTTACTTGGGGTATAGGAGTGTCTACTCTAGCCCTTTCTCTCCTGTTGACTCTCGGTATATACAATATAATACTGTTGGTAAAATAACACATCAAACAGATAACGCTAAGGGGCTCATAAAATAGATACAAATGCAGTTATTCAAAATAGAAAGGGCGGATAATTGTTCTACCAATCACACCACCTTCCAACTCATTTGAATAGCTAATATCTTAATACTAATAAAAATGGCCCATCATCACATAGCGTGAAAAAGCAGTTGCACAGTACAAATTGATATAGTCTTTTTCATTTAGTCATTCAGACTTGAAATATTGCCTCTTGTTTTCATAAAGCCCATAGTGGGCAATAAGTATGCACCACATTTCTAAAGTTCATATTCACCTTAAAAAGACAAGCCTTCTCATTAAATCTAAAGTGCAAAAAGTGCCTTAAATGTGCAAAAACCACTAAAGTACAAATATTAAAAAGATTTTTTGATTTTTCCAAACTATGGGGTCGATTAGGATCGCGGACGGACTTGCGTCAGTCCGCGACCCCAGAGCAGGAGGGAACCTCCGCATGGCATGCGGAGTTCCCTCCTGTGCAATTAGGATGTGACCGCCACCCTGGTGGTCACATCCTCTATTTTTAACATTGCGGCGGGTGCAGCTTCAAGCTGCACCCGCGGCAATGTTAAAAATGCACGCATTGCATTTGCATGCAGAAAGAGGCAGGCACCGCGCGGTGCCTGCCGCTTTCTGCATGCAAATGCAGGGGGGTACCATAGGTACCCCCCATGTGCACCCCCCACTCCCCCTTCACCTAGGGGGCCCGCAACGGGCCCCCGCAGTGAAGTTCCGTATGCTTTTCCACGGCGGAAAACCCGCCGCGGAAAAGCATAATTTACTGGCCATCCTAATATGGTGGACGGTGTCTGGAAGACACCGTCACCATATTAGAGCTTTGGGTCCTGGTTTCCGTCCGCAGCTTTTCCGCCGCGGTCGGATTACAACCGCGGCGGAAAAGCTGCGGACGGAAACCAGGACCCACCAGCCATCCTAATGTGGCGGTGGGTCTTTGGTCAGTCCGCTGCGGTTTTTTCGCATCCTCGGGCCGGCGGTGGCTTCCGCCGGCCCCGAGGATGCGGAAAAACCGCAATCATAATGACCCCCTTAGTACATATTCATTTTGTTACACATTTCATCTATTAGAAAGCACTAGCGGAGACAGAGACAACCTTACTGTTAGTAATCGGGATTTAATCAAATCCCTAGATGGTAAAATTACATTCCATTGCTCAACCTGTTTCTATCCCTGAACTTACAACATCCTTACAAAAATCTTTCTTAAAAGAACCCTCCTGGACAGGCATTTTCTAAAAGGGTTGATTCTAGACTTTTAAATGCAGGTATACAGGTCTTCCCTGTCATTCAGTCCTTTGGGATTTTTACTGTCCAACTCCAATATGAATCTTGTTTCGAGGAGACGTAGTTTAGCCTCATGGTCTCCTCCTCTTTTAGATGGAAGAACTATGTCTATAACATAATATTGGAGATGGGCTGGGTTTTCTATATGTTTAAGTTTGAAATGCCTGGAAACCGGGTATGCCTGATCACGTCCTGTGATTGCCCTAATGTGCTGGAGTATCCGTTTGTGGGCGGGTAACTTGGTGCTACCAACATACCGCAACCCACACGGACACTCCAGCGCGTAGACTGCATAGTCAGTTTTGCAAGACAGTCTTTTGGTAATGGCAATCGGTTCTGATTTAAAAGGGCTAGTGCAATGGGTTTTGCTGATGCTGAAGCGGCAAGTTTTACATTGGGGACACTTTGTGAAGCCTTTGCTCAAAGAAAACCACATAGTGGAAGTTTGTGATTCCAAGTTGTTGCTGACTAAAGATTTAGCCATGGATGAAAACCTTCTAAAAGTTAATACCGGTTTATTTGCTACTTCGTGACCGATAACAGGGACACTCTTTACTAAATTTCAGTTTTTATAGAAGATCTTTCTAAGTTCCGCGTGTTGTCGATTGTGAGAATTACACGAGATGGTATACTGGGGTCTTTATCACTTACTTTATTTTGCTTGATTTTTGGAAGCAATGCCTCCTGCCTTGTCATGTTTTGTGTGCATCTACTGGCTTTATTTAGAACTTGATGTGAATATCCTCTAGCCAGGAAATGCCTCAGACTATCTTCTTGTGCCACTGAACACTCAGAGTCAGAACTGCAGATTCTTCTTATCCGCAGCATCTCCCCATGGGGATCAGATGTTGTGGATGATGAATAGCCGCATGCAGGACTGTATTGCCGGGTGTGGGTTTCCTATAGAGTTTAGTGGCTATAGCGTTGTTCTCCACATAAACCTCTACATCCAAGAAGCAGAGGGAATTAGCACTAATATTGGATGTGAAATTTAAATTCAAGTTGTTGTTATTAAGCTCATCAATAAATGCTCTGACACTGGATTCTGAACCCCTCCAAATAAAAAACAGGTCGTCTATGTATCGCAGATATAGGAGAATGTTGTGTAGGGCAATTACATGGTGTTGCCCATACAGGACCTGCACCTCCCACAGCCCCATGTGCAAGCACGTGTACCTGGGGGAGAAGCAGGCCCCCATTGCCACTCCCCTAATCTGTTGGTAAATTAAGTTATTGAAAATAAAGACATTTTGTTACAAACACATCTGTATGATCCTCAATAACATTTTGTTGTGGGTTGCAAAATTCATTGGACACCTGTTTAAAAAGAGTTCAACAGGTTTTAGTCCATCACAGTGTCTTATTGACGTATATAGGGCGGAGACATCCAAAGTCATTAAAAGCAAATTGGGTCCCCAAACAACCTGCTCCACTTTCCTTAAAAAATCGGAAGTATCTTTGACATAAGAATCTAATGACTTGACCCAGTCCTGTAAAAAATATGTATTTGGACACATTTTCTGTTGAGCTATTGATGGCTGAAATAATAGGTCTTCCCGGGGGTCTATCTGTATCTTTATGTACTTTTGGGATCAAGTAAAAGGTGGGAATGACTGGATGTTCCTTTTTCAGGAAATGGAATTCCTCCTCTGACTACAGTCCCCCACTTCTCCAAGCCTGGAGTTTCAAATATTGATCCGTCCAGGTAGATTTTAAAATTTGGATGTTGCTTCTCCTGTAGCATGATGTATCTCCCAGGTGAGACTCTCCTTCCTCCAAATACATTTGGCGGGGCCACAAGACGATATTCCCGCCCTTATCAGCTTGTCTAACTATTATGTTGTGATCAGACTCCAGTTTGCTAACCAGTTGTTTATAGCACCAGTACTGTTTGCTTATGCTATACTTCCTCTTGTTGGTGGTGGTATATAGTTTTTTAACAATATCCTGGTATACATCCAAATTGTCATGGACCATAATTGGCTGAAAAACAGATTTTGGTTTAAACAAAGTAATACATTGGCCTAGATCTATAGCTATTGTTGGTTCAGATACATTGGTAGACTCCCCTCGCTCATTTTGTAATGCCCAAATTTCCTCCAAGGACTCACGGTCTCCAACAGACAATATTGAGGGACTAAAGATGGTGTACGGTTGCATTTTCTTTTTCGGTTGCAGCCGATAAAATTTACAAAGCTCCATTTTGCGGGTGAATCTGTGAATATCCATTCTTGTATCTGCATAGTTTAAAATACAGGGTGGACAGTAAGACAGTCCTAAGCCTTGGACCGATTTTTCTCCCACAGTCAGTTTTAGATCCGTCAAATTGATTACTGAGTTGGGCGTTTTTGTTGTTCCACATTCCGATTCTGGAATCGGTTCCAGCGTCCTCGCTTTGCCTTTTTGCCTCCATTTGTATTTGTGGCTGTTGCACTTGCGACGCTGGCTCCGCTTGAAATTTGCTCTTTGCCTTTTGTGCCAGTGGGTATTTGTGGTCTCAATATTTCCCGGCGACCCTGGCACAAGTAATTGACTTCTTGTGCCAATAAGAGCTTGATAAACCCCAAACTCGGATCCCTAGTTGTATCCCCCTCGGGATCACTTTCGGCTGCTGAGCTTAAATCCGAAGCGGATATCGATGTGACAGAGGTTTCACTAACTTGTCTCAGAGATGGTCTATTTGCTCTTGCTCTTGCTTTAACTGCATCGTATCGACGAGCAAACGTGAAGACCTGCCCGTTCTGATAATCCGCTCGGTCCCTCTCAAACTTGAAAGCCTTTCTTTTCTTAATGGCTTCTTCATCTTTATTAAGTCTAAACATCATCTCATCCATCATTTTCTTTATCTGGTCATTCACTTCTAGTTTTGCAATTTCTAGTTTCAAGGCATCTATTTCCATTTGCAATTTAGCCTGATCACTTTCGGCATATTTCACTAAGATGTTCATTAGTCATAAAGCTCATCTTATTATTATTCCTAAAAGTAAGGAAGGTTCAGCAAATCAAACAATCAATCACGGGAAGAAAGCCAATCTCTAGGAGGAAATCAGGGAAAGTTGGAAAGGGATTCCTTGTGTAGTACTATTCCCCATTTCCCTCCCACTTATCTGTACTCTTTCCAGGCTAGTGTGGCACTTTTTGTACAGTTTGTCATTGTTTTGGTCCTTGATTTGTACCTCATAAATCATATATATATATATATATATATATATATATATATATATATATATATATATATAATATATATATAGTGCATGGGCATCAAGGCGGAAACTGGAGCGTAGCAGTGACCCTGCACATGCCTAGCACCGCCACAGTACTTGCCTGATTTGGAGCCTTGACAGGGGATCATACGGATTCTGAGGATACCGGATATATACCACTCCTTCTCCACGTTCAGACGTTACTGTGGCAGGCGAGGGGGTGCGAAGTGGGTGTTTACCAGCAGCGGCACAGGATCCCTGACGAGGACTGCAATACGTGCAATATTAAAGACAGCATACCTGTTCCAGAAGACACCGCGGCATCAGCCCAGCCCGCTGAGGGCGTGTAATGTATTCAAAGCTGGACTCGTACCTGACACCATATGTGTTGTTCGTCATTTCCCTGAGGAAGAAGGAACAGAACCTTCGAAACGCGTCGGAACAATTTGAGACGAACCCTCGGCTTCTGAACCCTCGGAGGCTTTCTCATGGACCCTGAAGCTATTCAGCAGGCTGCTGCAGAATAAACGCCTGTCTCTTTCTTACCCCCGTGAGTGTGGCGTGTTTTGTGAACACAGGAGCTTCAATATATATATATATATATATATATATATATATATATATATATTCCAAGAACTCCATTGTGTCATCCAACCATTACAGCCAGGATAAGAAACGAATCGGACCCATTCAGGTAGATTTGCAAGTTTTTATTTGTGCGTTTTTCTCTCCGCCATGACGTGTTTCGGGCCCTTGAGCCCTTGATCACATGAGATGGTTAGCCTATTACCACAATTTATTTAGTGTAAGGTCAGCTGACCACCGGGCCTATAGACATAAAAAACATACTGCTGCTTAGTCTCAATACCTTTGTCATTAATAAATATCACACTGATCTTCCGGTGACATTAATAAATATCACATTGATAGTATATAGTTATATACATCTTATTTTCATCAATTTTATTAATTTTACAACCCCTACCCCCTTCTCACCCCCCCGGCATTAAAAAACGAAGTATGTACGTTTTTTTGCTGCGTTTCTCATTTCAAGTAAACAGGCAGAGTGCAAATATTCGCAAATAATTAAATAAATACATATATGCATATAAATATTGCTAAAACCAATTCATCATACCTAAAATGTAAAATTCATGGTTTAATTTGTTAGTGCAAATCTGCTCATAGTGTGCAAATTTCGCAATTAAATAAATGCTGACGTTTTTTTAAACGAGAATGGGGGTTTATTTTTGGGTGGTTTTAATAATAGTGCCCAAGTGGGCCTTGGACTGCGGTGCTGAGAAAACTGCATCTACACTGTCCTTTGTATTGTGGTCAGCCCTTGTTACACTTTTAAAGGAATGAAACACCCATAGATCGGGGTAAAGAAAATTCCCCCAAAATGTTTTGCCTCTCCATCACCCTTTGAAAAATAGATATATATAAAAAAAACAATGCAATGACTCCCTTTCTCATATTGATGCCCCTTATTTTTTTGAGCCTCATATATTTGCTTAGTTCAGTTAGATCTTTTACAGGCAAGTGTAAAGGTCTTCGGTGGCGTTTAACCCATGCGGTGTCTTCGAATTGAGCTCTATGATGCATTTAGTTTCTAGGACTCTCAAGCCGGCCTTCCTATTGCCACCTCTGCGTAACGGTGGGACCATATCTATGGCAATATAGCTTAGACTTCCCAGATCTCCATTGTGGCAGGAGATTATGTGTCTCACCACCGGGTAAGCCTCATCACAAATGCTGACCGCCCGCATGTGCTGGAGTATGCGTTAGTGGACCTGCAACTTGTACTGCCCACATATTGCAGGCCACATGCACACTCCAGCACATATACGACAAATTCAGACTTACATGTGATTTTCTTAGTGATCGGTATTGGGATTTCACTAAATGGGGTCATGTATGAAGTTTTATTTTTCCCCATTTTACACGCCTTACAACTTGCGCATTTTATGAATCCTTTGCTGGTCTGCAGCCACGTATTAACCACTACTTCTGGGCTGCTTTTCATCAGCATGTCACTCATTGATCTTGCAAGGCTGTATGTTATTGCCGGTTTATCTGCAAGTGATCTACCGATTACAGAGTCTCCCTTTACTATGGACCAATTTTTGCGTATTATTTTTTGTAACTGCTTATGTTGTCTACTATAAGCTGTTATTAGTCTGTGTTGGCTCCTTTCACTGTTTCCCATATTTTGGCCTTTCCCTGATTTGTCCTCTAGATCTTGATTGTTACTCTGCTTGTTTGCCCTCATCATGGCTCTTTCTATTACCGATACTGAGTAGCCCCTCTTCAAGAATCTCTCTTTGCGGTCTGTTTTTGATTGCGCACAGGATTCCTCTGTGCTGCAAATTCTCCTGATCCTCAGCATCTCCCCATAGGGGATGCTTCAGATCAGGTGCATTGGGTGGTGACTGGATGCATGCAGGACTGTGTTGCCAGCAGTCTCTTTGCGGCGTAATCTGGTTTGTAACTTGCCTCCCTCGATGTACACTTCGACATCTAGGAAGTTGACTGACTTGCTGCTGATTTGCCCAGTGAACCTTAAATTTAAATCATTTGTATTCACATCAGAAATAAATTGCTCTGCCTCACTGACCGACCCCCTCCACACTATAAACAGGTCATCAATAAACCTATGCCATGATACTATGTTGTTGGTCATTACTTCCGCATAGGCGATTCCTAGGACCTGCTCATCCCACAGCCCCATGTGCAAGCACGCATAGCTGGGGGAGAAGAAGGCCCCCATCGCAACTCCTCTCAGCTGCTGAAACACTTGATTTTGAAATAAAAAGAAATTGCTAGTGAGGCAAATCTCTATCATTTCACTGAGCATATTATTGTGTTCAAACATGCAAATTGGTCTGTTACGCAAAAAATGTCTTACTGCCCGTAAACCATCCCCGTGGCTGATACTGGTGTAAAGGGCAGTCACATCTATTGTGATCAATAAATAATTCTCATGCCACATTATCATTTTGATTTTTTCCAGAAAGTCCCCAGTGTCTCTCAATTAAGACGGCAATACATATATATATATATATATATACTCCAACCTTCTACCACCCTCTCTTTTTCATCCAGCTCAGATACATTTTAATTTGATAATTAAATGTCTGAGGGCAAGATAGCAAGAGTTTTATCAGTGTAGTTGTGCTTGTTTCATTTTGATTGGTTTGTTCATTCTTAATTTTATCTGTATTAATACATTGAAATACAACATGCTCAAAAAATCTTGTATATGCTGATTAATTCCTCGTAAATCTATGTACTTTCTGGACAAAAGAAAATCAGGTAAAAACACATAGCATTTCACTTACACTCTTTGTTAAAAAGACAACAATGTCAAAATTTCGGAAGTGCAATTTTGTCTATTAAGGTCCACGAGAGGTCAGACCTGTGGTGGAATCTAGTGTTCTCATATTAGCATTTCTGGAGCACAATTCTACCATTTGGTGTGGTACTAAAGAGCGCTCTGAGCCTACGCACCTTTTCTGTATAGTTCAGGGATTTTCACCCACCAGTTGTTTGGTTTTTAAATATGTACGTGCTATTTGTAGATCTCAAACCTAGCCAATATTCAACAGAATGCTATGCAGGGTCAAGGGTAAGGACATTGCCAATGAGTGACCGTAAGGGAAGCTGGGCTCTGAGAGTGGAGGTGGCCTGCTGCTTTGTTGTGATGTAGTGTTCTTTAAAGAAATGTGTCTTCAGCTCTTTAATAATATGGATTGGGAGGTCCTAATGGACACTGGGATACAGTTCCAGATTCTAGGGTCACAAAGTTTATTGCCATTGACCAAACTGATGGTACCTTGGTTGTTGGTCTGCCAAGAGCCTACGGATGTGTGAGCTTGTTAGCCAGATAAGACGGGGTGCTGGTTACGATGGTTTTGTAAATTATGCAACTGGTTTTCAAGATGGTGGTGAGGGGCAAGTGCAGCCAGTTGAGTTCTATCAGGATGGCCTGATCATGCTCATATTTCTTGATGCCTTGGATGTGGCATGCTGTGGTTGCGGGATGCCAGTGTGGAGTCTTGGAGGCCAAGGAGCAGGGTGTTTCCACCAACCAGATGCAAGTGTAAGAAACCTAAGAGGCAGATCTGAAGTTGCATTCTAGGAGGAAGGGTTTCACTATCTTCACTAGAGAGCTGATAGCAGGTTTTCTTGACAATGTGTTCTACAAAAGTGAGGGCAATGTCCACGGTGAACCAGAGCAACACATGATAAAGAAACAAAGTCCGGCTTTAGATTCATCTAGGTTCATGTTGCCGAGCCAGGAGTGAACTATTTGACACTTGTTTTTCTTGCAGAATAGTTGGAATCCTGTCGTGGTAGGTTGATCTTCGTTTAGGTGTGGGACATCCAGGACTGGAAGAGGTGCGCGCAGTGTTGGAGGCGTAGGAGACTAAAGTTCAGAAGTCTTTCAAATAGAGTTGTGTGTTGTGGGATTATTGCTGAATTTGTATGCTATAATAGGTGAGTGGGGTCTCAAGGGGCTCCATTTAAAACAAAGAAATATGTTTGATTATTGAAAATGACCATGACACGCTATTAAGTCAACAAGCAGCCATCGAAAACAAAAGAATTTAGACAGCACACACAAACCCTCAGTTTAAAATCCAACATGATACTCACTTTCAAAGTCAGCTAAATGTAATCATATTAAGATTAGCTCTTACAGATGAACACACTGTTCATCAAGGGTCTTATAACGGAGTTGCCAAGAGGCAACTATGAGCTTCTTAGTATCTCCAGGTTCGGCATTATCAGTTTGGGAAACTCTGGATAATCCTGTGCCCACTAAACCTGGCCCTCATAATCCTAAACCCGCAAACTCTGGACCTGATAATCCTATGCCCACAAACTCCGGCCCTCATAATCCTGGGTCCATAAAATCTGGACCTCATAGGCCTACGGCTATGATCTCTTGACCTCATAAACCTACGCCCACGAACCCTAGTCCTCATAATCCTATGCCCACAAATTTTGGACCTGATAATCCTGTACCCACAAACTCTGGTCCTCATAATCCTGTGTCAGGATCCTCCAAAAGCGCCTACCCTACCTTTGAACTACATCTCCCAGAACCCTTAGAAGGGGCGTGGTTCTATAAAGGTAGGGAGGACCATCCCCACTTTGTTCGTGATTTTGTAACCACAGTGTATTGGAACCTCATCGGTGAGGTGCTGTGCTGGTCTCATCTGGGAGTCAGAGAGAGTTTGTTTTTTCCCTTGCGTTATTTTGTTGTCCTGCGCAAGAGGAGCAGGAGAAAGCCTGGGATTTTGTCTACTCGAGTCTTGGACGAGTAGCGCTTGGGACGCGCCACTTGTGTACTCTTTTTTGGTTTCCTTGGCGATCCAGTGTTCTGTTCCGCACCAGAGAAGAGGAAGGAGAGCATTTCGCTACGAGCGGATAACGGACAGAGAGAAG
Source organism: Lissotriton vulgaris (assembly GCF_964263255.1). Taxonomy (NCBI): domain Eukaryota; kingdom Metazoa; phylum Chordata; class Amphibia; order Caudata; family Salamandridae; genus Lissotriton; species Lissotriton vulgaris. Next base: position 79,444,924 of record NC_141700.1, on the reverse strand, counting down.
AAAGAAGGCGGCATCGTAACTGTGAGTTAACGAGCGGCGTGTAAAATCTCAACGCGTAGCTCGAACAGTAGAGCAGACTTCCATACGGGAACATTTGTGCACGGAGAAGAGTGTTTTGGAACTAAAGAGAGAGCGGGGTGTAGTGGGAGATAACCTCCTGCTCGCTGCCGTTACGAAGAGAAACACTAGTGTTTATTCGTGTAATTGCCAAAGCGGAGGGCAGTGGGATAAGCCTACACCTTGCCGTGTTTGGATCATGTTGTTCCAAGGAGTGTGCTATTACAAATAAGAGCGGAAGTCAGTAGTAGAAAGCTGCAACTTACCGTTTCACTTAAGGATTATTGTCTGAGCATTCCTGAAGGAAGGAATTAGCATTTAAGAGACAGATTTTGGTTTTTGATTCACGATTTATGGAATATGGACACTTGTTTTCTTTGAGCACTGAAACACACAAGGCAGGGTATGTGCCAAAATACTAGAGAGCTTTAACTACATGATTTTGAGAGTAACTGTGAGTAACTGGTGTTATTTGTTCCATAGGGACTATCAATGCAGTTCTTCATATCAGAAAACACAGGGGAAAGGTGGAGCGCATTGCTTCTGGAAAGGTGAAACTCTTTTTACCAGTAGTGAGAAGGCAAATGAGAGTAGGGATTCCCTGAGAGCATTTGTAACCTGTGTGCCTGTTGTTTTTGTCTTTCAGCCATCCCTTCCCTGCAGTCCCCTTCCGTCCCCTCCTTGTTTTGTTTTCTTCTTTATTCCCTCGCTCTATCACTCGAACTCGCTGTGTTTTATGTACTACCGTGTTGGTGAGATAGGGAGGTGGAGTCATATGTACAGCAATCGGATCCTGCAGCGTGGAGTCTCACATCCTGTGCCCACAAACTCTGGTCCTCATAATCCTGTGGCCACAAACTCTGGTCCTCATAATCCTGTGCCCACAAACTCTGCTCCTCATAATCCTGCGCCCACAAACTCTGCTCCTCATAATCATGTGCCCACAAACTCTGGGTCTGATAATCCTCTGCCCACAAATTCTGGGTCTGATCATTCGAGGTCTGAAGACACCAGGCCCGCACTCATATGTGGGTCAGCAGGGGCTGTGGGCAGCCTCATCACTCTACAAGTACTGGAGTCTGGGTGCTGCATAAAAAGATTCCACAGTGAACACTTAAACTGCTCTGCCCTTCTGCCGTCCTCTGCCAATGCAGCCACAAAACAGCTGAATTTCCACCATTCTGTAGGAATGTGCCTTTAAATCCCCACAGATATTAGCAGGCGTTTCAAACTAAGGTTCAGGCCCTCCAACATCCACACAACTATCCCCTAAGATCTCTTAATGGGAACCTGAGACGCTATCGGGCATCTCCACCAAATCTGTCCTTATGCTGTAAATGTATCCCCGCTACAAACAACTTCAAGAGCACCGTGACAAACACAAATCATGGATTCAGATAACATGAGAGAATGAACTAACAGGGAGGGGAGAGTACTAGAAACCAAGGGGCCTGGCTTAAAGTGAGAAGTTACAAAGTCCTTGCTGACTCTTGGTATGATCTTGGACTGTTATTGGGCAACTCACTTGATTGAACTAAGTATATATTTATTCTGTTCAGGGCCAATGTAACCAGATCTAAGGCTTTAGGTGACAGCTCTGCTGTTGGTGCCTGGCAGATTCATTGAATCTCAAAAATAAAATATTGAAAGAGCTGCCAATGAGAAGGATTTTTGTGTGTAGAAAGTAATGGTAGGTGATAGGTAATCAGTTATACGTTTCATGCAATTTATGGTCTGCATTTTCTGTAGTTGGAACTTTTGAGAGGGATGTAGCAGTGCAGCAAGGCTGGTCTGAAAACCATTCAATTTTACAGCAAATTGCATGAGTCTATGGGCGCTCAGTTCACCCCCAATGTATTGACTTTGCCCGGACAAGGTACATCTATTAAAAAAAACAGAGTGGGGTTGTGACACACTCCAACTAGAACAAAATACCAATCAGGAATTGCATGAAACCTATTTCATAATGATGACAAAAATAGTTTGAAACACAAGGCCCCTGCTGCCAGGCATGAAGAGAAATATGAATTGGTTTGTTGGGGCGTGGGCCCTACTCTAGGGTTTTGATATTTTGTACATTTTGATCCAGGCATAAATCCAGATGTTTTTGGAAGAGACATAGTCTACGGTGAAGGACCTAAACCATATGATGAGAAAAATATTTTTTAAATCTGGTGAAAATGCTTAATTACTGGTGAGAGCTTTAGATGCGTACATTCTGTGGTATGTGGGGAACCAATGTCACAGGGCATCTTAATGGATCCTCATTGTACTACGTGCTGGATGATAATGAACGAGCCGCTAGAGGCTGCACCGTGGTACTGTCTAGCATAATAGTGCTTTTTTTTGTTTTTGACAAAATGGGGTAACCCTGAGTCCCTCAGAACCTGGGTATATGTGATTGACAAAAAAAGTGGTTCTGTTGGGTATTGTACAATCTCTTTGGGTTAGGCTAAGGTTAGCTCTACAACACAAACAAGCAGAACTCTCTGATATTCAAAGTTTTTATATATATTACAAACAAAAACCAAATGAAACAGTAAAATGGAATTACTTCATTCCACTACATTACTAGCAAATAATTATTAAACACAAGTGCAGTGACTGTGGTGATTCAAGTGACAAGTGTGAAGCATATAGTGACACTTATCTACAAAGACATAAAATCAATACATTTTTCAAAAATGGGGAGGGAGGACCGGGGAAGGTGTAGAACGATGTATTTTTTATTGTTTTGTGGCCAGTTTCATCATAGTAAAGGTTCCAAGGAAAGTAAGGAATTATTGTCCATATTCCTGGAATTAATCTTGGCCAAAAGGAAGAGCGTCGACGTTTCGACCCAAGATGCGCCCCAGTTGGTGGTCGCGGTGGGTCTTTATCAAGACAAAAGGGGGCTGGAAAAGAAGGGAAATGTGTATCAGAGAGATGCTTGTATAAACCGTCAAAAATGACGTGAGTAGCTCCAGATTACTTACATGGGGAATGTTCAGAAGTTATTATATTCCAGAGAGTAGCCCGTTGGTCAACCTGGAACAGAATGTTTAAATGAGGAATTGTTAGGACCAGAAGGTGTGGGATTATTTCAAACTCGTAGTATTAGGTGCCTGGGTGACAGAGTCTATGTCTACTCTGAACAGTGCACGAGTGATTTAGCCGTTCAATTTGGTCTTTGTGAAGGTGCTCCCCTGGTTAGTTACGAGGGATTTGCGAGGGAATTAGCATATAGGCAGATCCTTAATGGAATTACACTTGCGAGAAAGATCTAAGCATAAGCGCCAGCTAGCCATATGAGGACCCGGTGCAACATCATACCATTTAGTGCTAGAGTGTTCGAATAACTTTGCCGGAGTGCCTACGTGATTTTAAAAAACCGATGCGGTTCCGCTTAAAAAACCGGGGTCATCTATGTCAGAGAAAGCGATCCGGGTGTTTTGCATGTGGGCTTACTCTCGATTTACTGTCATCAGCATAGAAACCTCCGCGATGCCAGAAAACGGCGATCCAAATGTAAACGCCAAACCGAGCTCTCCAAATGAAAGCGCTCGTACTAAGGGGCTGGATTCAGCGCGGTAAATATACTCGTATCCAGGCAACAACGACCCGGAACGAGATTAGGCCAATCAAATTGGAGGCGTCAGCAGAGAAGGCGGAGGCCTTTCTCCTCGAGGACGCAGTGGACGTCCGTTGCTAGGCAACGATTGTAAGCTATTGCACGGTGGAGCTGCGCGTGGTCATGGAGGGGGCGTAGTCTCTCACAGGTTGCAGTGAGGGGGAAACTTGTGGCAAAACTCTCATATTAATGAGGAAAAAGTTTAAAAACATAGACAATATAACATGTGTGGTTCTGTTACCCAACATTCAATATCTCATGATGAACTTCGAAATTACAATGCCGGTAATGAGAACGTAATACATATTAATGGATCTTATCAAAAAAGGCATTAGTGAAATGAATGGTGGCACTGATCCAAAGTTGATGAAAGACAGTTGGAGACAACGTACACATTTACATTCAATGTTCAAAAGTAAAAACTCGCATTTTGCAACACATGAGCCGGATTCGTTGCAAAGTACAGGGTAACCATGATCCCACAAGCATGCGCTGGCGCATCCTGGAAAAAATCAATATAAATCCAAGAGGTGGTTCTTTGACCACCACACTGAGCAGAAAAGAATGTAAATGGATCCATATCTTGAACTCTGTGAGCCAGGGACTAAATGAACATGAGGAAATCAGTAAACAGATGGCGCTATTGTGAACAGTTGGCACCAATTATTGTTCTTTATGAGATAACATAGAATATGTTGGTCCAAAACCTTAGGAGAAACATTGAATGTAAATGTGTACGTTGTCTCCAACTGTCTTTCATCAACTTTGGATCAGTGCCACCATTCATTTCACTAATGCCTTTTTTGATAAGATCCATTAATATGTATTACGTTCTCATTACCGGCATTGTAATTTCGAAGTTCATCATGAGATATTGAATGTTGGGTAACAGAACCACACATGTTATATTGTCTATGGTTTTAAACTTTTTCCTCATTAATATGAGAGTTTTGCCACACGTTTCCCCCTCACTGCAACCTGTGAGAGACTACGCCCCCTCCATGACCACGGGCAGCTCCACCGTGCAATAGCTTACAATCGTTGCCTAGCAACGGACGTCCACTGCGTCCTCGAGGAGAAAGGCCTCCGCCTTCTCTGCTGACGCCTCCAATTTGATTGGCCTAATCTCGTTCCGGGTCGTTGTTGCCTGGATACGAGTATATTTACCGCGCTGAATCCAGCCCCTTAGTACGAGCGCTTTCATTTGGAGAGCTCGGTTTGGCGTTTACATTTGGATCGCCGTTTTCTGGCATCGCGGAGGTTTCTATGCTGATGACAGTAAATCGAGGGTAAGCCCACATGCAAAACACCCGGATCGCTTTCTCTGACATAGATGACCCCGGTTTTTTAAGCGGAACCGCATCGGTTTTTTAAAATCACGTAGGCACTCCGGCAAAGTTATTCGAACACTCTAGCACTAAATGGTATGATGTTGCACCGGCTCCTCATATGGCTAGCTGGCGCTTATGCTTAGATCTTTCTCGCAAGTGTAATTCCATTAAGGATCTGCCTATATGCTAATCCCTCGTAACTAACCAGGGGAGCACCTTCACAAAGACCAAATTGAACGGCTAAATCACTCGTGCACTGTTCAGAGTAGACATAGACTCTGTCACCCAGGCACCTAATACTACGAGTTTGAAATAATCCCACACCTTCTGGTCCTAACAATTCCTCATTTAAACATTCTGTTCCAGGTTGACCAACGGGCTACTCTCTGGAATATAATAACTTCTGAACATTCCCCATGTAAGTAATCTGGAGCTACTCACGTCATTTTTGACGGTTTATACAAGCATCTCTCTGATACACATTTCCCTTCTTTTCCAGCCCCCTTTTGTCTTGATAAAGACCCGCCGCGACCACCAACTGGGGCGCATCTTGGGTCGAAACGTCGACGCTCTTCCTTTTGGCCAAGATTAATTCCAGGAATATGGACAATAATTCCTCACTTTCCTTGGAACCTTTACTATGATGAAACTGGCCACAAAACGATAAAAAATACATCGTTCTACACCTTCCCCGGTCCTCCCTCCCCCTTTTTGAAAAATGTATTGATTTTATGTCTTTGTAGATAAGTGTCACTATATGCTTCACACTTGTCACTTGAATCACCACAGTCACTGCACTTGTGTTTAATAATTATTTGCTAGTAATGTAGTGGAATGAAGTAATTCCATTTTACTGTTTCATTTGGTTTTTGTTTTTAATATATATAAAAACTTTGAATATCAGAGAGTTCTGCTTGTTTGTGTTGTAGAGCTAACCTTAGCCTAACCCAAAGAGATTGTACAATACCCAACAGAACCACTTTTTTTGTCAATAGCATAATAGTGCATCAATTCCTTTAAAAAAGAAATTTGTTGAATCTGCAGGAAGAAGTCCAAATTTGAAGTTTTATTATGTATTATTAGTGATCTTTTTATTTTGTAAACCTTGAATTACATTCTACATCTATTTTAGAAAGTATTTGAAATCGTGGAAACCTACCAAGGAACAGAAGAAATTGAACCAGTGTTAAAGACCAGAACAGTTTCACTTCCTTACTCATCATAGGAAACACCTTGCTAGATGCGACTTCCGGGTAGGTTAGAGTAACTCTCAGCAACCTTACCGTACGATATTCAGACTAAAGGTCAGAGTGCACTTTTGGACACTGATGTAAGACCTGGTGCCTCTAATACTCTGATGACCTGCAGTATTCAAGGAAGCATGCATAGCATTGTTAGAAATGTTATCTGTAGTTGCGTAAAAGGGTTTTTGTTAGGGTGAATATGGGGTCCTGGCGTGAGAGTACTGGTCTTTGACTGTTGATCAAAGTGAATTGCATGAGCTTGACTTTATAGCACCTTGCATGGAAGAGGATATTATGGCTTAACCCTGCCTGCACCTTGCCTCTGGTGCACTCTGTCTGCACTTATCACAGCAGCGACCTACATAAACGAAACAAATTCAGATGAGTGGTCCGTAAGGGTGATGTGGTGGCTCAGAAGTCAACTGTGGCTCTGTTTCCAAGTTTAGATCCATCCTCCATCAAACAAGCAAGTATTGTTGGGCTAGGGATAACAGAAAAAGCAATAATTCGGATAAACTGGCTTGAAGTGTCTCAATGTGCAAAGTGCAACTACCCCCCCCCCCCACACACACACACAGAACTTGTCCCATCGACAAATGTATATTGATTTTGTCAAGGGAGGCCCAGCTTCCAAGATGACATCTACATTCTCAGGAGGGAGATCAAAGGAAGTCAGCTGTTACTGCTTAATCTGCGAGCTAGGAGGCGAAGATTGTGCAGGCCTGGGTGGATGACCCTTCCCAGCTGCTGCAACAGAAGATCCTCCCAAGGTGGCAGCCTGATTGGAAAACAGATGCTCACTCAGAAGAGTTGTTAATACCACACTCTTCGAATCCAGTGGCACATGGATGACTTGGACCCAGTCCTTCCATTCCAGATTCACTAGGCAGAAGTGGTTGAGTTTATCCACTCTGTGTTTAAAGGTTCCATCAGGTGGTGTACCACCAGGAAAATTCCATGGTCCCCAAGCAATTTCCACTGGCATGGTGTCTTCTGGCATGTCCATGATGCCGCTCTGATTATTGCAATACCACATAGCAGTGGTGTCTATGAGCACCTGCCCCAGCCTACCTTTGATGGATGGCGTGAATGCCTTCATCACCAAGTGGATGGCCAAAGTTCAAAAAGCTGATTTGAAGCAAGGACTTCACCAGAGGCCAGATGGCTCTGATCACCACCTCCCTCAAGTGGCCATCACACCCAGGAGTTATCATTGTTAGCTCTGGGTGGAATAAGAAGACGGGTCTGCCAATGGCCCAACAACCACTGCAGGTTTTTTGCAAGCACCTCCAAAATCTGATCATGATCAGAGAGGTCCCACAGATCCTACTGCAAGCGTTGCATATACCACGGGCATGCTTTATCAGTAGGATGCAGGAAACCATGAAATCCAGCCGCCTCAGAGTTATCCTCAATGAGATCCAGGACAAAGGCTGAAACAAAATGCCCAAATCTCCTAGACTTACCATTTCCAGGGAAAGGCACACAACTTCAGTGTCCAGAATGGCTCAGATGTAAGGGGAGCATCTGTAAAGGAGTCAAGTGTGACCGTGGCAAGTTTTTCGTGAACCTCAATGAAGTGAGGAGGTTTGCCGTAGTCTGGAGTTGAGTAACGACTGCCTGGGTGAGCCTGCCTTCACAGCCACTCATTGAGGTAGAGGATGATTGGAACCCAGATGTCCTAATGTGCTGTAATGTCCTCCATCACTTTCATGAACACCCGAGTGGCACTGATGAGGCCATTGGGGAGGACAGCAAACTGAAAATGCTCCTGCCTCACCTCACTGTGAATGACAGATAGGCCTGTGGGCTTTGACGACAAGCATGTGGAAATAACTGTCCTGTAGGTCCAACACTACCATCCAGTCTCCAGTGTTGATGGCAAACATGCCCTGGGCCACGGTGAGCATCTTGAATTTGTCCTTGCACAGGAAAGCATTGAGAACGTGAAGGCCTAAAAAACGTATAGATGCCTCTGTCTTGTTTTGGAACCAAAAAGTAATGGGAATAACAAAAATGACCAACTTCAAGACTGGGCTTCACACTGTCCCTATTGTGAACGTAATCTGTTGGTACCTTGGCCATGAAAGGGCTGGGGGAATGCTGAACTGGCTGGGTTGCTAGCGATACAGAAAGCCATATGAGACCTATACTGGAGCCATGATGCACCAGGTGTGGAGGAGCCAAAAGGCAGAGGGAAGGAGCTGTAACCGTGCTATTTTTAAAGTGCTCCAGGACAGAGTCTACTTTGGCCACGAAAATATGGGAAACATTGAATGGCATGTCCATAAGACTAACCTGGACTTCACCTTGTTAAAAAGGGGTTCCAATGACAACCAGTAACTAAAGACCCTTTTTGTTGCCCGGCGGTATCGCCTCTATGACCCACCAATGTTAATCAATGAAGAAGCAGGCGCTGGAGACTGGAAGGCAGGAAACGAGGATTTTATTCTCTCCGGAGGAGAACACATCAATTCAGACAGCAAGTATCGTCACGAGGTGCTCTAACCACATCTCTGAGGCCTGGCCTCTTATACTAGGGTTTATGACCTTTATTGCACATAACACATTCTCGCAATACGTTAATAGTTGAAAGAACATCCTCGGAATCTCCCCTTTAGGCCCGTTCCCACATACATTTACAGTTGGATTCCCCACCCCGGTCACAACAGGTGATGGTTGTCGCACAGCAGGGCATTCCGCCGATTCACGGAATGCATGGGGTTTGATCGGATCTCATGGGGTGGGGGCTTTGATCGGTTCGGGGGTCTTTTGATGGGGAGGGGAAGCTTCCTACTGTACGGGGTAATAAACAGTATCCGCAGAGCCAGGTGGCGGCCTGGGAACAAGGAAGACAAACGGGGACACAGGCAAAAGGGGTTTGCATCAAAAGGATCTGAGGCCATGAAAGGAATGAGGGGAGGTGTCGCGCTGGGAACAGGATGGGATTCCGCGGTGAAGCTGCGCTGAAGAGGGGTTTATGACCCAAGGCATGAGAGAGCGGGGGTTGTCGGCGTGCGGGGGAATGCTTGCGAGGTTAAGAGAGAGAGAGAGAGACGCGCTGGCTATCAGCGAGGGGCAGGGAGGCCATAGTGCTCAAAATGGCTGCCGCTTACGCGCACGAATGGGCTTGGAAAGGGGCAAGATGGCGCCGATAATGTTCACCAAGTTTGTATTTATTTTCCACAGTCCTCCCTTTAACATTTCCAAGACATCTTGCTGGCCTATTTCCTATCTACACCTATATGCAGCGATCATAAGTAAGGGAGAGGGGACTTAGGCGAAAGAACTGTACATAAACATCACATTATAAACATCATATTGAAAAATCTCATCATTTAGTAGGCGGGTTCATCGTTAAGTTGGTTGCAGAAAAAGTCATCGTAATGCAATATCAGACTAGAATTACGTAGCGAGGGCGTTGGGTACAGATCATAGATGCTTATAGTCATTTGGAATAAGAACTGGTAAGTTATCATACAAGTAAGTTATCATACAAGTAAGTCCTTTTTTTTTTTTTTTTTGTACTCGGCGGGAGCATAGTCAGTCCAATGGTGGTTGGGAGAGAAATGAGATATAATAAAAAATAAAAATCAGAGTTCTCAGTGTCTATGCCGTCTTCTGTTGGCACTGTCGAGCACCTGGATTACCTATCAACAGAAATGTTCATGTGGATTGAGTTGTTGGAGGTCTGCAGGCAGGGGTACATTTTGTCTTGTCTCGCCAGACCTCATAGGAGCAATGCGTTGCGGTTTTGGAGCAGGTGCATCTTCTTCCGTAATGCAGAGCATAGATTTGCAATGGAAAATGCAATTGTTCCAGAATTGTGGGATCTGTTTGTTTCTTGAGTCTGTGTGGTGAACATTTCCAGTCGCTTCCATCATCTTCAAGGCGTTCAGCAGCGGGCAGAACCACATACTTCGTTCATCTTCTCTTTAGAGGCGACCCTTGGTGGAGTTCTAGGTCACCGTTCTAAGATTAACATAGTTCGTGGGAGCTCAGTAGGATTTGGAGGAACTTGGGAGTTCGGGTGGAAAGGTGCGGGTGTGAACAGTCCTTATGGTAGGTCGGAGGAGGAGGGGATGGAGCAAGGCCAAGTCGGGAACAGATCAGGGGGACGGAGAGGTTGTGACAGGCGGGTCTGTAACCATGTTCAGAGAGCGGGGACTTTTTGGCACACGTTGATCATAGAGCAGGGGCTTCAGGTCAGCCCTTTCCTTAGCTTTGTTTGAAACAGTGCCCCGTCCTGCGACTCCTTACTGCTGTGGTCTCGCCTCGGCCTCCGTCGCTGATGTTCCACAATCCGCAGTCAGGCCGTGTGCTCCCACATCCGGTCTCTTTCTCCTCCGACAGTGATACCCTTAAATGAGTTTTGAAAAGACAGTCTTTAGAGATTTTGCAGAAGAAGGTATTACATAAATCTATTTCTCTCCCAACACCAAGCAACTGGGGTAAGCACTCGCTACATTTGAGATTTTTGCGGCTAACGTATAAACAATTGATGATGGGTTTGCTGGAATCCTTACAACCTCCTTTTGTTGGCTAATTCTTTGGCGCTCTGATGATTATTACGTTCATTTGTAATAGGTACGAGGTCTGATACTCATTCATTGCATATGTCTATTATAGTAGATGTCAGTTCTTCTGGCTGAGACCCATTTCCCTAGTACGAGTCTTGCAAGGCTAGGCTGGTCTTCAGGGCCTTGTATTTTACAAAAAGTGCAACGTGCTATTCACCATAGTCTGATAGGCATCCTTCTGAGGGATGAACATAGGCTAAACAAGTCTTCATTACATCAAAACATCTTATTTTCAGCAAGGCTTACTGTAACAGGTTCTTTCGATTTTCGATCTAATTTTTAACTTTGCACACATCTTTCTAACTTTCTATATAAATCCTCGCAACCTGGTTGCTATAAAAACTCGGGGGGGGGGGGAGGTTTGCGATAATTATTAAACTTATCCTCGGGGAAGGTGGGATCTTATGGAAAACGATTAGGAACACAGCGAATCGGAGCAAGGGGCGTTTTTCAAGTTCTCGTTCAGGGCAGCTGATACCAAACTGGGGGCATTTTGGGAAGATGGGGGTGTCTCGATCATTTCTTACAGCTTGGGGTATGGAGACAATTTGGAATGGGGATGGTCGCATTACCACAGACATATTTTCCCATAGAAGCCACTGACAAATGGTTCCCTGACCGTGGGTCAAATTTAGGGAACCTTAGTCGTCTTACCTGTCCCTTTCCTTTTGGCCAATTTAAATTTCATCCATATTTAGCAGAAAAGGAGAGGTAGTAACGTGGTACCGATACAATTTTATGTAGGACAAATTTAGTGCAAATACTTGTGGTATTTGGGGCCAATCAGGAGGTGCACCAGGTTCGTCAATTAGGTGCCAGTCGTTAGGAAAAGGGAAAGCGTGGAGGGGTGAAAGAGTGAGAGAGAGGGAGAGAGAGAGAGAGAGAGAGAGAGAGAGAGAGAGAGAGAGAGAGAGAGAGAGAGAGAGAGAGAGAGAGAGAAAAAGAGAGAATAGGCCAAACAGTACACGTGGGACATGGAGAATGACCGTGTATTGTTCGGGCTATTCAGTGCGTTACCCAACGTTAGACGTTTCGGGTTTGTGTTAGGATGTAGAAAGCATGCAGTTTTGGGACAGAAGAGCATTAGATCAGGTAAAAAGGTCGTGCATTGGGTAGAGCGTCCTTGTTGTGCCGTTTTGCAGCGCTAGTCCGTTTTCATGCATCGGGCGTGACGTGGTTCCAGATCCCTTACGATACTCTAATCGGGATTCTAATGTAACCTGCAGAGGGAAAAAGGAGGAAAAAGGGGAAGGTTGGGGGACAACATTCGAACACATCAAATGTATGGGCACGAAAGTCCTTTACTTACCACATACTCGTACTTATCTCTTCGGGATATAATCCCTTAGGGTTTTGGTTTCCTAAAGTCATGGGGGCGGGCAACGTGATAGGTGGTTCATGGGGAGGTTCAAGGATGGCATTAAGGATCGTGTGTAGGGAAAACGCTAAAAAGAGGAATCAGAGGTGCCTAGCGTGAGGTACCCGGTTTTGTAGATGTATCCGGCCATCGGGATCCCTAAATCATTCCCAAAGCTGTGATGTTCTAAGGCATATCAGTTCTTCGTTCAACCCTGTACCTTAGTACCTTCGACCACCATATCTTTATAACATTTTATCAATCACACCGCTTTACTTTACCCATTCTCAGAAGTCGAGGTCCTTCTTCATACGTTAGTTCCTGAGCTTAGTCGCGTATCTTGGAGGCAGTGTATCATACCTTTGATTCGACCATCAACCCAAGGCCGAACAACCATTCTTTTTCAGATAACCTTAAAGAAAGAGCAGAACAGTTGCGCACAGAAAAACCCTCCCACCGATACCCGTATTTACAAAAGTATGCGATGCCTATCCATAGCTTTTTAAGACCTTTATTTGTAGAATTATTCAGTACGTAAAATGTGAGAGCGCAATCATATTTTGGCCTGACATGTCGTCGATGGAAGCACATACAGTAGGGGGTTATTTTGTAGCACAAGAACATGTAAAAAAAGGCCTAATTAATTATTTGCAAGTAACTAAAAACATTTCATTGCGTGACGAAGGAATCAGGGGCATTTCAGTTCATAAATGGAAACACAGTCAAGCTCATCGTAATCACATTTCCTAGATGTAAACCGTGGGTGTGCATCATAAGCGACGTTATGTATCAGTTACAATAAACATCAAAATAAATCGTTCATTGAAATCAACATTTTTACGGAACCCCTCTCAAATGTTCGCCAAGTGAACCCTCCTCCCTTTCTCATCGAGTGCACAATGGTTCGTATATATATCTTAGTACATCAAGTTTCATTAGCTAAGGAATACCACGAGGCATCCGTTAGTTTCCATTGATACCGGCGCCATCTTGGGCGAGGCCGGTTTAGTCCGGAAGTAGCATCAGGGGCAAAAAGTGTCCCCGACGATTGGCGGTTGTACCAGGGTCCCTTTCGGCAGTTCAAAAGAAAACTGTGCTAACAGAGGGGCTGGTGGTGTGGACCGTCAATCAAGAGAGGGAGGGGGATAGAGTCTTTCTTACCGGGTCATGTTGATGCTCAGCCGGAACTTACTCAAGTTCGTTAGCCCATAATGTTCCTGGGTGGTTCAGACGGAAGCTGATGCAGACACGAGAGCACCGCCATCTTGTTGCTGTGCCGTGGTTATTTCAGTTGAGATCAATGCAGCTGTTCCTCACCGGAAGCCTGAAGGGGCCGAGGGCTCTTGGGACTTTGGTAGAATCTTCAAAGTCGAGGGGATGTTTGTCGATGGTGGGGGCTTGCGCCCAGGTGGGCAAGTGCCCGAGTTGCAATTTCGGACAAAGTTACTCCAGCGGCCTAGACCCGCCTTTCGAGGGCCCAGACGCCATTTTGAGACCCTGTGGCAGCCACCTTTGTCGTATCCATCAGGAGTGGAAGAAACTTCTTGTGATGGCGAAGGACAGAGCATCATGCTGCTGGAGCAGGACATTTTGGTTCGGGGCGCCAGGGTGCAGCAGTGGAGCCTTCATCTGGGGAGGTGAGGGAGGCTCACTCGTGCCGTCTCCCTCTCCCGGCGCATCCTACACCGTCCCTTTGAATCAGGGGCGCACATGATGACCACCCTACACCCCTGATTCCGACTCTTGGGGGACCACTGTACATCCGGTGCTCCGTAAATATGCCCGTCGGGCATTGTATGTCCTGTACTACGCAAGTATACCAGCCGGGCATTGTATGTCCTGTGCTAAGGAAATATACCAGTCGGGCATTATGTGTCCTGTGCAGCGTAGGTATATGGCCGTCGCCCGGCTGGAGGACATCGGCGCCGGACCAGGGCAGGGAAGCCTCCTACCTGTGGAGGTGGAAGAGGCTCGTCCGCGTCGCCTCTTCCTCCCCGCCCACCCTGCATCCGTTCGATGGAGGAATTCGTGATGGCCGGACCAGGAGATACGAGGGAGGGGGTCATTTGCATCCGCCCCTTCCCTACTCGCGGCCCGGGGGACGCCATCCCTGGAAGGGTAGTATGGAAAGACCATTTCATTGCCTGCTTGGTGGAGCCTCCAGGACCTTCTCGCCAGCGATCTCTTTTTGGCCCATGGTTGCTGGCAGGCCCCGCCCCACACGTGCTATGTGTTTCGGATGGGCGGGACCATCGAACTGTTACATTTGGAGGACTTCCGGAGTGAGCATAATATGTTTTGTATTTTTCCTATTAGTAAAGTTTGTTTTAGAGAGAGTTCTACTAGTTATTCTATTTACCGTTGGTTGTGTGTTTTCCTTACCGTAATTAAATCCTAAGTTATATAATAGGCGCTTGGTTTCCTTGAGTCTTTTCTCTAACGGGGGGTTGTTTACACTGGCCTGCAGTTGTGTTTGTTTTTCAGAGTGGGGGAGCAACAGAGAGCAATCAGTCCCAGAACTCTAACATGTCGTTAAAATTGGTCTGACGAAATCTGTGCCATCGAGCATAATCAAACGGGGTGGTCCTGTCTGTTCTGTCTGCACTAGTCTGATTGGTTTTTATCTCGCGCCTTTTTCCTTTCTGTCGGTCTGTCCTTTCTGTCAACCCTCCAGTCTTACCTATGCTTTGCAGAGTCGGGCATTGGGCTTTCCAGTGCCCGAGGCATTTACAGAAAGCACATTGGTTCTGTTTTAAATCTATTCGTCCTGTGCGCAGTGTCGGGGGATTACCTTCGGGTCGTTGTGTCCCGGGGTTGACTTGTCGGCACATCCCTTTACACCGTTCTCTTTTCATATCTACTCCTCGGGACTGTGCCATCGCTGGCCCTTCCCTTTGCCTACTAGACGTTTGGTGGTTTGTCCGTTGTGTCCCTTCACCTTTTCTAAATTCGTCGCCTTCCCTTCGTCGTGTGGCTTCTTTGCGCCACATACCGAGACTATCGAGCATAATAGGTGTTGTTTCATTCCTACGAAGGGCTATTTCTACCGTTTTTATTTTGTCAAGATCAAAGGATCCTCTCAGTGGCCACTGTCTTTCTTGATCCTTTTTCGTATATTTATGCCACAGCTCACTATAGGCTATAGCGATCAATCCATGCTTCATGAACATGTCCTTATTAGGGGTGCCTTCCAGCGGAGCCGGATGGTTCATCTCTAATAAGCGGTCCGGGCTAAACAGGCTACTAACCAGTGGGGAGAAGACAGGCATGACGGATCACAATGGGATAATAGTCAGCACTACCTATCTTATCGCTGCGTGCAAAGACTAGATAGAATATTTCTATTCTACGTTGTTTGCACGTAGTGAATACCTCATGAACCAATTTTGAGCAATCAATGTTAGGTCAAAAATAAAAAATCAATATGGTCAATGGGAAGAATAAGTAGGCTCGCAAAGGTTCGCGTCACCTACCCTTTCACTATCTGCAAAGAGGGGACCTATTCTTCCCTGTTTGCAGACAGAGAATCTCCAGAAAACAATCTATAACAGTTAATCAATGTTAGGTCAAAAAATAAAAAATCAATATGGTCAATGGGGAGAATAAGTAGGCTCGCAAAGGTTCGCGTCACCTACCCTTTCACTATCTGCAAAGAGGGGACCTATTCTTCCCTGTTTGCAGACAGAGAATCTCCAGAAAACAATCTATAACAGTTAATCAATGTAGGGGGAGGGAGCAATTGTTCAATGGGGGAGAAAGATAGGTCCGACGGATGCGTACCTATCCTTCGCTGTTTATAAAGGGAGAGCCTGTTGTTTCTCCGTTTGCATACAGCGAATCTCCAATAAATTAACAAAAAGTAATACTAGTATTTTCTCAACAATTATCAATCACTTTCAATTATCTATCACTTTCGCAATTCGTCGTGTTTACACGACCTTACCCGGACCGCATGGACAGTTTCTTGTCTTCCGAATCCAGCGCCCGATCGTCCTCTTCTCTTCGTACTTCTCGTGGCACTCCTGATGGTTCCCAGTCAGGACCGCAGATCACTCGAGAGAGGTCTGTTCGGAACCAGTGAAGTTCGGATGATCGGCTGTCAGACGAGGGTCTATCGGACAGGGTACCTTCCGATCGTTGCAGTCGTTCACTCTGTCGTCAGGACCTCTCCCACTGGATCCACGAGTCGCTGATGGGCCCCACGTTGGGCGCCAATTGTTAAAAAGGGGTTCCAATGACAACCAGTAACTAAAGACCCTTTTTGTTGCCCGGCGGTATCGCCTCTATGACCCACCAATGTTAATCAATGAAGAAGCAGGCGCTGGAGACTGGAAGGCAGGAAACGAGGATTTTATTCTCTCCGGAGGAGAACACATCAATTCAGACAGCAAGTATCGTCACAAGGTGCTCTAACCACATCTCTGAGGCCTGGCCTCTTATACTAGGGTTTATGACCTTTATTGCACATAACACATTCTCGCAATACGTTAATAGTTGAAAGAACATCCTCGGAATCTCCCCTTTAGGCCCGTTCCCACATACATTTACAGTTGGATTCCCCACCCCGGTCACAACAGGTGATGGTTGTCGCACAGCAGGGCATTCCGCCGATTCACGGAATGCATGGGGTTTGATCGGATCTCATGGGGTGGGGGCTTTGATCGGTTCGGGGGTCTTTTGATGGGGAGGGGAAGCTTCCTACTGTACGGGGTAATAAACAGTATCCGCAGAGCCAGGTGGCGGCCTGGGAACAAGGAAGACAAACGGGGACACAGGCAAAAGGGGTTTGCATCAAAAGGATCTGAGGCCATGAAAGGAATGAGGGGAGGTGTCGCGCTGGGAACAGGATGGGATTCCGCGGTGAAGCTGCGCTGAAGAGGGGTTTATGACCCAAGGCATGAGAGAGCGGGGGTTGTCGGCGTGCGGGGGAATGCTTGCGAGGTTAAGAGAGAGAGAGAGAGACGCGCTGGCTATCAGCGAGGGGCAGGGAGGCCATAGTGCTCAAAATGGCTGCCGCTTACGCGCACGAATGGGCTTGGAAAGGGGCAAGATGGCGCCGATAATGTTCACCAAGTTTGTATTTATTTTCCACAACCTGAAAATCCAGTTGACCTGATCTTGGCGTGTCTGCAAAGGACCACACTGATGTTTGTGGAATCCAGCCCCCTTTAAATAGTGAACCTGGCCACATTGCAACCATCCTACATGGCTAGAGAAAGGATGGCACAAACTTATTCTAGAACCATAGGTAAGTCCTGGGCTACTGTGTCCCAAAATGTGTGAGATAGCAGCCTAAAAGGCAACTGGCATTCACCAAGCGAAGGACTAAACTTGTGGACAAAAATACCCTTTTTTCAGAAGGTCTCTATCCACTTCGATTCTCTGCCAGGTTGAGTGGTCGGTAACAAATTTGGGTTAAACTTGCTAACTGAAGCCTGCACTACAAGGCTCTCTGTTATGTGGTGATGGGTAAGAAAGTCTGGGTCATTGGGAGCAGGGTGATGGCACCTGGCAATCTTCCACTCAACAGGAGGAACTGAACAGAGGTCAGCCTAGGTCCCCAAAAGGGTATCTGTAAGCACCTCACTAAAAGAAGCCGTGGCTTAGAACTTGTTAGACTAGCTGAAACACCTCAGTTAAAACATTGGTCTTTACTTTCTAAGTAGGGAGGTTAAAATCAAGAACCACAGTCGCACTCAGCACAACCATGGCACAGGAAGCATTTTCTTCTGTGGCAAATCCTTGAGGCGAAACCAATCTAGTGTCTGTGGAAATATCCAGACCACTGGCCTCCTGGAGACTTTAGACCAATTGTCCTCGTGAGGAAGCAGGGCAAATTCATCCTCTACATCACATCCACCATTAATAGCTAGCAAAAATTGTTCCCACAGAACTCATTTTCAAGAATAATCTTTTTTTATCACAAATTGTTACTTTGGTGTTTGGTTTAGTCGAAGAAAAGGAAGGACTAAAAATAAGGCAAAGTCTTTCTGCTGTAAATAAATTGCAATAATACAATGCAGTTGTTTGTTTTGGAAAGAAAGTCATTGGATATGTTCAGTGTCAGCGGCTCGGTCGCAGTAGCTCATGGCCTTCCTTGGTCAAGAGCACTATGGGTTGGCCGTCATTGTCCAGAGCTGATTGTGCTGCATCAGTGGCTCTTGTTCCCGTGTGGGTTGTGACACTTGAGAGAGTGCTGGTACAGAGGTAGGTCCGTAATTCAGAACGAACCCAGAGGACCCAATTGGTCCAAAGGGTGGTCCAAATCGCAGAAACCCGGTTGGTAGGCTCTCAGCTACTTGGGGGTCCGCATGCTCATCGGGGGAGGCGGTAGGCCAAATTGGCTCCAAAGTGAACTGCTTCAGGAGCAATAAAGGCGGCACAGCAACACCCTCACACATTCTCTGGAGATCGAGAGTGGTGAGAAAGGGCAAATTACTGCTTGGATTTTCTAGTCTTTTTTTACCCAACGATTTGGACCACCATGACAAGCTATCCTGGGAACGGCCTGGGGACTTGTGCCGGGACTCTCCTTAGGTCCCCGGCCAGTCACAACGTGGAGTATTGTGATACTTTTTCATGAACAGTTATGCTTCCCGATCCTGGGTGACCATGGGGTGCATCAAGGCATCATCACTATAGGCTTTGGAGTTGTGGTATAACCACAGGCAAACCATGTGGAAGACTGTCACAGACATCTGTTTGACATTCCCCACAAGTTTTAAACCCTACAGGGGTGAGATTTTCCCATTGCACATTGCAGAAACTTTTAGAAAAATCGAAAGAATAGTGTTGAAAAATGAGCGGTAGCGCCGGATCAGCATCTGTTGGCGCAGAAAGGAACTGATGTCAGTGCATGTGGGTTGCGCCTATATAGGGTCTTGCATGTCCCTTGCGGAGTCAAGCAACGGTGCAAAGGAGCATCATGCTACTAGTTGGCTCAAAGGGTTACTGCTGAAGATTTTCCAGCACCAATCTGGCACTGGAGGAAATATTCAAAAGGTCAGAAATCTGCGGTTAGAAGTCTCTATCAGAAATATTCCCATTAGACTGGAAATACTTTATAGTAGGGGTTCAAATCCTAAACATGTCAAGCCTGCAGGGGCAAATAACTGTCCTGTAGGCCCAACACTACTATCCAGTCTCCAGTGTTGATGGCAAACATGCCCTGGGCCACGGTGAGCATTTGTCCTTCCACAGGAAAGCATTGAGAACGCGAAGGCCTAATAAACGGATAGAGGCTTTTGTCTTGTTTTGGAACCAAAAAGTAATGGGATTAACAAAAATGCAAAAGGACTCCTGAGAACACCTTGTGCTGCTTCCAGACCCATTATAACCAAAATAATCACTCAAACTTTGCATTTAATTGAAAGGAGAAGCAGCAGCTGCTTCTAAGGTTGGAATACCACGCCCACTCCACACTGCAAATAGCTACAGGTAAAACGTCTAACTTGTGCCCTTGCATTTGTGTGAGGTCTGCAGTGTGCAAACATCTGTTTCTTTCAAGGCTGCTTTCTTGAATGCAACTGTTTAACATATTTATGATAGAAAATGAAACTTCACTGAAGAACAGGCTGAGGCACTCTGTATGCTGTTTAGTGATCTCCAGATACTGCTAAATCAGTCTGCACTGAAAAGACTTGAAGATGCGTATGCCGTCAGACGATAAGAGATGGCTTGAGCTATTAGGTGTGCTGCAGATTTTGACGGTGGCTAAAAGGCAATGACACTTGCATTTTCTCAATGTCCCAGCATATATTGTGCACAAAGAATGCTAAGGCCGCCCTTTTATATTTACAAATGGCCCAAGATCCCTTGACTCTGCTCTCTATCACGAGTTTTCTAAGACTAGCATTCACACTTAGAGGAACGAGAGGACTTGCCGGAGGGGGCGGAGAATTGTAATGAATGTCCCGGGACCTTTCTCTTCATGCTTTTTTCGTTTCCCGCTGTATAGTCAAATAATATATGTATTTTTTTGTATTTTAAACTGTACTTTTATGGTGTTTTGTACAATACCGAATAAAGATTTTTGAAGATTGAAATTGATTAAAAGTCAATAAAAAGTCCAACAGCATCAGACTGTATAAAAAAAAAATTTGAATAAAAAGAAATTTTGATATTCTCTATTTAATATTTCCTTTCTACAAGAAACATACAGTATGTACAACAGTTACACGACTTAACATACAATCATTTGAAGTTTTACATATTGTTCTGGTAGCCCACAGGACATAGTGGAACAGAGACCTGCAACTTACACGAGCGGATACAAATATGCATATTACGCAATGACCTCATGCCCCCCCTCCTCTCACACACACACCCATAGCATTGTCTCCCGTTTCTTCTTCTGATCAATTCCTTTAACCCAGCGATTCAGACTGATCATGCCACACCACTATTTTGGTGGATCAACAGGTTTGTGCCTGTGGTGTTGGGTTTTTGTCACTGGAAAAAAAGTGTCAGGTTTCTAAAGGATTGAAATAATTTTCTTTATTTTGTGAAAAGTGTTTATACTTAAAGATGTATATTTGGTATGTGAAAAGTAAGTTCACTAATATATTCAGAATACAGAAGATCCAAATATTCTACATGGAACCTTAATGCATCTTCGCATCTTCCTTTAAGGTTTTGAAAGAGTTTCTCACTTTGCAGACTATGTCTTCCTTTAAAAAAAATGGAAACTCAATGAACAGTCTGTGTTCTGCCCATTTGAACGTAAGAAGAGAAGCAATGGCATACTGTGAACACAGGTCTCTGCTAACTGGCATGCAGATCCAGCAGGAAAATGGGGAATGGGTGAAGGACCAAGAATGGTGAGGTGCTGATACAATTTAGCATTACTGGTCGCAAGCAGGGGACTTGACACACAGGCTGCAGTGAAGGCCATTTAGCTAAGGACACAAGTATTCCCAGATGTGTTTATGCGTAGTCATAAAAGCATGGCAACTAGATGTATGAGGGTTTAAGCTTAGTATCGTGCAGTTGGAGTTCAAGGATGTGATCGGGACACCTCTAAACATGTACATAGTGTAGACAGTTGACCGTGATATTGTGTTAGAATGTTGAGGGATACTATATGAAGATCCCAAACCCACAACATTTGTATGTGCTGTTAGGTCAAGGAGACCACATCCTATAAAATGCTGCAGTTGGTAGGAGGCCCTGGACTGGGACATAAAAGCCAGGATAGCGAACAGACTACTTTTATAAATTAGGTGTGTGTCAAATAGGTTATGGTGACAAACAGTGTGAAATACGTGCCGGTTGTTGCAGGTGGTGGGCAATGGCACTCGTTTTTGGAGACCAGGACATATTTTGATCCTCAGTCACTGACAACGAGAAAGAGAGAGAATGGTATGAAATGGAGGAAGGAGAAAAAGAAAGATAGCAAAACAATGTCAAAGTGAAAGAGCAAGGATGAGAACAGCCTGCAAGAGTGGTATGAAGTGAAAATGGTGGAAGAAGGAGGCTAGCGCATTTGGCAGCACCAGGGGTGGGAAGGCTCCTGAGAAAAGCACTGTCCTTGTACCCAGTCCTAATCAGTTCTGTGCAGTCCTGGAGCACTTTGTTGACAAGACTCCTTCTTTCCTTTGTCAGACGCACCACAGGAGGTGGAGCCAGCATTGTGGAAGGCAGGCACAGCCCTATTCAGGTCAGACAAAATACAGGAGGAAGGCAAAAAGTTCAGGGATGACCCTGCAAAAAGGGCCAAGTCCAACAGTCCACCATGAGAGAGTTGGACCTTCCACTTCCTTTATTGGATATGGTATTGCCTGGTAAGGGAGTTATAGATATCATAACACGCCTACAAAGAGATAATTTTGCTCAGGTGACATGAGGCCAAAATGGTGAAACAACTGAGGAGTTTAGTGTGGCCAAGGGTGTTAGGCAAGACGGTGCACTTGCTCCAACCTTATTTTTCCTCTTTATTAACTGGTGTGTGGACTTTCTTCTGAATTGTGCTAATGACTCGCCTAGCCTGGGGGGGCCATCAAAACCCCAGTTTTATTATTTGCTGATTACACCTTGTTGGCTTCCCAAACCCGAAAAGGGTTAGAAACCCTACTGAATAGATTTAAGCTGTTCTGAGCAAGGGTTATCCATAAACACTTCTAAAACTAAGTTTATGGCACTTCATCCTTACAGGCATTTTAGAGGGGTCATAAGTCTGGATAACGTAGTCCTTGAGAGAGTCTCGGATTTCAATTATCTCTGCATCCGCTTGTCCAATAGTAATTCTTGGGCAAGACCGATCTTGAAGACCTTTTCTTTTAATAACCCAAAGGGCAGCAGCTACATTTAAATCTGCAAGTAACACCTCTATACACCCTATATCTCCTTCTTGAAATATGGAGAGCCCAAGCGGTGGCTGGAGCTACTTATGACATGGAAATATGGGGCTTCTGCAAAGCTTGACACCTTGGGAGTTGCTGAGAATATGTTTTTGAGAGCAACCTTAAAACTGCCTAAAAGTACTTCTTTGGGTTTTAAGTATGACCTGGGCATGTCTCCCATTACTTCCAAGGTCAAACTGAAACATGTTTTATATTGGATAAGGGTCTGGAGTAACCCTAAGCTACTTCACTACAGGAATGGCTTGAGAGACATCTTTGGGGAAACAAACATTGTGACCATCACTTCCATGGTTTAAGCATGTGCAAGAGTCTTTAAATACTGTGGGTTTGGCTGATTTCTGGATCAATCTGGCTTCTATTTCTTGCAGCTCTTCCCGAATGGTTAAGTCTGGTTTCTGGGAAAGTGAAGACA
Organism: Lissotriton vulgaris; assembly: GCF_964263255.1. NCBI lineage: Eukaryota > Metazoa > Chordata > Amphibia > Caudata > Salamandridae > Lissotriton > Lissotriton vulgaris. The sequence continues at coordinate 79,421,972 of NC_141700.1, read as the reverse complement.
GAGCCCTGGTACATTCTCAAAATCTTGGTCCCCTCAAAGACAGGTTTCTGGAGATGAAGCCTGTGCCAGGTTTCGGGCCCTTTATGGACCCCATTAAATCACTCTTGATCAAGGCTTTTTACATCAGATTCAGACTGGGTGTCTTACCGCTTCCAGTTTCCCTGCCAAGTGTAAGAGCCCAGCTAATGGGAGAAAAATCTGTCAAGCCTGTCCTACTGCTCAGGAATCTGATGATCATCTTTTATTTTTCTGTTCAGCATTTATCTGTCAGCAAAAGCGCTGGATAGTCCCTTTATGCAGGAATCTAGGAGATCGACAGTGGAAAATTTCACTGAGAATTTGATATTTCACCCTATATAATATTCTGTATTGCAAAATTCCTTGAAAGTGTTCGGCCCATTAGATCCAAGCTCCTCCTCTAAGGGGCATCCTCCTGATTGAATAACTCTGTATGGAGTGTGGTCATTTTTGATTGAATCTTTCTATAATTGTTTAAATTGGTATTTGATTATCATTTAGGCATTTAGTGGTTTAGCTTATATTTAGTTCTTTAATATGTCGTCCAACTTGCCCACCTCAATATATATTTTTTTAGCAATGTTTTTATTATGATCCTTTTATTTATGACAATTGAATGCACTTTAAGCACTTTTTGGTGAGATGTACTTACGACTCCCTGCCCTTTTGTATCCCTGTACTTTTACACCATTTTTTAAACAGTTACTATTGTAAAGTGTATGTTGATTGTTGCTTTTAAGGTCTGTAACAGAAATAAAGTGATTAAAGATATAACACAATTATTTAAAAGGAAGGTCAATATATTTTCCGGCCAGAACATTTCAATGTGAAACAACGCTGCTCAGTATCCTTTAATATTTTGGCTTCCTTAGGAAGAGGTTTTATAATTTTTTTCTATCGCGGAAGTCAGTTTGATTACCTCGCTGGTTCCAATTTTCTCCCCAGTGCTCTGTGCTGTACTACATTCACACAATTCAGCACCTCCGATCCAGGATATGCATTTGTTTTTTGTTTTGTTTGAAGAGGGCAATCTTTAGACATATAGTGGGTCAACACAATATTATATAAAGAGAAAAATTTGAAAACAATTAAGTCTTTCGGTTCATTTCACAAAACAGTAAAAATAGCGGCTGAGAATTATGTATCCAACTAAGCATACTTTTACAAGTTTTTTTGCTCTGTTTAGGGACAGAAAAAGCGAAGTTCATCTATAAACTTAAGCTTAAGATCAAAAATTATCTATGTAAGTAGTATCCATGGTTTATACTTTTTTTGTTTTTATTTAGTTTATTTTTATTTTACAAACAATATAGGCCTGTATGGAGTCATAACGGTAAATGCTACATCTAGGTGAGAACCACGATAAAGTGCATAGAAGCATATGCAGTACATTATCGCTGTCAGCTCAACCAGTTATCTAACAACCATAAGAACATCATAAGCGCTTCAGGATAACATTATTAATCCTCTACAGCTGAACATCCACTAGTATCTGAGTTGTGCCGATCACTAGAGCGCACCTGAGGATTTAAAAAACTCTGGCATAGCTCCCTCCAAATCCCAAGGTTCTGATCTCTTCTGCTAGACTTCATATGTATCTCCTCGGCCAGGGTCCGCTCCGGCACATCTCTCGTCCATACATCCTAGGAGGGGGAATGCTTGCCCATCCATGTTATCGCCACCCTACGTTTTGCTAGGACCAGGAGGAGTTGTAGCAGCTTGTACTCCATCTTGCACTTCTTGGGCTTTAGAACATGGCCAAGTAGATCCATGGTTATTACTTTAGAACTGTGTCAATTGATTTGTTACTTGAGCAATTTAATGTGGAGCACCCGAGAAAACTACCACACAGGACAGCTTCCGCTGAAAATGTTTTTGTTATTTTGATTCTATTTCATCCTTTTGATTAATTGTTTATTTAACTTCAAGATTCTTTAGGACACCCACTGAGCTCTACAAATCAAACAAAATCAGCCTCACTCATCACTTTCAACTTCAAGACCTTAGATGTGGCGTATCTAAGACCAGGACACAGCAACAGATGCCGTTCAATGGGTAAAAACTGCATCTACCTAATAGCACATCACTCACTCCAGCCTTCCCTCGCCTACTAGCAAATGACTTACAAAGGATGGCTGGGGCAGCCCAATACCACACTTAGCACTTCAATGTGTTTAATTAGTTCAAAAGAGAAAACTGGGTGCACATGTGCGAGGGATCGACCCGCTATTAGGCAATCACCTTGCTCAAGATATTACTCAGCACTACATATCAAGTCACAAATGCAATATTGCTTTACACATATTATGAATTAATTGTTCATGTAACAATTAAACAAAAGCATCCTTATACGTAGTTGCAGTTAAAACCTGACCTAAGTTGCTCTTGGTGGATCACCCTCACAACCACAGCAAGCAGTGCACATGTAGAAACCACTATGCACCCCTTTCTTTCCTTCTGCAATACAGCGCTTCAGGAAGCAAAAAGAAGCGTGCAGGGTCTTCAAAAAAAACCCTAAGCAAATGCATACTAACCTCTCCACATGTGCAATATCTTAGTGTAAATCACCTCCAAGTAACACTTCCTGCACGAGGAGACCTGCTTGAGTGTCTCGCAACGTGTATCGTTTGCTGCCAGGGGTGACTTAACAGCCAAGTGTGACAGACATCAACTGGTGAAGTAGAAAAGGACATGACTTAAAACATTGTTCTTACTTAACAGCTTACAGCATCGGCTGAATATTAAGCTCCAAACATGGATTGGCCACGTTTCTTCCTCGACAGATTGCTGAAATCACCTTTTGTCATGGGGAAATTTGCATAACTGAAATCCAGCCCTAGAGGGATTGAGACTTTCCTTCCCCTTTCTGCAGCTGCCACCTCCACCCCTTCAGACGTACTCTTGAGAGTGTGGGGTCCACGGCCGGGATGGAGCCTGAGGTGACGTACGCGGAGCTGAAGTTCCCTCAGACAGCCCCGCCGCCAAGGAAAGGACCGGTGGCCGCGGTCAGGACAGCAGGTAGGGGGCGCTGCAAACAAGCTTTCATAGGGCCTCTGCACGAGGACTTCTGTAGAGGGCTAGCCACAGAACAGCTATAAGGTCACAGCTTTAGGATTTCTATAGGGGCACTGTAGCAGATCTTGTGTGGCAGAGGTCTTCAATCTGTGGGGCGCGACCCCCGTGGGAGCCGTGGAGTCATGTGAAGGGGCTGCACACATTCTCCAGCCTTAATTGTGTCACACAAGTATTGCTGAATGGCATCATCTGCTCCGAGTGGTTGTACCGGGCAGAGCCTCGCACTGGAAACTGCCCTGAGAAGCAAGCCTATTGAGCACACTCCTCACCAGCTGATGAGTCTTACCGACCACGACCAATAGGAGGCAGTCAGGCTTTGCTGTAGGCGAGTACCACCTTAATTGAGCTCAGCACGCCTGTTCATGTAATGCGTCTACAAGGGAAGGTGCCAGCTGGGCTTGAGGGGCTGGAGAGGGCTGTGGTCACCGAGGGGAAAAAGAGACGGAAGTCAGAGGCCCTGACCACCCAACCAGGAACTTTCCTTCCCTTCTGCTATCTTGAAATGTGACATTTTTGCTGTTTTTGTCACCCAGTCTAAGCAAATACTTTTATAATGCATACTCTAAAGGGCTCTTGTATTTAGAAGTTGTTTTAAATTTTCGATTTTTTAATTGTGGTGCATAAAAATCCTGGAAAGGCTTATTGACGTCTGTTGGTAGAATATTTTTCCTTTTAAATACTTGTTTGCAGATTATTTTGAACATTTATTTCCATAAACTTTACATTTTGTATTCCTTGCTCTCATTGAGGCATACTTCTGCCAAATATGATATTTCTAAAGTGCAATCGCACAACCCTTTGAGTGATGAAGATGTTTTCCGCAGTGAAAGCACTCGCAAACATATTTAAATAGCCGTTCCCTTACTTTCTGGAAAAAGACAACCGTCCTGGGACAGTTCATTCTGATAGTTAAAATGCTTTGGCTGATCTGTCATTCAAGGAGTGTGGTGCTGTGAAACGATAGCCTGGCAGACAGCTAAATGCCAGGGTGCCTGCTTGCCTGAAAGAAATGCAAATGTGCGCTACGAGTTCATCTGCACATGTAAATAAAGAGTGCTCGGAGGCAGGTACTGCTTTTAATTAATCAAATCACTCAATGCTTTGTGATCACAAAGACATATTCTTTTTGAGTGGTAGTGTAAAGAGAACAATTGAGTTGTGAAGTGTGTGCTTTTAATTTTAATTGTATTTGTATAGCGCTTACTACCCCAGGAGGTGTTGAAGGACAGTATTGTTAAAAAAAAGCACACACAAATTACGTATAATCAGGGTATTCTTAAAATGCAACTTTTAAATAATGACTTACATATTCACAGTGCTTTCTGTCATAATCTGTGACCTCGAAGCACTACAAATGCACAAGTTACTTTTCTCCACTGCACCATCTAAGAGATAATTCTGTGGCTCTCTGGTTACACACAGACCTCTACAGTGCACTAACTAATAAAGGTTTCATAATGTACTAATGTGCATTTCCCACTGAGGAACAACTTTTAAAATTATTTTTTCATTTAAGCTATCCGTAATTTTATACTTAGCACTGGCAGTGAAAGACCTAAAAAAACGTACAGATTACACTGTTTAATATTATTTTCTCACCGTGAAAATGACTTGTCCTGGGAATTGAGGGCATTTATGGTTGTTGCTGATGAATAACAGGTTCAAGAAATTTTTTGTCAGGAGGGGTTCCTTACACCTAAAAATTTTTGACAAGGGGGTCTCGACCTCATCAAAAAGTTTGAAGACCTCTGTTGTATGGTGTCACACATGATTTCTGTAGGGTCGCTGTACCCTTGCTTATAGTCACTATAACATGGTGGCTGTTCATAAAGTTACTGTCGTTAAAATGGCTGGAGTTGCTTTTGCGGGATGTTTGAATGATAAAAGCAGGAGGACATCTGTAATGTTACAGCTGCAGCTCTTCTGAGGGATAACTCAGGTAGTCCTTTAAGGGCACTGCAGCAAGTACTTTGTTTTGCCACGGCAACAGTACGTCTCTTTCCTTGTTCTTATATTTGACAAAGGTTTAGAACAGAAAGCCTTCTTGCCTCAATATTCTTCTGGGATGATATGGCAGAACATTTCAAACTTAGCATAATCATTTAACAGCGCCCAGGGGCGGCTCTAGGCTCATGGCAACCCTGGGCAGGGAGCGCAGGTAGGGGACCCCGGAAGAGGGGGTCCGGGCAGGGTGGGGCGGAGCGCAGAGGCCAGTGAAGAGGGGGGGGGGGTCAGGGTGTTTGGAAGTGGGACAGAGCCGGAGGCCGCCAAATCCCTGCCAGGGGCCGCCACGCAAATATGTATCCATCCTCAGAGGATTATTATATTAAGGATATATATTGGTGTGGTGGCCCCTGGGGTTTGGTGGCCCTGTGCAGGTGCACAGCTTGCACATGCCTAAGGCCGCCCCTGCAGCGCTGACAGTAAGGAAGAGATTTGGCTAGTAGTAATTAGAGAAATTAACATTGGAACATGGGGAACCAGGCTCAGTTCTTTGCCTCAGCTCAACATTCTGTGATTCTGGCCACATCACTCAATCTACCTGTGCCAAGAATAAAAAAAAATGTGTACTGTCTGGTTCTCTATTAAAGCCATCTAATGTTCTGAGCTCTAAGTTTGAACTACAAACAGGAGCTCAGTCTTTTAACCTGTCTTTTTAATTATGTGGTTATCAAATAATACAGTAAAAAATAAGACAATTTCAACAATATTGATTTATATCAGAATCTATCGCTTCTTTATAGTGTTTCACCTTGTGTTAAAAATACGAATGCTTATATATTTTTTTAATTTACAATAAAAAGAAAAAATAAAGAAAAACAAAAAAGATAAGCATGCTAAAATCGATAATAAATACATTCATAAGTAAAAAAAACAAAAATACAAATCTTTAGACATTAGTGCTATCAAATTGTGAGGGTGTCACAAATATATTTAACCATCCTGTATTAGTGTACTTTTGGTGTTTTAATAATGTAAACCCCCAAATGTTCATTTTCTCCTCTTTGTATTTCCTTTTGGAATTGGGTTTAAAGTTCAGAATAGCATGTCTTTCACCTCTTGCCATGAAATTATCTCTTCAACTTCCCATGACTACTCAACAGAATTTCTGTAGGCCCTTGTTTGTTGAGTCAGTGTGGGAGCAAGGTCTACATATGTCATGTTTATGAAGGAGCAAGGACCGCTTACGCACGTCACTTGCATGCCTATGTGAGTACATGTTTTGTTTCAAAGGTTTTTTTTGTCTGAGCACATTTCAAATGATTTTCTATGTTGCTTGTTTCCATGTTCTTATATTTTTGTTCTTTGAATAAATGCTTTTGTTCTCACATTCACTGTATTTCTTGTATTGATTGGTAAACGCACACATGGTTTTTTGTGGTGTTTAGTCAATTGAACATGGTTTATGCTGAAAACCAATCTAGAGATTCTTCTACTGATCTACCAGGGTACCAGGTTGCCCCCATTGTGCTGATGGACTATGATTAACAGGATCCAGCCAAAACTGAGGTTTTACTGAACCACAATAAGGTTTGTAAATTGGTCTAGATAGTGTAGTCGAGTCTATGGGGACTACCTTAAACTGGTGGTGAGAAACTTGTGGGATCTGCTTGATTGTGAGGTTTTGTAAACTCAACCAGTGTCAGTGATCCACAAGTTGTGTTTTTATCTTCTGCACATCTGTAACTGGATTTTTTCCTTTCTATCCTCTGTCGTCGCATTGTTGCTAACAATGCTTTTTGTTTAATCGGGTATTGCTTTTGAAAATTCTCTTTACTTGAAACTTCCCAACATCTTCAACATAGCTGTTTAGTGTGTCTAAACCTGATGAGGTTCAGCCACGTCTTTCACAACCGAAATGATTAATAAAACAGCTATTTTTAATTTTAGTATATCATGCAGAGAATTTTGATGGAAACAGCCCCAAATTCTGGTAAAGAATTTTTTAAATTACAACCTTTGTCATCTTCTTAGATATAGTTCCTGGGTGCTCTTTAAAATACGTAAATGCAAACACCAAAAATTGGGTAGGTGGGCCTTTTGAGGCTAGGCGCTGTATGGTGGCTCTCCCTTTCTCAGGTTACCCCCTGAGTTAACCATCTTCTTTAGTTCAGATGTAAACCGAAAACCTCACTTTTTGTTTAATAGCTTTGCAGTTGTGTTGGGCTGTGCATCACACGCATGCTTCGCTCCGATAGTGGCAAGAAAATCTTTCCAGAGTGTAAGTTGTACTTTCTACAAGTAGTCACTTAATAATAAAAATAACAACAATACTAATAATCACATCAATAAAAAAAGCTCTTGTGTGCTGTCTGAGGGATTTCTATACAGGTGTTTCTGCTGTTTGCTAGGGTTTATAGGCCTGTTGGTGTTAAGCATGGGATTAGTCTCAACTTTGGTGATTTCCTCCATCTAAAAATGCTCTTAATCCTCTACACTCGCTCCTGATAGCTAAGGGAGTTCTCTTTAAATCATTTTGTATTTACCATTCCTCCTTACATAGTTTAGGCCTGCCCTATCTTCCGCATCATCTTTGTCTGTAGACATCAGCCAGCTCTCTCCTGCCCAGAAATTGCAACCGTTCCAAAGCCTGAACATCTCTTGAACTTTTACTGGTGACCACTCCTTTTCCTAGTTGCTGGCCAAACATTAGAACTCCTTCCTATCAATCTTCAAGTCATTACCAACCATCTTCTCTGTACTTGTCAGCTGTGAGCTATAACACTTCATCCTTAGTCAAACAGTAGCTTAGGTACCTGACTTTCCAGAGGACCTATGTTATCGCTCTCTTCTGCATCTTCCCTTGTGAGGACAATGTTAGGTCTTCAACTGTGTCATCTGAGATCAGTCAACCATCTGAGAGGGCCCTAGGGGGTAAGAGGGAATATCTGGCCTTGTGACTTTACTCCAATCCAGTGTGGGTGTAATGTACGTTCTCTCCGTGTGGTGTTTGTGCATTTCTGATTCTGCTCCTCCTGTTGTCCATATTTATTGGTCTACCTGGTCATGTGTTTCCACTCCCCCTATATATCCCCCTTTTCCCATGTGTTCTCTCTTCTGTGTCTCCAAAGCTCCAGGTTCTGCAGTCACACGGATTCTATGTCTCTGTTTCATGTGCCCCTATCCGTCTTTACACCTACAGCTGTCCATCTCCTATCGCACTCATTCAATCCTCACCATCACTGAGTTCCCAGTCCCTATATCCCTACCCTGAATCTTTCTCTTGCCACGTCACATTGTTCCTTCCCGCCATTGGGCCTTGCCTCTACACGTACTCAATGGCAGGGACCCCTGATAGGGACTGCAGATGGGGTGGAGGATATTGTGAAGGCGAAGGGGTGCGAGTGGGGGAAGGGGGCCCTGCCAAGAAAAATGGTTTACATTTAGAAATCTAAAATAAGACCAAAAGGCCTCAAAATATTAGCATTTTTGGAGACCTTTTAAAATATCAAATCAATGGTAGATTGAAAGATGGTACAAGAATAATATTTTCATATTGACCAATTTAATAGCATCAATGAGCTGGGGGCTTTACTTATGGACACACACACCTGCTCATCAACTTTCTCTTGCTCCAAACTTAACACCATTATTAGCTGCATGGATTACCCAAGCATTGGCAGGCTGGTCAACCCAGGTGCCATAAGATGAAGGCCTGTTTTGGCCATGTTTGGCCTGTTTTGGGATTCCCCTGAGTGCTTCTTGAGAGACCAAGTGGCAGAGTAAACGCTACTGAGACCCTTTTAAAGAATGAAGGGTGGGGGGGGCAAATTCAACTCTTCCCCTTTGTCCCTCATTACACCCTAGACTTCCTGCCTGGTTCCAAATGGTGAGACGACAGGGAGTCCCTCCATTTCAAGCCACGGTGGGACAGGCTCAGACCAAGCATTGGAGGCAGAAGGCTTTTTAAAAAAATGCAATAGATGTATTGTTCTATGTTTTGTTATTCTAAGTAGCGCGAACTCTGTCCAAGGGCATTGGAACGCTTTCCATGAGCCCAAGATTGCATTATGCAAGGTCACATTCATTTCTTTTCATTTTCTTTTTTTTTTTAGGCATAGGCAGATTAAGACATTTTCCCTGCATTACAAGACCCTGAGCCAAAGCTGGGACTCAAACCAAGTTCCCCAATTCCAAGGTTTGTGGCTCAGGAGGAGGAGGTGGATTACACACAGACATGCAAATTAACAAAAGAGGGAGGTAGAGTAACGAAGTAGGATTCTTACTCCACAGGCTTAGTTATATAAACAAAGGGAATCCTACTGACAGTGTTTAGAAAAGCGTTACCCACAGTGGTGTGGGAGCACCACACATAGTCATTACTAAAAGTGCTCCCGCGGAGTCGTAGGTCATAGCACGCCCCATCCCGCTAGAGGGGTGCGAAGACCCCTATGATGAAGCATGACACCAAGGGGCCTTTTGGTGTGTGAGGGGTATTTTAAGAAACACTAAGTGCTCCCACACCACTGTGGGTAACGCTTTTCTAAACACTGTCAGTAGGATTCCCTTTGTTTATATTACACACAGACATACCATGGCCATTAGGCTAAAAGTCCTTAGAGGACCAAAAATCAAAAAAATGTTCCCCAAAAATGTATTGGACCAGGCACTCACCACACCATGTTCCGCTCCATCCTGGGCAGTCTTCACCCCGCGCCGTCCCCTGAGTGCAGTGGCTTAACTAGTGAACATGGGCCAAGTAGTGTGATGATGCACATAAAAATTAGAATGCAGGGGCCTTGAAAAACCTGAGTAAAGATAGTGGTGGACTTGAGAACTCATGGGTACATCACTAGGGAGAGATGAAAGTTGGTGTGTGCGGGTAGGGGTGGGTTTCTGGGAGGGGAGAGGTAAAGAAAACCATCTTGGGGCATTGACCATCCATTGAATCAATTATCCACTAAGATATCTAAGTTCACTAGGTCCTGTTCAGTAAGCATGTGTATGCAGTCAATGGGGGTCTAGACATCTTAGTAATTTATGGGGTATAAAGGTACACGCCCCACCAGAGGTGCGTAGGTATGTCAAGATGGTAGAGGTTGATGAGACACACTCAAGGTGGCGAAGAAAACAGACATAGAGAGCCCGGTACTGGTTGGGCTGTTGCATGGCATATGAGACTGAATACAGGATTTATATAGCACAAGGCTGGACCAAAGGCATTGGATCTCTTTATATGAGACACCAATTTTTCAAGACAGACAGATTTTACACATATTTTTTCAGACATGGGGAGGTTAAGTGATGTGCTCAGAATCAGAAGAAGTGAAGCTGAGGTTGGATTCAAACCTGGTCCAACAGTACCAGAGTTGGCAGCTCTAGAAACCAGCCCACCTCATCTCCCATCCGGCCGCACCCATCCTTGTAGCCAGCTTGAGGCAAAAAAGGACATTGAAAACATTTTGGAAGATGCTTGATTTCCTCATACACACGTCCCACTGCATAGCACAGATCTGATCCTAATCCATTGCAAGTCAGTGCCATAATCCAGACATGCCACCCGAGGGAGTGGTTGGTACAGAATTAGGGATGCCAGCTCACTCCATCAAAAGAGAATTTACCACTTCCTCTACATATCAGATTTCTAATTCCTCCAGCTCCAAATCAAGTGCATACATGTGGGCAGTCTGTCCAAATCCTTCAATTTTTGCTTCCCATATAACCCTAAATCAGATCCATGGTGTCCAGTTAGCGCAGAGAGGCAGGATAACCATACCTACCAGATGGCTCTTTACTAGCAGCTGTAAGTGGCACGCTTTGATATGAGTCACAGCAGAAGTGAGCGGTCATTTCAGAAGCGCCAGGCCAATCTGAGAATGACCAGGGGAGGGTCACCAGGATGCTCCAATTCTGCAATGCATCTCCCAATGCCAACAGCATAACACCACATGACTGGGTGCCCCTGTGCCCTCATGTCTCATAGTTAGATTATTAATATTATTTGTATTACAACTGCCTTTATATTTATTAAGCACATGTCTATCTAAGCAACTTCGCAATAAGAACAAATGAAAGGAAAGAAAAAAAAACACCCAAAAAATTAAAAACAAGTAACCAAGAACACTAAAACACTGCATGGAGTGTCTGCGTGTCTAGGACAGAGCCTACAAATAGATCTGTTTATAGGACTTGGGCTGAAAGGTGGGCCCCCCTGAAAGGTGTGGGACCCCTGCACTACAGGCCCATGTGCCTGTGTTACAGTCTAGCTATGTGCTCTGGGGCGTGCAAGCACAGGCAGGGATGCATGACTGATGGGAAGAGGTGTAACTGCTCATGAAACCACAAGACAGCCCACGTCAATCACAGATGATTCATGCTGTAAACATGTCGATTACTGACTTGTTCCTTCTTTCAGTGACCACGACTGGAAAGACACCTGTTTCTTCGCCAGCGTCTACAAAGTTGGTGCGAGCTCTCGCCATTTTATCTTTGATCCTGCTAGTGCTTGTGATCACTCTTTTAATTCTCTGTAAGTATATTCTGGAATATTGTTTTGGTATTTCAATAAGCATTGTTCCAAAGCGTTTTGTGCCCCTGGGGCACTTTGGCATTGCAGAAAGATGGACAATAATTTTTTCTGCATTGGCGCTAAATGTGTGCAAGTGCGATCTCAAGGAGGCAGCCCCTCATTTGCATGGGGGTGTGGTTCTGGGGAAATGAGGAAACCCTTTGCATTAACGCAATATTATAGACATGGGCGCAACCCTCACGGTCCCCATGGGATTTGGGTGACATGGATTGTCCCAGGATCCCTGTCTAGGCAATTGGGTCATTCACTGCACCTGCCTGCAAGGGAATCTCTAACCCTTCGAAGGGCATGCCAGTTACGTCAAACAGCTAGTCCGTCCTTCGCTGATGAGCTGTTCTCAGTGAAGGCATGGTGGGACAGTGTTTCCCTGGTGCTACATATGTTTAAAGTGGATTTCCCCGTGGCTGTTGAGTGGTCCCCTATTCCTTCTACTAGTTAGGTCTTTTTAGCCCACAGCACTTTGCGTTCTAGAATTAGTAATTTTGAGGTTGTCATTATAAGTGGGCTTAAAATTCCCAGCATGCAAAGGGATATTGGCTCATAAAACCAAGAGTAGCAAAGGTGTGGTGTCATGCATAAGTTATACCATCAGGCAGGTATGCTTCCTGTGTGATGTTTCATTGTCTATGTTGAGTTTTATCCTCTCACACTGCTCTTAATGGGAGGGCTGCACTGATGGCTGGGGTGACCAAAGCATTTAATGGCACGGCTGACCACGGTTTCCTGTCCTAAGCATTTCATCTACAAATCAATGTTATCCAGTGCGATAATCTAATTAGTTATTTTGAAACACACCAAGCCTACAATACCCAACATGGGTTAGGTTATTATCACACACAGGCACAGGCCGGTAAATGTGTCAGTAAAGAGATAATATAGATGCAGCCACCCTCCTAATATCCTCAAAAGTCATATGAATGTCCTGGCTTATGATCCTGGAAGCATTCCTGGAGTTAGCCAGGGTATTTTACAAGTGGCCATTGAAGGGTATATATGGGGCTAACAAATGCAAAATCTTTGCTGTAACTTATCTGCCAGGTCATTCTTAAAGGCAAGGCTAGTTGTCCCATTAATGTGGCTTAACAATTGAAGCACTCCTAGGAATGTTGTAGCAGCACTTGGGCTAGCTGGACTGGGAAGGAAGACATTGCAACTAGCAGATGATTTAATAGACGGTTAGAGTGCTTCTGGAAGACAACTGAAGGCTCAAACTCCTTCTTAGAAAAAAATTGGGCGACATTATTAGTAGTCAGCTGCTTTGGATTTGAATCTATGAAAATTAAATGAGCAAATGCAAATTTAAATGATTGAAGTTTGTGACTCTGTTTTCATAAACCTTGATGTGTTCCAGCCATAAAGTGGTCCAGTCAACTGCAGGGGAGGACAGCGGAAGTGATGCAATGCTCTGCCAATGCCACCTTTTTATCAGAAGAAGTCGGGTATTTCTCTAAGCAGTGGGACACCGCCCAACAAAACCTTACCCAGTTGCTAGCCGAGTATGCCACAATGACCCGGTTGTACCAAAATCTGTCTATATCGTACCAAAATCTGTCAATATCGTACCAAAGCACCAACAATACTCTACAAGATGTGCTGGAGCAGCAGAGGCAAGTGAATGAGCTCTTGACCCAGATGTTGACCTGGCTGCCAGACAGAAACTGGTTTCAGTGTTCTAGAGAGGAAATGAGTGGTCATACAGGTGAGGCAGTTTGTGTGTCCGAGAGCTGGGTAGGGGCATAGTAGTTGATCCCTCATAATAGTCTCACATGACATTCTTCATGTACGGCTTGATCACTTATATGGGGATGAGATTAAGTCACAAGTAATTTCTAATAATTGGGTATATTCAGATGTAGACGTCATGTACTCAAGATGTTCAGCCATAATTTAAGAGGCATCTTGCTATGTGGGGTGGAGGTCAACTGAGATTCAGTTTTTGCAGACTTAGTTTCAATTGATAGTAGGTCTTTTATGATTATATGTTCTTAATGATCTGTGTAAAAGGTGTATTCAAGAGGCAAAAGTTTCAAGTAATGGCGAGTTCTTTGGCAAAGATTTCCCCTGTGGTTAATTACAGGGGAAAAGTTTAATAAACTTCAAAAGAAAAATATTATGTTGAATATTATCGGCAATTAATTTATATATTTTAAATGTATAACAAAATTAAAGATTCTGCAGCACTGTTAATTCAAATATGAAATGTAATTAATTTCAATATATTAAATTAATATTTTTGCTGAGTTTAAATCAAACAACCAAAAATAAAAAACAGTATATCATGTTTTAATTATTATTAAAATGATGAGTACAATTACAAGTAATACTTTAAATGTTACTGTTACATTATATAGATTAAGAAAACGTTTTTAAATATTTTACAATAAAATACTAAATGATTTTTTAGATTTTTTTAACATTAAAGTACATTTACTCGTAATTTTGAGTAGTTTAAATAACTTAATTACATTTAACATTATTTTCTATGGGGTTTCCTTTTAAGTCCTTACTGCCATAATTTTCTATGGGAGGATCTTGCAGTACCAGTGGTTGACCCTGCGTGATGCTGAAATTACTTCAGTTCTGATCTTAAGTACATTTGCAACAGTTTTGGTCAGAAGTGCAGTTTGTGAATTACAATGGTTCATTGTTTTGTTGGAGGGGGCATGTCCCTACTTAACCCCTCTTTTGGGGTAAGAGGGACCCCTCCCCTGCTGATGACGGAACTGCTCCGTCATCAACTGCGGTGGCGCTGTGTTGATGAGGGAGCGGTTACGTCATGGCCCTGCCGCTGCGCCTGCGCGGCGCGTTCTATTGAGCGGGCGGGGCCGTGACGGAACCGCTCCGTCATGAGCACAGCTCAGCCGACGCTGGTGACGAAGCGGCTCCGTCACCAGCATGCGCCCGCTGCTCGGCCGCCCTCCCCTATTAGCACTGCGGCGGAATAGCCACCCCAGTGAAGGGGTTAAACTCCTTCCTTACCTTTTCTAAACACCTCCATATGCCTCTCTAAACTCCTCTCATCTAGTAGTAAGTGTGCCACTTTTCCAGCCAATTCTCTTGGCCGAAATACACTGTCAAAATAAACCTCAGGCATTAAAAACGTACAGTGCTGGGCCACAATCTATGCAAAGATGCAGAAAGTTGGGCAGCAAACTCTGGGAAGGTGATCAGCCTTGGTTATGTATAACTGGTTGTAAGTAAGGCTTGAAAATGGGAGTAACTGTGAGTGATTGCAATCATACGTATAGCTCTGGTCATAATTAAAACTGGTCCAAATCTAAGACATGTAACCCAGAGAATGGTACAAGCGGGTAAGCTGAAGATGGGCCCTTTCTAAATGTTCAGTGATCCTGCCTGGTTTCGATAAACGGTTTCCATAAGCCACCAGTGGAACTGTTGCCATCTTGATCACATCTAAGCACATTCATTTCCTCCCAAAAGTATTTACATATATAGCCGGCTTACAACATCTGCTTTGAGTTACTAAGGACCACACCATGGTAACATCAATCATGCGGTTTATATGTTGATATACTGTATCAAACATTAACAGCACTGGTTTCCTTTCCTTTCTCTTTTCAGCCATTCGTTGTAAGTTCTGCCAACAAGAATGGACACAACAAAATATGCACTGCTACTATTTCTCCCAAGACGCCCGGGACTGGTGGTACAGTCAAGGGTGGTGTAGGCGCCATCAGTCCCAGCTAGTGTCCGTGAACAGCCAGGAAGAACAGGTGTGTTAACTTCTCACTCTAGCTGGATCACAGCCCAGTAAGCAGTATATTGTTAGAGCATCATCATCTTGCAAAGTGTGGATCTAGCGTTTGGAATATACATGGGTGCAAATAACAGTCTTTTCTTCTCAAACTCTCCCCAAAGTCTTGCCTTCACAGCATGTTTTTTCTCTAACATGATTTTCTCGCTCTATTCTCAACACTCACTACTTATTTATAAAGCCAACTCTGTGTTACATCAGGATCTATGCTGTACCATTATGGAAAGGGTATGTGTTAAATCTTTACCCTACATTTTAGATCACTGTTCAGAATGCATGAGTGATAATGCGTGAATGGAATGGTAAGTGTGGAATGTTGGCTGCCTGAGTGGTAATGCGTGAATGGAATGGTAAGTGTGGAATGTTGGCTGCCTGAGTGATAATGCGTGAATGGAATGGTAAGTGTGAAATGTTGGCTGCCTGAGTGGTAATGCGTGAATGGAATGGTAAGTGTGAAATGTTGGCTGCCTGAGTGGTAATGCGTGAATGGAATGGTAAGTGTGGAATGTTGGCTGCCTGAGTGGTAATGCGTGAATGGAATGGTAAGTGTGGAATGTTGGCTGCCTGAGTGATAATGCGTGAATGGAATGGTAAGTGTGGAATGTTGGCTGCCTGAGTGGTAATGCGGGAATGGAATGGTAAGTGTGGAATGTTGGCTGCCTGAGTGGTAATGCGTGAATGGAATGGTAAGTGTGGAATGTTGGCTGCCTGAGTGGTAATGCGTGAATGGAATGGTAAGTGTGACATGTTGGCTGCCTGAGTGGTAATGCGTGAATGGAATGGTAAGTGTGGAATGTTGGCTGCCTGAGTGGTAATGCGTGAATGGAATGGTAAGTGTGGAATGTTGGCTGCCTGAGTGATAATGCGTGAATGGAATGGTAAGTGTGGAATGTTGGCTGCCTGAGTGGTAATGCGTGAATGGAATGGTAAGTGTGGAATGTTGGCTGCCTGAGTGGTAATGCGTGAATGGAATGGTAAGTGTGGAATGTTGGCTGCCTGAGTGATAATGCGTGAATGGAATGGTAAGTGTGAAATGTTGGCTGCCTGAGTGATAATGCGTGAATGGAATGGTAAGTGTGGAATGTTGGCTGCCTGAGTGGTAATGCGTGAATGGAATGGTAAGTGTGGAATGTTGGCTGCCTGAGTGGTAATGCGTGAATGGAATGGTAAGTGTGGAATGTTGGCTGCCTGAGTGGTAATGCGTGAATGGAATGGTAAGTGTGGAATGTTGGCTGCCTGAGTGGTAATGCGTGAATGGAATGGTAAGTGTGGAATGTTGGCTGCCTGAGTGGTAATGCGTGAATTGAATGGTAAGTGTGGAATGTTGGCTGCCTGAGTGGTAATGCTTGAAAGGAATGGTAAGTGTGAAATGTTGGCTCCCCACTGATCAAGTTGCACTCAGCGCACCAGACTTCCAACAATATTACTAAGTGGCCCAGCTGCAAAGGCTCTCACTCTAGCTAGCAGGGCATGACGTCACCGAAACAGGCCACCACAACAGCCCAGATAGATTCTTGGACACTACACAATGCACTTTTCCCAAGTCACAAAGGACCCCCAAAGTGCAGTATACTCTTAGAGGTAGCATGCATCTGTATGCATAATGCCCTCAAATACACAAATGCTGCGCCTACTTATGCCCCGGCTATCTCACCGAAGGTCCTCCCAACTCAATCAGCGCAGATAGCTTCCGGAAACTTAACATGCTGGGAGCTTGTATGACTGTGTACCAATGGGGACCTGTTTGAGGAAGCCTTCCCCTTGATTTTGAAGGCCCTGAACAACCCCAGGGACCTTCCTGCGTGCGAGTTTCTCACATATGGTAGAATTCGGCTTGCAATACACCAAGCTTAGCAGATGGCCTGACACGAACCACCCACACATGCTGTATCACAGACTCTTCTCACAATGGGGCGCGGGAAGAGACTAGTGTCCAGACTGTATAGTGGGGTTGGGAGACACACAGGAATCTCCTTATATACACTTAAGTCTGACTTGCAAGATGAACTCCACTTAGTCTTCGATGATAAGGATTGGCAAGCCGCGGTACAAAACCCCTCACAATATCCAGGTAATGCTCTTTTTTAAATGTACTCACACAGATTCTCCACAGAGCATATCAGACTCCGCAAAAATATATGTACCATTACCCTTGGCTTCTCCGGCTTGCCCACGATGTCAACAGATGCCTGCACACTTGACTCACATGTTGTGGGACTGCGCAAAACTGCAACCCTTTTGGTCCGTTGTGCTCTCCACGCTAAGGGGTGCCCCCGTGCATGGTAATGGAGGACCCCCAGAGGTCTCTCTCCTACACCCACTTTTGCTGGAGTCACCTTCAAGTTAGGTCCTACCCATACTCCTCCCCCTCACGAAGTGCGCTGCTAATAGGACAATCTCCATAGTAGACTGATCTGGGCCAACCCTGCACCAAGCAATTTTGATCACCCCCCAATAGGGCTCCACCAGAAACTAATATCCATTGAAACCACAACCCCTGTTGAAAATAGGCCTGTAAATCACTGTACTATATAACTTTTCAAACTTGATAAAAATGGTTTGCAAAAAAAAAAGGTACCAAAAGTTGCTTCAAAGGACTCCATAAATGCGTCAACAAAACCGCCCTTTTTAATCACGCACTTGGATGCAGCACCTTAATCATACTGATCCTAAGCGGATACTAGTTTAGTAATGTAAAGCCTCACTTGCTGTAGTTAAAATTAGGATTGATAGTAATCCATATGCTTTATCGGTCCTCCTTTTTAGGTCTCGCCTAACCCAGCGCTTGTGCTCTTCTGGCCAGACCTTATGCAAGAAGGGCTTCAAAAAATGCTACCGCCGGCTACAGCTTGCAGTGCATGTGCGCGGGCACGCGCTTAGGAGCAGAGGTGCCATAGGGCAAACCTCGTTATGCTCATTAAGCGCCCACGATCACTTTCACTTTCGGCCGCGATCACTTTTGTGACGGCCCTTTGGTGTTCTCGTTCAAAGAACATCAAACACCAAACATCAAAGGACATGCTATTGTGTTAATGCTTTGCTGCTGTCCGTTTGACTTACAACGTGCTTTCTCTTTCCACAAACTCGATGTTTGTGTTCCTTTATTTTGAGATGCTTTTAGTATTACTGTCACACACACAACCACAACCACACACACAACCACAACCGCACACGCAACCATAGGCACAACCACACACACACACATAACCACACACATACACACAACCACACATACACACACACAACCACACATACAACCACACACAACCACACATACAACCACACACACACACAACCACACACATACACATACCCACACACACACAGCCACACACACAACCACACATACAACCACACACAAGTCCACAACCACACACTCAACCACATGCACAATCACACACAGCCACACACAAAGCTACAACCACTCACAACCACACACACACACAACCACAACCACACACACAACTACACACAACCACAACCATACACACAACTACACATACAACCACACACACAACCACACAAACAAACACACAACCACACACACAACCACACACACCCAACCACACACACCCAACCACACCCAACTACAACCCCACACAAACAACCACACACATACACAACCACACACACACAACCACATACACAACCACACATACAACCACACACATACCACCACACACACACAACCACACACACACAACCACACACGCACAACCACACACACACACACAACCAAACCCACAACCACACACACACAGCAACACACAACCACACACACAACCACACACACACAGCCACACACCGCCACACACACCCAAACACACACAACCACACACACACACAACCACACACACAACCACACACACAACCACAGGCACAACCACACGCACACAACCACACAATCACATGCAACCACATATACAACCACACACACACAACCACACACATACACATAACTACACACACGCAACCACAGCCACACACACACACACACACAACCACAACCACACATACAACCACACACAAGACCACAACCACATGCACCATCACACACAGCCACACACAACCACACACACAACCACAACCACACACAACCACAAAAACAACCACACACACAACCACACACATACAACCACAACTACACACACACACAACCACCCACACACACACACACAACCACCCACACATACACAACCCCACACACACACAACCACACACACACAAAAACACACACAACCACACACACACAACCATACGCACACAACCATACACACACACACAACCACACACAGCCACAACACACAAAACCACACACACACACACGACCACAACCTCGCACACAACCACACACACAACAACCACACACACAACAACAACCACAAACACAACCAGACATACAACCATACACACACATAACCACAAACACACAACCACAAGCACACACAACCAAACACACACACAAGCACACACATTCACACACACAACCACAAGTACACACCCAACCACACACAACCACAACCTCGCACACAACCACACACACAACCACACACAACCATACACACAACCACATACACAAACACACACAGCCACACACACAACCACACACACACAACCACACACACAACCACAACCACACACACAACCACACACACACACAACCACACACACAAAACCACACACACACAACCACACACATACAACCACACACATACAACCACACACACAACCACAACCACACACCATACACACAACCACACATCTACACACACACCGATAACCGCACCCACACGCAACCACGCCCACACACATACACACACACACAAACACACACACACACAACCACACATACACACAACCACACACACACCACACACACACACACAACCTTACACGCCACACACACAACCACACACACAACCACACCAAGCATTGGCATAGCTAATAAGTCTCACCTTATAAGTGTTTAACAACGCAACAGTTGATGTGGTTGCACCAAGCATATTGTGCTGCATAACTAAATACTTAGAAGGTCCCAAAAGCGAGACCTATTGGCTATGCCAATGCTTGTTTATTGAGTGTTATACTAACATACAGTTGACAGTGTGTGATTTGCGTGTGTTAGTGTGATTCTTTTCCTATTTCTGGAATTCTATTGACAATAGAACAAGTGCTTGTGATGTCATGGGCTCTCTCTATTTGTAGGATAGAACATGGCGAGTGGGTATTTTGATTTTGTTTCTATCTTTTGGTCAATTGTATAATAATTAGACGAGGAGTCGAGCATACTGAGTGCACTTGTTTGCCTGCACACATACCTGATCTCTTTTCTTGGATTCAGCGTTGTCTTTTCATTTGGATGTAAGCCGGTGAGCGTGCACTAACAAATTCTTTTTATATTCAGATGTTTATTAACAGCAGATCAAAAGACTCATATGATAAACTTTGGATTGGCTATTCAGATGATAAAAAAGAAGGTCATTGGGTCTGGGAGGATGGCTCTTCTCGCTACCTATGGTGAGATCTTCCTTACATATTTAATGGCGCTTTAGTAATAGCTGATGTAATGCTGTTGAAAAAGAAACTCGTTTGATGATATTGTATGTCATGTCTCCTTTTTACAGGCACATTAAAAAAAATAAGATCACTGTATCATCTCAGTTTGCAGATTTGCAATTTGTCTAGTTATGAGTTCTGGCTCTATAATGCACATTGTGGGTTGTAAGGAATTGGGCTATTAGTTGAGAGGGGTGAAAGCCCCATTCAAATAATAAACATAAGATTTGTCAGGGTGAACCACAAAAGTCACTAAATAATCCTGTGCTTAACACTCTGGTTCCTTGGCACAAAAGCAGTAAGGCTTAACTTAGAGGCACATTGTAAAGTATTTCTGCAGCACACAACCAAAAAAAAAGTGAAAATACAAAATAGGAATAATCCTAAACCAATGTAGAAAAAGAGTAATACAAATAAATTTCACTAAAACAAATGAATTCCGAACAGTTGAACCAGAGTTATGAATTTTAATTTTTTTGTGTGAAATCTAGATCCTAAAATATCAAAGCACCAACTGTGGGTATCTGGTTTCGCGAGACCGAGCCAAAGTCAAAAATAAGCGATGGAGCGTGGGTCGGATACAAGGGGTGGATTGGGCCTGGTCTGGACTTACCTTCTGATGAAGAAAAAATCCTACAAAATTCTTGAAGAAAGTATTCTTCAGCAGAGCAAATCAGCAGGCTGTGTCCGAGGAGGTATCATTGACACCGAGGAGCCACTGGATGAAGGTCCTGTAACACCATCAACGAGGACGGGAAGAGCTCCAGGCACGAAAAGGATTTTTAAGCCGAAGTGGTTGTCGTCATAGTCAATGGGGAGCCAGTTGACATTGACCCTGGTGAAGATTTCTACCATCAGACTTGGACTACTTTTTGGAACTCAGATTCCTCTGCTGAAAAGGAGTTGCTGCTGCGGAAAAGAAGGTAGCAGGAGCTATCGCAAAGTGAGACAGACCAGCAATGAACCTTGTGCAAATCTGCTGGCAGGTAGGTAGGTCCTGGTTTTCTGTCAGTTCTCCAGGTAGTTTTTCTTTGAAAATGTTCTAGGCCTCAACTTTTAGAGTTAGGCAGAAGCAGTACCACCAACACCACTTTCAAGGGTCCAGGGCATGGGGGCACCATATCAGCAGTTAGGACTCACAACACCAGCAGGGGTTAAGGCAAAAGGTACCTGTGTAGGTCCCTTTAGCACACACAGGATTCCAGCTAACTCGCTCTTGGAGTCACTTTGGTGGTCCTGGTTTCAAGGGGCAGGTCAAGTTCTGCTCCTTCAGATAGCAGGGCAGCAAGGCAATCCTTTCAGCAGTAGGGCTTTTTTTCTCCTGAATCATCTACAGGACACTGGCAGAAGGCATAAATGGTTAAGAGAAGAACATGGCAACTTTTTAAAAGTTGCATTTTCAGAATTGTGACTTAAAATCAAACTGTATCATTAAAGAGGATTTTAAATTACTATTCCTTTTAGTCCAAACACCATATCTCTCTCTGCATTCAGTCCAAAGTTAGCACTTATTAAAGGTAATAAAGTAGCCCAGTGAGTAGTCAATGGGGAGATGTCCTTCCAGTAGTGAAAAATTACTTTTTCACTACCAGGACATGTAAAACTTAAATCCACATGTCCTACTTTTTAAATGCTAAGGACACTTCCCTATGAGCTTTTTAGGGCCTAAATTAGGACTTACTTATAAATATTCAAAATGCTTTACATGCTGCAATGGCAGGCTTGAGACATGTTTTAAAGTACTACTTTGTTTGCCAGCACAATGAGTGCTGCAGGCCCACTTGTAACATTTAATTTACAGGCCCTGAGTACATGTAGTTCCATATAACAAGGACTTACAAGTAAATTAAATGTGCCAGTCAGGTGTAGAACAATATTATCGTGTTTTAGGGCGAGAGAAGAAGCACTTTAGAACTGGTTACCAGTGGTAAAGTGCACAGAGGCCTACAGCCAACAAAAATAAATTTTGCACCCCATGAGGGGTGAAGGCAAAAGGTTTGCAGGAAAACTACACCAAGGATTTCAGGACTTGCAAGGGTTACTATAAGGCATAACAAAAATATTGCATCCACTTCATTGGGCACTATGACGTTGTTAAGATTAATAGATGTGGAGTTCAGAATAGTAAATCTATATTGTCAAGGTAAGTAGACGTGGAGTTAAGAAAAGAAGGTATATCCTTATCATGCTGATATAGTAGTAGCCAGTGAGGTGTATGCAATATTTTTATAGGTCGATATTGATGACCTCACTATTAGCTTAGTAAATCTGATTTAAGAGCTTACATTGCCTTGCGTCGCCTTGCCAGTCTGTGCTAAATCTGGGGCAGGCTGTGTTGATGCCATTAAGCAAAATGCCAACACTAGGCACAGCAAGTGCCTTAGCCCAGGGTAAGTGGATCACCACATACATTTAGTGCTGGTAGTTACTTAAATCGCTTTAAAAAACCAGCTGAAGATGTGCAGTGTTTGAGTCATTATCAAGCTGTGAGTTCACTCTGCGTATGGTAAAGAAATTGACTGCAAAAGAACCACCAGGAAGAAAGAAAGATGGGACTTTTTACTCCCTCGTTTCTGTCTTCAGAGGTTAATGGTTCCTCCATTTCAGAACACATAAACATGGCAAGAAATGCAGCATGGAGTAGTGTGAAAAAACTAGTTAATTATGCTCTTGAAATGACAAAATGAGTGCCTTGATGATTATGGAAAAGATTAGATGAAAGTTAACAACAAAACTTTTAAAAAGTCATCATGCAACTTTTTTTAATCATAGTAACATTGCACAAATTAGATAGTTATTTTATTCTTAAAGGTATACTCCAAATTAAAAACTATTGTAAAAAGATCTTTAACTGTTCCTGTTACTCATTACTTGTCATCCCCATTGCCTATTGTATGGTGCCTGGACCTGTTAGCTTACAACCCAGTCTTGTACACATGAAAGTGGTCAAGGGAGGAAGAGGGCACTTGTGCTAGTTGAAGTTCTGACCTATATGATGGTGCAAACCTCAAATGTGTACATCTCTTCAATGACACCTAATAGATAGGTCGATCTGTGAGGTCTTGCTGTGACCCAGTACAAGGATTGGCGGTGGGGTCTATTGTTTAATTACTTACACATGTTTTGTGATCTGCATTTATATAGGTAAAACAACAACAATTGCCAGTACTGCAATTCACTTGGATCTATCTTAGAGCATGGAGAACAAACCAAAACTAGATCTCCGAAAGACTAAATCATTTAAATCAATTCATTTATTTTCTAATTGTCAATAAAAAACACATTTTCTGAACATCAAATTATTCTACGTTGTTCGAAAATGCATTAAATATACAGGAGAGGAAAGAACAAGGAAAAAGAATCCTACATAAAAGTATTTGCATTCACAAGTACTAACAATGTGTGGTTTTCATTCACTCATGTGTCTTCATTCATACTCATATGTACAATGTAACAGTCATCCCGAGGAAGTGTTGGAAAGAAAGGTAAGAGAAAAAGAAACAATCAAAAAGTGCCTAAAAAGATTTTTTTGGGTAGTCAAAAATTATATTTTAGAAAAAAACATTTTAATTTTTTGAGCAATAGGCCATCTATACAACTATCTACATTCGGAACGATTTGTTCTAAACTCTTAAGAAGATTGGCCTAACACGATGATGGTCGACGCGTTTCGAGTTCCTTATGTGGAGGAACTCTCTTCAGGACCTCAAAAGTGGTTCTCTGCACTTTCAAATCAGTGTGTTTGTTGTCTGACTGATGTCAATCATTCATTGCGAGTTGTCTCTGTGCTGTTATGGCGAGAGCTTCTGTGTTGCGTGTAACATAGAGCTTCAATTTGAAATTGCTTTAGATGAATTCTTGTGTCGATTTTTCTTTGGTTGGGTAATTTTCTTTAAAGTTTCATTGTTTAAACTGCAGTGACTGCCGTTGAATCACAGACGAGCAAGAGGACAAGTTTTGGAACAAGAAAGCAGAATGAGTGACCTTCCTCTCTGACACGGTTAATAAGCGGGACTATGATTAATCTGCAAGTTGATGATCTGAGATACTAAGTAGGAAAGTAGGACTGTATGAGAGGTCTACGGTAGCGGTGGTAATGTTAATAATGATGTGGTAGGTCAAGCACAACATCTTGAATTTAATGTGTTTCTCAATAGACAGCCAGCAAAGGCTGCTTAACCGTTTTGAAACCGATTGTAATTTAGCAATACAACAGAGTAACCTAGCCTTGGCATTTTGTATTAAGTGGAGTCTCTTGATAGTTGTCTGGGTGATGCCTAAATATAAGATGTTACCATAATCCAGGACTGATGTAATGAGGGCTTGAATAATTGTCTTCTGGGTAGGAGAAAAATTCCAGAGTATTTTCTTTAGGCGTCTCAGGAGACAAAAGTAGCATGTTATAACTGATTTTGTTTGCTAATCAAGAGATAGGTTACCTTCTAGCCAGATGCCCAAGTTCTTTCAGCCAAGAAACCATTCAATTCCTAAATTGGCAGGAACTCCTCTCCTCTGAGGGAGTCAGGTATATAATGAATTGTGTGTCATCCGTGTGACATCAGGGAGACGCAAAGGTTTTAACTATGTCCATCAATGGGCAGACATATATGTTGAAGAGCGTACGGTTCAAGGAAGAGCATTGAAGCATGCCGTAAGCCGATGCTTGATAGTGGAGAACAAAGTGATGGTCACTTTAAAGGAGCGCTCTTTCAAGAAGGAGGTAAAACCTGTCAAGACTTGTCACAGATCCCACAATCTCTCAGTATTTTTAGAAGCACGCTGTGGGAAAGCGGTATCCTATTCCACAATTAGATTTAACAGTATTAGAGCCATAGAGCCTCCAATCAAAAGATTTGCCTTATCTCTTCCGCCACAAAAAAAAATCAGACTACTATCTACTCAAAATATTCCAAAAAATCAGACTACTATCTACTGCTAAATTTTCCCAAAATCAGACTATTATCTATTGCTAAATTTTCCAAGACTTTAGCCTGCACGGGAAGAAGAGGGATGGGGAAATAGTTCTCAAGCCTCACGTAATCAAGTGACAGTTTCCATAGCAATGTAATTAGGACATCATGCTTCCAAGTGGACGGTGCCACAGCTGTGGGTATAGAGAGATTGAGAAAATCAGTAAAGGTAGGGAATAGAATACGCCCAGACATTTTAAGGATTCTAGGCAATAATATTCAAATGCTTTCAAAGGTTTCCAGATTCTTTAGATTAAATGTCGTCCCAATACAGCCGGAGACCAAAATAGAAAACTAATATGATCCAAAATTTGGGGAAAAGGCCCTTTAAACGCAACCATTACAACGGATGCAATTACATTGCATGCCTTTGCAACGCAAAAGGTGTGCGGCAGTGGGACAAAGGCGTTGGATTTAAATCCAACACCTTCCCTACTGTTGCACACACTGGAGTTGGAATAGAAAATTAATCTATTTCCATTTCCAGCGCTCCCCCGACAGAAAGTCAGGGTAAAGTTTTGCGTTGCAACGGCATGCGATGTAATGACATGCGTTGTAACGTCACATATTCATTCTGATGTTAGTAGCATGAGATGTAGGGCTACATGCCCTGACTGTGTGGGTTGAGTATGGAAGCAGGTGGACTCCAGACTGAAGTCTGAAGAGGATGGATGCAGTGGCTTGAAGTCTAGACCCTTTGTGGGCATCTTTTTTTTTCTTTTTTTTTGTTTGTTTCCAAGACCTTTATTGAAAATGTATGTTAAAGAAACACGGCTTGGTGCCTACAACCTTACTTAGGCCGGCAGCGTTATGATCCGTTAAGTAAGTGGCACTTAAGGAAACTGCATAGATAGCGCATAAATACACAGCAAGTCGCCTACAACCACTACGGGCCGGCCGCGTCAACAGTAATCTTTGGTCTCGGGGTTTTACTCTTACCAATGCAGAACAAACATAAACCAAACTGGATCATTCCACTACCGCACTTCCCACCCACTCGACAGTACAGCGTAAATTGACTTGTGGTGCTGTTATACCGTTGATACTGCAGTAATTACAGGAGATCCCTACACATAACTGATAACAAAGACATTCAATAAGCGTCATGTGCATTCAGGTAGGTCGTCAGATATACCCAATAGTCCTTAGGTCGGGACCTCGGTGGCAACATTTCTTCATAAGTACGTAGTGTGTCCTGGCAATAAGACATATCCCTCAGCCACTGTTTGACCATTGGTACATTTTTACTCTCCCGGCACATTGAGATTCTGCGTTCAGCCAACAGCAAGGCCACCGCACAGAACTTACGTGTTGTGGCTTTCACTTTTCCCAGTAGTCCCAGGAGACAGCAGCGAATAGTACATTCAATAGCAACCTCCACCATTTCAGACAATATAGTTACGACTTCCGTCCAGTAGTTCTGTATCCTCGCACAATGCCATGCTAAATGGATAAAGTCAGCCTGGTGGTAGTTACATCTTTTGCATCGCGCTTCGTCATGTAAACCATATCTATGCAATTGAACCGGGGTGTAATATGCCTGGTGTAGGTGCTTAAAATGTATAATCCGCAAATTGCCATTAGGTGTAAGCAGTTTAGTCAGTGTGCAAGCAGTCTCCCAGTCCTTTTCTATGAGGGGGTCCTCCAGCACCAGGTTCCAACGTTCCTGAGCTCTGGTAGCCCTATAGCCTATTTCCGTCTGTGCCATTGCTTATAGTCGAGATACTAAGTGTTTGGTGTTGGGGGACGTCAGGACAAGTTGTAATGTGTTCAAAGTAGACGGTTCATCAGGAAAGGTAGGGTAAAGTTGTCTGATCGCACCTTTCAGCCTGTGAAATGTGAATTGAAATAATAGCGTTGGGTTTTGTATATAGGCCAAATCATGGCCCGTGAGGAATACTCCATCCTTATATAAGTCTCCCATTGAGACTATTCCCACTTGATTTAGTAGACCCGTACCCACAGTTTCAGCCGTCACCGACAGATTGGGATGATGGTGGAGTGGTAAAGCAGGAGCGTAGAGTGGCAGTTTGTGTGCTAGAGGACCTAACCTCCTCCATGCTGCGTTTGTAGTGTCAATTGTATTAATGTCCTTGTTGTGGAGTGGTGGTCTAACATGCGTGATGATGGCATCCAGTGGGACAGGCTTAGCGTCTCCCTCCTCAATAGCTACGTGAGTCAGATTTGGAATTTTATGGTACCAAAAGGTGGCATAGTGTGGCTGGGCACATAAGTAATATAATAAGAAATCTGGTACTCCCCATCCCCCTTTGGAGTGTGGTAACGTTAATATAGCTAGAGTGACGTGTGCTTGCTTACCCGCCCAGATCAGTTTCAACACCATCGCGGTTTTACGCTTGAAAACTTCCCTTGACGGTTGAATGGGGATATTATTGAAGAGGTAAAGGAGTTTGGGAAGTACTACCATCTTTACTATCGCTATGCGGTCAGCTAGCGATAGCGGGAGCTTAATCCAGCTCTTAATTTTGTCCTCTAGGGTGTCTATTGCTCTGCCGTAATTTGTCCTAATGACTATTTCTGGGTCTCTGTGGAACCAAATTCTTAGGTAGCGTATGGGATCTGTTTGTAACTCCAATGGATATTCTATCGCAAGCGGTAGGGTAGTGTCCGTTAGCGGGAATATCGAGGATTTTTCCCAATTTATCTGTAGTCCCGAAAATCCCCCAAATTTAATGTATGTACGTAAGAGAGGGTTTGATTTCTTGCGGAATCGCGAACATACAGTAGCATGTCGTCCGCGTAAAGGGATATATGCAGGGGTCTACTTGGGAATTGGAGCGCCAGATGATGATTCTTCTGCTGAACTATGCAGGCCAAAGGTTCCAGGGCGAGGGCAAATAGTAGGGGGGATAATGGGCAGCCCTGTCTGGTCCCCCTTCCTATATTAAAAGCCTCCAAGACATAGCCATTGATTTTAACTCTGGCCGTGGGTCTTGTGTATAATAGTTGGATCCATTGAATAAATATTAGGTGGAAACCCATCCTGTGAAGTATTGCAATTAGATAGGACCATTCAATGGAATCAAATGCCTTTGCGCCGTCTAGCATAACCGCTACAGCTTTCGTAGTTGGGGTCAGGTAGTGTGAGACCGCAAAGAGTGTCCTAGTGTTGTGTGCAGTGTTCCGAGAGGGTATAAAACCCGACTGGTCTGGGAGGATCAAATTCTCCATGAGTGGTTGTAATCGCGTGGCGAGAGCCTTTGCGAGAAATTTCGAGTCCACATTCAGCAAAGACAGCGGACGATATAAGTTACATCTGTCAGGATCTTTGTCTGTTTTAAGAAGCGCTATGATCAGTGCTTCCCGCAGCATGGATGGTAGTATCTGGACGTCATGCGCAGCCCCAAACATAGCCACGAGCCGAGGCACTAGGATATCTTTGTACGTTTTGCAGAATTCACAGGTGAATCCGTCAGGACCTGGAGCCTTGCCATTCGGTAGCAATTGGATCACCTCCGTCACTTCCTCAACAGTGATTGGCAGAGATAAATATTGCCTCTGTGTGTCGGAAAGCCATACAATGGCAATGTCCTCCAGATAGTGGAGCGTTTCATGCTGTGTAGCTACCGGTCGTGATTGATATAAGTCACTATAGTTTTGGACATAGCACTGCAGTATACTCATTTGATCTGTGTGTATTCTATTATCATCCCCTCTAATCTGCGTTACAGTGTGGGTTTTGCGGCTGGCACAGATTTTAGACGCTAGTATTCGTCCGGGACGCACACCCTCTCCGTACACTCTGGCTATGTGTCTTTTACTCAGATATTTGATCTCGTCCGCTGCGAATGCTTGATGTTCAGTTAGTGTGTTTCTGATTTCACTAAGTATAAAGGTTGTGGTGCCTCTTCATACTGATGTTCTAACATACTAAGTTTGGATTCGCAACGGGTCAGTTGTGTTCTGATGTCTCGCAATATCCCCGCCGTTGTGCTTATCCAGACACCATGTATTGTGGCTTTAAACGCCTCCCATAATAGGCTCGCGTCGTCAGTGGATTTGTCATTCAGTTGAAAGTATTCCCTAATTGCCTTTTCTATTATATCTGCATAGATTGAGTCAGTAAGCGCTACAGCATTGAACCTCCAGCTATACGGTGGCGGCGTGTAGTTAGGAATTTGTAGGGACAACTTGATGGGGTTGTGGTCTGAAAGAGTTTTGGGCATATGTGCGATCGCCCTGGTCCACAATAGTAGATCATCTGAACCCAGCCAGTAATCTATGCGCGACCAGCTGCCATGTGCTGCCGACGCATGTGTCGCTTCTCTAACTCCTGGGTTACGCGCCCTCCAGATGTCTGTGATATGTAAATCTAACAGGACATCATGTAGTTTGGCACGGGCCTGTGTGTGGTGTTCCATCGTGTTGCCCGATCTGTCCAAACTATCATCTAGAGCGATATTTAGGTCACCACCCCAAAGCAAAGTCTGATCATCCTCAGAATGTAGCTGCTGCCAAATCTCATGATAAAAATCAGGTGTATCAGTGTTTGAGCCGTATGTGTTAACCAGTGTCAGTCGCCGACCCCGTATCCTACCTTTGATTATAATGTAACGGCCATACGTGTCCAGTACCGTTATGTCAATTCTGAAATTTGTACCTTTCTTCACCAGGATGGAGACCCCTCTAGAGTACGATGAGTATTTTGAGCAGTGAATAGATTATGCCCACCTCCTTCCCACCTGTGCATGCGAGTGTGGAGCTTCGTGTGTCTCCTGGAACAGAACAATATCAATGTGCCACCTGTCCAGGCATGTGAATATCTGATGTATCTTTTTGGGGTTGGTATACCCTCTTATATTCCAAGTGAGTAAGTTTAATGTCTGTGCAGCTAACATAGTCTCAGCCATGGGGCCTGACAATGTGAATTGTGAACGTTCTCTGTCTGATCTAGATAAGATCTCCGTGTGAAAGATAACATATACTGCATGCAGGCACCACCTTGAAAACAGCAGACATTTTTCGTTTGGATGTCGGCAGTGCATCTTGAGCAGTCTGATCCATGAACTAAAACAGTGACCCCAGAGCCCCATCCCCCTCCCACAACAGCAGCCCAATCCTGCTGATGCCATACCCCAATTAAACATCCCAATTGCATAGAACCTTCGTGGGGATCACCCATTGGGGGGGTCTGCCTGGACTGCACGTCTCCATCCGATCTAACGGATGTGGACAGACTACGCTATCCAATAGCAACCTTAGTACTACACCATAATAGACCTTAGTAGCAATTATCAGTGTAATGCATAGAGCCCATATATAGCACAGCAGCTTGCAGGGCGCGTAGCACATTCCAACGCGCATGGCACATCACATTAGAACAGTGTACAAGCAATGTTAATCTGCGATGGAGTAAATGCTGTGCCAGTTACAGTGGTGGCAGAGTGAGCCATGGTATAACAAAGACAAATAGATAGCATAGTAAACAGAACAAGTAGGCCCTGGTAGAGTCCGCCATACAGATGTGCAGAGCGATCCAGATGCGTGCTGCATATATTCCAAGTTCACCTCTACACCTTGTGGCACCTTACCACACCCCTCTATCCAATGCCATGGATACCTGAGTTCCTGTGCAAAGAAGTCCGATGTGCAAGCACATTTGCATAGGGGGCAGCCATAGCCGCATCATAACCGCTTGGCAGTGCCGTATCCATACCGTTCCCTCCGACCCAATGTTAGTGCAGGGACATGTGGCATAGATCAACCACCTTTATAGAAATTGAACAGAGAGCTTACAGTACCAGTATGTTGATGTGTAGCAGATGTCACCTTTGCCCAGAGCGTAATGAAAGCCAGGGATGGGATCAAGCGGAGACATACGTGAAGGCATACATCGCGCCGTGACTCAGAAGCTTGTCTCATAGTTTATCAAGCCCTACATCCGTAATTACAGCCATACTTTCTCAGACCCTGTAGTGACCGTTCTGTACCTAGGTCTGTACCCCAGCCACTTCTGCGAGGATGGGGATTCACTCCCTCATAGTATAATACAGTTGTGCACTGAGTCTCTGCACCCTCCAGGTAATACAGCACCCATGGTATATCGAGATAGTTTATACCCATTCATGCTTGTGAAGTCGTGTGTACCAGTGAAGGGCAGTAGTACAGCATGTGGACTTACCCCTGGTGGGGCGCTCATCGCGATTCAGTTCAATGGTTATATCAGCCAGGGCAGTTCTTACCAGGTCGTCTGGGGTCATCCGTGAGCATCAGCGCCATCGACAGGACCATTTCACAGCAAAGTGTCATTCCTCGTCCTGTTCTTGTTCTTGACCTCATCTGTTCTTCCGGGCGGGCACAATGGTTTTGATGAAGTCGTTCGCTGCCTTGGGTATGGAGAGCATAGTTGATTTGCCATTCCAGGTCACCTTCAGATGCGCTGGGTACAACATGGCGTATTCTATCTTCAGGTCACGCAGTTTGGCTTTCGCTGCGTTAAATTCTTGCGGGCCTGCTGCACCGCCATTGTTTAATCAGGATAGAACTCCGGTCGGTTGTTTTGGAAGGTGAGGTCTTTGTGCTCTCGTGCCATCCTCAATATAGCATCCCGGTCCCGATAATTCAAGATGCGTGCCACTTTTGGCCTGGGTGGTGCTCCCGGTGGGGGACGCGGTGCCAAGGTGCGATGAGCCCTCTCCACAATAAATACCGACGATAGTGCATCTTTGCGAAAAAGTGCCAGGCAGAGTTCCTCCACATACGTCTCCATCTTGCCCATGTTTGTAGATTCTGGCACACCTGCGACGCGTACATTGTTGCGACGCGATCTGGCTTCCAAATCCTCTGCCCTGGACCTTATGACTTCCAGTATCTTTTTAAAACCAGTGCATTTAGACGTGCTCGCGCGTGCTTCATCCTCCACCGCCGATATTCTGGTTTCAGCCTCATCCAGCCTTTCACCATGCTTGTCCATCTTCGCCGCCATATTATCTACACGGAAGGTGAGGTGGTCCAGTTTACCGTTTATGTCCTGGAGACTGGATTGGATGGCTTTCAGAATAGACTCCATCCCCTGCGTCGCGCCACCCTCTACGTCCGTCTCTGTGTCGGAATGTGATGCAGGCGCCCGTGTTGTCCTGCGCTGCTCAAAATGAGTTTTGGTTGCTGCTTGTCCAGTTTCCCCATCTTGGAAAAGCGACCTTTGCTGCGGCTCCGCAGTGAAAATTGCAAAAAACACAGTTGATGGACAGAATGCAGAACAATGTCTTACATTCACCCCAGTACAAAGATCTGGGCCTAAATCCATCGTTTTTTTGCACTCCACACCACCCTAGGTCAGACAATGGCTATATGCAAATCAGCCTTGACCCTGTGCCTCATGGGAACAGTCCAGCCCGAACTACCAAGCCATGTCTTTCCTAGACCGGAATCAAGCATCCAAGGACCGGTTTCTGGATATCAGCCTTCTTCAGCCTGGATAGCTTGACTCCAGTGATGTGGAGAGCCTGGGACTCACGTCTAGCATACCCAGCCCACTCGGGGTGAAAATTGCAAAAAACACAGTTGATGGACAGAATGCAGAACAATGTCTTACATTCACCCCAGTAAAAAGATCTGGGCCTAAATCCATTTTTTTTTGCACTCCACACCACCCTAGGTCAGACAATGGCTATATGCAAATCAACCTTGACTCTGTGCCTCATGGGAACAGTCCAGCCCGAACTACCAAGCCATGTCTTTCCTAGACCGGAATCAAGCATCCAAGGACCGGTTTCTGGCTATCAGCCTTCTTCAGCCTGGATAGCTTGACTCCAGTGATGTGGAGAGCCTGGGACTCATGTCTGAGCATACCCAGCCCACTCGGGGTGAAA
Organism: Lissotriton vulgaris; assembly: GCF_964263255.1. Taxonomy (NCBI): domain Eukaryota; kingdom Metazoa; phylum Chordata; class Amphibia; order Caudata; family Salamandridae; genus Lissotriton; species Lissotriton vulgaris. The sequence continues at coordinate 79,388,216 of NC_141700.1, read as the reverse complement.
ATTGCAAAAAACACAGTTGATGGACAGAATGCAGAACAATGTCTTACATTCACCCCAGTACAAAGATCTGGGCCTAAATCCATCGTTATTTTGTACTCCACACCATCCTAGGTCAGACAATGGCTATATGCAAATCAGCCTTGACCCTGTGCCTCATGGGAACAGTCCAGCCCGAACTACCAAGCCATGTCTTTCCGAGACCGGAATCAAGCATCCAAGGACCGGTTTCTGGCTATCAGCCTTCTTCAGCCTGGATAGCTTGACTCCAGTGATGTGGAGTGCCTGGGACTCACGTCTGAGCATACCCAGCCCACTCGGGGTGAAAATTGCAAAAAACACAGTTGATGGACAGAATGCAGAACAATGTCTTACATTCACCCCAGTACAAAGATCTGGGCCTAAATCCATCGTTTTTTTTGCACTCCACACCACCCTAGGTCAGACAATGGCTAAATGCAAATCAGCCTTGACCCTGTGCCTCATGGGAACAGTCCAGCCCAAACTACCAAGCCATGTCTTTCCTAGACCGGAATCAAGCATCCAAGGACCCAGCACTATAATGATAGCAAGACGTTATCTTTGATATGTACCTATTAGCGGCAATTCGAACGTGACCTGTTATCGTCGGTGGAGATGCTGCTATCCGTAGGTGTGCACATCAGCCCCCAATTTCAATGTCATTTGTGCAACTGGGTCCACTTCGCTGTGTTAGGTCTGTACGCCCAGACAGCGTGCACAGGAGGAAATGCGTGCGCTGGTGTCCAAAAATGCGCCTCGGCAAGGAAGGTATCCGGGCCTGATCTCCGCGTCCTATACCACCCGACGACCACGCCTAAATGGCCGCCTGGCGCGAAGAGCCGTTATGCCTCGGTTTGGCTAGATGCCACTTGGGGGGATTTGCTGGATTTGGCAGCCAATTAATTCCGTGTCTCCCTCGAGATTCACTCCTATTACGTGCGGCGTGCAGCTAATATATTTATGCTGTTAGCGATGCGGTACCGGTACTCTAGTAATCTGGTGTGTCTTATTGCCAGAACCGGAGCTTCATAAAGTAGTGCGGCGTGTGCGGTATGGATGGTCGATGCACTTCTCAATTACACCAGGCAATGTTCATTACATTCCCATGTCGCATACCTTGTTAGCAGGGTTGGGTGTACACCAGTGTGCAACAGGGGGCGCGGATACTCAAATGCAGCTTCCATCGCTACAGTGACACTAGGGCGGTACGCCACAACAACAGCCCCGTGTTTAGTGCAAGTTTGGCATCGCGGTCCGAAGAGCTCCGGGCAGCGTTATTCTTCAAGCGGACCACCGCTCGTGTTACCAGCTATGCATTAGTTCCATTTAATGGACAGACAGTACCATGGGAATGCGTACGGTGGTCTGTTGGCCTCACTATCGGAGCTCTGTGGGGGCCGCCATTTTGTCTCGATCGGCTCGGCAAATGTCCGCGCGCTTTACTCCGTTTTTAGTCTTCTCCTGGCATTACACAGCCATATAAGTGCCTTATCCGCATTAGGTGGTCTATTGTGAGGGTATGACGCAGTGGCTTGAAGTGTAAACGTCTGAGAGCTGAGATTGCAGCAACATCTTGGGAGCAGGCGCCATCTTACCCCTCTAGCGCAGTCGCGGCTCATTCAGGGGAGATTACAGGACTCCGCTCCACAATGCCGCTGTTTAAGAGTCACCCTCAGCAGCACAACATGTTCCGATTGCATCACATTTAGTTTGTTGGTGTGTTAGGTCGCTGATGTAGATCCAATTCCCGCTGTTCAGCTTCCGTGCGGCGGAGCTGGCGCTTCAGTCAGCCATCCCGCAGTGCGCCCTCTAGCACCCCACCTTTGTGGGCATCTTTTTGACAGTAGAGTTATCTTTGCCTTGAACGTCCAAAGCCCTTTTCCTTCACCCCGAAATTGGGGCCTACCTGTGCCCACTGTGCCGGACCGAGAGCCAACAGGAAGGTTGCCCTATCTCTACACTGGAGGTTTGAGCCGGAGCTACCAGGAACCTTGGCCTATTGTTATCCTGGGTACAGGAAGGGAAGCTAGCATAGACTATGGAACCGGTATGAGAACAGACCACGCTAGCCCCAAACAATGGTGACGGTTGGCAGAAACATCATGGCAGAAACATCAAGGCTGAATGCAAACTAGCTCCATCCAGGAACAATGATACAAAGTTCCTGGACCCAAGTGGAAGAACAGATCAAAGGTATTACTGCACCAAGTAGACTGGCAGCTGCTGTCTGGCCCTGAAGGCCTCTGAGTTTGGATGTACAGGGTTATATGAAGCTCAGAAAGTCCTACTTTCCAGGAACAATTTGCTGCTGATCTTTGGGCTGGGAAGGTCAGCACAGACCTGTATGGCTAGTGGGAATCCACAACCATTTAATCACCAAGACAGAACATGGTGTAGCTCACAGTGAAACAAGGTACCATTAGGAATATGTTTTAGAACTTTTCTACGTCTACATAAAAGGAGCATGGGGAAATCACTTGAAGGTAAGTGTGTGACTGGCTTTTCGAAGCAGATTTCTTGTAGGTTGGTTGTATTTCAATGTACTGCTGTGCTCTAGTGAATATTAATTATTTTCATGTTGGTTTATCGTTTTTCAATTATCACCCAGGCTTTCATTCAATTAGTTTTGTTACAGACCTTAATCCTGTGATATTATCCTTACCATTTTTGATTCATTTTGTTTATTGTTATCTTGTTCATTTTTTAACAAAATGTGGTTAGAACCTTAAAGCCATTTAGTCTTATCGCTCTCGTCTATCTATCAAACAGTACAAAATCATGCAAAAACGCACAATACAACGTAACTGTCTTAAAGTACGTACATTAAGTGGCCAGCAATTACCCATAATAGTTGGGTATTACAATAGTCTATTGTTACTAGTGAATATTCAGGACATAAAACATGTAAATGTTCTTCTTTTCACTGCCAGCAATGCCCTTCCCAAACTGTATCTACTGCAGAAGAACATCTCTCTTTGTTGTTGACTGCATCCACATGGAAATGTTTTACTTACACTTTTAAGAATATGTGTTCTGACAATATAAGAACTTTCTCTTCAAATCTAGCCAGCTACTGGATTTGCAGTGTAGGTCCCCTTACACCCAATAGTGACCATGAGGCTTACATTACACCTCACTTCATTTTGGTTTTCTGTGTTGTAATCATTTAGCTCCACCACTCCGCCATCTTTGATTCTTGCTCTACTTACTGTTTTCTCATCATTACTAAAACTTTTGTAATTGCTCTTGATTGAGCAAGTGTTATTTGTCTTGGAGCAGGTAAAGATTAGACATAGCTACTGAGTACATCAAGTTCTGGTATCTCACCACTCACGCAACCCCAAGATAGTCCAATTAAGGTTTGGCCATGTCTTTTTCAGATATACTGAACACCCAAATTTTGGAATATGTGCATGCCGTTGCAACTCAAAACTTTACCCTGACTCTCTGTCGGGGGAGCGCTGGAAGTTCCAACTCCAGTGTGTGCAACAGTAGGGAAGGTGTTGGAGGTAAATCCAACGCCTTCGTCCCACTGCTGCACACCTTTTGCATTGCAAAGGCATGCAATGTAATTGCATGCGTTGTAACGGTTGCGTTTAAAGAGCTGTTTCCCCATCAGAATATCCATAAGAAATGTCCTCTTTCTGCATCTATTAAAGAAAGAACCAAAACAAAACTTAATTTCTCTGCCGGGTCTAGGCCATGTTTAATGATGTAGGACAAGCCAAGATGGGAACGCACTGCGGTCTTAGCAGAGATGGCACCAATAAAATACGATTTTTGGAGAGATTGCTGCAACATAGTTTGCCGTTCCTGTTTTCGTGGTACATTGCACACGTTCCCCCACAACAAAACTTCATTGAAGAGGCAGTTTCTTGCTGATAACCTGCAGAAGTCCCTCTCTTCTTTCCCATTGCCTTTAACTGGGGTTACTTCACCACCCATTCTCCAGAAACCACTCTTCGGCTACGAAGCTCTACTTCTTTCCTACTGTCATCATCTGCGTCTTAGCACCTCAAGCCATCTGTGAGAAAGTGCCATCTTTTTTGCATCGATATGCCCCCACTTCTTGCTGAACTGCTTTGACTGAGTGTGCCCTGGGTTCCTTACAACCAGGTGCTCAGGGCCTGTGTTCCTTCCCTAAAACGTTGTTGAAACTAAAACCCAATTGGCATCTCTGGTCCCCTGTCTGCCCCTAGTAAATGGGACCCCAGGGTACCCGGGGCATGGTGACCAGAGAAGGCTCTTATTGTGCCACCCTTAGGGGTCCTGTACCCTGACCCCCACACACTGCCTTTACAGAACTAAACAGAGAGTCGACGTGGCACACATCCCTGAGTGCCATGCCCACAAACCCACTGCCCTGCCATACATTAGTCACCCCTCTAGCCGGGTGATCTATGCCAGTGGTGTGGGGACAGGTGCATGAGCACTGTGCCCTACAGTACCCAGGGCCATTCCTGGGCTCCGTAAGTGCAGTGCTGCCATTAAGAGTTTATGATGCCGGGGGGTCGTCATTACGAACTCCACAGCACCATGGTGGCTTCACTGAACACTGAGAAGTTTGATATCAAACTTCTCAGCACATTAAACACGCACTGATGCCAGTGTGAGATTTAATGTAAAATGCACCAGAGGGCATCTTAGAGATGCCCGCTGAAACCTAACCTACAATCCACGTCTGGACTGAGAGGCTGCCTAGGCTGCCACACAGCAGACATGTTGCTAGACCCTTGGGTGGAGAGCCCCCACTCTCCTGGGCCTGCAACAATGCACATCCTGGGTGAGGTGCTAGGTCTCCTCCCCCAGGATGGGCAGGTGGAAGTTTCAAAGGCCTGCCGCTTCTGTCAGCTTCTCCAGACCATTTGCTGTACCCAGCAACTGGCCCCCACCAGTTCTGGCCCCCACTCTAGCGGGAAGACTGGCGGGAAACCCTACGTCAGGAAGGGGAGTGTGCCAGCCTGTGCCAACCCCAACCCTCAGGTGCGAGAGGCGAGGTGAAGCACGACCCCGGGCTCCGGCCATCTTGAAGATAGGGAGCCCTGCCCAATAACAGCTAGGCTCCTGCCCCCCTCCCACAGGAGAGGAGCAAACTAGGGGGTGTACCCACCCTAGGATAGGGACCTATTGGTCCCTGCCCTTGCCCTACCTGTAACGCCCCTACATTCAGTATTTAGGGGCTCCCTGAACCTTCCTTCCTTAGATCCCGATACAAAAAGAAGAAAGAAGATCAAGAAGAAGAAGACCCGCCGTGCAGCTGCAAACAACAGGACAACACCCACTGACTTGGCCCCATCCCTACCGGCCTGTGGACCCTGGAACCTGCCCCTGCTAAATCCCAGCGACTCCTGCGGACAGCAACCTTGGAAAACCTGGAGGACCTGCCTGCCTTGACGCTCTAACAGACTGGGACTCCAATGAGCAGAGGCTCTGCTCCAGCAGCAACACCCCTGGTGCCAGCCAGGAACCGCAAATCCGGTCCACTCTTCACCCGCCAAGCCCGGCCTGTGCCCGAGTGATCCAAGACCACGAGGACATCCCCCCGGTGACTGGGACCCGAAGTCCAGTGCCCAAAGACCCTCCTTGATGACCCAGACCACGCCTGCAGCCTTAGAACCCGGGCCCCCACCAACCGCGACCAGCCGAGGGTAAGGTTTCCCGACACCCAAAGACACCCCTGCAACCGGCATCCCCACGGCCCCCTGTGCCCTCCTTTGGGGCACTCACCTCTTCTCCAAGATCCCAACTTACCTCTCGAAGTGGTGTGGCACCTGAAGAATCTCCGTCCCGAATCTGCTGCCTTTGTTCCCTTTTTACCTTTTCCATTGAATAACATTGGGCGCCCGATGTCTCAAAAGCACCCTGCAACCAGCCGCCCTAGTGCAGCTGGAAGTGCAACTACTACCCTGCTATACTTCCCCATTTGCCCTGAGTAAGTGACCAGGAGCCCAGCTCCTACAGCCGCAAGGTCTGCTTGCAGCCACCAACCAAAGGTCCCCTCCCCTCCATTGGATTGCATTGGGCCTTCTCTCTCTGAACCCGGCTGCCTCTGTGCCGCTGAGGGTGTACCTACAGTACCTTTCCGATCCTGGCTGATCCCTGAGTCTATGCCCAGAACCTTAACTTCACCAATCGAGTACTCACCTGGAAACAGATAACTCACTTTCCTACCATAGGATAACATTGACTGGTTTGACTCGAAAAAGTGCGAAGTTTTGAAACTCTAAAATATTCCTCTAAAATCTGCCGAGTAACGAAATCCGAGTGACTCACCTGCAATCAGGAGAGGAGCCAGTACTGTACCTTTCAGCCCAGTACTGAACCCCCAAAATGATTTTACCTATACTTACCGATAACTTGAATTTTCTCCCATAGGAAACCATTTACTGTTTTTCTCTGAAATTTCTTGTCTACTTTGAAAATTGCAAATATTGTTTACAAATCGTACCAAATAATGAAGCATAAATACTTACCTGTCTTAGGTAGAGACCCCAGTACTGAAGCTGGGAGTCCAGTCCTGGATTACTAAAGTAACAAGAACCTACTTTACCTGTGACTTGAATTTCTGTCCATAGGATAGCATTGCTAGTTTTTCACTGAAAAGTTTCGAAGTGTCCACTTTTAAAATACCTTTTTATTCCTTAAAAATCATTGCAGTAACTAAAACGTTTTTACTAAACTGTTATCAGCTTAGGCCTCAAGTCTGAAACCAGGATCCAGTCCCCGAGTTACCAAAGTAATCTATAAAGTAATCAGCTACATTTATGTAGAAAATCCCATTGAGCTCAAAGTTAGATGATGTTTAGAATTGTGTTGCCTACTGCAACTACTGTACCTATTGTGTCTACAAAGTTTATTGCATCTCTGCAAAGTAATTACCTGCAAGTACTCATCTTGAGAAAAGTAAATTTTTATACCTGTTGGTTCTAAAAATAAAACAACTATATCTTTGATATAAAAACAATTAGCTTAGAGTTCAGTTCTTGAGTGTGTGAGACCTTTTGCTGACTGAGTGTGTACAACAAATGCTTTACACTGCCCTCTGGTACTGCTTTATTGCTAGACCAAGCTACCACTTTTGAGAGTAAGGTCAGACCTGACTTTAACCTCTGTTAGACCGCTGGGGTTGGTTGACTCTATACACACTGTACCTTACTTTGGTCCGGTATGTATAGAGCCACTTTCTCACACCATCTCTGTGGTCCACTGTTCAGGTGGGACATACACATGGGCTGTCGTTATGCTTGGAGTGTATGGTGACACTCTACATTCTTCATAGTTGCTGATCTTTTTCTTTTCATAGAGAGAATAAAACTGTGCTCTTTGGTATAGTCCTATGTTGGGTGGTTTGTTACTCATCACTGTTATCGCAAATGGTACTGCACACAATACGGGCTGTCTTTTATCACTATACTTATTCTACAGGTTCTGTGTTCATTCTGAGGTGAAGTGTTGGCTACTCACTCCAGCGTCTGTATGAGTAGCATGTTACCAACAATCATCCACTTATAAGGGGTGTGCTAAGGAGGGTGGAAGTACATATGCCTCATGAAGCCATGTTTCTACTCATCCTGATCTCCAGTCCCCTACACCACACTTAGCTAGTGACGGCTGAGAGAACAGCGAGCATGAAAGTCATGCTTACTTCTCAGCTAATGCAAGTTCTCACAAAATTACAGAATTTCAGTCTAGGGATAATGCATTCATAAGGTGCTAATATGTTCTATACTCCATCCTCCTGCACAACAAGAGAATAAGAACAAGCATTTACAATGCAATGGTTTCGCCTTTGGAAACGTTTGAGCTATTGGCATTGTAAATGACAACATTTGTATTTATGTGTTGGTTTTGAAAATAGATAAATAAATGGCATTGTTATTTACATTGCCATTAGCTAAATCTCTCGCAAATGTGAGACTTATTGTACCCTACGGACGAGCTCAGCAGACAGCAATTACTACCACACACACACCTAGAGCCACACACACACACACAATGTGGCCACACATACACACGCACACTCAGAGCCACATACACACGCACACTCAGAGCCACACACACACACACACACACCCAGAGACACACACACCCAGAGACACACACACACACACACACACCTAGAGGCACACACACACACACCCAGAGCCACACAACATACACACACCCAGAGCCACACAAACACACACCCAGAGCCAAACACACACCCAGAGTCACACACACACACACCCAGAGCCACACACACACACACATCCAGAGCCACACACACACAGACACACACCCAGAGCCACACAAACACACACACCCAGAGCCACACAGACACCCAGAGCCACACACACACCCAGAGCCACACACACACCCAGAGCCACACACACACCCAGAGCCACACACACACACCCAGAGCCAGCCACACACACCCAGAGCCAGCCACACACACACACCCAGAGCCAGCCACACACATACACACACACACTAAGACATGTTATACCTAAAACAAATAATCAAAAACAAATTAGATAAATGCCAAGAAACAAAAGGCTTACCTTAAACACTAAACATGCCGACAAAAGCATTCCATTCACGGAAAACAGAGACAACAGCAACAAGACACGGAAACACGTAAAACAAACATGGAGAGGACATGAGACGGGGGCAACAGAGACAACAACACGGAGACACGCAAAGACTTAGCACAGAGACAACGTAAAACAAACATAGAGAGGACATAAGACGGGGGCAACAGAGACAACAGCACCAACACACGCAAAGACTTAAACGTAATCACATGCCGCTCGACAGCTCGCAGTGGCCTGTGGTCAGAGGGCAAATACAATGGGCGTGTGAAGGCGCGAGGGCAAACTACGCTGAATGGACCGCGGGGAGGGGGGGGGGGGGGTGGCAATAGACATCCCAAGACATAAATGCAACTGCGGCACAAATTGTCAAGAACAAAGTACATGACACAAGGGTCCAGCAACAAAAAAAAAAAACATTGTGAATTGTGCTAATAAGGAACACCCGCTACCCAAAAGACGGACAAACGGAGTAGTCCAAGAAACGCGGAAGGAGGCGCGAGCATAAGGAAATCGTCCATACTGGAGCAAACATCCGAAAAGACTAGGTAATCCCCCGGACACCATCGGAAAATACAGAACTTTGAAGCCAAAGGTATGCTCGGACCCTGTACCCCAGCGCTAAGGCCAAGAGCTATATACACCCTCTACATCCTCACAGGGGAGTCAAAATGCCCGGCCCATGTCCCAGTGCCAGGGGACTGCTCGTGTCGCTAAGATGGTCGCTGAATGCCGCCCTTGTCCCGTGAGCAGTGACCAAGCAGCCATGTTCGCTAAACTGGCCGCGGCATGGCGCCCATGTGTGTTTAGTCAGTGACCTAAGACTGCACGGACCTAAAATGGCCTCTACGTGGTCCCGATGACGGCGTGCTCCTGAACAGATGGCACCAAAAGACAATAGCAATGACCCAACTTCCCGGCCGCAATGGACACTGAGGCCGCTAAAGGTGACAGCACGATAATGCCCTAAAGCCTTCAGGGAAAGAGAGGAGGGGGCCTCCGTTACCATCCCACGTGCATGTACTCTCCCCCAATGGCCACCTCCAGTCCCAAAGACTCCCCTCAAACCAACCTACCGCACGTTGGTGCTAGCACGGGGGGGCGGCATAGCGCCCGAAGGTAAGGGCACAACAAAACCCCGTTAGCTAGGAGATAGGACGATAATGACACAGGCGACAAAATGCTGCACCACTAAATAAAAGTCAACCTAAGATTGGAGCACAATGCGGTCCCGCCAGATGCGCCGCCCGACTCCGGGCCAACCCTCCACCCCCGCAGCAGACACGGGCCGTGGAAACAGGAACGGAGAGCAGCGGACCCGCACCGAAATAAATTAACTGACTAGGCAGAGCAAAAAATTAAATAATCGTGAAGGCACCGCCAAGACTACAACTCCCAGAATGCACTCATTTGTTAAATATAGCCCATGACCGAAAGCTTGGCGTTGCATCAGCATGCAGCTATGTAATCAGCCTACTATAAGCTAGAAACGTTGTTTCCTGCTGTAGAATACATCCCTGGGGTGTTGTCTGCGCCCTAATTAGGCGTGCATCACACAGCTACTCTGAGAGTTTCTGGGTATGAGTGCAGAGCTGTGCCCGAGCCTGTGCATACCACAGGCCATGAGCAGAGATCAGCTCAGTGAGCTAAACTCCCTCAGCTGAGGCATGCAGGAATCTGCAGGGCACAAGTGTGAAACCCAGCAAGATAGACTCGGCCTCCATCCTTCTGAGGCTGGTCAATTAAGTGCCATTAAAGTGAGTAATAGTGACATGTATTCTTTATATACAGCGCTTAGAAATGCATGAGTGCTGCATGATACGTCATATCAAGTTATTTAATATGCCATAGTAGCCATCAGCAGACACGCGAGTTTAGGGACACACGGTACCCCTCGATGACTGTTTAGGATTTATTTGTAAACGTATTAAATGCTAAATAAAATACTGCAGTTTCATGGGTCCGGGAACTGTTGAAAAAGCCGATACTCTGATCCTTCGCTCCCTGGTCTGGTGAACGAGGACAAGGCTCGGAGGCTGCTTTAGAAGCCACCGGTGAATGGCCGTGAGGAGCCCTGTCCTCTGACGAGCTTTATAGAAGGAGGAAGTGAGGTAGTAGGAGAAGCACCAGGTGCAAGGGAGGGTTTGAGGGACTTCTATGGTCCAGACCACAACCAGGGGATGCAAACTCAACCCGAGTAACATTTACGGCTGTAGGTAGAGAGAATTTCCAAATCTCCCATATTAGACAGCAGGGGGTGCTTTCCTCGGCTCAGCTCTCCTCTTACAGAGTTCTTGTGTGCCTTTGTCCAACTGAAGGCACCGCCAAGACTACAACTCCCAGAATGCACTCATTTGTTAAATATAGCCCATGACCGAAAGCTTGGCGTTGCATCAGCATGCAGCTATGTAATCAGCCTACTATAAGCTAGAAACGTTGTTTCCTGCTGTAGAATACACCCCTGGGGTGTTTTCTGCGCCCTAATTAGGCGTGCATCACACAGCTACTCTGAGCGTTTCCGGGTACGAGTGCAGAGCTGTGCCTGAGCCTGTGCATACCACAGGCCAAGAGCAGAGATCAGCTCAGTGAGCTAAACTCCCTCAGCTGAGGCGTGCAGGAATCTGCAGGGCACAAGTGTGAAACCCAGCAAGATAGACTCGACCTCCATCCTTCTGGGGCTGGTCAATTAAGTGCCATTAAAGTGAGTAATAGTGACATGTATTCTTTATATACAGCGCTTAGAAACGCATGAGTGCTGCATGATATGTCATATCAAGTTATTTAATATGCCATAGTAGCCATCAGCAGACACGCGTGTTTAGGGACACACTGTACCCCTCGATGACTGTTTAGGATTTATTTGTAAACGTATTAAATGCTAAACAAAATACTGCAGTTTCATTAAAATGCAATTAAGCGGTTTCCAGATTTTCTTCCATAGGGCGGTCACACTTTAGCTATAATGGAAAGTCTTGGTTTTTCCCCCCAAGAATCCATAGCTTGCCAGGAGCAAGCAAAACTCTGGCTAGTTGCGAGCAGCAACAGAGACAGTGGACGTGTGAAAGTGAAGACAGGGGAACACGCATACAAACCCTGTGTGGAGATATCTGTGTAAAGCCTGCAGGGGGAGGACACACAAAACATACCCCCACACCTGTTGACTGGCAAGCCACAGAGCCACTTACTTTAAAATCACAGCAGCCCTCCAATGGCAGCCTTTCCGATGTACACAATGCAGAGGGGCACAAAAATACAGCCTGGGGTGTTAGTGAAATAAAGAAACTGCACTGGTATTGTTGACAAACGCAGCTTCTTTTAGAAAAAGAGGACAAACAAGAACTACATTAAAACAAAATACGTACATATTTGCAAAATAATTACTGTGTCGCCCACGCTACGCTCGGTTTAGTAGCGACGCGACAAAATTTCCTTTAACACGTCTCGGTGTGGCTTTCTCTTATTTCTAGTAAATAGACGTCCGTCCTCGCCTCAAACCAGGCATGCGCTGCTCGACCGCCGCACCCAGCATGACCGAGCGCAAAACAGAAGCAGGAAAATATAAAAAACAAGCAACGGAGAGTGAAAGGGGAGGGGGGGCGGGAACGGGCAAACAGGGAGGGGGCGGAACGGACAGCGGGAGGGTGGGGGGCGGGAAGGCAAGGCAAGAATTAAAAAAAACACTCACCTGGACTTCTTCCGGCGGCCGTGGTTGGCATGGAATGACGAAAACAAACGAATTTTAAAAAAAACGAAACTCCGCCGACCGCCACGATGACAACATCGCAGAGGCAGAGAGGGAAAAAATCGCAGGAACGCCCTCGAATCTGGTCCGGCCATGACGGACAGATCTCTGTTCCAATGGCTAGCCTCCATTTATGGAGCTAGCCAATGGAACAGAGGGCGTAATCCCAAGTCCACTCTGTTCTAACATAAGATTTCGCCTGCGCCGAAAAGCTGCGCAGTGCGTAGCCTTCGGCCAGGCGAAACCTAAAAATGAAAAGGACAATAAATAAATTTGAAATCTAAGCAAGTTATCGTTCATGACATAAATATTTACCTTTTTCTAAACTCTGAATCCATATTGTGCCAATCATATAGATGGTATTGTTCAGTCGTTTCACCATAAAGATGTCTCCGGGAGTTCTGCACTCAACGCATCTTTGTGATTTGAAGATCAGAATTACAAATCCTCCAAGACCAACTCTTAAGTCTTTCCAAACTCAGCAAATTTGGCAAAAGCAACATCTGTCCTTTTCAACTCTTAGAAACATCTAAGCCGCGATATTAAATGGTCTTTAAATAAAAATAGGTGATTACTATTTTGCGAAAAAACTTTTATGTTTTTAACTTAAGTATGATACATATTACATTTGCGCTGGAACTCACTACTCAGTGTTACCATAAGGAGTGTTTTATTGTTAATTGAATGTTTTCCATAATAGTAACATATGCAAGACTTAAAAATGAATGATATTAGATTTATTTTTATTGTCTCATTTTGTTTCTAAACAGGCTTTGGAAATGGGGACAGCCAGATAACTATAATGGAGAAAACTGTGCCACAACAGAGCAGACTGGAAGTCCCAAATCCTGGAACGATGATCGATGTATGAAATCATACAGATACATATGTGAGAAGGATGCAGACCAGGTGCTCTTCAGTAGCACTGGTGTATTCTCCTAAACATCTCAGGCTAGTAATCCATGTCTGGAGTCTGCCTTTGCGATTATTCATACATACACCTACTTGCAAGACATATGTTTCTATGTGACGTCATCAGTGCAGCAGCCAATCAGTATAATCATCTTTAGCAAGGAGTATTGAGAAAGCTAAAATGATCCCTCTGTAGAGCCCACTATCACTGGAATCCATTATGGTTGCTCTAGGAGTAAGACGATGTATTGTGTGACTTGGACGAGAACAAGTTTGGACCCTAATGACAATTGCAATTCAGAGTAATGACTTCTAACTAGAAATATAGGAGATGCAATAATAATAAGTGCCAAAACAAGGAACCGCGTCTGAAGTACTCAGATTGGAACTTGCGTATTGTGAAGATCAGCATATGTTCTTTATGTAATGATCTATGTCCCTCTTCGAAAACTTTTTTACAGATTGAATCTTGACATACTTCTGGTTGGCTGTCTGTTGAACCAGAAAAACCTCCTGAAGATAAATGTGTTGATCCTTTATGCTTCTGGCACCCCCCCCCCCCACAATCCAAGAGCTGTCAAGATTCCCCATTCATGCACTTTTGAAAAGGACCTAATGTATGCACAACTCTCATGGACACGGACGCAAAACATTAAATCAGACATGGACTCCAGTGTAAACAATGGGCACTGGGCCTTCTCTTCCTGTGCTTTGTTATGGTCATGGTAAAACAGATGTGTGGGCTGATGGACGAGCATATAGAGCCACATGTGTGCATGTAGCATCTTGAGTTTAATTCTGAAATAGATGAAGTACCCTGAGACTAGTGTACCTGGGGGGGGGGCCGTATACAGGAGTTGGGCTTTGATTATAAACTCCTGGTATTTTTAGTGTGTTAGATTAGAAATCCTTAAAAGCTCTAGATTGACAATTCACTGCGCGGCAATAGATAAAGGCCTTTGATGGTCGCAGTGGCCTTTCGGACATTTTGGAAGACTTCGAAGCTCTTAGTCAGTTCTCATGTGTTTTTTTTTTTTTTAAAGGTGGGAAGTTTATACCTGAGTAAGACTGCATCCTTGAGCACCAGTTTGGAGAGGTATCAGGAAGCGGGCACATCTGAAAATGAAGTGCTGAATTCCTCAGGTAAACAAAAGTTAACCAAACAAAAGGAGGCACAATTAAATGCATGCAGAAGTCCTTCCTTTAGACTGTAGTGAATTGCGTTCTAAAAAAGAAGATATAATTCAGGTGAATAGAGAATTGGTTAAGCAATTTTTAGTGCACATAATAAATACAGATCCAGTATGAGGCTGCTCTTTGAACAGCTGTAGAGAAAAATACTGCAGGATGAATGCTCTTCAAGGTTTGGAGAGTAGGGGTAAACAACAATGACATTACTAGCATAAGTTACCTATATTGAAATGGTGATAGTTACAGGTCCTTCTTGTTATTATTCTTAAAGATAAGGTTTGGCCAACCAAACATAAGAACACTGGAAGAATATGAATGTGTGTATATGTGTGTATATATATATATATATATATATATATATATATATATATATATATATATATATATATATATATATATACATATATATATATATATATATATATATATATATATATATATATATATTTATATATACACATATATATATATATATATTTATATATACACATATATATATATATATTTATATATACACATATATATATATATATATATATATAACTAATATACTTTTATTACATATATATATATATATATATATATATATATATATATATATATATATATATATATATGTATATATATATATATAGAGAGAGAGAGACTTAGATGTTGAGGTGTTCAGTGGTTCATCTTGTGAGACTCTGCCCCTTTCTGCAGCCTTCTAAGACCCTCTTTCTTTCTCATTTATCTACATTTGATATAAATGTTACTAAACATATTTATGATCCAGTGCGCATACATTTTAATTAGTTTATGAAATGGTTAAAGGCAAGGTAGCAGTAGAATTATCAGTGTAATTGTGCTTGCTTTATTTTCATGGTTTGTTCATTCTTAATTTTATCTGTATTAATACATTTGAATAAAAGGTACTAAACAAAATCTCATATCGGCTGAATAATTCTTCCCTTTCGGGGACAAATCAAAATAAGGTAAGAACACACAGCATTTCACTTATAAACTTATTTAAAAGAGAAAACAATGTCAATTTCGGCAAGGCAATGAGGTCTATTAAGGTCCACCAGAGGTCAGACCTATGGTGGGATCTAGTGTTATCTTATTAGTATGTCTAGTGCACAATTCTACCATTTGGTGTGGTACTAAAGAGCTCTCTGAGCCTACGCACCTTTTCCGTATAGTTCAGGGGTCTTCACCCACCAGCTGTTTGGTTTATAAATAGGTACGTCAAGGGTCAAGGGTCAGCCCACAGTGACTGAGTGACTGAGTGACTGGAAGGGAAGCTGGGCTCTGTGAGCAGAGGTGGCCTGCTGTTTTGTTGTGATGTAGTGTTATTTAAAGAAATGTCTATTTTGCTCTTTAATAATCTGGATTGGGAGGTCCTAATGACACTGGGATACAGTTCCAGATTCGAGGGACACAGAGTCCATTGCCTTGTTAGGGCTCGCCTGCTGATGCGCTTGCGCATAGCTGGCGAGCTATATTATGGCTTAAACAGAGTTTAACCATCAGGCGATTTGTTGCAGTGCCCAAGAGCGCGTGCACATCAATGCCACCAGCCTCCTCAGGCATCTCAAGCTTCCCCCAGCCGGCATTTCTCCTCCCCTAATAATTCACTGCACGGCCGACCAGCCGGCACATCAAAGGCTGCTGCTCCCGGCCCCTATTCTTCCCTTCTTGCCTCTCCCCGCCCCCACTTCCCACCACAGCAGTGCTGAGGGCTTGTTTATATTGCAGCCTAACCATCTCGCACGCTGCTCTTGAAAAGATAACCGTTGTTGGTCATGATAAAATAAACGCTCTAATTATTTTATCAGGGCCACACAGAATTTTATAAAGTCTTTTGCTGGCATTTTCGTTTTATGCTGATTGCTATTTTACACCTTTCACATGCTGGCGATTTGCTTCAAAGGAATACATTCATCCTGGGGAGGCGCTAGGGGGCGCACAGCGAGATGGCTGCCTGAGCAGCAGCTCCGCCGGGCGATCGTCAACTTTGGTGGATTTCGCCGATATCGCCCCGGCCGCCCGCTCCCCGAGCACTTCAGCAGACGGGGGAAGTGATGCGGCATTAGATGTGGTGCAGAGGGCCCCCCGGCAGACATGGATTGCAAGGTTAATCGTCGGTAAAGGCTATGGAGCGTCCGAGTGCCTGACAAGCTGGCCGACGCTGGGGGACGTATGCACAGCGGAAATGGAGCAGGCAGACTTCAATCGTCCATCTATGCCACGAACAGCGTTTCGGAGGTAGGGTCTTAATCCCTGGACCTTCCGATGCCGCTACCCTATCCTTTTCACGATACAGAGTACCGGGGACCCCCACAATAACACCGAGGCTAATGCCTGACAATATGGCGGCTGCATCTGAGAAAACGCGGGCATAGCTGACCCCTCTCCGGACACAGTACACATGCCACGACCTTGCTGGTCCTCCGGAATAACTGCGGAGGTGATTGCTGTCTGTGACGCACCCAGCGGGGACTGCAGGACTGTTCGCTGGCGAAAGTGGAGGAGCGTCCGCGTGCCTGACGGATAGCTAGCGCTGGATGACAGAAGAGTGACCTGAGTGAGGCGGACAGTCTCCGCTCGTCCGTCTGCGCCGACTACTACACTTCGTGGGTACGGCCTTGCTCCAGGAACCTTCCGATGTCGCTGTCCTGCCCCTTCAGCCTGCAAGAGAACAGTGCACCTCTTCAATAGCGCCCAGGTTAGTGCCTGACGGAGTAGCGATGGCTGACTAGCAACCACATGCGTATCTGACCCCTCTCCAGTCGGCGCGCAAAGGCCCCGGCCTTGTTGGTCCACCAGAGCGGAGGCGGGGGTTTGCAGCCTGTCACGAGTCTGTACCTGCAAGGAGGGCATACATACTGCGCTGCCTGACTAGCGACATTGTACGCAGTGTGCGAGCGTAGTGCCTGCTGCGACCACACGCCGCCTCGGGGGGCGGTGAGGCCCGGGAGCTCATCAACACGGTGCGCTGCCACATCCTATCGCACGTACTGCACTGCTGAGTGGCCACTGGCCGGCCACGTTGAGTAGGACTGCTGGAGGCGGGGCGGCCAGCGATCGGCCACATAACCTCACACCCAGGCAAGTGTCGACTTTGCCCTTTACAAAACGCTGTGGGACGATATAACCAACGGCGGACGTACCAATTGTGGAGATCACCACGGCGACGGCGACCAGAGTTACGAGGGCATCGGGGCCCACGAGCAGGAAGACAGTATCCACGACCACCACCATGGGTAAGCCGGACAAGCAACAACAGAAACTGTCATTTGAGGCCAAAAAGGCGCAGAAGTCAACCGACGAAGTGGTGGAGGATGGCGATGGGGCAGGGCCTGTGCCCAACAATAACATAGAAAAGATCCTACTGGCGATTCAGTCGAACCTGCAGGACATTAATGGCAAGCTGGATAACCTACCTTGCAGAATGGACGGCATGGCGGCACGGCAGGAAAAGCATGGCGAGCGTCTGGATGAGGCCGAAACACGCATATCCGCGGTCGAAGATGAGGCGCGAGCCTCCACCTCAAAGTGCGCAGATATGGAACGACTCCTGGAGGTGATCAGAGCGAAGGAGGAGGATTTGGAGGCGCGCTCGAGACGCAACAACGTACGGATCGCGGGCCTGCCGGAGACCACCAACACAGGACGGATGGAGACCTACGTGGAAACGCTATGTAAGGACTTGTTCGGTGCTGAGGCCTTATCGCCCCTATTCATCGTGGAGCGTGCACATAGATCACTGGCCCCGAAACCACCTCCTGGCGCCACGCCGAGACCGATTGTGGCGCGTATTCTCAACTACCGCGACAGGGACACGATCCTTCGACTAGCGAGAGAAAGAGGGAAGATTCAGCATCAGGGAAACTCCTTAGAGTTTTATCCTGACCACACGGTTGCGGTCCAGCAGGCCCGGAAAGAATACACCACAGTGAAGGCCAAATTACGTGATTTGAACATTGTGTATTCGATGATGTATCCGGCGCGCCTAAGGGTGGTATGGAAAGAGAAAGCGATTGTGCTGACGTCACCGAAGGCAGCACAAGAATTTGTTAAGAAGGTGCAACGCGAGATGAGGGACAACTCGCAAAATGAACAGCACCGTGACTCGGACTGAAGGCATGGGGTTGATTCTTAATCTGTCAATGGTGAGTTTCTTGTTCTGTCCGAATACATGCGTTCTAGCATGACCACTGTTGCCCGCACTTGGAGGGCCCGCATGACTCTGATCTCCTGAGTGAACGATTGTGTTGTTGGTACAACATAGACTGCATGTTTGGATGGAGGGGGCCTATTGGTGCACAGAGACTACTGTTCGATAATGTGGGGGTAATACTGACTTTGGATTGTAAATGCCCCACGATCCGTGCCCCCTCATTTGTGCTGTACTGACAACACTGACAAGCAACACTGGTGCCATTTGGCGGTTACACTGTGAAGCTCGGTACACGTATAGTGGGCCGCTGAACCTTGTGTGATATACTTTGCTTACTATGCACTAGCTTTGCCACGCTTCAATCACAGACTACCTTTGAGGTTTCCGATACACTATGTGTGGCGATCAGCACATGTGGGGGGCGGTGGGGTCTGTTCTTTGCTGTTTAAATAATGTAACTACGTTGAGGTCGCACTGCTCCAGGCATGTTGTTCAATCTGCGGCACTGTTGATGTGTGTTCGGGGGGTGGTGGGGGGGGCGGCGAATGATCACCTAAACTGCGTGTCATACAGCTTATTTAGTATCGCCCACACCTGTACACCGGGTGGAGAGTTGTGCCCCTGGCGGACCTCTGTGAGGGTATAACCCAATAAGAGTTTTGGTTCTGGGCACTGTAGTTATGGTTGTGAATGTTACGGAATGGTGCACTGGATGGGAATGGCTTCGGCAGGTTGGGGTTGCTGGAGTGGGTGGGGTAAGGGGTGGCGGGTTGTTTGAATGTATATTTAGACCGACAGAGTATGAAGTATCTTTTCGTGCTGGTTCCCCGTTAGTTCTGGCTACCGCTGCACCAATTAGGACTCCTACTGGGGAGGAGCTGGCAACTCCTATACAGTTGACTGGGGGGATGCTGTCACGCATTATGTCACTCAAATTTGATGGGGTCAAGGGAGTCGGGTAGAAGCAGCTTAAACGTTCTCACATGGAACATTAGAGGATTCTTGCAGCCACGTAAAATAAGACAGATCTTCGCCAGCCTGACAAGGTGGAATGTGGACATAGCATTCCTACAGGAATCTCACCTGGCACCACACACACACGCTCAGTTGGGGTCAAGGTGGGCGGAGGGGGTTTACAGGGCCTCCTACTCTTCCTACTCTAGAGGGGTGATCATTTTGGTAAAGCGTGGGGTGGGGTTTGAGACTCAAACTGTAACGCAGGACCCATCTGGTAGATTTTTGCTGGTATCAGGTACATTGAGAGGCCAGAGAGTGACGTTGTTGAATGTGTATGGTCCTAACACGGACGCCCCGGACTTCTTCCGGGAGGTATGGGGACACTTGCAAAAGCACAATAGCATGCACATATTATGTGGGGGTGACTGGAACATGACTCTCCGTGATGGCTTGGACCGATCATCTAATTCCGTAGAACAACACAAGCAGTCACGCCTACTGGTGGGACACATGATGAAAGACCTGGGTTTGGAGGATCTTTGGAGGTTGAGAAACACTGACGCATCTGGGGCCACGCACATAACGGCTTCACATAACAGCTGGTCCAGGCTGGATTACTGGCTAGGCACCAAAGACCTGGCGCTATGGGTTCGTCACCTGCAGGTGCTCCCCCGCACACTTTCGGACCACAATCCCGTCCTCTTGCAGTTGGAAATTCCACGATATATACCACCTCCCTTCCAATGGCGCTTTAACTCGCGTGCCCTAACTGACACGGTTTATGCAGACACCATTAAAAAGGCGATAAAGGATTATTTTGACCTTAATGCTCCGTCGACTGACGACCCTTGCATCCTTTGGGAGGCATTCAAGGCCACGATCAGAGGGGTCTGTATTAGCACCACGTCGGGGGTTCTTAAGG
This sequence comes from Lissotriton vulgaris, assembly GCF_964263255.1. Taxonomy (NCBI): domain Eukaryota; kingdom Metazoa; phylum Chordata; class Amphibia; order Caudata; family Salamandridae; genus Lissotriton; species Lissotriton vulgaris. The sequence continues at coordinate 79,367,742 of NC_141700.1, read as the reverse complement.
ATATTAGGGCCCAAATACGCAGATGCGAGCAGCAGATGAGGGACCTGGAATCCCTATATGAGTCCACTCAGGATGCCCTCCACCTAGCTAAACTCCGGGAAGTACACACTGAGCACACAGACTTTCTCGACTCCGAAATGAAATACCTGAACCGTACGCATGTGGCTAGAGCCTTTGGAGAAGGAGGTAGGCCGGGGGCTTTTTTAGCTCGGAAAATATGTACAGGTCGAGGTCCTACTGCGATACTTAGAGTGAAGACTAAGGAGGGAGAACCACAGACTCATGCTGCAGACATATTGAAATGCTTTGTTAATTCCTTTGGGTCACTCTAAAGGTCCCAGCCCACAGCCCCGGCTGCTGACACCTATGACTACCTGCACGATGTGGCGATTGGTTGGCTGTCGGATGCGCATAGGGAATACTTAGCAAGGCCTATCACGGCGGATGAGGTAACTGAGATAATAGGTTCACTGCCGAATGGCAAGGCACCTGGCCCGGATGGGTTTACCTCGGAATTTTACAAACAATATGCGGACATCCTCGCACCACACTTAGTGGATATGTATGGCACCTCATTTGAAAAGGCGGTGCTCCCCCCCACGCTACGCGAAGCCATGATTATCGCTCTCCTCAAACCATCTAAAGATCCGGAGGAGTGCGACTCGTACCGACCACTGTCACTAATAAACGTTGATTCGAAAATCCTTGCGAAACTTATAGCCAAGCGACTGTCATATCTGATGACCAGTTTGGTCCTGCCGGACCAATCTGGCTTCGTGCCCTCCAGATCAACCACGCATAACACTAGGACTCTCTTTGCACTCTCGCACTACCTACAGCCCTCGGTCAAAGCGGTGGCGGTCATGCTCGACGCGGCAAAGGCGTTTGACTCCATTGAATGGCGATATATGATCACCGTCCTAAATAGAATGGGGTTTCCTAAGCGATTTGTGCAGTGGGTCTCCCTGCTTTACACGCAACCACGTGCCAGGGTCAGAATCAATGGATACGTTTCGGATCAATTTGCAATTGAGCGAGGGACGAGGCAGGGCTGCCCGCTCTCGCCTCTATTATTCGCATTAGCACTGGAACCTCTGGCCTGTCTGATACGGCAGAACTACAGAGATTCGGCTCTCAACTTCATAGCCAGGCCGCTTCACATATCATTGTATGCGGACGACATGTTACTGTATGTCCGTGACCCTGAGACTCACTTGAACGCCCTACTCCGGGAATACATCAGATTCGGGGGGCACTCGGGTCTGGCCATAAATTGGTCCAAATCCTCTATAATACCCCTCACTGACACCACCTCCCCCTTCGTAGTGGATTTCCCGCTAGAGTGGCAACAGGACCCGATCAGATACCTAGGGGTCATGTACCATAGAGATCCAGAAGAGGTGCTAAGGGCGAACTACGGTGTGGTGCTCTCGAAACTGGAGGACAGTATCAAGCGCTGGATACATCTGCCCCTCTCACTGGCCGACAGGATAGCGGTTGTTAAAATGAACGTACTGCCCAAACTACTATACCTGTTTAACAACATTCCAATCACACCGTCGCAGGCTATATTCCGTCGAATAAACTCCCTGGTGAGGACCCTGATCTGGGCGGGCAAACAGGCCCGTGTGGATCTGCGGACTCTTACACTTCCACAGGGCGGTTTCAGTGTGCCTGATTTCCTCCTATACTACCTATGTGCGCAGGCGCAATACGCGGCGTATTGGTACCATGCAGTTCCATACCTCGCCCATGCAGCTATAGAGGAGAGCGATGCGCATCCTGTTCCCCTCACAGCAATAATCTCACATACCCGCCCCCCGCTACATGCTAGGGATATTAACACGGTGGACACTACGGTCAAAGCTTGGCACAGACTGGGGCAACTGGCTCATAAGACCCCACTGTATGCGCCGGCCATGATGCTACACCACCATCAGGAGCTGTCAGTCACTGGGGAGAGTGTCGGAATGTCCCTACTGAACAGAGCTGGTATTGATAGGATGGGGGACGTGTTTCAGGGAGGCAAATTCGTAGGCCTCGACAAACTGGGATATGTTCAGAACCAAACATCCATGTTTCGCTTCACATATTTCAGACTCACTAGAGCCTTGAGGGAACACTACCCAACGTTCCCTTCGGAACCAGAATGCCTTGCACCACTACAATTATTGATCGCAACTAACGATTTATCACACCTGGTGTCTAGACTTTATTCAGCTGCACAATCAGAACTAGCTGGACACGAGTTGAAGGCAAAGGGGCGGTGGGATGCACTACTTGACACACCATTGACAGATGAAGAATGGGCTAGCACCTGCGCTCTGACACAGATACTTACACCCAACGGCAATCTGAGGATAATTCACTTTAAATTCCTTCACCAAATTTATTACACACCGGCGAAACTGCTTAGATTCGGATTACAGGAGGATGACAGATGTAAAAGGTGTAACAGGGAGGGGGCGGACTTTGCGCATTTGGCATGGGACTGCGCCAAGGTAGAGAGTTACTGGGTGAAGGTTACTACCACATTGTCTGTTATTCTGGAGGAGGAGGTACACTGTACACCCAAAGTCTGCTTGCTGGGAATAGTACCACAGTTCAGGGCTTTGAAGCGCAAATTTTGTGCAGTAGCATTATTGTTGGCTAAGAGGCAAGTGGCACAATGCTGGCACAGTCGCAAGGTGCCGAAGGTAAAAACATGGTTGCATGACATGTCCATCTGCCGAGACAAACTACAAACTTATGAAGAGTTATTGCCGGCAAAGTCCATACCAAAAAGTATTTGGGGTTATTTGGAGGAATATCTTGCTTCCCTACAGGATAATGAGGAAATTCGACCCTTGGATTGAATGGATTGGTAACCACAGGTGCATGTGCAGGATGGCGGCGGGAATTGGGGGGAACTATAACTGCCACTACAACTGAAGTGTAGCACGTGAGGGTTACACTGTACGGTCTAAGTTGGGGATTGTTGTTCTATTGTTCTTGTTATAAAATGAGAAAATGTAAGACTCATTTCTGTTACCAGCTATTAGCCATACATACGATACACAACAGGGTTCTGCATCATACTGTAGAGGTGTTCATATGAAACAGTCATTTACAATGTTGGTTAATGGTATTAACGTAGCGAGCCGGCCCCAGCGTTGTAGGCTCATGCTGTGTCAACTGCTTTGTGATTAATAAAGGTCTTACACAAAAAAAAAAAAAAAAAAAGAATACATTCATCCTGAATCCCGTTACTAGAGCTTTCTCCTCTTCTGCTATATATGTGTTTTAGTTGAATTTCATTGATCTCTTTTACTAATGATTTATAAAAAGTGCCACCCACCACACAGCTCCACCGATGCACCCACCACACAGTTCCACCGATGCACCTACCACACAGCTCCACCGAGGCACCCACCACACAGCTCCACAGATGCACCCACCACACAGCTCCACAGATGCACCCACCACACAGCTCCACTGATGCACTCACCACCACCGATGCACCCACCACACAGCTCCACTGATGCAACCACCACACAGCTCCACCGACACAGCTCCACCGATGCACCCACCACACAGCTCCACTGATGCAACCACCACACAGCTCCACCGACACAGCTCCACCGATGCACCCACCACAGAGCTCCACAGATGACCCCACCACAGAGCTCCACTGATGCACCCAAGACACAGCTCCACCAAGGCACCCACCACACAGCTCCACCGAGGCACCTACCACACAGCTCCACCGATGCACCCACCACACAGCTCCACCTATGCACCCACCACACAGCTTCACCGATGCACCCACCACACAGCTTCACAGAGGCACCCACCACACAGCTCCACAGAGGCACCCACCACACAGCTTCACCGAAGCACCCACCACACAGCTCCACCGAGGCACCCACCACACAGCTCCACCGAGGCACCCACCACACAGCTCCACCGATGCACCCACCACACAGCTTCACCGATGCATCCACCACACAGCTCCAGCGATGCAGCCACCACACAGTTCCACCGACACAGCTCCACAGATGCACCCACCACACAGATCCACCGATGCACTCACCACACAGCTCCACCGAGGCACCCACCAAACAGCTCCATCGAGGCACCCACCATACAGCTCCACCGATGCACACACCACACAGCTCCACCGATGCGCCCACCACACAGCTCCACCGATTCACCCACCACACAGCTCCACCGATGCACCCACCACACAGCTCCACCGACACAGCTCCACCGATGTAACCACCACACAGTTCCACTGATACAACCACCACACAGCTCCACCGACACAGCTCCACCACCGGTTCAAATATATTCTTTCAATGTTTCAAGCTGTTTTCAAGCTTTCACGCTTTATTACAAATCACAAAAATATGTTAATATTTCACTTCTGTTCTTGGATTTTCGTCACAATAAAAAACACTGAACATAATCTTCACAAAAGTTATTTACAAAAGTTTAAGCTATTGCCATTACAAATTAAATAAATTATTTAAGTATTAATTATTTTAAAAAATTAAAAGCCATTGTTATTTGTAATATCAATACATCCAAGTCACGTAAATACAAAACATGTTGCATTACAAACGCTATAGGTGTCACATTTGCGAAAGTTATAACTATTGGCATTGTAAATGACAAAGCTATTAATTTAGCTATTTTAAAAAGTAACACATAAATAAAAAAAAATCATTTATAAGACCAATAGCTCAAACTTTCCTAATGCGAGCCCTATTGCATTTCTAATGCTTGTTTTTGGTATTCTGTTTCACACTTCTTCTTAACCAAACTGATGGTACCCTGGTTGTGGGTCTGCCAAGAGCCTACGGATGTGTGAGCTTGTTAGCCAGATAAGCTGGAGTGCTGGTTACTAAGATTATGCAGCTGTTTTGAAGATGGTGGTGAGGGACAAGTGCAGCCAGTTGAGTTCTATCAGGGTGGCCTGATCATTTCCATATTTCTTGATGCCCTGGAAGTGGCATGCTGTGGCTTGGGAGATGCCAGTGTGGAGTCAGGGCGTCCAAGGAGCAGGGTGTTGCCACCCACTAGATGCGTGTACGGAACCTAAGAGGCAGTTCTGAAGGTGCTTTTTAAGGAATGGTTTCAGTTTCTTCAGTAGAGAGCTGATAGCAGGTTTCCTTGACAATGTGTTCCACGAAGGTGAGGTGTGTCCACAGCGAACCAGAGTGACACATGTTAAAGACTGAAAGTTAGGCTTGAAATCCACCCAGGTTCATGTAGCCGAGCCAGGTGTGAACTACTTGACACTTGTTTTTCTTGCAGAGTAGTAATAATCTTGCTGTGGTAGGTTGATCTTCGGATAGGTGCAGGACATCTAGGACTGGATGAGGTGCGGGCAGTGTTGGAGGCGCAGGAGACTGGAGTGGAGAAATCTTTCACATAGAGTTGTGTGTTGCTGGATTACTGCTGAATGTGTATGCTGTTATGGATGAGTGGAGTCACAAGGGGCTCACATTAGAGCAAAGAAACATGTTTGATTATTGCGAATGACCATGACAAGCTATTAAGTCAACAAGCAGCCCTCAAAAACACAAATATTCAGACAGCATACATAAGCCTTCAGTTTGAAAATGCAACATGATACTCATTTTCAAAGTCCGCCAAACTTAATCAGATTAAGATGAGCCCTTACTAGAAACCAAGGGGCTTGGCTTAAAGTGAGAAGTTCAACACTCCTTGCTGACTCTTGGTGTGATCTTGGGCAACTCTATTGATTGATCTAGGATATGTTTATTCTGTTCAGGGTCAATGTAACCAGATCTAAGGCTTTAGATGTCATAAATTTTTAGAACAAAGAGACAGCTCTGCTGTTGGTGCCTGGCAGATTTATTGGGTCTCAAAAATTAAATATTAAAAGAGCTGCCGAGGAGAAGGATTTCTGTGTGTAGAAAGTACTGGTAGGTGATAGATAATCAGTTATACGTTTCATGCAATGCATGGTCTGCATTTTCTGTAGTTGGAACTTTTCAGAGAGTCTATGAGCTCTCAGTTCACCCCCTATGTACGGACTTTGGCCAGACAAGGTACAGCTATTCAAAAAACACAGAATCCGATTAGGAAATGCTACAACTAGAACAAAATATCAATCAGGAATGGCATGAAACGTATATCACAATGAGGACTACAAATATTTGAAACAAAAGGGCCCTGATGCCAGGCATGAAGAGAAATATGAATTGGTTTGTTGTGGCGTGCGCCCTCTTCTAGCGTTTTGATATATTGTACATTTTGACCCCTGCATAAATCCAGATGTTTTTACAGACATAGTCTACGGTGTATTACCTAAATCGTATAATGAGAAAAAAAGAAAAATCTGGGGAAATTGCTTATATACTGGTGAGCGCTTTGGATACATGCATTCTGTGGCAGGTGGTAAACGGGAACCAATGTCACAGGGAACCTTTGTGGACCCTCACTGCACAATGTGCCCGATGATGACCAACGTGCCGCTAGAGGCTGCACAGTGGCACGGTCTAGCGCAATAGTGAATCTTCGCCTTACAAAAACATAAATATTCAGTCTGGGGAAGTTACGAAACTGTTGGAGGAAGTCCTCATTTGAAGTTTTACTCTGTATTATTCTTGATCTGTTTATTTTAGACACCTTGAATAAGATTCTACATCAATTTTAGAAACTATTTGAAATCGTGGAAATCTACCAAGGAACAGAAGAAATTGAACCCGTGTTGAAGACCAGAACAGTTTCACTTCCTTACTCATAATAGGAAACACCTTGCTAGATGAGACTTCCGGGTAGGTTAAAGTAACTCTCAGCAACCTTACCACTCCATACTCAGACTAAAGGTCAGAGTGCACTTTTGGACACTGATGCAAGACCAGATGCCGCTAATACTCTGATGACCTGCAGTATTCAAGGAAGCATGCATAGCAGTTAGAAATGTTAGCTGTAGTTGCTTAAAAGGGTTTTTGTTAGGGTGAATATGGAGTACTGGTCTTTAACTGTTGATCAAAATGAATTTGATTGGAAAGATGCATGAGCTTGAATTTATAGCACCGTGCATGGAAGTGAGTATGACGGCTTAACCATGCCTACACCTTGCCTCTAGTGAACTCTGTTGGCGCTCAACGCAGCAGCGACCTACATAAACGAAACAATTTCAGATGAGTGGTGGGTAAGCACACCTCCTATAATCTTAAAAACACCCAAGTGGGTGAAGCAGGATTTGATGGTGGGGACAAAGGACAGCCGCAACATGGTGTAGTGGCTTAGAAGCCAACCATGGCTCTGTTTTCAAGTTTAGATCCATCTTCCATCAAATTAAAAATAAAAAGCTGCTCTCATGAACCCTTTCAGTGATGCTGTTCTTCATAAAATAAAAATGAGTTATAGGGAAAAGGTAACGCAATTAATCATACACACAGGAAAGACGTCAAAAAGACAAGACACAACTGTCCTTTTGTGTGTGTGGGAAGGAAGACCTGAGACATGGACTTTACCATAATGAGGTCGCCAACATAATGTGAACACTTGTGGCTAGATGTTCTGCAACCACAGAAAACACTCATTTGTGTTTGTCAGTGTAACAGCATGCTGATGTGACCATATATTCTGAAAACACAAAAACCCCAAATGGCAGCATAATGAACAGATGAATAACTTATGAGGAAGTTTCTAATCTACCCAAACGTGGTGGTGTAGCAGGTAACATGCAGCTTGGACTAACAGTTTGCCTACAGAAGATGGCCGACTGGTAGGAGCGCCGGTCCGGAGCTCCGGAGCTCCGGAGTGCTTGGGATCCAGTTCGTGGATTTATCCCTGTTAGCACGCACCACCCTCGGCAAAAAACAAGTAACAAAAATAACTAGATTGAAACGTGTAACTGTAACTGAACGTGAACATCGCAGGAGTGATCGAACTATCGCGGCAAAACAAGTGCCTGCAGAGGACGGCTGGAGCGCCTGCAGCCTCGGCAAAACGTAGGTCGACTGGACTTGAGCTGAGGACCGGAAGGCCCCGACACGCCTGGAGATCGTCGTCGCTTGCATTGAACCTGGCGGATAGATTGGTGACCCCCGCAGCTCGCCGGAACCCAGGACGGTTGGAGCTGAGTTGTGCCCGACCACCCTCAGATAGTCGTCGGATCCATTGGGGACGCCTGGGAGGATCCTGGCGGGCGGCTGCACTCCACTGCCCTCTTGGATGCGGAGGTGCCCTGCCTACGGACAAGGGATCGGTGTAGCGGGGGACTGGTGAGCGGGGGCTGGTGCTGGTTGAGCCGGAGCGGGTGAACGAGCGCTCCCCCCTCCCCCCTCTCGGATTCTCCGGTGTGCCCAAATGATCGGTGTCACGGGGGACGGGAGGATGGGGGTCGGCACTGGCTGAGCCGGCGCGGGTGAACGAGCGCTTCCCCCCCTCCCCCCCCCCATCCAAGGATTCTTTAAGAGCGGAGCGGTCGGCGTCTGGAACGGCTCAGGTGTGCCCTGTGGTGTGTCTTAAGTGGTGCTTCGACGGGAGGCCCCCCTCCCCCCCCCCCGCCGTCCAGTGGTTCGGTGAGTACGGAACGGGGGGCATCTGGAACGGCTCCGGTGTGCCATTGTCTGGTTGTTTGGGGCGGCATTTTGGCGGGAGGCTTCCCTCCTCCCCCCTCGCAGTGCCGGTATGCCCTGTTTGCCTGTGTGTTGGGGGCAACCACTGCGCAACTAGGGAGAAGCCTGATGTGAGCAGCAGCGTCAGTGGTGACTTGTGAGGTGACTGCACGCAGAACTGTTTACCCAAATACCCATGCAGGTTTTCTCATTCTCTGCCTGGAATACAGCATACAGCACACAAAAACTATTTGAACAGCTTCAGGGGCGACTCGAAGGGCAACTACTCGCAATCCCATCATCTTGGGCACTCATGCAGGTTTTTTTTTTTGCGCTTTGCCCGGAATTTTGAACTGATGTCTTTGTGTGAATGGTGTTTTCGCGGGCTTTTCACTCTCCATTGGCTAATCTGGCTGGGGCCATGAGTCGTCCCCCTGCCCACCAGATGACCTTGAAGCTACATACCAACGCGGTCAGGGAGCAGCAAAACAGAGATAAGCCACCATCTAACTCTGCTCTCCCCTTCAATCAACATGGAAGATGGACTAACTCGACATTCCCAGAATAGAAAGGGAAACCAAACTCTGTAATCCCTACAATTTGGCTGCCATCTTAGTCTGGCTCCTCTCTCTCTCTCTGTGGCGGCCATCTTGGACTATTCTTTTTCACTACTTGAACACACCCTAAGAAAGCCTCTTTAGGCTAATATTAATTAGCGAATGTCTGACATTATTGCAGTTTCATACCTCCACTTGCTTTAATGCACCGATCGTTAGCTCATATAGCACCCTAAGAAATGGCCTTTTTAGACTATTATTAATTAACGAGTGTCTGCCTTTTATTGCAGTATTATACTTCTACTTGTTTATAACTTGTTTATAACGCACCGATCGTTAGCTCATATAGCACCCTAAGAAATGGCCTTTTTAGACTATTATCAACTAGCGAATGTATGCCTTTTATTGCAGTATTACACTTCTACTTGTTTTATAATGCACCGATCGTTCGCTCATTTAGCACCCTAAGAAATGGCCTCCTTAGACTATTATCAACTAGCGAATGTATGCCTTTTATTGCAGTATTATACTTTTACTTGTTTTTAATGCACCGATCGCTAGCTCATATTGCACCCTATGCATGACTTACTTGATTGTACTGTTTGCTCCTTCTGATTTACCTGTCTGACAATGTACTGTTTGCTCATTTGATTTAACTGTCTGACTTTGCCCCTTGATTGTACCCCTTCTGTGTAAAGCGCTCTGATATCCGCAAGGATCTTGTCCGCCCTATATAAAACTTTCAAAATAAATAAAATTAAAATAAAGTTGAACCAGTTGCTTACCTTCGGTAGCTCTCTTCCTGGTAGATACTCTAACTGCAGATTCCTCACCTTTTGAATATTGCCCATGTGGCAGTCCAGACCTGGAAACCTTTTTTATGCAGTACGCCTGCACACCGGTAGACGGCATCCTGCCGCTTAACCTGACCTCGTTCCATGGAAGTGATTTAGAAAACAGCATTTAGCTGCCACTCGCGCACACTGACATCAGTTCGTCTCTAGGCTGCCCATTCCCACAGATGCAGAACCCAACAGCAAATTGGATTTGACTAGTTTTCAGATTGCTGTACTTGGGACCTTTTTACATGCAACAGCCCAGTTCACAAAACAGGTGGGGGGAGGGTCAGTGAGAAATATATGTTTAGAATATTTACCAAGAAAGAGCATCACCAAATCTAGGTAACTTGTGCTTCTGATACTTTTAACCACAGATTCCTCACCTTTTGAATAGGTACCAAAGCTGCACCTCTCAGGTACTGGGTCTGTGAACTGGCTTAAACAAAGAAGACCTGGAGGACCTAGCAGACTGTTCAGACAGTAGTGCTTGGCTAACCTTTCACCCACGCAGCAGTCTGGCAAAAATCCAGAAAAGACACTGAGAGCGCAAGTGGCGTTCTAGCAGACTTGACTCTGGTCACATTTTCCCACAAATCTGGGGCTGCTTCTTGGGCAGTGCTTAGCAGATTTTACAGAGAGATGGTCCTTGTCTGCACTGCCTTGCCCCTCTTCACTTCAGCAAATCCCCTTAGGACCTTATTGTTCGCATGATGTTCCCTGGTACAAATGCTGTAAAAGGTCAGAGCCCTGGGTTCTCATCTTGTCTTGAAAGAAAGTAGTGCATGGCAGGTTGATGTAGCGGGCTTGCTGCTTACTCACCCCACTGCGCTAATGGTACGGGGATAAGGAACACTATCTTAGGGTGAGAAGCTTTTGTGTTCAGCTGTGCAGGGGCTTAAAAAGAGCCCACATCAAGAAGGTGAGGACCAAATTAAGTTCCAACTGAGGCCTGATAAAGGGAATGGGAGGAAACAAATGTTGTAAAACCTTGAAAAACATCAGAACAATGATTTAAGGAGGCTGATGCAGCAACTGCAAAAACTAAAATGCCAAAAGAGCTGGCGGGGAAACTTTAATTGTGTCACAAGCAAGTATTGTTCGGCTAGGGACAGCACAAAAAGCAATAATTAAGGTAACCTGGCTAGAAGTGTCATGAGGAGCAAAGTGCCCCTCCCTCCCCCCAATAATTAATCCCATCGACAGGTGTATATTGATTTTGTCAAGGTAGGCCCGGCTTCCAAGATTACATCTACAACGTCGGGAGGGAGATTGAAGGAAGGCAGCTGTGACTGCTTAATCTCCGAGCATGGAGGTGAAGATTGTGCAGGCCTGGGTGCATGACCCTGCCCTGCTGCTGCAACAGAAGATCCTCCCAAGGTGCCAGCCTGATTGGAAAACAGATCCTCACACTGAAGAGTTGTCGATGCCACACTCTCCTGGCCCAAATCCACTGGCACTAGGATGACTTGGACCCAGTCCTTCAATTCATGATCCTTTAGGTAGCCGCTGTTGAGTTCACCCATCTGGGTGTTTAAAGGCCCCATCAGGTGGTGTACCACAAGGAAGATCCCCTGGTCTTTCAAGGCCTACGACGCAGCTCTGACTATTGTAATACCACATGGCAGTGGGGTCTATATCACCTGCCCCAGCCTCCCTTTGATGGATGGCGTGAATTCCTGCAACACCAAGTGGATGGCCAAAGTTCAAAAAGGTGATGTTAAGCAAGGAGTCCACCAGAGGCAAGACGCCTCCGATCACCACCTCCCTCAAGTGGCCAGCACATCCAGGAGTGACGTTTCAGTCACCATTGTTAGCTCTGGGTGGAATAAGAAGCGGGGTCTGCCACTGGTCCAACCAGCGCCACTGGCATTTTGCAGTCTCCTCCGAATTTGGATCGTGATCAGAGAGGTTCCAGATATCCCACTACAGACCCCAAATGTACCACCGACCATGCTTGACCAATAGAATGCAGGAAACCATGAATTACAGCAGCCTCAGAGTTATCCTCATAGATCCAGACTAAAGATTGGACAGGGGTCTTAACGCAAATGTCCTGGATTACCATTTCAGGGGAAAGGCACAAAACTGTAGTGTCCAGAGTGGCTGAGATGAAGGGCAGCATCTATAAATGAGTCAAGTGTGACTTTGGCACATTTATAATGAACCTCAATGAAGTGCAGAAGTTTGCCGGTCTGGAGTGCGAGCCTGCCTTCAGCAGCTACTCATCGATGAAGATTGGACCTCAGACAGCCCAAAGTGTTGCAATGCCCAACAACACTTTTGTGAGCACTCAAGTGGCACTGGTGAGGCCAAAGGGGAGCACAACAACACTACCACACGGTCTCCAGGGTCGAGGTCAGACAAGACTTGGGCCAGGGTGAGCATCTTGAATTTGTCCTTCCACAGGAAGGTACTGAAAGGGTTTAGGATTAAAAAATAATGGATGGATGCCTCAATTGGTTTTTTTGGAACCAAAAAGTAGGAGTAGTTTCTGTCCTGTAACTCCAGTTCTGTAGTAGGGGTATCTCTGTTATAGTCATAATCTAGTGAATAGTCCCGCATTTGCGCGTGGACCCCGGAGCAATCAAAAATAATCTCCTAAATTGTCAAAAAATTGCAGCACTGCAAAGACACTTAAGAGAGAATTTAAAGACAGATAATGCAACCTATATCCACAGCCTATATCCACAGGCTACACTGTCCAGTACTTCATCTTGAAATTCCATCAAAAATCCACACAAACAGCACAGCCTGCCCAGTTTCCTCCACAGAGAAACTTGCCTCCACCAGCAAAAGCCTCTGGAATGATAGAGAGGAAGGAATGGACAGACACGCCCCATAGGCTGCTATTATGTGGCTCAAACAGGATACTGTGCCTTTAAGAGAACTCTCCAGAACTTCTCCCAGTATCCCAGAATGCACAGCAGGTCTCTTTTACTTTCAGTTCTTTATTCCGGCTCCTGCAAGCAGGACCCTGGAGCATTGAGCTCTCCCTTTCAAGGGTTTATTTGGCGATTTTTCACTTTTTCTTGTGTGTAGTGCTTTTTATTAGGTGCTAAGCCTTTTTTCTCCCCTGCGGGTGCCCTGTATTGTCAAAATGCCTGGCTTATTTGACAATTGCCCAGAGTGTGATAGGAAGAAGGCCAAATCCGACCCACATGGAGTGTGCATCGTCTGCCTTCCCTCCTTTCATGTCCCAGAGGAGTGTGACATCTGCCAAACCTTCTCTGCCAGGACCCTGAGAGAGAGGATGAAGATTAGGCTCCAAGGCCTCGAGGACAGACATCAGAAGGCACAAGGTGGGTCAGGGCATGCTTCATCTGCTCATGCTGAGGCCTCTGGGGGGCTCCCCCAGAGGCAGGAAGTCCAGCAAGACTTAAGAGATTATTTTTGATTGCTCCGGGGTCCACGCACATGGGCGGGACTATTCACTAGATTATGACTATACACAGAGATCCCCTACTACAGAACTGGGAATAACAACAACAAAATGACCAACTTCAAGACTGGGCTGCACACTTTCCCTATTGTGTATATTTTCTGTTGGTACCTTGGCAATGAAAGGGCTGGGTGGATTGTTGGACTGGCTGGATTGCTAGCAATACAGAAAGCCCCTACAATACCCCTACCAGAGCCATGAATTTGCTTATGCGACAGGTGTGTAGGAGACAAACGGCCCAGGGAAGGCAATGTCGTCCTACTATCTTTAAAGCGCTCCAGGACAGATTTCACTTAGTCCCCAAAATTAAGGAAGTCGTTGAATGGCATGTCCATAAGATTGGTCTGGACATCACCTGAAAATTCAGTTGACCTTATCCTGGCATGTCTGCAAAGGACCCCACTGGTGCCTATAGCTCTACCAAGAAAGTTTGTGGAATCCAGCCCACACCAAATAGTGAACCTGATTACATCACAGCATTCATGCATGGCTAGTGAAAGGATGACACAAACTTATTATAGAACCATGGGTAAGACCTGGGCGACTGTGTCCCAAAATGCTTCAGAATAGCGGCCTAAAAAGTAACTGGCACTCACCAAGTGATGGGTGTAGGAAGCTGGCTCATTATGTGATATATCAATGAACTGATATACAGTGTAAGGAGTCCAGGGGCTCCCTTACTAGTGAACAGGGTCTTGCTATGCAATCCCAAAGTGCTCCATTAGGGTGCAGTGTGGTTGAGCCACCTTAGGCTTAACACAGAGGGATGTAAGACATTTTTCAAATACACAGAATCTATATAAATAAAAATGTAACTGTTAGTTTGTTCAAAATCTCAAATCTCTGAAAGTTCTTCACTGATTGCTTTGAAGTTTTGACACAACGTGGCATTCGAATACACGCGGGTTTTTATATACACAACGTTGGATTTGAATATGCGCGTGTCGAATACGCTGGTGTTTTTAATCGAAACCCCAGATACATAAAAATGTGAATTTGCGTTACATAAAAATCTTAAATCTACGAAAGTTCTTCACTGATTGATTTGAAATGTTGACACAACGTTGAATTCGAATAAGCGCGTGTTTATATATACGCAACGTTGGATTTGAATACGCACGTGTCAAATATGCACGTGTTTTTCATCTAAAGGACGAACAGACCCTATCGATCGGGTTGCTGCGCAACAACTACAATAGACGCATAGAGACAATAGTCTACATATATTAGGATGGACAGTTGGTGTCAGGATGGCAGACCTGGAAGTGGGTGGAGGGGGGGAGGAGTTGGTTCACTTGGCAACATTAAGAAAGGACGGATCTATGACGTTATAACGCGTTATTTTACAACGCAGACCGTTACAACGCAATTTTTACAACGCAGGTACCATTACAATGCATGCCATTACAACGCATGTCATTACATAGCAGATACTATTACAACGCATGCCATTACATCGTAAGTATAGGTAAGTATATCTTTGTTAAAAAAATTTAATAAAGTTAATATAATTAATTTAAATTAATAAATATAATTTAAAACATTTTAAAACAATAATTAATTTAATTATAGTAATTTAATTCAAATTAAAATTGTAATTAATTTATTCAATATAATATAATTAATGAAATATAATAAATTTATAAATAGTAAATAATTTAATGTAATTTATTACAATAAATATATTATTTAAATAAAATTCAAATAATACTTAATATAATTTAATTTAATATAATTAAAGAAATTTAATTAATTTAAAAGATGTAAATAATATTATTAAATTTTAATAAATTAAATAAATAAAAAAAAATTAATTTAATTTATTTTAAGTAATGTAATTCAATTAATTTTATAATTGTAAATATTGTAATTCATTTAATTAAATTTAATTAAATTAATTTAATTAATTTAATTTATTTAAAGTCGTAATACCCCTGTACCCCAAAAACCAAACCTAGCCCTAAAACCTAAAAATACCCCTGTACCCCAAAAACCAAACCCAGCCCTAAAACCTAAAAATACCCCTGTACCCCAAAAAACAAACCCAGCCCTAAAACCTAAAAATACCCCTGTACGCCAAAAACCAAACCCAGCCCTAAAACCTAAAAATACCCCTGTACCCCAAAAACCAAACCTAGCCCTAAAACCTAAAAATATCCCTGTACCCCAAAAACCAAACCCAGCCCTAAAACCTAAAAATACCCCTCTACCCCAAAAACCAAACCCAGCCCTAAAACCTAAAAATACCCCTGTACCCCAAAAACCAAACCTAGCCCTAAAACCTAAAAATACCCATGTACCCCAAAAACCAAACCTAGCCCTGAAACCTAAACATACCCCTGTACCCCAAAAACCAAACCCAGCCCTAAAACCTAAAAATACCCCTGTACCCCAAAAACCAAACCCAGCCCTAAAACCTAAAAATACCCCAAAATTACTTAAATTAATATATTAATATTTTATTTTATTTTTAATATTAATTAAATTAAAAAAATTATGAAAAATAAAATAAAATAAAAATTATATACTTACCTATACTTACGATGTAATGGCATGCGTTGTGATAGTATCTGCTATGTAATGACATGCGTTGTAATGGCATGCATTGTAATGGTATTTGCGTTGTAAAAGTTGCGATGTAATGGTAGTGCGTTGTAAAAGTTGCGTTGTAACGGTGCAATACCAGAAAGGACGCATAGAGACAATAGTCTACATATATTAGGATGGACAGTTGGTGTCAGGACGGCAGACTTGGAAGTGGGTGGAGGGAGTGGGGAGGAGTTGGTTCACTTTGCAAGATTAGCGCATGTTTATATACACAACGTTGGATTCGAATACGCGCGTGTCCAATACACACGTGTTTTTAATCGAAAGGACGAACAGACCCTATCGATTGGGTTGCTGCGCAACAACTCAAATGGATGCATAGAGACAATAGTCTACATATATTATGATGGACAGTTGGTGTCAGGATGGCAGACCGGGAAGTGGGTGGAGGGTGGGAGGGGGGGCGGGGGGGGGGGGAGTTGCTTCACTTTGCAACATTCGCGCGTGTTTATATATACACGTTGGATTCCAATAGGTGCGTTTTAATCGAAAGGCCGAACAGACCCCATCGATTTGGTTGCTGCACAACAAATACAAGGGACGCATAGAGACAATAGTCTACATATATTAGGATGGACAGTTGGTGTCAGTATGGTAGACCGGGAAGTGGGTGGAGGGAGGGGGGAAGAGTTGGTTCACTTTGCAACCCGAACAGACCCTATCGATTTTGATGCTGTGCAACAAATACAAGGAATGCATATAGACAATAGTCTAGATATATTAGTATGGACAGTTGGTGTCAGGATGGCAGACCGGGAAGTGGGTGGAGGGAGGGGGGAGGAGTTGGTTCACTTTGCAACATTAGCACGTGTTTATATATACACAACGTTGGATTAGAATACGCGCGTGTACAATACGCGCGTGTTTTTAATCGAAAGGGCGAACAGACGCTTCGCTTGCTGCGCAATAACTACAAGGGTCGCATACAGACAATAGTCACAAAACATATTGTATACCCACAAGCATTGTGAAATTAAACATATTAGAAACATGCGCTTACTCTTTTCTTTCTCTTCCATTTAAACAGACTGAGCCACAGCAACGCGTGGCCGGGTACAGCTAGCGATTAATAAATGACAACATGACTCAAGAATATATCCACACCAATTTATTAAAAACATAGGAAGTATCTTCATATATGTTTAGGCATCAGAGAAAAAAATTGTTCAGGTAAGTACATGTTGCAAAGTCATCCTGTGCCCTGGGCACCCCCAACTTTTTGCTGACTGGAACTGGTGGTAACCGACTCTGACTAACCCTGGGCTCTGTTTAACCAGGGCCAGTGCCAAACTAAAAGGAACACATTAAAATACAGCTAAGACACCCAACATACACTAGGGTACACTATGGTATGGTGGGGTACCCCTGTAATTGGCATGACCTACCTCATAAGCCCCTAGTATGTAATAAGGCAGGGGATTGAAACTACCTAGAAGTCTCCAGTATCCTGGGGCCTGGCAGTTTAGAGGCCAGCAGATTCTCTGCACCAGCATGTGTGCAGTGCTGAAGCCTGAGGTCAGTTTAAAAGCACCACTGGTTGCCAGGACAGCTTTTAACCAGTTGGCTGCTAGTGGTTTTCCCCTCCTGTGCTGGAAAGTAAGATTTATCATTGTTCATGACAAGGTCAGCTCGTCATAAGCACAGCTCCACTGTGCCTCATGACGAGCTGAGCTCGTCATGAGCAGGGAAGGGGGTTAAACCTTAAATTGTGCCCAAACTCAACTTTGGGGGTAGGGGCCCTTAAAAATGAAAAACCTACCATGTTTTTGCATATTAGGAACCCCCAGGGTCACCCCTAGGTATCCCAGGGGTGGGGGGTCAGTTATCTTTAAGGAGCACCCTTATAAAATGAGTTTTTATATGCCTGGGTTAAGTGAAAATTTTCATTTCACTCCCACATTGTATTAACCCTTTCGATGCTCATGACGAGCTCAGCTCGTCATGATGCACAGTTGAGCTGTGCTGATGACGAGCTGAGCTCGTCATGAATACAGCCTGAGGGCAATTTCCAGCACAGGGGGGGAAAACGCCTAGCAGCCAAGGTGTTAAAGAGCTGCTCAAATTCGACTTTGAGAATTGGGTATGGATGATCTGCAATATTTCTGCAGATTCAGAATCCCTGAAGTCTCCCCTAGTTGCACAGGGGGTGGGGGTCCTGGAGAAATTAGGGAAATACTTATAAAATATATTTTTATAAGCCCCGGTGCTGGAAAAGTGGCCCCAAGAATAACTAAATATGATACCTAGGGAAAGATAGTGTAAGCATTTAAAGGATAAAGATACAATTAATTATCTCTACCTAATTGAGTTTACTCTCCTCCAGAACAAATCAACGCTTCTTTAAGTCTCTTCAACTAATGGTAACCCAGAAAAAGATTTTTTTTTTAAAAGATTTCTTTTCTATTTATTAGACCATCTTTTGCAAAATTGAAAATACGTTATCTTTTACTGTTTTTAAACACATACATATATACACACACAGATTATACATATATATACAATATACAAACAACACAATATATCAATATATATACAACAAATATATCCTTGAACCTTTTTAGAGTCCACACCCTTATTATTTTAACCAAAGGATGCTTCTAAATCAGGTATAACCAAAGACATTCCTTGAAAATAGGTCGCCATACGGAAAATAGGAGCATAGGAGGTAAAATCATTAGCCTCTAGTATTCTTATACTCCTTTTGAATTTCATTCACATATTCAAATTTTTTTAAATGGTGCCTTCCACAAAAGTGTTGACGCATTTCAGTCTTTCTAATTTCCAGGCCTCATCAGGACATGGGCGTTCAAGGTTCCGCCATCTTCATATTAAATCCTAAGCCTCTTCCAGCTCCAAGTCTGTCTGTTGTTACAAGGCTTCCACCAATCGGGACCGCCAGCGTCTATACAACTGAGACCACCTAGCTTCCTTTTTATACTCCAAGTGTCGGTCGTAAACGAATAAATTAAAGCGTTTCTCATATGTGCGTTATCACTTGGCGTCAAACCAGGCCCCCATTCCGATCCCCAGAAAAGTGGCCCCAGTCATTTTCCCCATTGCAAACCCCATGGCCCATAGGTTACCATGGTAGGAAGTTATTGATTAATAAATATTGATAGGAGAGGACTAGCCGGACCATTCAAAGACTTCCCAGAATGGTAGTAGTAAATCCAACAATATTAGATTGTTGAATTTCTCCTAAAGTGTACATACAAGAAGTTATGAGACTTTCTTGTTTGTAAGTCCAAATTTAGCCTTTCAGTGGTCTGCCCTGATTGGTCAGAGTTAAGTGGATTAGCCAGGCTGCTGGGAGGGCAGTGAGCTGGTCTATAGGAATGCCAGGCCATGAGGTGGCGTCGTAAACTATGCTCTTCAAAGGCAGAGGGGAGGCCTGGGTTTCAGCTCCACTCTGACAATCTTGACCCAGAGTCCAGGCTAGGCTTAACCCCTTCGATGCTTGTGGCAAGGTCAGCTCGTCATGGGTGTTACCTGCGCTGTGCCTGTGACGAGTTGATCTTGTCGCAAACAATGGGAAAATATAATTTTCAGCACAGGAGGAAAATGTCACTAGCACCCAAGGTGTTAAGGAAGGTATGTGCGGATGGTAGGGGGAGAGTCCATGGAAATAAGCCATCCCAGGGGGTGTGTTTAGCCAGCTCTTACATCTTTGCTGGAAAATCAGCCAGTATGGATTTGGAAGAATGATGCACTCTGGAACAAACACATTTCACACTCTACAGGATGTGGTCATAACTATGAGGAGTTGCCCTGCTCTCATTGGTCAGCAGTGACCTGGTGCTTGACCCAGAGATTTTTGAATAAGTATCTGAGAGGGGCAGAGCCCTCCAGATCTGCTGCTTGAAACTGAATGAAGCAAGAAGTGCCCTGCTGAAGATTTTGCTGTGCAGGGAACTCTTAGGCCTGACCTATGAAGCCTGCACCATCTGAAACTACAGCCATGTGGATCACCTTGCTGCCAAAAGACTCAAGAGTGGAACTCCCTGCAAGCTACAGGTTAACAGAGCTCACCTTAACAGCCCCTCAAAGACTTCAAAGCCTGGAGTACCAGTGGATTTGTAAGGGTTTTCTTGAAGTGGATTGCAGAATTGAAGTTTCACACTTTCAAGGACCCTCTTGGAGATTCCAGAACCTTGGATTGTGTGTTGGATACTTTGGGACCCGGAAGCAGAACGCCAGGAAGGTGTTCTAACTGGACCCCGCTTGCTGAAGAAGGCGGCCCACTACAGTGGTGAGAAAATTCTTCAGAACAGTTTATAAAAGGTGTGTCCCTGACAGAGAAAACTAAATGACTTTAAGGGGCACTGCTGGTTTCTAAGCACTAGAAAGTGACTAATATTTAAAAATTCATATCTCTGGTTCCCTACAGTGGATTATTTTTGATTTGGTGTCATTTAAAAGATATAAATATTACCTATTTTTATAAATTGGTGTTGGATATTTATTTTGTGTTGTGTCTTAATTATTTACTGAAATGGTGTTTTTAAATGCTTTACATACCTGTCTTTGAAGTTAAGCCTGTCTGCTCGCAGCCACGTTACCAAGGGTTGAGCAAAGGAATACTTTTCTAAGACCTATGCTGAGTCCTATCATGTGTTAGTGGCCTTATTGCCAGTGGCAGACCTGCATTTGCCCCTACCAATAACCCACTTTCCAACAGTGCATTTTTAAATATAAATTATTTTCACTTCAAGAAGTGGACACTGCAATTTTTGAGTTCTGCAATGTTATCCTACGGAAGGAAGAAGTTTTGCAAATCGGTATAGTATATCCACTTACAGGACCAAACCCCAGGAGTTAATGTGAGTGGTGGACAAGGTCCAAGGCAACACCAACAGATCATCACCAGCAGCACGAGGGTGGCTGGGTGCAGAGAGCAAGTCAGCGTCAGGAGGTGTTGGACTTGGCCTTTTTCCCCCAAAATTTTTCGCTTTTGACCCCCCCTATTTAGGATGTCTCCCCCATGGGATTAAACCTGTATAGGCCATGAGTGGTGTGAGACACCTTGTTGAAAATGTAATTACATGTAATAATGTGAGCACTTGTAAAATCCCCCATTTTAAAAATGTACCTGACTAAAATGTACTGTGTTCTTAAAATGGATGCCATGGCCCTGGGTAGTGCCACCTGACTGCGTTAGGTCAGCGGTCTAGATAATATTACCCAGCTACCCCTAGCTTTTGGATGGAAAGCCTGGCACCCAGGGTGCTCACCCCCTCCCCTAGAACCAGTTTAGGCTAGATGTGCCAACATTCTAGAAGGTCCTGGCACTGCCTGGGAGGAGGGTATAAATAGGGAGAAGTGTCACCAGAGAGTCAGTCAGCGCTGGGACAGGGAAGGGAGGGGACCTGCTGTGAGGTGCTACCGCCACATGGGCCTGTGAGCTGGGCCCTGCACCCCTATAAACCCCCCCACTGCTGTCCCCATGGGCCCCTGACAAGGGAGGGACCCTACCCAGGTCACTGACACTGTTGGACCGGGTACCACGCCAGCACTGCCTGAGGAAGCGCCCAGGAGGTGAGGAGTGTGCCCCTGAGAAGGACTGTGGGACTGTTCACCCCCTTGTGAGGTGTGCTGCCAGATGCTGTGCTGCAATAGCGCTGTTTTGGGGAGGTTGATGCCCCCAAGGAAGCTGTGGCTGTGATTGGTGTGGCCCCCGAAGTGCTGTTGGCCCTGAGGACTGTGTGGGCAGAGGGAGGAGTAGTGCGCTGTGAATAGCGCCATTCTCCTGAGGAGAATCACGCTGGAGGAGCCTACCCTCGTGTCAGCGCGCTGTCCGCCATATAATTAATTAATTACAAGGGAGCCTACCCCTTATCGCCGCTGGAAATCACCGCCGCAGCCCGGCGTGTGTGGGACCCCCCCACTGTGGTGGGTATCGTTGCGGCGGCCCCCGGTACCAGGAGAGGGCCGCCGAAGTGAAGAAGGGGCCACGCTAGGCCTGAGGCCGCTTCCCTCGCGTCAGGTGACGGGGGCGTCCGGCCGCGTCATCAGCCCGCCCCCGCCAACGCCGCGCATTGATTGGCTATCGGCCGGGAAGGCTAGGAGAAGGGGAATCGAAGCCCCGGGTCCCCGTGAGGGAGGAGGGGGACCCGGGTGAAGCGCTGCTGTGGGGCCCCAGTGGACGAAGGGGGAGCCCCGAGGATCGAGCGACCGGAGCGGGAGGCCACCCCGCCGGTCTGTGCCCCACGCGAGGAGCCGGTGAAGAAGGCGGGGCCGGGGCACACTGTCGGTGCCAGCCCCGCCTCCCGACCAGAGGCGACCGGAGAAGGGAGCCGTGCGAGGTGGGAGGAAAGCCAGGCAGGCTTCCCCCCACGTGTGCCGAGACACTGCGTGTGTCCCCTGAGGCCTCTCTGAGGTTGTATTGAAACCCCCGGCCCCTGTGAGGAAAGGAGGCCCGGGTGAGGCGAGTGTGGCTGCCCAGAAGTATAGTGGCCCCCCCAGGCCCCCGAGAGGAGGAGGGGCCCGAGTGTTGCCGCAGAGAGGAGGGGCCTCGAGGCACATTGCCGGTGCCTGCCCCCTCCTCTGGAAAGGAGCCCTGCGTCCTGATGAGGAGAGCCCGGGTCCCTGAGAGAGGAGTGAAGCCAGCCGGAGTTGTGTAGCGGGGCCCCCCCATAGTGAAGAGGGAGCCCCGGTTGCGATACTGAGGCCTGAGTGAGGCCTTGTGGGCCAAGTGACCGGCGCAGATCACCGGGGAATCCTGCTACTCGAGGCACATTGTCGGTGCCTGGTCCCCCCCTGCAGAGGAGACCCCAAAGGAGCCCCGCAGGAGCCATCGAGGAGAGCCTGGTGAGTGGGGCCTGTCTTAAGTTGGTGGAGGGGGGGCAACGGGGTACATTGCCAGTGCCCGCCCCCTGGGACTGTGTTGCCTTGACAGGCGCCCCATTTTGCGGAGGGCACCTGTGACTTGGGCTCCAGATTTGTTGAACTGCCCTAACTTTCCTGCCACAAATTGCCCTAACAGACAACTCGGGAGCAAGCCGGTTGCCCTTATTGCATATTCTGGGGTAGAGAGTCTTATTCCCCCCTCATTGCAAATTTAGGTACCTACCTATGGGTTGTCCTGAGGTCCCCAGTTAGAGAGGAAGCCTGGGCAAGGAAATGTCTAAGGGAGTCTAGAAGTAATAAGGGTGGGCTGTTGTGTACACCCTGTTGTTGAGACCTCAAGGTTGTTGGTAGAGGGAGCCTAGCTATTTCCTTACAGGTGTTCCTGATCTATGAGGAGGGCCCCTACCTGATATCTATGCTGGGCTATGTATGTTCCGCCTAGGTTGGTCAATGGGTTGGCCTGATGTGTTAATAGGCTGATTTATTGCAGGTGTTCCTGCCCATGTTATGCCGTGATGCCCTAATGTTTTCTTCCCCTAACAGGGGTTGGGTTGGTGTTAATGTGCATGATGGTTAACTATGCTAATGTAGAACTTTTGCAATTACAGCCTTCCCTGTAGGATGAGAGTCTGGATTGGCCCCAGATCTAATGACATTTTGATTCCATCCTTTTTCTCTTTCAGCATGGACTTTGAACTCAACCCTTTTTGTCCCATGTAAATAATCCCCCACTGAAGTACTTGGCTCGGGTGCCAGTTGGCGCCTTGTTGTGATTACCAGTGTATTCTTCCTTTTTACCTTACAGGTTGGAGATATTACTAAACTTCTTCTTTTCCAACCAAAGGTGGAGTTGCGTCTCTTTTGTGGTGTGCCTGGTGTGTCGTCTGTGGGTACTGCGTGAATGCTTCACATGTCCTTGAAGTTCGGCCTGCCCGCTGGATGCCATGCTACCCCCTTGGAGATTTGGGTAACCCCCATTTCTTACATTGGTAGCAAGCGGTGGGATAGGACTTGTGTTTGCGCAGTACCACAGCGGCCACAGGTTACACCACAAGTAGAGCCTTGTGGTGGGGATTATTGTTTGGAAGATTGTTTGCTAAATTGCTTCCTCCTGAAAGTGGTTGACAATTGTGTCCCCTTGTTCCACTGGGAGGGTGTGTCCCGGGTGTACCTCGCCACGATGGGGTTGGTTTACCAGGAAGTGGAACTGATGGAGTACACTGAGCAGGAAGTGTTACATTTTCTCCAGGAGAGAGGGATACCCCCAGTAGGTAACATTAGGAGAAATTTGTTTCTCTATGAGGCCCTCAAGAGGGGAGAGCCCTTAGAGATTGATGGGGACTTGTCTGACTACCCCCCCCCCGAGGTTTTGAAGGGTCAGTGGGTTAGAGACCAGAGAGAGGGCTCCCCATCCAGAACCCTGGGAGGTAATTACTCAGATGAGGAGGAAGAGTTTAACAGGGCAGAGACGCCAGTAGCTGTGGAGGACGCCGAAGATAGGGAGTCTCGCACTGGGTCCAGTCCCGGGGGCACTGCCCCATCCCTTTCCCTGTCCCCAGAAGAGTGGGTAGATAGGAGGGAAGAGAGGGAGTATCAGCTGGCGCTGGCAAAGCTCAGGCATGCCGAGGGCTTAGCGCAGCTGAGGGTAGAAGAGCAGCGACTAGAGACTGAAAAAGTCCTAGCCCTGGAGAGGATGGCGGAGGCGGAGAGGGCCTTCGCCAGAGAGAGATCAGCTCAGGTGGGTAGGTTGTCCCCTGAGAGTGGTTTTAGGAGTCTGGATTCACCGAGGAGGGTGGGATCCAGTGGTGGCAGCGAGTGTAGGTCCAGTGTAAGGAGTCCCACTCCCGAAGCCCAGGAGACTGTGCCTGATTCCCCGGAAGAGGAGGACGGGTTAGTGTTCAGGGATAGGGGAAAGCTGTCCCATCAGTCCTGGGGAGAGTTTGAGGAGGAGTGTTGGACTGTACTGGAGGATTGGGTGGTGAGGAGAGCAGTGGAGGATTGGGAGGGGCTGTGCCATGCCGTTATCCGGGAGCACATGCTGAGGAGTTGTTTCCCAAGACTGCGTCACCATCTGTTGCAGTGCGGGTTCTCAGACCCCAGGGAACTTGCACAGGAGGCAGACCTCTGGGTAAGTGCCAGAGCGTCTGGGAAGGCTGAGGGGAGTGATCCTGAAGGGAGTGAGACGGGGAGGTGTCCCAAGGTGCCCCAGCTGTGGTCACCGGTGCTGGAGTGTTCTTTAAGAGAACCCCAGCTTGGGAGGCTAGGCTGCCCCGATGTGTCATCCAGAGGGAGGGATCCCCTTATGTCAGGAGGACCCGGAGCATCAATAATCAGAGCTCCAGTGGTTCGGGGGTCTGACCAGTCACAGGGTCTAGATCCTTGACTGGGGTTCCAGGTTCAGGGGTTGCCTGACCTGGAAGGTGGGGTACCCGTAATTCGGGGCCCTACCAAATTGACTCCCAGGGGCACTACTCCAGTCAGGAGGGTGCGGAACTCTGGGAGGGGGTGCAGAGGGAGGAGGGTCTCTTCTCTGTCACCAGCTCAGCCACAGGGCACAGATCCCGGGTTGGGTGGCCAGGGACAGGAGTTGCCTGCCCTGGTGGGAGGGACATCTGTAACCAGAGTCCCCCCGGAAGTGACTCCCAGGGGAACTTCTCCGGGTAGGAGGGTGCGGAACTCTGGGAGGGGGTGCAGGGAGAGGGAGGACTCGCCCCTGTCACCGGTTCAGCCTGTGGGTTTCGACTCCAGGTTGGGGAGAGAGAGTGGTTGTGTGAGGGTGTCCCCAGGCGTAGGAGATGGAGGAACCCTAGGAGGAGAAGTAGGGGGAGGGGAGCCTCGCCCCTAAGGGCTGGTCAGTCTGAGGGTGTAGACCCCAGGTGGGTAGACCAGTGGAAATTTGGAGAGAGGAGAGTGGTTCAAGAGAATTCCAAGCCTGAGGCTAGAGCCTCCCACTCTAGGAAGGAGAAACATCCCACTAGGGAACACCAGTGGGGTGGTTTTTGTTGCTGAAGGGAGGGTTGCGAAAGAGAACCATTGGGTTCCAGAGTGGAGGAGAGACTGCAGGTGCTCCTGTAGTTGCAGGCCTGCGTCCACCTTTTTCCGCCCCAAGCAGGGAAGCCCATCAAGGCATTGATCAGTCTACCCTGGCTTTTGGCTGGGGGGGAGTTGTGTTGGACTTGGCCTTTTTCCCCAAAATTTTTTCGCTTTTGACCCCCCTATTTAGGATGTCTCCCCCATGGGATTAAACCTGTATAGGCCATGAGCGGTGTGAGACACCTTGTTGAAAATGTAATTACATGTAATAATGTGAGCACTTGTAAAATCCCCCATTTTAAAAATGTACCTGACTAAAATGTACTGTGTTCTTAAAATGGATGCCATGGCCCTGGGTAGTGCCACCTGACTGCGTTAGGTCAGCGGTCTAGATGATATTACCCAGCTACCCCTAGCTTTTGGAGGGAAAGCCTGGCACCCAGGGTGCTCACCCCCTCCCCTAGAACCAGTTTAGGCTAGATGTGCCAACATTCTAGAAGGTCCTGGCACTGCCTGGGAGGAGGGTATAAATAGGGAGAAGTGTCACCAGAGAGTCAGTCAGCGCTGGGACAAGGAAGGGAGGGGACCTGCTGTGAGGTGCTACCGCCACATGGGCCTGTGAGCTGGGCCCTGCACCCCTATAAACCCCCCGCTGCTGTCCCCATGGGCCCCTGACAAGGGAGGGCCCCTACCCAGGTCACTGACGCTGTTGGACCGGGTACCACGCCAGCACTGCGTGAAGAAGCGCCCAGGAGGTGAGGAGTGTGCCCCTGAGAAGGACTGTGGGACTGTTCACCCCCCTGTGAGGTGTGCTGCCAGATGCTGTGCTGCAATAGCGCTATTTTGGGGAGGTTGATGCCCCCAAGGAAGCTGTGGCTGTGATTAGTGTGGCCCCCGAAGTGCTGTTGGCCCTGAGGACTGTGTGGGCAGAGGGAGGAGTAGTGCGCTGTGAATAGCGCCATTCTCCTGAGGAGAATCACGCTGGAGG
This sequence comes from Lissotriton vulgaris, assembly GCF_964263255.1. NCBI lineage: Eukaryota > Metazoa > Chordata > Amphibia > Caudata > Salamandridae > Lissotriton > Lissotriton vulgaris. The sequence goes on along the minus strand of NC_141700.1, from coordinate 79,340,851 downwards.
AGCCTACCCTCGTGTCAGCGCGCTGTCTGCCATATAATTAATTAATTACAAGGGAGCCTACCCCTTATCGCCGCTGGAAATCACCGCAGCAGCCCGGCGTGTGTGGGACCCCCCCACTGTGGTGGGTATCGGTGCGGCGGCCCCCGGTACCAGGAGAGGGCCGCCGAAGTGAAGAAGGGGCCGCGCTAGGCCTGAGGCCGCGTCCCTCGCGTCAGGTGACGGGGGCGTCCGGCCGCGTCATCGGCCCGCCCCCGCCAACGCCACGCATTGATTGGCTATCGGCCGGGAAGGCCAGGAGAAGGGGAATCGAAGCCCCGGGTCCCCGTGAGGGAGGAGGGGGACCCGGGTGAAGCGCTGCTGTGGGGCCCCCGTGGACGAAGGGGGAGCCCCGAGGATCGAGCGACCGGAGCGGGAGGCCACCCCGCCGGTCTGTGCCCCACGCGAGGAGCCGGTGAAGAAGGCGGGGCCGGGGCACACTGTCGGTGCCAGCCCCGCCTCCCGACCAGAGGCGACCGGAGAAGGGAGCCGTGCGAGGTGGGAGGAAATCCAGGCAGGCTTCCCCCCACGTGTGCCGAGACACTGCGTGTGTCCCCTGAGGCCTCTCTGAGGTTGTATTGAAACCCCGGGCCCCTGTGAGGAAAGGAGGCCCGGGTGAGGCGAGTGTGGCTGCCCAGAAGTATAGTGGCCCCCCCCAGGCCCCCGAGAGGAGTAGGGGCCCGGGTATTGCCTTAGAGAGGAGGGGCCTCGAGGCACATTGCCGGTGCCTGCCCCCTCCTCTGGAAAGGAGCCCTGCGTCCTGATGAGGAGAGCCCGGGTCCCTGAGAGAGGAGTGAAGCCAGCAGGAGTTGTGTAGCGGGGCCCCCCCATAGTGAAGAGGGAGCCCCGGTTGCGATACTGAGGCCTGAGTGAGGCCTTGTGGGCCAAGTGACCGGCGCAGATCACCGGGGAATCCTGCTACTCGAGGCACATTGTCGGTGTCTGGTCCCCCCCTGCAGAGGAGACCCCAAAGGAGCCCCGCAGGAGCCATCGAGGAGAGCCTGGTGAGTGGGGCCTGTCTTAAGTTGGTGGAGGGGGGGGCAACGGGGTACATTGCCGGTGCCCGCCCCCTGGGACTGTGTTGCCTTGACAGGCGCCCCGTTTTGCGGAGGGCACCTGTGACTTGGGCTCCAGATTTGTTGAACTGCCCTAACTTTCCTGCCACAAATTGCCCTAACAGACAACTCGGGAGCAAGCCGGTTGCCCTTATTGCATATTCTGGGGTAGAGAGTCTTATTCCCCCCTCATTGCAAATTTAGGTACCTACCTTATGGGTTGTCCTGAGGTCCCCAGTTAGAGAGGAAGCCTGGGCAAGGAAATGTCTAAGGGAGTCTAGAAGTAATAAGGGTGGGCTGTTGTGTACACCCTGTTGTTGAGACCTCAAGGTTGTTGGTAGAGGGAGCCTAGCTATTTCCTTACAGGTGTTCCTGATCTATGAGGAGGGCCCCTACCTAATATCTATGCTGGGCTATGTATGTTCCGCCTAGGTTGGTCAATGGGTTGGCCTGATGTGTTAATCCAGGCCCTTGTTTATGTACCAGATTGATGGGCCAGATAGGCTGATTTATTGCAGGTGTTCCTGCCCATGTTATGCCGTGATGCCCTAATGTTTTCTTTCCCTAACAGGGGTTGGGTTGGTGTTAATGTGCATGATGGTTAACTATGCTAATGTAGAACTTTTGCAATTACAGCCTTCCCTGTAGGATGAGAGTCTGGATTGGCCCCAGATCTAATGACATTTTGATTCCATCCTTTTTCTCTTTCAGCATGGACTTTGAACTCAACCCTTTTTGTCCCATGTAAATAATCCCCCACTGAAGTACTTGGCTCGGGTGCCAGTTGGCGCCTTGTTGTGATTACCAGTGTATTCTTCCTTTTTACCTTACAGGTTGGAGATATTACTAAACTTCTTCTTTTCCAACCAAAGGTGGAGTTGCGTCTCTTTTGTGGTGTGCCTGGTGTGTCGTCTGTGGGTACTGCGTGAATGCTTCACATGTCCTTGAAGTTCGGCCTGCCCGCTTGATGCCATGCTACCCCCTTGGAGATTTGGGTAACCCCCATTTCTTACAGGAGGCCAATGTTTTTCAATGGGGATCAGTCTCGAAAGAAAGATGCTGCAGGTTCTGGCTAGGAAGCCAGTCAGGCTGAGGTTGGTTCAGGCCTTGCAATGCTCGGGGACACCTATGATCCAAAGAGAAGGCACAGTGTGAGAGAAGGATCTTTAAGAAAATAGCCACGTCGTACTTTTTTTTCTAAAACTTCTTTTGTCTCTGATCAATCTCAATTCCTTAGTCATGGAATTCCAGAGTTTTGGGGCAATGTATGAAAAGGATCTCCCTCCCCATCTCGCTCTCTTTATCATTAAGGTGTTCATAAGGTAGTCCGGTGAGGACCCGACAGGTCTGTTGGGGACATAGGGGGTGATTATGGTTTTTAACAAGGCTGGACCTTTCTTGCACATGGCTCTATGAGCTAGACATAGGGCTTTGAACCTGACCCTGAATTGGGTAGGGAGCCAGTGAAAGGTTTTTAGCGAGAATCTGACAGACTCCTGTCAAGGGATCGTCAGAAGCATCCTCGCCGCAGCGTTCTGGACTACTTGCAACCTGTCTACCACGTATTTGGGTGAACCCAGATACAGGGAGTTACCGCAGCCCAGTCTTGAGGTCACTAAGGCCTAGACCACTGCTCTCCGTGTCTGTTCTGGGATGAGGATCATGATCTTATGAATCATCCGCAAAATGCACAAAACAGACAGCAGAGAGTTTTGTGGCTTGAGTTTTCATCGAGAGTTTGCGGTGTAGCCACATCCCCAGGTTTTTTTATGGAAGGCTTTGGAATCAGGGGGGGCACCCCAATCCTCTGGCCAGCTGATCCAAGACCATGGCCCAGGGCAGTTGCCCAAGAACATTAGATCTGTTTTATCGCCATTCGATTTTAAATTGGAGTTGGCAGTCCAGTTGGCTATTTTTTCCAGGCATGGTACCAGCTGCAGATGATTGGAGTTCATTTCCTCCGACACTAAACTACCATCAGCCTAAAACACAATGGTGAGTCCGAATTCCTGAACAATTTGTGCTAAAGGGGTCAAGTACACATTAAACAGGGTCGGGCTAAAAGCCAAACCTTGAGGTACTCCATGGGGAGCCAAGAAGGTATCAGAAAGATTGGCTGATTCCATACATTGGAACGACCTTTCGCTTAGGAAAGAGGTGAGCCATTTGTTTGGCTTGGTCCTGGATCCCGATGTCGCCCAGTCTCTGAATTAGGATACTATGGTACACAGTATCAAAGGCCGCACTTCGGTCTAATAGGAAAATGGCGGCAGAGCCCCCTTGGTCTAGTATAATTTTTAATTTGTCGGTTATGATTAGGAGGGTTGACTCTGTGCTATGTCCTGGATGGAACCCCATTTGTGACTGGTGCAAGATGTTGTTTTCTTCTAAGACCTGTGAAATGATGCGGTTGACTTGTTTTTCTAACACTTTACCCAAAATGGGTAATAGTGAAATGGGGCAGAAATTCCCCAAAACTAAAGGATCTAGTTGAGGTTTCTTAAGTAGAGGATTCACGATGGTGTGTTGCCACATCTTAGGGACTATCCCGGTGCTCAGTGATAGTGAAAAGAGGTCTGTCATTGTGGAGAGGGTGGGATCTCTGCCCTGAAGTAAGATGTGAGGGGGAGCGGGATGAAGTGGAGAGCCAGACTTAATATTGCCTAATAATAATAATCTTAGAAGATCTTTGTCAATTAGTGGGAAAGAACCCGATATAGTAAACAAGGTGGGTTTGATTGTTCCGGACTAGGAGTTGGCTTTTAGAGTCCGACCTTGCCTCCCTCCCGTCGGGCTATCCACAGGGCTCGTGTGTAGTGAGTTGATGATGTTTTTAACTTTATTGTTGAAGAAAGAGGCTACCTCATTACATCTCTCCTTAGATGAGTGAGGCAAATGTACAACTTGCCCAGTCTGGGTGAGTGACTTCACAATTTTAAAAAAAGTTACTTGAGGGAGTTTAAAGTAGTTTATCTTCTCTTCTTTTTTTGAAATGCAAGACTATTATTGAACCAAGCAGCTCTTAGAGTTGTATGGTGCTGTCTTTCTGGGTTTCTGAAAACAATGGTCTACTAAATGATTGATCCAGTCTACCCATTGTTTGTGTGCCTCGTTGGTATTTCTTATTAGAGAGGGAGTGGTGGACTCAAGACATGCCTGGGATCGTGCAATCTGCTGTGGGTGTGTAGTTGGTTTGGGAAACAAAAAAGGAATATAGAAATGGTCAGATCAAGGAACTTGGGCTGGAAAAAAGACCTTCATTCTAGTGTCATTCGAGAAAATAGGATCAAGAAGATGACCTCTTTCATGTGTAGCTGCGCCCACAAGCTGGGGGAGTTGCATTGCCTCCAAATCACAGAGTAATCCATGTGCTGAATGGTTCCTGGTATCGTCTAGGTGAATGTTAATGTCCCCATGCACCATAAAGGTGCCTCTTCCTACAATTAAACTGGCCAAGAGGTCGGGGAGGGCCTCAAGAAATTTCCCAGGGGGCCTATAAACGAGAAGTCCCGTAAAGTATGCTGTGGGGACAAGTGTTATTCTGAATAGCAAGGCTTCACAGTTGGCTATTCTGATAGGAGTAAATGAGCTGCTAAACTGTGCTTTATGGATGGCCTCTCCTCCAGGCTTTCACACCCGGTCTGGTCTGCTAATACCATATCCAGGGGGAAGAGTCCTAATAATATCTGGCGCACAGCTCTCATTAAGCCATGTTTCAGTGATCAACAAAATATCTAGAGCCTCTTCCTCTAGTAGCAGCCCAATTTCAATGTTATGTCCTGGCAAGGATCTGCAGTTCATCAACCCCATTCTCAAGTGGGCATTGGTGTCTTGAGCGCCTTGTGAGTTGGCTTGGTTAGGTGAGCTGCTGTCAGTGGTGAACTGGCAGTGTTGACACTGTGTCCCATTTCCTATAAGGGTGGCCGGCTCTAGAGAGTGTTCGCAGAGTGAAGATGGGACTGGCCTGAGCTGTCTCAGTTACTCAGTAGTGAATGTAATATGACTTGAGGAATTGCTTGGAAATTGGTCATGGTTCCTGCCCCTGTTCGGGCGCAGACAGGCTTGCCTTAGGCGAGCCCGCTGAGAGTCAGTGCTGCTGCTACCATTAATAGGTGACACCCAATCAGCTAGAGCGCATACCTGTGCAGCCCTCTCTATGGTAACGTGGAGTGTCCCCTTCCTCTCTATGGTCGGGTGAGTCAATTCGTGCAATTCAGGACTTTACTATTTTAAAAGACAGACAAACTGAGATTCAAAAAAAATGTGGCAATCAAAATTCAGCAATTAACATTGAAGATTTCAGCAGTGCGTGCAAAATGATGGCTACAGTTATCAGAGCAAGATGCCCAATAGGTTGAGAGAAAAAGCAGGAGGTAAGGATAGCATGAAAGTTCCCCCAAAAAGAGTACTGACACGACTGGTGCCTTCTCTCAGCTCTTACCAGAGCGGTAGAGTGGGACCTGCGCTTAGGGGCTGCAGGCAACATAGGGGAGTCCAGGAAGGGTGAAACCACAATTAATTCGAGCTCTAGAGGGCTAGGAGCCTTGTTGGCACTATTGGCCCACTTCAACTCAGGCCAGAGGAGACGGGTGCTGTGGCTCTTCAGAAGTTTGGTTTTGATGGTTCCAGAGGCCTCAGAGTCTTCTCCTTTGATGTTCTTTAGAACAGGTCCACTGTTCACAGGAGGTCTTGAGTCTTCTTCGAAGGCAGGAAGTCCTCCCAAGATTCTGGAGTCAACAGCTGCAGGAAGAGTCGAATATGGCAGAATATTCAACACGGACTGCAGACAGTCCGGCAGGGTTGGGGGCCAAGTCAGGTGCTCTCTACAGTCATTTCTGCTTTTGCTGCTCTTTGGTGTACTCACTCTTCTTAGGTCATCAGTGTCTGCTTCTCTGGTGCCAGGCACTTCCCTAAAGGCTGAATTTAGGGGGGTTTGGGAAAGGAGGGTAGTAGCCAATGTGCTACTGACCCTAGGGTCACTATGGCCCCTATAGGACCACTTTTTATAAGATGTGGGCATAACCCTGTCTCAGAATTCCTAGGTATGCCTTCACAAAGATGGTTACATCTACAAATGTGTGTCCACCTTGCAGTTATGTGAAAGTCCAACAAGTGGTTAGTGGTAATCGCACTCGTTTGTGGTTCTGGTTTTTCGTGTCTCTTGATTTTGTATGATGTGGTTGGTGCCGCCAAAGTAAACCTTCTGGGCCCAAGGTGTAGATAAATTCAAAATGTGCATTACATTTGACGCGTGTAATGTCCCTTTGGCGCACTCGAAAAAATTCTTCTAACTCTTTTTTATCAACAATAAACTTTTATTTTCATAGTTGTTTTTCTTTTCATGTGTGTTTCTTCAATACATTATTCGTTTTTCATAACATATCGATTTTTTGCCCAATGCATTTCGGGCTGTGGCCCTTCATCAGGGGGCTTAATCCTACAAATGAATCCAGAATTATGCAAGAATAAATATGGTGTAATAGTACAGATGAAAATGTTGATATCAATTTATACATCATGTCTAAGCATTATGGTGCTTTCAGAGGAGCGTGCGGTGTAAGTCTACAAAGACAGGGTGATTAACCATGCATGCAGTGAAACTTTATTCAACTGAACCGTATTATGTGGACTTAGGAGCGTAAAAAGCCCGTTTCTTCAACGCACATGAGTGTGCGAGATTAAGAAATTCGGGAAGGTTGTAAACCATGCATAAATGAAAATGGAAAAGTGGTTTGTGCATCTCAATGCGGCGTGAACTAATGTGTGCGTTACTCGTTTTCTAAAGAGCCCGGGACTAAAAAGGGTACATGCCAGTGCGTGAAAATCCACTAACCTGAAGCTTGAACGTAAGTCTAGCTTCGGAAATGAACGTTCGCGTGATTTCTGAAATAATATTACAATGCTTGTTAGCGGTCAATTAAACCGCAACGGACGTAAGAATAACGAAAAAGAAAAAGTAAAAGAAGTATGTTGCTAGGGTAATGTCTTACCAGGAGGTTCTTGACATTCAAGATCTCGAAGTGGCGTCCGGAAATGTGTAGTGGTTTCCGTGTTTGTATTCCGTGATTCATAAAGAAACTACGTGTATTTCAATTGGGTAATATCGGTCACCTGGTGACTAATGTTGTGAGTGGTCTTTTGATAGGTCATTGGTAGTTCAGGGATATACCGAGGCGTCCGGATTTTGAACACAAAACTTTATGGGTAGCCGTGAATGCGTGCAATCATGGCGATAGTGGCGAAAGTGAGTAACTTCCGAACGGGTGATCGTAAAGAATAGAAAGTGACTGAGGTTGATTAGAGATCTTATGACTTTGAGAATGGTGACACGTGGGTTACTGATCGATTAATTTTTAATTTACAACACTTCTAAGTAAGCAAGATTCAATACATCATTACAGTTTCACTGATTTGTCGTCTTAGATGCGTTAATCGAAAGCTGATACACTCTGTGAAAGTCTGGGGGCCCCCAGTAGGTAGTTATAAATGACAACTAAATTCCAGCCTTTCATTAAGCCCCTTGGGCTGTACCGATGATAAGCGGTGAATCCAATATAGTTCTCTCTTTAAAAGAAATTGGTCATTGTTTCTGCCTGGTAACGTAGGAACCATTTCTAAGATGCAGTATTTCAATTGACTCAAGTTGTGGCTTGTACCTACTGGGTGCCCCCAGACTTTCACAGAGTGTATCAGCTTTCGATTAACGCATCTAAGACGATAAATCAGTGAAACTGTAATGATGTTTTGAATCTTGTATACTTAGAAGTGTTGTAAATTGAAAATTAATCGATCAGTAACCCACGTGTCACCATTCTCAAAGTCATAAGATCTCTAATCAACCTCAGTCACTTTTTCTATTCTTTACGATCACCCGTTCGGAAGTTACTCACTTTCGCCACTATTGCACGCATTCACGGCTACCCATAAAGTTTTGTATACAAAATCCGGACGCCTCGGTGTATCCCTGAACTACCAATGACCTATCATGTCGCGTTCTAATCTAGGACCCCGATCAATACTGTGACCTTATGCCCCTATACGGCTATAATCCATTTATACCCCTAAGATGGCAAACGATCAAGAGCGATATTTCAGAAACTCGTCTCTGGCCAAACACGATCAGAGCCACATTTCAGAATCTCTTCCTCTGCAGCTCATTAGAGCAGATGACACAGCAGAAGCCACTATCTAAGATTCCTAGATTACACTCAGAGTTCTTCAACAAGATAAAAACTCAGCAACCTGGGAAAGCCCCGCTTGCTATGTTTTGATTAGTAATAGAACTCTAATGAGCACTGAGAGATGATCACTTCCTGGTGACATCTTTATTGACGTCTTATGTCCAAAAACGTACGTCAAACAAGGCACCTTTCAGGTATAAATATTACCAACATTGCCTTAAGCAAACGCTGCCTCAACGACATCGATGATAGTGATGGTGTGGTGAATACAGGAGCAGAACAGCTGTCCCCTGCAGAGCCCAGCAGATGCAAGCTGCCCACGGACACTGCCCCTCCTCCTCCTTGACGCGCTGAGAGAGACGCTGTCTTTTCTCCTGCCGAGAAAATCCAGCTCTGGCGTTTCCAGCCTACTCTTGCGAGTGACTGGAATATCGAGTCCTGAAAGGAGATACAAGACCTCCAACATTCTATTCCAGAGGTATGGTGTTGACTAAACCCTTGGAGAGAATTCTTGAAGCAAACCTTGGCAAAACCAACTTAACTAAAACTGCCACGTATTAGGCTTAGGTCAGGTACACTGGGTAGGCGTAGTTAGAAGCACCAGTTGAGTACGTTAGTCAAATGTATATATGAATGTATATATTTTATTCATTTTAACCATTGTATGGCTAAGAAACCATATCAATGCTTTTACAGTATTATTTTGCAATCCTCTTTTTACTGTACGCACTTTTTATAATAACTAGTCTTGCAATTATGGCAATTCATTTCTCTTGCACGAGAAGAAAGACTGTTCAATAAATACCTTTTATCGAAAACGCCCGTCCCTCTATTCTCTGCATCTTGGTGAAAGTAATCTGCACAACTGACTGAGTAAAATAACTGTCTATTGTTTCACACGACTCTAGAGATTGACTCTTATTCTAAGGAGCAAAGTTGTCATGTTTATGCGGTTGTTGGAAAACTGAATCCGTTCTTGTCTGTACCAGGGAATCTGATCACTTCCTATTCAGTCAAGAAAGTTTCCAGTGACCTCTGAGCTAGTTGGTAACAAACCCAATTAAGTTTAGCATAGTCAGTAGAGACCTGGAAGACCGCACTTCTACGTCGATACTACTGTTTATGTTATTCCAATGCGCAGGGCCTATTGGGAAAATAGGAACTACACTACATGGCGCCCAACGTTTGGTAAGGCGATAAAACTAACGCAAGACGTTAGAGTAACTCAGTCGTGCATTTTTCACACAGACCCCTTTCTACCGTAAATACTCCAATAGACGTCTGGAGTGGGTGAAAGGTTAAAATCCACCCGAACTTAGTAGGAAGAGATTCCTATGTAAAGCTCTGGTTTATTCAACGTTGAAGGATAGTGTTCCAAAATATTGTGCACCTAATCTTTGTCTCCTTGGAGACCTGCTCTGCAAAACCTTTCTGACAATAAAATGTCAGACCCTGAAAACGGAACCGCTGCAGCTGCAGTAAATGCGACTGAGCAGGGTCCCGATGGTGTTAATGAACCGGGTGCAATAATCATCCCGGTCAACATAAGAAAATCTATAACGTCAAAACTTATAGAAAATGGACTGACCACACAAGGTGGCACAGTAGTCATCGTGATAGAGGCACATGAATATCGGCAGGCAGAGGTATTCTATTCTTGGATAAAATTTCCAGCGGCAAACACCGCAACACACGAGTTCCACTATTACAAAATAGGGGATCCACCGGAAGAGTACGCTCCTTTCGAGGAGATTGAAATCCCATTAAAATTCCAAGAGCATCTGCTCTGGTTTAAAGGCGCCCTAAAACATAATGATCATATTACCAGGCTCGGTCCACTAGGTAGACCAGGAGCAACGTGGCCGGTTCTAGCCAGCTACACACCACATCCGGACATTGCAAAAATGTCAAGAGAAGAGCTGTTAGCACAGCTAAACACATTAATTAAAATACATAGACAATTAGTCCAATATGTAATGCGGACTGCAACAGTCCAAACAGCTGGTAATGTACCACAGCTGACTCCTCATCAGGGGAACACAAATAAAATTACACCACAGAACATACAATCATGTCTTGGTAAAACACCCATAAAACGGGAACAAATTCCTTTCTGGTTAGCGCAGAAAACTACTCAAATAGAGGCAGTATTTCCAAATACTACCCCTATTAAGAAACACAGAATCCTGACCATCTGCCTTCCAATGGGGGTCGCACCACACGTGGAGGACTGTGACACTTGGGGTACAGTCTTTGCTTCCATTTACACAAAAACACATGGTGTTCCGTCAATGGCGGTAATACCAGAAGTGCTAAAACAGATTCAGAATGAATACGGTCCAGAACCTGCTTTAACTCTTGGTATGAAACTACTGAAAGACTTCAAGCAGGTCTCGGATATATTACTAGCCAATATAAAAGGAGAAGCAGCATCTGTGGCGATCCGCCAGAAGTTGAAGGAAACAGATATAACAGATCAACCAATTGAGCTTGCCAGAATCATAGAAAAATGTTATGAAGAACTAGGTAGAGACAGCTTGGGTGGAAAACCAGTAAAGCCCCAACTGCTCGAAAATCCTGAAAATTTATTAAAAATAATTCAAATACTCCTAAAAAGAGCTGGGATGGAAATAAACAATCCACTCCCAAGGAAAAAGTTTTCCAGTCCAGAGGAAGGTCTCCTCGACGGAGGGAAAGAACTCCGACTCGAGAACACCAGTCTCCCCAGAGGGAGCCCTCTGAGAAAAGATACAACCTTAGAAATAGGGATAATTTGAAGAAGCCTGATAGATATCAAAGTATTGATACACGTCCCTCTCGATCTTTTTCGCAGAAATCGGAAAGAAGAGGACGGTCAGACCCAGGAGAGCACACCAAGTCCAAAGACAAGGAACCTGCTCAAAGTAAAAAATCTCAATTTCCGAAAAAGAAGGTAGCCAGTATTAGAGTAATCAAACATGCCGAGAATTCTGAGGACACAGTTGAAAAATGGGGAGTGGGCACAGACAATGCCAGACAGTGCAGCAGAAATCAGTATAGCTCGCAAGATCCTGATGAGTCATCTGGAGACAGTGGACACTAATAAATACATTCAAGTAGAGACTGCCGACGCCAGAGTTAGCGAGCCCCATAAGATATACGAAATAACACTGCGTATAGAGGGTGATAAGACTAGGAAAATAAGGGGTCTATTTTGGGATAAACTCTCAAAAGGCTATGACATTCTGTTAGCTGAAAAAGACTGGCCCCCAGAGTTTGTCAGGGAGTGCCCTCGTGGGGAAGAAATGATTATGCCTGCCTTCTCGAATCACATTCCGATTCACAAAAAATATATATATGCAAGGAAATGGGCAGTAGCCCAGGCACGAGCACTATATAAAAATCATGTAGGATGGGATGAGGACTCTCCTCCTCACAAAATCCAGTTAAAAAGTTAACCGCCTGCACAAAGGCAGTATCCCATTAAGCAAGAAGCTAAAAAAACAAGTCAGGGAGATTTTAGATCAACTTGAATACCAGGGGGTGATTGAAACATGCACCTCTCAAATGAACAATCCTTTGTTTCCGGTCTCCAAACCAGACAATTCATATCGTCTAGTTTTGGACTACAGACACCTTAACGCATGTTGCAAAACATTTGCAGTACAAAATTCGCATAGTGCTGCACTAATGAATAACATAGTTAGGAAAAAATATAAAACGACATTTGACATATCAAATGGTTTCTTTTGTCAAAATATTGCACCAGAAAGCAGATACTTGACCGCTTTCTCAGTAATGGGGTCACAGAAAAATTTCTGTAGGCTCCCACAGGAATTCAAGAACAGCCCAGGACTATTCTCAGCCAGAGTAACAGAGTTACTACAAATATATGATGATGAGGCATTATCTTATGTAGATGATATCTATCTCACAGACGACGACTTGGATACTCACTTGAAAAGAGTGAACACCATTATACTTGGGTTCGCAGCAGAGGGTTACAAATTCAACTTTAAAAAGTCTCGAATTGCCCATCTGACAGTATTATTTTTAGGATACGAATTATCAAGTGAAGAACTTACAATCGATTCTAGGCTTCCTGAATTTCGGTAGAACTTACATTCTAAATTATGCGGAGAGGGTTAAACCTCTCTACGAACTAATTAAACCTGATTTTAAACCAATCACTTGGACTCAAAAACACACAGAAATTTTGAGATCCCTGCAAACAGACATGTTAGCAAAAACAAAATTAGAGACACGTGACAACACACGCAATCTTGTAATCCGAGTCATCCCAGGAAGATGCGGATTCACGTACCTGACCTCTAATGAGGGAGAAAAGGTACCAATAGCTTACAAATCTCACTTGTACACACAAGCAGAAAAAACTTTCAGTCCAACAGAAAAAACTGTGAAAGCAGTAGAAACTGCATTAGCGAATGAACGAGAACTAGCACATTGCAAAAGGATCAATGTCCTCACAGCGGAATCCGCCTTCGAGGCGCTATTCAGCCCAGTAAACCTGCCTACAGTGTCACTGGATCCGAAATGGATACAGTGTGTAAATTCTCTTGGAGCGGATGACGTGAAATACTATTTTGCTCCGCAATTCGAAAAACTGAATGATTTGACTTATGAAGAAGAATATCCTCTGCCAATCGAACTTCTGCCTCTCCCACAGTACGCCTGTATAATCTATACAGATAGATTTGTACAGCATTTTAACGTAGAGAACAAATCCTACGATGCAGCCTGCGCGATCGTAAAAGGTCGCTGGCTGTGCGGTAAATTTAGACCGAAAATAACAAAAACTGAATCAGTAAGAAACTGTTCGGCACAGAGAGCTGAAATCAGATCTTTAAAGATGGCGCTTGAAAATGCAGAACGTGAATTCCCGAAACTAATCGTGTGCGATTCGCATTTTTGCATCAACTCTTACAACAATAAGTTACAGAGCTGGATTCTAAATGATTACAAAGATGACACAGGTGCCACAATCAAGCATAAAATGCTTTGGAAACAGGTAGTTCTTTTACAGAAAGAACTACAAAAGACACACGTGATACTCTGAGTCATCGACATGATGGCGTTCACGTTGCAGGGAATTCATTGGCTAATACAGCCATAGCGGAAGCAACTAAACCGGCTTCTGTAGCCACAAAAAAGCGTTCAGAAAAATACATAGACGGGGAAACCATGCTGGCAGTAAAAACGTCCTTAAAAGGCGACTGTGCAGCACTACCCGTGAACTATCCACTCAATTATGCATACGTAATTGATGCAAACTCTGTTCCTTTTGCTCGAATCCCTGGAGTGGAGGATAGGGTAATTCCAAACACGAACCGACGAGGTTTCCTCACACAGGAAGCACATATGGGGTTGGGTCTGAGACACCAAACAATCAGGGACTCTGAAAGAATTGCAATCAGAGTACTGGTGGCCGGGAATGAGGGTAGATATTCATGATTTTGCAAAATATTGTGAAGACTGCAACAGAGATCGCAGTGGAGAACCGGCCAGCGTAGTGTCAGGAACCCTAATAGAAAGCATAAGGCGATCTATTCGCATAATCAAAAAAGAGAAATGCGTTCCATTGTATATCATTCAAGACTAAAACTCACTTAAAAAATGTGGCCCCAGCGCTCGGCTGACGCCAGAACGGTTATAAAAGATCTGCGAGTATTTATCGGCACATACGCAATTGGCATGTTCCATTCTGACCAGGGTCCTGCTTTCAGCTCTCGAGCTTATAAGGAGGCCATGGCCAGCATGGGCATTGGCTTGCGGTATTCCTGTCCGTCATACCCCGAAGTGAACAGTGTGGTAGAAAGAAAAAACCGGGACATAAAGCAATCTATAACAGCGAAGGTATTAGGTTCGGGTGATGGGTGGGTCAAACATTTAATAAGTGTCCAGCTTAGTCTAAACAACTTGCCAAGAAATTCTCTAAAAGGTTTCAGCCCATACGAACTATTGTTCGGAAATAGAATGTACATTCAGGACTTAGATAGTCAGGTATCAGTGGTAAAAGATAAGAATACAGACTTTGACATCAAAGACCGTTTGGCTGTTTTACAGGACTTGAATGAAACAAGAAAATCCTTAAGCAACATAAAGTTAAAGCAACAGCCAGCTACCACTGACGAGGCACTACCAGCCCCAGCAAGGCCTGTCTGGATTCCAAAGATTGGGGATCTAGCCAGAGAGAAAATAGCAGTGAAGAAGGAATTTGGGCCTTCTTACAGAAAAGCAGTACCTGTCTTAGCAATAAACGGAACAAGATCAGTAGTACTACCACCCCTTGCTGGTAAAAAGGAGAACAGAGTTGTATCAATCGACCTGGTAAAACCACAAGCATGTGGTCGATAATCAACAGTAGGCCCAGTGGACTCCCGAGAAACAATAGAATACCAAAACTTGCAACAATCCAAGAGGTTCAAACTGAAAGACTAATCACATTTGATAAACCTGCTGTGCACAGAGAGGGACTATGCAATAATGCCATGGAACTCGTGCCACTTGGAACACAGACTGAAACAGTTCGTCAAGAAACACCAGTCTACAAAGATATGGCATCAGAATGTGCTACCGAAAGACAAAATGAGAGAACAATCTCAGCAATTGACAGAACTGCCTCTGGCTACTTCATCAATTTCAATAACTTTTCTGAAGATCAAAACGACCCCGAAGTGATGCCAGTAACTAAGACTTTTAAAGAAAAAGCAACAATACTCTTTCATCAACTCAAGGAAATTTACCTTGTTTCTCCATGGTTAGAGTTTTGGTTTGGTCTAGGCGTATTTTTCCTCCTGCTTTGGCTCATCATGGTACTTTGTTTGGGAAAATTCATTGAGGGAAAATACAGTTCAATGGACACAGTAAGTCAGAACATCAACTTAGTCCTCAAACCACACAGATCACCCCACGTGAAGAAAAGAGAACTGTCAACAGTAAATGTCACAGCCATTCCAATACCCGGCGGGGTAGTATGGGCCAAAACTGACTATGAAGTATATGGCCCGGTCGAAATCCTTAAATATCCTCACCAGTTCAAGTTTTCCTTAAGTGACTTTGTAAAACCGAGTACATTTTCTGATGATTGGGATTTTGAAAGTATTAATAATATGATGTCTGATTTAGTTTTGTCAGCAAGATTTACAGAACATGATTATTTACAAGGTTCGTCTAGTTATGAACAGATGTATTGCTTCTTACATTACAGAGATCATTACTTACATAAATCTGCACAACCTAGAAATGTTTTTAAATATAACCAATGGGAACATTGTGCTACTCTACCTAGAAGCAGTTCTAAAACATTCTATGAGAAATTTCAGTACTTCTCAGGGTTTAACACCAGTGATGCAGAAACGTTTTATTATAAACTGTTAGATAAAACAGGGTTGAAAACTATGCTGACAAATACTAAATTGATATATTCAGAAGCATTTTATGAAAAAATGATGACATTTGGTTTTGATTATTGGAAAAATAACATTGAAACAAAAACAATCTGGGGTACAAAAGATTGGCAGGTACAAAGCCTAGAAGCATTATTTCGAGCCTGCATGATCCCAGAGCAAATAATGTTTTTAAATGACACAATTCACCAAACAACCTGTCTTGGCCTAGCTAATATTAAAGACCTAAACAAACAGTCTATTCCGAAGCCAATACCTGATAATGCAACAACAGATATTGAAATAGACGTATCTAAAATTTTACATCTAAACAGAACACATCCTGATTGGAAAAAATGGTTAATCTGGCCTATTGACACGAATAACTGTCAAGATAGATTCCTGAATAAAACACAGGGGTTAGCAATGACCAGACCAGACCCTAGATACTCCCAGAGACAACATCCAGGGATAGTAACAACATACAGTGTAGGGAAGCTGTGCCTTGAATGGCTAGAATCATCCACACTGGCTGAAATTAAGCAACACTTATCTTTACTTCAAGATGGTGCTGATTTGCGCGATTTCATTCTGGGACCACGCAAACAGCGTCACAAACGTTTCATAGTGACCAGTATATATGCGGCTTACAACGAGGCTTGGAAAGTCACACAAATTGAAACAGCTGAAAAAATACGAGAAATTGATCGTATTAATTTGGAAAAATCACTTTCTGTTGTGGACAATGGGTTAATGACTCTGTCCTCCAGAATATATTCACTGGGCAGTATTGTATCATCTGCCATAGATATAATAGACAAAGACTTGCTAATGTTACAGCATGGCCAGTCACAATTGCGTTCTATTGTACAATTAGGCTGGACGCTGCAAAATCTTCGTTCAGGCTATGTGCCTTGGCGTTTAATCAACACAACGTCATTGTTTTCCATCTTTAACCTTACTGATAAACAAATCAGCTTGGCACAGAAAGGAGCAGACTATACAATCCTGAGCATCGAAAAACTTGAGAGATTACCATTGACAATGTCAGAAAGTCCTGTCATTGAATGGATAATACACGGGATTATCACAATTCCGATAACAACTTTCCGATTTAAAAATTGCCTTGAATACATACCGACTGGCCAGTATGAACGTTTGGGTAAAGGGTACATTAAGTCAGCATGGAAATTACCATACACACACACATGCTATATTGACAGCAACAAAAATTTATTTCTTAGTGGTGAAAACTGCAAACATTCACTAAGCGGTATACTTTTGTGCCAAGGTATTAATTTACACGGAGCCTGTGAAGGAAATGCTAACAACCTTTCATGCCACCAATATGTCACACCTGCAACGTAGGTAGAGCCTTTCTTTAAGCAACTCTCGAACGGGACTTAAATTCTAACAACGGATCACAGCTGTTGTGGCCTTTTGCCAGGGAAAGCATATCTCGTAAGCGTAACTTCCATGGTCAAATGCTGTATGCAAGCATTGTTTCCAAACGGCCCTGGAGACTCAGACTCCCATATGGCCTTGTTTGAATGTCTCTTCTATACAAATTGATACTTTAAGCAGAATGAAGTCTGTGCTTTTGCAGACAACAGTGCCCATCAAGTCATCAAAAGAGACGTATGATCTCCTAGTTGCAAGGACCACATCAGAGATTCATGACCTTTTATCAACAAATTGCACCGTGCATTTCACAGAAATGCTTAGCCAAATTCTTAACATGTCGAGTGCCATAGGCATCCTAGGCGTATTTAAGACCATTTTTACGGGACTGTTAACACCATTCAAAGCAATTCTGGGAATCATTCCCAATTTTGTCCATTCAGTCTTTGGCGGCATACCCCTACTTTTGGGACTTGTAGCAGGCATTTTATTTTTGACCTTCCTGCTCCGATATGGCAAGCCAAAATACAGACATGACTCCGGCAGGAATAGAAGAAACTATCCTAGCAATACGCTACCGGGACCGAATAACTAGAGTCCTTGGATTGGCCAGGCTGAGAGATCTGAACATGACCTGGTTTCTTTCATTCAGACCTATATGGCAGACCTGCATCTTACCTGTGCTTCGATGTATGCTATGCGGAGAAGAATGCATGTTGGACACCTGTCTTGCACTTCCATCAGCAGTACTAATGGATATCGATACTTTGCCAAGTCCTGTAACGGCTCACGCATTGTGTTGTCTCCAGCGGCTACCAATCCTGATGACGGCATTCGTTGAGACTCCTGTGCTACGACTAGGTGGTGACAGTGGAGCAAGAAATAAAAGCAACATCACCCAGGTACGACCTTCTGTGAGCATTGCTGATCCAGACTTTGATGATAGCAATCATTCTCACACCTGCCAAGTTACAGCACTATCGAACTTGGTCGAACTGTCACCTGATTTTGTAGACCAATTTTTTGAGAGCCTGTCTGATATGATGTTCTCCCCTGAACAGAAACAATAACTTTTGAAAAACATTCCGACACACAGCGTTCCCATGAACTCTGAATTCGGCCTTCAGTTTTGATCAACAAAAACTACTGAAAAAACGTTGGAACTCTATTCCCCCGTTCACCTAGAAAAAATGTATTTTGAATTGAACACTTTTTCAAAATATTTACCTTTTTCCGGCATGAAATTCTTTGCTTAAAGTAGACCTATTCATAAAGAACAGAACTTCTAATTTTAGGTACTTCTAGAGACATAATAACTTTACATCAGCCTCTAGCACATGTTACAGCAATGGCATTTATATGTGATGAAATTATCTCGCCCTTCTTTTCTGTGTAAAGAGATATTTCATGTGTAATTTTTTCGCAAAATCATTCACTGATTACATATGCTATAATTTTGAATGATTTCTATGCTTAAAGACGTACAGTACCTATATTTCCATGTATTTCGAATACGCCATTTCAAATGCAGATATGTATTTTGGGGTGGGTAATGTTACACATGCATCTTTTTGCCATAGTTTTTAGTAATTTGATGGACATAAATTAGTGGAGTGGGTGTCGCGTTCTAATCTATGACCCCGATCAATACTGTGACCATATGCCCCTATACGGCTATAATCCATTTATACCCCTATAATGGCATATACGATCAAGAGCGATATTTCAGAAACTCGTCTCTGGCCTAACACGATCAGAGCCACATTTCAGAATCTCTTCCTCTGCAGCTCATTAGAGCAGATGACACAGCAGAAGCCACTATCTAAGATTCCTAGATTACACTCAGAGTTCTTCAACAAGATAAAAACTCAGCAACCTGGGAAAGCCCCGCTTGCTATGTTTTGATTAGTAATAGAACTCTTATGAGCACTGAGAGACGATCACTTCCTAGTGACATCTTTATTGACGTCTTATGTCCAAAAACGTACGTCAAACAAGGCACCATTCAGGTATAAATATTACCAACGTTGCCTTAAGCAAACGATGCCTCAACGACATCGATGATAGCGATGGTGTGGTGAATACAGGAGCAGAACAGCTGTCCCCTGCAGAGCCCAGCAGATGCAAGCTGCCCACGGACACTGCCCCTTCTCCTCCTTAATGCGCTGAGAGAAACGCTGTCTTTTCTCCTGCCGAGAAAATCCAGCTCCGGCGTTTCCAGCCTACTCTTGCGAGAGACTGGGATATCGAGTCCTGAAAGGAGATACAAGAACTCCAACATTCTATTCCAGAGGTATGGTGTTGACTAAACCCTTGGAGAGAATTCTTGAAGCAAACCTTGGCAAAACCAACTTAACTAAAACTGCTACTTACTTACTCCCTCCCACGTATTAGGCTTAGGTCAGGTACACTGGGGTAGGCGTAGTTAGAAGCACCAGTTGAGTACGTTAGCCAAATGTATATATGAATGTATATATTTTATTCAATTTAACCATTGTATGGCTAAGAAACCATATCAATGCTTTAACAGTATTATTTCGCAATCCTCTTTTTACTGTACGCACTTTTTATAATAACTAGTCTTGCAATTGTGGCAATTCATTTCTCTTGCATGAGAAGAAAGACTGTTCAATAAATAATACCTTTTATCGAAAACGCCCGTCTCTCTATTCTCTGCATCTTGGTGAAAGTAATCTGCACAACTGACTGAGTAAAATAACTGTCTATTGTTTCACACGACTCTAGAGATTGACTCTTATTCTAAGGAGCAAAGTTGTCATGTTTATGCGGTTGTTGGAAAACTGAATCCCTTCTTGTCTGTACCAGGGAATCTGATCACTTCCTATTCAGTCAAGAAAGTTTCCAGTGACCTCTGAGCTAGTTGGTAACAAACCCAATTAAGTTTAGCATAGTCAGTAGAGACCTGGAAGATCGCACTTCTACGTCCATACTACGGTTTATGTTATTCCAATGCGCAGGGCCTATTGGGAAAATAGGAACTACACTACAATCAAAAGACCGCTCACAACATTATTCACCACGTGACCGATATTACCCAATTGAAATACACGTAGTTTCTTTATGAATCACTGAATACAAACACGGAAACCACTACACATTTCCGGACGCCACTTCGAGATCTTGAATGTCAAGAACCTCCTGGTAAGACATTACCCTAGCAACACACTTCTTTTACTTTTCCTTTTCGTTATTCTATGTCCGTTGCGGTTTAATTGACCGCTAACAAGCATTGTAATATTATTTCAGAAATCACGCGAACGTTCATTTCCGAAGCTAGACTTACGTTCAAGCTTCAGGTTAGTGGATTTTCACGCACTAGCATGTACCCTTTTTAGTTCCGGGCACTTTAGAAAATGAGTAACGCACACATTAGTTCACGCCACATTGAGATGCACAAACCGCTTTTCCGTTTTCATTTATGCATGGTTTACCACCTTCCCGAATTTCTGAATCTCGCACACTCAAGTGCGTTGAAGATACGGGCTTTTTACGCTCCTAAGACCACATAATACGGTTCAGTTGAATAAAGTTTCACTGCATGCATGGTTAATCACCCTGTCTTTGTAGACTTACACCGCACGCTCCTCTGAAAGCACCGTAATGCTTAGACATGATGTATAAATTGATAAACATTTTGATCTGTACTATTACACCATATTTATGCTTGCATAATTCTGGATTAATTTGTAGGATTAAGCCCCCTGACGAAGGGCCACAGCCCGAAATGCATTGGGCAAAAAAATCGATATTTTATGAAAAACGAATAATGTATTGAAGAAACACACATGAAAAGAAAAACCACTATGAAAATAAAAATGTATTGTTGATAAAAAAAGAGTAAGGAAAATTTTTTCGAGTGCGCCAAAGGGACATTACACGTGTCACGTGTAATGCACATTTTGAATTTATCTGCACCTTGCAGTTATCCCACCTTATAGTTGGTACAAGCCTAGGGTGGCATGCCTACCTGAGTAGCACATTTTTCCACCTGTCTGGGTTCCAAGTGGGCTCCGGAGGGCGGGGTGGCCTCCTCTCCTGTGATTTGCATTCCATAGGCAGCGGCTGCTTTCAAACTTGCTCGCCCAAGGAGGCTAATCAGCAGGTCATCATGTGGGAGCGGGTGTTACACCCTCTTCCCGGACAGGGTTTTGTTCCGGACTATGTCAGAAATTTGTCTCAGGTGGCAATATCCAGTCAGCAAGTACACCAGAGGCTGGGAGATTTTATGGGGCACCTCTAAGGTACCCTTTGTGTGCATATTTTGCCAAGTCCGACACTGGCATCAGTGCGGGTATATCAAGACAAGATGTTTGGTACCAAACATCCCTATTTTCAGTGAAGCCATCATGTATGTGGGAACTTGTTTTCTCCAGTGTCCAGTACATGGTTTAAGATGGCTTCCTTGGTCACTCGCACTGGCAGCAATAGGACTGGCCAGCAGAGGGACATATCTGCTCATTTAGATATGTCCTCACATAAAATATTGCACACCCTGCCTTAAGGCTGTCAGGCCTGTTGTAGGGGTGACTTACAAATATATTATGCAGGGGCAGGGGGCATGGCACACACAGATGTGTAATACAAAAAGGATTTTTATGAAGTTCCTCTCTAAAAACTGTAGCAGTTTGGAGAAGCCAAGTGGTTGGATCTCACTATAGTACTTTTACCCTCCGGGTAAAAGTACTATCCTTGACTTACTGAAATTTTGTTTACCCGTTATCATTTCTTTGTAGATCGCTCACATTTCTAGGTCCTGAAGAATCGCAGGGTTAGTGCACCACTAGCGAGAAACATGTTGACCAACACACTTTAACAAGAGCACCTCCAGAATAAAGTTTGTCCGTTCTTGGTAATCCTAGCCCTATTTTATCTCACATCACAGCATCTACACCATCAGACCCCACACCCGAACTTCACCATAAGGCACTTGGAGAGAAGATCTCCGATAAAGAGCCCCTTTTTAGGGAGCCCGTTGGGGATTGCACCGCCGCCCCATTGAGAAGCAGCCCATATGATGAAGCAGGACACCTGAAAGGGTGTGTGAGGGCATTATGTTCCAACAAATGAATCCCTACTACTACCCTTCTTAGGGAATAGTGAGATCCAATCACTTGGCTTCTCCAAACTGCTACAGTTTTTAGAGAGGAACTTCATAGAGATCCCTTTTTGTATTGCTCTTACTGAGGCATCCTCTATGTTGGACCTCCCCACTCCACGTGAAGTGGGAAAACACCTCTAGTCCCTCCGATTTGTCTTGGCACACAGACGTGCGACATGTCGTGTTTTCACTTTTGTCTGTACTAAGCCACGCAGCCTGCAATAACAGTCATGCATGTGCTTGGCAAGAGGTCTCATAAGGTGGCACAATTCTTGCTGTAGCCCCTAGGGACCTTCTTTGATACCTCAGGCCCCAGGGTACCATTTACTAGGGACTTACAGAGGGTGCTAAAGGTTTTTTCCAATTGGGGGAACAATTGCACAGTTTTAGGAAAGAGCTCTGGCACTAGGGACCTGGTTGGCAGGACCCAGTGCACTTTTAGTAATAATCACATCACATACCAGCCAAAACATGGGGACAATTATTTCAAAAAGGGACACTTTCCTACAAAGGGCGAAACTAGTGGATAAAAAGAAAGATTTTTCCCGAAGGCCTCTGTCTTCTCAGATTCCTTGTCAGGAGGAGTGTTCGGTAATGAATTTGGGTTAACTTGCTGACTGAAGACTGCACTACAAGGCTCTCAAGCGTGTGGTGATGAGGGAAAACTGAACAGAGCTTAGCCCAAGTCCCCAAAAGAGTATCTGCAAACACCTCACTAAAATAAGCAGTAGCTTAGAACTTGTTAGACTAGCTGAAGCACCTCAGTTAAAACATTGGTCTTTGCTTTCGAAGTAGGGAGGTGGGATCAAGAACCACTGCCGCACTCAGCACAACCATGGCACAGGAAGCATTTTCTTCTGTGGCAAATCCTTGAGGCGAAACCAATCTAGTGTCTGTGGGAAAATCCAGACCACTGGCATACTGGAGACTTTGAACCAATGATCCCAATGAGGAAGCAGGGCAAACTCATCCTCTGCATCATATCCATCATTATCAGAATCTGTGCAAAACAATTCATGTAGGACTTGAGCTCTTCCAAAGAGCAAGGGCACCATATGGGAACCAGAAAGATGACTAAATGACTGCAGCTCAAAGTAGCTCATGGCATTGGTTAAGAGCACTATGGATTGTCCGTCGTTGTCCGGAGCCGACTGCGCCACATTAGTGGCTCTTGTTTCTGCATGGGTTGGAACGCCAGCGAACGAAACCAGAGGACCCAACTAGTGCAGAGACCTAATAGAAGCCCGGCTGGTAGGCCTCTCAGTGCTTTGGGGTCCACAGGCCCATCAGGGGAGGCTGTAGGTCAAATTGGCTCCTAAGGGGAACAGATTCAGGAGCAATACGGGGGCACAGTGACATCTTCATGCCTTCTCTGGGGATTGTGAGTATTGGGACTGGGTAAACTCCTGCTTGAATTTCTAATGTTTATTTTTTACCCAAGGATTTGGACCACAATGAAAGTCCATTGTGGAAACGACCTTTGGACTTGTACGGGAACCGTCTCTAGGACCCCGACCAGTCACAAAGTGTTGTCTTGTGGTACTTGGTCATAAACAGTTTCACTTCCCGATCCCGGATGACCGTCTGGGTGCATTAAGCCACCATCACTGCAGGCCTTGGAGTCTTAGTCAGTCAACATGCAAACCACATGGAGGACAAATGAAATGAAATGAAATGAAATGAAATGAAAAAAATATTTCTAGAGCGCACTGCGGCCAAGCGGCTTCCTGGCGCTAGGGGCAAATCAGTATAAGCAGAAGATCCCAGAGAATTTAACCAGGGAAGGCCTGAAGGAAAAGAAAAGTTTTGAGGGCTTTACGAAAGTGGGAAAAAATAGGGATAGAACGTAAAAAAAGAGGGAGATTGTTCCAGATCTGGGGGGCCCGCACGGAGAATCGAGTGCCCCCGGTGCGGGATTTGCGAAAACGTGGGACGTGGAGAAGGGAAAGGGAGGAAGAGCGAAGAGAGCGGCTAGGAGCATGGGAAGAGATTAAAGAATTAATGAAGAGCGGGGCAGTGCGAGAGTGCGCCCGAAAGGCCAAGCAGGCAAGTTTGAACTGGGACCTAAGGTGAACCGGAAGCCAATGGAGGGTCTTAAGGGCCGGGGTGATGTGGGCAGATTTAGGAAGATGAAGGATAAGGCGGGCCGCCTGGTTTTGGATCGCTTGGAGACGGCGAGTCTCGTAGGCAGGGATGCCTACGTACAAGCCGTTTCCATAATCCAGGCGGGATGTGATCAAAGCCGTGATGATAGTTTTGAGGGCGTCAACAGAAAAAAACCGGGAGATCTTACGGATAAGGCGAAGGGAAGAAAAACAGGAGGACACAACGGAACTAATTTGGGCGTGCATGGATAGGTCATTACTGATCTTGATGCCCAAAGTCCGGACAGAGGGGACAGGGGAGGGAGGGGGGCCAAAAGAAAGGGGCCAGTGAACGGAGGACCAAGGATTAGACGAGCCACCAGTAAGGACGAGCTCTGTCTTATCGGGATTGAGCTTCAAATGATTGAAGCTCATCCACTGAGAAATGAAAACAAGAGTAGAGCAGAATTTAGGAAGAGAGTCAGCAGGGGATGAGAGATCAAAGACTAGCTGGAGGTCATCTGCGTAGTTATACACCGAGACCCCCAGCTCAAGAAGGGAGGAAACAAGAGGGCGGATGTAGAGGTTGAAGAGAAGGGGGGAAAGAGAGGAACCCTGTGGGACCCCAGAAGTGACCGGAAGGGGAGGAGCAGAAAAGTCAGAGAGGTGGACTGCCTGTGATCTGCCCTGGAGAAAGGACGCGATCCAGGAGAGGGCCGTGCCCTGGATGCCCGCTGCGCTGACACGGTCGAGAAGGATGGCATGATCGACCGTGTCAAACGCAGCGGACAAGTCCAAAAGGACCAGGGCCTGGGGGAGGTTGCTGTCGGCCTTCCCCTTGAGTTCGTCCAGGACCGCGAGGACCACACTCTCAGTGGAGTGGCCGGGTCGAAAACCCGCCTGGTGGGAAGCCAGGAGATGGTTGTCCTCAATGTAGGCGGAGAGGCAAGAAGTAACATAGCTCTCGAGGATCTTCCCTAGGTAGGGGAGAAGGGAGATAGGCCTGAAATTAGATGGAAGGGAGGGGTCCAGGCCAGCCTTCTTCAAGATAGGAAGAACAATGGCAGATTTGAATGAGGAAGGGACACAACCCAGAGCCAAGGAAGAATTGAGAAGGGTGAGGGGGGGGACGGGACAGCTGGTGTAGAGGGTTCTGAGGATCCGTGCAGGGGCACAGTCCGCAGGGGAGCCAGACTTAACCTTGACAAGCAGGTCAAGGAAGAGCTCAGATGAGATTGGGTCAAAGTGATCCAGGGCAGAGGAAAGCGGGTGAGAATGATCAGATGAGTCAGGCCGAGGCACGATAGGAATGTTGGCCTTGATGGTGATGATTTTATTGATAAAGTAGTCGTTCAAAGAGTGGCAAAGAGATTGAGAGGGGGCAGGTGAGAGAGAGGCGCGGTCTGAGGTGGCAAGACTGTGCACTAGAGAAAAGATCTCGCGAGATTTGTTGGCCGAAAGGGCCACTCGCTCAGTGAAGTATTTGGATTTGGCCGCTAAAATAGCTTTTTTGTAGTTATTGAGGAGGGCTTTGTATTTGAGGCGGAGGGTAGGGCAATAGTTGCGTCGCCAGTGACGCTCCGAGCGCCTGAGTTCAAGTTTCAGGGATTTGAGGTCGTTGGAAAACCACATGTGAGCGTCGTGGCGGCGAGCATATTTAATCTTTTTAAGAGGAGCGGCCTGGTCGCAAGCGGAAGAAAGCCAAGCGGTGATGGCATCCGCCTGACTATCCAGAGGCAGGTCAGTCAGGGTAGGAGCAGATGACGACAGTAAGGAAGAGAGATCATTAAGATCGGTCTTGTTCCAGCTCCGAGCCAAGATGTTTTTAGGCAAGGGGGCTTTCTCGGCTTGGGCCAAGTGAATGGGGAAGGAGATCATGGAGTGATCCGACCAGACACAGGGAAGAATTGAGGTGGCCGAGAGATTACATCGTAAGGACCAGATTTGGTACAGGATATGACCGTGGGTGTGAGTAGGGGCCAAGACGTGAGGTGAGAAATTAAGGGACCGTAGTGTGGCAGAGAAATCCTTGGAAGAGGAGTCCTCCCTCGGATCACCCGGCCAGAAGTTAAAGTCTCCGAGCAGGAGCAGCGAGGAATTGTTTACAGCCAAAGTGGCCAGAAGGTCCTGCAAGGTAGATACAAATGATGGCATGCTTTGAGGGGGGCGGTACATGAGTACCACTGTAAGAGGAACCGGGAGGTTAAGAGAGCGAGCCACCAAGAAATCAACACTAGGTATGCGGGGGTGCGGGAGAAGCTGGAACTTCATAGAAGAGCGAACTATCATCGCCACACCACCGCCAGTTTTACCATCAGGGCGGTCAGCGCGAAGGGCATAGTAGGGGCTAGGGAGGATAGCGAGAAGATCAGGGAGTGAGTCGGAAGAGAACCAAGTTTCGGTGAGGAAAAGGAAATCCGGAGAGTCAGTGTCCAAGAGGTTGAAGAGGGCTAATTGATTTTTAACAGCAGAGCGAGTGTTTAGGAGGATAGCAGAAACGACAGGAGAAGTTCCGGAAGTGGAATCAGTAGCAGGAGACGTAGGAGAAATAGAGGAGGAAGGAGTGGGAGAGACGGGGCATGAACAAGAAGGGTTGGGAGCATAGATACCGTGCAAAGATAAGAGTTGAACCACAGAGGGAGAGAGAGGGACAGGGGCAGAGCAGGAAAGCAGTTGGGCAGAAGAGTACACCAAGGGAAGGACAGAATCTGTGGCCCCTGGTCCCGGCCCGTCGCGGACGGGCGCAGACGGGCTTAACTTAGGCGCAACTTCGGCGCGCCTTCGTCGCGCCCGCTGCGCCCGTCCGCTGCGCTGCCGGGACTGGCCAACCATAATATAGGGACACATGAGGGGGAGTGGCTAGGGGGGAGTGGCCCAAACGCTGCACCGCTGACCCAGAGCCGCCCAAGATGGAGATCTCGCCCGTCTCAGGAGGAGACGATCAGCGGGAGGCGCTCTGGGTGGCGTGCAGAAGGGAGAAGATGGAGGCAGGTAAAAAGTGCTGCCGTGCGCAGGAAGTCCAAAGCGCAGCTGAGGGGCACAGCGAGCGAGCGAAGACCAAGGTCAGGGGGAGTTAAAAGAAAGCGTTGCTCCCGGCGAAGCCTCGGGAGTTCTGTAGACTGAATAGTCAGCGCGATGTCCACAGTGCGCCTTAAGTACTAGTCTGGGGGGGAGTGGCCCAAACGCTGCACCGCTGACCCAGAGCCGCCCAAGATGGAGATCTCGCCCGTCTCAGGAGGAGACGATCAGCGGGAGGCGCTCTGGGTGGCGTGCAGAAGGGAGAAGATGGAGGCAGGTAAAAAGTGCTGCCGTGCGCAGGAAGTCCAAAGCGCAGCTGAGGGGCACAGCGAGCGAGCGAAGACCAAGGTCAGGGGGAGTTAAAAGAAAGCGTTGCTCCCGGCGAAGCCTCGGGAGTTCTGTAGACTGTAGGACTGTCTCCGACACGTCTTTGTGACGTTCCCCACAGGGTTTTAACCCTGTAGTGGTGAAATGTTTTTCTTGCACCTTGTAGAAACTTTTTGAAGAAAGAAAAAATCAAAAGAATAGTTTTGAAAGATGAGTGTCAGCTCCGGATCAGCATCTATTGGCGCAGAAAGGAACTGATGACAGTGTTCTTGCAAGGCTGCTTCTTTGGATGCAACTGTTAGGCATATTTATGATAGCAAATTAAACTTCACCGAAGAACAGGCTGAGGCACTCTACAGTATCTGGAGATCACTAAACAGCATACAATATCAGTCTGCACTGAAAAGACTTGAAGATGCTTATGCCGTCAGAAGATAAGAGATGGCTTGAGCTATTAGGTGTGAGACTTTGACGGTGGCTGAAAGGTAATAAAAATTGCATTTTCTTCATTCCGGTTAGTGGTCAAATGAAAATTGGATAGGAATAGGAGGTTCAATGCTGAAGACTGGGAGACTATTCTAGCTCACTACTGACATTGAACAACTAGTGAAAAACTGTAACAAAGATGGAATACGTTTTATGGATGCAATGTAAAACACAACAAAAAAATTGGCCTTTTGACATTTTAATTGTCAACATAAATTTCTGTACATATTTTAAGACGTGAAAAAGAATTTTGAAAGATACAGCCACAAAGACCATTTTCTAAAGAAACTACTGCAATTGATTAAGTCATTAAAAAAGTCCAACAGCATTAGACTGTATAAAAAAAGATTGAATAAAAAGAAATATTGATATACTCTATTTAATATTTCCTTTCTACAAAAAACATACATTATGTACAACAGTTACATGACTTAACATACAATCATTTGAAATTTTACATATTGGGCTGGTAGCCCACAGCACAAAGTGGAACAGAGACCTGCAACTTACACGAAAGAGTGGCTACAAGTATGCATATTACGCTAGGTAGGACTTCATGAACCCCACCCCTCCCCTCACAACCATAGTATTGACTCCTGCTTCTTATAATCAATTCCTTTACACCAGCGATTTGGACTGACTAGGTCACAAAACTATTTTGGTGGATCAACAAGTTTGTGCCTACAGTGTAGGGTTTGTGTCACTGAAACTTGAGTGTAAGGTTTCTAAAGGATTTAAAATTATTTTCTTTATTTTATGAAAAGTGTTTATACTTAAAGATTTATATTTGATAAGTGAAAAGTAAGTTTACTAATACATTCCGAATATAGAAGATCCAAAGGTTCCACAGGGAACATTAATGCATCTTCCTTTGAGGTTTTTAAAGAGTTTCTCACTTTGCAGATTATGCCTCTCTTTTAAAAAAATGGAACTTAATGAACAGTCTGTGTTCTGCCCATTTTAACATTTTAGATTAAATATGCAAGATCAGATCAAATCATTGGTAAGAAAAACTAATATTTTCAGTGTTTGCAGACATCAAGGTCCAGAGACAAAGCAACAGTAGTTCGAGATTTAGACAAAAACATTTGTGACAAAAAAGTAAAAATCAGGATTTCCAGTTCTGGCAACCATTTACATGTTTGTTACCTCGGGGTCTGACAATTGAGTATTAGCAAATATCCAAGATGCAGGACTTGCTGTTATGGTATTTTGGAGAATTTAACCCTTAGACTTCCTCAGAAAACTCCCAAACCAGTGATTCTCCCAACATCTGTTCGCTACATCCATCACAACAGCATATCTGTGTTTAAGGCACTTCATAATCATCAACTAAAGGCTGAAGAAAAAGTTAACGACAAGCTGTACTCATTTACCAGACACTGATAAATGTTACTTATTGGGACAGTGTAGTTTGTACAAGGAAGTCATGCAGCCTACAAATGCTGAAAAACAGTCATGCAGGACATCTGGACCAAAACAAGACACTTTAAAATGATAGGCGAAGTCTAAAAAAAAAACCTATGGTATACACAAGTAAGATACCTATGGAAAGAGGAATCAGCCCAACAAGTCCACTAAATCTGCTATAGAGAAAAAGCTGTTGCAAGTAATGGCAGAAAGAAGCAGTTCTAAAAGTGGATCTGTAAAACAGTCCTTGATTCCACCTTCAAGCAGCATCCAAATCAAACACATTGAAAGCAATAGGCACCAAAGAAGGCCATCACATAAAATGAAAAGGGTTTTTATATGTATAAATATTTATAATACACAAGCATGCCCAACCAAATCCTCAAATAGAAAAAAGTACTCATAAGTGTATGAGAATGCCTGCAGAGGAGCCCCAGTAAAATCACAAGCTTGATTTGCTAAATGATAAGAATTCTGAAAAGTAAAATTATGGGGAGGTATTGGATGATAGCATTACTATTGTGTTTAGGCTATGCTTGATGAGGTAACCTGGGTAATGTCAGAATAGTTTTACATTGCCCTTAGATGTCACAAAAAGGACTTTCTGGAAATGCTACTATTGGCAATTGTCGAAGTAAGATTGGATAAGAGGACAATCCTTTACTTTCACTAGATTGTCCCTGTAAAGATGCTTTGCAAGAAGAGAACTGTACTGAAGTGTAAAGTGTTGATTGCAAACAGCTTAGTAAAGAAGTAAAAATGTAAACTATTAAGTGTGATGGAGGCAACACAAACAAGGCCTCCAAATATCCACTCTAAATATCCTGCCTAATGCTCAGGACGGTTTTTTTTTTCAGATTAGGCACGAACCAGTATTTGTTTGATAAACAGATAGGTTTGAGTTTCTCATAGGCAGTAGAGCTCAGAGGATAAGGTAAACCGCCTGGCAGGGCAGTGTTGTTCAGTGCATTAAACATTTTACAGAAAAATGGCGCACTGGCGCATACCCAGACTCCTTAAAAATCTTTTTTGTCTACAGGTGTAGAGACAGTAAGTTAAACGTAACAGATATTATTATCTAGAGACAGGGTAGGAAATATACATCCCAGGTACAGTACCTAATGCTACATAGCTGTATGAAGGCATTCATGTTAGAGGAACTTTTTATACAAATCTTACAGGCACCTCCACCATGGGGAACCACATTATTAAGAATAAGTATCCTTTCCACTAATAATGTTAAGAAATCTTTAGCTCCACTACTCATAACAATTCTGACATATCGGATTTCAAAACAACATTACAGTTGCTCTGACCAACTGTATTGAATCACAAATGTGACTAATGATTGCACAAGCATCCTTTATCAACCTAAAGCAAATTTAATTCTCTCTCACCATAAGCCATTTTGTTACCACCTACACCAGCAAAATTTTAAAATAGGCGGCAGAGTCATTCAGTAATTAACAATTCTATCTGAAGTTTGTTTCTCAACTGGATGTTTAGTGATGATCGAGAAAATCTGTGGAGCTGGGTTCACCAATATGCCGAAATACTGGTATGAGGGACAGCTGCTGACGTTTCCCCATTGGACCATTCCTACGAACACAAGTATGTGCCTCTGTTTCCCTTGTACTTGGAAGAGGCCGAGAGGAGGAAAAAAAGCATGAAATTGTGCGCTTCTACTGCTTTCTTTGAAAGCAAGCTTTTATTTTTCCTTCTGCAGCCATCATTAGATCGCCTTAAAGAGTTTGCAAGTAGTATTTAAAGATTTTATGAATGGTCATTTTCAGTTAGACCATGAACTATTTATATTACAGCCAAAGGTTTGAATCTAGAGGTCAGCAACAGAAAAATCTCCAATGTGGAAGTTACAATTCTATAACAATGAAGCTTTGAACAACATCCATTGTGTACAGTACAACAGCATTCTTCAAATACAATAACTTTTTTTTATTTAACCTTGGCATTCATAGCTTTTTGCTATAACAACCACAAAGGGTATTCCATGAAGAAGCAAGTCTTAGATCTTTGTCCAGCAAAGGTGTACAATAAAAGACCCACAACAACACAAATTAAAGATGGAGCTCTAGAGCATATACATACCGAAGGAAAACCATTGCTTCCTTTTTATGTTTATGTGAAGTCAACCCGGCTTCCTGAAAATCTGTAGGTTTATTGATTCAACAAGGGGGAGAATATTATGATAGTTATCATCAAGCTTTGTCTTAAGGAGCAAATGCGAACGATTCTTAAAGTTTGAACACCAAGTCTTGGCTAATGAGAATCTACATTTTTCTTCTTAGGAGAAGTTCTACTGGTCTGACTTTAGACTGGCATGTATTTGTGAGAATAAAATATTGTTGAAGCCAGCAGCATTTTTTCTAAAAATTAGAGAGACGGAGGAAGAGCTAGACAACTGCAACACTTGGAAAACATTGGGACTCTCCATCATGTGATGTAACTCACATTTGAAAAAGTGGTTACACAAATCAAAAATATTACTGAAGTAGCAATGGATGTTGATCTACACTTTGAAAAATTAAATATTTTTCACTTTTCATTGCTGCAAGTTTTTTTCTTGGGCTCAGAATGGATTGACGAAAGATTAAGGACTTGTGGAGGACTGATAGCTAAAGTACGATCGAATACTCCTACATGAACAAGAAGCGGTTGCACACTGAGTTTACTGCTTATGGCATGTAAGTGTCAAAAGGGCATGTCACAGTCCTAATTAGTTCAACTTATCAAATTTCCTTTCTTAAAGACTTAACACTATTCTGACCTCTAGCTGGACAGGTGAAACATCTCAGGACTATTTTATGAGGCTCTTTGCTTAAAGTGTAGGTGTGATTTATTAGTGGCCCCATATGAATTTAAACAAATCACATCATTAAGAGTACAGTTCATCAAAAAATCCATTAAACCTCTTATGACAAGAAGTACATATTCACAATTCTGGAAAAGATCAAAATGGTAGGGGCAAAATAAATATTTCATATAAGAAGAGAGCAGTTAATCTCAAACTGAGCAGCCTAAGTTTGTACCACTGTTTAAACAAGTCTAACTAAACACCCAATAATGTAGTGGGAGAGATGGAAAGTAAAATTCACAAACCTTCTTATACTACTACATAGTCCCCCTGACAGCATACTAAAACCAAGGAAAGTCCATTTAGGCAACCAGCATGATGTCTGTACTTCATTATGAGCATCTCTGTGCCAGGTTTTTCCCCTTCTTCTGATGGGGAAAGGATTAGTGGTCATGTTGGAAATGACGTTCTACTTTAACACACATACAAGAGATAGGTCTCTCAGGAAGCTAGGAACACTCAGTACTTGCAATGTATATAGTTTGTTGCAAATTAATTGCTCATGTGCAAACCTTAGTTCAAAGTCAAAACATATTTCTGTTCCTAGACTTTAATTCAAACGGTAACCATGCTTTAAAAAAGGGCAGAGCCCATGAAATATCTAATTATTCTGTAAATACATAATTTCCAAAACTACATATATCATAGGAGGTGTAAACCAGAAGATCTGTATGGAAAGTAAGAATATTTTAGTTAAAAAATATATATTATTATATGTGTCTTTTTTTCAGAATGTAGACATGTGGAAGTTTTCTCCTTCCTCCGCTATCATATATTGAGCTAAAATATTTTGAAATTGGTGCTGTTTACCCAGCAGGACCTGTGCACTGTACTCGTGTAGGTAACCACTATGTCTACACAACTAACATATTAGAAACATATACATAATTCACTTTTACGAATTCATAGCTGCCCCATCACCGGCAAACTGCCACCTGCAGTGCTTACATAAATATATCAAGGTTAAACATAACACTGAAAGAAAACGTCTACAGCTCATACAGACTAGTTTCTTCACTTTCAAAACAAACACAACTAGTTTCGAAGAACATTGTGAATTCACAGGTAAAGAAAAAAGAAATCTTCCACAGACCGTCACAAAATAAAATCCAATATAATATGCATCAGTATGCACTTTAGAATATGTTTGGAAAAAACGTAAGGTTGCAAAAATGACTAGAGTAACGGAGAATACAGTTACATTTAAATGACAGATGGACTATTTTGGTACCTAAATTTCAAATAATTCCACCATATTATAGACTCAGGAAAATCCAGGTACTTATAACGAACAATGATCATTTGATAATTCAAAGTTTTCTACTTTGACAAGTGCACCATATTATACCACTCAAAGGCTGTATCTCTCAGAATCAAGTAACAGTATTTGCCTCAATTGCAGGGTCCCAAATAAATGTTAATATACTAGAATAATGTTTCCAATCCAATGTAGTAATGCGGATGCAATGAACGTCTGCATACTGAGCCCACAAAAGACCTTTCTGAAAAAGCAATTTCAATAAGCTTGAAGGCATACAAGTCCAGTGTGGTATGTGAATAAATGTAAATAAATCTTTGAAAATTAACAAAGAATGCCAATGCAGAGGTACAAATCATTCAATAGTCTGTACTTTGCACAATTGCCAGCTGTCAGTTCAGGACAAACATTAAACATAATAGAATTTGGTGTCTGAAGTGTATTCTGCCATATTTAAGGTTATAAATACATTTATGTGCAAGGTCAGTTAGGCAGAAAAAATATTAATCAGTTTGAACTATGATGCTTTGAATGTATACAGACCACATACTAATCTTTTGAAAGGATTAGAAATAAATACTTTTAGATAAAAAGGTAAGTACTTCAGGCACTGAAAACCAATGTGTGAAATATTAAGTTGGAAGTTGTCAAGAATATTCTCATATGCTGAAGAAAAGAAAAATCTAAAATACCACTCTGCTACGATGTAAACCCAGTTAACACCACATGAGACAAAGAAGATATTAATCATGGCAGTCATGTAGTGTCACATGAAAGGATCTAGAGAAAATAAAATATTCATTTACAGTAGTAAGATGTTTCGGTCCTGAAAATTTGCCCGAAAGACTTGTATTTTGATGTTTTTACATCAACATATATAAAGAGTACAGTCTCAGCTTGCACTTCACCATAAACTTACTTAATTCGTTTGACCTTCTTAACAGTTCAAATTGTACAAAATCTTTTACGGGCGCCTTAACATTCAAAAGCTGCTTTCAAATATTTAATTGTTTAAGTTGGGCTCATATATTAATGCCAAAGGATTGTGACAGCCATCAGCTCACTGCCACATACAGCACATTTGCTTTAAAAGGTTATCTACTCCTACACACCCCACAAATGGGAAAAGGTCAGCAACGGTCTGTTCGCTTAAATTTACCAAGCAGTACTAGCTTTTAGAGTTAAGGCGCTGCACGCATGGTCACATCTCATGTTACAGAAAAAGAACAGGCACTTCAGTTTCATCACTATAACAGATATAAAATGCTGCTAAGGCACTGGAATTTAATGCTGGTACTTATTTTGTGAAAAGTGTTTCTTGAAGAATAGCTGAACAGACAATATGTTTGTGTCTAGTACTTTGGTGTAGTGAATAAAAATGTTCAAAACAAGCAGTAAACCACGGAGCTGTTCAGGGAAATAAAAACAGGCCAAAAGCAATTGATTTTGAAGTCTATGTGGTACAAATTATTTAAAATAAATAGATGCTTAAATAGATTATTCCTGGCCCAGAGAGTGGGCTATGCAATGAGTGAATTGTGGGTTGGGGCATCAGGAGCCCTCTGCTATATTGTTGGAATATAAAGCATTGAATCTTTGCAATTGTGAAATCGGCAGCAAAGGCTTATATTAGGAGAAAATGGAATGAGGAAGCGAAGGGTAGCAGGAAGGATTCAGAAATGTTTACAAAAAGGTGTGGAGGCAAGTATTTTTTAGAAATTACAATTGTCCTAAACAAACTGCATCTATCTCCACGTAATATTATCAGAGAACAGTTGTGGCCTTTGATAAGCAAAGGAAAAATTAATTTTAAAAAAATGTTTTAAATGTTTTCTCATAAGAAAAACTAACAATTCTAAGAAATCAGAGAGTTCATGTCAACATACATCAATTACAAAACAGTTTCCTAAAGGTGCTAAGGCTGGGGTTAGGAAAATGGGCTTTATGTGCAGGGCTGATGTGCTTAGACACACCCAAATAAACCATAGAAAGTCCCTAAACGTCACTTTACCCTGCTCCAAAAGCACCAACTGAGGCACAACGGAAGTACATGTACACTGACCAATTACAAGTGAGGCTAGAGATTCCCACCATGGACAGTATTTACCATCCACCTGGCACATGAAAAAAGTTAGAAAAACACAAAGAACACACAGTAGTTAACTGCTACAGCTAATGAATTCTTTGGTTTCTACAATCCAAGACAAAATTGTTTCTCAAATGCTATTAGACTGATGTTTGAAATACGTTCTTAAGGCTACAAATCAGCAGTGGGAGATATAGTACAGACTGTGCAATATAAATTCAACACAACAGAATATACTGGCCATACTCGGATAATACAGCCCTTGAGTCCATTTGTGAAGCCACTTGAGTTCCACAGTGCTATCTATTTGGCAAGTTAGATAATCTATTCACTGCAGAACCCATCAGTATGAGGTAACACAAGCATGTCCACTTTAAAACATGGGTTTCTTGAACCAACACAGTAAAGAAGGATTTGGGGAAGGATGAAATAGAGAAAAACTGTTAGTTAACGTTGCTCTGTATTATCATATTTGCAGTGATGGCAAAGAGTGAGCCTTTTGTGAAACAGACACCTTCTGAGGGGGACCATCCATTGTATCAGTGAGCAGTCTCCGGAAGCAATCATTGTTTGGGCCTGTTGAGGCAGCATTTCTGTTGCATAAACTGCATGTGCAATGCAGTCTCCATCTGTCAAGCACTGCATCCCGATATGGTGGTAGTCCACTGATGTGATCATCCTAAACCTTTATACCAGAACATAAACATTAAGGTAATCTAAGAGGCACTAATATTGCAGGGTGCAATCATGTCCAGGGTCCTCTGTATTCCGAGCGTGAGCGTGTTAAAGCTTGTAAAGTCTCTGCCCGCCGTTCTAGATTTCCTGCAGAGTGTGGTTCAAGTCGGGGCGTTCTCGCTTCACGGGTGTCTCGCCTGCCATTTGGGACTCCATATCTGTGTCACTTCCCAGATCACTCATTTCATCTGTAAGAGGATATACAACAAGTTTATTCACTTTAGGTATTGCAAATGAAAGTCTGCAATTGTTTGTTGATTAGGCAAAATGAGGCACAGAGACGAAGGCACATTAGCCACACATCTTCTGCAGTATCCATTGTAAGGCACGAAACCTTCACATTCAAGCCAAATGGAGTAATTTGTCGTTCAATTAACAGTGTTTATATCAGAGTAACTTTTGCAAGTGAATTATCTAGGATATGTGACTTTTTCATGAATGATACATACACCACAAACCATGAACTGGATTGTTTTTCTGTAAATGTCAGTGCTACTACCAATCAATATCAAAACATGTAAGTTAGTAAGCTGTATACAATGTTTTTTTGATTCATTGTAGGGTAAGATCTCCCAGAGGTCAATAATGGGGATAAGCCAAATAGTTCAGAAACACATGCACTGCCTGGGTCATTCATGATCTATGATGGTCTTACTCAGTATGGGTTTCCACTAGCATGATAAAGCCAATTAAGTCACTTTCCAGAGAGAATTTGGTCTCGTTAGATGTGAGGAATAAAAGGCTATGTGTACAGAGAATAAAACATTTCTTGCAACTAAGATTGTAGTTACCCGTATAGTGTCACATGTTCTTGGGATATGTTCCTCATCATTGGGCAACAAACTTGTTTATTGGACATCTGTGTGCTCTTGAAAGCCTGATGAAGAAGTCATTATTAACCGTAAGGAGAAGGATGCTAAATTCTGTCTCATTCTGATCGAAAGCAGAATTTCCAGGCTGGCCCGCTATTATAAGACTAGGAGAGTGCTACCATCAAACTGGAAGTAGTGAGTATTTTCCTAAAAACTTGTGCTTCATTGTGGTGAAATTGGAGTGCTTTTGCACACAAATTTATGACAACCTAATCCAACGTGACCTTGATCAGTTTTTGATTGGGTGCTGCTTAATGTGTGGTTAAATGCTCAGACCGGCCAGTAGCCGAGCATTGAAAATGCTGCCATTTTCCACAAATTGAGTTATGACAGAAGTAAGATTATTTAAGGCTACATATATTTAAGGCGCACACGTTTGCCACTTAAAAAGCTGCTTAAAGTACAGATTTATCAGGCTGCAGTACATCCGCTTTTAGAGTCTCAAGAAAAGAGAGGAGTGGGAAGTAAATGAGATAATGTAATTATTAAGCGTTAAGAACAGAAAGAAACCGTGGGATCGTTTTTTTAATGTAGGTTCTTCATAATAACGGACAGAAAAGCAATAACTTCTACCCGACTTGAATGTCCAAAGTGATCATCCTCTTCTATCCCTCTGCTACCCTTCTAAATCCAAATAACCGACTAACATATCATCCACCACTCAAATTACTTTCATATTTCACGATACTAATTCACCACTAATTCTTTAGGGGTGCCGGAGTAGCATGCTACTCGTCAAAAAAATAAAAGCACTTCAACTTCCCATCAGAGGTAACAAGCGCTATATAAATGCAAACCTTTTTCCCTCTTCTATCCCTCCGCTATCCTTCTGAATCCAAATAACTGACTAACCTATCCACCACTCAGGTCGGTCGCTCCCACGCTCCCTGGCTCCAGTGGTATCGTTACTCCCTCTATTAACGTCTGACCATCTGTGTGCTTGTAATTGAATTGCGCATTTGCATTAGCGCTTGTGACTGTGCATTTATTATAGCGCTTGTGATTTCCTCTTCAGTCTGCTTACTCTGTGCCACTGATAACGCTACAACCTCTGACCATCTGTGTGCTTGTAATTGAATTGCGCATTTGCATTAGCGCTTGTGACTGTGCATTTATTATAGCGCTTGTGATTTCCTCTTCAGTCTGCTTACTCTGTGCCACTGATAACGCTACAGCGTTTCAGGTATTTAGCAACATAGTATCGTTTTTGCCATACAATCAGCGCGACGGAACGGAGCTGCGCTCTATCTATTAACATAGAAACTACCTGTGTTTAAAAGCGCTTGTGAACTTTCTCAGTGCACCAGCCTCACTCGACTTTTTACCTCCTCCATCTTGTTTGTTGTTGTCTCCCTGAGCCCTTCCTCCTCGCAACGCTCCCGCCTCCCTGCTGCCCCTCCCACGCCCCTCCCCCCTCAAGGTGCTTAAATGACAGATGTGCCCACGCGCAGCGTCCACGCGCTACGGCCGCGCCGAAGTCCGCGCCTGGACCGCGCCCAGCGCCAGACCCCCTGCCCCTCGCTCTCCCCAGCCCTCCCGCATTACCTACGATGCCGCCACCCTCCTAGCCCTTAACCCCGGTCGCGCCCCCAACTGCGTCCAAGCCGCTCCTGGACACACTCATGGACCTTTCTCTTGCCACTCCTGCAAATTCATCGGCACCAACAACATCCCCGCTACGACCACACCACTGATTCCCGACCCCAATCACCTACAATGCATCCTTCTCAACACCCGATCGGTCCACAGACACGCCATTGACCTATGGAATCTACTAGACACCATCTCTCCAGACGTCGCCTTCCTAACAGAAACTTGGATGAACGCTTCCTCCGCCCCAGACATCACCATTGCCATCCCTGAAGATTATAAGATCACACGCAAGGACCGTACTGGCCACACAGGAGGAGGAATCGCTATCGTCCATAAAAAATCAATCCGCATCTCTACCAGCTCTGACGTCAACCTCGCCAACTCTGAACACCTTCACTTCCAGATCCACATCGACCCCAAGACCACACTCAGAGGCACCCTCCTCTACAGACCACCAGGACCCCGCGCAAAATTCAGTGAAGACATCACGGACTTCATCTCTCCACACGCGCTCCCCTCCAAAGATTACATCCTTCTGGGAGACCTCAACTTTCACCTTAAAAAGAACAACGACCGCAACACCACCACCCTTTTGGACAACCTAGCCAACCTCGGACTTAAACAACTGGTCACCTCCCCCACCCACATCGCGGGTCACACACTCGACCCCATCTTCACCTCCAGCAATCATGTCTCCTTCAGCCATACTACGGATCTCCTCTGGA
The DNA here is from genome assembly GCF_964263255.1 of Lissotriton vulgaris. NCBI lineage: Eukaryota > Metazoa > Chordata > Amphibia > Caudata > Salamandridae > Lissotriton > Lissotriton vulgaris. The sequence continues at coordinate 79,301,208 of NC_141700.1, read as the reverse complement.
CTGACCACAGCTGCGTTCACTTCACCTACAACAAGCCGAAACCCATCAACCACCTCCAACCAACTCTGCAAAGAAACTGGAATAAAATCACCATCGACCAGATCTCCTCATCGCTCCTCCTAAACACCCCAGCCCACTCCTCTAACCCAGACCAAGCCGCCGCCAACTTCACCCTATGGTTATCCAACACCGCAGACACCTTAGCACCACTGAAAAAACGTCAAAGCAAACCTGGCAGCAAGAAGGCCTCATGGTTCAACGATGATCTTAAGAATTCCAAGAAACTCTGCCGCTCCCTTGAAAAGGCCTGGAAAAAAGACCCAACCACCAGCACCAAGGACGCCTTCAAAAACGCCACCCGCATACACCACCAACTAATCCGAAAGGCCAAGAAAACAGCATTCAAGGATCGACTAGACAACAACGCCCACAACAGCAAGGAACTTTTCAACATCGTCAAGGAATTTACCAATCCCTCGGCCAACTCCAACGACATCACCCCCTCTCAAGCCCTCTGCGACTCCCTAGCCTCATTCTTCCACAACAAAATTGCAGACATCCACAACAGCTTCGACAACCTACCCGGAGACCAACCCACCCAACCATATGATGAACATTCTCCCCCTTTGAACACCCTTAACAACTGGAACCCAATCTCCACTGAGGACACCATCCGCCTGATGAACTCCATCCACTCAGGATCCCCCACTGACCCATGTCCTCACCACATCTTCAACAAAGCAGACTCCGTCATAGCACCGCACCTCCGAGACGTCATCAACTGCTCCTTCAACTCCGCCACCTTCCCAGAAAGCTGGAAACACGCTGAACTCACCGCCCTTCTGAAAAAACCCACAGCGGACCCCACCGAACTCAAAAATTACCGCCCCATATCACTCCTTCCTTTCCCGGCCAAAGTCATCGAGAAAGCTGTCAACAACCAGCTCGCCGCTTTCCTCGAAGCCAACAAATCCCTCGACTCCTCACAATCTGGCTTCCGAGCAAAACACAGCACTGAGACCGCCCTCATCGCAGCAACAGACGACATTCGAACTCTACTGGACAATGGAGACACAGTCGCCCTCATCCTCCTCGACCTCTCCGCAGCCTTCGACACAGTCTGCCACAGCACCCTTTTACAACGCCTCAGAAACATCGGAATACAAGGAAAAGCACTTGAATGGATCACCTCGTTCCTCACCGGAAGAACCCAGAGAGTCCGCCTTCCACCATTCAAGTCCGAGGCCTCTGAAGTCATCTGTGGCGTACCACAAGGATCCTCACTCAGTCCCACCCTCTTCAACGTATACATGAGCCCCCTCGCGGCCATCGCACGCCAACACAACCTCAACATCATCTCTTACGCGGATGACACTCAACTGATCCTCTCTCTCACCAATGACCCCAACACCGCCAAAACTAACCTACACGAAGGAATGAAAGAAGTTGCCGAATGGATGAAACACAGCCGTCTGAAACTGAACTCAGATAAAACTGAAGTCCTCATCTTAGGTACATCCCCCTCTGCATGGGACGACTCTTGGTGGCCGGAAGCCCTTGGAAAAGCACCCATCCCGACAGACCACGCACGGAACCTAGGCATTATCCTGGACTCTTCACTTTCAATGAACAGACAAGTCAGCGCCGTATCCTCATCCTGCTTCAACATTCTTCGCATGCTCAAAAAAACATTTCGCTGGATCCCCACCGAAACCAGAAAAACAGTCACCCATGCTCTGGTCACGAGCCGACTGGACTACGGAAACACCCTTTACGCCGGTACTACCGCTAAACTCCAGAAGAAACTCCAACGAATCCAAAACGCCTCAGCCAGGATCATATTAGACATCCCGCGTAACGAACACATCTCTGGCCACCTGAAAGACCTCCACTGGCTACCCGTCAATAAGAGGATCACTTTCCGACTGCTAACCCATGCACACAAATCACTCTACGACATCGGACCAGAATGCCTCAACTCACGACTGTCCTTCTACACCCCCTCCCGCCAACTACGTTCTTCCAACCAAGCCCTCGCCACTGTACCTCGCATCAACAAGACAACCATGGGAGGCAGTTCCTTCTCATACCTGGCTGCTAAAACATGGAACTCACTCCCCACTTACCTTCGCCTTACCCAGAACCACCTAGCATTCAGAAAGCAACTTAAAACTTGGATATTTGACAAGTAATCCTCTTCCCCTCCCTAAGCGCCTTGAGACCCTCTGGGTATGTAGTGCGCTATATAAATTCTTTGACTTGACTTGACTGACTATTTCACTATACTAATTCAACACTAATCCTTCTTGGACTCACCGAAAATGCGATTAGACGCCTCGTCAGGGGTAGTAAGCGCTATATAAATGCAATTACAATACAATACTATTCTGCCAAGTTAATAGACACTTTCTAGAATTCCATTCAGGGCATGCACAGAGACGATTAAGCATACTCTAGGCTACTAAAACACCAATTCTCAGAACGACTCAGGAAGAGTAGACTAAAAATAATTCTTCTACCAACATTAAGGGAAATTTGAGTTTGCTCCAAACAAACATTAAAACACACAAAAGCCATTGCTCTACCAACTACTATAAAGGAAAAGGATAGGATTTGAAGACTTTGAAAACAGCAGTGTATTCAAAATTACTTTAAAAGCTGCAAAAGAGACTGGCAAAAGTGAACAATAATTATATTATTTGCCTCAACTAAAGTTGCTGTAATAAAATATTCCTTGCTTTAACAGTATAAAATCAGAACAGAAATAGTTTTTAGAATTGATCATACCTTTATCCATTAGCGTGGGAGACAAGGAAGCAAGGTCGCTGAACTAGAAAACAAATGCAATCCGGTTACCATTTAAGAAATGTACTTGAATAGATTGAAATCAAATGTCCGAACAAATCATAAACACAACAGTGTTTTGTTTATTTAACAGCATTGCTCTATATATCAAAATACAAAGATTTTGTTTTTAATTTAAAATGAAAACACTATTTAACAACAGTTGCCATGTGTGCATCTACTTACAATTCTCTGGTTTTAAAGGACTGATTGAGGTTCAGATCTAGTGTTTGTCCCAAGCTACCATTTTTGAAACATGAGGAGGCAGATAAGTGAATTGTTTCTCAATGAAATTCTCCTCCTTATTTTCTCTATTTTGGAAAAGAACTAGATGAGCCTTGAACTATAGTTCTCCAGTGCTGGTGCCTTTCATTGATTCACATTGCCTCAATATTCAACTGCTAGAGAGGGTGACTCCAAACCCAATTGTTAATAACAGTAAAGGTGTATATGTCACTATGAATGACACCTAAACTGTGGAAGATCAAATAACCCCAATTAATTAAACTAAACGTTCAGAAGTTATGAATTGATTTATTGCTTTAGTATAACAATCAAATAGTAAAAATTAGTAACATAATGGTTTTACTTCCACATTACAAAATAAACAAGCTCAATATATGAGCATGTGTATAAATTCTGTCAACTGTGCCTTGCTTGTCATTTACATTAATTACTTCTTCATTTGGATAGACAATGCTAACTTCAGCTAATGTGCAGTTCTCTACACATGATTAAAGCATACCCTAACTACATTGAAAAGTTTGAAACATAAGTGAAGTTCCCATATTCAATATTAGAATCTGTAAAGTATAAGGGGACTTGTATGCACTACAGTTTTAGGACATTTCCCTACAAGACGTTCTGAGACGATGCATGTGCTTGTCGTGCGAAAAACCAAAACTGGTGCCTTTTTTAGGTATCGCCTGTGTGAGAAGTTGGCCTGGTATATAATGCTCACTAATTCTAGTGATCACTTTGTACCATGCCAAGCAACCCTTATGATGATTGGTTGTAAGTCAACCTTATAGACCAGTTATCCTAGTGGTAACGTGGACAAAGCAGTCTTAGGCTAAACTCTGAAAGGCATGTGAAGCCAGCTGTATTACCATACACAACCCCCTTGAATACCAAATGAAAGGACACCACACAGATATATATTGAAAATATATATAGATTTATTAACTAAAAGTATCCCCTGGACTATTTATGAGCACAGAAGCACAAGCGTTAAACACAAGACAGTTTAAAATACACAAAAGTTGCACAATATGGATGAGCCCTAGGGGCCACCTAAACCATATACTAAGAAAGTGGTATAAGAGATACCAATCTGAAAGGAAACAGGCCTAGGGCCTTGGGAATCGCTGGAGCTGATCGGGACTAGCAGTGACTAAGTCGGGAAAGGCCCGCGGGACTCGGGTGCAGTGTTTAAAGGGCACGCACTCACCAATGCAAAGTCTATGGTGCGTAAAAAGTACAAAGTTAGTTAATTCGGAACCTTCCGAGTGACCTAGAAAGCTGAAACTTGAGACACAGGCCCTAGAGATGTGTACCAGTGTAGGAACACCGGCGGAGCCGAGTTACCTCACCCACAGGAAGCGGGTGCACAGGGTCGAAGTAGTGTCGGGTTTCGTGACGCTGGTCGATGGTGCTTGGAGCTGAGGATGCTGCAGGCGGCTCGATGTGAAGATTTCCGGTGGATCCAAGGGTGGATCTGAAGATGTGAAGACCTGAAAGCAGAGGGGACAATGTTCAAAGTCACTAGCCAGTGACTACCGTGGAACCAGATTGGAACCAGGCGATGTCGGGTGCAAGCAGGCGTTGAGGTGTAGCTTTTCTCTGCAGCCACGTGGACACCGGGGGTCGTCGGTCACGAGCTGTCCCACGCAGGCTTTTCGCTGTTGGCGGTGTCGGCAACTTGATTGTAGCAAACAGGCCTTAGCTAATGCAAGCCATGCAGGAATCGAAAAAGGCTTGTTACTCGGACCAGCAAGGTCTGAGCAAGGGCTCCTTTTTACAGGAGCTAGGGCAAGTCTGGAGCAACCAGACCCGCAGTGTAGTTCGTAGTTGTAGTCGCCAAGATGGCCGCTGACCACGTGGCTAGTGGCCGGGATGGCACGTCGAGTGGCACAATGCAAAAGGGCCCCACGCAGATCGTGGAGATGCTGGGGGGCTGATCTTCGGTGCAAGGGCTGCTCTGTGGTGGGGGTTCTCAGTCCCCAAAGCACAACGTCGAGGATGCCTCTGGTGCTGCGCTGTCAGCTCTTTGGGTGTCTTCCAAGAAGTCCGGTCCCACGTCTCTCGGTGCCTCCACGGGTCCCTTCTTTGCAGGGACTGTGGATCGGGCTGTGAGAAGTCTGGGAGTCTGGGTCTTGTCAGGCTCTGGGCTCGGGCTCCGGCGGGAGGCGGCGGCAAAGCAGACGTCGATTCGCTGGTTGGTACCTGTGTTCACATGGTGGCCACTCCTAGGCCACAAAGGAGATTCTCTTCAGTCTTCTGTGCAGCAGAATGTCGAAGTCCAGTCTTCTTCTTCGTGTAAAGTTGATTCAGGATGATCTGCTGTGCAATGGCACTGCTCCCACTCTTATTCCCAATCTACTAGGTCCCTCCTCTGGGTGGAACCAGGAAGGGGGGCGGTTACACCCCCTTTACTTTGTCCAGCTCCTCGCCAGGCCTGGGTCTGGTAAGTCCCAGGACCGGTTTGGACTGGCTTATGCACGGGGACACCTTGTGTGCCCCGGGCATGTCTCAATCTATTCAGCCCTGTCCTAGCCAATACACAAAACCCTGTCTGGGGTGGTGCTCGCACCTCCCAAGGCAGGAAACCCTTTGTCCAAGCCTCCCTCGCTGGAAGGACTCCCAGCAGCAGGAGGTCAGACTTGTGTCTGTGGTGGCAGCATCCATTTTGTGATGCTGAGGCTCTGGTTAACTTTAACCGGGGTTAAGGCTACACACATGTCGTGTCCCTCTAGAAGGGTGGAATGCTATCCCCGTCGACAGAACTGTCGAGGGGATAGTATTCCAATTCGTATGACACCTTACTCGACATGTTTTGATAAAGCCAAACCAAAGATAGCATATAACCACGAGGATTATAATGCACTTAAGAGTATATGGTATGGCAATATCCCGGAACAGCTTAGGGAGTGGTTCCCGACAGCTGCAGACAGGCTCAGCTCATGCTAGAGCACCATCTCACATATTTCCAAGCACTCTGCCTCCAGGATTGATGAGACCTTCCATAGGAGTGGCTGATAGGAACATATGTGTCCAGTTTAAGGTTAGATATAGGGATACTATATCTAAGTAAGAGGTGATTACACCAACTTACCCCAGCTGAGTGATCAGCCAGTTGTGTCAAATATGGAGGCCAGGCCAGGGGTGGCACAATACATGCTGCAGCCCCTGGTAGGCCTTGGCTACACCTATGCCCTGGGTACCTATGGTACACTGTTACAGGGGCCTATAAGGTGAACCAATTCCAATTGTGTTATGCACCTAAGGTACATGGAGTCCATTTTAAGGAGAGAGCAATCAGTCTGGGGCCCTGAATAGCATGATCCCAGGCCAACTAAGTCAAAAACCAGCTAAACACCAGGCAAAAAGTTTGGGGGTAACCATAGTCAGATATCCACCTTCCTACAGCCTGAGCCAGCACTGATCTGCGAGGCTTCTAGTAAGTACTTCCAACTCGGACCACGTGCACATCCGTGTGTTTTTTTTTGCTCACATTGGCCTTTGCGTACGTTTTTCTAACGAAGACAGCATGCAATTGGCCAAAGGCGGGTGCATGTCCTGCCTTCTCTCTCCCCTAGGGAGCTCGGGAGCGAGCAACAGCCCGCACTGTGCCAGCTGCATTCCTTAAATTCTTTGTAGTGCGCGCACCACTTGCCCCCGCCCCTCCTAAAGCACAATATGCAAGCCCAATGCCAGTGTAAAGTGCTGCAACACTTGCATCGAACCTGGACAGCATTGGACTCCTGCCCTCCGGCCTGGCATGCTCAACAGTAGTTTAATTCCCTTGTGCTGTAAACATCTGTTTCATTGCATGCCTTAGGTTTCGATGTAACACTGGAACAGCAATAACATCCTTCTTGGTGCACACTCAGCCGTGCAGTCCAAACAGAAGCTATTGTGTTCCCTCACTCACAGGTTAAGAGATCCGGCCGGATCTTACATATTACAGCCACACTCCTTATGCACATAAAAAAATGTTTTAACGAAAGCTAAAAAGGGGTGTAAGCCAGTATCGAACCAATTGATGGAAAGACTGTATACCATGCTGTGAATATGTAGCATCTCAAATAAATATACATAAGATAGGAAAATAGACCTATACACACTAAAGCAGTAGACTAGAATAGAAGGCCTCAACCCACCATGACCTGTCTTCTTGAAATCGAACCAAAGAACTAGGCCTTGATACAGGAACATAATTTCAATACAATTACAGACTCTGGGATCCAGCATCAAGTTCACACAAAAAGAAATGTAGTAATGCACACCATTGCTATCTGATCACTACATCCATTTTGTGATAACCAGCTATTCATTTCTGTGCATCAGGAACTAAGGATAATGTACAGAATAAGAAAACGAGTTACTTACCTGTAACTTCAGTTAACCAGTATTGGTATCTTTCATAGATTCACATGCTTAGAATCATCCCCGCGGACGAGGTGGGAGTCTCGCGGTACAATAAAACATAAGTAAGACAGTAAGATGTCTAGAGCCTCTCCGGGGAGGAAGGTGGGTCGCATGTGAATCTATGAAAGATACCAATACTGGATAACTGAAGTTACAGGTAATTAACTCGTTTTCTTATCCAGTATTGGGGTATCTTTCATAGATTGACATGCTTAGAATCAGAATAGCTAGCAGTAAATAATACTTAGTCGTAGAGGTGATGTTGGGCATCATAAAAAAAGACAATAGATACCCTGTAAAAACAATATAGTACTGCAGTACATATTTGAATCTTAATAAGAGAAATATCATACATATTCATCAAAATAAACATACCTATATATTGAACACTTTTCTGTAAAGATATAACCATTTTATTACAGAGGCTTACCTTACTTAAAAAGGTTTCGTAACACTGCTTGAACCACTGCTGATTCAGCCGCTGTTGCTAGAATCAAACTGTAGAACAACAAAGGCTGTGGATCCTACGTCTACCCAGCCCGGATCTCAACAATGTGATCAACAGAACAAGGATGGCTGGATAGGAAAAGTCATTATCGTTAGTGACAGCGACGTAGTCAATATGTACTACGTAACCCAGGCCTTCTGTACCAAAAACAAATTTATTTAATTTTTCTGGTTTTTAGATTCATCAAAACATATGGACAAACTAAAGACTGTCACGACAGTGAATACATGAATACAGTATTTACATTTATACACAACTACCAATATACATTATTTACAAAGTGAGAGACACACAATTTGACATACCTACCCTGTGGTCATTCAAAAAGGGTGCACCTAGGAAGTAAAAGTACAATACCACCTGGAACCCTAGTGGTGTAACCCAATACAAATCGCTACCACAGTGGTGTCAGGCAGGCAGGCGTACTACTCCACCTGTCCCCGCCTGTCCCTTGGTTTCATACCCCTAAGGACTGGTTGTATTTTTGTTTGTGGGAACTTTTTCACTGTATATAAATACAATTTATGTTTGGATATTGATTAATGTTATTTCTCTTTTGGTGTGTCTTTTACTATTGTATTCATTCAAATTGTGTGTCTCTCACTTTGTAAATAATGTATATTGGTAGTTGTGTATAAATGTAAATACTGTATTCATGTATTCACTGTCGTGACAGTCTTTAGTTTGTCCATATGTTTTGATGAATCTAAAAACCAGAAAAATTAAATAAATTTGTTTTTGGTACAGAAGGCCTGGGTTACGTAGTACATATTGACTACGTCGCTGTTGCTAGAATCAAGGCAGTAATGCCGTGTAAATGTGTGCACATTTTTCCAGGTTGCAGCATGGAAAATCTTCTCCAAAGGTACTCCAGCAAAAAGAGCAGTAGATGAGGACACTGCCCTTGTAGAGCGAGCCTTAGGTTTATTTGATAAAGGATGTCCAGCTTTGAAATGGCAGAATTGGATAGTAGATGCAATCCACCTTGCAATAGTAGACTTCGTCACGGCTGTTCCTGGCTTTTGACCACCATAGGAAATAAATATTTGGTCAGATTTTCTGATGGATATAGTCCGTGAAATGTAGAATTTTAAACATCTCTTGACATCCAAGGTATGTAAAGATTTCTCAGCAGAGGAAGACAGATTGGGAAAGAAAGAGCGCAATATAACAGGCTCGTTAAGATGGAATGTAGAGGGAACTTTAGGAATAAACGTAGGATTAGTTCTGAGAAGGACATAGTCATTGGTAAATTTCAAATAATGTTGCTTGATAGTGAAAGCCTGGATTTCACGGACTCTCCGAACAGAGGTGAGTGCCACTAGGAGCGCTGTTTTCCAGGAGAGATACTTTAAATCAGCTTTGTGAACAGACTCAAATGGATGTTTCATAAGACGTGGCAGCACCAAATTAAGGCTCCATTCTGGAGGAGGAGCTCTAATAGGTGGAAAAGTTCTGAAAAGGCGCTTTAGAAAATGTTTAATCAGACGATTAGAGCAAAGGGATTCCGCTCCTGTAGAGCGCCTGTAGGTAGAGATGGCCGCTAGATGCAGTTTAACCGAAGCAAACATGAGACCAGACTTGGATAACGATGGAAGATAAGGCAGAATCTTATCTGGAGGACATCTTAAAGGATGTATATTCTTGTTACTACACCAGGAACAGAATAGTTTCCATTTTAGCGCATAAGTTTTCAAGGTAGAAGGAGATCTTGTTCTAGCAAGAATGTCTCTGCAGTCTTGAGGTAAATTTATCTCTTTAAACTCCGTGAATACAGAAACCATAAATGAAGATGCAATTTGACTGGACGAGGATGAAGAATCTGGCCTTTGCTCATTGACAATAGGTTCGGGACTGCTGGAAGACGGTACGGTCTGCGTTTGGATAGTAGAAGAAGCTCTGTGAACCAATGTTGACGCGGCCATCTCGGTGCAATGAGAATCATGCAGCATGGTTCCATCTTGAGCTTTTGCAGAAGTCTTGGGATCAACGGAAAAGGGGGAAATGCGAACGCAAAAATCCCTGTCCATCTCATCATGAAGGCGCTCCCCCAAGAGCCTTTCTCTGGCTCCCAACTTGCAAAGAAAGGGCACTTTTGATTGTTCCTGGGAGAAAAGAGATCCAGATTTGGATTGCCCCACTTCTGAAATATATTCTCCCCAATTGCTTGATCCAGCTCCCATTCGTGACAGGACCTTGAGGTCCTGCTCAGAGTGTCTGCTAAAGTGTTGTGGATCCCTGGTAGATATTCCACCTTGATTTTGATATCGTGTGGAAGCAGCCATTCCCAAATGCTTTGAGCTTCTTGAGATAGAATGTGGGACGGGTACCTCCTGGCTTGTTTAGATAATTCATGCAAGTGGTGTTGTCGGTTCTGATCAGAACAGTTGACCCTTGAAGCCTTGGGAGAAAAGACTGCAACGCTAGGAAAATGGCTCGAAGCTCCTGGAAATTGATATGCATCTTTGCCATTGCAGCGGACCATCTCCCTCATATGCTAAGATCTTGAAGGTGTGCACCCCACCCTTCTAGGGAGGTATCTGTCGTTAGGATGAAATCCGGTACAGAAGGCTGAAAAGTGAGCCTGACTGAGGCATTGTTGGAGCGCATCGACCAGGTAAGTGCCTCTCGCATAACTGGAGTTATTTGCACTAGGTCCTCGAATGACCCCGAGATTTGCAGCCACTGACTGTACAGTTCCTCTTGATTCGGCCGCATCCTTAGACTGGGTATGAGGTACTAACAGAATTGCTGATGATAGTATTCCCCAGACAAGATTTGATAATCCTCACAGAAGCAAACTTTCTTTTTAGGAGGTATGACGCCAGAGAAGTGAGGCGAGATTGTCTTTCTTTGGACAAGAATGCTTTGTTTGGGATCGTATCCAACATTGCCCCTAGAAACTGAATTCTTTAATAAGGACAGAGGACTGATTTTTGAATGTTCAGAGACAGTCCTAGGGAATGAAAAACTTGCAGGCATGTTGCGTGAGAAGCCTGTCGAAAGGAAGAAGCCTTTATTAGCCAATCGTCCAGATAAGGGAATAATTGGATGCCCTAAGTCTGAGATGAGCTGCTACTGGAGCTAGGAATTTTGTAAAGACTCTCGTAGCTGACCGTAGGCCAAATGGAAGGACCTGGATTAGGAAATGTACACCTGCCACAATAAATCGAAGGAATTTCCGAGGCTTGGGATGAATTGGGATGTGGAAGTATGCATCCTGGAGATCCAATGTTGTCATGAAATCTGCATGGTCCAAAAGCGGAAGGATTTCTTGAAGTGTGACCTGCGAAAGGATTTCATTTGAAGATATTTGTTCAGCTTTCTTAAATTCAGGATAGGCCTCCATTCCCCTGACTTCTTTATTAGAAAAAAGCGGGAATAAAATCCTTTCCCCACCTGAGAGCGAGGCACTCTTTCTATCGCTCCTTTCGAAAGCATTGTTTTTACCTCTTTTCTGAGAAGAGCAAGATGCGGCGGATGCTTTTTCAAAGGTGGATGAGGAGGGGGGAATTGATAAATTCCAGGGTGTGACAAAATATCCAATACCCACTTGTCTGTAGTTATCCTTTTCCAATTTTTGAGATGTCGGGATACATTCGGAATCTTGTAAACCAGGTGTGGCCGATCTGGTGCAGGTGCTAAACGATTGTCACTGTTTTCTAGCAGAGTCCCTGCCTTGAGGTTGGAGTCTTCTGTTCTGTGTCTATAAGTGGCAGCTGGGGGATTTCTATAGGACTGCTGCTGCTGTTGGTAACCATATCATCCTGGACTGCCCTGATTTTGGTATTTTTGATACCAACCACGAAAGGAATATGATCCTCTGCCTCTAGCTCCTCGAAAAGGAGTCTTTCTATATTGTAAAGTACCAAGTGCACTGGTCAGATCAGTATCTTTCTTGATTTCTTGTACTGCCTCATCAATGTGTTTCCCAAATAATAAATCACCATCAAACGGCATGTCCAGAATCTTTGTTTGGACCTCCGGGCGAAAGTTGGTGGATTTCAACAAAACCCTTTCTTCTAAGGGTTGCTGCTCCGGCAAGTTGGTGAAAACCCAAGGAAGCTAGATCCATAGAGATGTAAATAATCTCTGAAGCAGCGCTTTCACCTTCAAAAAGTATTTTCTTTGCTTCCCGTTTCTTGTCCTCAGGAAGGTATTCGAGGTAAGGGGAAATGTCAGACCATAATTGGCGGTCATATCTGCCTAAAATTACCAAAGAGTTTGTGGCACGAACTGAGGCACCCGCCATGGTGGTGAAGCATTTACCAATGTTATCCAGGCGTTTCCCATTCTTATCTGGTGGCGTCGTTGCAGGAATAGATGGATTACGAGACTTCAGTTGGGCCGCCTGTGAAATAACAGAATCTGGTCTTGGGTGTCGAGAGAGGCAAGCAGGAGCATCATCCGGTGCTTTATACTTTTTATCCATTCTAGGAAGAATCGCAGGTATCGAAAATGGAGTTTATTATTTTCGTTCCTTCTTCCCAAATATGATCGATTATAGGGATTGAACAAACCGATTTCCTACTTTGGTCCTTAAAATCATAAAGAAAACACGGTTTTCTTTACCGATACAGGAAGGTGAAAAACCTCCAATATCCTCAGGAGGGTAATCAACTGCCCGAGGTACTGGTGAGGATCGCGTAGAAATTAAGTACTCATCCCATTCATCCACAGTTGTGGGTGAGTTTGGTATCTCTCCATCTTCAGCCACGGTGTCACCATCATCATCTTGAGTGAAATGAGTAGTGAAATGAGTAGGCAATACCTCTTGAGGCACCGAGATAGGGTCAGAAGGACTCGCAACCTGCAAAATTGTAGGCGTAGGAGGTCGTTCTGAAGCTGGCACTGGTGGGAAGCGTGTATTATAATCCCTCAACATAGCAGTTAAATCTTGCATCAAAGCCGCAGGCATTTGAACCATAGGTTCATGATGAAATGATTCCGGACGGCCTCGTACAGATTCACAAAGCTCATAATATTCCTCATCATAGTCATCCTCCTGATACTTAATTCGGAGCTGAGAAGGATTATGTGCTGGGCCAAAAGGTCCTTCATCGTCGAACTCCTTCAGATAGTGGCTAGGAGGTAAAGGTGAGATATGGGAAACGTCCTGATAAAAATGCCTTGAAGATGACCATTTTGATGTTAACACTGGCGTAATCTGTAAAGATGTAGTTCTTTTACGCTTCAGCGTCGACAAAGTGTACATGGACGGTGAGTCAGTATCAGTAGAAATAGCCATTATAGAAGAAACAGTCGACGTTGAAATCATGGAGGTCGTCGACGGAAAAACCATTGTTGACGCTGTCGTTGAGATCGCTGCAGTCGTCGACGGTGGGCTCGTCGACGAAAGTAGTATCGCCGTCGACAGTAGTTGAATCGTCATCAACGGTGGGCTCGTCGGCGGGAGCTTGATCGTAGTCGACGGTAGATGTATTGTCGTCGACGGCATGGATGTAATAGACGACGAAGTAGGCGTCGACGAGATTGGCATAGTCGACGGTGATGAAATAATTATCTACGGTGCAGTCGACGACGGAGCCTTAGTCGACGATGGGACTTTCTTCGTCGACGTCGAGGAATCACTCACCTTCTGAGATTTCATCGTCGACGGAGTACTTTGACGTCGACCGGGGCTCAGAAAGGGATTTCTGTTGTTTTAAGGCAGTTTTCAGTGAAATCTTAGATTTTTCTACCATTTTTACCTCTGAAAAGAATGAAAGCTATGAGTGACCAGTCTCGGAGTGAGATTTCTTCAGGGTCTTACTCTGTCTTTCAGGGGGATCTCCAGAGCTATCCCTCTTTTTGGCCTTAGGGGTTGACGCCGGAGGACTTAACTGCCTTCATCTCCAGAAACAACATCCAATGTAGCTTTCAGTTTTTCTTGCGAAAGCAAAAGTCTTCCTTCTCTGTCCTTCAAGGTCTTGGCAGGGAAGGTTCTACAGATCCTGCAGTCCGTGACCTTGTGAGCTGGATAAAGACAATATATACAGTCTTTATGGGATCCTCAAAAATTTATCTTTTCTTCCCACATGAAGAGCAAGGCAAAAATAAGCTTTTCTTTGAAGAGAGTCAGACATATTTACTCACAAAGGTAGCCAAGGTACATTTGGAGAAGATTTGCCGTGCTGCAACCTGGAAAAATGTGCACACATTTACACAGCATTAGTGCCTTGATATGGTAACAGAGGCTGAATCAGCAGTGGGTCAAGAAGTATTACGAAACCTTTTTAAGTAAGGTAAGCCTCTGTAAGAAAAAAGTTATATCTTTACAGAAAAGTGCTTAATATATTAAGATTCAAATATGTACTGCAGTACTAGATTGGTTTTACAAGGTATCTATTGTCTTTTCTTATGATGCCCACCGTCCACTCTACGCCTAAGTATTATTTCTTGCTAGCTATTCTGATTCTAAGCATGTGAATCTATGAAAGATACCCCAATACTGGATAAGAAAATGAGTTACTTACCTGTAACTTCAGTTATCCAGTATTGGTACCTTTCATAGATTCACATGCGACCCACCCTCCTCCCTGGAGAGGCTTACCTTATCTCTAGACATCTTACTGTAACTTGTGCTACGAAAATCTGAGGGTTTGCCTCTCTGTGGAAGATTCTAAGAGGGTGCTGCAGCCTGATTGGCTGGGTTCCAAGTTTGGTTCTTTTTACAAAAAGACTAAGATAGGCTAATGTAGTGACTTTGCTGTCCATAGTAGCCTATTGTGTAATGGTGTTATGACTATAGTGTATATGTTTTATTGTACCGAGAGACTCCCACCTAGTCGGCGGGGATGATTCTAAGCATGTGAATCTATGAAAGATACCCTAATACTGGATAACAGAAAATATAAAAATAATAAGGTGCACTGCTAATACAGTGAGCAAACACAAGAAGAAGATGGACGGAGCGCTGAAACGTTTCAGACACTCACCTCTAGTCACAGATCTGGGTTGTATCCATCATCTTTAGCTCACTTCTCCACCCCAGTTATGTTATGTTATGTTATGTTAAAATATATTTATAAAGTGCACAGCTACTTAATAGAGTGTCCCGGCGCTAAGACAGAAAGTAACAAAAGCAAAAGAAGAAAAAATGAAAGAGGGGATAAAACCCAAGAAAAAGAGACAGATTAAAATGTTGGAAGATGGATTATAATGTTTGTTGAAACAACCTGGTTTTCAGTTGTTTCCTGAAGGTGAGCAGATTATTGATTTGTCTGAGTGGAAGGGGCAGCTTATTCCAAAGTACAACCACTTGCACTTGGAAAGAGCGGCCACCTTTGCGGGCTCTAATGAGCTTAGGGGTAACCATAAGGTATTTATGCGCAGACCTAAGAGAGATGCCAGGTACGTAGAGAAAAACTCTTCTACAGATGTACTTTGCTCCTATACCATGTAGAGCTTTGAAAGCAAGGACCAGGGCCTTGAAACAAATTCTGCTGCGGACAGGTAGCCAATGCAGATTCTTGAGATGGCAAGAGGTCGGCTCTCTAGATCCAAGACACAGCACCGCCCTGGCTGCCGCGTTCTGCACCACCTGCAGTCTATTGAGTAGAGACTCCGGAAGGTTCAGATAGAGGACGTTGGCATAGTCCAATCTGGAGATAAGGGCCTGAATGACTGATTTCCTATGCGAGGTCGGTAGTAAAAATAAAAACCTCCGAAGCATCTTCAAGAGACCGAAACAGGTCCCGGCTACCGACTGAACCTGGGCTACCATAGAGAGGGCGTCTATTTTTATTCCTAGGTTCTTTACATTCCTGACTGCAGCCTGGGAAGGAGACATGTCTTGGGGCCATCATGGTTTCCAGGGGTCCAACGGGGGGGACCCGAAGAAAATTATTTCAGATTTGTCTGCGTTACATTTCAGATGATTATGTTGGAACCAGGCAAAAATCTCTTTCAGGCACTTGTTTATCTTCTCTCCATTAAACTCCTCACCCTTCTCACAGGTGAACAGTTGTGTGTCATCGGCATAAAAAATTATTGTAACCTCATTCTCTTCAGCCATAGTAGCCAGGGGGGCCATATATAAATTGAAAAGTACAGGGTTTAAAATGGAGCCCTGTGGCACACCCACCTTCAATGGTGGCATACTGCTATATAATGCTATATGCAAATCAGACTTGACCCTGTGCTTCATTGGAACAGTCCAGCCCGAACTGCCAAGCCATGTCTTCCCTGGACCGGAAACAAGCCTCTTGAGACCGGTTTTGGGCTAACAGCCCTTATCAGCCAGGCTAGCTTGATACCAGTGGCAAAGCCAGCAAGGGACCCACATCTGGGCATACCCTGCCAACTTAGGGTGAACAAAGCAAACACAAGGAGATGATGGACGGAGTGCTGAAACTTTTCAGACACTCACCCCCAGTCACAGATCTGGGAGAATCCATAATTGTTCTTTAGCTCACTTCGCCACCCCAGTTCAGACACAGCTTTATGCAAAACAGTCTTGACTCTGTGCCACATGGGAACAGTCCAGTCTGAACTGCCAAGCCCCGTCTTTCCTGAACCGGAAACAAGCATCCTGGGACCGCTTTTTGGCTACCAGCCCTCATCAGCCAGGCTAGCTTTAATCCGGTGGTAAAGTGAGCACGGGACCCAGGTCTAGGTATACCCTACCAACTTAGGGCAAACAGAACAAACACAAGGAGATCATGACGGAGTGCTGAAACTTTTCTGACACTCATGCCCAGTCACAGATCTAGGTTGAATAAAGTGCACAATGTGATCAGATTCACTTAATAGGTAATTTCTGTTGCCTTTGCAGCACTTACATACTGTATAGGACCGGAGGAATCAAATACATATAGGGGGTTTAAACCCATGCATTGTAATTCTTCTATTAGATAGGCGTTGATGAGCAGATTGTATGAAAAAACTTGTGGCAAATTATAGGGTCAGATGAGGGCAATGTTCAGGCCAAATAAGAACTTTGATGAGATCGGTTTACAAGAAGTTCAAACGGAAACAGAATGTATTAGAGGCTTGCATTTGAAGATAACTACAAAAACACTGAACCGCTTACAGTAAAACATGGTTCATCACATTTTTATCTTTATCTGGGGATGGGACTGGTAAAGGGCCTTTTGTCAATACAGCACAAACGTAGCACTAGTCCTGAGAAAATATGTAACAAAATAAATAACTATAAATAGTTTTAAAATTAGGCAAAAGTGACAATTAAGGTTATGTTTTTCCAGTTTCATTTCTCTTAATCAACTCAAAAGGCCAATTGTTGATCAACAATGTGTAGGAAGTTGGGTCTTTATAGGACATCAAAATTAGCTATATCATGCAGAGTCCAGGGGTTCCTTTGTGAGTGGACAGGGACCTGCTTTAGCAATCTCAATGTGCTCTTCTAGGGAGTAATATGGTCAAGCAGCCTTAGGCTTATCAGAGGGGAGTGTGAGACATTCATAGATCCACACAAAAGTCAATAAGACATACAACTCAATCAGAAGATGCACACCGATTTATAAAAATAACTCCTATCTTTATATATGTTTAGGCACCAAAAGCAATTCGTTCAGGTAAGTAGGTTTTTAAATAGAAATTCCTGTCAGTTAAAGTTGACAGTGCAATTTTTAGGAGCTGCAATGTTATCCTAAAAAAGTCAATGCGACATTCAGGTACAATACAGCAACTTACAGGACCAAGTGCCAAGGCAGCACATGCAGTACACCACCAGCAGCACTAGGTGTGCAAAACAGCATTGACTGCCCAAATTTACTCTATGGAGCTTAGTCTTCGCATAAAGATGCTGCAGACTTGGACTGGTACGCCAGTTGGGCTGAACGAACAGGGGGAGCCTCAGGCCTCACGAATATCTGGTACACAGGGTCATCTATGGTCCTCTTCTCCACAGCCCAGGGTCGACGGGTGCATAGGTTTACTTAGGTGTCAGGTTTTTCTTACTGGAAGCGGTAGAGGAGGCCTGCGTGCTGAGACAGAAGGCGACATCGGGGAGTCCATGAGAGGTGACCCCACACTGGGTTCGGTCTCTGGAGGGCCTGAAGACCATCCTAACACTATTGGCCCACTTCAACTCGGGCTTAAAGAGATGGGCTCAGTAGTGTCTTCAGGTGTTGGGCTTTCTGCGGCAACAGAGTCCTCACAGGGGTCTCTAGATTCCTGCAGGATGCAGGGAAGCAGGTTCGCTACTTCTCAGGAGGTCTTGGTACCTGGGTGAAGTGCTGGCCGGTCTCCGGGGCATTGCGGACTCAGCAGCTACAGGACAAATCAACTTTTGGTGCAACTGGCGAAGGCAGCAGGCAGGCCGGCCGGCAGGTTGCTGGATATTCTGTTCTTGCAGGATGTGACTCATCACGTCCTTCTTCATCTTTCAGTTCGGCAGGATCTGATTTACTGGTGCCAGGGGCTCCCCAAATACTGAATTTAGGGGAGTAAGTTGTGTAGGGTGGTAGCCAATGGGCTACTGACCCCTGAGGTAAGTACCCTGCCCCTCTATGACCACGTCCTGTGGGAAGTGGACATAACTCTGTCCCAGAGTTCTTAAGTGTGCCAACAAAAAGATGGCAACTTCTGAAAAGTGGTTTCCACCTCAAGTTAGGCCAGCTTATGGGTGGTACTAGCCTGGGAGGGGTGGGCATGCCTAAATGACTAGCTAATTTCTTGCTTGTCCAGGTGCCAAAGGACTCTGAACAAGGTGGGGTTGGCCTCCTCTCCTATGAGGGGAGCCAGATTAGCATTTCAAAGGCGGTAGCTTCTTTTAAGCTCGCCAGCCTAGGAGTGCTAATCAGTAGGTCATTCACAATGAGGGGGTGTGAACACTCTTCCCATGCAGGCTTTGTTTCAGGCCTCCTGAGAGCCAAGGACCTCACCCTGGGAGAGGTCAAATCTGCCTCGGATGGCAGGCTGGCAGAGACCAGTCAGTCAAAACACCAGAGGCTGGTAGGTTGTCAGTGGGCACCTCTAAAGTGCTCTCTGGGTGCATGCATTAATAAATCCAACACTGGAAACAGTGTGGGTTTATTAATATGAGCTGTTCTCTTGCACTGGCAGTAACAGAAATGACAAGCGCATGGGCATATCTGCTCATGCAGGTAAGCCATCACGTGTAGTATTAAGTACAGTGCTTTAGGGCTGAAATGACTCCCACTACGACGACGGGGAATGATTAAGGCATTTGAATCTATGAAAAATACCCCAAAACTGGATAACTTACAAATACTTCTTGCAATGTTATGGTTCATGCCATGTCGTGTTTTCACTTTTGTCAGCACCTGCAGTGGTAGTCTTGCATGTGTTTGGCGAGGGGTCCATTTGGGTGGCACAATTCATGCTGCAGCCCTTGGGTGACCTTCCAGGCACTGGGTTCCATTCACTAGGAACTTACAGAGGGTGCTAAAAGTATTGCCAATGGGGAAAACAATCATACAGTTTTGGGGAAAGTACACTGCTGTTTGGGACCTGATTGGCAGGAACCCAGTACACTTCAGTCAAAGTTGCATCAAGTACCCGGCAAAAAGTGTGGAGTACTGCAACAAAATCCAGTTTCCTACTCAATGGGTGAAGATGTGTTTGGTTTGAAGAAATAATTTTTCGAGATTTCTCACGTCAAATGCATTCTCTAATCTGGACTACTTTTGTGCTACAATACTTAGTGCAAGACATTCTACCTACCTTTGTGCCACAACAAGTTTCCCACTAGTGAAATTGTTTCTAACTATACAGAAAAATGCTTTAAAAAGTTTACTAATAATGACGCTGCAAAAGAAAAAAAAACTTTAATTGCCAAGATCAGCTCAAAAACTACTCAACAATGGACGAGAGGCGTGAACAAATTAAAATGAATTCCCGGTTTGAATCTGCAGACACATACCTCGATTATGATGTGCAGTTTGGTTGGAATTAAAGCATTTGCATAGTAAATTTGTTTTTCATTGCACTGCATGCAACTTATGAGATGATGTGGTATGAGTGCTTTCCTGTGGTCCATCGGAGCAAAAAAGATGCATCCAGCATCCATGCTGCCGTCAGACAGACTTGGCTTCACATTAAATGAGGGATAGAGATGTGTGTGTATATATATATATATATATATATATATATATATATATATAAAAAACATTCACACGTCTTGGTAGGCATGTAAAAGATTATGATATCTTCAGTCCATTAAATCTATGTATGTGTATTTTAAAAACATTTTTTATAGAATATGTTTTACGATATGGGACTATAGCATGAACCAAAAGTAATACTTTTTACTCAATAACATGTAATATATTTTATCTGAAAATTTAATTTTTTTATTTGAGGGTTACGTATTTTTTTATTCTGTACATAAAAAAAAGAAACTACAATAAAAATAAAATTCCAATTACCAAAGAGCTCACCAAAATCTAGCCCATTCAAGCCTGATGGTTACTAAAACTGTACACTCTATAGAAAGATTCCACAAATAAAAACATTTTGACAGAATGATTCAATTCACCTTGCTCAAACCTGAATGCCCACTTCCAAGAAAATTCTTTGTGCTTATGGCACAGAATCATAGTCCACTCCAGTAAAAGAAGCACAGGTCGACACTCACCTCTCCCATTACAGCAATGGGTGTCTCTCCGGTGGCTTGTGCCACGCGATGCTCCACAAGATAGAACATGTACTCATCGTATAGTAGGCGGATGAGGTGGAAGGAGCCAAAGCTTGCTGCACTGCGCAGTGTCAGGTCACGAATAACCATGGAACTGAAAAATTAGCAAAATGACAAAAGTGAAGTGAGCAAACTGAAGAATGACGGTTTGAATGTCATCAATAAAAAACACTGCTTGGAACGAGAAAGCCACAAGGGACAGGTTTTTTTTTTTAAAGAAGTTATCACATACAGAAATAATGCCAACAACTGAAGAAAAGGTAGTGTATTTGATTTCTTGGGAAATAGGGATGAGGGGCGTGAAGTACTGTATGTGTATATGCCGAGGTTCCGGTGTTGCACAAGTGCAGAGAGTAGAACTAGTAAATTGCAGTATGCCAGGAGACAAGAACTCTCGTCTCAACCTTTAGAATAATATCACAATGTAATATCGTAAAAAAATGACCAAATAAATAAAGGCAGAGAAGAACATGGATTAAAACTTAATGATTAAAAAAAAATCATTGGCAGAAAAAGCACTCTTTTTCAATGCGACTTTCTTGCCATCTCAAAAGCAATAAGGGGAATAGGAACACATTCTGGAGTGCACAAAGAGGCAACAAAAATACTTAATAGGTTGGATGTGTGGCACAAATTATTAGGGAAATTCAGATAGTAAGTATGAAAAAGGAGTACATTTAGTGGCCAAAAAAAGATCAAACTCACAAAGGGTTGCAAAATATGGGGTCGGGCGACCGCCAAGTAGAACCAGACACAACCATTTTTGAATGATAAGTCACACTAGCGGAGCTAGTGGTATGACATTTTCTGTAGCATGGGAGATGGTCTCCCAGTTTGGGATCGCTTGTTATATTTCAGGCAGAATCCAGACAGCTATGGATAGCCCTACACCCGCACAGTAAAAACGATGGAATCAATGGTTGAGAGAACAGATGCTCGTAGCTAGGTTAAATTAAATCAAGTATTTAATAGTTCATTCAGTGAAACACCCCATCTTACATGAGTATGCCCATACATGGGGCCTTGGTATAACTTTCATTGGGACTCCAGATGTGGCTCACTGATGAGGCTCAAGAAAACTGCAAGATGTATTGGGTTGCTAGTGCTCAGAGGGGTAGTGTTCTAACCGTTTAGACTGAACTAAGCCTTTTGGACCCAGGCAAGACTCATTTGCACATAGCTTTCCATAGTCTGTAATTTTTTTAAATAATTCTTTTTATTATAAAACAAATACCCATTGCATACCATTTTGCGACATAATTAAGAGATTATACATCATCCAAATTTCCAACCTGGGTTACAGTGAATCAATTAACAATATACAAAACATGACAATTAAGGGGTTTCAGAGACTCTGGAAATGCCCCATTTGTCATGTTCATGGAACCTGGCTGGATACAGATATCTCCTCTATACAAGTTCCAGGGCCCCCACACTTTGCTCCACTTCCCGGGACACCGTCTGGCCACATATACAGATTTTTCCCGGAACATGCACCAGTCCAAATCTTCCTTTCATTTTCGTAGTGTTGCTAATTTGTGGCCCCCCCCCTCCCCAATTTTGTGCTATGTTCCTTTTAGCCACCAGGAGTGCCAGGGTCACCCATTGCTTCGTATAAGAGGTTAGGTCTGTCGGCTCTCAAATATTTAGAAGGCCCTTGCGAGCTTCGGGCTGCAAGTCGACTGTAAATACTTCACGGAGAGTGCGATGTAAAACCCGCGAGTACGATTGTATATGCACACATTCCCATAGTATGTGGATGAAGGTGCCAAAGATCCCACACCCACGCCTGCACTCTCCACTATCCGTTCTGCCCATCCGGACCAAACCTGGCCCGGTGATGTAAATTCTGTGCAGAATCTTTAGCTGCACAAGGCGTAGCCTTGCTTGGACTGCCACTTCCCTTGGGGAGGAGAACGCTGCTCGTCAGTCTTCTTTGTCCAATTCTAGGCCATCTCTAACTCATTTGTCCTGAAGGGACTGGAGTGGATCATCCATATTGTTTATCAATTTTTTGTAAATCAGCGAGACAGACCGCTCAGGAAGAAGACCGTCCAATATCCTATCCTCTAGAGAGGATACGTCAGGAGGGGAGGGTCTGCTAGCGAGGTGGGTCTGGAGTGCGTGTCTGACCTGCAGATATCTATAATACTCCGTGCCAGCCAGATTATATTGCCATTGGAGAGTGGCGAATGGGAGGATTGCACCCCGGACCCAGAGGTTTTAATCTGGGAAATACCAATAAGGTCCACCTATCGAACCGTTTAGTTTGCCAAAGGCTCCCCAGCTTATCGGAACCAGAGGGGAGTAGCCAATGTAAGCCTGCAGTCCTATCCCAGGTGTTTGGTCACTTCATGCCACACGTGAAATGAGTGTGCGGTCGGACCCGTGAGGGGGTACCTACTGGGTTTGGAATAGAGTGCTCTACTATAGCCCCCACCTGGGAGGAGCAATCTATCCATGGCGTACCCTGGGTCATCAGGACGACCATATGTCCCCTGGTTTATCGTGGCCAGATAGGCTGCCCAATAATATTTCCTAATGTCTGGGAGACTAATGCAGCCATCGTACCAGTTGAGGGTGAGCTTAGCGAATGCAATCTGAGGTTTACCGATCCATAAGAGGGTTCTCTGTAGAGTCTCTATCTCTTTAAAATATGACTTGGGAACTGAGTCCATTGATTTTTGGAGGGTGTAGAGAAAGCGGGGTAGAGCCATCATTTTAAAAAGAACGGCCTTACCTAATAAAGAGAGGCAGAGATTTCCAGTGGTTGATATCCCCTTTCAATCTCTGAATGGGAGGTAGGAGATCACGGGTGAACCGTAGCATAGCATTTAATGTATTGAAAATACTGAGGTATCGAAAGCCATCCGTGGCAATCTGTGTCTGGCAGCCTTTCGGGAGAACCGGCGGTTTACCGTGCAAAACCTAAATCACGGCTTTAGACCAGTTTATGGTAAATCCAGAAAAGCTGCCAAATATCGCGAGGATATCTAGTAGGCATATCAAAGAAGCCCTCGAAGATGTCAGATACAGCAGGACATCGTCTGCATACAGCGAAATCCAGTCCTCCCAGTCCAGGGCCCAGCACATACCGCAAATAATTGGATCGCCACGGATCCACGCCGCCAATGGTTCCAACGCCAGAGAGAAGAGAAGTGGGGACAGGGGACATCCTCATAGCCTGTAATATTAGTGAGTGGAAACATAAAACAAACTAAACAAGGCAGGACTGAATGCTCCAAGAGCAACTTCACAGGGTTAAGAAGAATTCAAGCACTTCCACAAATTACTTTTTACCCATCAGTCCATCTCGATGACTCTGGTCCTAAAGTGCATCTTTACCAAAAGAGTCATCCCTTTTAGGTTGAGCCTGGGCAGCGAATGTGCTGCTTTGCAAGGCATGCTGTTATGGAGTATGTACTTAAAGCCCCGCCCACTCTCTTCCCATATTTGTCATTGGCTTGTGTCATTGACATTCGTAAATGCTTGCTTCGGATTGGTTAATATTTAGAGCCTGGGAGCACTATTTTCTTTAATTGGCTTTCTTCTGCCTGTTGCAGGCAGGAAACTCTTGCTCTCGCAAAGCTTTTTTTATTATTTAAGCAGCTCTGCCACCTCAGCTGGGATAATGGCTGACGTTCTTTTCTTTTGTTCATTGGTTTTATTTTTGACAGCGGGTCGTGTCCGCTTTCACAATAGCATGCACACCGCGCTAAATATGCACAGTGGTGGCCACGCTTTTGTTTTCTTATGCGCAGCTCGCCAAAAGGATAATGTTATTTACCCAGTAAGCATTTGTTCTTGGCATGTAGAGTAGGCGGATGAGGTTGAAGGAGCCAAAGCTTGCTGCACTGGACTGGAGTTGAGATGCAGCTTTTAGTGTGGAACTACTGAGCTCCGGCAGGGTGGGGAACCAAGGTTGACATTCCCATGTGGGAGCTATGAGAATCAGTTTTAGGGATGTATGTCTGATCTTCCGAACTACCCACAGAATGAGTGGGAGAGGTGTAAAAGCATAGGCAAATATCCCTGACCAGTTCATCCACATAGCATTGCCTTTGGTAAGCGGGTATGAGAACCTGGAGGCAAAGTTTGGGCTTGCGTTTTGAGTTGTGGCGAGGCAAACAGGTCTATGTGAGGAAATCCCAATTCCTGAAAGTAGGGCAGGACAATCTGGGGATGAAGTTCTCACTCGTGGATTTGCTGTTGTAGTCTACTGAGAAGATCTGAAATCTGATTGTTTACTCCTGGAAGATGTCTTGCCAGGAGATAAATCTTGTGGTGTATAGCCCATTTCCAAATGGCTTGTGCTAGGCGTGACAGTTGGAGAGAGTGTGCCCCGCCCTGTTTTTGTATAAAGTACATAGCTGTCATGTTGTCTGTGCGGACTAGGAAAAGGTTTATCCATGAGGTGACATTGAAAAACTAAGTGATTTATATGGAGACTCTTGCACTTAAGACTCCATAAGCCTTGGATTGTGTGATTTTGTTTGTGAGCACCCCAAGCAGTGAGCAATGTGTCTGCTGTGAGCCCTGTCTGTGGAACAGGGTTTGAAACCAGAAATCCTCAACCATTCATGCCTCCTTAATAACACACTAGTGTCGATCTCTCTAGCAGCGTTGTCAGCAACACCTAAAGCACATCTAATGATTGGAGATGAGCTTCCCTTCCGGCACTAAATCCTGAGCCTTTGCTTTGTGCTCATGTGGGAGATATTGTAGCAATTGCTCCATTTCATCCCAGTGTGTTCTATCATTCCTGGCTAGTAGGGCCTGGGTGTTGGCAATGCAGCAATGACTTGCTGCTTGGGCGGCTACTCTTTTACCAGAGGCTTCTAACAGTTTTGACTCTTTGTCTGGAGGGGAGCATTCCCTGTAGTTTGTGAATTTGCCCGTTAACTGGTATTAGAGACAACTAAAGAGTCGAGAGGTGACTGCCCTTTAAAAAAATCTGGATCAGAGGGAGCAGGCTCATATTTTGTCTCTTTTAGGGGTGAGAATGCGAGTGCGCAGAGGGTCTTTAAAAATATAATCAGCATGTCTCATCATACCTTTGAGCGTAGGTAGAGTCTGGCTTGTACTGAGCATTTCAAATAGGAAATCTTCCTCTAGAGATTCCTTGTGTAACTGTACTCCATGATATTCTGCAGATCCAGCAAGTAATTTGAGACATCCCACATTATCGTCCGGAGGGGCAGGCTTTGCAGGGTAAAGATCTGGGTTGTTACCTGTGGGTGAATCAGTGTAATCCTTCCAGGGATCTACTTGGAAGGAATCATCATCATCATCATCATCATCGGAGGAGGAGGAGGAGGAGGAGGAGGAGAGGGGTGGGTCCCTACATTCTTCCTCATCAAAGGAATATGATAAAGTGTGTCCTCTGACTCAGGTTTGTGCTTCTGAGGCGGTTTAGTTAGGACATGTCCTGTATATGGATTTATATAGAGTTCCTTTTGGTTTGGGTCCAATTTGGGTGTTGGGAAGTCAAAAATTGGATCCTGTTGCTTCTGAGAATATTTTTCAGCTTAGGCACCGAAGGTTTTGATTCCTAGGCAGTTTCTGATTTCGGTGCCAAGGATTTCTGCTCCGAAGCTGTTTTCTGCTTTGAGCCTGAAGGTTTTGGCTTGGTGCATGATTTTGGCCAACTCGATCCTGAGCCGGAAGGCTTAGCGATGTGTTTGCTGAGCCGGAGTGCGGGGCGTCTGAAAAATCTTCTAGGTGACCACTGTGCCCGAATGCGGGGGTGGAACCGCAGCCTTTTGTTTGGGCTGATTTGGATTTTAGGGCAAGAGGTTTTCGGTACTCACGGGATGTTGTCCTTGTGGTAAGTCTTCTTCCATCTCAGAGTTCGATTCCGGAAAAGAGGCGAGTTCCTCTTATTCTTCCTTGGCCCAAACTCGTGCTCGGATCCTTCACCAAAGATGCGTGTATTCGACATTTTGACTCTGCATTTCGCGACGTCGAGCCCGACGATCGTGGAGTATTTTCTTGGATCAAATCATCGGCACGCGTTGCAGTCCGTTTCGTGGTGCTCCGGAGAAAAGCACAAGTTGCACACTTCATGTGAGTCGATGCGTGGATATTTCGCATGGCATGGAGGACAGAATTTGAATGGAGTCTGTTCCATCGACTATGAAGTGGACCGACGTGGTTAGGTCGGACGACCTTCCTGAAGCTTTCTGATCGAAATAGAGGTTTTCCTCAACGGATAAGATATGCAGAAAAGTGGGATACATGTTTGAAACAATACCGACGCGGGTAGAGTGAATTGCGCACCAAGAGGAACCCGAAGAACGGTTTTGAACCAGATGGTGGAAAAAGCAATATAACAATGGAGTCGATGCCCATGCTCACTATCACCGAAAGGAGGAGTCACCTACCTCGTGACTGGAAAGACAACTTGCAAACATCCGGACCCAACACCAGACGGCAGGAGTATGCAAAGCATGTGATCTACAGCTCAACTTTACAGAGATGGATTTCATAATTTTTAAGAGTGCGGCATACCGCACTTTCACTTTCATTGTATCGGACGCGCTCTGTGCCATCACTGCTGCATCCCCGGACTCACATGACACTCGCTGACCCCGCCCCCACTACTCTGCAGCAGAAGCCAGAAGCTGCAGTGTCACTGGTCACAAATGCTATTGCAGTCAGCAGCAGCGAAGTAACTGGCACAGGAATCTTCTAAATGCCCTTTAAATGCAGCATGTGCGTGTGAAGAAGCATTTCTTCAGCTTGTTTTTTATTGTTACTTTCTGCCGCCGTTTGCATTTATTGTCCTTACCTTTACCTAGCATTGGGCTTCTTTTGGTAGGACTCGAGCATGGTTGGGCGTCTTTTCAGGGCTATTCCTGCTTGCTCTGAATTCAATGCCTGGTGGATACGCACACATGTTCTTGCAAATAATTACTTTGTTTAAAAGTAAGTCAAGCCGATAGCTGTGCTGTATCATATGTGTGCAATGTGCACTTTTTATTGTACTGGTGAAATTGGAAATTCACTGACTTGCAACATTGTTCTTTCACTTTTGATGTGAACATTGTTAGGTTAATGAACTCATTGAAAAGGGCGTTGTGTCTGCTTGAGGTGGGGTGATTACAATGTGGAGGCAGTGAGGTATGAGGTGAAAGGTCACCCATGCTGGCAGCTGTTTACATTTATACACTTCGACACTCCCTGCTGTGTCACCTTTTTCACATTCAGAGTCATTAATTCTCTGTAATTAAAGTGTCCATATCATTACCCGCTGTGTCCCCGCCAGCTGCAGAATAAAGGTAAGTCGACTCGTGAAAAGTCTGCATTGTAAAGTAGTTCCTTGCCAGCTATGATAATTGCATACTTTACACATGTTTGAACACATGGATAACATGCATGACCTCCTGCCTAATCACCGATTAATAGAAGGACAAACGTTACCATTTGCAATTGGTCTCCAGTTTGCGTATTGATGTTGTGACATGCGTGATAAAGTGCAAGAGCCCTCGAGCACAAATAAACAAGTATTTGCAATGCAATAGGTCTTGCATTTGCAAGATTTTGAGCTATTGGTATTGTAAATCACAATGCCTTTTATTCATGTGTTTAAAAAACCTGCAATAATAAAAGGCATTGTATTTTACAATACCAATAGGTCAAAGTTTTGAAAATGCAAGACCTATTGCATTGCAAATGCCGGTTTAAAGGGCAACCCACCCGCATCCACTCCAGTCAAAAGTCCATGCTGCCCATTCTCTCCCCCCCCCCTTTTGGCAATGTACACTTTATCACATTCATTTTACAAAATGTAATATTTTTGCAACTGTACTCCTTAAAACTCTTTTGTTTAACCTTGATGCCACTTAGGAACAATCGCGCTTTTGTTATTTCCTGATTTTATTTACATGTTTTTTTTTAGGTGAAAGACTAGAGATTTAAAAATACATCTAATAAAAGATGATACATTGTCAAGTTTAACTGAAAGGAATAATACAGGCATTGAAAAGTTACCAAATGATCACCTCAATTTACCTGTAAAAGGACCACTTGAGAAGAAACTGTCTTGCTGCTTTGGGAAAGCTGGGGCTGCCTTCATGAGGTTTGAGGACCAAGGTGACCACATTGTCGAGCCAGTTCGCCCACTGATCTAAAGAGCTTTGTTGCTGTAACGCCAGTTTGAAGTCTTGTTCAAGCTTTTGCACCATACCCTCTTCACATTGACAGACCCAAGATGCCTGTTCCTAAAATCATAAAAACACTTTGGTTCAGATTGATGCAAGCCTTTACCACATTACATCAACTTACAATTTTAGAAATCCACAAGATCCATAACATTCTGCTGGGCAACAATCATTTATAGAGAGCCTGTAAATGCATGCTTTGATAGCTGTAAAGTAACTTATGACCACTGTCTTCCTTAAAACGTTCACTTTGCAACCATTACTGCTTACCCAAATATCCTTCACAAACCTTTTTTCAGAGTTGCTGTTAAAGATGTTCTCAAAGGTATTAAGAAAGCATTTCCTTGAGTAAAAAGTTTTTGGGAGACAAAGTGGTCCTTGCAATAATCCTTCCCTGACTGAAATCTATTTAGCTAAATTGCCTTACTTTTTAAAAAAGATTTACAAAATATTTTTTCATATCAATTTTCTAAAATAGTGACTTTAAAATAACAATGGGTGTCTATTTTTTAAAGAAAGCATAGAAAACTTGGCCAATATAGCCTGTGGGAAGCAGTTAAAAATGTACCTACTCTTGGAGGCACAACTTTACCAGACACTAACCGTAACTACACTCACACATGCAAATTGCAATATCAGAGATGATCACATCCCATCAACGGCAGGCTTATGCTTTTCAGACTGCTTCTCTGTCTTTGAAGAAATACACAAATACATCAAATTGCAGCATTATCTCATCCTCATTTCAGACTACGACTAAACGCAAGTCAAATTTCCTTGAATCTACTTTTGGTTATACTCAATGTGTTAGTAATTGGCACAATGCAAGACAATTCACAATAGTACTCTTTAATGTACACTTTCTTCTATGGTTAATACACATTGAAACAGTAATTTATATTTACCATAAAAGAAAATGTATTTGATGAAAGAAAGAAAAAATGACTTACTTGTAAATGCAGTCCTCCAGCATTGGTAGTTTTGCAGCTACAGTTGCTCTTTTTTGTTTGAGTTCCACTGAATGGCATCTATACAGTAGCACTTATTTGCCAAGCATTACAGACTATATGTTCAATTCAGAGTGGACTTGACAATGAGACAGGGGTCGCACTTTGATTCTGTACTGACAGCTCTTTTTGTGGCACTGCTTTGTTAGTCTTTATTCTAGCTTGTGAATCTACCTAAGATTCAATGCTAGTGATGGAAGCAACTCATCTAACTATTGTATCCAGCATTTGTACTTTTCATACATTCACATGGGACCCACCCTCCTATTTATTCCTACCAAGCTCTGAACTTCTGGCAATTTGAGCCTCTGAGAAGCTGTACCTTCAACTTAGTCACCAGAATTCAGGTCACGTAATCGGATGAACTGTATATGTGGTGTATTGCGGTTTTAACATATACACTTGATCATGTAAACACAGACCATCGAGGATTCCTAGGCTGACAATGTGGATAAATTCAAGCATGTGAATACATGAAAGATGTAATGCTGTCGAAAAATAAATGAATGGCCCGACATTCTTTTTATAAATCATAGGTTACAAAATGCCTATACAGGTAATGCATTAAAAAAGTCATACTAATTCGTAAAATTAGGTAATGTACATACTAATTAGTGTGAAACATTATTTACACATTGTAAATTGGTATGGTATGCTACACGTGTGCCATGTATATGGCTCAGAACGCAGTGACTACTAAGCGTTCTATAAAATGCTCCAGTGGGTAATTTATTATTTATATTACAGATTGACCCAATAGTTGTCCATAAGGAAAGCTTTAATGCGTCTGTAGGTATGCCTGAAAAAACATCACACCAGGTTAGAGTTCAAAGCTTTTTTCTATGCACCACTCTGTTGCTTTCAATTTAGAATTTTCTCGACTACCCAGGCAAGTGGTCATGATATCCCAGTTATAAACGTACAAGAAATGTCACCAAAGTTTAATCAGCTGCACTTCCAACATCCAAGCAGAACAGTACCCCATGTTTCTCTCGAACCCAAGCACATCCGATGACTAATGAATAACGGAGGTATTTAGATGTAGTAGTGAAGGCGAGAAGCACACCGCGACAAGGCTCAGGTATGAAGAAATATTGGTACGTTATATATCCCACTCCAAAGAGAGTTGTAGAGCGGTATCCATCATCTTAAATGTTAAATATCCAGAATTATAGGTATATTCAAGATCTGTACTCATGTTCTTGTGCACACCGGTGATTTAGGTAAAGCACAAAATATTTGATAGCGAGTGTCCAAAATGGAAATCTTGCAACGGAACAGAAGGAAAAAAAAATGCTACTACTACTACTACTAATTCAAAAGCATAGACAGGTGGAATATGTTAAAGACTAGTGAATAAATTAAACTGCACAATAAACTACAGGTAAAGAGAAAAACTATTTACTACTAAATAGTGATTTTGCTGCTTTTAAAAAAAAAAAAAAAAGAAGGATTCATATACTGTGCATATTCCACCATCTGGTGGCTGTGATTTGAAAGTATAGCTTTTGTGCTGCACGAGTAGTGCACTTCGGGTCAACCATGGGTCTGCTTGAGAAGGAGTAGTTTCTGTCCTGTAACTCCAGTTCTGTAGTAGGGTTATCTCTGTTATAGTCATAATCTAGTGAATAGTCCCACCCATGTGCGTGGACCCCAGAGCAATCAAAAATAATCTCTTAAAGTGTCGAAAAAATGCAGAACTGCACAGACACTTGAGAGAATTAAAGACAGATAATGCGGCAACCTATAAAACCAGGCTACACTGTCCAGTACTTCAACTAGAAATTCCACCAAAAATCCACAAACAGCAAAGCCTGTCCAGATTTCCCTTGCCTCAGCAGCAAAACCCCTCTGGAATGATAGAGAGTAAGACCTGGGCAGACAAGTCCCATAGGCTGCCATTATGTGGCTCAGAACAGGATACTGTGCCTTTAAGAACTTTCCAGAACTTCACAGTATCCCAGAATGCACTACAGGTCCCTTTTACTTTCAGTTCTTTTTTCCAGCTCCTGCAAGCAGGACCCTGGAGCATTGAGCTCTCCCTTTTCAAGGGTTTATTGGTGATTTTTCACTTTAGTTTCAAGTGAGTGCTTTCTAAAGTACTTTGGTGCTTTTCTTCCTGGTTTTTGCACCCTTTGATGTCAAATATGCCTGCATTATTTGACAAATGTCCGGAGTGCTCCAGGAAGTAGGCCAAATCAGATCCCCATGAGGTGTGTATCCTCTGCCTTCCCTCTTCCCATGTCCCAGAGGAGTGTGTGATTTGTCAGGGCTTCTCTGGCAGGACCCTGAAGGACAGAAAGAAGATCAGGCTTCAGGGCCTTGAGGAAAGAAGGCTGAAGGCGCAAGGTGGGTCTGGAGGGGCTTCCTCTGCCCGTGCTGAGGCCTCTGGGGGGCTCCCCAGGGGCAGGAAGACCAGCAAGCGTCCCCATTCTCCGTTCGGGTTGATTGCACTGACTACGGCGTCGAGAGGGATGACTACAGTCTGTTCCCCATCGTCTAGGGTGAAGCGACGTCGACGCTCAACGTCGAAGGAACTGAACAGACCGCCGTCAGTCTCCTGTGACGATTTCGTCGTCATCCTCGTCGAAGTCGTCGATCGACGTCGAAAGGCCCGGCGTCGGCGCTCGACGTCGAGGCGACACCGCCGTTCGTCGTCGGCGAAAAGGAGAAGATCGTCATCGAGTAGATCGCCGTCGAGGCGCAGGAGGTCGCCGTCGAGGCGCAAGAGGTCGTGGTCGAGGCGGACGAGGTCGCCGTTGAGGCGGACGAGGTCGCCGTTGAGGCGAAGGCACTCGCTGTCGAGGGAGAGACGTTCGACGCCGAGGAAAAGACGCTCAACGTCGAGGGACCGACGCTCGCCGTCCGGTCGCCGTTCTTCGACGCCGAAGAGACGTGGAAGGAGGTCTGACGCCATATGGAGGTTCGCCAACGTCCTAGGCTGGAAAGAAAGGCGGATCACCGGGCTCGGTGTACTCCGAGGTGTATTACTTAATGAGCATGATCCCACAGCAGCGTCAGACACTTATACGGAGATTCTGATCGAAGCCTGCAACAAATTAGCACCTCTCAAAACCTCCCACCGGACTAGAAAACGCCCATCAGCCCCCTGGTTCTCTGAGCCGCTCAGACTTCAGCGCCAGTACTGCAGAAACCTTGAACGGCAGTGGCGCCGTAACTTGAACACATCTGACAAGATTAGTTACAAAAGCGCTCTCACTAACTATAAAAAAACTCATAAAAACAGAAAACCACATACTATACAAGCCAAATTAATGAGGCGAAAAACTCCTCAGGGAAACTATTTCAAGTAGTAACCTACCTGTCCAACCCATCTGTTCCTCAGTCAGAAGGGTCTCAAGCCCTTTCTGATGCATTAGCAAAATTTTTCGAGGACAAGGTTAGAGCCATTTTTAACACATTTACACCTGAGGTAACGACCATTCCCTCTCATTCCACAGCTGACACCGGCCCCTCATTCGCAGGTTTTGAACCTACCTCCTGTGAATTTATTCAACCACTGATTGCTCGAACCAAATCCGGCTCACCTTTAGACCCTTGCCCTCCAAATATCCTCAACCTCATCTCGGAGGTTATTGCCCCTCCCCTAACCACCATCTGCAATGCAATGTTCGAATCCGGTGTATACCCTCCGCAGTGGAAAAAAGCAATAATCAAACCGCTGCTAAAAAAACCTAGTCTAGACCCTCTCCTTCCTGCTAGTTATAGGCCCATTGCCTGCCTTCCATTCCCTGCAAAGATCTTTGAAAAGATCATGAATATCCAGCTGTCAAATTACATCCATCACAATAATCTACTGGACGACACCCAATTTGGGTTCCGACAGGGCCACGGAACAGAGACGGCACTGCTGAAAGCAGCAGATGAGATTAGGTCTACGATGGATAATGGAGGAGCCGCAGTTCTAGTACTCCTGGACCTATCTGCGGCCTTCGACACGGTCGACCACGCCACCTTGATTGACCGTGTCGAAGCCATAGGAATCACATGCAAAGCAAAAAACCTCTTGGCCTCATTCCTGTCAAACCGTCCACAAACAGTGAAACTAGGCAATTTCACATCTCAGACCTTCTCCTTGCCATGTGGAGTACCACAGGGATCCTCGCTAAGTCCGACACTATTTAATATCTATGTGTCGGACCTGGCGAGGGTCATAAAATCCTGTGGAATCTCCCTCACTACCTACGCTGACGACACCCAATTGGTGTTGTCAATATACAATGACGGAATTTCAGTAGCAGACAATTTCCAAATGGGAATGAAGGCAATAAGCTCCTGGATGTCATCCAACTGTCTTAAACTCAACTCTGATAAGACAGAAGTGATGACATTCGGGAGGCTTCAACCCACCTGGTCCCCTCAATGGTGGCCTCACCAGATGGGACAACCACCAGAACCTGTGACGAAGGTACGCAACTTGGGCGTTATCTTCGATAATAAACTGACATTCCAGCAACATGTAAATGCTGTGGTTTCCTCTTCCTTCCACGTACTTAAAAGGATAAAAAAACTAATCCCATACCTTCCGCCACATGCAGGTAAAACCTTGGTCAGTACATTAGTATTCTCCAAAACTGATTACTGTAACGCATTGCTACTCAATACACAACAAAAGGTTCTTACTAAACTGCAAACCGTCCAGAATGCTGCCACCAGAACTCTGCTATCTATCCCTAGATTCGCATCGGTTTCCCCTTACATCCGACAATTACATTGGCTACCGGTGAGGAGCCGCATCAAGTTTAAGGCTTTATGCATTGCATACAAGGCTATTCACGACCAAGGACCCCTATTCTTAAGAAGAGCCTTCCGACCGCTTGAACATACTAGAACTCTGCGGTCATCCTCAGCGCACCTACTCAAGGTCCCCCGTACAAGAAGGGCCAACTGGGGCGACAAACGCTTTGCTGTGGCCACAGCTATACTGTGGAACGCACTTCCTCTAAACATCAAGTGCGCTCCGACCCTTCTTAAATTTAGAAAACAACTAAAGACATGGTTGTTCCCTGCCTAATCCCCCTCCTCCTCCGGAGAGTTCTGCAACCACAGCGCCGAGACACCCCAGGGTATTTGCGCGCTCTAAAAATCGCCAAAAATAAATAAATAAATAAATACCCCGTTCGGTTACACCCCCGCCTCCATTGCCAAGGGGTCTCCCTCCGAGGGCCCCTACTCCTCCTCCTCTACCACCACTTATGCAACCTGTACCTCGACCTCAGTTGCCAGAAAAGCCACCTCCGGTCCTTCCGAGGTCAGTCTCGTTGCCCAGACTTCCGACCCCTCCCAAGGGGACCCCTAAACCGGAGACCCGGGCCAGACCAAAATAGCCCGCTCCGGTGGAACCGGCGGATCGACTGAAGCCAAGGAAGTCACGATCACGCTCCGGACGGAGAGGGAGATCGAGGAGTCGACGTAGATACTCCACCAGGGCAATACGTCGCCATAGGAGGCGGGGATCTAGGTCCTGCACGGACTCCTCCAGGTCCAGCACAGGACCTATTCACTGACCTTTATTCCTGTTCACTTCCAAAGAGACAGCTGCCGCCATGTTACTAAGTGGGAAGAAGGGAAGGTGTGACAAACGTTACTATGGTACAAACATTACATAGGTGGACCTTCCTCGACTCCTTTGGCCAATGACTCTACCCAGGCTACCTAACAGAGCAAGAATATCTGATAGCGTCTGTATGCATCACAAAGGCAACAACATGAACAGCTTTTATTCAGCTTGATGGATTGCTTGATATGTAGAATATTTCAATTCTTACAACTCTAGGAATTCTATTTTGCTTAACAATTTGGTCCCCAAATTTTTAAACAAGAAATGATGGTCACAGAGAAAAAAAAAGACATGGAGACAGAAATTACCTGAACATTGGCAAAGTCCACT
Source organism: Lissotriton vulgaris (assembly GCF_964263255.1). Lineage (NCBI taxonomy): Eukaryota > Metazoa > Chordata > Amphibia > Caudata > Salamandridae > Lissotriton > Lissotriton vulgaris. The sequence goes on along the minus strand of NC_141700.1, from coordinate 79,265,501 downwards.
CGATTGAGATCACTGAGCATCTGGTTGATCTGAGAGGTATTTTGGAGCACCGCCCGTGCTGCCTGCGCCAGGTGATTTAGGGATGTATATCTTCGTAATGTCTGAGCAAAGGCACTTACTACCCCAACCTTGAAATGAGGTCATAAAATAACTAGAGTTAATCTTCCAACATACATAAAGCGGTGTCAAAATGATAATTATGAATGTTTAGGGCAAGAATCACAGACATATGACCTCTCATGAACAAACCTTTGTAATATAGGTGACTTGTTGATAGCTGTAAGCAGTCTTATACCAATTACCCATCCATGTCAAGAGTATTAGTGTTGTAATTTTACACTGAAAATGAATATGCTGTTCTAGGAGTCAAAATGTAAGAGGTAAGACTTGTAGTGAATCATTGGCTCGCAATTAGCTAAAACACTTTTTACCTGCTGATTAATCTGCCAATCTCAATTATACAGAAAACATAATTGTAAAGAAGTAATGAATAAAAAACACATTTAGCACTCCGGTACACTTTAACTTCAGCAACAAGCAGGGTAAAAACTGTAAAATCGTGGACAGAACACATTTTACAATAGAGAATTCAACATTGTAAAGTGACAAGGTGCAAGAATGCTCAACAGTGCCAACTAAGTGATTCAATTTCACATGGAGATCAGAGTAGGAACAAATTAGGTAGGCAATGCTTCTAGCATAGATTGTGGAGGTGTTTTTTCCATCAATTAAAAGAAGAGATCTATGATGGATTTCAACTAAGTAACTTCCCCGTCTTCATAATGAAATCTTTGAGATTCATAAATATTGAACTGGAACAGCACCATAATCCCTAAATCCAGTAGAGGGGAAAACTAAGCTAAAGAAGAAAAACAGATAAACTATGCAAATAAGTTACTGTGAAAGGCTGGGCCAATCAAGGTGCTTTGGACCAAGTCCATTTAGTGGACTGATATCCTGTTGGCTTCCATGTGGATCTGGTGAATGGGTCATTTCTTGTAAGGGCTTCCAGAGCTGCTTTCTCGCTTGTGGCATGGGCCCTCTGATTTCCGGGAAGAGGCTCATGAGGGGTACATTAGACTTTAAAGAAAACAAATGATTCAGGGAAGATCAATACAGCCATTGACTGCTTCAAAGATGCCTAAACAACAAGGACAGACCCACGATTTGCAACAAACTTTAAATAATTTGTTATATCTTAGGTTATCGTTCCATTTCTTAACTTTTACAAATTTGAGAAGGATGGCAACAATACCATAGAAGTCAAATGACTTTTGAAGCCAAGTAAGGGGGATGAGTTTTTGATGGAACATTAAGGCAATGGTATACTTTTGAAGGCTCACGAGAACACTGTTGCTGGATTTCACCAACTTTTTAGTGGGTTTAATAACTATTAAAAGGCCCTTTCCAGGAAATGTTCTAATAGTCTACCTTATGCTGGGTGGTCCTTCCTAATGGCTAAGAGTTCTTTTAACTCCCAGGAAATGTGGTGTATTTTCTGTGTGATAAAACACTATAAAACCATTCAGGCAATCTTTCAAAGTCGAAGTCATGAAAAAGATACCAGAGAAGGACATTGGGATAAGCAGTAAATAGCAGACACATGCATACATAGTAAACACAGAAACATCTAACCAAATATAGAAAATTCTGAATAGGTCTTTTGCTGACATGTTCTTGCAACATCTGCTTCTGCAGAAAACGTGCAGAACTTCTTCCATTAGTCCTTTTTGCAGGACACTTTGTCCCTGTCAAAAAGTACACAAGTTCAAGGGATGATTTAGAAGAGTACCAAATTAAAAAAAATTAAGTAAGGAGTGAGGGAGATATGGTTAATCTAGCCACCAAGTCTCCCTTCACTAGTCCTCTAAACTCACATGAAGAGGGTGCATCTGGATTTCTCTTGATTGGGACTAAAGAACTAGGACAGTAGCGATCATACCCTCCTTGAGACAGGTCCTAATGAGCATTTTAACTCCCTAGGCAGCCGATCTCTAAACTGGTTTATATGGTTCAAACAGGGCAGAACTGTAGTAGTCACAAATTGTAGATAGAAATGCTATCTAGATAGAAACAAAGCATGGAAGACCAGGGCAACAACATTCATAAGTCTGCCCTTCTTGTCAACAGGTGCCGATGAAGTGAAATAAAACATTTTTCTCCCCTATAGGCAATCAAAGAATCCATTGGAATTCTCATTGACCGAGGCTAGATTGACAGATTCAACAGATGAAGTCTGTCCAATCTGAAAATGCTGAAGTCACCACCACTTGTCCTCCAAAATGCATCTTATTGATCTGATGCATCAGTGAGGAGGACTCTTTATGGAGCAGGTTATACCGCAGCATGATCATCGTCCTCAAGAGGCGAGAAACTTCCATTTGAGGACATTGCTGCTCAAGGTACTGCCTCAGCCAGATTCAGGCACCGAAGAGTATAGAGTGTCATTCTCTTGAAACGGCAGTAGGCAGGATTTTGGAGCATTTCTTAGGTACTACATACTATAAAGGCTGGACTGCAATCCGCTTTTTTTCTTAACTCCAAGTTCCATAAATTGGGTGGTCTAGACACTGAAAGTTGATAGCAATGTTTCAAGGGAAAAAGGCATCTTGGTATAGTCAATATTCTCAAATGATGGAGGAGCCCCTAACACAGTAGGTCATAGATGGTGAAAAGTTCCTTCACAAAGAGTTCTCATTCATGGCTTTCAGTGCTTATGCAAATGGCAGTAATGGGGTAGGTTCCATGATAGAACCAGTGGTGTGCAAATGGAACACACCAAGTTCCAAGGTGGAATTATTGCCTCATGTGGCCCTTTTGCTACGATTGGAGTCTGATGCAGCGGACCCAGTCCACTTTATAAGAAAAAATAGCTTAGCTCTCTTGTAACTTTCAACTTTTGACTTCCTATACGGCCCTTGATATGTCACAATTCTCAAAGGTGTGTAATATAACATGTATGGTGCCTGTGCCTTAATTTTTCCAGGACACATTACACCCTGAGAACACTTATCAATGAGAGGCGCAAAACTGCAACATACATCATTTCACAACTGAAGGGTGTAGAGATTGTGGGTTTAACAAAAGTAAAGATGCTCAAACTCTGAAAAAACAAACAAGTAAATATTCTTCAGCAGTATAGTGCTATAATTATACAAATACCTGTGTAAGAGGTGTAACATCATATATTGCAATATGATGAAAATTAAATGATTTCTAAGGCAGTACAACCCTGGTCTCACGAGCAACACCGGTTCTTGCAATAATGCATGGACAACTTTACCTTTGTTTGAATAATCTGCTGGGGAAAGTCACTCATTGCATTGGTCAGCCACCCTTCTAAACTCTTTGCAAAGTTTCGGATAGCTTGTGTCAAGGTGCCTGGAAAAAAAAAATGACAATATAGTAAAAAATATGTTACAATTTTCCTACTGTGGAAAACTTAACATATATCGGACTACATTCATTTGAAATATACCTCGACTTTGATAGTAGACAACAGAAGAGCTTCTCTTGGGAGGCATCAAAGAAGGTTTCAAATGCCAGCAGCTTCTGGCAGTACAAACTTAGGAACATGTGTAAATATGTCAAGTATCAGCGTAGTAATGTGATTTGTTGAGCAGTACGGTGGTGTTGGGGGCAAGTGCAGGTAGGCATTGCCACATTCATGAAGGCTAAAGGAGTATGATCCATCAGTTGTGCAACATGAAAGGTACATACATTTGATCCTGATGCTCCACCATGTGCATCTTTAAAATCATTCAAACATACAGTGCCATCTACATACTGGATCAAAAGCATTTTCAGAGATTGAATATTGATGATCTCTAAGAAAACATACTAACTGGATACAACAATTTGTCTTTATAAATCCAGTTAGAATTTAAACCCAGCACTACAAAAAACCTTAGTAGTCATCGCCTACTCAGGTCACAGTATGGAAGCTTCTGTTTTCGGTAAGACATGAACTCAATGGTTTCAGAATGGGCAGCAGTCATAGGTGGCGAGTTTTGATGAGAAGTACTAGGGGTCAGATCAATACATTTCCAGGTATAGGGAATTTAAAGGGGATAATATGTCTAAAATGAAGAAATAAATGTAATTCGCTATACTAGTTAATCATTGGAAAACCTTTGCTAACGTAAACATTAAGATAGAACACTCCATTAAAGAAAATAATGACCATTCAATCACAACAATAATTTCTATTAAAGTCCATTCTATCAAAGTGCCAGTTTTGGAGTCAGTTGATGTAGTTTGCACACAATAAATTTGTCTAGTCGATATAGTCACTGATGGTGAAAAGAAAACTTGTCTGAGAACGACATTTGGAACAGTCAAAGCAGCAACATTTATACCACATTTTGAAGATAGGCCTTACTACTTTTGGAAATGCACTTCTATTACATCTGATCCTAATGACTTAGAGAAGGGTGTTTTGTGCACTTCTTATTTACAACCTGCTTGGATCCTTGAAACAGGGAGTCTCAGCCTGTCCACTTTGGTTTTCTAACTAGCTGATAAAGCAAAAAGCCAGAACCCAAAATCTTTTAGCCTCCTTAGAAGTGCCATAGACTTAGCTCTTGCTCGTTTATACACTTAGTACAACTATGGTATAATCTGCTTGGCTTATTGTGAAGGTTGACCCAATGGCTCTTACACTAGCTGAGGGCCTAGTTTCCAAATGATTCAGTTCCATACCAGTCTCTTGAACTGTTATGATAGACCTTTAGATGTAACGAAAATATTTCATTCAGAGGAATTCAGAAAGCAGGATATTGGTCTTGTTGTCAGATTAAGTATTTTCTGAAATTAAAGGGCATCTTAGTGCTTAGAAGACAGTGTGCCCTCTGAAGAATACACTTTATTAATTTGTCCACAAACTAGAACCAAGTACCAGATGTCTTGGTCTGGAATGACTGTTCATGCCTCAGAGGTTACCCGAAGCTATAGTCCATATTGTCAAAGGCTTCTGTAAATTATGTTTTGAGAAGAGTGAGGCTTCTGTCACTCATCTAGGTTCATAAAAGTTATCTGAAGCCAGTCTCAAAAACGATGTTGCGTAATAGAAAATGTTCTTTGGGTTGAATTCGAGCTAAAGGGAAGGACTGGGAAGCAATACTGCTGACAATGAAGGCTTCTCAATGTTTGTCAACTGTTATGTTCACATCTTGCAAGTCTACAGTACACACAAAGTTGGATTCTTAGAAGCCGCCAATAGTGCATGATTACAGTGGTGAGCTGGCTTGACAACAATATTATGAAATTCAGCTCAGACAAGGCAGTAGTTTTGGTAGTATCCAGTTCCAAATCTGCTTAGATTACCACCTTGTCTATGGCCACTTGAATTAGGAGACACCCTAGTACCTGCTATCTCTGTCCATAATCTTGGATTTCACTGTGATGCCAACTTATCTTTGGCAGGCCAAGTAAGCCAGCCACCTATTATTGAGACTGTTATTTAAGATTCTACCATATTTGCCAGCAAAGACTTGTCCTTTGGTAGTTCAGGTGACTATACTGAGTCACATAGAGTATTGAACTTTCTAAACCCAGTTTAGGTGAATACAAAGAAAACAAAATGACTCAAACAAACTTGCTTTGGAAATACCTTAAAAAGAGGGTTCTTATCAAGGTCATTTGCCGTTTTTTTTGTGCGTTTTTTTTTTTTTTAGATTTCCACCCACCTTGGACTAGTCCATATCCAATATAAATATGAACAATTCCATCCCACTCATGAGTTAAGATCAGCCACTTTCATATTCAGTGTACCCCAGTAAAACAAACTAGGTAAGGTGGGTGCATCTTCATTTAAGATTATAAACTAGATGTTGACGTTCTGTAAGGCACAAAAACCCGGCTTTACCCTCTCTGGCAGATTAAAACTGGCTATCTGAACGAGAGTGCTTGCTGTTTTCCACCTGTAGTTTTTAGTGCCGGACCAGATGTTGGGTATAAGAGCACCATATTACCCTAAATGCAGGATTCTTTTTATGTATTTTGATGAATGTGAAGGAATGTTTCTGCCAAATACATCTTACAGTATATCCAGCAGGTAGACCGAAATTTTAATGCTTATGAATATTAAAAAAGATCCAATGAGAAACCAGTAGATTAGCGGAGAGTTTATACTGGGCACTTAAATTGGTTCACAAAGAAGATTGAAGCAATCTCAGGCACCTCCTACCCAAGTCCTTATTCTTTTGTTTCTTAGTAGAACTCAAGCACCACAGGTTATCTCACGTGGAGCCTCCTCCAGCAATGAAATGGCACTGCCAGGGACCACATGGTTTCTCAGAGTGCAACAATTAGCTACGAAACCCCTTCCTACAAAGCGCAGGAATGCAAATGTCTGCTGGTGACTGAAAACTATCAAATAATATTGGTCCATATTCCACAAGTCATCTTGGAGCAATAACAAGCCTAGATTCATGAGGTAGCATTAGGGGCCTGCTGGAAGCCTTAAGGGGAATGTATGTAGAGTAGTGCCAGACTAGGCCACCCTCTGGTCAGTGTTATCCTAGTGGGGAACATTGATGTTAAACTGCCTTAACAAGCCATTTCTACCATGCCTTCTTTCTTGTTCTCAAGTTCCAGCTTGAAAATGTAAGATTACCTTTCTGATTGCATGTCTTTACACTACAGACTCTCAAGTTGTTTGTATGGGAAAACCCGTTGTGTCCATACCGTCCTTTCAAGTGTCTCCTCCAACGCAGTCCCAACTTTTGTACTTCCAACTTCTATCTGCTCTTCACTATACATGCACCATTTCCACACACATTTGATCTACTCTACTCAGCTTCAAATGTCCTTTTACTGGAGACTACTACCCTTCACACTCATTTCACTCTTCAAATGGCCAATCTGTGTCCTGGACTGGTCCATGTATAAACATAAGTTACTTACCTGTAAACTGTGGTTCTCCAGTATTGGTGTCTTTCATAGATTCACATGCTTGAATATTCCCCGCCGTCGAAGTAGGAGTCCCACGGTACTTAAAATAGCAGTAATATATGCATATATAGATGAAAAAATGACAATCATACATGTATACATATAGAGCAATCCATACTAATATAAGAGCAATCCATACTAATATAATAAAGAGAGAGCCCAAACCTTTGAGGGGCTAATCTCAGGAACCACAGAACCAATCACAACCCCCAATACAGCGTTGGAAAGGGCAATTGCAGCAGAAGAACATAGGCTATGCAGACGCCCACCATATACATTTAAAAGGTAAAAGAACCGTGCCAGCAAAGTAGTCCCTTGTGGGCGTGTCTGCTGTGGGCGTGTCGAACGCTGGGGGCGTGTGGTACGTTCCGCCCTTCATGCCATGTCTCATATGGTGTGCTAATCCCACCCTGCTCCCTTTAAATACCCCTGCACTCCATAATCATAACCCACCCTTACTCCTTAAAATACCCCAACACCCTTAAACACTAACCCATCCTAACCCTATAAATATACCCGGTACCCCAAAACCCCAACCTATCCCTAAACCCTAAAAATACCCCTGTACCCCAAAACCCAAACCTAGCCCTGAACCCTATAAATACCCCTGTACCTCAAAACCCAAACCTACCCCTGAACCCTAAACATACCCCTGTACCCCAAAACCCAAACCTAACCCTGAACCCTAAAAATACCACTGTACCCCAAAACCCAAACCTACCCCTGAACCCTAAAATACCCCTGTACCCCAAAACCCAAACCTAGCCCTGAACCCTTAAAATACCCCTGTACCCCAAAACCCAAACCTACCCCTGAACCCTAAAAAAACCCTGTACCCCAAAACCCAAACCTACCCCTGAACCCTAAAATACCCCTGTACCCCAAAACTAGCCCTGAACCCTAAAAATACCCCTGCACCCCAAAACCCAAACCTAGCCCTGAACCCTTAAAATACCCCTTGTACCCCATAACCCAAAACTATAACTGAACCCTTAAAATACCCAAACACCCCAAAACATATACCCCAATACCCATACTTACCTTATCCAAACATTAAAAAAACATCCTTTTAATATTCATGCATTTACAACAAATTTCTTTGTAAATGTATGTGTGGTAAAAGCATATAAAATGTAATGCCATGCGTTATAATGGCATTGTGGAGTCATGGTACTTTCGTAATGAAAGTATGCGGAGTGATAGTATGCGGAAAGAAAGTTGCGGAATAATGGGTGTTTACCTTCCCCCCAGTAAGTACATTGGTGGCACGGCGGCCCACATCTCCAGCAACATACTCATATTTTTTCACCACCCATTTGAAAAATGCACAGGTCCCTCTCATTGATGGCCAGCACAGACATACACTTTTAGACACACTTCCCGCCACAAGTTCTAGAATTGCGAACTTTAGAGCTGGGGAGCTACGTTCGAATCTCGGCATCAGCTCAACATCCTGTGATTCCAGGCAAATCCCTTTGTCTCCCCGTGCCTACCACAAATGAATGTGTTCTACTGTAATGTAAATTGTGCTCATGCCATGTTGTCAAGTTCGCGCTATATATTATTGCAAGGAAAAATAAAGTAGGGAAACTCGAGTTCACACACTACTGAACGCGCACTCTTAAGTGCATCAGCAGTGCACTGTGAATCGGAGCGTTTCACAGGCCTGTCACAGATAAGAAATGCTATCTAAACAAAATCCTACAAAACAATATACTACTGGTCGGCAGCAATTCATACCCGGACAACGTCGGAACAGGCTGCTAGTTAGATATAAAGGTATCATACAGTTAAGAAAGTACCATAGAACAGAATAGGCCCATAGCACCCTAAGGGAGAATTCACTTTAGTAACATATCAGTGTCATTTTAATGGTCCACATTCCAGCCAATCAGGCTGCAGCACCCTCTAGAACCTTCTCCTCAGAAGCTCAAGTCCTCAGATTTTCGTAGCGCAAAGTGTCCAAGAGTGCATGAGGAGAAGAGAGCCTCTGAGGGGAGGAAGGGTAGTCGCATGTGAATCTATGAAAGACACAAATACTGGAGAACCACAGTTTACAGGTAAGTACCTTATGTTCTTCTCCAGTATTAGGGGTGTTTTTCATAGATTCACATGCTTGAATAAGATTAGAAAGCAGTAAAGCACAACATGAGTCATAAAGGTAGCATAAAACAAAGTACATAACACCATTCAACGTAAAACTGTGCATACTATGATTCAAGAGAAAATACCTTTATGACTGGAGGCGGGAAGCAACAGAGGCTCACCTTTTTGGAAAAGATTCCGTAGCACCGCTTGTCCCACAGCCGCGTCTGCGGCGTCTGCTGAACCGAGACAGTAGTGCTTTGTAAACGTGTGTCTGCTCGACCACGTGGCAGCTCTGCAGATGTGGCGTAGAGGCACTCCCGCAAAGAGGGCTGTGGAAGTTGACACCGCCCTTGTGGAGTGAGCTTGTACAGGAGTAGAGAGGGGCTTTCCAGCCAGTTGGTGGCAAAAAGCAATGGCAGAGGAAATCCACCTAGTGATGGATTGTTTGGTATCTGGCTGTCCTTTGCAGATTGGTCCATAGGCCACGAAGAGCCGATCTGATTTTCGAAAAGGCACAGTGCGTTGAATGTAGAATTTCAAACAACGGTTTAAGTCCAAAGAATGCAGGGAACGTTCTGCAGGAGACTGAGGATTAGGGAAAAATGTCTTAAGGATGACAGGTTCATTAAGGTGGAAATCGCTTGGAACCTTAGGAATCAATTTTGGATTGGTGCGTAGTGTAACCGCTTCTCTAGAAAACTGAAGAAAAGGAGGTTGGATCGTAAATGCTTGAATGTCACTTACTCGCCTGGAGGATGTTAGTGCAAGTAGAAGAGCAACTTTCCACGTGAAGAATTTTAAGCCCGCTGAATGGATGGGCTCGAAAGGAGGTAGGAGGAGCTGAGACAGGACCAAATTTAAGCGGCAAGCAGGCGGAGGGCGACGAATGGGCGGAAACATCCGAAAGAGGCCCTTGAAAAACTGTTGGATAATTCGAGAGGAATATAATGACGTGAACCATCATGACGGAAGCGGGAGAGTGCTGCCAAGAAGACTTTAAGAGTGGAATGAGAAAGTCCTGATTTTGCAAGGGACAGGAAAAAAGGCAACATCTGTTCAGGCTTGGCGGTCATTGGATCCAAGGCTTTAGTGTGGCACCAGACACAGAAACGCTTCCACTTCAGTTGATAGGTTTTAATGGTGGATGGAGCGCGAGCATGAGCCAGCACTTCTCTGCAATCTGCGTCGATATTCAGACGTGCAAACTCATTGTGTTCAGGTTCCAGGCATGTAGCTGGAGATACGCCGGATTTGGATGGCAGATTTGCCCCTGCTTCATTGTCAGGAGGTGAGGCAGAGGATGAAGCGGAATTGGATCTCTCTGAGAAAACAGGAGGAGATCCATGAACCATGGGCGCCGTGGCCACCTGGGTGCTATTAGGATGACATGACAGGGCTAAAGCCTCATCCTGTGTAACAGGCGCAGAACTAGAGGGAGCGGAGGGAAAGCGTAGATGAATTTGTTCGACCAATTGATCGAAAATGCATTCCTGCTCGACTCTCTGTGGGGATGACAACTTGCAAAGCGTTGGCATTTCCTGTTGGTGGCAGTCGCAACAAGATCCATCGGTGCTTGGCCCTACTGACAGAAGATGAACTCTAGAGTTGGTTGATTGAGTTCCGACTCGTGATTGTCTGTGAGAAACCTGCTGAGTGAGTCCGGTAGGACATTGGAGACACCCGACACATGGATCGCTGAGAGATGGACTTAATGGTGAATCGCCCAGTCCCATATTTCTTGTGCTTGTCTGGAGAGCAGAAGAGACCTTGTGCCGCCCTGTTTGTTGAGGTAGTGCATGCTGGTGGTGTTGTCTGTCCACACCAGCAGCGATTGGCCCTGCACTACCCTCTGGAAAGATTTTAGGGCAAGGAAAATTGCCAGAAGTTCTAGGCGATTTATGTGCCACGTGCGTTGGAGCGCAGTCTACTTTCCTTTGACGGACATTTCTTCGAGGTGTGCTCCCCAAACCTCCAATGACGCGTCTATCGTGAGCGTCAGTGTGGGAGTTGTCTCTTGAAAAGGTCGTCCCATGGAGATGTTTGGAGGGTGAGCCCACCACTCCAGTGCAGATTGAATGCGGGGCGTGAGGTGAATCTTTTCGTTGAACGACCCCGAGATCTGTTTCCACTGCTTGTCTAGTTCCTCTTGTACGACTCTCATATGTAGTCTGCAATGTGGAATCAGATGTATACAGGAGGAAGCCATGCCCAGGAATGATTTTAACATCCGGACAGAAACGTACTGTTTTGACTGCAGGAAAAGTACCATCTTGAGTATGCAGTCCTGTCGTTCCTGGGAGACAAACACCTTTGCCAGTTGAGAATCTAGCAAGGCTCCTAGAAAATCTCGCTGCTGTGATGGGCGAAAGTGTGACTTTTGGCAATTAACTGAAAGGCCCAAAGTGCGAAAAAGTGAGATGCAGGCCTGAGTGTGCTGATTCGCCATCTGGTATGACGGAGCCTTTATAAGACAGTCGTCTAGGTAAGGGTAAAATTGGATGCCTTGCAGGCGCAGAAAAGCAGCTACCGGAGCCATGATCTTTGTAAAGACCCTCGGTGCTGAGCGAAGGCCGAATGGCAGGACTTGGAACTGGAAATGCAGGTGTCTGACTGTGAAACAAAGATGTCTTCTGTGTTTGTTGTGAATCTGCACATGAAAATATGCGTCCTGGAGGTCGATAGTGGAGAAGAATTCTCCGGGATTGAGGTCATTTAAAATTTGAAGTAGTGTTAATATTTGAAATGTTTTTGCTGTGATGAATTTGTTCAGGGCCCGCAAGTCCAAAATAGGGCGCCACTCTCCCGACTTTCTCGATTAAAAAAAAGCGGGAGTAAAAGCCCTTGCCCTGCTGCCCCTGCGGTACCACTTCGACAGCCCCATTTTTGATCATCTATTTGACTTGAGCCAATAGATCTCTGTAATGAGGTGGGGGCCGACCAGTAGGTAGGCGGTTGGGAGGAAATTTTATAAATTCTAGAGTATGTCCCTTTGAGATCACATCCAGGACCCAATGATCGGAGGTGATGTTTGACCAATTTAAGATGGACTTGGAGATCCGACCTCCAATTTTCACAGACGGTGTGTACTTTACGCTGGGGTTGTCACGGTTTCTTAGCATTGGAACCACCTCTGTACGTGGTTTTTCTCTGGTATGGTTTTGAATTGGTCTGGCGATTTTGAGCCTGGTAGTTATTTCGTGGTCTATTGTCGTTAAAGGAACGATATTGGTTGGAGCCACGAAAAGTGGAAGAGCTGCCGCCCCTACCACGTGCTCCTCGAAACGGCCGTTTCTTATATTGGAAGGTTGCTAAAGCCCGAGCCGTATCCGTATCATTTTTAATGGATTCGAGAGCGTCATCGACATGTTTGCCGAAGAGCGAATCGCCATCATAGGGTAGATCAAGCACTCGTGCTTGAACCTCTGGACGAAATGCAGTTGACTTTAGCCATCCTTGGCGTCACAACACAGCGGCCCCAGTCAATTGCCTGAATCCCGTAGATGAGAGGTCGATGGCACAGTCGATGGCACAGTCGATGATCTCTGAAGAGATCTCCTCTGCCTCCTGTACAATGGCTTGCGCTTCTGCGCAGACGGCCTCAGGAAATTGTGGAATTAATGCTGCAATTTCGGACCACATCTGCCGGTCAAACCGTCCAAGAATTGCTAGGGAATTAGCCTCCCTAACTGTTGTGGCCTCCATAGTGGTAAACTTTTTCCCGATGGAATCCAATTTGCGTCCTTCTTGATCAGGGGAAGATGTGAGAGGTGTGGCAGGATTGCGAGACCTCTTCTGAGCCGCCTGTGTGATGACGGAATCCGCCTTCGGCTGAGAAACGAGGCATGCTGGAGAATTTTCAGGCGCTTTATACTTTTTATCAAGTCTAGGTAAAACGGCCGGGATCGAATTAGGCCGCTCCATTAATTTGAGACCTTCCTACCAAATGTGATCGATGATCGGGATGGTGTGGGCTTGCCTCTGACCAAGATTCTTGAAATCATATAAAAAACAGTCTGTCTGCTGGACCTCTAAAGTCAGGTGAAACCTTTTGACAGCATGGACCATCAAGTTGTGAAAGCTGCCAATGTCCACTGGAGGCAAAGCTCTTTGCGATGTTGGTGGAGTAGAAGGTGTTTGAGCCCTGTAGTCATCCCAATCAGTGAGGACGTTGTCGTCGTCATCTTGATCTGTGTTTTGAGGGTCCTGTTCCTCATTATCAGCGTCCTGCTGAAGGCGTACTGGTGATCTGTGTGTTACTGTAGGTATAAAAACTTGTGTTTGTGGAGGAGGTTGCGGAACTGGAGAAGCAGGCCTAGATGGTGGAAACCTGTGAATATAATCATCCAGCATGTGCTGCAAATTAGACACTAAAGACAGTGGTATTTGGGTCATCTGTTCCGTTATGGGTGTTTCAGAGTGCTCTTTGGGGAAAAGATCTGCCCCATCTTCGGTTCCTCTTCCTCCTCCTAGTCATAGTCCTGGCACTTGATCTTAAGTTCAGAGGGGCTAGACGCAGGTCGAAAAACATCATCAACATATGAACCATCATTAGAGTCCTCCTCCACGGACTGAAACAATTGTTCAGGAAGAGCAGAGCCACACTTTACAGGACTTAAATGCAGAAGAGGTACCAGTCTTAACCATTGAAGCAGTGGCCACTGTGAAGGTGGTGGCTGTGGCCAGTGGATCGTGTGAAGTTGACGAGCTAGTCAACGAAGCGGCAGAAGATTCAGAAGGGGGCTGAATTGTCAGCGCTGGGTCTGCTGATGAATAATCCGTAGCCATTGACGGATGTGACTTCCCTTTATTCTTCGTCGACGAAGGTTTTTTCGCCGTCGACGAAGAGGGTAGCGTTGACGCAGATGTCACCGTCGACGAGGATGTCTTCGTCGGAATTTTAATCGTTGACGAAGGTGGGACCGTCGACGAGGATGCAACCGTCGACTGCGTTGTCACCGTCGACAAAGAGGTTCCCATCGATGGGCTGGGTCCAGTCGACGATGGTGTTGCTTTCGTCGACGAAGATGGACGCATCGACGAAGATGGACGCGTCAACGGAAGCTTTTTCGTCGATGATGAGGTCTTGGCAGTCGTCAACGAGATCTTAATGAGAGAAGTAATGGGTCTCACCTCATGGGTCGTCGTCGACGAGGTGGACGTCGTCGACGTAGTCCTTGAAGACATTGAACATGTAGTCGTCGACGTAGAGACAGCATCAACTGATTTAGTCGTCGATGTAGTCGACGGACGCATTGACGAGCCAGTGCCCGTTTTTGAAGGTGATGGCACGGTTTTGGACTGTGACGCCAGAGAACCAGGTCCCGTAGGCGTTGGAGGCAAGTCCTGTGGGGAGACATTCTTAGACACTTCAGCAAGTCTTCTTTTCTTGAGGAATGGAGAGGGCATCTCAGTCTCTGACCCACGCTTCTGAGTGGCTTTGGAATGAAATGAAGAGACACTCTCAACCTCCGAGCCCACTGACTCGGATGTCTTCAACTTCTGTAGCCACAGAAGGAGACGAGTCTCTCTGTCTCTTAAAGTTTTAGCAGAAAAAGTACAGCAGTACTTACAGTTCTTGACTTCATGGTCCGGGTAGAGACAGTAAATGCATTTACTGTGTGGATCTTCATGAAACAGTCTCAGTTTGCCACAGGATGAACATTGTCTAAATAAAGATTTCCTTGAGGAAGACATTTGTCAAGTAGAAATGAGCTATGAAAGTAGAAAAACTGAGCAGAACTCAGGGAGACTCCCTTCACACGACGTGCGGTAGAAAATATGAGGACTTGAGCTTCTGAGGAGAATGTTCTAGAGGGTGTTGCAGCCTGATTGGCTGGAATGTGGACCATTAAAATTACACTGATATGTTTCTAAAGTGAATTTCCCTTAGGCCGCTATGGGCCTATTCTGTTCTATGGTACTTTCTTAACTGAATGATATCTTTATATCTAATTGCTCTATATGTATATATGTATGATTATGTAATTTTTCATCTATATATGCATATATTAGTCCTATTTTATGTACTGTGGGACTCCCACTTAGACGACTGGGAATATTCAAGCATGTGAATCTATGAAAGACACCCCTAATACTGGAGAACATACAGTCCTGTTTACCATCCCACTGCCTTTGCATCACCCCTGTTGCCAACTACACAGCACCGCATCTCAGCCCCCTTCCCTAGTGCGACTTTTACCCCTCCTTTCCCTGTACTTGTGATTTGCCTAAAGTGTGCCTAGACACAAGCTCTGCTTAGAATGACCATCTGTGGCTTCATGATTTTGTCTCTCTCTGGACTGCCTCCATGCCTGCATCTACCAAATATCAAACACTGGATCTGTATGTACGAGACTGAATTTTCCTTTTGTCAATTTAAGTGACTTTGTCATTGGACACAAGATTTCACGGCACCCAAAATTTAATGTCTACTTGGAGAAATAGTTTTGATGAACCAATAAATAAAAAAACACATATTTCTGAATCTCTGAACACATGCTTGAATATTCACTAAATGTACTTACTGGGCACAGGCCTGAGGACATCAGGTACAAGGATTTCCACTAATGCCTGGTATAAAATATGGTCACAGCTTCTCATCCACTTCATAACAGGATCATATTTGCAAAGGATGATTAATTTGTCTTTTGGCAAGGCACCTTCATGATCCTCTTCACTACAAAGAGAAAAGACCCAAAGGATCACCAATAGAATAACAGTTAAAAGTTTCCCCTTCTGTGCTGCTAAAGGCTGGCAAAAAAAAGGGTAAAAGAAGAAAAGGGAAAATATCACAGAGTTACTGGTATCAAGTATTGGAGTCATGAAATCAAGCTGTACATGCAGAGTGTAACAAATACCATGGCACTCACAGCTGGCATGTACAAGCAACCCATAAATGATCAATAGAAGGCAGCTGAGAGGGAGGAGGGAGAAACCCATGAATAATGCACCAAGCACACAGGTTGAGATGGAGCGCAATACTGTAGGATCCATTGACAATTCCATTTGTAAAAAGCAGAAAGATGCTGTTTTTGGGGTGACTGCGCACACACATGGGCCATGCCGATAGCTTGCAAGGGTTCCAACCCCTATTCCCACTTCACCTATCTCCTATTCCTCCCATCAATATAGTGCATTGGCACTACACTAATCTCTCCACCCCCAGGAGGGCATATGATACTGCTATGCACTTAAGTATACTGTAAAAGAGGAGGCCCCCTCATCGCCACGGATGCGCTCATATGTAATTATGATAATATATATGCTGGATTGTATGCACAGATGTCACTTGGTTGTTTGTTTTACATTTTAAAAATGTATAAAAGCAATACACAAAAAATAGAAATAAAAAAATAAAAATTATCCAAAGCAATTTAGTAAAAAGAACAAACTTAACAGGTAAAACAACAAAATTATACATATCTGGTAGGAGATAATAAGTCATGATTTTTTCCCACTTCAATAGACCAGGGCATTGAATCTGGAGTCCAAATGACACATTTAATTGCAAATGATCTCTGGTAGGTCAAATTCCAACCCGTAGCTGTTAATGTTGCTTTGCTGTGGGGAATAATGTGGGGGTCTGCATTTTCCCGCTGACATGCTCTTTATTCAGTCAATGACCACTCACAATCTTCCAGCGGAGAAAGGTGGGATAAGAGGTGGAAGAGGGCTCTACAAAACCAGGTATATCATTTTGGGATCTCACGGCAGCCTTAGATTTGGGCACCGAAAATGTGGTCGCCAAAATATTCTCATCACTGTTGTCACATTGCGATCTTTCGACTTTTGCATTTACTCATTATTGGCAATTTAAAATCCTCCAATAGGGAAAGACTGGGAGACATGATCTGCCGGGCCAGATACCTTTTCTGGGAGGCTATGCTGAAAATGGTCAAAAACAGACTTACTACTTTGGGGTGTTTCGAAGATGGTAGATTGGCAATTCTTCAAGAGAGAAGTTAGCCCTTCTAAGGGATGGCCCACTAAGAAAAGGGATCCTCATTTCCAAAGCATTGGAAACCCTGTTGTCGTGGTAGGAGGCAGCATGTCTATGAAAGCACCAGCATCAAAATCAATTTCAAAACACCACCCCGATGCAATTCAAACGTTACTATCCGAATTCCTGCCGGATAGTTGCATGGTAAATGAGGACAACTATTCTCACACCACACATTCATGTGGCATTCAGGTCATGGTTCCTGTAGTTATCCTGCCACTATTCCACCTGGAAACTTACTGCAGGGCAGCTGCTTCAAAATGTCCTTTCTTCATAAGGGTCGATTGATGTCAGTCACACTTTCTTCTAGAAAATCTATTTATAGTTGCGTAGGTGGTGGCATTGTGCCAGGTCCAGACTGAAGACTGTCCAGGTAAAGATGCATAACCTTTATCTTTGGGGTAGGCTTACTAAACGGCTAGATTTTGTGACGACCGGCTTTCTTTTCCTTAAGTCAAGTTAGTTAAATTTGTTTTTAATACTTGTAGCATCCTTTGACAAAACCAGAAGGCTGCTCCACTATATGCAGTTAAAAACGCTTTTCAGTCCCATTAGTGCAGAGAGAGCAGACTAGTGTTTGGCATGTTTAATTTCTACACATTTAGCATCTATGCCTCATTGGCTCATGTGGCTAATGCTAACAGTTACACATATCAAAATGTCATCATACTGTAAATCGAATCAAGCAATGGCTGGTGGGATGATGTACATCATATTACATAAAATCTCATGCAGCAAAAATAAGCTTATCATCCTAGTTAAAATGTACGTACATGGAGAAACTGTATATCGAAGAGCTCTTGTAGACCCTGACTTTCTTTGTAGAGGAGAATAAATGTTAGGATACAAATTTTGTATTAGAATACCTCCTTAATATGTACCTGGGTGACAGGTGCGTAGAACCATCAGTAGACGTCTTGGAGCTCCAGAAAGCCTGCCATAACTTTTCAATATACTGGAACTGAAGGTTTATTACAACATCTAGAGTAGCCTGATAAGGAAAGAGAAAACATTACTAGCAATATCAGTATACTCAGTCTGTGCTTTACCTTTTTCAAATCTAGTTGGAAATCACATGCAACCTACATATATAACTAGAATAAGATAGCCAAAAGACACTTCATTTAATATTTTCTTTAGAGATACCCATGTTGAGCATCCCTCCCCATGCCTGCTCTCCACACCCACTCCCCATCAATCAATCTCACTCAGTTTCTTCAAGTTTTATCTGACATAGAAGACTGAAACATGACAGCTGGCTAGGCTTATGGCATAAATAAGTGAATCAGCATGAGGGTACTTTATCAATAATACCCAGTTCTGGTATCACTACTTCGAAACAGATGTTGCATCTGAAACAAGAACCTAAACCCCTACAGAGAATGACATTTTCTAAGCTACTTAAACTTTGAAATGCAAGATACTTTAGAGGTTTCAACAGAGGAAGACCAACAATACATTTGAATACATGTTCAGAACTTATTTCCAGGTGGTATTTCAGAGTACTAGAAACGTTTAGCTCTTATTTTCTCAGTTGATGACGAGAGAGTTGTAGCAGGTGGTGGAGGGACGTAGCATAGGGAATTGCAGAAAACATTAAAATCATCGAAAAGATAGCATTACTCTTGAAAAAGACTAAAGAAAATAAGGCATTTTAAAGACAATGGGCTGGCTTACTGTTCCCAGTGTGCTAGGTCACCCAAAGCCATAGGGCCAAATTATTTGTGTACCACAGCCTAGGTTCAAATTTAGAACTGAAGTGAGGAATGGGTATTTAAAAAGTAGGTATAAAACCCATTGATACAGTCTACTTACTAGTTTTGGTGGTGGTGTGTGGAAGGGGTTTAACTAGGAGTGTACAGCTACACAATTGTATGATGGGCAATGTTGCCACAAACAAAAGAATATTCAATTGTTTTTCACCCATTTGCCAGTGGCATTCTACAGACCGGCGATCCAAATATCAGTTTTAATCACAGTACTCTAGGGAAAGTACCACCAAAACTGCTAAGCCTGTTCTCCTGCACACAGAACTAGTTTGGCTTCCTTTGGCTTCCTCAGTGAGATGCATTTGGAGTGTTGTGGCATAGAAAGCACAGTACACACACCTGGGTATACCAGTTGAACTTGGGGCCTCTGCTAAAGCAAACAAAAATTTAATAAAAGACACAGTGAATGAATCTCTTCCACTGCATCACTCAGTCCGCACGCCAGTCCCTTGTTTTTTGCCTGCCAAGCAATCCAGCACCTTGATTTCTGCCCATCATGCCACTCCAAATAGCAGCCAAATATATGGAAATCTGCTGTATTCTTCTGTTAAAAGATTAGTCGAAGAGTGAGGCGATTCTCGTAAGTAGTAAAGTAATACGTTCTAAACAAATTAACTACCTATAAGGTACCATTGAATGAAGCTGTGCAAAGTACTGCTTATTATGAATTTCTTCAAATTCACTTAATAGCCATGTTCTCATTAGGAAAATCCAAACTTGAAAATGTCAACTTCTTATAACCTTGTCTTTCAATCTCCGTGATGGAAGCGGGCTGGAGAATTTTCCCTCCCCCTCTTCCTGGTCAGTAAACATATGGTTGTTTTGGAGAAGGTGAAAGCTTGTTAACCCCAAAATCTGCAAGGGTAAAACTGAGCAATCATACTTGTGATGTTATTCAGAGGGAGACATTACATTTTAAAAAAAGGATAATGAAAGGGTGACCCAAAAAGGCAGAACAAACAGAATTTAAAAAGGGGGGGGGGAGGATGAAGAATGGTGGAAAAAGCACACAAAGGAAAAGAGGAAGGAGGGTATGAATGAAGGAACCGGAGTGAAGTCTAGAGACCAGGGAGGCCAATAGATTTGTCAATGCACTTCATGGCACTACAGCAATGCAACTGTTAAGTTATTTGGGGATTCCATATATAACATGTATCCTGGAATAGGTCTCTGGTTGCCGTATGAGGAAAAAAATATACAGATGCTGAAAAAAGCAGCAGCAGAGGTTTCTGAAGTGAAAAAGGAAGTCTTTTTCGATTTTTGAAATTTCAATTGGCATGTTTACTTTCAGGTGTGTAAAGAAGGCTTATTGTTTTCCTGAGACTCGTGGACCTGTAACCATTTGTCACTCCATTTCTTCAACCTAAATTATGGAGCACCAAATGAAAGTTCATCCACTAAATTCAATGTCCTATTAAGAATGTATTTAACAAACCTACTTCTGAAGAGACTTGTTTTTTGCTTTTGGAATGCTTAGTTATTGTGGTTTGAGCTACTGGATAACCAAATGTACACCTGTAAAAAGCTTTGACTTGATGTGAGGGTGGGGGAGGGGAGGGGCGAGGGAAGGAATCATGCTTTAGGTTTCACTACGATATCTGTGCTTGTCCCTTGCAATTACGTAACCTTGTATTGTTCATGGCTATTTTTTTTTAAATCAATAAAAAGATTTATATAAAAAAAGCTTTAACTTGTATACTAGATTGGGAAAATCAATCCTCTTGGACTGTGATTTACTAAATGTATCCGCATGTACAACCAGGCTTTCCAATCATGCCAAAGGGATAATGTGGCTCCAATGAGTCAAGCGTGTCTCTGGGACCACGACCCTTGCTCATGGTGCAGGTAAGATGTGCTGAATAGTTTGTTTCAGGGCTAGTATTTCAGATTGGCGGTGCATTTCCTAGGCCAACTGATAATTCTATATTGTTCACAAATGTTTTAATTGAGCTGAGAGTCCTTCGGACATGCCTTTGGAGAATGGCTGTCAAAGTGAATCATCAAGTTAATTGGATGTGTAATCCATAAAGACACAGGTCAGTCTCTACAACTGAAAATAAAAATTTACTTAAATCCTCCAATGAGATTAGACCAAATGAGTAAATATAAAAAAACTATACAGATAGCGATGACATCAGATACAGAACCTGTAACAGTGATGCTCTTACTTTATTGAAATGCAAATGTTAAAAGAATAGGGAGGTCTCCTTATGAATCCAATAGGGGACAAGGAGTAATGGAATAGAAATGTACAACAGTCTCTGATTTGCCAAGAAATTGGGAAAAGCACATCCACAAGTTAATGCAGAGGGAAGAACTCACAAACCATTAAAGGCCATAACCACACGTATAATAATTCACAATAGTAGAGAAAATGAAATCAAAAACAATTAAAATGGTATATAGAAAATTGTACAATTTATTCAAAAGATTATACATTCATAAAAAGTTCTTTGTGCCATGTAAAACAATTAAAAATGTGTGAATACACAGAGAATAAATAAAAGGTTGTAAGCAAAGTTGTCGACGCAGCGTTTCGGTGTTATGATACGACCTTCATCAGGACAAGATTCTAATTTAAAAAGAAACATACAATTAGATACAGTCACTTTTACTTTTTTACAGAGTACATCAGTAACATTGATAGGAAAAACACTTGAGTCAGTATTTAAACTTTAATGGCACAATTACATCCGCTTTTTATTTATTAAACATGTGGTATGGGTTTGGGAATGAAAGGGGGGGGGATAGCTTGAACAATAGGTACAAAGCCAATAAATCAACTTTGAGAATCTTCTCAATGTTAACATCATACCTTATTTTGAACCATTTAGATGTGTTCTACTATCCAGAGACACTGCACCATTCCATAAGAAGGTGACCTATAATATCAAGGAACAATCCTCTAATTGAACAATAAGGATCGATTACTAATCCACTCCCCATATAAGGTACAATTAATTTAATAAAGATGTGGTTTTTGTAAGAATCTCTTAGAATAACGCTAAACCCTGAGCGAGAGAACTTAAAGAAACCCCCCCAAACCCCCCCCTTTCATTCCCAAACCCATACCACATGTTTAATAAATAAAAAGAGGATGTAATTGTGCCATTAAAGTTTAAAGACTGTCTCAATTGTTTTTCCTATCAACGTTACTGATGTACTCTGTAAAAAAGAAAAAGTGACTGTATCTAATTGTATGTTTCTTTTTAAATTAGAATCTTGTCCTGATGAAGGTCGTATCATAACACCGAAACGTTGCGTCAACAACTTTGCTTACAACCTTTTATTTATTCTCCATGTGTATTCAGACATTTTTAATTGTTTTACATGGCACAAAGAAGTTTTTATGAATGTATAATCTTTTGAATAAATTGTACAATTTTCTATATACCATTTTAATTGTTTTGATTTCATTTCCTCTACTATTGTGAATTATTGTACGTGTGGTTATGGCATTTAAGGGTTTGTGAGTTCTTCCCTCTGCATTAACGTGTGGATGTGTTTTTCCCAATTTCTTGGCAAATCAGGGACTCTTGTACATTTTTATTGAAATGCAGACATATGGCAATCTATGGGAGATTGGCCAATCTGATGCAATTTCTGCAAGGCAATCAGATCTGAGCTAAAGTCATGTGGGAAAATTCCAAATAAAGCTAAACTGATTTAGTTCATAAACCTATGCTCTAGTCTTTCTGGGTAGATGCAAGTAACTGACAAAATAAAATTCCTTTCTTATTCACTGGAAAAATAATATTTGAAATGTCTTTTAGAGGCTTTGGAAAAGATGTCTGACCTGAAAGAGGGACTGAAAGAATATGCCTCTGACAACGAGACCATGATTAGAATCAATTGATATTATATTATAAGGGGAATCCGACTCTCGTAATCCACCAGGATTCACAAATCCAGATCAGTGTGGTTCAGAAGCAGCAGCATACCCTCAGTGGTATCCTCCATAGAAGATTTAGTTTGAAAAGCATTCAACTACCAATAAACCACAAGTGATGCACAACTGGTATCTTCCCCTTCGGAGATAAATTAAAGCGCATGTCACCAAATGTGCCTCCTCTGATCAGTATGATAGAAAAACTCATCAGGGACAAGCTGCCCACTGATCATTTCAGATTGGCATTACCGAACCAGTGAGCGTGCTATGTACCAAATCTATTCCGCTACCAAGTCCAAGACCTCTTCAGAACTGGTTCTCTCTTTGACACAGACAGGAGGGTTCTCAGCAACCTTGGATAAATTCCAGAAGAAATGGTCAAGAACTTAATGGAATTCATTTCTTAACATAAGAGGCTTCAGGTGTTTTTCAGAGAGATGTGCTTACCTCTCTATGTGTGCTGTGAAGTACATGTCTAGCAGACAAAGCTAAATTAATTAGCAGTTTTTACAAGGTCAAAAACAGAATCCAGCAAAATCTACCTGTAGACATATTTGTACAACAGAAAATCTGTGCGCTCAGACTCACTCACTCGTTGTTGTGCCTAAACGTTTAATCTTTGAACACTTAAAACCTTTTAATTGTTTATTCTGCAAGATAAAAACTCCACTAACCTTTCATTGCCGACCATATCATAAGGCTACATTTCGGATTGTTCAGGAATGGTGTTAAGGGGGTAGAGAAGGGATAAATGGGGGGGGGGGGGGGGGGGGGCGGCGCAATAAATAATAAAAACAGTACTAAAACAAATGAGTTGGCAAAAAAACACAAATTATCAGCAATTAGGGTTTTGCAAGGTTGCCATTTAGAATTTGTTAAACTCAATAACCTAAACTAAATTGTTAAATTACAGTTACCTCACAGTGCCGTCGGTAGAGAAGCTGCAAAGTTTTGATGTCGTCTACAACGATTCCCTCAGGTAAAAGCATGTTTCCCAAATCCAGAGGAGGAAAAACAGGAAAGACATGGGACACATCTAGCAATGAAATGGAAATGCATTAGGAGAAAGTAAAGGAACTAGTAGTACTTTAGGATATAGAATAAAATTCCATTGTGGCAAAAATTAATGTATGGCACTGTTGGATCATCCAACTCTTTCGTCCCCTAATCACCATGTCCAGGGTAAGTCTACATGAAGGACCACCTTTGAAGTGGAATGGATTTATCATGGTGCGATGAACTGTAACATTTATATACAACGAAAAGGAAATAAAGACCAGGTAATTAAGGCAGTCAAGGACGAGAAATTGAAACAGCAAAACGATTGGAGCCATCACCCCAGCATAGCCCTGTATTAGTTTTAACTTGGCGCATTTGTAGATTTAAGAACTGTCAGCAAACGGGTCTGGATCAGAAGCATTTTTCAATCATGAGATATACCACTGTGTACATGCACTTTATATATCGTTGATTTTTGCGGTCTCACTACAGACCGCATTAGCCAAAACTAATGCTATACTATACTTTAACATACAGTGAATTTTGGGTCTGCCTCTTGCTTTGATGGCTTTCCTCCAACTCTTATCTGTCCTCAACCCTGAAGCAGGTTTCAATCTCATGCGTTCCAAATCATTACTCACCACAGTGATTCCCAACCCGCCCCACCACCTCCATATTGTGATATCGCTTCCGGCCCTACACCTCCATTTTGCCTCACCTCCCTTCCCCATCAAACGATAATGATCTCTTTCTGTGGGGAGGCATGCTAAAATTCGGTTTGTATGCTATTAAGAGGCTGTCATGTGAGGGCCATGTCAGAACAGTTTAAACATTAGGTATACAAATTAATATCATAATACCCTCCTAAGTTGCCTCATATCTGCGTCAAGACTCATTGTGACAAAATAAATCTACAAATCTGCCTCTATTAATTTGTCAGTGCTTGCAACACAATTCTAAATGCACTGGCAAAAGCACTGCCAGAGCAAAACTGATTGGCTCTGCAAATGCTAGGTTTCCTATTTTTACAATCATAAAAGTTATGACCCCCGAAGCAAGACTGGGAGACATTCAATATTTGATCTCAAAATCAGAAACATATTTTGAAGATTAAGCTGGGTGCTTCCCAAAAAAGTCTCCGTCTACTCTGCGAGAAACTAATTGACCATATGGATTTGCTACCACCCGTAAACCCATGTAAAACTTATAAAAACATATTAAGCACTGTTTCAATCACCCCAAACTTTTCATTTTGGTTCAGGGAGTCGGATTAGAAGAACAGTGGAACTATATATTATCAAAGGTACAGTCTGCCCTGCAATAGTTGCATAGTAGGTAAAGCAAAATACTGTAAATTCCTTTAAAGGATGGACTGGAGGGTTGGGGAATGCCCAAAGTCCATCACCTGTTAAAACTGAAGGCTCAAAGTGCTGTCCAGATATAGCGATCACCAACAATCCACAGTTTGAGTCAAGTCTTCTCCTGCATCTCTAATAAGTGTGGAACGACCCACACATAAAAGCCTCGTACTCACTTGAATTCCACCAGAAGCTGAAGACCTGGCTTTGAATAATCTCACTGGGCCATTAAGTTTGGCTAGACTCACACCTTCTCATCGCCAGGATACCCTTCCGAGTAATAGTGCATAACAGTTGTGAATAATCATAAATTAAAAAATAAGTGTTTTACCTATAAACTGCTGGTGATGCTGGCTCTGGGCTGCCACAGACTGCTCCGGAGTTATGTGATGGCTACTGTGGGATGCATAGTCTCCCATACCATCCAT
This sequence comes from Lissotriton vulgaris, assembly GCF_964263255.1. Taxonomy (NCBI): domain Eukaryota; kingdom Metazoa; phylum Chordata; class Amphibia; order Caudata; family Salamandridae; genus Lissotriton; species Lissotriton vulgaris. Next base: position 79,240,017 of record NC_141700.1, on the reverse strand, counting down.
CTTCTGTGTTGGTCTGTATCTAGACAAAAGCGATTTTATTATTAATAATAAACTTTATTTTGGCAGTTGCCATAAAACCAAATCAATAAGTTACAACTATAAAAATCATTGAAAAAAAATCACTTAAAGATACAGCATGTAGAATATAAAATAATTGGGACATTTGTAAATACCCACAATTAGAATTAGCAGCATACAGAGAAACATGACTTGTAAACAATAAATATTTTTTTTTAAATCATGATTAAAACTAGGAGCATATAGGGAGAACATCATAACAATTTTGGGATTCAAAAGAGAATTCCATCCAGCACTTCCTATAGTGATTATCTACTGTTACACAGACTATGTGCTATGAACTAGGTATCGATCGAGCAATCTTTCTGTCTGTGTCTCCACATGTACAGAAAAAACCAGGAGACGGAAAAGACGATTGGTTGAACTGTGTCTGACCGGAATACCCTAGGTGCAATTTTGTAATCCCCGATGCCCATGTTGCGACATAATGGCAGGATTAACTTCCTCCTATGTGCATGATATTGGGGACAAAAGTACAGAACATGTTCCACTGTTTCCTTAACCTCAGAGCAAAACTAACAGCTTAAATCAGGTTTTGCATCGGTGAGGGCGCGCCACCACTTCGCAGTAAAGGATCGAAGTAGCAAAGTCCCAAAACAGAACTTAATATATAATGTCAGCACCTGGAAGCTCAATTGTGTCCATATACCTTTCCAGAAGATAAGTATCTTTAAAATCCAAAAAGGTAGGGTTAAAGTGCCGGTTTTCTCTCCCCCCCCCCCCCCCCCCCATCCCCCCAATGCTGGTGCAATCTACCTTCTCATGTAACGCTCCTGGAGCGTAAGCTTGGAAGTACCAACGGACGTTTCTGGATAGGCTCACATGTCGCCGCACCCGATCTCCTAGGGTGAGTTCTTAATGTACCCCAGCCAAGGAATTCAAATGGCCCCGGGAAGTTTCATAATCTCCTCCAAGCCCAGCTGATAGGATAAACATCTACGGAGGGCCATATCCTCCTCCAGTACATCAAGGGTCTAAGGTTTACTTTATGGGTGATTTCTTTTTAATGAGAACAAAAAAGGAATACTAGCATGCATGAGCAATGCTCACAAAATATTTTCAAATATGTACTCACATCTATAGAGTAAAAACAGCTCCCAAAATATGGAACATATTTAGATTCAATAATATCACAACAGAATGTGGTTAGTTAAGAAATGCACAGGTGTGGCTAAATACAAGTCTGAAGAAGAAGCCTATTAAAATATATAGGCACAGTGTAGTTCTACGTTGATCACAGTTTCAAAAGGAAGAGGGTTTCTCTTTTGCTAATTACAATGGTGCAGTTTAAAGAATCTTCACAAACCTTTCAAAAAAGAAACTTCATCCACCTCAGCATTTTCCTGGAAAGGTTTGGGATAATCATCAAGCAGAAATAGAGAAAAGGGAAGGGTCCCAAAACACATTTTTGCCCGATGCATTTTCCATAGGAAAATTTAGACAATGCAAAGAAAATGGCTGAACAGAATTACACCAAATTTGATCTCTATCCAGGAAGTGCCCTTTTTGCAATTTAGTGTAAATCTGTTTTTTTTAAAACTTAAGGTTCAAAATTTATAGATATATTGACAGTTCATTCTGCAAGACTACCACACGACTGCAAATCCAAAAACTGGAGCTTGTGCCTTTTCGATCGGCCAGATCCCTCAAGTGATCCGATTGGCTGCTCGAAACATGAAAGAAAATGTAGCAGCTGCCACTATATGACACGGGCTTCATTCTGCCAGATACTTCTGCGTAGAAAGAGATAAAAAAAAAATAGGGTGTGGTCTGTGGCCGGTAGGTAGCTCATCATGTTGGCCCATAGGTGGAAGGGGGAAGTTTGGGTACAGCGCAGTGTAGTAAGTGGTAGTTCGTAAATTTATTGTACCATAATCCGAGTTAAAGTTGAAGTAGAAATAATATAGGAGGGGAAGGTAGTATGATTTTAACTTGCGGTAAAAAAACTACTCTAGAGTTTAAAAAACAAACAAAAAAAAAAGCACTTACAATTAGCAGTTATACATTTCTGATATATGTACAACTTAACGCTGTGATGTACAGTTTATGATTTCACACATTACATCACCGATGACATCTAAAATATATGGCAGTGCAGGCTATACTTGGATTAGCTACGTGTAACTGATGAATGGGAGTGGTTTATAGGTTTTAAATAGTTATATATATATATATATATATATATATATATATATATCCGCAATACCTCGCAGATTAACCTCACATAGCCGTGAAATCACAAGCGTGGACCCAATTGAAGTGCATTATTTTATTTCCTTATTGCAAAAGTCAAGACGCATTTCGGCCGTCCAAGCGGCCTTGATCACATGACAAGCCCCTTTTAAAGTGCACATGCATTAATTTAGCCATAGACATAGAAGTAATACTGTCATGTCTAAATACATATACAGGAATGCTTTTACAAGTGTTTTTTAAAAAAAAATAACCGTTTAAATTCTGGTTATAAACACAACCGAAAAAAGAACATTGATGTCCGCATAAATGCTTGGTTTTTCAGGACAAGTAAAAGCATTACAATGATGGAGATCCTTCCAAGTTATATCACTTTTTCTTGGTACCTATAATGCTTAAAGAGCCTCAACAATCATATGATCATAGACCAATTTAATGCAGTTCATGTACATTTTTCTCAAATTTTTAGGATTGGCTGGCATCAAATTCCCAATTATGGGAGCGGACTGAATAAAGTGCCAGTTCCGCCTTATGGAACTCCTCAGCTCCCTCTCTTGTTTAGAGTAAGTGAGGATCACACGAACGGGGGCAGATTTGGAGTTTCCCTCTTCTTGTGTAGTCTTAGGTTTATACCTGAGGAGTTCCTGCCTTGGCTTCAGTTGGGATTTCCTCATAGGGGAATCTACCACTTGTTGACTATAGCCTCTTTCTATGAATCTAGCAAAGCTCTCCAGCCGTTTTATTTAGCATCCTCCACATTGCTACATATGCGTGTGATACGAAGCATCTCACCATGCGGTATGCTTTTAATTAAATGCGGAGGATGGGCACTGGTAGCATGGAGCAATGTGTTGCCCGCAGTGGGCTTTCTAAAAAGGGTAGTGGTTAAGATATTCTCATTTATAAAAACTTGTACATCTAAAAAGGTTACTGAATGTTTGCGGATATCTGAAGTAAATCCAAGCTTAAGATTGTTATTATTGATTTCATCTATGAATTTCCGCACACTCTCCTCTGTCCCACACCAAACAATAAAAAGATCATCAATGTAACGCTTTTAGGAAACTATATTGTGTTTGCATTCAAATTCATATTCACGCTTGAGGACCAGTTCTTCCCACCAGCCCATAAACAAACAGGCATAGCTGGGGAAAAAACTGGTCCCCATAGCTACACCATGGATTTGTTGATAAAATTGGCCATTAAAAAGGAAGTAGTTGTTTTCTAGACAGAACAGCATATCTAACAACATTCTCGTGTGCTGAGTGAGTTCCAATGGTCTAGTGCTCAAAAAATATTCGCATGCACGTAGACCATCCCGGTGCTTAATGCAAGTATACAGGGAACTCACATCCAATGTCACAAGTAATAAATCAGAGCTCCACACAATGTTTCCTATTTTGGAAATAAAATCACTGGTATCTTGTATGTACGATTGCAGTTTTTTCATACGAGTCTGTAAAAAGTAGTCTATGTACTTGGAGAGATTTTCCAAAGGTCCATCACGCGCCGAAGTTATTGGCCTTCCAGGTGGAGTGTTCAAATTTTTATGGACCTAGGGTATAAAGTAAATGTAGGGCACCAATGGATGTTCCTTTTTGATGAACTTATACTCATCCCCACTTAGAAGGCCCATACTCTTCCAAGCTAATAGACTCTTAAAAAGATTTTCCTGTGATGTTTTATATTTTACCGGTGTTCTCTTTCTGTAACATTGCATGTCATTAAGCTGTCCATGTGCTTCCTTTAGATAATTTGCCACTGGCCAAAGGACTAGGTTTCCGCCCTTATCCGAATTCCGGATGGTCAGATCCTGATTACGCAATTTGTTGATTAGCTGGTTGAAATTTCTATCCTGATTTGAATATTTCTTTTTCTTGATGTTCAATGAGAGTGCCAATTTTTTGATGTCTGCCACTACGTGGTCACTGAATGTGTCAAGCCCACCATGTGCTGCGAGAGGAACAAACTTGGATTTCAATTTGAAAGGGGTATTAGGTTTCCTCTGTCCATTCATAGTTACCCTTTCCTGAGATATAGCCAGATCTCCTATCATTAGTTGACACATATCCTGATAGAAGTCATTATCGGAAACCAATAGACCCATGTGATTTGCATCTGGCCTTGTTTCCATTGGTTGATCCAATGCCGGTCTTTGAAGGTGCATTTTCTGAAGTTTCAACTTGCGAATAAATTGATATATGTCCGCCCTTGTACTAGTATAGTTGAAACTAGATTCAGGGCAGTAACTTAGTCCCAGGCTCAAAAGTTGTTTCTCTGCATTGGTTAGAGCCAGGGTGCTTAGATTAATGATGGATTTGCAATCCTGATTCTCAAGTGCACCGCCAGACAGTGGCATAATTCCATTTGTTTTTACTGGTTTTTCCGGGTGCCCCCCCCGGCCCCTCTTCTTTGATTCTCCGCTGTTCGCGGGCCTGGCACCTCCCCCTTCTCCGCTGGCATTTGGTTTTGCCACTGTACTTGGATTTCGTGATCTTAGTGGGTCTTTGCGGCTCCGTTTTAAAACGTCCAATACTTCCCCCAACGTCAGCTTGATATTTGTTTGGCTTTTTGTAGCTTCATTCTCAGACTCCCTCTCAGGAGCTTTAACGAAAGTTCACTCGCCTGTTTCTCCAATTGTTTTTGAGCAATACCAGCCCCTCGCTTGTTAACAGTGACCGCTCTCAATTTGTCATAGCGGCGAGCGAAAGTAAAAATGTGTCCATTGGCATAGTCATCCCTATCCCTCTTGAATTTATATATTTTTCGTGTTTTGATTTTATCTTCTTACTTAGCCAACCTGCAAAGCATGTCATCCCTCAACTTCTTTTCTTGACTTGCCTCACTTGTACCCACTAATTGCTTGATACTTTCTTCCATGGCGTCTATTTTAATCTGGAGATCTGCACCATCTATTTCAGCGTATTTCACTAGAATTTGAACGATGAGTCTTGAGTACTCCAAATCGCACTCCCCCCATTCCGCCATCATTAGTGGGTTAGGTGCCTCATAACTTGGGGCCAGCATGCTACGCTATGAACGTGACTCCCACCATTTTGATTGTTCTTGTCGCTTGTATTTCTCAAGTAGTTTGAAGGAATCCCTTAGGTTGGCAGTGTCAGCTCCACTCGCAGTGCGTGCATCTCCATTGGTAATTGTTTCACTTTCCAGTGCATCTGAGAACATCTCATCCGCAGCAAGCTCACGGGCTCTGCATATATTATTATTATGTTTCTTATATAGCGCAGAATCGACCCCCGAAGGGGTATCTCCGCGCTTGCCTTGGGAACCCGTCTTGGCTTTTCCCTGTGAGATAGCCCCTACAGGGCATCCCCAAGGTGAAAGCCAGGCATCCCGCCGCGGGGGGGGGGCCGTTGTGGAGATTAAGCAAGCTTAATGCCCAGAGTTGCAGAGTGTGAACCCATGATTAGGTCAGGCACCGAAGCGAGAATTATCGAGTCCATGGACATTTGAGCTCAAGACCCTGCCGCGTCGGGAATTGAACCCTGGTCCCGGGTCTGACCTCTGCTTCAGGGTCTGCCTGCTCTAACCAGTGAGCCACACTTCTCCACACTCGACATATTTTTTGCAACAAGAAAGATTGAAAATATGCAGTCTTACACACGTTCCGGCAGTGTTATCAGAGGCCAAATATCCACATCAATCGTGAATTGCAGCCCCTCGTTGTCATACACCACCTCCATGTCGTGTGCACAAACCACCCAAACACCAGCAGCCACAGTCTTTTGAAATCCGCGTCCTTACCGCGTTACGATGAAGCCGCTCGTTGCTGTGTCCGTCTCTCGCCTGTTCAGCCGAACGGTTATTCCGAGACGTATGGCAGCAACTCCAGCTCACCACGTCGGACGCTTCCTTTTTTTTTTAGTGTGCTATTGCTGCTGTGGGGGGCTTCACTCGTTTTCCTTGCTAGAAACACTTCCAGTGCCCCTGGGGTCCCCGCCAGAGCACCGCCACGCACCCGCAGCAATGTCGGAAGAAACCTCCGGTGCAAGACGGACTGCTTGCTTAGTCCCAGTTAGACATTGGCAAGTTTTCATCATGGAAGGCAGCGCTCTCACCTAACAAGGTATACATTCACACTGACCAAGGCTTGGTATCCACTTGGATACAAGAACATTGGAGTCATAGGCTTGTATTTTGGACTACCAGTACCACAATGCCTGCCGTCATGTGGGCGGGACTTATTACGAAAATAAATTAACTGTTCTAACTCAGCCTGCCTGTGTGTCAGTTTGCCAGTGAACAAGAGCACGGAGACTGCTCGAAACGCGTATGGCTATTGGGAGGCTGGCTTTCAGGTGGAGTGCTTGCTGCCTGGGATGATCTGTGCCGCAACCCTTCTTGTGAGGCATCTTCTTGGGGGCAACCTTGTTTGGAAATACAATAGCGGCCGGCCCGGTCGCGAAGATGCCCCGCTGCCCGACTGGGGCGGATCCGGAGTGCCGTGAACTACGGGCGCTCGTTGGAAAGGAGGGAGCCTTAGTCCCAGTTAGACATTGACAAGTTTTCATCATGGAAGGCAGCGCTCTCACCTAACAAGGTATACATTCACACTGACCAAGGCTTGGTATCCACTTGGATAAAAGAACATTGGAGTCATAGGCTTGTATTTCGGACTACCAGTACCACAATGCCTGCCGTCATGTGGGCGGGACTTATTACGAAAATAAATTAACTGTTCTAACTCAGCCTGCCTCTGTGTCAGTTTGCCAGTGAACAAGAGCACGGAGACTGCTCGAAACGCATATTGCTATTGGGAGGCTGGCTTTCTGGTGGAGTGCTTGCTGCCTGGGATGATCTGTGCTGCAACCCTTCTTGTGAGGCATCTTCTTGGGGGCAACCTTGTTTGGAAATATATATATACATATACATACACACACACACACACACTTAATCCCATGCACTTTATGTGACAAATTACAAACGGAAGACTACACACCTACAAAGTAGTCTGTTATTCATGAATATAAAGTGTGTGGTCAATTTGAAAAACAGAGACCATGCTTTCCTGTGATAAAGGCTCAGGAGTAGAGCCGAAATGTGTTAGGATATGGAGAGTTTAGCCGCAGATTGTGTCTATGAATTAAAAGCACTGAAGACTTGTAACAGTTTGGAGTCTGCGCACTTCTCTTATTTAGAAGTGTATGGTGGTATATATGGGAAGGGATGCTGCATTTTCGTGATGCGAAAGCCGCCCTGCATGCAGGACTGAGTTATAGATGGATGGAGATCGATCTATATATCTATAATAAAAAATGGGGACACACTCCTGCTTGTTCTGGGGTTGCCTGGATAGGGTTAACCAGTGTCAGTGTAGTGCACATACAAACTCTTGAATGAGGAGGCTCCTGGCTCACTTCTGGGTAGTCTAATTAATATACATGTGCCATCTACTAAATACATCACAGACACACACTTCAGATGGACCCTATATCCTCCCAGGTCTTTTCACGGATCTAGCTGGGGTTTAGGGCAGCTAGTGCTGCCTCCAGCTCCTCAGTACCTATGCCCACCAGCTCAGTCCAGTCATTCCCTGCTGGTGAGAAGGAGAGCGGATCAACCCAGGACTGCCAATACTCTCACCACGTTCTCCATCCCACCACAAGATAAACTGAGCCGGAAGGTGGAGACAGGAATGTGGTTCAGACAGATTCCCCCCCTCTTTGCTCTATGAAGGAGCCAGACACTGTTTGGAATTTTTTCTAAGCGTATGAAAAAACCCAATATACATCTGGCAGGAGCACAGCATACAGTTTGTGTCCCAGTAATGAGCCTGATGCTGGTGGCATTTTAATCACCTTAAAAATATTAATACATGCCTGGCTCCTTGCTAGGGCACAATTTGTTTGTTATAGATATCTACAGTGTTTCTGGTTTAGTCAAAAGCTACAATGCTCACTGCTAACAATTAAGCTGTGGTGTACAATGTTTTCTATTGTGTTCTGACTACGCATCACTTGATAATGGAAATGCTCATGGAAACACATTTGGGGTGAATACATTTTTTTTTAATTGTCCCAAATAACCTAAGTTTAGGGCTAGAATGTTATTTGAATATTCACAGTTCTGGGTTACCCATAGTGGCAGGCAATTCTGAAAACGTTTTTTTTTAAAAAGATATTTGCTGTTATAATAGGAAACCAAAAAATAGCATCATTGGGTGGGTGGCCTGTAATACAGGACAAGATAGGTCCAAGAACACCAGAAAGAAGCTTAGAATTAGGGTGTTTTTTAAAGCTGCTGGTAACTGTGGTATGAGATCCTGAGGTCAGCCAGAACCTAATAAAAATTACCAAACTCAACAGGACAGTTGGATAAACAGTGACATTTTAAACAGGCTCAATCATTGCTGAAGCTTTATGCATGCTATATGCACATAAGCAGAATGCCACAGAAAAAGAAAGTTATTCAACTGTAACCACAGCTCTCCAGCATCATTATTTTTTGCCGATTCATTGCTTCGATCATTCCCAGTAGTTAGGCTAGCAGCTTTTAGTGTTAAAAGGGAATCATTCAAGTGCATAAATATATAAAAGATCTAATGCTGGAGAACAGTCACTTAGCGAACCATCAGGGGACAGAAACATAGGAAACAAAGAATTCAAGCCCAAAACAAATACTATTTAAATGGGTTTGGTGATCAATCTGCCCTAAACTATTACAAACAGAAGCATCAAAATTTGGCAGAAATAACTATCCAGGTCTAGTGGCTAAGTGGACTAATGCATCAAAATATTTATGCAAATTTTTAATTGTACACAAGACATATTTTGACCGGGACAGAACTGTTCTAAACAACGTTTAAGGATCTCACATACCACATAATATAGCTACAATATTCAATACACTGTATTTGGAAGAAATATAGATTTGTAAATTCTCAAGTTCTCATGTATGGGAAGTTCACATTTTGGCCACACTGACAATTTATTTAAAATCCGAATTCCTTTCAAGATCGAAACGTGCTCCAGCTCGGTAGGGACAAATCACAATTCAGTGGATTTCACTTAAACGTGATGGTATTTAATATTGCTCAAGGGACACCTTGAGGAGAGGACAGTAAAATTACTTTAGAAACCTAGAAGGCATGTGCAAGTTCTGAATCATAAAAAATGGGAAAGCTGTTTATTCAGAGATTAATATTTAGCTTCCCACTGGGACATCAGGACTAACAGCCACCGAATAATCAGACACCTCAAACTTTACAAGCAAATAATTACAATGATTCAGATTTCTGCACTTTTCCAGACTGCCTCAACACAAATTACATTGACAACTCGTACCTCGGTTTTTGGTGTATAGGTTGTTGCCTCATTGCCATGTACTGTGTATCTTCCTGCAATCTGTTCAGCGGAGAGTCTGGCTTTATCCGAATTCCATAGTAATGGTACTTTGAGTTGCCCCTGCAAATCAATTATCAAATAAAAATTATGTGCATGATAAACAAGCAAAACAAATATATACTTGTTTTAAAAGTGGCAGTTATATGGAAAGAAGAATATATACAAGTTTTCACCAGGAGACTGTAACATTACAACTTCTACTGGGGTAAAACATTTATTGCAAACCAATATCCTTAGTGCCCTTACAGGTCAAGGATATCAAAAGGATTGTAAAATAGAAGCCAAATGAAATAAGGATTGTGTGTACTGGTGCAGAGAGCCCCGAAATCCCCTTTTTAGGCTCTGAGACCTGGGTTGTTGAATGGCCTATTTGTTGTTACTGAATCTTTAGCATATCATGACTTAACAAAAGACCCAAGAAAGGAACAAATTCTCTTTACATATTCTTTTGAGGGCAAGACGTATTCAATATTAATATTTTTATAAATATAGGGAAAAGAAAGAGGACTCTTAATTTATAAGGAAGGTTCTCTCAGACAGGTCTTCTATAAAAAAAGAAAAAAAATTATTGGGTATCCGCGATAATCCAGAGTATTGTTTTCATAAAAAAATGTATATAAACCAACAAGGCAGTTCAAGCAGCCCTTGGTTTTGCTCTCCAGGCCCCCATATAAATGCTTATGTATTGTAAAGCCTCACCACAGACTAACCAAAGCAAGCCGATTTGAAAATATAACAGTCTATATAGTGCTAGTCCTTCTCCTCGATGCAATCTGCAGTGAAGCAACCATTTGTCTTTCATGGATGTCCATTCTCAATCCACATGGTCTCCTTGGGTCCAAAAGACAAAACACATCTACCACCACACATTATATATGCACGGCCTGCAGAAAGTAAATACCCCCGTTAGGATATGTTTATACATAGCGAGAGACTGTAAATGCTCCCTTCTCACCGGGGACGCAGATATAAATGAACTGTACTCTTAAAATACAATTGCTACCAAGCAGTCACGGACCACAGGTAGAAGGCGGCATTGGTCAAATGTGGGGGTTCACATTGAGTCTACTTCCCTACCAGCAAAACCTTAGACTTCACAACACAGTAGGATCAATATCAGAATCACAGGTTCTGTAGTAGGGGATCTCTTTGTATAGTCAGAATCTAGTGAATAGTCCGCCCATGTGCGTGGACCCAGGAGCAATCAAAAATCTCAAGCTGTCTTCATTGCAGTCCTGCATAGACACTTAAGAGAAAATTAAAGACAATAATGCAGCCTATACCTACAAGGCTACACTGTCCAGTACTTCAACTAGAAATGCCAAGGATATAACACCAATAACACATTCAGCACAATCTATCAAGTTTCACCCACAGAGAAACTTTCCTCCCCTCACCAAATCCTTGGAATGATAGAGAGGAAGGCAAGGACAGACAAGCCTCCATAGGCTGCCATTATGTGTCTGGAAAAGGGATATTGTACCTTTAAGGAACTCTCTGGAGACCCTCGTTATCCCAGCATGCTCAGCCCCTTCCTTTTACTTTCAGTTCTTTTTTTCTGGCTCCTGCTAGCAGGACCCAGAGCATTGAGCTCTCCCTTTTTGGGTAATTTGTTAACTTTTTTGCACTTTTAAAGTGTTAGAGTGTGTTCACTCGACGTGTTTTTGCCTCTTCTTCACTTTTTTGGCGATTTGGCCACTCTTATCAAATATGCCTGCCTTATTTGAGAAATGGCCAGAGTGTGCCAGGAAGAAGGCAAGATCTGATCCACACAGGGTCTGTATCCTGTGTCTCCCTTCTTCTCATGTTCCTGGGACTTGTGAGATCTGCCTGCAGTTTTCAAGTAGGACCCTGAAGGACAGAGATAAGATCAGGCTCCAAGGACTGGGCAGGAAGGGGCTTCTTCCTTTGCCCGTGCTGAGGCCTCTGGGGGGCTCTCCAGTAAGAAGAAGGCCAGAAAACACCACCGGTCTCCGTCGACACCCTCGACGTCGAGAGGAATGACCACTGTCTGCTCCCAGTCTCCCCAGGGCTCTGGGTCGAAGCGACGTCGAGGGGATTGACGTCGAGACCTCCGACGAGGTCGACGTCAGGAACGGATTCGTCGTCGAGTCATCATCGGCGTCGAGAGGGTTCGAGACGCAGGCGGTAGACGTCGAGGCGTTCGAGAAGTTAATCAACGTTGATGATGACTCGACGTCGAAAGGGCGTTCGTCGACTTCGAAAGGGCGTTCGTCGACGAGACAGCGCTCAGCGTCGAGGAGGAGAGCATCGCCCTCCAGGAGGCGTTCCAAGGCCAGGACTGTGTCTTCGGTCACCACAAATCCACGGTCGCAACAGCGCCGTCGCTAGACTACCAGGGGTACGGCCTCTAGGTCCCCCCTTCAGGTCAGGCGAAGAGAAGGAAGAGAGGGGAAGAGGCTCCGGGCACTCACAAGTTTACTCCCCCGCCAAGCCGAGGTCGCCTACACCGCCTCCGTTACCTAAGGACCCTCCTCCACGTAAACCGCCTCCGCCGCCTGTTCCTCCTCATCGTCCTCCACCTCCTACACCACCACCTCCGCCGAGGTCCGCCTCGTTACCACATGTTCAGACACCGCCTATGGGGCCACCGCAACTTAGGCTCCCGTTTAGGCCTCCACAGCGCCCTGTGGGACGTCAGAGGCCGCGGAGGTAGAGATCTCGCTCCAGACGGAGGGATAGATCCAGGAGTCGCTGTCGCTCTTCTACAAGATCCAGACGGCGCCACAGGAGGGACAGGGCGAGGTCCCGCAACACAGATAGCTCTAGTGCCAGGGACTATTCTCCTACCCCAACGGATTCCCCTCGGACGACGGTGTCTCCAGTAGACGACCTAGTGTCCTTCCAGGATGTGTTGCTACGAGTGGCGGCTAAACTGGGCATCATGCTCACTGTGCCCACGCCACTGACATCCGTCATCTTCGAAACGCTGCACAAGAAGCAGTTGTCTCGCCCTTTGCTGCCCCTGGTGCTTGGGCTGGTAGAACTGGCCATGGAGCGGTTCCTCACGCCTGCGTCTGCGTCTACGAGATCAGCACCTTCAAGGCTGCAGAAGAAATATAAGGCTCCTGACTCGGACCCAGCATTTCTTCGGGTGGATCCCACGCCTGACTCTGTGATCGTGACGGCGGCAATCAATCAATCACAGCATTTATATAGCGCACTACTCACCCAGAGGGTCTCAAGGCGCTCAAGAAAGCAACACGCCACCACCCCATCCTCAACAGTTCCTCCTGACAAGGAGATCCGCTGGATGGATTCGGCAGGCAGGAAGGTTTGCCGGACAGCCTCCACATCGATGAAGGCCGCGAGTGCCTCAGCCCTGTTGGTACGTTACAATAGGGCTCTGTGGGAGTCCCAACCAACAGTTTGCGGAACACCTTCCCCGGGAAAAGAGGGAAGATTTCCAAGAGATCCTCGCTGAAGGGCTGCTGGTTTCCAACCAGGTAATAAGTTCGGCTGCGGATTCTTCCCTCTTGGCAGCCCACGGGTACTGCCATGGGGTCAACCTGAGGCGCCACGCCTGGCTGCATCTTACATCCTTGAAGCCCGAGGCACAGCAGAGGGTTGCTAACCTACCCTTTTCGGGCGAGACCCTCTTTGGGAAACATGCGGACGACGAGATGGCCCGCATGAAGGCAGAGACGGAAACCTTGCCGCCTGTCGGGTTGGAAAAGACTAAGGAACAAAAAAAGACCTTCCGCCCGTTCCACAGGCGGTACGGGGCGCAAGGCAGAGGCCAAGGTCGACAGGCTGGACAGCAACATCAGCAGCAACAGTTCCAGCGGAAACCGTTCCAAAAAGTGCCAGAGGGGCCGAGTTGGTCAACAGTCTTCCGCCGAGACCAAAGGCCCGGCTGGGTCTAGGCCCTGAGCGGTTACTTCCCCTTCATCCGTTACCCGCTCCGGTGTGGGGAAGAATTCAACATTACCTGGCAGAGTGGAGAAACATTACTCAGGACAAGTGGGTGCTGAATGTTGTTTGCAATGGATACAGTCTTCGTTTCACCAGCCCGCCTCCAGCGATTCCACCGGTCGGCTCGCAGTACCAACTGCGCAAGCTCCAGGCGGAGGCCGATATCCTGTTAAGAAAAAGGGCGATAGAAGACGTCCCTCTGTCTCAAAGGGGAAAGGGTCTTTACTCACGCTTCTTCCTAGTACAGAAGGACAAGAACAAGTTCAGACCCATTCTGGATTTGCGACAAGCAAACAAGTGGATTCGCAGGGAAAAGTTTTGCATGCTGTCTTTGCACCAGATTTATCTATGCAGAGGGGAGACTGGCTGTGTGCGATAGATCTGCAAGATGCGTACTTCCATGTGCCCATTGCACGGAAACATCGGATGTTCCTGCGCTTCCTTGTCGGCACCAATCACTATCAGTACACTGTACTACCGTTTGGACTGAAGTCTGCACCCAGGACTTTTTCGAAATGCATGGCTGTGGTAGTAGCACACCTGAGAAAAAACAAAGGTAGTTGTCTACCCGTACCTGGACAATTGGTTGATCAAGGCCTCCACCTTCCAGGAAGCACAATTGCACTTCAACAAGACGGCCGTCCTGTTGAACCGTCTGGGGTTGCACATAAATCTGTCCAACTCTGTCCGATTCCTGTACAGTGCCTGCAGTACTTGGGAGCCTCCATCAATACGCTGTCAGCAAGCGTGTCTCCTTCGGAGGAGAGACGCTTATCCATCCTTCTGAAGGCTCAGGCTCTCATAGCTGCTCCATCTAAAACAGTGAGGACGGTGTCTTCTCTACTGTGATCGATGGCCTCTTGTATCTTCCTCACCCCGCACGCGCACCTACACATGGGGCCGCTACAGGAATGTTTGGAGGACCAGTGGGACCAGAGGAAAGGGTGTTGGGACAACTAGATTCAGTTGTCTCTTCACGCCCAACAGTCCCCGAGATGGTGGTGCTCTGCAGAGAATCTCCTTAGAGGGGTTCCTTTCCACAAGGACATCCCAACTCAGACTATCGTTACGGATGCATCTCTCCTGGAATGGGGAGCGCATTCAGACCATCTACAGATCCAGGGAACGTGGTCTCCACCAAGTCCACGTATCAACTTCCTGGAACTCAGAGCTGTTCACTTGGCACTGAAGGCCTTTCATCCGTCCTTCCAGACCAACTCCTTGCTTGTGCAGACGGACGATACGACCACGATGTATTACCTCAAAAAGCAGGGGGGCTCGAGATCGTGCACACTGTCACAGGAAGCGCAGGTGATCTGGCACTGGCTGCTAGCCAGAGGATTGACGATAACGGCAACTCATCTGCCAGGTGTGCAGAATGTTCAGGCGGATGCCCTCAGCAGGTTGCTTCACGAAAACCACGAGTGGGACATAAACGACGAAGTGCTAAACAACATCTTGGCCACGTGGGGCACTCCAGACGTGGATCTTTTCACCACCGCAGAAAAAAGCAAATGCTGCGGCTTCGCCTCGAGGTATTACCAGCCGGGGGCGCTGGGGAACGCGTTATGGATCAGTTGGTCGAACAGCATTCTGTACGCTTTTCCACCCATTCCCCCGATTCCAGCGGTGCTTATCAAGCTGGCCCGATCCCGGGCGCGGATGATCCTCATTGCGCCGGAATGGCCCAGACAGTGGTGGTTCACGGGTCTGCTTCACCGGTCGATCCTACCTCATCGGCGGCTGCCGTGTCCGCCGGACCTTGTCACGAAGTTTGGGGGGCAGATGGTGCACCCCAACCTCTCATCGTTGAGTTTGGCGGCATGGCTCCTGAGATAGTGCAATATGGCCACTTGAATCTTCCTGAGGATTGCATGGACATATTGAAGGAGGCTAAGAGTCCGTCTACTAGGACCTCTTATGCTTACAAGTGGAAGAGATTCTGCATCTGGTGCATGTCTAAGAACTATGATCCGACGACCTGCAAGGAGGATGTTATCCTTCCATACCTTCTGCATCTAGCTCAGTCTGGCCTTAATTTTCATTCCATTAAGGTTCATCTAGCTGCATTGACTGCTTACAGAAAAGGCCCTTCTCAGACATCCTTCTTCCAGATTCCTGTGATTAAGGATTTTTTGGAAGGGTTGAAGAAGGTGTTACCTCCTGTTCGGCTTCCTTCGCCTTCATGGGAACTGAATGTGGTGCTGTCCAGGCTGATGAAGGAACCCTTCGAGCCTATTCATAAGGCTTTGTTGCAGCACCTGTCTTGGAAGGCGGCGTTCCTGGTGGCCATTACATCGGTGAAATTCAGGCATTGTGTTGCCAGGAACCTTATACTGTATTTCATGCTGCTACGGTTGTTATGCGTACTCACCCTAAGTTCCTTCCCAAGGTGATTTCTGATTTTTATGTTAATCAGTCTATAACTTTACCAACATTTTTCCAGAATCCTTCCACTCCAACGGAGCGGTCTCTTCATTCATTGGATGTTAGGAGGGTGTTGAAATTCTATCTGGATAAGACCAAGGATATCCGTAGATCCAACCAGCTGTTTGTCAACTATGGGTCGGTTAGGACTGGTCTGGCTTCTTTGAAACAGTCCATATCTAGGTGGATTGTGTCATGTATCCAGCTCTGTTATCAGAATGCGAATAAGACCTTAGCGGGTAGGTCTAAGGCTCATTCTACCAAGGGCAAAGCAGCTACAACAGCTTTGCTTTGAAATGTTCCCATTGCAGAGATCTGCAGGGCGGCCACTTGGAAGTCGGTCCACACCTTTGCTAAGCACTACTATCTGGACTCGGATGCCGGAGCAGATGCTCAGGTTGGGCAGGCTTTGCTGCGGAATTTGTTCGCACAATAGGGGTGTTGTATATATTTCTCCACCGCCCGGTTGTTTTTGGATGGGCTTGCCATTCTATTCACTAGATTATGACTATACACAGAGATCCCCTACTACAGAAGGAGTAGGTTCTTACCTGTAACTCCAGTTCTGTAGTAGGGGTATCTCTGTTATAGTCATAAGCGCCCGCTCTCCTCCCCGGTGGAGAAAATGGTACTGTAGTGTATGCTACAGGCCTTGCTTTATGCACCTTCAAAAGAACTGAAAGTAAAAGGAAGGGGCTGAGCATGCTGGGATACAGAGGTTCTCCAGAGAGTTCCTTAAAGGCACGGTACCCCTTTTCCAGACACATAATGGCAGCCTATTGAGGCTTGTCTGTCCTTGCCTTCCTCTCTATCATTCCAAGGATTTGGTGAGGGGAGGAAAGTTTCTCTGTGGGTGAAACTTGACAGATTGTGCTGAATGTGTTATTGGTGTTATATCCTTGGCATTTCTAGTTTAAGTACTGGATTGTGTAGTCTTGTAGGTATAGGCTGCATTATTGTCTTTTTCTCTTAAGTGTCTATGCAGGACTGCAATGAAGACAGCTTAAGAGATTATTTTTGATTGCTCCTGGGTCCACGCACATGGGCGGGACTATTCACTAGATTATGACTATAAAAGAGATACCCCTACTACAGAACTGGAGTTACAGGTAAGAAACTACTCCTTATAGACTACAGGGCAGAACCAAGGAAGTCAGAAAAAACGAAGTAAATAAAAACACCTGACACTTCATACAACAATTTTTCCTGGCAACCTTTGACACTAGACTATTTTCAGTTGTGACCATTGAGACAGTAAAAAAAGACCAGATTGCTAAAACTATAAGAAAGCTATACTTCAAGCAAGCAGGTTGTAGAACACTGGGCTAGACATCCTGGGCATTTCTGACAGAAGGTCATACTGTAATGGCAACAGAGAAAGACTGGAAAATAATTCAAGTTGGAATGCTACAATGCTCATCAGTAGGGAAAAAGCTCAAATATGGAGTCAGCTCACTCAACTATTCCTTTATATAATTTTGGACATTTTACTAGAGAATTTGTATAACTCTGCAGCTCATCACTAGCTAATAAACACTATTCAAATATTTTCAATTGTTTTCTTTTATGAGGAATTCATTCAACTGAATAAAATGAGGATGTTAATGATATTAAAAGAAAGTACAGTAAGATTTTACAAAAAGATAAATTCCATGAAGTCTATAATTCTAAAAATATTATGAAGATTAGACTGCATTTAGGAGTCAAACCAAAATCATACATGCGGGAAAAGGAGTAGACAGGAAAGTAAAAGACAATTAAGATATTATAACAACAGTACTATCAACAGACCTGGTTCCCAGCCTGCGCGTTCTCAAGCCCATGAAAACGGAGCGTATTAGTTTGCCAAAAGAAGCTGCATTCACTGGGTCCAACTTATGTTCCTGACAGTGCCGCAGATAATGGTTGTATAGTGAACTCCTGGGAAGGCTGACCCCTTCAGCTGTCTCGTAATTATCCAACAGCCACTGGAGCTGGAACAAACAAACAAAACAAAATTAATGCAATTTCTTAGCAAAAAAATAAATTACTGAAATTTGTATTCCTGTTTTTCATATGATTAATTAAATGTACTACGATCAGATAAAGGATGTACTGAGGCTTGCTAGTGGGCTACGTCAAGTAATTTTCTGCAAAAGACAGCACTTTAATATGAAAAACAATAAGTCTGTTAAGAACATCAAAATATATAGGAAGGGACAGGCTCCGACACATTTCATTACGTAGGTGACTTTAAAATGTATGTAAATAGCTCTTTTTGGGCTAACATTTGGCAACCTTGAAGAACACATCAATAAACAAGACCCTGCTTGTAAACACACAACGCAGCTCAAGAAATCTTAGCCAGTCATACTTTATGCGTCTTTCTAAAAAAGCATTTTTACTCAATTAGGGGTGTGTCTTATATATTGTATATTACAAGGCTAACCAGGGAAAAGTGCAAAGAAAAATTATTGTAATGTAAAGCAGGCAGTTATTTATGTTAATATTAATCAGCTTTGAATTTGAGAACTTTTACATTTCTCTGGTGAAAAACAGACCATCATATAATAGAATGTATGCCATAGCAGTGAAAAAAAACGTAACCTAATAAATCACTTTATTTGATGAAACTGTACTAATAATCACACATTCAAAAGTATTACTACAGTGTCATGGTCATATTCAAGGGATTACCATAATACAGCAAGAGTGACATGAGAAAAATATGTTTTACTGCCTCACAGATTGCATATAACAATAACTTTACACAGGAAAACTACTCTCCTACTAGTAATGATCTCTCTTGAATGATTTTACTTTCCTGCAAACATTTGACCCCTTGCATCCTGGTTTTGGTTAAATACCTTTTGTTAAAACAAATACACACAAAATAATGCCATGGCATAAACCATCTATGCAGAGGCAAAGAGTATATTATGCTACATTTCTCCATTGTTGAGCAGATAGGGGTCTCATATCTCACTCAAGGCTTCTTTCTTATGAGTCGCTGTCCCTTCACACAATCGGCGATGGTAATAAATAGCATAGTATGCTCTGGGCATTAGCATATATATTATTTCTATTATAATGATGACATAGCTTTCTATGATGAATAAAAAGGAGTTGAAATTGTGAATATAGTTATGACTCGTATGTTGTACCATATTTTAATATTGGATATTAGTTATTGACCTGTAACAATTGTTCTTTAACATAATGCTTCATGGGTTGTAAATTGTTATACATGGTTGAATATTCCACTCCCCTCAATACCACATGTGTTTAGTTTTAAAGATGTAGGTGCCTGTTCTATTTAGTTGATAAAATACCTCATGACTGTTAGTCATTCACCACCATTTTTCGGATAGAGGAGCAGCTTTGGAAATGGGCCTTGAGACAACACTATACCCAAGTTTATATAAAAAATAAAAAAGACATGTGAGAAATAAATAAATGGATTGAGCCAGAAAGTCAAAATAATTCCAGTTACGCTCGCCAGCAATCCTTTCGAGAATTTTGCACAGGCATAAATGCAGGTATTCTCTGCATTAACTATAGGTTAACACCTGAAAATTACGTTTTGAATGTAGCATGTAACATTCCTTAGAAGCTTAAATAACCCCTATCAACAAATGTAGAGTGTAGCCTCTATGTGAATCAAACTGACCACATTCAACTTGCAACATATAAAACAATAGTGTTCATATGATAATTTAAAAATAAAGATTACAAAGAAAGCACAAAACAATTCTTGTAATTTTAGAAACAGAATCAAGTTGTATATTGCATGAAAGCAGAATACAGGAGATACCCATACTTACATGGCTGTTGAGCAAGCTACTTCTGTGAGAGGTTATGCCTTCATTTTTTTGTAGGTTTTCAATCGCCATTTGAAGCTAAAATTTAAACAATGCGTACAGTTAAAACAAAAAAATGGAGAGTAGTGAGTAAAAATATTCAAATAACTGATTAGATGCTGAAGAATGAATCAACATAGCAAAGGTTAACATGGTCGGGCTACATGGCTGCCTTTAAAGATAATAATTATAAATCCTCAAACAAGTAGCCTACAAAATACCAACAAATGTCTTGAAGGTGAATAGTGAATGAATAAAAGTCAATTGATAAAACTTGTAGCAGAAGCTCAGTCAAAATGATTCGGAGGCTGAACTGCTGTGAGAACACGCAGTATACAAAATACAGCCACACATCTTAAAGATGAACATAATAAAATGCATTTAACAAAAGAGAGAGAGAAGGAGGTAACGGCTGGGTTCAGCCTCCTGGATTTAAAGTACAATTTAAAGATCCATGTGTCATGGATCGTGAAAACCCAGCCAGGGAAAAGAAATTTTTGAGATAATCCCAAATTTTGGGTGCATCCCATAAGAAAAGAAAATTTCTTTTGAGTCCCCTCACTCACCCAGGGTTGCCCCTAGGTGACATGCTTCATCATTGGGGCCATCCCAAGCATCTACTGCTTGAGGCGTGCTGCGACTTGCGAAGAGACGTAGGAGCATGTTTTTTGTGAGACTATGTGTGGTGCAGTGTATGGTGGAGTGGTAAATAGTGATGTTAAAAATACCTAACTAGTGAGCTGCAATTTTATTCCTGCTCTAGCTGGTACATTTAAAAAAAAAAAAAAAAAAAAAAAAAAAAAAAAAAGAGGTAGATACAGGGAAAAAGAACTGTTATGTAGTCACAATCCCTAATATCCTGTCGACATGTTTCAAGGTGTCCCCTACACCTTTTCTTCAGGACAGCTTGAGGGCCAGCCTCAAGTGTGCCATTCCTATGTTTTCACGATCCATAATAAAATTCAGACATAATGAGAAAGGAGAGAAGTTTTATTAAAGATGTATTTTTGGGAGACCCTTACAGGCTGAAGATAAATCCATGGCAAAATACCAAGCCCTGATCTAGGAGGGCAGAGCCTATTATCAGCATCTGGGCATCAGACTGAATATGTAGCTCTCCTGGAAGTAACCGTTGCATTTCTCTGGCTTGCCTTGGATCTACAGTCATTCTTTGAGTTTGGACATGAAACCCTTTAATCAAAGAACGCTTACAAGTGTATCACTAGTAGAACGCACAGGATTTGGTGTTCTGGGTCAGTAGGACCGTTGGTAAACTGAATACCAACAGTATCAAAAGATAAAAGGGAAAAGGCAACTTTAGCCATACTCATCCAATTAAAAAGTGTTTATCAAGAGCCTGAATGTCCTACACAGGCAAGGCCATATCATTTATTTTTCAACGATTGAAAAATAAAACTCAGCCTTTTCCTAAGTCCAATTAACATAAAGCTCATTAAACAATTTTCTCAATTTGCACTTCATGCTTAAAAGAAATACACATTTTATATTTAATATTGTATTTTTTACATTATTAGACTCAATACTGTTAGACAGCCATTTCAAAGTACTAACGAGGGTCTGATGAGGAGTGTGAAGGTTAGTGTGTAAGGCATAATGAGAATAGGTGCGGACAGCGGCAATAAAGGTTTTATGGCGGTTAGTGCTATGGCAGAAGGTTGTGAAGTACAAATAGGTTTTCAGACAGTTTCCTGAATTTTAAGAAATCTTCAGATCTTAAGTTGAGAGAAGGGAACATTACACATTGAAGGCTCATCAGTAAAAAGACCTTTAAACAAACTGCTTGCGTTTAGAAGCTGGATCAATGCACAACCGCCTTAGGCATCTGGGTGTCAGATAAAACAGGAAGAGGGTATTTAGGTGAGCACATACCATCCTATGGAAGGTATTGGTGGAACTACAGAGCACTGCACTTTTACTGGTAGATGTGTCAGGCTTCAGTGCAGGATGATGCGGTATGATCTGTACTGTCGCAGAATGAGACCTTTGGAGTTTGCAGATTGTTTTACCTAGAAGCCCACTCTAACCAGCATTATAGCAATCATGTATGGATACTGACACCATAGGGCAGTTGCAATCTAGTTTTTTAAGGCCAGCATTAATAAAAAGGCTGATATTGAACATAGATTGTTTGGAATAAATTACACAGCTTGTGGACAAATATCAGAAGTGGCAACATTTATCTTGAACACTCAAACTTACCGATTAGAGTTTCATAATTCCATTAAAATGCACTATTTTAGCACAAGATCTAATGGCATGACAATTTATGCAGATTTTGTCGAGATGCATGGAGGCTAACCACGAATAAGCCAAGCCCTAGGAGAACTTCAATTGGAAAAATCTGTGTGACTATTTTTCGGCACCCCATATAAAGTAATAATTTAGGCACTGCTCGACTCTTTTCCAACCTTGGCAAACAAATTGATAATGATGCAACCACATTTTTGTGTCTATCTAGTGAGGACCAATATATAGAGGGGTACAGTAAGAGGTGGCTTCTTTAATAAAACATTTTTTAAAAGCTCACAGAAAAACCTATGATGTAATTAACTTTAAAGTACTGTTACACAGGGAGATTTTTACAAACGTGATTTACTAAGCCACTTCACAAACATTTAATTAAGTACCAATTAAGGAAACAACTGGCAAGATTTTATTGTCCACCTACCGTTGCAGGAGATGAATGAGAGGTGTGAGATAAAGAATCTCGAGTGTTTTCCATTGACCCATGAATGAGGTATGCCCCGCCACTAGAGATGATCTGGCTTCCACCAACATCCATGGCTATACCCACCATACTGTGTGTGGGAATTGATGTTGGACTGGACACCACAGTGGTCACCGCACTACCCTGGGAGTCAAAGTAGGAAGCACCACTACTTGGGGCATAAATCTGAGCTTCTGCATTGTAGGAATAGGCTGCCCGTCTACAAAACACAAAATGGAAAAGACATATAAGTGAATTAATAGAGCAGACAACCCTCAGTCTCACCCTAACCGCACCTTTGGAATCATCCGGGGCACCTCCTTAAAAACATATTTGGATGTCTTAACTTATCCCTGAAGGCCAATAATGGCACCAGTTATCTAAAGTCTATCAGTTTTTTATTCACAAGTGGTATCTCATCCTCTGGTGAAGAAAAACAATTGACGTCATATAATTATGTGCAGATGGGACTTTGAGGGTAATAATGATTCTTGACACGTATTTCAAAATATTAATTTTGTTTTGTAATTTATTGGTATAGCATGAACTTTTCTCAATTGGCCAGCAAGATATCTGCCTAAAGTCAGATATTAAAATAATAAAAATAACACTTAAAGAAGAGACCAATTGAAAAAACAGGCACCATTTTGTGTGATATTTGGTGGTACTCCGAAAGCAAGAGAGCATATTCGATGTTAGTCTTCCAATCAAGAAATACTCACTCTACCAAAGTAATATATGATAATCCTGGTAAAACTAGACCAAGAGTTTAATGTTATTGGGGTTCATCATATAATTAAGATATTCAGAAGGGTAAACATAAGGAGAGTGATCTAAAACCCCCGAGGATTACTATAAGTTAGTTTAGACTGAAGCTTTGCTGTAGAAAACATATTGCACAAGCCGAAACCCAGTTGTCAAACCAGGAACAGTGTTGCATAGCAGGCACATTCTACCCTAAAGGCATGAACATAAACAGTTTAGTCAATTATGTTCTTGAGCTAAGACAACAATTATCAATGCTTGGTGCAGAAGCAAGACTTTGGAGTGGTTGCTTTCCTATTTATCGTCCACGAAGGACCCATTCGTTTCAAAGTCCTTCTTACTTACAAGTGGTACGCATTTTCTTTGGTTTTTCACATTAAAGCATTGATATTGGTTTGTCCATGTCTTGATGGCAATTTGCCCTTTTTAAGGGAAATGCTTCTGTGTCCACTTACCCCTATGTGTATGATCCACCCTTCAATTTGCTACTATACTGGGAATCTTAACAGTTAACTTCTGAAACACTTTGGCAGAACCAATATATACCCCAGTAATCCAATCATAAATGCAGTGAGAAACAAGCATTTAAAATGCAATGGTCTCGGCATTATTAAAGGTAGAGCTATTGGCATTGCTCATGACTTTTTTTTCTCCAAATCATAAATAAATGGCATTGTCATTTACATTGCCAATAGCTTAATCGCTCGCAAATGCATGACCTATTGCATGTACACCCACACAGAGTCCCCCCACACACACACACACAGAGCCACCCACACAGAGCCCCCCACACACACACACACAGAGCCACACACAGAGCCCCACACACACACACACACAGAGCCCCACGCACACACAGCCCCACACACACACACAGAGCCCCACACAGAGCCCCCCACACACACAGAGCCCCACACACACACACAGAGAGCCCCACACGCACACAGAGAGCCCCACACGCACACAGAGAGCCCCACACACACACAGAGAGCCCCACACACACACACAGAGCCCCACACACACACAGAGCCACACACAGAGCCCCACACAGAGCCCCCCCCACACACACAGAGCCCCCCACACACACAGAGCCCCCCCACACACACAGAGCCCCCCCACACACACACAGAGCCCCCCCCACACACAGAGCCCCCCCCCACACACACAGAGCCCCACACACACACACAGAGCCCCCCCCCACACACACAGAGCCCCACACACACACAGAGCCCCACACAGAGCCCCCCCCCACACACACAGAGCCCCCCACACACAGAGCCCCCCCCCACACACACAGAGCCCCCCCCCCACACACACAGAGCCCCCCCCACACACAGAGCCCCCCCCACACACAGAGCCCCCCACACACACACAGAGCCCCACACACACACACAGAGCCCCCCCCCCACACACACAGAGCCCCACACACAAACAGAGCCCCCCACACACACAGAGCCCCCCACACACACAGAGCCCCCCACACACACAGAGCCCCACACACACACACAGAGCCCCACACACACACACAGAGCCCCACACACACACACAGAGCCCCACACACACACACAGAGCCCCACACACACACAGAGCCCCACACACACACAGAACCCTCACACACACACAGAACCCTCACACACACACACAGAGCCCCACACACACACAGAGCCCCACACACACACAGAGCCCCACACACACACAGAGCCCCACACACACACAGAGCCCCACACACACAGAGCCCCCCACACACAGAGCCCCACACACACAGAGCCCCACACACACAGAGCCCCACACACACAGAGCCCCACACACACAGAGCCCCACACACACACAGAGCCACACACATGCACACACAGAGCCACACACATGCACACACAGAGCCACACACATGCACACACAGAGCCACACACATGCACACATAGAGCCACACACATGCACACATAGAGCCACACGCACACAGCCATACACACACAGGAGAGAAAGCACAGCGAGGGGGCAGGGAAGAAAGCACAACGAGGGGGCAGGGAAGAAAGCACAACGAGGGGGCAGGGAAGAAAGCACAACGAGGGGGCAGGGAAGAAAGCACAACGAGGGGGCAGGGAAGAAAGCACAACGAGGGGGCAGGGAAGAAAGCACAACGAGGGGGCAGGGAAGAAAGCACAACGAGGGGGCAGGGAAGAAAGCACAACGAGGGGGCAGGGAAGAAAGCACAACGAGGGGGCAGGGAAGAAAGCACAGCCAGGGGGCAGGGAAGCAAGCACAGCCAGGGGGCAGGGAAGCAAGCACAGCCAGGGGGCAGGGAAGCAAGCACAGCCAGGGGGCAGGGAAGCAAGCACAGCCAGGGGGCAGGGAGGCAAGCACAGCCAGGGGGCAGGGAGGCAAGCACAGCCAGGGGGCAGGGAGGCAAGCACAGCCAGGGGGCAGGGAGGCAAGCACAGCCAGGGGGCAGGGAGGCAAGCACAGCCAGGGGGCAGGGAGGCAATCATAAATGCAGTGAGAAACAAGCATTTAAAATGCAATGGTCTCGGCATTATTAAAGGTAGAGCTATTGGCATTGCTCATGACTTTTTTTTCTCCAAATCATAAATAAATGGCATTGTCATTTACATTGCCAATAGCTTAATCGCTCGCAAATGCATGACCTATTGCATGTACACCCACACAGAGTCCCCCCACACACACACACAGAGCCACCCACACAGAGCCCCCCCACACACACACACAGAGCCACACACAGAGCCCCACACACACACAGAGCCCCACGCACACACACACACAGAGCCCCACGCACACACAGCCCCACACACACACACAGAGCCCCACACAGAGCCCCCCACACACACAGAGCCACACACACACACAGAGAGCCCCACGCGCACACAGAGAGCCCCACACACACACAGAGCCCCACACACACACACAGAGCCCCACACACACACACACAGAGCCCCACACACACACACAGAGCCCCACACACACACAGAGCCCCACACACACACAGAGCCCCACACAGAGCCCCCCCCCACACACACAGAGCCCCCCCCACACACACAGAGCCCCCCCACACACACAGAGCCCCCCCCCCCCCACACACACAGAGCCCCCCCCACACACAGAGCCCCCCACACACACACAGAGCCCCACACACACACAGAGCCCCCCCACACACACACAGAGCCCCACACACACACAGAGCCCCACACAGAGCCCCCCCCCACACACACAGAGCCCCCCCACACACAGAGCCCCCCCACACACAGAGCCCCCCCACACACAGAGCCCCCCCCCCACACACACAGAGCCCCCCCCCACACACACAGAGCCCCCCCCCACACACAGAGCCCCCCACACACACACAGAGCCCCCCACACACACACACAGAGCCCCCCCCCACACACACACAGAGCCCCACACACACACAGAGCCCCCCACACACACAGAGCCCCCCACACACACAGAGCCCCACACACACACAGAGCCCCACACACACACAGAGCCCCACACACACACAGAGCCCCACACACACAGAACCCTCACACACACACAGAGCCCCACACACACACAGAGCCCCACACACACAGAGCCCCACACACACAGAGCCCCACACACACAGAGCCCCACACACACAGAGCCCCACACACACAGAGCCCCACACACACACAGAGCCACACACATGCACACACAGAGCCACACACATGCACACACAGAGCCACACACATGCACACACAGAGCCACACACATGCACACACAGAGCCACACACATGCACACATAGAGCCACACACATGCACACATAGAGCCACACGCACACAGCCATACACACACAGGAGAGAAAGCACAGCGAGGGGGCAGGGAAGAAAGCACAACGAGGGGGCAGGGAAGAAAGCACAACGAGGGGGCAGGGAAGAAAGCACAACGAGGGGGCAGGGAAGAAAGCACAACGAGGGGGCAGGGAAGAAAGCACAACGAGGGGGCAGGGAAGAAAGCACAACGAGGGGGCAGGGAAGAAAGCACAACGAGGGGGCAGGGAAGAAAGCACAACGAGGGGGCAGGGAAGCAAGCACAGCCAGGGGGCAGGGAAGCAAGCACAGCCAGGGGGCAGGGAAGCAAGCACAGCCAGGGGGCAGGGAAGCAAGCACAGCCAGGGGGCAGGGAAGCAAGCACAGCCAGGGGGCAGGGAGGCAAGCACAGCCAGGGGGCAGGGAGGCAAGCACAGCCAGGGGGCAGGGAGGCAAGCACAGCCAGGGGGCAGGGAGGCAAGCACAGCCAGGGGCAGGGAGGCAAGCACAGCCAGGGGGCAGGAAGCAAGCACAGCCAGGGGGCAGGGAGGCAAGCACAGCCAGGGGGCAGGGAGGCAAGCACAGCCAGGGGGCAGGGAGGCAAGCACAGCCAGGGGGCAGGGAGGCAAGCACAGCCAGGGGGCAGGGAGGCAAGCACAGCCAGGGGCAGGGAGGCAAGCACAGCCAGGGGGCAGGGAGGCAAGCACAGCCAGGGGGCAGGGAGGCAAGCACAGCCAGGGGGCAGGGAGGCAAGCACAGCCAGGGGGCAGGGAGGCAAGCACAGCCAGGGGGCAGGGAAGCAAGCACAGCCAGGGGGCAGGGAAGCAAGCACAGCCAGGGGGTAGGGAAGCAAGCACAGCCAGGGGGCAGGGAAGCAAGCACAGCCAGGGGGCAGGGAAGCAAGCACAGCCAGGGGGCAGGGAAGCAAGCACAGCCAGGGGGCAGGGAAGCAAGCACAGCCAGGGGGCAGGGAAGCAAGCACAGCCAGGGGGCAGGGAAGCAAGCACAGCCAGGGGGCAGGGAAGCAAGCACAGCCAGGGGGAAGGGAAGCAAGCACAGCCAGGGGGGCAGGGGGGCAGGGGAGCAAGCACAGCCAGGGGAGCAAGCACAGCCAGGGGGCAGGGAAGCAAGCACAGCAAGGGGGCAGGAAGCAAGCACAGCAAGGGGGCAGGGAAGCAAGCACAGCCAGGGGGCAGGGAATCAAGCACAGCCAGGGGGCAGGGAAGCAAGCACAGCCAGGGGGCAGGGAAGCAAGCACAGCCAGGGGGAAGGGAAGCAAGCACAGCCAGGGGGAAGGGAAGCAAGCACGGGCAGGGAAGCAAGCACAGCCAGGGGGCAGGTGAACCAGGGGGGCAGGGGAGCAAGCACAGCCAGGGGGCAGGGGAGCAAGCACAGCCAGGGGAGCAAGCACAGCCAGGGGCAGGGGAGCAAGCACGGCGAGGGGGCACGGGAACTAGGGGGCAGGGGAGCAAGCACAGCCAGGGGGGGCAGGGGAGCAAGCACAGGCAGGGGGGGCAGGGGAGCAAGCACAGACAGGGGGGGCAGGGGAGCAAGCACAGACAGGGGGGGCAGGGGAGCAAGCACAGCCAGGGGGGGCAGGGGAGCAAGCACAGCCAGGGGAGCAAGCACAGCCAGGGGCCAGGGGAGCAAGCACAGCCAGGGGCCAGGGGAGCAAGCACAGCCAGGGGCCAGGGAAGCAAGCACAGCCAGGGGCCAGGGAAGCAAGCACAGCCAGGGGGCAGGGAAGCAAGCACAGCCAGGGGGCAGGGAAGCAAGCACAGCCAGGGGGCAGGGAAGCAAGCACAGCCAGGGGGCAGGGAAGCAAGCACGGGCAGGGAAGCAAGCACAGCCAGGGGGCAGGGGAGCAAGCACAGCCAGGGGAGCAAGCACAGCCAGGGGCAGGGGAGCAAGCACGGCGAGGGGGCACGGGAACTAGGGGGCAGGGGAGCAAGCACAGCCAGGGGGGGCAGGGGAGCAAGCACAGCCAGGGGGGGGCAGGGGAGCAAGCACAGCCAGGGGGGGAGGGGAGCAAGCACAGCCAGGGGGGGAGGGGAGCAAGCACAGACAGGGGGGGGCAGGGGAGCAAGCACAGACAGGGGGGGGCAGGGGAGCAAGCACAGCCAGGGGGGGGCAGGGGAGCAAGCACAGCCAGGGGGGCCAGGGGAGCAAGCACAGCCAGGGGCCAGGGGAGCAAGCACAGCCAGGGGGCAGGGAAGCAAGCACAGCCAGGGGGCAGGGAAGCAAGCACAGCCAGGGGGCAGGGAAGCAAGCACAGCCAGGGGGCAGGGAAGCAAGCACAGCCAGGGGGCAGGGAAGCAAGCACAGCCAGAGGGCAGGTGAACCAGGGGGCAGGGGAGCATGCACAGCCAGGGGGCAGGGGAGCAAGCACAGCCAGGGGAGCAAGCACAGCCAGGGGCAGGGGAGCAAGCACGGCGAGGGGGCACGGGAACTAGGGGGCAGGGGAGCAAGCACAGCCAGGGTGCAGGGAAGCAAGGCGCAAGCGCAGCCTACGGTCCTTGACCTAAAAAGGGGCGTAAAGAAGCTATGCTCCAAGGAAGGAACAAACACTAGAAGAGGTAGGTAGTCACTGAATGAAAAGCAAGCAAATGAGAGTGACAATACAGCGAATCGATGGTACGCAGTGGGCGGGCTCTAAGCCCACTCTGGAAGTTGTTGGTATGGTCCACAAGACGTCTTAAGCAAACAGCTGAAAGTTGCCTGTAGGCAAGACCTAAAAGGAAAGCGATGTCCCAGCGATGCTGGCACTAAAATGCTGATATTTACACTGTGGAGTTTTATTGTAAATGAGTAGCAGTGCAATAAACTCCTACTGATATAAAAGTCAAAGTGTATATATATCAGTTAAATCATTGTGGAAATGTACTTGTTGCAGTTCAATATTTTCACTCACAATAATTGCCCAAGGATGCATGCCAATAAAATGAGCAAGAAATGGGTATGGATACATTTAGATGAAAATGCCAAAATTACAAAATAAAGAGCTTTAATTGATACACGAGTACTGGTATGTACATTTGAAAAAAATACCACTGCAGTGATTGCTGTCAACCACGTAATGACACCACCTGTGTTGTGTATTGTGTCATAAACAAAGTAAATAGAAATTATAAGCCTTATGCTAATGGCGCATTAACCCACTGAGCTATCTTGGCGCGTGTGAGAGCGTCTCGGGAGGTATTCTAAAGACACACAGACCAAACTGCCGCTGCTGCTTTAACGCCGAAGGCGCCGGGAGGCAGAGTCCAGGGTAGGGGAGACAATGAAAGAGTTGCAGACTGGGGGGGGGTGGGGGAGAGGTCCCCACCTCGTGCTGCTGCCTCCGTTTTGCCCTCAGGTGAAGCCCTCTCTCCACCTCCTCCCCCTGCATGCATTCTGCCGCCATGCTCCCATCCCCGGCAGAGCTGCTCTCTCTGGTCGGCCTTTCATTCAGATGAGGAAACTGCCCGGTAGAACCCAAAACAGGAGCCCTCGCCCCTCACACATCAGCCGCAGAGGAGCCCGCTCACATCAGCGGCAGTGGTGCCCTCCCTCCCGGCCGAGCAGGGCACCCTCGCACCGCAGGAGCAGGGCATATTAAACATTTTGCATGTCACTAGAGTGCTAAAACATCCCGACTGAAATCTCTGCTGAGGAATGCTTACAGTATTGCTGTTGGTTTCCATTCGAGCTTCCTGGCTTTCCCCGATATTTCATATTTTGCATCCAGCAGCATTAGACGTTAATCTACTAACGCGCACACTTCATATTTTCAGAAATGATGACTGCTCGTCGTGGGCAATGAAACGCCGATAAAGCTGGCAGTATTTACACCGCTGCCGTAAAACACGCGCCCGCAGGGGAGGTGGCGTAATGGCCGATCCTGCCAGTCAAAGGCGCAGCGGCCGGCTTAATTTGAGGAGGGAATAAAAACTTCCTCCCTGAATGTTGTGCTTCGCGGTTATTGGCGTGGGGTGCCGTTCGGTGCTGGTAAAGTGCTGGCCTGTTTGACACCAGGGCCAGCTCTAGGCTCATGGTGGCCCTGTGCAGGGAGCATAGGTGGGGGCCCCGAAGGCAGTGAGAGGGATAGATATTTTATGGAAGTGTTAAATCTCGGTGCTGATGGCTGCACTTGGAATTAAGTCTGCGTTTGGTGCTTTAGAGTCATGTTGTGCATGAGCTATGGGTTTCAGTGACGCTTGTAAAATGTACCAGAGGCGCTATGAGGTATGGAGAAGTCGAGGTACCTGGATAGAGAGAGAAAGGGTGGGGGAGGGGGCATCGGCAGGAGGGATTCTCTACGTCGAGATGGTTCGGCTGGGGGGAAGGCAGCCACAGGGGTGGAAGTGAACAGGTGGCAGTTCCTTGTCCTCTCAGGCTGACAGCTGGAGCAGAGGTATTGGTGGGGATTCCTCTGCTGTTTCCAGAACAGCTGCAGTTTATCCACGAAAGCAGAGAACACAGCCCAGGGGCGTAGCTAGAGCTTGTGGCGCCCGGGGCTATCCCTCAGATTGCCGCCCATGGCATCTGCAGCTTTCGCGCTACAAGATTGACGGCCCTGGGACAGGACCCACAAGCAACCCCAAACGGGGTACGTAGCGCATGCTGCACTGCAGGCAGCATTTACAAGCAGGTGCTCTTGCCTTGCTCTTTACACGGGGGCTGCGCGGCACTGGGGGCGGCCTTTATAATTTATTTGAGGACACTGACTGCAGTCACTGACAGTGAGTGTCCCAAATAAATTATAAAGGCCCATAGCTGCCAAGGTTTCAGATTGCTTATGTGTGACATTTTCGTAATTTGAGTGTAATTATGAGTGACATTCAACAACTACGAGTGACACTTTCTCGCAAGCAAAAATTAAACAATTAGGATGAGGGAAACATATATATCACAAAAAAAAACAGCCATTTCAGCAACGAGAAACACTGCGAAGATCTCAAAACTATTGCAAACCACCAGAAATGGAAGGGCACTATCTGACAAGAAACACAGACTGCGTAGCTGCCACGTTTTAAGAGTGCTTATGTGTGACATTTTCAAGGTTTTAGGGTACCTATGAAGGGCATTCAGCTACTAAATGTATGACACGAAGAGTGACACTTTTTTTGCAAGCAAAATCAACAAATTTAGTACATGGAAACAGATAAACATAACAAATTACATTAATTTGAGCAAGGATAAGCTTTGAAAATAACTTGAAACTGCTGCAAAACACCTAATCACACTGTAAAACGATTGTATACCCACAATCTACTCTAGTGATTTCACACTTGTGATCATTGTTGATTCTTGCAGAGCCACAGAAATTGCATTTGCCAGTGTAAAATTGCTAGATCATGTTTGGCCACGGAGCACCTTATTGCACTTTGTTCAGCAATCCAACTCCTTTTCTGTTTGTAATCTGAACCTTATTGCATGCTCTGTTCCTAAACACAAACATCACTGATTCTAGCGCTTGCCCCGTAGTGTAACAGGCCACTTACCAACGGGAAAATCCTGCCTAGGGCTGCAGTGTCTAAGCTGCAATGTGAAACTCACTGCTGACAGCTGCTCTGCTCAGAGGTGCTCACAGACAGTGCTATGCTCGAGTCTGTCGGGCAGTCGATACACCACAGTGCTCTGACGTGGGCAGAAAAAGGCAAACGCTCTCAGACTCAGCAGCAGAAATAATACATTGCAGTGCGCGGTGGGTGTCTTTTAAAATGCAGCGCTCACCGTAATGAAAAGTGCAGTCGAGTACTTCATTTTGTCTATGTCTTCCTGGGGCTGGCAGCCACAGGACTTGTAAAAAAAACATACCTTTTCCATCCAGTTATGAGTTAGTTACGCGCCATACCTTGAAAGAGCCAGCCAGGTTGTGGAAGCATTACATTGAAAGGAGCCTGCCCGGACAAAGAAGTATTTAGATCTTAACATTTACCGGCTGTGATTTAGAAAATAAAACCGGAGAATTAGAATACATTACTCTGCTTACTTTTATCTGTAATTTAATGCTGGTGAGCGTGGCAATTAAGTAAAGGCCTCTTGTGGACGCAATCACAAGTATGACACAGGCCGCAAAACGCCGGGCAGCGAGATGGCATTCAGGGCGGCTCACCTCACCTCTGCACATGCTGGATTAATGTGGTGTGCTGTGGTTGGGGGAGGGGGCGGCGGCGGGGAGAACAGTGAAACCAGCTCTCGCTATGACCCCTGCCCCTCTCTAACGTGGGGATTGTCCAGAGACTTGTAGATTATTTTTTCCTCGTTTGAATAGCAGTCTACTCCGACTGTGAATGTAGCATACTATGACTACACACATGAAGCTGGCAGCAAGTATTTAAATTCCTCTGTATTGACATTTAGCAAAGAACACGTCCACACGTGGTGCAGTCTACTCATTCCACGTTCAGTTATAGCAAATGAAAGTAAATTCGAAAGTATATTTTCATTTCACTTATGTTGCCTAATTGAGATGCGCGAGTCGTCCAGGCTGTTCAGTGAGTCCTGAGCGTGGGGCTGTTTCGTGGTGGACTGGAGTCTGTCCTGCCGGCTGGTGCCCCACGGGTCACTGACTCCTTCCTCTGAGTCCCTCGGCCTCGGCTGTGGCAAGAAATGAATTTGCCAGGGTGCAGCAGCTTACAGCAC
This sequence comes from Lissotriton vulgaris, assembly GCF_964263255.1. Taxonomy (NCBI): domain Eukaryota; kingdom Metazoa; phylum Chordata; class Amphibia; order Caudata; family Salamandridae; genus Lissotriton; species Lissotriton vulgaris. The sequence continues at coordinate 79,206,286 of NC_141700.1, read as the reverse complement.
ACTTCACCCGGGCCAGGCTGACTAGGGGCCGGTGTGAGCTACAGCAGAAAGCTACGAGAGACACTAATGGTTCGCGGGCGGTGAGGCAAATTCAGCATCCAGCCTGAGCCGTCTGCAAAAAAATGAACTCCCCGCTCAATAACAAGACAGGATGTGACAACGGTCACGTCCACCGTGGTGCTGGCACGTTACGTACTTACTAGCACATAACCTGACAGGGCCCGATAGGCTGCCGCCTGCAAAATAGTGCCGCCTGGGGCGGACCGCCCCCCTCGCCCCCCCCCCCATAGCTAACCCCCCCCCCCCCCCAGCTACATGTGTCCCGAGCAGTGGAGTGTGAAAAGTGCTGGCTGGCTGGGGCCGGCAAGTGAAACTGAGTCAGTGAAAACAAGTAACAAAAACGCTCAAGCATTGCCCGGAGGCCGCCAAATCCTGCCAGGGGGCCGCCAGTGATCCTTCCGATCCTCGTCGTGGCGGCCCCTGGGGTTTGGCGGCCCTGTGCAGGTGCACAGTTTGCACATGCCTTGGGCCGGCCCTGTTGACACGGTAAAGCCCAGGGCGATTAATAGGGCAAGGGAGAGCACATGGGCCTCTCTTTACAGCAAGGGCTGCAGCAGCCTCACAGGGGCTGTCCAGGGTTTCGGGGTGTTATGGGTAACAGCGAAACAAGCCTACAAGTTTAGAAAGTGCACACGTTCTATTGGCTAACATGTAATTCGTGAACATTTTTCAATTCAAAAGAATAAGGGAGTAATATTCTCAGCTTTGACACACATAACTCATGTGAAGTATGGGTCAGGAAGCCAGCGTCATTTGTCCAATATATAGGTCGTTGCTAATGCTTTGTCATCGTGCCGAGTTTACCATCGTAATCTGCGCTTCGAAATAGTGACTCAGAAAAAGTGAAAGTTAGCTGCCATTACATTTCTACATCTTAAAATAGCACGCCAGACTACTCACCGGTCTGAGGACTCGCACCACCTCCTTGAGGACCCCCTCCACATCCCGCACTGAACACAGCACCAGCGTGCAGACCACAGCATCCATGGAGCCACTGGCCACCGCCGACATGTCTTCCCCCGACGCCACGAGGCTAATGTGTAACTGTAGTCTTGACACTGGAAATAGGGAGGAACTGAGGGAGAGCGAAAGGGCAGGGGGTAACGGGTAAGGAGGTGGTGGACTTTATGGGATTGATGTTTTAAATAGGACTCTATGTAACCCATGGACTTTTATTGCTTGTTTTAGAAATTCAACACCGATGGTCTTTTAGCCTGCACAGAAGTACTCACAGAAAAGCCGATTAGTCATGCAATCTGAGTTCTGGAGAACTGTGGGGGATTAACTTTGAAATACTCCTTGCACACACTCCTACACACTACTTTTCCTCTCCCAAATGTCATCACAGACAAATGGCAGTGACTTAGTCACTTTGCTTTACTTGCTGTAGAAAACATTATCACTTAGCAGTATTAGAACCTTTAGTCCCAGCTCAGTCCAATCCCACAGACGATCTCCCCATTACAACTAAGTAGAAAATGGTCATGGTAATGCACAATGCATCCACATTACAAGCTCATATCCGACATGCAACACTCATGATAGCCCCCACCCTCAAACTGTTGTCATCGCTGTGTACTCAATAGCACGATGGCCCTATTTAAAACCGCAGCAGGCACAACAAAATCCTTTGCTGTTCTGTTCTCCAAATTCTATTCAGACTGGAGACTGTAATGTTGGGCTTGGCAAACCTCTTCCCTGTAAGCTAATATCTCCTCCTTGCTGTGAATGCCAGCACATGGAAATGTGAATTTGTTACCGAGATCTAATTCCAACCTTGCAGCTCCAAAGAGATCAGCACTGCTGCCTGTGGAGTGTGCAGAGGAGACCGATGCTTCTGCTTGAAGAGGGAGGGGCACGTTTATCCGTGGGCCATTTTGATGCTGTGTCAACACAGCAAGAGGAAGCGCAGGAAGAGGCAGCGCTCTATTTTACAGCCGTACTGAAGTCTGAACATTAAACGGATATAGAACGATCGTGCATGAGGCCGACTCTGCTCACGTTCAAACAACATACCAAGTTTCAGCGCATTTTCACAATGCCCTGCACCAGTTACCTGTTGAGCTCTTTCAGTGTGAGGAGGCGGCATGAAAGTCATGGCGGAGGATTCGGGGAACCGGAACCCAAGCCCCGGTGCTCCTCTCGGCTTCCGAGTCGGGGCTTGTCCGGGCCAATGCCAAGCTTCGCCTGGTTCCCAAAACCGGATGTCAGCCATACACCAGGGCCGGGTGGGTCGGCGGGAGGCTGGTGATAGGCCACGGCTTCTGCGGTGACTTCTTAGGCCGAGTGCTGGCCTGTGCCCGCCTGCATCGAGTCAGCGTAGTTTACTTCCCGCCCACCCCAATGCCCTGAACCAGTTACCTGTTGAGCTCTTCTAGTGCCCAGGAGACTTGGTAGGCTCTGTGGCCAAATGCTGCCCCAGGCGCCCACACTCACCGGCTGCTGTGGCGGGGACTCTGCTTGTTGTAGCGGGGCTCTCCGGTGATGCTGCCGGACCTTCCCTCCGCTCCGGTGCGGAGCCCGGAGACGTGCTGGGTCCTGTGGAGGCGGGGTCGGCTCCCGTCCTCCTTCCGGTGTGGTGCGGCCTCCGTACGCCTCGAGAGGGACAAAGGGGCAATGCGGGCCTTAGTACGCCTGCCTCAAGCGTACGCTGCATAGGGACCCGGGCGCTTTTGTACACTTCTAGTACGGAGCGTACTCCGAGGTACGCTGCAGGCTGGTGCGGCTGGGTGCCGTTCCGTCCAAATGAGGGGTGGGCGGCCGCAAGCTAGCGGGCAATGCCGGGTGGGCACCGGCTTTTAGCAACTAAAGCGCTCCCTGCGGTAGAGGTCATAAGCACAACAAAAACAAGAAAAACAAGCAGAGCGCAACAGCAGACACGCAGTACCCGGGATTTAACCAAAATGGCGGCCGCAAACATCGAAAAATTTCAGATTCGGGGGCGTGGTTTTGCTGTTTTGAGTGACGCATGACGTCACTGTCTAAAGAACAGCAAAACTTACGCCCCCGAATCCGAAAGAGACAGGGCTATATCAGAATGACGGCTCTCTCCTCCAATGGCTGGCCTCCATTTAGGAAGCCAGCCAATGGAGGAGAGACAGGGCAGGGAGGCGGGTTCTTCAGCCCTACTAAGAAGCATTAATTCTCCTCCCGGAAACTGCGCAAGCGCAGCCTTCTCGGTCCTCGACCTAAAAATGTCTGAAAACCTCAATGCACATTTCTTTAATATACCTGCTTAGTCTAAAATAGGGCTCCCAATTTTAAAAGAGTTGTGCCACTCATTTGAGATTCCCACTTTGTTTGCCACCCAAACTTTCTCCTGTGCATAGTTCACCAAACAAGACACTTGTTTCTAGACCACCAGCAGCATTTTTTTAGACTTGTAATACTAGTTTTTATTAAACAACTTACATTGCGCCATTGGTGTATACTGTCTCTCCACCATCCACATACTGCACTTGTGCTGGATACACATGCTGCACTGTTTGCACCTAAAAGAAGAATAAAGAAAAAGGTCTTTTCGTTTCATAAAGATATATCCCCAGGCTAAGGAAGCAGCATTAATGGACCACCTTTGGAAATGCACTTCTTCTAGGGATGAATAAATGAGTCATAAAAAGTAGTGTTTACAGAATATCTGTCAATATGAAAACATTTGATCAGGATGTCTGAATTGCTTGCTATGCATTTGTACACTATTACACAGTGAACTACAACATTTCATTAATGTTGATTAAGGTTTAAAGCAATCAAGGAAAATTAAAATGCCAGCCAGGTAAAGGAACCTTCAAATGGGAAAGGGTAAAAAGCATCGCTTAACATTTTTTGTAAATGCCCCTCTCAATAAGATGGATAAAGCGAAATAGATTCTTCTAAAACTCTATTCCTTGTAACAACTGTTTCAGTTTCATTTGTGAAGGATGAGAATGTAAATCTTAAAAAAACATTGAAATAACAAAAAAACAACCCATGTAATTCAATTTGTTATTTACGCATCTTTATTAGAGGGGTGAAATCATGCAGCATGCATGTGCTGACACTGTTGGTTGGTTTGAATCGGACACTTGGTGCGTCATACAGAATTTCATGAGCATGCAGCAGCAAAAACACCAGGTGAAAGGGATATAAAGTTATTAACTAGAGACTTGTTTAATGGGCTGCAACACATTAAGGCACATCGATGGGGTCTCCTAATTCCAGTGCAGTGAAACTTCGACTGCAAAGGAAAAGAAAGAAAAAAAAATAAAACCCACAATTTAAACTTCTTACAACACAATTTACAAAAGTGAGTAAAAGTGTCAGTTTATAGAACCACACAGTTTATGGACTCACACAAATTACCCCACCATATCCAGACTTATCAGTCTAGGAAAGGGGTAATTTGGTCTCACGTCTATTGACCATGCCGTCACAAGACACCTCCGAATTACTTGCATATCTTTTCATGCAAAGGAATCCACCTGTCGAACACAGTGGTGTTTCACTAGCAATTTCAAAGGTAACTGTTGGTGGGCCATGGGCTTGTGGATTTTAATTTGTGGCCATATGCTTGCTATATATTTTCCCCACTAATGTATTGCTGTTGAACAAACAAATACTGCACTTTGGACATGACAGCCATCTCAGCAACTGACTAAGATAGTTCATTATGTCTATTTATCAGCCAGCATCCCAGGTGTACGCCACAAAGGTACCATTAACAAGTATGGACAGGCACAGATTAAATCACATGGGGCTATGACGACACCAATTAGGTTGACTGAATAGATCTTTCGGATGATTTATGCCTGCACAAAAGTAAGTTTCCTTCAACACAGTGGGAGCCCAGAATTACTTCCTACATCCACAGCCCTGAATATGAGTTTGCTAAAGGCAACAGGGTTAAAACATCAAATGGTTATTCTTGGGACTGAGCTTCTGTAGGATGAACATTTTTGCCCAGATACATCATCTTCCATTGAGACATGAATCCTTAATTTTATTGGTGTAGAGTATTGTTTTTAGAAATGATTTCCAATATATCAAACACCTTTTTCATTCGCTTTCCTCACTGCACCATGAACACATAACACTTGCCCTGCACCCACTGTGTCCTTAATATCCTACTTGACATTCTGATTGATCATTTATAAGATTAAGAAATAGTTTTGCATTGTGCACACCAGTATTGCCGTATTACTCCGGATTGATGACATAGTAAGAATAGTTCAAATTTTTTAGCAGGTCCCGAGAATATTTATTGACCAAGGTAGATGTATTATACAGGTTCCTTGCATTAGATTTAGGGTCTCTCTATCTTACTAAAGCAAAGTTTAAAGATCACTCACTGGCCTAAGGATGAACAACAGTTACATTGTTTTGTGAACATCAACTCAGATGAGGTGTCTGAAAGTATATGGCCTAGTCTTGGAAAAATCTTCCTCTTCCCCTCGCTGGCAGGGATTTCACAGTTGGACTTACCCACCATTCGTACAAATTCTATCCCATAAATTTTATCTTTTATGTTGAATAAGTTAAACCTCTTCAGTGGCTTTGGCCATGCAGCATTACACTTACTACACTGCAGAAGGGAGACCCCAATTTATCAGTCATACCCAGTGCCTAATTTGAGCCAGTGGTTGTAGGTGAGGCGCACCAGCACTCTTTTTTAGGACTGCCACTTATTTTTCTTCAACAGACTGATCTAGAGCATGCAAGAGGAAGGCACAAAAGGTGAAAAGGAGGAAGAAAAAGATGGAATAGCAGTGACAAACTTATGAAGCAGTGATGAAAAAGAACCAACAAGAGTGAGAAAACGATAAGGAGAGTCTGGCAGTGAATTAAAGAGGCATGCAATGGAATCAAGACAGCATGACCGTGGTATCGTACACTGCCACTTCAGCAGCCCTGGCAATGGGTTTCGGAGGAAAGCTTTAGGCCTAGTACTAATTCTTTTACAAGCTGGACACTAGTCACACCACTATTATCATATACAGATAGAGGCAATATCGATACATTTTAAGATGTATCAGGTTGCTAAAGCACAGCCATCTTCCTTTTCCAGTGAGTAAAATGAGGGTGTAGAAAGAAATATGATAATGTGTCCCTCATTAAAAACCTAAAGAATTGTCCCTGGAGTGTGCACATGAAACCTATGCACATCCACATTAGACCTGCAAGTACCTGCACAAGTGTAGTTTGCATCCACCATTTCCTAGTAACATGGTGAGGTGTATGCCCCTTTCCCTTCAAGAATCACATGACAAGGTTTCATCTGCAATGCATTTAGAAAAGGTTTAATGTTAGGTGGGTTTCATAACTACAGCATTTCATAACTTTTGCTAGTTTATGAATTATGTCTCTTCTTAAGAGTGAATACATTGTTAATAAATGCATTATGTACTCCCACGTTCAAGAAAATGATCCACTGAAGTGCTTTTAATGGTTACGGTCAATGTACGAAAAGGCAGAGTTGCAAGGTTGTATTATATTTTGTTCACAAATATTGCCAAATGAGTTAAGCTTTTTAGCACAAGCTTATTGTGCAGACTTCTTTAGAATTTGGTGAAAACAGTCAGCACCAATGTTTTAAGAAATCTTGAAGAAGATTTCCTCTTGTAGTTAACACTGAAAGAACAAACGTTTTTAGAACCTTTCCCACCTTACATATTGGACCTTTACACCAGTGATTAACCTATGGTCCGGGGACCCCGGAGGGTCCGCAAAGCCTACTTAGGGGGTCAGTTACTGCTTTGACAATAAAATATTAACAGATTAGCAAAGCATATAATAAGTAAAGAAGCTAAATGTAACATTTTAAAAGGTTCTGTAAATGTGGAGGAATTTGAAATTAAGAGTTTAAAAATAAGGTTAATATCCCCAAACTGATTGTGAGAGCAGAGCGAGTGCCTCAAAGAGAATATAGTATGGATGACGAGTGGCCTCTATTTAATTAGGACAAGCTTCACCCTCCTAAAATTAAAATGGTGATGTTTTTATACGCGTTTGTGGGCTCAATAGAATATTTCATCATTTGTATATTTGATGAACGCTGATCTCTGTATTTTTGTGTGTTGTTTTGCCGTTCAAATAATTGAAAATGCTTAGACCAGGGTCCAAGCCTTCCGGTATCGACTCAGTTTGGATCTCCGGACTCCAATAATGATTCAGTGGGTTCCCAGAGTTCCAATAATGATCAAGTGGGGTACCGCAGAATTCAAAAGGCTAAGAACCACTGCTTTACACAATTTGTCTCCAAATCTATCATGCTCGAAGAAAGGCCTGGGGGAGTGCAGGTTTTAAACAATTTGTGAATTAGAGCAAATGTATAGGCAAATATAACGAATATGCTACTTACCAGTATGCATCTGTTCTTGGCATGTAGGGCTGCTGACATTCATATCTGTGCATAGATCGCCGCCTAGTGTTGGGTCCGGATTATCGCACATTGTTGTCCTGGAAGAGTCTTCAAAGTATCACGAGATAGGTGGCTCCTCCCCTGGACTACAGTGCGCATGGGCATCGACTCCATCCTCAGATTGTTTTTTAGCCATTGTGGCCAAGATGGAGTGAAACTACGTGAATGATGACCATGCCAGAAGTATGTGTGAACGCTGCAGCCGCTACAGGCGCCGGGGAGGAGGGTATGAATGTCAGCAGCCCTACATGCCAAGAACAGATGCATACTGGTAAGTAGCATATTCGGTTTGAGGCATGTGGGCTGCTGAATTCATATCTGTGCATAGAATACATAGTAGTCCCTCCATTAACGGCGGCCGCCTGTGCCAGCTGCAGCAGTTTGGAAAAGTGTTTTTAGAACAGCCTGCCCTACAGCTGCCTGCTGGTTGGAGTGCACATCAACACAGTAATGTTTTGTAAATGTGTGTGTGGTAGACCATTTGGCTGCTCTACATATGTCTTCCAAAGGAATATTTCCAAGGAAAGCCATGGAGGCCCCCAACTTTAGGGCGGAGTGGGCCCGCGGTGGAATGGTGAGAGTGCGCTTGGCTTTCTGATAGCAGATCTGAATGCATTTAACGATCCACCTGGCTATACCAGCCTTGGAAATAGGGTTACCTTTGTGTTGTGGCGCAAAGGCAACAAAGAGTTGTTTAGTCTTCCGAAAATCTTTGGTCCTATCAATGTAGTACATTAGGGCCCTCTTGACGTCAAGTGTGTGGAGCATTCTCTCCGCAAGTGACTCAGGATTTTGGAAGAACACAGGTAGTTCTATAGTCTGGTTGATATGGAACTGAGACACTACCTTAGGAAGGAATTTAGGGTTAGTGCGAAGCACCACCCCGTTAGCATGAATTTGAATAAATGGCTCTTGGATAGTTAGTGCCTGGAGTTCACTAACTCGTCGTAGTGACGTAATCGCTATAAGGAAAGCCACTTTTCAAGTCAAGAACTGAATCTCGCAGGAATGCAGTGGTTAGTGGTTCAAAAGGTGGACCCATCAGCCTGGTGAGGACCACATTGAGGTTCCACTCAGGAGCTGGTGGCGTCCGCGGAGGAATGACTCGTTTGAGTCCCTCCAGAAAGGCTTTAATAGCAGGCACTCTGAAAAGTGAGAGGTGCTGTCTATTTTGGAGATAAGCAGCCATTTGCGGATAAATGGATACGAATGGAATCATAGGCCAGATTACAATTGTACAGATGTAAGAGATAACAAATGATGTTTTGAATAGAGGCATCCAGCGGGTTAATGTTGTGGTCCACACAATAAATGACATACCGCTTCCACTTTGCCGCATAGCATGCCCTGGTGGTGGGCTTCCTTGCCTCCCGGGGTATGTCCATACAGTCAGGAGGTAAGCCGAGGTAGCCAAACTCTAGGACCTCAGGAGCCAGATCGCCAGGTTGAGCTGTTGCGGATCTGGATGCTGAATGTCGCCATGGCTCTGCGTCAAAAGCCTGGGTGTGAGGCGCAGCCTTTGATGCGGTACCACGGACAGTTCCAGAAACGTGGTGTACCATGGTTGGCGAGCCCACGTTGGAGCAACCAGGATGAGAGTCATCGAGTGCTGCCTGAGTTTGCGTGCCACCAGCGGTATTAGAGGTGCTGGGGGAAAAGCGTACGCAAATTTGCCTGACCAGTTCATCCATATCGCATTGCCTTGAGACTGTGGGTGTGGAAACCTGGCGGCTAAGCTTCGGCATTTTGCGTTCTCCTTTGTGGCGAACAGGTATATCTCTGGATGACCCCACTTTTGGAAGTATGGGTGGAGTACTGATGGATGTATCTCCCACTCGTGCATCTGGTGGCTGTACCTGCTGAGCTGTCCGCCATCTGATTGTCCTTGCCTGGGAGGTGTTCTGCCATGAGGAAGATGTTTCTCTGAATGGCCCACTTCCACATGCTCTGAGCCAGATGAGACAACTGTGGAGAGTGTGTTCCTCCCTGTTTCTGAATGTAGTACATGGCCGTCATGTTGTCCGTCCGGATCAACACGACCTTGTTGCACAGATGTACTTTGAAGGCTTTCAGTGCCATGAAGATCGCCATCAGTTCTACAACATTGATGTGCATCTTCCTTTGCTGTGGTGTCCATAGTCCCTGCACAGTGTAGTGGAGTACATGAGCTCCCCATCCCTGGAGAGAAGCGTCCGTCGTCAGGGTGATCTGTGGCACAGGCTCTTGGAACGGTCGTCCCTTGCAAAGGTTTCGTGGATTCCACCAATGCAGAGAGTTGTATGCCCGACCGCTCACCAACAAAAGGGCTTTCAACTGTCCGTGAGCCTGGGTCCACTGACGTGCTAAGCATTCCTGAAGCGGACGCATATGTAGTCTTGCGTGCGGGACTATGGAGATGCAGGAGGCCATCATGCCTATCAACTGCATGAACACTTGTGCTGGAAGCGAGTGTTGAGGTCTGAATTTTTGTATCAGCGATTGAATGCTGCTGACCCTCACTGAATTTGGCTGCGCTGTGGCTGCCAGAATGTCTATCGTCGCACCCAGATACTGCCATATGTGGGCAGGTTGCAGGTAGGACTTTGGGTAATTCAGTGAGAATCCCAGACCGTGAAGAATGTGAATGGTGTGGGACATGTGGGCGGCACACTGCTGGGCCGACTTTGCCTGGATTAGCCAGTCGTCCAGATAAGGGTAGACGTGAATGTTCTGTCTCTGTAGGTGTGCCGCCACTGTCGCCAGGAACTTCGTAAACACCCTGGGTGCCGTGGTGACTACGAAAGGTAGAACCTTGAACTGGTAATGTTGATTTTGGATGGTGAACCCGAGGTATTTTTTGTGTGACAGGTGCAGCGGAATATGAAAATACGCATCTTACAAATCTAAAGTTGCGAGAAAATCTCCCTGACTGAGCAACGGGTAGGACCTGTTGCAGTGTTAGCATGTGAAAGTGCTCCGACAGAATGTACTGATTGCGGGGTCTGAGGTCCAGTATGGGTCAGAGGGACCCGTCCTTTTTTGGTATCAAGAAGTACAGTGAATAAACTCCTGTGCCTCTTTCTTCCGCAGGCACGAGCTCGATTGCCCCTTTTTGCAGCATGAAGAGGACCTCCTGCTGCAATAAGTGCAAATGCTCGGCAGACATAGGACGGTGTCTTGGTGGTATGTTGGGTGGAGTGGATGTTAACTCCAGACAATAACCGTACTGTATAAGCTGTGTGACCCACCTGTCTGTGGTGATGGACTTCTAGACCGGCAGGAACTGTTGAAGTCTCCCCCAACAGGTGTTGTGTGGTGTGGTCGGGGGGCAGTGACAAGGCGTCACTGTTTGTTAGTGGCGAAGGATCTGGAGTTGTTGTTACCACGACCTCTGCCTTTGGTGCTGTTGCCACGATATCCACCTCGACTCTGTTTGGTGTATGTGGTCTGCGTGCCGCCTTTATAGTACTGTGTAGTTTGGGAGAGCTGGACTCTGGAAACACCTCTAGTGCTTGAGCGACGAAAAGAACCACCCCTGAACTGCTGGGACTGCAGAGCCCCCATGGACTTAGCAGTGTCAGTGTCCTTCTTGATTTTTTCCAAGGTGGTGTCCACCTCGGGGCCAAAGAGATGATCAGGGTTGACTGTCTGATTGAGAATGGTGGTCTGTATCTCCGGCTTGAATCCTGAGATTCTGAGCCAGGCATGGCGTCGCAGCATGACACTAGTGTTAATAGCTTTGGCCGCGGTGTCTGCTGCATCCAGTGCACATTTAATAGAAGCATTGGATATAAGCTTCCCCTCTTGGATGAGCATCTCAGCTGCCTCTTTGTATTCGTCTGGCAGGTGCTGTAACAGGGTCTCCAGAGTGTCGTAGTGTGCCCTGTCATACCTGGCTAGAAGTGCTTGTGTATTAGAAATGCGCCAGAGATTGGCCGCTTGAGCTGCCACCCTTTTCCCTGATGCCTCAAACACCTTAGATTCTTTATCTGGGGGATGAGCATCACCCGTTGTTTGTGAATTAGCCCTCTTCCGGGCATTAGAAACAACAAGAGAGTGCCGGTTTATACTTTTTTTCAAATCTTGGGTTTATCACCCTGGCTCTCGTAGGCTCTTTAAAGATCTCCCCAGCATGCTTCAAGACACCCTTCAACATAGGCAGAGTCTTGACAGTCCTCTCTGAGACGGAAAAGGTGTCAAAAAGATAATCCACTTCAATGGGTTCAGCATGGAGCTGGACGTCATGGTTCTTTGCCGCCCTTTCAATAAGGGCATTAAATGCAGCTGAATCCTCTGTAGGCGACGTTTTAACCGCATACATCTGAGTGTCAGGGGTAGAGTGAGGATCACCTGGGTCAGCAGCAGCTGCCCAGGGTTCATTGGTATCATCTGGCTCAGTGCAGACAGGATAGCTGTATTCATCCTCATCACCTTCCCCAGTGTCCACATCTGAATAAGTGGGTGAGACATCATGGCCATGTGGAGAAACCGGTTCCACAAGAACAGGGGTCAAAGGGGAATCCTTTTTCTTCCTCAGTGGAATTTTGTAGGTCTCCATTGGCTGTTCCGGGGCAATTTTCCGCTTGTGAAGGGAAAGTCTGCCCGTTTCGGCATCGATAAATTGTTCTTGTTGTTCTTCCAACGAAGATTGTCGATGCTTTAAGGCCGGGCCCGCTGTCGTCGACTTCGGCACCGAGGAAACCTTCTCGGGCACGTTGGCGGCCATTCTAGGGGCGAACGCCTTCGGCGCCACTTTCGGCGGCAACGTGAAATGAATGGGCGTCAACGCCTTCTGCGGTTTATCGACAGGCTTCGAAGGTGGAGGATCTTTTGGCCCGACACTTGAGGCCTTGTCCTTGATGCGCTTTAGAGAGTCCGCCACTTGCTTGGAGAAAGCGGCGGACGGCTGCGTCGACTCGACGGAATCTTTCGAGGCACCACCAGACGTGGACTCGTGGATCGGTCCGCTCTTGGCCTTGTCTTGTCAACGCGGAGTCTCGAGAACCTTTGGATCGCGGAGCCCTTTGTCGGTGTCTACCGTCTTCGGCGCAGATTTGTTCGGCTCGACTGCCTTGACCTTTGTCTTCGGCGTGGCAGACTTAGTCTCAACGCCCTTGAGCTGTTTCTTCGGGTCGATAACGCCCTTTTGCTTTGTCGGTGCCGACCGGTCCGAGGGCTTTGAACCGACCAAAGCAATATGCACCTTTGGTTTCGATGGGGGCACCAGTGCTTTCACTTGCGTCGATACCGGTGTCTTCACTTTTGGTTTCGTTTTTGCAGGGTGCGGCTCAATAGCAATGTCCGTAGCCGAGCCCGAAGGCGGGGCCGTAGAACCCACTGGAAGATCTTGGGTAAGGCCTAGTGGCGATCCCTAGACCTGAGCCTTTTGAAGCGTTTCGGACCCAATGTCAGTTTGAATAAGCTCTTCGCCTGAGCTATCTTCCATGGCCCCAAAGGCCCCTTCGTCGTCTCCTACCTCGTCGACGACTTCCATGTCTAGCATTTCAACATCCGCGTCGTAGTTGTAGTCAACCTCCGACGCGGGATTCGACATGTTCTCACGAACTTCCCGGTCAGCTCCTTCTTCATCCCCGCCATCGAATATGTTCACCGGCGCCGGTGCAATCTGCTGGGCCACCTGGCGCGCAGCGCGACGATGCAAAAGAGTCTTCTTGGATCGAAAACGGGAACAAGCCATTGTTAGACGGACCGGGAGGGTCGGCCGAGGATAAGGGGAGAGGTCTCCGGGGAGAGCAGTCTCCGACGATCGTACAGACAAGTAACTTCCCCCCCACAGACGGACACCACACAAGGGCAAAGTTCAACGATACTTTATAGGCAATTCTTTAGGTACGATGAATGGTACAAGGAGGTCTGGACTCAGGGGTCCCCTCGATTCTGGTCTCTGGTTTGGGAGAAGGGTAGCGGGACAGTCTTGTTACCAAAAGATGGAAATAGCTCTCAATCCTCGAGCTCGGCGTTCTAGATGATCGGGCCGCGGCGGAGCCAGCAGGTCCCGAGATGGACGAAGGAAGCGACGGTCCGCGGCGGAGCCAGCAGGTCCCGATGAAGATGGTAGTTACAAACGGTCCGCGGCCACGCCAGCAGGTCCCGACGACGATGAGGGTTTACGAAGGTTACGAAGGTTGCGGCAGCGCCAGCAGGCAGGACGATGATGCGCAAGGCAGAGCTACGGCAGCGCCAGTAGTCCGTCAAGGATGAGTTCTTCTCTGCGTCTCTCGACTCCAGGATACAACTGCCTTCCTGCTCTGGAGCTGCCCCAGTTATAGGGCTGGTGCCCTTTGATGTCCGGACCCTCGCACTTGGAGGTCGGGAGGTCCGGGATGAGGGAGTCCAGACACCCAGCAGGGGGGTGGAGCCAGCGCCCGGGGAGGCGATGGGCGAGCGGCACTTGGCGGGGGAGAACCATCGACGCCTCTTTCTCCCATTGACTTGCCAAGTAGCCCGCTCACCTCCTGGGTGGATGGTGGTGCCGGGATGTCTGAGGCCTGGCTAGGCCCAGGGTTGAGGTCGGCCGGGGGCCAGGCGGCCTTGTGGCGGAGTGTCCAAGATGGCGCCCAGGCTGGGCGCGCGGGCCAGTAGTGGGTCGGGCCCACGAGGTCGATATGTTCAGGGGCCGGGGTCCCGGAGGGGACGGAAGACGAGCAGTGGTGGTGTGTGGCCCTTGTGTGTCCGGGCTCGGGCCTGGTCGGGCCGAGGGGGGAGCGGCCCTTCATGTGGCCTGTCCAACATGCGTCCCCCCCAGCTGAAGGCGGGGAGAGTCACCCATCCTCTTGGGGACTCTCCTCGTCGAGGCGGAAAAACCGGGACATGCCATCCGCGTTGGCGTGATCTGGCCCAGGCCGGTGCTCAACAGTGAAGTCCATCCCTTGTAGGGAGATGGACCAACGTAGTAGTTTCGGGTTTTCCCCCCGCATCTGCATCAGCCACTGCAGGGGTCGATGGTCGGTCTGCACCCGGAAGTGTGTGCCAAAGAGGTAGGGCCGGAGCTTTTTGAGGGCCCATACCACAGCGAAGGCCTCCCTCTCTATGGTGCTCCAGCGTTGTTCTCGGGGTAGGAGTCGCCTGCTGATGAAGGCCACTGGCTGATCAAGGCCTTCGGGGTTCACTTGAGACAGGACTGCCCCAATGCCATGGTCGGAGGCATCCGTCTGGACGACGAACTCCCGGCTGTAGTCGGGGGCCTGGAGCACAGGGGCGGAGCACATGGCGGCCTTCAATTGTTCGAAGGCTGTTTGACAATCCGGGGTCCAGTTGACTTTCTTGGGTTGATTTTTGGACGTGAGTTCTGTGAGGGGCCCCACTATGGTACCATAGTCTTTCACGAACCTTCGGTAATAGCCCGTGAGGCCCAGGAAGGCGCGTACCTCGGTCTGGGTGATGGGGGGCTGCCAGGACTGGATGGCGGCAATCTTGAGCTGCAGAGGGGCCACCAGACCGCTTCCCACCTGGTGTCCGAGGTAGGTTACGGACCCCTGGCCAATTTGGCATTTGCTGGCCTTAATCGTGAGGCCAGCCCGCTGGAGGGCCTGTAGCACCGCTCGGAGGTGGTGGAGGTGCTCGGGCCAATGGTGGCTGTATACAGCGATGTCGTCTAGGTAGGCGGCGCTGAATCCTTCGAGCCCTGCCAGGACCTGGTTGACGAGCCGCTGAAATGTTGCTGGAGCATTCTTCATGCCAAAGGGCATGACCTTGAAATGGTAATGGCCATCAGGGGTGGAAAAGGCAGAACGTTCTTGGGCCCGGGGTGTGAGGCCGATCTGCCAGTAGCCCGCCGTCAGGTCGAAAATACTGAGGTAGCGGGCAGCTCCCATGCGGTCGATTAGTTCGTCTGCCCGGGGGATGGGATGTGCGTCTGTTCGGGTGACCGCATTCAAGCCCCGGTAGTCGACGCAGAACCGGAGTTCTGGTGTGGTGCCGGGAGCGGCTGCTTTGGGGACCAGTACTACAGGGCTGGCCCAGGGGCTGTCTGAGGGCTCGATGACCCCGAGCGTGAGCATTTTGGTTACTTCTTCCTGGATGCAGGCCCGTACCCGATCTGGCACGCGGTAGGCCCGGTGGCGGATAGGGGGGTTGTCCCCCGTGTCCACGTCGTGCACACACCAGGAAGTGACACCTGGGGTGAGGGAAAACAGGCTGGCGAACTGCAACAGAAGGTCTCGACATTCCTGGCGTTGTTCCCGGGTGAGGGCCTCCGAGAGTCGGACCCCATCCACGGAGCCGTCTTTCTCCCGAGTCCGTAGGAGGTCAGGGAGGGGCTCGGAGTCTTCTTCGGCCCCATTGTCTGTGGCCATCAGGAGGCTGAGTTCTGAACGCACAAAGTGGGGTTTCAGTCTATTAGCGTGGAGGACCCGGAGGGGGTTCCGGGCAGATTCCATGTCGATGAGATAGGTGGCAGGGCCCTTGCGCTCGACTACTTTGAAGGGCCCCGTCCATTTGTCTTGCAGGGCGCAGGGTTCGGTGGGGGACATCACCCATACCTGTTGCCCAGGTTCAAATTCGATGGAGGAGGCATTCCGGTCATACCACTTTTTCATGTCCTCTTGACTGGCCTCTAGGTTGGCTTTTGCCAGCTCTCGGAACCGCCGGGTCTGGTTGCGGAGGGTTAGGAGGTATCGGAAGACATCTGGGGGGTTCTTTAGAGAGGGCATCTCCCAGCCTTCCTTGACTAGGCTGAGCGGCCCCCGTACTGGATGTCCATACAGCAGTTCAAACGGGCTGAAGCCGAGGGACTTCTGGGGGACCTCCCGATATGCGAAGAGGAGGCACGGCAGCAGCACATCCCACTGGCGACGGAGGGGCTCTTCCAACCCCCCAATCATCCCTTTAAGCGTGCGGTTGAACCGCTCAACGAGTCCGTTTCCTTGGGGGTGATAGGGGGTCGTGAATCGGTAGGTAACCCCACACTGTTGCCAGAGGGACTTCATATATTTGGAAATAAAGTTCGTGCCTCGGTCGCTGACGACTTCTCGGGGGAAGCCCACATGGGAGAAGATTCCCATCAGAGCCCGGCCGACTACCGGGGCTGTCACAGTCCGCAGGGGAACAGCCTCGGGGTAGCGGGTGGCGTGGTCCACTAGCACCAGGATGAACCGATGGCCTTGTTTTGTACGCGGGTCCAGGGGCCCCACAATGTCTATCCCGACCCTCTCGAACGGGGTGGTGACCACGGGAAAAGGTTGCAGGGGGGCTTTTAGTTTGCGGCCGCTCTTTCCACTGGCTTGGCACGTGGGGCAAGATCGGCAATGCTGGTGTACATCGTCCCTCATTTTGGGCCAGAAGAAGTGGGTCACCAGGCGGCTGTAGGTTTTATCTTGACCCAGGTGTCCAGCCAGGGGGACATCGTGGGCCAGGTTTAGCAGAAAGTCTCTAAAACGGAGGGGCACCACTAGCACTCGGCTGGCCCCCAACTCCGCGATTCTTTGTTCACTGTATAGCAGATCATTGTCCCAGTAGATCCAATGTGTTCCGGAGGTATCCCCTGCGCTTTGGGCGAGGACTTGTTGGCGGAGTCCCTCGAGGGAGGGACAGGTCTTCTGTTCTTGGCGAAACTGTTCTTGCGTGGGCCCCCCCTCTTGAGGCCACTGGTCGAGGTTAGCGAGGTCTGGAGGTTGAGCTGGTTCTGGGGGGACGTCACGGTCGGTGGTTTCGGCTGGGGCGACCGGAGGCGGAGGCGCCGGCCATTCGGGTTCCTCGGGTCGGGGTTTGGCACGGGCGGCCATGGACCGGGTGGTGACGCATGCCCAGTCCGGGATGCCTAACATCCCCAGGTGTTCTCGTCGTTCTACGGCTGCCCACGGAGAGCTTTCAAGGTCATTCCCCAGGAGGCAGTCTACGGGGGCATCGTCTCGGACCGTTACTTTCAACATGCCGGAGACCCCTCCCCATTCGAAAGGGACGCAGGCCATCCGACACAGACTCTCTGAGTTATCGGCTGAACGGACAGGGCAGAGAATGTTTGGTAGGAACTGTTCTGGGGCCACCAGGTGACCGCGGACGGCTGTCACACTGGCCCCGGTGTCACGGAGGGCTTCGGCCCGGCGTCCATTGATGCTCACCCATTGGCTGTACTTCTGGGTGTTAGCGGGTAGGGGGACCCGCGGGACCATGTCTTTCCCCCCTAAGCAGGCTAGAGCCATGGCGGCTGGCTCCCATTCTTGATGCTCTTGCTCATATTCTTCTTGTTCCTCTGAGATCTGTTCCTCCCCCAGAGCAGCAGCGGCTACTTGGCGGGGTCTTGGGCTCTGATACTGGGGGCAGTTTGGGTCGTTTGCATAGTGGCCGACTCGTTGGCATCGATGGCACGTAACATTGGCTCGATATCCCGGTCGCGCCGGGGTGCTGCCCCGGTTGGCCGGGGGGGGGTGGTGCTGGTAGCGGGGGCGACCGGAGCGTTGTCTCTTCCGCGTCCTTGGCCTCCTCCTCCTCCTCCTCCTCGGGGACGGTGCTGACCGTTGTTGTTCCGGCTCTGTTCATAGGACCCATTCCGGCCCACTCTGGTGATTTCCCACCGGTCAGCTTCGGCTGCGAGCTGCCGGGGATCGGTCAATTTGCTGTCGAGGAGGTGCTGGCGGAGCTCAATGAAGCAATTGTTCGATAGATGCTCCCATACCATGAGATTGAAGAGTTGTTCGTAAGTTGTGACCTTGCTTCCTTTGATCCAGCCCTCGAAGGCTCGGCTAAAATAGTTTACATAGTCCACCCAAGTTGTACCCGGGATGCGGGTGCAGTCTCGGAACCTCTGACGGTACATCTCGGGTGTGAGGCCATAGCGGGTGAGGAGTGCAGCTTTCATATGGTCATAGGAGGTCATCTGGTGGTCCGGGAGCTGTAGCAGGGCGTCGCGGCCCTCATTGAGGAATCTCCCCCATAGACCGGCTCCCCAGTCGCTTCTATCGATCCGGTGGGCGGTCATAGCGATTTCGTAGGCCTTAAACCATTGCTGGATGTCGTCCTCTCGGAAGTATTCTCGAACGACATCCTTGGGGATGTGCACCTTTTTCTCTGTTGCCCCTGGGGTGTGGGGTTGCTCGGGCACCCCTCCTTCTTTATTCTGCTTGCGTAGGTCGATCTCAGCTAATTTTCGCTCGTGTTCATATGCCAATTTCTTCTCCTCGAGCTCCCTTTGTCTCTGTTTTTCCTCTCTTTCTTCTCGGAGACGCAGGTGCTCTAAGTTTATTTTTTGTTCGGCCAACTTAAGTTCAACATCCATTTTGAGCCGGGCCATTTCCAGCTCGTGTAGTCGGGTTTTTTCTCGTTCCTGGATCTCGTCTTGCGAGAGACCCGTTCTTCGCTCCTCAGGGGCCGTGGTGTTTTTTTCTATTGCTGCGATGTTTTGATCGGGGGTTCCAGCAGCCCCGGTTTCTGCCCAAGACTCTAGGGCATGCTTGAAATCGTCTTTGGTACTTAGACCGGTGGTAGCGATACCTAGTTCGATGCAGAATTGTTTTAATTCACGATGGCTGTACTCGTCCAATTTCTCCATCTGAAATTTCTCGGTGGATCCGCTTTCTTTGTTTGACATCGTGATTTGGTCGTGGGGTGAGCTACTCTCTGTACGATTATGCGGTGATTCGGATCGCGCCGCTGGCCACCAATGTTAGACGGACCGGGAGGGTCGGCCGAGGATAAGGGGAGAGGTCTCCGGGGAGAGCCGTCTCCGACGATCGTACAGACAAGTAACTTCCCCCCCACAGACGGACACCACACAAGGGCAAAGTTCAACGATACTTTATAGGCAATTCTTTAGGTACGATGAATGGTACAAGGAGGTCTGGACTCAGGGGTCCCCTCGATTCTGGTCTCTGGTTTGGGAGAAGGGTAGCGGGACAGTCTTGTTACCAAAAGATGGAAATAGCTCTCAATCCTCGAGCTCGGCGTTCTAGATGATCGGGCCGCGGCGGAGCCAGCAGGTCCCGAGATGGACGAAGGAAGCGACGGTCCGCGGCGGAGCCAGCAGGTCCCGATGAAGATGGTAGTTACAAACGGTCCGCGGCCACGCCAGCAGGTCCCGACGACGATGAGGGTTTACGAAGGTTACGAAGGTTGCGGCAGCGCCAGCAGGCAGGACGATGATGCGCAAGGCAGAGCTACGGCAGCGCCAGTAGTCCGTCAAGGATGAGTTCTTCTCTGCGTCTCTCGACTCCAGGATACAACTGCCTTCCTGCTCTGGAGCTGCCCCAGTTATAGGGCTGGTTCCCTTTGATGTCCGGACCCTCGCACTTGGAGGTCGGGAGGTCCGGGATGAGGGAGTCCAGACACCCAGCAGGGGGGTGGAGCCAGCGCCCGGGGAGGCGATGGGCGAGCGGCACTTGGCGGGGGAGAACCATCGACGCCTCTTTCTCCCATTGACTTGCCAAGTAGCCCGCTCACCTCCTGGGTGGATGGTGGTGCCGGGATGTCTGAGGCCTGGCTAGGCCCAGGGTTGAGGTCGGCCGGGGGCCAGGCGGCCTCGTGGCGGAGTGTCCAAGATGGCGCCCAGGCTGGGCGCGCGGGCCAGTAGTGGGTCGGGCCCACGAGGTCGATATGTTCAGGGGCCGGGGTCCCGGAGGGGACGGAAGACGAGCAGTGGTGGTGTGTGGCCCTTGTGTGTCCGGGCTCGGGCCTGGTCGGGCCGAGGGGGGAGCGGCCCTTCATGTGGCCTGTCCAACAGCCATGCAACTGGCTTCATCATGATCCGGCGAGAGACACTTGTTGCACATCGGGTGGACGTCGATGTGGGGATATTTTGAGTTGCACACGGGACATCTCTTGAATGGACTCCGGTCCATGATGGTCCGTCGATAAGGTCTCTGGCGTCGACTGGGCCTTCAGCGACGAAAGCACGCGGCTTTCTGGAATCCGGCTCGAACGGAGCTGGAAGAATCGGGCACCGAACGCAAGACTATACCGACGAAAAGCTAAAAGCCTTTTGGCTTCAAGAAAGTTTTATATCGATTCCGACAGAGTGAACCAATATACATCCGAACCCAATGGCGGAAAAAAACAATCTGAGGATGGAGTCGATGCCCATGCGCACTGTAGTCCAGGGGAGGAGCCACCTATCTCGTGATACTTCGAAGACTCTTCCAGGACAACAATGTGCGATCATCCGGACCCAACACTAGGCGGCGATCTATGCACAGATATGAATTCAGCAGCCCACATGCCTCGAACATTGGGGCTCCTAATGTTACAATCTAATCTGAACTATGTTGCTGTTGAGCAAGCAATTTTGTTTCTCTGTGCAAAATACTGTTTCCTCAAGACGTATGCAAAGCAAATAAAAACATTTGCCGCCTAGCAAGACACTTGCATTCATGTGCTGATTGCAGGAATACTTCCAAGACCTAGTTTACCTTTAAGGCAATTTCAATCTGATCAAAAAGCAATGAGACACTACAGAGTGTATCCTAAAATAGCTCTAGGCAGAAGCTTGAAATTATGGCTTAAATTGCTCAAGTTTTCCACTTTAGCCTTTAACCTTTAGATCCACTGGTTGGCTTCCCAAATTACCATCACTTGAACGCAGGAGTGTTCACTATTAAGAATCCATAATATAATAATTTAACAGTTTCTAGAGAGAAAAATATTCCAATAAACCAACCCTTTAGCCTTACCATATCCCAAGATCAAATATTAATTTCCCTTTTTTGATCCACAATAATTCTGGTTCCACCATTGCTCTCTTGACATCCAAGGACGTTCAAAGCAGTCAGAAAATCATAATATTTTAATCAATAAGTGGCCAATTGCAATATCAAATTTGCAACTTTTTGGGCCTGCTTCACTGCTTTTGATGACATCAGGCTCTGTATTTGTGGGACGGAGGCTGGGGGCTTATAAAATTGAAGGACTTTAAAGTGGTACCAAAAACTGTTTCATAACCACAGTTGTTTATTGGCTATACAGAGGAACATACCTATCCCTTTTTCTCCCTCGTGTTAAAAAAGTTAAAAGCATTTTGAAATCAGCTATTATAGGAAGAAAAAAAATCTTGTTGCTGCATATGCCAGGCCCCATTACAAGCTACAGAATAGTTAGTTGTGAATGCAGTTGTAGCAGGGGTGAATAAAGTGAACCTTTACAACTACACATTTCACTATAAGAAGTGCTCTCTTGGAAAATGTTTTATAGCGTGGGGTTAACGTTGAGATGCAAATGTGCAGTGGAACAGGCAGGGTGGTGAGTTGTGTCATATTTGCTTTTCAGACAAGAGAGCTATCTGTGGCAGAGCGTGCTCCATGTAATCATTACCTGCTGTGGTACGTGCTGAACTCTAGGGACAGAGATCTGCTGCACTTGGGCTCCTTTGGGAGCAGAGCCAGTTACCTGGACCAAAACCCTCTGAAAAGAGAAAGACATTCTCAAGCAAGACTGCACCAGTGCACAAACCACCTTGGTAGTTAACTACATTATGTTGAAGGGTCTCCAGCTTTCAATCAAGGACATGGAGCACATTAAATACCAAAAAATATCCAATCCTGTATGTCTTATAAAAGAGGGACAGGATCTATCAAAGGCGAGCAGATAAGATTGTCCATCCCCATTCCGTTAAGCATTTAAATAATTAGCAAGGTACAAACTACAAACATATAAATATTTTTAAGATCTCATATAGTAACAAGTACATATGAGACCAGAAACCAATTTTATATAATCCAAATTAATTACATTCAGCTACACCACCTGAATTGTTGCCCCATTATAGAATGGGTAAAACTATGCAAGGTATTTTGGAAAAATGACAATGGCTATATGCAAAATGCCAAAGTTGGTGGTTCTTCATTACCAAGAACTGTTTAGGGTATAGATTTGATGGCCTTAGTAAACCAAAATCTTTTACTGCCATCAAATTGTTTTTGTTGTTGTAACAATTATTTTAAGATGCTGGCTAGTGTATGTTCAGTTAGAAAGGCAACTTACTGCTACAGGAGCCCAGAGAAAAGGTTCATTTTCCACAGAGACTAATAAATAATAATATAACTTTATGAAGAACAGAAACAATTATCCCTGTGTTTTAACCTAGTCTACCGTTGTCATCCATTTTCCAATGTTAAACGTCAGTATTTACCTGATGGAGAACAACAAGAAGATTAAAGAGAAGGACTGTGTTTAAATACATACACAGACATGATCTAGTTTTTTTTTTACATTTATATGCGACTCTAGCTGCTAAGGAGAGAATCAATAGTGTTGAAAAATGTTAACCCTAATGTCTGCCCTTAAAACAGCACCCTATTTGATAGAACCAATATCTTTTTTGCCTCCCAGAGTGCTGGTGAAACCTTTAAAAGCTCGTGACAATTAGGTGTCTCAGTCTCACATTTTATCAGGGAATCACTGAGCCGATCCATGAAAGTTTATGGTACAAGTACTGGGAAGTTGCACTGGCATTCATAAGGTCAATAGTTTTCCAGATTTCATGTGTCTGGTTTATCCTGAATACCAGAGTTCAAAATGAGCCCAGGATACATACATTTTAATACATAGCAATCACAAATCTCATCAGTGTGTTTTAACAGAAAGGCGTGGGCATGGCTACCAGTAAGATGGTTTCTGGAAAACTAAGCATGGCAAACCTGCACCCCAAATTGCATATAAACCTACAACTTACCAACTTGAAAAGCAATGGTTCATAGTGCTAAAAAACGAAAATTGACGATTGATGTGTCAGATGGTTGTTACCTGTTGGGATGCTGGAACAGGCTGGACAACTGGGGCTTGAACTGAAGATGTGCGCATCACAACTGATGTCCCTGAATCTGATCCGCCCTCAGAATTCTGCATCCTCAGATCTAAGGAGACAAAACTCTAGGTCAGGCAAAAAGACACATTGTAGAAGCCAATGTTGCAAAAACTTAAGAGCTCCTCACTTGTCTCCACATAAACCTGCAAATCTCCGCAGACAAACAGCCAGTACATGAGATGGGGGCCAGGAAACAGTTAGCACAGCTCAGGTATCCAAATCCTTTTATTTTATATCACCATCAGGTGCAGACATGGGACAATCACGTTTTAGCCGTAGTTTTCAACAGTCACTGAGTTTTCAAAATTTCCAAAGGACAAACCCCTTAATCTAATCACCAGAAAACTAATGCATACACTGCTACATTTTGTTTTATCCATTGCAATTTCCCCTCCATGTCGTTTTCCAACATGGAAATAATGTAATATATTTCAGCTTAATTTTTATTCTTAATACATAGTTATCCTCTTTTATTCTTTGCTACTCTCAAGTATATCTCAATTTCGGTAAAGTACCCGAATTCTCCATTATTGATCACAAACTAGTCAAACATTATGCAAGCATTTTACAAAGAAGGAGATATTAAAATATTGGGAGATGCATCTGTCGGAGAAAGGAGTACTAAAAAGATGTCATTAAATCAATAAATAATCGAAGATAATGAAAAAGAAGGTTGTATATTGTATGCATTATCTCATTCTGTATAAGACCATTTCTTACATCTATTCCTGAATAAGTCAAGCATGATGTGTGGTCTTTATGTAAAAGGTGTTTAAACCAATCATAGTGCAAATGCAATTGTTTTTCATTACATTGACAGGTCATAATTCATTTTAAAGTTAAAGTGCAAGTGCTTGAGAAACTGATTACATTCCATACCATCTTCATCTTGAATTGTAGTAGTTTTTTAGTAAAGTGCAATTCAGTTGTAAACATATTTGCTCATATGTTCAAATATTTGCATACAGTACTATACCCTCACAGGAGAAAAGATATATCCTCAAAGGAAAGAAGATGTATGTTAAGAAATATAAACAATTCATCACATTTCAACCTCATAATAATTCCTCAATTGAGAGATATAGCTATTGAGATTGCATTTTAAAATTGTAATAAAGTGCATTTCTTTACATTGAAATGTTATGAATCATGGTGAGAATAAAGTGCAAATGCTATAGAAGAGGATTTGAGTTCCGTACAATCTCCACTGTAAATCTCAATAAAGTGCAATTCAATTATAGGCATATTTCCTCATATGTGCAAAAATCGCATACAGTACAATGTTTTCAAGGGAGAAAAGGAGAGTTTAAATGACAAAGGATATATCTAAAAGAACGTAAAGAATGTAGATAATAAAATATATTCCTCACGTTAAAAAAATCTCCTTTAAAGGATTTATCCATTAAGATTGTATTTTCAGGATCCCTTGTTTAGTAAAGCAAGAAACAATAAGATTCCTTCTAATTTCTTATTATTTGCAGATATATGAAAAGATTTTTCCATATAAAAATCCCTTCATATTTTCTACTGTTATTTTTGTTATGTAGATACATCAACTGTTTTTTTTTCTCCCCAAAGATACATAACTACTTACTGAATTACCACAGAAAAAAAGTCTATATAAAGGACCCACAAGATCACTCGCTCAATGTTTTCCTTGTTTGGCTCCATACTGTTTCTGCTTCCCACCATCTCATTTGAAGGTTAGCTTAAGTAGGCGCAAATGAAGTGCCCATTCCAGTTCCCTGCACATGTAAAAAATGTGTTGTTGAATTAAAAAAACATTATGATGGAGGCAGAATTCAATAATTTCTATCAGCATTTTTGAATATTCTAAAAAATAAATGGAGCGATTTTGCAGGAACTACCTACACGCCTCTATCCCATCTGCATGTTGAATTAAAGTATACAGGGAGACCACATCCACTGTCGCCATATAGTCATTGAACTTTAATGGTAGTTCAATACTTCTGTTTAAAAAAATTTAGAGCCATGTAGGTATAATGGGAGATTTTTCATACATGGGAACAAGAATAGATTGATAAGCCTTGAGGTGTTTTCCAGCAGAAAACCTATTGAATTAACAATAGTTCTTCATGGAGGATCAGTTTTGTTTTTATGTATTTATGGCAGAAAATAGATTATGGGCATGATGGGATGAGTGGTCTTCAAATAATTCTACTCTTCCACTTCTAAAAGACCGCTATTCCGCCATTCATTTAACATTAAATGGGAGGTTTGCATATGATCTTCACTAGGGTCACCGGAGAGTTTACAATAATCTCGTTTAATTGCCTATTGGCTTCTGCCATGTATTCCTCATGACTGAGAATCCTTATATTGCCTCCTTTGTCACTTGGCTTTATCATTATATTTTCATCTTGTTGTAAATCAATGCTTCCAAATCCTTATTTGTCATGTTGTTCCAAGAGTTTGCTCTATTTTTTAATCTTTTTGTCATCATTTTAGCTAATCCTTCCACAATTATTTCCTGAAACAGGTCAATTTTGTTTGTGGCAGGAAGCTGGGGGCAGAATTTTTTATTTCAGTCTGCAAACAATTTCTGTTGATGCTTCCAAATGCTAGAATAAAGCCAGATCAGGCATGTTTATTTTCTTGTACCAAGACCCCAGGCTTCCATTTCCAAACTAGTTAGAGTTCATAATGGGTCCAATTCCCTGGTTGTTATCACTGTTAATATGGGTTTTATTTCCGCTTTCTTTCGCTTTGTTCCTTTTGAGCATTACATTTCTTTAACTTGATTTTTCTAGTAAATTTGTAAAGATCAATTCTAGCGTTCGCAAAGGTTGAATCCAGAGATGGGTCAGAAAGTTAGTCCTTTATTTATTAATCTCACATGATGTTTATTTATATTATTTGAGAAGAGATTAATAACTACATTATTTTCGTTTTTTCATTATTGCTTTTTGTTTCATGCTCCTCAACCTCTTTTTGCTTCCCTTTGATCTTGTTTACGAAGATCTTCTTGTTCCATGTTTGTTTTTCCTCTTCCCCTTTGTCTGGTGCTCATTTGAAACAGGCTCCTCTTCCCTGAGAAATCTAATCTGGAAAATGGGACTGGGAGATCTTCCCCCGAACTGATTTCACAGCTTTCTACACTGATGGTAGCCCCCATTGCTCCAATCTTTTTGGCATCTGCGGCTTGTCTAGTATACAAGTGATCAAAATTCTTCACAAAAGTAAAATTCTGCCTGCGGCCTAGTCTCTTTTATCGCAATGAAACTACTTAGCTTTCTTAATTTCCACCTCATGTTCATGTTTTTCCAATTTTTCCTATATATTCATCAATGCATTCTTAAGTTCTTCCTTGTCCTGTAGATTTTTTCTTTCTGCTTGTATGATTAGTGTTCGCCTAAGCTTGTTCAAGCATTCAGTTGTATTGTCTTGCCATTGTTTGGCGAGATCCAGGTCTAGGTCACTTAAGGTAGGCAGTAGAAAGCTACGTAGACCCATTGGTATTCTGCTGCATTCCAAATAGTTTTTTAATATTGTCATTTCTCACCACTTGTTCATTTCAGTGATCCTTACTTAATCTAGTTCCTTCACCAATTTTAATGGCATCATATCCACCATTCTTGAGCCCCCGGCTCGAAGATCCATATCTTTTCCAAACAACTCCTTAGCTTTCAACTCTCATTTTGCACGTCTCTCAGTCATAATTAATGTTCCAAATTTCCCATCTTCTAGGCCGTGTGCTTATGTTACTCCTCCTTTCCTCTCTCCTAGCTTTTAAAATGTTAAATTTTTTCACGTCATATATTTGTTGTTTTTTTTTAACCATTTATATATAAATACATTTTCTGTGACACATTGACAATTTGTGTAGTGTGAAGTAAATTTTTTAAACATAGAGCTATTTGGACCATTAGTCCATAGAGGATCCTAAGATTCCAATTTCCAAAATGAAATTGAACCCGGGAGCTTTTTCTCCCATCATCCACTTCAAGTCCATAAACATTAAGGGGGTCATTAGGATGACGAGCGGACTTAGTCCGCCCGCCATCCTATTGGATAATGGGACCATCCGCCATAAGGGCGGGGGTCCCGTGGGGGGGGTATTAGGATGCGCCTGCCACAGTGGCGGGCGCATCCTGCATTTTTAACATTGTGGCGGGCGGGGCTCTCAGCTCCGCCCGCCACAATGCTACAAATGCATGTATGCATTTGCATACACAAAGCGGCAGGCACCGCAAGGGCAATGCAGGGGGTACCCCCCATGTGCAGCCCCCCACCTCGCCTTCACCATGGGGGCTTGCAGGGGGCCCCCGAAGTGAAGACCGCCTGCCTTTCTGTGGCGGCAATGCCGCCACGGAAAGGCATCTGTTTTGGCCCATTGTAATATGGCTGGCGGTGTCTGATAGACACCGCCACCATATTAAACCTTTTCCGCCCCAGTCGCAAGGCGACTGGGGCGGAAAAGCGGCAGATGGTCTTCCCGTCTGCCGCGGTCCCCCCCACCATAGTAATATGGCGGGGAAAATGGGTGGCGGGCGGGTAAGGATGTCTGGCGGATCGCCACCGCCCGCATGGCGGTGGCGACCCGCCAGACATCCTAATGGGTCCCTGAGTTTGGTTTGCAGACCCAAAGGTCTCAGATTAGCCGAATGCAACTTGAGCAGAAATGTTACACCAGCCATTACAGAACAAGGGCACTCGGGGTCCCCGGTGTACTGTAAAATATAATGAAGTCAAGTCAAGTCAAGTCAAAGAATTTATATAGCGCGCTACATACCCAGAGGGTCTCAAGGCGCTTGAGGAGGGGTGGGGAATTACTTGTCAAATATCCACGTTTTAAGTTGCTTCCTGAATGCTAGGTGATTCTGAGTAAGGCGAAGGTAAGTGGGAAGGGAGTTCCAGGTTTTAGCTGCCAGGTAGGAGAAGGATCTACCTCCCATGGTGGTTTTGTTGATGCGAGGTACGGTGGCAAGGGCTTGGTTGGATGATCGTAGCTGGCGGGAGGGGGAGTAGAAGGACAGTCGTGTGTTGAGGCATTCTGGTCCGATTTCGTAGAGTGCTTTGTGTGCGTGGGTTAGGAGCCGGAAAGTGATCCTCTTATTGACGGGAAGCCAGTGGAGGTTTTTCAGGTGACCAGAGATATGTTCTTTACGCGGGATGTCTAATATGAGCCTGGCTGAGGCGTTTTGGAATCGTTTTTTCTGGAGTTTAGCGGTAGTACCGGCGTAGAGGGTGTTTCCATAGTCCAGTCGGCTCGTGACCAGGGCGTGGGTGACAGTTTTCCTAGTTTCGGTGGGGATCCAACGAAATGTTTTTTTGAGCATGCGAAGAATGTTGAAGCAGGATGAAGAGACGGCGTTGACTTGTCTGTTCATCGAGAGTGAGGAATCCAGGATGACGCCCAGGTTCCGTGCGTGGTCCGTCGGGATGGGTGCTATTCCAAGGGCCTCTGGCCACCAAGAGTCATCCCAGGCGGAGGGGGAGGTGCCTAGGATGAGGACTTCTGTTTTATCTGAGTTCAGTTTCAGACGGCTATGTTTCATCCATTCGGCTACTTCTTTCATTCCTTCGTGTAGGTTAGTTTTGGCGGTGCTAGGGTCATTGGTGAGTGATAGGATCAGTTGAGTGTCATCCGCGTAGGAGATGATGTTGAGGTTGTGTTGGCGTGCGATGGCCGCGAGGGGGCTCATGTATACGTTGAAAAGGGTGGGGCTGAGTGAAGATCCTTGTGGCACGCCGCAGATGACTTCAGTGGCCTCTGACTTGAATGGTGGAAGGCGGACTCTCTGGGTTCTTCCGGTGAGGAACGAGGTGATCCATTCTAGTGCTTTTCCTTGGATTCCAATGTTTCTGAGGCGCTGTAGAAGGGTGCTATGGCAGACTGTGTCGAAGGCTGCGGAGAGGTCGAGGAGGATGAGGGCGACTGTGTCTCCATTGTCCAGTAAAGTTCGAATGTCGTCTGTTGCTGCGATGAGGGCGGTTTCAGTGCTGTGTTTGGCTCGGAAGCCGGACTGTGAGGAGTCGAGGGAATTGTTGGCTTCGAGGAAGGCGGCGAGCTGGTTGTTGACAGCTTTCTCGATGACTTTGGCCGGGAATGGAAGGAGCGAAATGGGACGGTAGTTTTTGAGTTCGGTGGGGTCCGCTGTGGGTTTTTTCAGAAGGGCGCTGAGTTCAGCGTGTTTCCAGCTTTCCGGGAAGGTGGCGGAGTTGAGGGAGCAGTTGATGACGTCTCGGAGGTGCGGTGCTATGATGGAGTCTGCTTTGTTGAAGATGTGGTGAGGGCATGGGTCTGTGGGGGATCCTGAGTGGATGGAGTTCATCAGGCGGATAGTGTCCTCAGTGGAGATTGGGTTCCAGTCATTAAGGATGTTCGAGGGTGGTGAAGGTCCAGCAGATGGTTGGGTGGGTTGGTCTCCGGGTTGGTTGTCGAAGCTGTTGTGGATGTCTGCAATTTTGTTGTGGAAGAATGAGGCTAGGGAGTCGCAGAGGGCTTGAGAGGGGGTGATGTATGTCGTTGGAGTTGGCTGAGGGGTTGGTAAATTCCTTGACGATGCTGAAAAGTTCCTTGCT
This sequence comes from Lissotriton vulgaris, assembly GCF_964263255.1. Lineage (NCBI taxonomy): Eukaryota > Metazoa > Chordata > Amphibia > Caudata > Salamandridae > Lissotriton > Lissotriton vulgaris. Next base: position 79,176,557 of record NC_141700.1, on the reverse strand, counting down.
GTTGTAGGCGGTCCTTGAATGCGGTTTTCTTGGCCTTTCGGATCAGTTGGTGGTGTGTGCGAGTGGCGTTTTTGAAGGCGTCCTTGGTGCTGGTGGTTGGGTCTTTTTTCCAGGCCTTCTCAAGGGAGCGGCAGAGTTTCTTGGATTTCTTAAGATCATCGTTGAACCAGGAGGCTTTCTTGCTGCCAAGTTTGATTTGTCGTTTTTTCAGTGGTGCTAGGATGTCGGCGCTGTTGGATAACCATAGGGTGAGGTTGGTGGCGGCTTGGTCGGGGTTTGAGGAGTGGGCTGGGGGGTTTAGAAGAAGCGATGAGGAGATCTGGTTGATGGTGATTTTGTTCCAGTTTCTTTGCAGAGTTGGTTGGGGGTGGTTGTTGGGTTTGGGCTTGTTGTAGGTAAAGTGGACGCAGCTGTGGTCAGTCCAGAGGAGAGCCGTAGTGTGGCTGAAGGAGACATGATTGCTGGAGGTGAAGATAGGGTCGAGTGTGTGACCTGCGATGTGGGTGGGGGAAGTGACCAGTTGTTTAAGTCCGAGGTTGGCGAGGTTGTCCAAAAGGGTGGTGGAGTTATGATCGTTGTTCTTTTCAAGGTGAAAATTGAGGTCTCCCAGAAGGATGTAATCTTTGGAGGGGAGCGCGTGTGGAGTGATGAAGTCCGTGATGTCCTCACTAAATTGTGCGCGGGGTCCTGGAGGTCTGTAAAGGAGGGTGCCTCTGAGTGTAGTCTTGGGGTCGATGTGGATCTGGAAGTGAAGGTGTTCAGAGTTGGCGAGATTGACGTCCGAGCTGGTTGAGATGTGGATGGATTTCTTAAGGACGATAGCGATTCCTCCTCCTGTGTGGCCGGTACGGTCCTTGCGTATGATCTTATAATCTTCTGGGATGGCAATGGTGATGTCTGGGGCGGAAGAGGCGTTCATCCATGTTTCTGTTAGGAAGGCGACGTCCGGAGAGATGGTGTCTAGTAGATTCCATAGGTCAATGGCGTGCCTGTGGACCGATCGGGTGTTGAGCAAGATGCATTGTAGGTGGTTGGGGTCGGGAGTCTGTGGTGTGATCGTAGCGGAGTTGTTGTCGGTGCCGCTGAATTTGCAGGAGTTGCATGAGAAAGGTCCATGGGTGTGTCCAGGAGCGGCTTGGGCGCAGTTGGGGGAGCGGCCGGGGTTAAGGGCTAGGAGGGTGGTGGCATCGTAGGTAATGCGGAAGGGCTGGGCAAACCGAGGGCCAGGGGGTCTGGCGCGGGGCGCGGTCCAGGCGCGGACGGGCGTAGACGGGCTTACCTTTGGCGCACCTTCGGCGCGGCTGGGGCGCGAACGCTGCGCGCGGGAACAACTATCATATATGGATAGTGGAGGGGGAGGGGCGAGGGCGGCTCAGCTGGGAGGCGGGGCGGGCTTACTAGGACAACAACAACACACAAAATGGCAGCGGAGGGGTGAGCACAGCCGAGCGCTTGGGGATAACGCGCAAACACTGAAAAGTTACAATTGCAAATTAACAAAATGCATACAAGGCAAAAGCGGCAAGCAGGGCAGACAGCAGGCAATAATAACGAGGCACTTCTGATACAAATCGCAGCACTACGATACCAGGTGTCGTCAGAGACACTGGGGAGCGACCATTCAGCTCGAAAGCGAGCCGTAAGTGGGCTGGGGGCGTCCCCCGACAACCTCGCCCACTCCCCCATGCCTCCCCAAATCACTTGGTAAAAACACTAAGAGACCCACCCCCTCTTAAAATCTTGATCCCTACCCACTCTCAACAATCATGATAAATAGCTAATCTGGATACATCTGCCAATATTGGATATACCATGCTGTACTTTAGTATGTGTGTGCAGCAGAATACTGACAAGACGAAGCAGATCAATGTATTAATGACTGTGTCCATGTTTGTTTATGAGAATAATTATAATAAACTGCATGTTGTATTTCTTCATACTTATATAAATATATACATCATGTACATAAACATCCAGAATTTCGTGCTTCAAAATTCTTTTTTGAACTGCTATAAACAAGGTAGATGGCTGCCAGGAGAGACAGCATAGTGAAAAAGCAGGTTACGGTCAACAAACATGTTAGAAGTGAGCAACAAAAATGGTATTTTAGACTAAGGCAATTTCTTGAATTAAAAAGATGTGAAAACGAATAGAAAAAGCACGTCTTTGCATAGTCCGATTCCTTTTAAACTCTTCAAGGCAGCGTTATCCGAGGTTGATCAACTAGTTCAGGATCTTGATGCCAGATTTTTTACTAATGCCAACATGTTACATTTTTTTTTTTTTTTTTTTAATGAGAAGTCATTGCCTAAACAACGGCTTCCTGAAAACCTCACAAGGAATTAAGACCTCTGAAAGATATCCATGCTGACCTTTGACATTTGAAGTGATGGTCCGTAAATTGGCACCACAGATTACCAGCCTTCAATAATAAGTTAAACTAACTTATTAGGAATGGTTGTGGTATAGGTTACTGCAGTAGAGTTTTCCATGACAAAGTGAATGTTTGCTAAACGTAAAGAAGCCAACTGGGGCATAATGAAGATTGAATATTATTTTTATCCCTACGCATCAAGTACATATGGTGTTTCCTGTTTGGGCACAACTAAAAGCCATTTTGGACACTATCAAGAAGACCAGGTATTCAACCAGCAATGGTTTGTAATTAGCGTCACTTAACATGATTGACGTACTGTTACAATTCCACCTTCATAGCAGAACAGTATATTGCATTGTATTGTAATTGCATTTATATAGCGCTTATTACCCCTGACGAGGCGTCGAAGAGCTTTTATCAGCGAGTAGCACCCTACTTCGGAACCCATAAAGGATTAGTGCTGAATTAGTATAGTAAAATATGAGAGTAATTTGAGTGGTGGATAGGTTAGTCAGTTATTTGGATTGAGAAGGATAGCGGCGGGATAGAAGAGGGAACCCATAAAGCATTAGTGATGAATTAGTATAGTGAAATATGAAAGTAATTTTAGTGGTGGTAGGTTAGTCAGTTATTTGAATTTAGAAGGATAGCGAAGGGGAAGAGGAGGAGAACATTTTTGCATTTATATAGCGCTTGTTACCTCTGGTGGGGTGTTGAAGTGCTTTTTTGGCGACTAGCACACTACTCCGGAACCCATAAAGGATTAGTGGTGAATTAGTATAGTGAAATATGAAAGTAGTTGGAGTGGTGGATAGAGAGATTACACTTTGGCCCTCATTATATATTCAGGGATAAAGTCTGATGCCTCTCCAGACAGGAGGTTGCACAGAGCTCAGAATTATGATTTGTGTGACAAATATTGAATTCTCCTGATTTCCCGTGATAGATTCAGGCAGGTGAAACCGGACAAAATGTATTCAGTGAAAAAGCCTGTTAAAAAAAAGGTAAAAACATTTAGAAGTCAGTGTTGAATATAGATTTTACATATCAAACTTCTTCTCCACATCGAAAACTAAGAATAGCAGATATATACCACACCTGATAAATACCTCAACTGGGATAATATAATTTACCGGGCATTATAAATACCCTTCCCTATTTCGCTTAACTTGGAGTTGTAATGAGGGCGTTTGAAAAGAAAGTCAATTGCTCTTAAGGATCAGCACTAAATTTAAGCTAAAAATAAATAAAAATAAGAACACAATTGGGTAGTATATGCATACTCATCTCTGTTCCCAATCGTGATTTAGTGCATTGAGTTCACTGTGCTAAGCAGACAACTCTGGTACAACCCTAGGACTGAACGAGCCAACAATTATAAATAATCAGTCTAAAATTAAGGCATCCCCTCCCAGCCTCTTCACTACCGATGCATGCCAGAGACAGGCACAGCTGCTACTTGCCAGAGTGTATGTTACAACTGTGTTCGCTTCGTAGCAACTGGTAACATCAACTTCCTTGAGTTTGTGTTTTGGGGCCAGGCAATCCAGAGGTGTGAGTTAACAACTGAATCCTGCCAAAAGCAGATTTTTATTGTGCTTCAACGGGACTCTGAAAGTGGAGGAGTTTGTTACAACTCGGTCCATCCAAATTAGCTAAATATGGACTTGTGTTTACAGTTATTAGAGAAAGGGGAGTTATCATGAGGATGAAAGATGGACGTTGTGTAACCTACTGTGTATTGCTGAGCAGGGCGCACATTTGAGGGGTACAACTACACCTCTTTTCAAGCTTGTGCACATTACAACAATGAACTCTAAAATTGCTTGTAGAAGATATTTTGTTCTTCTTCTGTGATATGCTAAACCCACACTGTACACCTAGAAAACTATTTAAGGTCATACTACCCAAAAATTGAACAATGTTAAAGCAGGTTAAGTCCACCATTTTGCACAGTAATCAAAATTCTGCGGCAATACCGAGTGCTAACATTATGGCCCTAGTATACTATTCCCCATGGATTTTTGGGCATAAACAGATTACATTTTCCTATATTTTTTGCAGGGCACACTCAATGAGAGTGTATGTGCCTTTACCTTACAGAAGCTGGAATGTATCATTCTCCCTCTTGGTTAATCATACAACAGTGTGGATTAGCTGCCTTTGCACTGAAAATGTTAACCATGTTCAAACAGAATTAGGATGGTTTGATATGATTATCGACCACTACATCTTTGCTAGTCTAGACTTTCACTTGGAAAGTTGATAAAATTAGTGATGAATGATTTAAGATGTGAATAAGTGAGTGAAGTAATGGAAAGTGGGAGCTTAAGCCGAACCCCATCTACATTATTTTTAATATCAAACTCTATGAAATATATACTTAAACCATTAGGTTAACATTCAAAATGATGCACTTTAAAATACTTTTTCGGACATGGGTAAGTTTATTAACATTGCACTTCAGGCACAAAATGAAGTAATTCAAAAACTATTTTTTAAAAGATTTATCCTCCCTAATGTTTAATTTCTCATTACGTTAAAAAAGAATGGTTGAAAATGTTACACAAGACTGACTCAAGTAACTAGCCCCCTGAAAAAAATTAGTAAGAAGGAGTGTAGGTGGAGCTCTCATTGAGGACACTTGTTGCTTCAATGAAACATTACACCAAATGGTGTTATTGACAGACGGCCATTTTGTAGCTTCTATTCGTCTTCCCAACACACTGCACAAGCACCAACCACTTTGAGGGTGTAATCTTTGATAAGCTGCCAACCTCTGATGTTCTATCAGTCAGTCAGTAAAATGTATTCGGTTTTTTCACAACCATAAAAGTATACAAATAGGCAACATATAATTCAATCAAATAAGCAAGTCAGAATCACAGAATGCTCAATACACCTTCTTAAGCCTGTAATCCATATGCCTTTAAAATAAAAAAATAAAAAAATTTAAAATTTATTAAAATCAACAATTTCATTTTTAAGGCACATATTCCTTCAAATCTCTCTCAACACGTTATTTTTGTCCTATTATAACTCATTCTCCTTGTAACTTAAAAGATCTGACCCTCATCAGTACTCTTTACATTTAAGGAGCTCTTTAACTTTTTTTGATGTATTTCGCCATGGCGCAGGCTATATCCAAGTTGATCATTTCACCTGAGAGATTTACACCTTGCATCCTATTTTTAATATCATATTTAATTTTTTTAAATCAGACATAAAATCTCTTCTTATTTCTAAAACCTTCAAGCAATCCATTAATATATGTAAAATATCACAAGTAGTTCCTAAAGTGCAGGTGCATTTTCCATTGCTTTTTATCCTGGGGTTTTTTACCCCTTTATTTGTGTAGCAAGGATTTACCCCAATTCTCAGTCTTAGCACTTCACGTCTTAGCAGACAGCTAGGTAGCCTGTCAATATAGGGGTAATGTAGCTCATTTTACCACGCGGAGGCCATATGGGAAACTGAGCTTTTCCGCGAGAGGTAATCCTGGTCCTGGGTTCAAGAAACTGTTTTCCCCAGTATCCTAAGTTCCTTCTTATCCATCTTTAAATAGAGGGACTGAGGGCATAACTTTAGCTTTAACATACCACATACTTAATGGATTGTGGCTCTAGTCTCTTTTGCCCAGGTCAGCTCACTGTTGGCAATTTCGTTCTTACACCACTGTGAGATATTTTGGTCCTTGCTGTTATACCCATGAGGTGATTCCCAATTCTAGTCTCGCTGCTTGTACCATAGACGATCTAGGCAGCGAGAACAGGCTTTTAAGAATGTTTCCCTCCTCTTTGTCCCATCAATTTTTGCCACTCAGCTACAGTACCACTGCACCATACAAGAATTGTGGCGGGACCATTGCTAGATAGGCCTTTAAGACCGGTCTATCGGACATTTCCCCATACACACTATTGTATCTCATTTTTAATGCATAAATATGGGTATGCCATTGCAGGCTACTCTCAAACCACATCCCCAGATATCTGTATTCTGTTTTTTTCCAGCATTTCAGTGCCCAGATACCAGGAGAACCTTGTTTTTCTTCTTCCAAAACATAGGATCTTGGTCTTTTCCATGTTCACAACAATTTTTTTTTATTTGGCAGTATTCTTTAAACAGGTTTAATTTTCTTTGTAGACCAATCAACAACCACTGTCTAGTCTCTAGAAATAAATTTCATAAAGGACCTTTGTGCCCTTTCCACAACTGTACCATAGAACCTCAACCACTTTCTATACCATGTTTCATTACAAAAAAAAAAAAAAAAGGGAGGAGTGCAGCAGCTGAAATTATCTTTGGAGGCCCTGCCCGGGCTGGCAAACCCCTAGACTGCCTAGTATCAATTCCAACTCATGCCTCCTTCTTCCAACCCCCTGTACCTCCAGTATTTTACCTGACTCTTGCAGTTTCTTTTGAATCCTTGCTTTCCTTGTCTCTGAAACTTCTCCCTTGTCATTTGCTCTCTTGATCTGGGTCAGAATCAGATTACGAAAAATATGTCACCCTGCAACCCCACCCTAAAAAATGTCGGAGCCCACCACCATCTTATTTTAAGGTCAGCAGATAAGTCATCTTTTGCCACAAAAGCATAAGAAGATGGCAGTGAATGCTGCCGTAACCCCAAGTCTGCTGCAAGTATGCTGAATGCTGTAAATGGTGTGCTGCAGAAGGAAACCTAAAATGGAGGTGTTTATTAGCAGAGATAAACCGGTATTCTTACAGATTTATGGAAGTCAAAATATACTCTTACTGGGCATAGGGTAATTTTTGCTAGTTCCAGTTTGGATGATCAAAAAGGTTGATAACTAGGTGTAAATGCACTACTTTTTAACATTTTCGCAAATGATCCATACTCGTGATCAGTTAGGAATATTAAAACCAACTCTCAAGTAAATTTCAAAATCAAAGGATATTAAAAAAAGAAAGATTTGTTTCGCTATTAAGTAACATCAAGGTATAATTCCTAAACATGATAGGGTGGATCTTCTTTTTACCACATTTTTTTAAAAAAAGGGATACGACGAATTTCCGAAGAGCAATATTGGCATGCTCACTATTGGAATCTTTTATGGTATCGATCATGAGAGCAAGGTGTAAAAGTATCCGTTCTTGTTCAACTAGTTTCAAAAGCTTTTTTAGCTTCTACCACAATGGGCCACTAAGGACATCCTTAAACCCTATGTAGCTCACCTGACGTGATGACTCAGACTGTGGGTGGGTGGGTGAAGAGTCAGCAAGAGCCGGCTATGATCCAGCTTCGGCCTATGGGAATTCTGACTCTTGAAACTGGATTAACCAGCAGAATGTACACTGTGCACTTCTGCTTTATGGTTTAGGAGTATATGCAAGACAACGAGGCAGCTCAGTAGAGCCAGAATAAGAAAGAATGTTAGAGTTTTCACACACTCTTCCACCCACCAATTTGTTTGGACATTCAATAAATGCGGAGTGATATGGGTAATTTTAAAACCCCTGAAGTGCTGAGGAATGACAAGAAGGTTGACACAAGGCAGAGTGGGAGACACACATGTCAAAAGAAGTGCAGGAATACGGGAAATGAGCACACAGCGGCAGAGCTCATAACCAATGAGACAAATGCTCGCTCTACCCATGGCCTCTTTTGGGACCACTTGCTTTGTTGTACGCATCATGCTGGGCAATTTTATGGCATCATATAAATACACCACCCATGGATCCTTTACGGTTAGTCAGTAGTTAACAGAGCATCATTTAATGGACACAGAAGAAAGACTTACCTGCGAGTTCTGCCAACATGAGATATCAAGGATTCTGTGGGCAGAAAGAGCCAAGTATTAATTTAACACATTTATTCTCGAAGACAAATCATTCAGTATATTACATATACATACAAGAAAGATTTATTTAATCTTAATGGAAGAAACATCACAATTTTCAATATGAAAGTACTAATCTTGCAATGGTAAATCAAATATTTTAATTAAAACACAGAACAACCTCTAGATGTATCATGAGTTCCTGTGAAATGAAATTGGAAATCCCTATTCAGAAAAAAATAACTTAAAAAAAGCGTTTTAAAATAAGTATAACTGCGGGAAATATATGTGCATTTCTAAACTCAACTTTTTCCAAATCATCGAGTATCTCCTGTGCAGCGAGAAGCTCGACAGACAGTACTCTGGAGTTGTCGCTTTCAAACTTTGCATCTTCGAAATAAAGATAGAAAATGTCAAATAAAACCCCCCGTCAGTAGTTTGGCAAAATACGAAGCTGTCCGGGGATCTGTCGGAGGCGAATCGGACGCAAACACCTTTTAATCAGAGAAAAACAGATGCAGATGTGCAATTAAAAGCCAGAGCCCGCAGTCTTGGCTCTGTTTGCACTAGCCCACATTGTTTGCAGAGTAACAACGGTTGCCAGGGGCGACGCCGTCCACTCCCGTTTCCAAGAGCAGGTTGCCGGGCAACCAACAGAACACTTCCCAAACCAAACAATGGCATCCCCCAATCCATCCCGGCGCTCTCCCCCAGCTCACATTAACCAGACCTAAAAAACACTAAAATATGTAATCTATTATTTTCAGAAGCCAAACGAGAATGGACAAATCGGTGGGTCCTATAGCAACACAAACAGGTTTATCGGATTTGCTATGAAACACGAGGGAAAAAAAGGCAGCGCGCTTTAGCAAGTTAATACATGTGCCAGTCACTCCTGAACCGAGCTTATTTACAATCAGTGAGGGCTTCTTTCGGACTGCTTTGCAACAAACCATTGCGCAAGTCAAATTTCCAGCCAGACAACTACAGCGGTGTGACTCGTAATGACGCAACAAGTCGACAAACTGCACAGGTAAACAATGTCCATAAGCGCCAGACAGCACTTGTTGAATGCTGTGGAGCCAATTACATCTACGCTTTTGATCAGTGGCTTGTGCAGTGCTTAGGCTACCTTCTAAGCGCTGCAGGTGCGAGCACTATAATTTACAAAGTGCTAAGTAGAAACTAGGCGCTACTGTAGCAGCTAAACATCTGCTAATACCCAATAGAGAGAGGTTTTCAGAGCCTTTAAAAAATATCACACAAGGTCAATAAAAATACACAATAGTGAATGGTTTGAGATCAATGTAGCTGAGGTGTTCCCTGGAAAGATCAATTGTCAGCTGGGCTGGGACATGGAGGGGAGGGGGATATAGACTGGTCTGGGGTGGGATGCTATTTCACAACTACAGAACTGCCAATCTGAGCTGCTCCGTGTTCAAGAACTGCTTAGTGAGACCTGCCAGGTTGAACGGGCACCGAAGCACTCACCACCAAACCTTCACTCGTTACTACTCGTTTGTAAATCTAAGGCAGGGCCGCTTGAATTATGCGGCAGCTGGGATGAAATTATGCAGCAAGAAAAGAGAAATTATGCGGCACATTCAAACAGCATTGTCAGTGCTTTGTGGTTTTATAGCATCTTGACACTATTTGGGTCAAAGTTTCACCTCATTAGAACCAATTAAATAGACAAATTCGACAATCAGCAGCTGAAAGGTGACCAATTTGCCTCTGCAAGGGTTCTGCAAATGAGCAGAACCTTCTTTAGTCATTTTTGATAGGTTTGTTCCCAAAACTATTTTTTGCAAATATATCCAAATATGGATTACGTGTTAAACGCATAACTATGCAGAAAACGAATAGCGTGACAAAATTCCACTAGCCCCTATCAAAGTGCTTTTTTCTCCTACACACAACAATTAGTTTATACATGCTTTTTACACATGGCATGAACTGCTAAGAGAGCATTGTCTAACAATTGCAGCAACAAATAAGAAAGCATGGTTTCCAAGGCAACAAAGTCGGAAGATGCCCCAGTATCAACGGCTGACAACATTTTGTCAGCTTTAGGGCTTAGGGTGGAAAAAGGATGATCCGGGTCAACCTTTTCCAGTTTGTCAGAGTAGAGACCGTCCCACTGAAGAATGGGAGGGTGTGATGGGAGAGCATATACAGAGGCAAGGACAATGATTAATGGGCAGAGACACTATGTAGGAAGGAAACTAACAGTGTTCCATCCAATTGTGGAAGGTTTTTGATCAAACTCAAAGACAATCCCAGTTTTAGTGAGCACTAATAGAATCCCTAGACCTGTCCTCTCGCCCAGACCCCCTGTTCAATACACTTCTATACATACAGCACACACCACCACTGAGGCACTCCGGCCTCTATCGTGCATGGTCCTCAATTGCAGATCAGCAGTTCAACACGCCACAGACATTGCTGAAGTTATACTTGCGGAAAAATTAGAAGTCGCATTCCTCACAGAATCCTGGCTCAATGATCACTCTACCCCATTCTAGATCTTCTCACCTCCCCCCCCCCCCCCCAAGGCTACAACATCCTCGGACACGACAGACTGATCAAAACAGGTGATGGCCGTGCTATGATCCATAAAGAAGGAATACAGTTTACCAGATTAAAATCCACAGAATACCTGACTCTTGAGTACCTAGGTGTTGAACTTACAGCCAAAGGCACCACGCCCATCAAATTTCACACCATCTACCATCCTATTGGTGAACGTATCCTCTTCACTGAAGAACTAACCGACCTAATAACTTGTTTCTCCCAAACAGACACGGAAGACGAGTTCCTGGGTGACTTCAATACCCACTGGAACAACCCAGAAGACACTACAACCTAGAACCTCTCCAACCTGGTTTAAATTACCAAACTCAAACAACTCTGCAATGAACCAACACACATCAAAGGAGCAACTCTGGATACGATCATAACCAAAAATGAGCTGGTCTCTTTGAGATAGATTTCCCCCATTGACTGGTCCGACCACCACCTCATACTGTTTAATATTGACTCACAAGTCAGAAAACAACCAATACGACCTAACAAACCTAAGCACTGGACCAGGAACATCAAAGGAATCCACATAACTGAAATGGATTCCGTGATTCATGCCCATCTACAACCCCAGCCTTCCAATATGACGGCAGACGACCTCACGGCAGACGACCTCACAGCCCACTTTAATTCCACAATGACAGAGGTGTTAGATCAAGTAGCACCACTCAAACTCAAACATTTGAGATCTACCAAATCTAAATCTTGGTTCAATATGGATCTTAGGAACAAAAGAAGACAACTCAGACAATCAGAACGGACATGGAAACTAAACCCATCGACTCTTCACCTACCACAACTTCGATCAACCCGGTCGGCATATAAAAACAAATTTTTAAAGAAAAGGCCACTTTCTTTCAAAGCCAACTAGACCAAGCGACGAATAGACTGAGAGAACTCTTGCACATTGTCAAAAGTCAAACAAACAGCACACACCCACAAGAAATAAAAGCCACCAAAGATCGATGTGAAGAAATCGCCCGCTTCTTCACTGATAAAGTCACAAAAATTGAGCAATCCTTCATGCAAACCTCAAATCCTCCCTCCCTTGCAACCTGCCCCCCTTTAACCATCCCAGACCATACAGATCGAAATCTTACCACGGACAACCAGACCCGCTTCCAACTGAAAAATGAAGCTAATTGGTCGAACTTCTAACCCATGTCGGAAATCGAAGTCTTCAATATAATTGCAAGCTTAAAGCCTTCTTACCACACTATGGACCCCTCCCATCCACAATAATATAAAAACTCAACCACAGCATTGCCCCTATCTGGACAAAAATCATCAACTCCTCTCTCACATCAGGTTATGTCCCAGACCCCCTTCAGCTAGGACAAATCACACCCATACTCAAGAAACCAGGGGCCGACCCCAACGAGCTCAACAACCTCAGACCTATCTCCACCTTCCGTTCCTAGCTAAAACATTGGAGAAGTGCATTCTCCAACAACTTAGCAAACATATTGATGACTTCAAGCTCCTCAACGCCTTTCAGTCAGGTTTCAGGAAAGGTTGTAACACTGAAACAGTGATGCTCAATATTGCAGATGATATCCAGAACCTTAGATGAAGGTACTGCCTGCCTCCTCATTCTTATTGATTTATCAGCTGCATTTGACACAGTAAACCATTGAGCTTTACTCGAGACTCTGAAGAAGCGATGATGCATTAATGGCACAGTACTAGAATGGTTCACTTCCTTCAGCACCGTTCGCAAGAGATTAAAATCAACTCTTGCCTCTGTACCAACACAAGTCAAACTTGGAGTCCCGCAAGGATCGATCCTATCACAATCCCTCTTCAAACTCTTCACGGAACCCCTTGCAATTATTTTGAAACAAGCAGGGGTTCATTACCACCTATATGCTGATGACACACAAATATACTACAAAATCAAATCACCCAATTACTTCAGACACCTCAACGTCACACTTAGCAAGATCCAAACCTGGTTTAATGCAAACCACTTAAAACTGAACCGGGACAAAACTGAATTAATAATGTTCTGTCCGAAAAGTAACCCCCGACCCATTCAAGTCTGGATCAAGGAGCTTGATGCTCTGAACTGCTCCCTCGTCCTATCTGAATCAGTAAAGTCACTAGGCATTACCCTGGATAAAAACTGGTGAATGAAGGACCAAATGAGCTCTGCAAAAAGTGCGCTTTACTCTCTAAAACACCTCAAGAAAATTAAACATTTCATCCCTCAAGATGATCTCAAGACAATTGTACAATCCCTAGTCATTTCTAAACTGGACTTTGGAAACACCATCCTAACAGGGTCACCAAAAGCTCACCTAACCCCACTAAGGTAAGTCCTTACCATGTCAGCACGACTCATAGCTGGTGTAAAAAGATTTGAACACATCTCACCAACGTTCTAAGCATTCATCTGGCTTCCCATGGAAGGTAGGCGTATTTTTAAACTGGCCTGCATCACCCACAAGGCCCTTCACACCCAATCCACAAACTACCTAAGCAGCATACTGGTAGAAGCAGGGAAATCCACTCACCAACTCACTTCTCATCCCTCCGAAACTGAAAAAGAAAACGACTCCGTGCCAGTCCTTCTCTGGCAACGATCTGGTGTGGAACGCACACCAGATCGACCTCAGAGGCAACCCCTCATTCTCTTTCTTTAAAAAGGACTTTCTCAATCAATACTTTACCAACCAAGGCAACTGTCCCAGGACTCCCCACTCACTATGACCTTCAAGGATGGTGGTTTTCTGACTGTCTGCCACCTGCGTCCTTCTCCTTTCAATGGATACATAAGTGAATGTGAATGTGAATGTGAATGGGCTTTTGTAGAGCGCGCTTACACTCCAAGGAGCATCTTGGCGCTAGACATCACTGTCTCGACAGAGAAAGAATAGGGCAGCTGCTAAGGTAGATCCTACTTATAGATCCTGGTCTATGAGTAAAAGTGTGGATTTAGACTAGCGCTAAGCAGATTGAGTCTTCGGTATTGAAAATCCAGGTTTTGAGCATTTTACGAAACAGTTTTTCGGACTGAATCAGGCGCATTTGTGGTGGGAGCTTGTTCCAAGCCTTGGCTCCCAGTACTCCGATGGATTTTCCACCTTTTGTGGTTAGTCTGAATTTGGGGACTGCAAGTAGGTTGAGGTTGGATGATCTGAGTGATCGTGGGGGAGTGTATCTTCCAAACCTTTGGGACAGGTATGTCGGTCCTGACTGGTGGTAGGCTCTGAACGTAATGAGCAGGATTTTAAATAGCACTCTTTTGTGGATGGGCAACCAGTGCAAGATTTTGAGTGCTTTTGAAGCAGATGATTTCCTGGGTAGTCGTAGCACCAGGCGGGCAGCGGCGTTTTGAACTATCTGTAGTTTGTGCAGAACAGCTCTGTTTGCGCCTGCATAGATGCTGTTGCAGTAGTCTAAGCGGGATGTGATGAGGGCTACTGCCACAGTCTTTCTAGCCGTTAGGGGAAGGAAATCAAAGAATCTTCTAAGACTTTTAATGATATTAAAACAGGACCCTGCCACAGTACCTGCTTGTTGCTTAAAAGATAGTGCTTCATCAAACCTTATCCCTAGGTTACGAGCCGACGTGATGGTGTTGGGGGGAACTTCGGCGTCTTGAGGCCACCAATTTGAGGGGGAAAAAAAGTTGTTTTGGCCGAACGGGAGGATTTCAGTTTTACCTGAATTACATTTGAGGTGGTTTGTTCGCATCCAGTCAAAGGTTGCCGTCAGGCAGTTTCGTAAGTTTTCCTCTGCTATAGAGGAGTTGTTATCCAGTACTAGGATAAGCTGGGTGTCGTCAGCGTAAGATATCGTGCTGATGTTAAAGGATGTGATGAGTTCTATCAGGGGGGTCATATAGAGGTTGAACAACACCGGGCTCAAGCTTGAGCCTTGCGGTACCCCTGTTTTTATCGTTTTTTCATCCGAGCAGTAGTTTCCTAGCACGGTTACTTGTCTCCTATGGCTTAGAAAGTTTTTCAGCCATTCGAGGGTGGTTCCTGCTAATCCTGACTCTGTCAGGCGGCCTATCAACACGGCGTGTGAGAACGTGTCGAAGGCCGCCGACAGGTCAAGCAGGATCAGGACGGCCTTTTTCCCGTGGTCCAGTGCCATCTTGAGGGTTTCTACAGTATGTAGGAGGGCTGACTCTGTGGAGTGTTTTGCCCTAAAACCAGCCTGGTTGGGGTGGAATAGGTGGTTTTCCTCTAGATGTTTTGTCAACTGTTTATTGACTGCCGCTTCGGTCAATTTAAACAGTAGTGGGAGCAGTGAGATGGGGCAAAGGTTGGAAAGCGTGGTGGGGTCAGGTAGGGGTTTCTTCTGCAGAGGCTTGACTGCCGCAAGCTTCCATTCAGCCGGAATGGCTGCAGTAGATAGGGAGGAGTTTATAATGGAGTTTATGGTTGGATTTACCGTGTCCACCAGAGAGTGGAGCAGCATTGGGGGGCATGGATCGAACGGGGAACCAGATTTACTGGAGAGGATAGCTTGTCGGGATTCGTCGAGACTGATAGGAGTAAAATTTTTCAACTGGGGTTTGTTGTTGGTTGGGATGGATGTTCAGAAGGGTCAGGGAAGTCTGAGGTGAGTTTAAGTATTTTTTGTTAGAAATAATCAGCTATGTCGTTACAGAGAGCTAGAGAGAGGGTGGTATTTCTTGCCTGAGGATTCTGGGGTTCATGAACTCGTCAACAATTTTAAAGATTTGTTTCTGGTTATTGTTGGACCGGCTAATTCTTTGAAGAAAGTGGTCTTTTTTGGCGTTTTTTATCATGGAGTGGTATATTTTCCTCGCGGTTTTATAGGCAAGAGCTTCCTTTGGATCATAGTTACGACGCCATTTCTTTTCGAGAGATCTGATCTCTGTACGTTTTGCTTTAATTTCGGGGGAGAACCAGGGTGCTGATTTTCTGTTCTGCTTTTTCCTGACTTTCTCTGAGTTGGCCGTACCACAGCACTCCGAGATCCAGTTGCAAAATATTTTATAGTCGGATCCTGTGTCTCCAGACAGTGAAGGTGTAGATTTTTCTGCGGTAAGCAGAAAATTTGGTGAGTTCGCAAGCTTTTTCCAGTCTCTTTGCATAGGGACTACGATTTTTTGATTGACGGAGTTAGACCTTTTCTTATTGGTGGTTAGAGTAAAAGGGATTAGACAGTGGTCGGTCCATGTTTGGATCAGTGGGTCTTCGACGGTTATGGTTTGGGTATTGGTGCAAATGCAGTCTAATATGTGGCCTGCTTTATGCGTGGGCAGTTTGGTCAGTATTTTCATTCCTAGAAAATTTGTCAGGTCGTTGAGCCACATGGTGTTGGGGTCGTTGGGTTTATCTAGGTGGAAATTTAGGTCACCCAAGACGGTGAAGTTTGCATATTTTAGAGTGAGCGTGCTGAGAGCCTCTTCGAAGCTTTCGAAGAAACCGTTTTGGGGTCCTGGGGGGGCGGTAAATGAGGGCTCCCGCAAAGGTAGTTTCCTCAGTTAATCGGATGCAGAAAGCCATGCTTTCCGCCCCTTTTACGTCCGGGAGTTCAGTGATGGTACATTTCAGTGAGTCTCGATGGATGATGGCCAATCCACCACCTCTAATTTCTTGTCTGTCGATCCTCTGAATGAGGTATCCTTGGGGGACAGTTTGGGCAATGATCGGGTTGCACCATGGTTTGAGCCATGTTTCAGTTATGAAGAGCATGTCAATGTCATTCTCCGTAATGAGATCATGAATGTGCTCGCTATTCTTGCACATGGACCTTGCATTGATCAAGGCTCCTCGAGGCGAAGTTGCGTTAATCCTGTTTGGTAACTGTTTTACCGGGGTGAGAAGAGTCCTGCAGTAGTGACAGCATACGGGTCCTAACCATGTCTCGGCCTTAATGATGTTAAGACAGTTCTTATTGTTGTGATTTAGAGCAAGCAGATCGGCTCGGGTATAGGTAGATAGTAGATCAGTACGTACCTTCGGTTGGGCAGCGTGTCCGGCCCTGGGCCCGGCCGTGGCACGGACGGGCACAGACGGGCTTGCCTTAGGCGCGCCTTCGGCGCGCAGACGGCGCTCCCGCTGCTCTCGTCCGCTGCGCGTCTTACCCAGGCACATGCTTTATACAGGGGAGTCAGGGCGTTGAGGGGGCGTGGCCAGCAGAGGGGGCGTGTCTCAGGACGCGCCTCGCCCTCGAAAATGGCGAAGAAGTTTTGGGGGGTATCGTTGCAGCGCTACCGCTGTTCAAGGTGCCACGGGTGCTAAGGATATTTGAAGAGTGAAGTAAAATACACAGAGTATCACAAGTAATATTTTAAAAAATTGCGTCTTGGCGCTCCCGGCTTCCGCCTCAGGAGACCGATGTCAATGTGAAGTAAAGCGACGGCGCTTTGTTTATATGCCTGTAGAGGGGCGTGGCCAGCAGAGGGGGCGTGTCTCAGGACGCGCCTCGCCCTCGGAAAGGACGAAGAAGTTTTGGGGGGTATCGTTGCAGCGCTACCGCTGTTCAAGGTGCCAAGGGTGCTAAGGATATTTGAAGAATGAAGTAAAATACACAGAGTATCACAAGTAATATTTTAAAAAATTGCGTCTTGGCGCTCCCGGCTTCCGCCTCAGGAGACCGATGTCAATGTGAAGTAAAGCGACGGCGCTTTATTTATATGCCTGTAGAGGGGCCTGGCCAGCAGAGGGGGCGTGTCTCAGGACGCGCCTCGCCCTCGGAAAAGACGAAGAAGTTTTGGGGGGTATCGTTGCAGCGCTACCGCTGTTCAAGGTGCCAAGGGTGCTAAGGATATTTGAAGAGTGAAGTAAAATACACAGAGTATCACAAGTAATATTTTAAAAAATTGCGTCTTGGCGCTCCCGGCTTCCGCCTCAGGAGACCGATGTCAATGTGAAGTAAAGCGACGGCGCTTTATTTATATGCCTGTAGAGGGGCGTGGCCAGCAGAGGGGGCGTGTCTCAGGACGCGCCTCGCCCTCGAAAATGGCGAAGAAGTTTTGGGGGGTATCGTTGCAGCGCTACCGCTGTTCAAGGTGCCAAGGGTGCTAAGGATATTTGAAGAGTGAAGTAAAATACACAGAGTATCACAAGTAATATTTTAAAAAATTGCGTCTTGGCGCTCCCGGCTTCCGCCTCAGGAGACCGATGTCAGAGGGGCGTGGCCAGCAGAGGGGGCGTGTCTTTGCTTTTGTCTTTATGCATCGTCATGTACTGCGATGTTATGCAATTCTTTTTCTTTTCCTTTGTGTATGTAAAGCGCTCTGATACGCACGGGTTTAGCTAGCGCTATATAAAACTTTATAAATGAAAATAAAATAAATAAAAGTTGAGTCTACACATTACCCTCTTAATTGCAGTGAAATGAGGATGCTTAATTTTACTGTTGGGGTGAAAAAAAATTGACAACGTGGAGATGAGCGTTTTCTATATATCATTTGTAGTGTAGGCACAGCTCAAAAATAAGATGTTGTACACTGTGCAGTACTGCAACTGGTTGCAATAATGAACGGATAACAGAGATCAAGTGCGATAGGTGTTAAAAACAATTCTAGGCAGCACAATGTAGAGTTTGTATACATTATGTTACTCTTGCTTTCATTATAATACTGATCCACATCAACCCCTTTTATCTCCCCCCCCCCCCTTTCACTTGGTGTCCAAACTTACGAGCTAGTTGAAGTTATAAATTCCTTTTTTTTAGTCTCCCTAGATAGTGTATGTGCTTTTTGTTCGAAAGCTTTTGTCTTTTTTAATAGTGGGCTTTAGAGGCCACAAATTGCGTACCATTGGCTGGCTTCATTGTGATTCTAATTTCACTTCTTCGTAGTTGTCAGCTGCCTTAGGCTTCCTTCCTAATCTTATATTTGTCCCTCCGAATGATCGCACCAAATATTTCCAGATTTCCACCTCCTTGTTGGATTTTCAGGGGAAGAGAAAGGGAGGCAATTCAAAAGAGCCCTCCCTGATGGATAGTTGTCTACATTAAGACATCTGCTACACAATGGCCAAGAAACAGCCCCCAGAGGGCTTAAGAGGTCATTCCACCAGAGGTACGGCAGTGTTCGAGAGAGGAGTCCAGGTCTTGGACCACTGTCATGGCAGCTATGTGGGCATCGCTGCACACGTTTGCTACACACTACTGCCTCAACAGAGATGAGCACTATGTCTATTTGGTCCTCCAGGACTTTATAGTTAAAAACAATCTACAGACCCACCTCCAGGGAGAGATATTGCTTTCATATCTATTATAAGGTAAGGAATCTGCGCCTAGAAGTCTATATCAGTTGAACAAGTTACTTACCTATGGTAATGCTTTATCTAGTGGAGACTATCTAGCTGCAGATTCCTTACAGATGCTCCCATCCTCCCCATGCTGCAGACTGTCTACTCTAACTTACAAGATGTTTTGGGACCACCAGCCACTATTCCTCAGCTTCGCTCTGTGTTTCTGGCGTGGAAACAAAACTAGAACGGAGGTCCGTGCGCTCGGGTGGCACCTTTGTAGGCTCAGCGCATGTCACTTCTGGTGCAGACGATGCCACATGGAACCGAATGCGGTACAAAAGGGGGTGGTGATGGACGGAGCATCTGAATCAATCAAACACTCACACGCAGTCAAAAGATCTGGGTTTAATCCATCACCGTTCTTCAGCCCACTCTGCCACCCCAGTTCAGACATGGCTATATGCAAATCAGTCTGACCATGTGCCTTATGGGAACAGTCCAGCCCGAACCGAAAGACACCACCGATACGCAAGGGAAATTGCTCAAAAGATTTCTGGATCCGTTCTGGCGACAGGGAGTATTCAAAGGTAAACAATTTGCTGCTAGAAGTCACTATCAGATTTCAATATTTACTATTATTTTACATATGAAAATTGATTTTTTAACAGTTGTTAAATTGTCTGTCTCAAAATTATTACATGGTGTGAGTCCTTAATTCAGTCAAAAACACATACGTATTTGGCACAGATACCACTGTTAGTACAAGACGTTTGTTATCATTCCTGGGCTGTAGTCATCAACACAGGTTCTGCGATGTTCTACCGCTTCTTCAGGGCTCAACAGTGCCACAAGTGTGTATATCTTAAGATACCATGATGGAAAATTCACATTTTACTTTCAGCAATCCAGGCATGTCCGGGAGGCCACATATCCGCACAACAGACAATTAGGAACAGCTCAAATTTGGATGAAGCTTTTCTAGTGCATCCCTGACATAATCAAAATATCCATACATAACTAATTTACTGCCACAAAAGCATATAAAGGCTAGCATCAGCATGAGGGAGCATCAGGAATCAACAAGCAAACCCGTGGCCCCAGCTATGGCGATATATGAGGGCCAGATACTCCCGTCTGCATTATATGGCTCCAAGCTGTGGGGGTTTGAAAATGTGTCTGAGTTAGTAACTGCGGAAAATAAGTTCCTTAGGGAATTGGCGGCTCTTCCCGTCTCCACTCCGTTAATCCCCCTGCGACTCGATCTAGGTAGGAGACCCATTAAAGATCTGGTGCGGTTGCGCCCTTTACTGTTTTGGGTGAGGCTGCGGAGGACTGAGGAACTTGCCAATTATGCTGCCGTTCTGGATGAATTGATATCGTTAGACATCGGTAATAAAATCAGATGGTTGTATAATTTGAGGCAGTTGGTGATGCAACTGGGCCTAAGGGATGTATGGGAGAGCCAAATGCCACCTCCCAAATCAGTGATTAAGAAGATATATTGGGAGTGGGCACAGGCTGAGTTAATATGCAGTGGGGCTGGGGGTCCACTTACCGAGCGGTTTTTAAAGATTAAATGGTTCGGGAAGTTGGAACCTTTCCTCGACCTTATAACCAAGCCTTTAGATAGAACCCTTTATTTAAAGTTAAGGTACGGGACCCTCCCGGTACATGATTATACATCGGGGTGGTCTACTGCTGATGGTCCTGCACGCAAATGCCCGGGGTGCGTGGCTCCGAAGGAGACTGTGGCGCACCTACTGTTTGCCTGCCCCGCATATAAAATTGCTAGGAAGACATGGCTGAAACCAGTATGCAAGGGGTTGGGTTTGAGGTGCCATCGAATGGCTTTAAGAGTTCCCACCACTGACCCTACTTCAACTGTCATGGTGTGCGGGGTGGCTAAATTTTTGGGCAGCGCTTGGCTGACCCGCATCAGGAGGTTAAAACAGCAAACCCCGCTCTGAATAATAGACCACAACCGCTGCCCTTTGGTCCTATGCAAACCTGAGCTAGTATAGCCTGTTGTATTCTCAGCACATTGCTAACACTGTACTGTTGAGAAATTTGACTAATAGTAACATCTGATGTACAGTAATTATGTAATGGTTCCATTTTAATCTTGAATATAACTGTGAAGGTTTTAACTATTGCTTTTACCTTTTTAATGGATTGTATGTATAATTGTTGGAAATGTTACTCTTTTATGGTGAATTTTTTACCGAATAAAGATATTCATTCATTCATATAAAGGCTATTCAAGTCACATAGATAGCAATCTTATATTTCTGAAAGTCATTTGAGAATTCCCTATATATCAAAGACAATCATGGTATATGAAGATATACACTTTTGTGGAACTGAAGTGCCCAGAACAAATGTTAGCACCATGGAACGAAAAGGATTGACTATTACTAACAGTACAATCAATGTCCAATAAATGATTCTGAAAAATGAATAGAAAGGCCCTGTATAAAAATTGAGATGCAGAGACTTAACTGCATTGCGTTTTAAGAAATGGATTTTGAGATGTAAAAAAATCTTAAACAGTGAACATTGTTTAGATGAGTTTTTCTTAAACAAAAGACGTTCTGATAACTTTATAAAAAATAAAATACATGGAACAAATATTAAGAAATCCTGATGAGATTATTTAGAGACTGTTCCCTTCTGTATGGGGGCACAGCTCAACTTCTCCATGGTAAATTATTGCACAGTGGGGAAAATGTAGTTTAAGGCCTAAAAACCTGACTTTGCAATCTAGACACCTGGGTTATGACCGTAACTTCACCATTTGCCCCCAAAAATGGTTTGATTCTCGAAAATGACCATCTCCTTGTGCCTGATAGACTTCTATATATATTGTTGTCTAGTAGGTTATTGATGTAAGATGCTCCTGACCCCTCGTCTCCTGAATTCAGTTATCCGGTCCCCACTGTACATTTCAATTTGGTTGCGGTTCTTACTAAGGTAAAGGTCCTCTTTTGCTCTCCGTTCTTGCTGTACGTATACGAATCCCAGTAACGGATTTGTAAATTGTTAAATAAATAGCGGCTATGAATACTGCTAATGTTGAGTTTATAACTGATGTATTGAACTTATTTTTTTTCATTTTGGTTTACTTTTATTAAGTTTTCATTGTATCTTTATGTATTTAATTTAAAAAAAAAAGTTCCTTATCCTCACAGATGACAGGCTTTCAGCAGAGCAACACAACCTGCTCACTAACAAGCAATCGGCCCTAGAAATCTAGGAGGAAAGGTCAAGGTGGGGGTACATCATCTACCGTGCATGCTTTTCACGTACTTCATGTGGTGCAATCACTTTGGGCTGGTCTACCAAACCAAAGATTGTCATAACACCACAAAATACACAGCTAGAGGCTAAACAGACCCCAAGGGTATATGAGATTACCTAGACACAAAGAAGCCGCACTGCCCACATGACCAGGGGCGGTCCATGGCGGCAAGGAACTCTTGCACCTGGGCCGGAGTCGCCGACAGACCTGGATAAGGTGGGTAGGCTGCAGGACTCTCAGGCTCCAATGGAGCCGTGGGGGAAGGACCCCTGGCCCCCTCGTCCGGAGATCGGTGGGGGGACGTCGGAGAGCGTAAACGCTTCTTCGACTTTTTCTTGTGACGTCTCTTACCAGATTCCGAGGGTGAAGACTTTGACACAAAGGAGAGATGATGATGGCTCTATGGTCGGTCCCTCGAGGGACCCCTGGACCTCGAACGGCGCGGATACGACTGCCCGGCCTCCAGCAGCTTTCGGGACTGCTCCTGCAAAGCCTTTAGAGACAGTCGGAACATGACCGGGAGTCATGGTCTCGCTCCAGACAGTAGAGACAACCCCAGTGGGGGTCGGCCACTGACATCGTACGGTGGCAGGTCCCGCAGGATTTAAACCCAGGCATCCCTACGCGGCACCAGAAGTCAAAGACTCAAAAGAAGTAGACACAAAAGTCTAAAAAAAGTTAGTCAAAAAGTGACTAAGGTATGCGCTCTTACCGGATCTGCACTTACTGGCACGGAAAAAGAAAGAACTGACTCAGCGCCAAGATGCTCCCTCCGGAGCGAACGTCGCGCTCTAGAAATACCCCACAAATATCACGTCAGTGCGCATGGGTGGTGCCGAAGTAGTCTCCGTGAAGTCATGTCAGTGCTTACGACGCCATCGATGGACGCAGAACCGCATGACGCCACCTACCGACGTGCAGGGGTACTGCTGACGAAAAACTTTCCGGATTCAGTCTGACGCTTGGGGATATTCCAAGGTAAGGAATCTATCAATAACGTGTCTCTTTCAGATATTTCTTATGTCATCAGACATGAAAACTGATCCGGGAGACACGGATCTGGGCACTAGGAAGCTGGTGGCGAATAATTAGCCAATCAAGCAGAGTAAATATGGAAATGAAGCCATACATGTGTTGCATGCCTAGCTTATTTTGTACCAAGAGCTATGTTTGTCCATGTGGTTATCTTTTCTGTAACAGCAAGCCTATCGCATAGAATATTCAAAAACTCTGGTACGTGTAAATCACGCAACCTGCTTTGTCCCATGTACCACTTCCGTGTCGCTTTGTGCAGCATGCCCGAACAAAATTTTACTTGCTGGTTCGGTTCAAAAATATTTATATGGGTACAGCAGATACATTGTCTTCATCCAGAATCTTCCAATGACAAATAGTTACCCCTCATTTCAATTTGTTAGCTAAACTTTGGCACAAACTCGCAGCGTTGAAGACTGGCAGATTTTTAACTAAAAAAATTTGAGATAAGAAAAAAACTAGTCAAGTCTTTGTTGATTCAAAGTTTTTATTTACAAAAAATTCTGAGAGGACATTCACCATAGCGGTTGGCCGCAAGAGCAAAGTCTAGGTACTGTAGAACAATTATATAAAACTTTATAAATAAATAAAACCACACTGGTCTAAGAATGGATTTGGGGATGTCGACATGTTGATAAATAAAACAATGTCGACACACACCATCATAGAAACAAGGGCCATCAACCTCCAGGACTGGCCTAAGTATGCACATATGACACGTGGCCTACACCTGTGGCCTGGTCTCTTGTGCAATCCTACTGAAACCGTAAAACCCCAGGGCGGTGGTCTCTTTAAGAAGATGAACTTATTTCACCTTTCACAGGTCCCCTTCATACACTGCACCCCATCGCAAGAAAAGCTTTCCGTGGTCCTTTTCCACCGCGCAGCCCACCTAAAACAACTCCAAAAACACACGGGCAGGATTTTCCTCTGTGCTCTGCCTCTCGCCGGCTGCTAGGCAACCAGGACAGTTTTCGTACACAAGTTCATTACGCATCAAATGCGATTCCTCTGTACGTTTGGGCTCGTTAAATTGCCTGCCTCTAAGGGCGAGCGACATCAAGAGCTGAAGGAGTCTGGAGGGGAAAGAAGAGGACTTGGGCCGCACGTAACATTACAGCTACTTGTCCATGAAATGCCACACACAAACAGACCTTTACCAATCTCTGCAACCTGCTGCAGCTTAATAAATACATCACCGCATTAAATCCTGAATGAACCCCCAGAAAATACAACGGGGGGAGGCGGGGCTCTTCATTTAACCGAATATGTGCTATTCTATTCCCATTTCTGTCCCTGTTATCAGACAACCGACATCAAGAATATTTGAACAATTCACTAATCCGTCAAGTTGTATGGTTACTTCCTCTTCCAGGAGTTTGCTGGTTACCAGGAGTTTTTAGCTGTGGCTGAATCTTTGTGCAAGCAGTTTGGTTCCCAACTATTGAACAAGCACAGGCAAATTAACGAGCTTTTTGAGTACTAACACCAAAATCAAGATCAATGCCACTCTTTTTTAAAGACCACAGAATGATAAAGGTTGGCGTCAATTGCAAAGCTGTGAATGGATCAGCGCTCAGCTCAAAGAACATTAACTGGCAGTCTTTACTCATATTGTGCTGATGTCTGCACGCTACTGCATGCCTGGAATCACACATCCAATTGTAGGTGGTTTCAGGGGTTCGAGACAGACTTGAGACTTGTTTTCTAGCTTAACCACCACAACCACACTTGGATGGTTCGCTGAATATTATAATTAGGGCTCCCGGTTTTATGGTACTTATTTTTCTAACATTCATCTGTATTTATCCAGATGTCTTTATTTTTTGCCAATCTTATTGGTATTTATCCATATTTATTTTGTTTTGCGAATATATGGAGTCATAAAATGGTATATTTCCACATTTATTTAAATGATAAACATGCACTCGTACTTTGCTGCCTGTCACGTGTGCGCAAATTAAACAGCAGGATATAGCAAAACACTACATCTACAGGTAAATATGAGAATTATAATATAAATATAGGTTACCATACACCCAGGGCTCGAGTCGGGGTACCACGCGGGTGGATGGTGTCCCCCCCACTTATTTTACCGGGTGGACACCGTCCCCCCTGCTAAACAGCTGGACTTCACTCTTTGGCCTCTCTGGGACGAGACCGGAGCTCACAGCACGCTGCTCACCTTCGGTTTTGAGCGGGGAGGAGGTGTCAGACAGGTGCAGCTCAGTCTGACGCTGCACTGTCTTCGGTAGATGCCTCCCTAAAAAGGAACCTGTGACCCCCCTGCTACTCCTCTGTGCCCGTCACCCCATCCCATCACTCGCTTGTACAAGCCCCTCTCACTGTATCCCAGAACAGCGCCCTCTCCTCGTTGGAGCTCCTCGTCGGCTCCTGCACAGACCCCCATCACCACTTCGCTCGCTTCTACAAGCCCCCCTCACCTGTATCCCAGCACAGGGCACATGTGCCAATCACCCCCCGGCTCCCGCCCCTTGCACCTTTTGTGACGTCACTTCCGGTGACAGCTTCCCTTCACTTCTTTTTTTAAGACTTGTGCCCTGCATACACCTGCATTTAGGGAAATCTCAACCTTTTTTTAACTTTCCATGCTGCCTATCTGCTCAGCTGCTGTCCTAGAAATTACGAAAAACAGCCTGGAGTCACCCACAAGATGCACAATTCTCTGTATTTTTCATCAGCTTTTAAAAATAAATACAGACAGTAAACATTTTGTTTTCGGTCTGTAAATATCTGTAAAAATCAGTAAAAACGGAAAAACAGGAGCCTTAAATTATAATAGGCGCTTTAACTCTGCAAATCTCTTTATGATGTTTCCATTTGGCAGCTGATTTGCAGAGAGAGTATTTTCGTGTTAAGGTGGCAAGAAAAATAGTGGCCAAAAATTGACAAAGTGATAGAATCCCGGATTTGCTGAAAAAGCCACTTGATGGGCACATATTCGGAGCTCTTTGGGATTTCGGAAAAAAACAGAAAGCAGAGATGGAAGGTAAGAGTGCGACTTAGTAAGGCTCTGCCTCAGGTCCCATTGTTAAGATGCTGTGCATACACAAGGAACTGAACAAGGCAGGCACTACGGTCAGATGAATTAACCAGAATGCCTTAGTTTCTGTAGATCTTTAAACTGAAATGCAACCCCCATACTAGCACGGTTTAGAATCGTTCACCAGCCAGCATTTCACAAAGCCTGCCTCACTTCTTAGAATCATACTTCACTTCTGCTCAAAAGAGGTCCATGAGAACCTAGTAAGCAAAAGACAATGCACTGTGGGACACGTTTAAGGGTGCGGGTTGCAAGACCAAACACCGTCACAAAGGCAACCTACATAATAAACCAGATCAGCGTGTGATATGTGAAGACCCACCCACATCCATAGAGAACCACTGTCACCAACACTGGCTATCAAACCACATCATTACACCACTGGGGTGAGGTGAAACTTAAGAATGTAACGCCCCACAGCACAGCTAGCCTCTGACCGGAAAACCTCTCGGCAACAGACCGAATATGACAGCTAAGTCCCAAGAGATGAAGGAACTGGAGAAAACAATACTTCCAGATATTACATTACAAAACATACAAATATCCAAGTTATACATATTGACGAGCCCCCTGACACACATCTCAAAGGGCAACCTCTTTACTCCCCTTCCAAATTAATCTATGCAACACAGGTGAGCAGGAGGAAACAGAAGTAGGACATCTTTAGGTTTGACGAAAGAAGGACATAGTGGAGGCTAAAGTGCTAGGTAGATAGAAGTCCGGATATAGTTTTTCTGCCCACCCAATTAAGACTTCAGGAAGCACACTGAAGAACGAGGAGACTACTAAATGCTTGCCGTGGTTATGGCACAGTGTTGTTCGACGCGGCTAACAGACTCTGCATTTAAGCCTCTAGGGTATTCTACAGCTGTACGCACTTTACTAATGATTGTTGCCCCTTAAATCTGGCTCAGACAGTAACTCTGGCAAAGAAAGTTCTTAGTTATATTTTCCCCTCCTGGAACAAGGATAAATAAGAGGATGGACAATGGGCTCAATGGAAGCTGCTTGTAACCAGAAGTGAGGAAGCACTGTGTCAGGGATAGAACGGTACAAATGACGGGGAAACATTCCTCAAAAATGCAAGCTTGCAATTTCGAGATACTACAACATTTGGATAATTGGATCACACAAGAAAAGATCGATAAGTAGACTTTAGGAATAGGCAACAAGCCTTCAGCAGGGATCTTCGTGTGCTTAGTCAGTAGATACACCTCTAGATAGCTGTTGATCCTGAACTCGGCACTCTAACTTGACATGCATGCATTCACGTATTCATAGGAAAGGGTGCCACGCCTGTCTCTCCTACAGAGATCCAGAAGAACTAGCAACAGATACTTCTATCCCAGTTGACATGGAGGAGGAGGGCTTTTGACCAGATCTTCCTGTACATATACACTACAGCAATCATCAACTAAACATACCAGCTGCAAATGGGTTTGGGTGGTAAATCGTAAGATTCCCACATCCCCTCAGCACCACTGTAGGACTAAGGTCACCTTAACCACCCACCCCACATACTTCTAATTTAAGGGACTATCAAAGCTACCTTGCACTAAGAGACAGTTTAGAACTATGCTTGCCACATACCACGCTACAAGGTGAAGTAACTGAAGAATACAGAGCACGAGAAGCAACAAGTCAAGAAACACAGCCACATGGGACAGGTACAGCAGCAGTACATGCTTTCCGCAGATACACAAAGCAGGTACTGCAAAGACAGCTATATGGGAGAGAACGACAGAGAAGACGTACAGCGTAAGCAGCAGCAATGCAAGATTCCCATGACTTGAACAGCACCGTTATAGCAGAAGTGCAGGAAGCTTCCAATGTCCTAAAGAGCATTTGAGTGCTACGTGGAATGACTTCAAAAAGACCAACCAAAGGAGTAATTCATATCTGTGAGAAGATTCAGTGAGCACTTCATGAAGCACGCGTAGTTACTTCAATGATCATCATAGACCACCGCGGGAATGGCAGAAGGGGGGGGTGGAACGTTTGTAAAATATCCAAATTTCATCAACTATTATTTATCTCAATAAAAGTTATCAGGAAAAAAGAATCAATACAAACAGCAATGTGGAGGACCAGGGTCAAAGTGAAAAGTGGGAGCTAAGACCTCCAAAGCAGAGACTGTATTACAGCTATACAGCACATGCATCAATCTCTTAATTTCCAGTGGGTAACACTTTAAAAGGTTTGAAAACTTAATGTTGCTGCCAGTTGTTCACTTATAGGCCGTTTGGCTCGTGATGGCCACAAGTGCTGTGTTCGCCCCTTAATTTCCTCTTCTTTACTGTTTACCATGGAAGGGACCGTGACACCAGACATCTGGAGACCCACTGAGTCAGAAAGTGCTGTGTTCCTTGTGGGGTGCACTGCCAATCTGACCATTCACCCCACGCCTGCTCCAACACTGTGGCAACTGTGACTGCCATCCTTTTCAACCAAGCTGTATATCTGGCATGTCCTAGTTTGGACAGACGATATGGTCGTTGCTACAGTGAATGTAAGTAGGGCCAGATGCCCGTCCGTCTTGCAATTCATTTCAGCAGCCCGGATTAGCCCATTGAAAGGGCACCTCCCGATCACTAGGAGATGACTAAACACTGCCACTTTAAATTTCCTGCCATGGTGGGCAATTTGGTGCCGACCCCACCTGTGACTACTTTTAGGTCTTGCACCCACAGCGTTCCTGCTCCGGCAACTCTAGGCACCCTGTGGTGGTTGGGCCTTCGCCAATCTCACCTGGTCACTCTTGTCATCTACAGTGGCACAACTTCCTGTACTGAGCTCTGATGATCCTCTGGAGTGTAACTGGACTAAAGGGAAACCGTTATGGTTTAAGGTTTCCTGGGTTGGATGGTCATTGACTTAGTTATTGTGGACCCGGACAACCGTTTCTCTCAGTCTTACTTCCTTGTTTGGATTACTTTATAAAAATACTTACAGAGCTTTACAACAGAACCAAAATATTTTTTTCCATTTTATCCATGAGGAAATTAAGTGGTTTGCCCATGGAAACACAGTGTTGAGACGAGGCCGGGGTTCAAGCCTCGTTCCCCAAGTTCCTAAATGGCAATTCTATCTTCTATGCAGCATTCCCTCATGTACACAAAATATTTTAGTACACCATCAAGTGGTGGCTCAAGCCTCCCACTGGTGATGTAAACACAGGCATCCTACCACTTGGTGCCCTAAAAAAACGAGTCAACAGAATCTGTAAAAGCCCATTTACGAGTCCCACGGGAGGGATTTATGCCTTGCAATGTACTTGAATTCTACCGAGAGGAAACGGAACGAGAGGAAATAGACCCTTAGGCAGGAAACAGCCACTACATCTGGAGTCCAAGCAGAAGGCAGCCGAGTTTGATTTTTGTATAAATTAGTTCATTAAAGGACGAACTGAACAAGGAAGAGAGGTCATAAAATGAGGTCTTTAAAAGGTAATTTGATTTGTTTTAACTACCGATTGGAGAAGAACAAAAATCTTCGAGCAAATACAGAAGTCACGTTCATAAAAACATATTGTGGTGGCATAATGTTGATAGGAGAAGAACCAGTATAATGTGTGTCGATTAAATAAGTAAAAAAAAAAATAAAGCGACCAGAAATAAATACATTAGAGACAGATTGTCCATGCTTAATGTTTTGTAGCTTTGTATAGTGCTTTAATTCCCTTCTGATCCCCCAAAGCACTTTCACGGTGGTTGAGTCAGAAGTTGCTTAAGTTCGATTTCAGCAGGGGTAGGTATAGTCATGAAAAGCAACATACTGTGTTGTACATACCAGCTCAGCTGGCAGGAATGCCAGGAATGCCCTCTAGTGCCCAAGGAGGGGGATCTACCCTGTCCGCAAGCCAAAACCTGTATGTACATGTGCACATACAACAATATGCGCCACAACTCGCAATGTTTAAGGGGCCTGGGTGCCTTCACCTGAAGTCCAACCAGTCAATAACTCTTCCAACCAATGAAAATCACCTGGGCTTTACTAGTTAAACACCGCAAATAACTCCATCTGCCTCCAAGAGATTTGTACACGCTTCCCAGAAAGGATTTGTCAGAGCCAGGATTTGTTAAAGGAGTGAGAGGTGATGAGGTAAAGCCATGATTGGTGGGATCACAGCTGGATTTGCAAGACCCCAAAAGCTTGCAGCTTCAAAAATCCTAAACTTATTGTTTTTTTAATAAACTGCAATGACGGGGGCCCGGCTTTACTTCTCAGAAGTGCTCTGTAACTCTCTGCAGGGGATGCACATTTGAATTTCCTGTCTACTGGAGCTGTGATGTAGGCAAGCTCAGCAATGTCTTAGGTAAGGGAGTGGAAAAGCCCCACTGATCAGATTTGTGCAGCTTCTGGAGCTTAGTTGGGCACCAGATGAAGTCAGAGGCCACATGCTACCACCTGCCAACTACCTCTGGCCAGAGAGATCACTATTGCCCATCATACCTATACCAGGTTACTAAAGAGAAGCATGATAACTGTGAAATGCTACTGGATGATTTGGGGAGGATAGGCGAGTAAAGGACACTGGATATTCGGGTCACCTAATGCTTCAAAAGTAAGAATTTGGTCACTGCTACAACCAAAAATGGCTGTTAATTTCCTCTCAGGCATTGCAGGCTCGAAACTAAGAATCATACAGAATGAGTGGCTGTGGAATGGCCTCTACTTCGATGCGACGGAGGGTAACAGGGCCCTAAGCACCGCATTGGCCTTCTACTGTGCTTCCTTGTGAAATAGCTGATGCACCCTGCTTGACTCCTCTAGCAGCTGTCGCTTCACTGGGGGGGTGGGTTACCTGCTTCACCTACCACACTAGTCTTCAGTGCCAGTGTTCTTATCTGGCTCTTCCATCCCTCAAGCCACTTATCACAACTGCCTCTCTCTGGCCTGCACTCCTCCCAGCCCCACTCTTACAAAATAATGATAAGTACAATATAGCATCACTTGTTAGACCCAGAACCACAGCCCCATAAAGAGCAACTGGAGAGTCAATGGGAAGCGTAAGAAGGTATTCCACACCCACTCAAACTTAGTATAGCTTTTGATCAAATCAGGGCAGTTATTGTCACGGCAGAAGCCTTCTGATAAAGGTTGAATTTATCAAAAGTCAATACCCGGCACTAACGTGGTATTACCGCCCCACAACTGAACTGCACTAATTCTAGAGACAACTTAAGGATGAAAGTCTAATTTGTGACTTCTTAACAGTTTCACATATATTACATGCGCAAATCAGCAACAGATACTTCACCAACCATTCTTACTGGACCAGTTAGGCATGGGACCTGGAGAGATATTATGAAGTCCAATGAATGGAAGGAAAGTGGCAAGAACGTTTTGGAAGTGAAAATCTGGAAAACAACTTCCATGGCAAGTGGAGAGTATTATCAAGTCCAAGTTCCGTTGGTCAGTCCACGTCAGTGACCTATGATGTAGAACGAATTTGGTGGTTGTGGAGCTGCAATGCTGGGTGTGCAATTGGAGAGTTTGACACAAGATTGAAATCAGACAGGAGAACCTGCTTTGAATGTCCCAACATTGACGAGTTGGCACAGAGTGCAGGTTTGACTACAGCATAGAAAAACTGAGGACCAGAGCTTGCATTTGTGAGTCAACGATAGGGAATGGCTAAAATAGTTCAGAGGGGAAGCAATTTAACAACTCAGTTAATAGCATGTCTACCTAAAGCACAACTTGACGTATGAGTGTGCAACTGCTAAGGCCAGTATCATGATGGGAAAATGATGAATTGAAAATAGAGCACAGCAAGCAGATCAAGTGTGCGAAGCAGTGACTTGGATGCAAGTACAAAAAGCTTGTGCACATGCAGTTCTTGGATAAGTTCCAGATGCAGAGTGGAATGGACAAGTGGATGTTCACTAGGTCACAACCAAGGTGCTCAAGAGATGGCTTGAAGACAATCTGGATCAAGACGGGAGACAGACGCGAGATGTGTCTTTATTTGTGCGTGTGAAATACTTGGGTGAGGGCAGTGGATCTGAGCTACGAGAGGAGGAAGCAACGTTTGCATCCCAACCAGAAACTGCAGGAGACAGCTATAGTAACTGCTGTCAGTCACTACGAGGACCTGCTGAGAAAACTAGAGATCTGGACAACTCCTTCATTCTTCGAGGTCTTGAAGAATTGTTGCTGTGTGCATGTCTAATACTGGGCAGCGTTCTCAGTGAATTTCCCAATTGCTAGTGAGGAGTTTGCACCAAGCATTTTTAACGTCACTTAAGGTGGCCAGAGAGGCTTTTTTTTTTTAACTGAGAAATTCGCTGCTAGATAGCTTGCTTTGGCCAATGTTGTGACTACAGAAAGTAAAGCATTTACTCACAAAAACTTAAGTTGAACTTTTCTCCGGCACTTAAACAACAGATGTCCACGGTCATTGTGAGCAGTTCAGTTGTAAAACAGGCTTAAAAAATATGAACATGAATTTGAACGCAGAGGTGGCAAACAAACTGCAACTGCAGTGGAGTTTACAGTGGCATGGCGGGGTGTCATGGGTCCTAGCGCAAGGAAGGAAATAGCCTCCCTGGCTGCTGCTTGAACTGTGAGATACAGCAATCATCATGGTTCAGTGGGCCCTCCATGCCTCTGTGCCGTGCTGCCACTGCATCTGTTGCACCAGCGTAAGCTACGCCCCTGAGAAGGTAAGCAAAAATAACAAAATAAAATAAAACCTTGGTCATGGATTATACCTGAATCCTTAGATTTCAGCAATAGAAAGGCCATTAAATGAAACTACTACATGCACCCATAAGTCTCCAGGTATTTCAAAAAATTCGGAAAAACCATCACCAAAAATAAAACTCGAGCCTCTCAACGGCACCCAACCTGGATCTAAATCAATGAAACTGTAGATGAGCCACAGTGGATTCTTTACCAGGGCCTGATACTTCGACAGGTCTCATCTGCCCAGTACTACCTTAACAGCTACTGCCTTTAGGCTGCTACACAACTTGAAACAATGTACTAACTATCTAGAGAAGTTATTTGATTTTAACTTGAGTAAACATCCACTGGGAAGCATTATTAGTTTGCAGAGTCATGGGTTATAAATTTGTAAAGTCAAAACGTAATACATACACATTATGGACTCACTGACAACAATCAAACCTCCTGAAAATATACTTCCTTCCGAAAATGAATCCTGTGTAAATGCAGGATTCTTTTTAAATTGTAAAGCATGGTATTTGGGTTTATATTGTTCCAGCTCGCTCCATTCCAGGTAAGAGGAATCTAGATGCTAAAGTCACGTATATAAAAGCCTCACTTGTGCTTCAGCCCGAATGTCACAGAAAAGTTTCTCTTTTAAATCTGTGCACTTTCCTCCTCTGTCTTTAACAACACAGTGGCCCAACTCGGCAATTATATTTTGGAACACAATGCTGAAGTTATCTAGCGGTATGCAGTATTTGAGACTTTGTTGCACGCACACTCCTTCAAATACATTGAACAGATTTGGTTTGACCCAAATTACGAGCATTTCTGGGGTCAGATTGCGGCATATTCTTGGAGGCGCAGGGGCATGCCTTGGCCTAACTCTCCCTGACCTGATGTCCTTTGAAGCTTCAAAACTCCTAGATAAAAATAGACTAGTGTGTGTAAATATAGGGTACAGCAAGACACCTAAATTTGAAACAAGGCGCCTTGCAGTTGATCCTGACGAAAGAAGAGCAACACAAAGTACCTCCGAACAGGTCTATATTTAGACAATCGTGTACTATATTAAATATTTTTTATTTCAAGTAAAAAAACAAACCAAGAGGCTTAGTCAAGACTGTTCACAAAAGAAGGGTTCGTCCTGTTTACCAAGTAGGTATGTATTCTCCGTTTACATTCCTCAAGCAGCACCGACGGTTCTCAATCTGGTGTGTAGCGCTATTGATCTGTAATAAGACATTTCGGCTCAAAACTACTGATTGATGCTGCTAAATAGGTAAAGAAATATTTCTGGATATCATTAGTTTTGCCCAAAAGATGTATATGCTGCAAGCCTGGGAGAAAACGACCACACTTACAAGCACACAAGAAAAAAGACACAAAAAAGTCAGTCTGTCAAAATTCGGAGACCTGGAAGTTTGAGGTTTGTTTTGGGAGGCCAGTCAGGTAATACACCCTGAAAACAATCTACTTCCTCAAAAAAAATCTCGAATATCTGCAAAAATCCAAATGAGTGGAAATGACCTTGATGAGGGGATCACTGGAGACATCTAAAGCTGCATGATCCCTGACAAAATCTTCTTTGGGCTGGTGCGGCATCGGAGCTGGGCAGATGGGTTTGAAGGACTTTTGTGAAGGCTGCCAGTGTAATGCGAAACCTTTGCTTCTGTGGCACTACCACCTGTCACCTTGTGAACAAGAGAACTGGCTCCTCCACAACACACACCTGCTTGATGACTTTGAGGCGCCATCTGCTCCATTTCCAGATCGCGTCCTCAGAGAAGGCAGACTGCTCAGCACCAGTCTTAATCTCCCTGATCACTATGTCAGGTGTGCACAGAGCCATTAACTGACGTTCGATGTAATAGCACACGCTTTTCAACAAGCAGGTGTGGGTTGAGCTTGGGACATTAAAAGTGTGGGGCTTTTTGGATCTATTTTGTCAACATCAACGTCTAAGAAGAGTAGGATGTAGCCAACCCATCTTAGGCATTTGTTAATTTGTTCATTTTCATGTGTTATTGGGTGGGAAATATTTTAATACGACTGTACTAGGTCCGATTACCTGTGCTATGCTCTTCTTTGGGCACTTGGCAGCCTTCCTTTCTCACTGTGGGTCAGGCTAACGGAGTTCGCAAAAGGCAGTGCGAAAGAGAGTACTCAGAGGAAAGATGTAGGGTGATGCAAGGATGGAAAGTTGTATTTTCCCATTCAATGTCTTCTCCCATAATGGAACATGGTGAACATGTTTTGGTTGGTGTACGGTTTGCCTGCTTGCATGAAGCAGCAGGACTACAACATCTGATGTGCCTGGCAGGAAGCAGAGTCTTCAAATAGCTGAAGAGGGCCTGGAGTAGGACTCCAGCAAAAAAACAAGCCTCTCTCCGGTTATCCAAAGGTACATAGTGCAATGCTGCTGGGAAACGAGCCAATACTGGTCATGACAAAGCTAGTCTCACAGGGACAACATATGGATAATATGGGTTGACTATGGAATGGTTCCAAATATAAATTATTATAATGCCACTGATAATTCTATTATCATCAAAGCAACAATTAATGTAAGTAGCAATCACATGATTGGTGAAGCACTTTTAGGACCATGTTGAAGTAATACGTGTACTTGCCCCACTTTCATTTCCTGCAAGTAACAATAGATGAATTGAGCATGGAAGTGTGTACAAGTCGATTTAGTGATCTGCGTGTGGATAGCACTGTAAACCCAAACCTTTCCCAGAGAAGGAGAAACTCTGCAACTCTGAGGCACTGCTGAAGGCATTACCGCCGGTTAAAAGCATATTGTAGGTTTTTACCAACTAGGGTATTGCCCTTGGGAATAATGCATTCTTGAAATTGTTTGGAAAGAGTCTTGACACTTGCGTTAGGGAACAGAAAGCCACCCTAAAGATCACAGGTAGCATAACATGACAATGCTCACGTCAATCCTCCAGCTTCCTTTCTTCCATATTTTGTTGTTCATTTTTGCTGGGGTAGGGATACCAAAAGTGCATATGGGAAATATGCACCTGTAGCTTTCAGCCAAGTCATGCTGCTCGAGCCAAAATGGTGCAGGTACACCCCCGTCTAGGGATACAGATAGGTGGGTGAGAAGAATTATGTGGGTCCAGCTCAATTCCATAGCTTTTGGGTTCTATTCTTCTGCACGCTGACAGCTATCAGAAACCACAGGATTCATCTGGTGCATCCATCAGAGAAAATGAGAAACTGACCACCTGTAACATCCAGACCATCCCTGCTTCTTAAAATTTCTGTTAATAATTCAAAGACTCACTGGTGAGTATGTGTCCTATTTCCGGCTTCTATAAATATTTGATCAGTTAACATCCCATCACAAAAGGCTCCTTCAGATTATTTTCGTGTCTTCGGTTTCCACTGCTTCGATATCCAAACCTTCCTACAATGTATGCCGCCCCCGATCCCACTCTAGCAAACAACTCCTATCAGCAGGTTCATCTCGGCCAAAAAGTAACAGCCAACAGCTGTCAATCAAGAATCATTTTGTGTCTGAAGCAAATGTATCGCTACCAAAATATTCAAATATTTATCTTTTAACGACTTTTTTTTATGGCCTTATACTTATCTCAAATATTTGTTGGCATATGAGGTAAGCCTAAAGGTGTACATCCTTAAATGAGACACTGACACCTGAAGAAGCTTGGAACACCCTAGACAAAACCATTAAATAAATTAAGACTCAACAGCATCACACATCTTAGAAGAGCGCCTTTACTGTTACACAATGTTGTGGCACTACTTTACAAATAAAGAACCAACCAACAGTAAAACCATCTTGCATTGTGTGCTCCTACATACAAAGCATAGTTTTTAGAAACCCGAAGTAAAAACCATAGTATATATGTAAGCCCCGATTGGAAATACGTGACTATTTTATTATTTAGTCTTCAATACAAGCGTCTATAGAAATGTGGTTCTATTTTTTATTCCGGTGTGTACCTAAGCATACCTAGGAGAATATACAACTAAACAGATCTGTTTGCTATAATCAATTACAGTTTTGTTGCAGGTTAAAACAGATTTTATCAAGGAGCTAAGTTTCACTGAAGTCTTCTGCACAAGATGGGGGCCTCCCTCCCTGCTGGCTTTAGTTGCACTGAAGGTGTGCTCCATTCCTTACTACGGTTTGACAGCAAAACATGAACAAGGATTGTGAATAGATCTTATCCGTGGAATCTATTGGCTTTGCCATTGCTTTATGTGATGCTGTACAGGATCAACAAGATTTGAGAAAACGTGTGTGTGTGTGTATGTATATATATATATATATATATATATATATATATATATATATATATATATATATATATATATATATATATACATACATGCGCTATAGTATGTCTTCCATGTTTAGCAATTAGGTCAGTGGGATGGGCTATTTAAGGAATGTGTTATGTATTGCCAAACTAGATTGACAAAGGCCTCTTGAAGGCTGAAACGCGTCTCTCCTTGTGCTCGGGATTGAGGGCAGCCTGCACTGAAAAATAAATGCGGATTCCAATGCCACTTTGTGTCCGTGCCTGCTTTCCATGGAGTCCCTGTGGAAGTTGGGTGTTTTGGTTCATTGTGATACAGCGTGAATGGTCGTCACGCTTTCACGGAACACCAGTCGTTTGTGGCTCTCCTATCAGACCGTGTTTGTGAAGAAGTACTGGAGTGCTATCAGGGGAGCCCCCAGCTGTGTGACCTGGATAAGGAACGAGGATGACTGCCGTGGGGACGTGGGTCTCAGAGCGGGGCGGTTTTCGTGACTGCCAGCATGGATCTGCACCTCGCTGACAAGAAATGCCTTGCCTGGAGTACTGGCGCATACTGGTGACTGGGCACCGCAGACGCTACACGCCGATGCGGTGAGGTGGTGATGGCGTTATTGATTTTGCAGATGGGTCCCTCTCAATCCCGAGGTTGTGCCATTTAAACATTTTTATGCTTGCCGTTTTTGTCCTTTGGATATTACTTGTCCTTGCCCAGATATGAAACGCCACATTGACACTGGCCTTATAACAATATCAGGAATTCTAAATTGCCTGCATTCAATAGACTAAGTTGCTGCATTGTGGGATTTGCAGTCCTTAAGGGATTTTAAGCTTCAGTCCGTATTAACTCAGGAGCAATATTTCCTTAACGATGTAAAGAAGTTATTTCATGTACGAAGAACGCTCACTGAGCCCAGGGCTCCACGCAGCAGCTTCTGGCAATAATAGGGCAGAGATCACTTCTCCTTCCCGGACTGGGTCAGAGGTCGTGCTGTGGCGGAACTGACAAGAGCTCATATGAGCTATCGGGACGATGGACAGTCATTATGGACTACTATTCAGTATGTGTGGCAGCAGTTTTAAAATTAGTTTGTGATAATTTTTATAATATATTGGCTACACAGGATGTTAGTTTGGCTGAACAGTTTGAAGTGCCCGGTTGTATCCCACTGAGCAGTGCTTTAAATTGTCATACATGCTTTATCACATATTTTGTCTGCTTTACTGGTAACTTAGCAACTTTGGGTAATGCATTGTGCACACTATATATAATTATGTTGCATCTTACCTACATTTATGTTTATGAAAAGCTTCAGACAGCGCGAGCATGTTGCATTTAAGCTGCAATGGGAAATACATGCGCTATAGTATGTCTTCCATGTTTAGCAATTAGGTCAGTGGGATGGGCTATTTAAGGAATGTGTTATGTATTGCCAAACTAGATTGACAAAGGCCTCTTGAAGGCTGAAACGCGTCTCTCCTTGTGCTCGGGATTGAGGGCAGCCTGCACTGAAAAATAAATGCGGATTCCAATGCCACTTTGTGTCCGTGCCTGCTTTCCATGGAGTCCCTGTGGAAGTTGGGTGTTTTGGTTCATATATATATATATATATATATATATATATATATATATATATATATATATATAGCCACTAGAATAACGGGGGGGGACATATCAAACAGCAAGAAAATGCAGATTATGTAGCGCAATACTGCACTTTTTTTCATTGTGCAAAGATTCAACATCATTAATACTAGTTTAACACCTTCGGTGCTCATGACGAGCCGAGCTCATCATGAGCCACGGCGCTCCGGTGCTCATGACGAGCTCAGCTCGTCATGGCCCGTGGAACGCTCAGATGCTGGGAGAATTCCCCCGCTGTGCTGAGCGTTCCACGGGTGCCAATGCACCTGTGACAAGCTCAGCTCGTCATGAGCACCGGAGCGCCGTAGCTCATGACTAGCTGAGCTCGTCATGAGCAGGAGGGCGCTATGCGCGCCCCCCTGCCCCCCCAGCACAGCGGGGTAATAACCCCCGCAGAGAAGGGGTTAACCTCCAAATAAACAACTGAAAGATGACAAGTTAACCTTTGTGGTGGGCTTTCCACTGTGCAGGAACATGAGTCGCCACGTTTTAGTAACATTTGATCTGTTTTAGCTAGAAACAATTTTTTGGGTACAAATTGGAAATTATGTAGCAAATAATAGATCATTTGGTAAATGCAACAAAGCCATAACTCTACGAAAGAGGCTGCAGCATTGCATAATTCCAGTGACCCTGATTAGGAATATATTATATATACATACATATACATACATACACACACACACACACACACACACACCCACACCCACACACACACACACACACCAACAAAATTAATGAATGAATGGATAAATAAGCAAGTGAGAAGTTGAGGGCTTGAGGCTACACGGAGCTGGCAGTGATTAAAAGCAACGTGGAGTGCGTGTGAGGTGAAAAGGAGCACACAACGGAAAAGCAATATGTAGTGTTTGGGAAGACTCAGACAAAGGCGAAGCGAACACGGTGCACAGAGGAGTTTGCTGAGGGGAAGAAGCACACAAATCAGAGCCTGCAGCATAAGAGGAAGATAGCAGCACAGGGATGGGTATTTGGGAAAGCAGAAGTAATAAAGAGAGAGAACTAGAAAACACATGCACTGCTGCGGTGCTAAACCAAAAAAATAAAAATAAAAAGTGGTTCCCGAAAAGTGAGCAGTGTAAGACTAGAAGCAAGCCAATCAAAGATATGGAACAGGGTCTATGCTCCAGAGGAGGGACAAACATGTGATTAACAAGGTGGGACAAAGAAATCCATTGAATAAGAGGAAACAAACCAACCAAGTGAAAAAGTCAAAAAATGGAAAGCAACAAATGGGCTGTCCGCTCGATAAGCCCACAACAGGTCTTTTACAACCAGATACTTGGACGGTCAGGTAGGCTTCAACTAAAAATGAACATAAAATAAAAATCTGGTGAGCAAGGCGACTGGGATCGCCGAAACGCGTCGGATCGTGGCACTCCTGATTCACTAAGCAAAATAATAAACATTGCTGCATATATTACCGGATTGCAAGTGTCCGTTCTTCTCTTGGAGAGTGCTGCCGTGTGCGGTGCGCTTTGAGAGCGTTAGCGCATAAAATAAAAATACTGCAATTCAGTCATGCCATAATACATTTTTTTTTAACTATTTGCATCAAGTCCACAGTTATTTTAATGCACCCCTTAAAGAAGAGCCCCAAAATTAACCTAGAAAGGAAGTTCCCAAAAAACAAATCCTCTAGGCCACCTTTGGAGAAATCACACTGTTCAGTACATTTAACGGAAATTCTAGAAACACGTCATTTAGATGCTGCTCTAGGCCACTTTTTTTTAATGCAAACTCCAAATTAATCATGTCCGGTGTCTTATGATCAGGTCATTTGGATGTTGGGGTTAGTAACACTGAATTATTCCAACTCACTTTCACATCAATCAAATGCTTGTCATATTGACCAATGGCAATTAGCAATTGACAGCTAAAGGGACCTGACCTGCAACTGCGCTGCCATGAAGATTCACAAGAAGCAGCAATCGAGAATTGTAATAAAAAATTTAGAAAATATTTACATTAAACACTCCAATGCTATGCACAGTACAAAAGTATCTAGTAATTTGCTTTGGCAGAAAGCTCTTTTTTTGTCAAACAGGTGCGCTCTAAAAAGAGAGCATGCTCCGACTGGAGTCTCAGCTTCACTGCTCTGCGCTTCCAAGAATGCCCACGGCGGCTCAAGAGGTTAGCGAAACGCAATCCCTCAAGGAATTATCTTCAAAGCAGGGCCAACTTTTTCAAAGCCCTCCTTGAAAAGGCACTCCTATGCCGCCAGACAGAGCACCCACTAACCTCCTTGGCTAATGCAATAACAAGTTTGTGTGGCGCTCCAATTGCTGGCGGCGCCATTTAGTGCATACCCAGTGTCCTTGTTCCATTTAATAATATGACACCAATGCTAAATTTTCCCTTTAAATGTGGTTTTCCAGGATCAAAATGTGTGCCTGGTCTACCCCTTTCACTCATGTTTTAAGGCTTGTCTAGAGCCAGCTTTTAGCTATGCGACATCCTTATGTAATCAACAAAAATCCTAATTGAAAAATACACACATATTAAACGGTCTTTGGTTCCTACAATGGCCGATTCAACTATCATTAATATTTCTTCACCATCCACAGCATGGAGCAACAGGTTAGCCCACTTCATCCTCCAACAATCTTTTACTGCGATTGAAAACATTTTCCCTGATCAGAGGTACACATAAACCTAAAGAGAAGAGCACATCAGTGTAAGCCTTAACTGCTCTACTTCAGTAGCGTAGCGTAAAATGATTAGGGCCCCCAAGCATAATGTGAAGAGGGGCCCTTGAGACGCCCACAGATCACCAATATTCATTGGGCTTGGGTGGAATAGGACCCCTCTGAAGGGTTTAGGGGCCCCATAAAGAATGGGGGCTTGCATTACGCTCCTGCTCTTCTTGAAATGTTCAAACTGAACATTCACACATAATAAGTTTGAGTGCTAAAAAGCCTTTCGTAAAATGCAGGCTTTAAAGTAAAAATAGGAACATTTACCAACGGAAGGCTCAGTCATACCTCAGGACCAGAGATTACGTCCTTCTCACCACGGAAGTTCACAACAGATCAGGGAACTCCATTCGGGGTAGTGGCTCCAAGAGTAGTCTAGAGAGACTTTGAAGACAATGGCATGCCTTGCCTGGATTCTTTGTTCTGTTGCATAGCGTGATGACATATCATAAAATGAACATCTCATTCTGAAGGAACACTTTGACCAAGACAGGCTGCAAACTGAAATGCGTTAAATATCCTCGGAATATGCCAAATACGAGAGGTCACAGGACTCTTGATATAAGGTGACTGAGCACAAAAAACGTCAAACCACTTCCCTGGATAAGACAAAAAAGACAGGGAGTTCAAGGCTGGTCTACAGGGGATATTTGCAGACTATGTAGGTGACTCACATTGAGATTCATGTTATGTTAATTAATTTGTGAAGAGCACTAATACAAAGCTATTTGGCTCTGCGAAGTGAACATTAAATGGGGTTATAGGTAGAGTCAGTTACTAAAATAACAAGATTTAATCACTTTCCCAAAAGTGCAGACTGCTGCAGGAAGAGGGTTCCACAGTATGGCTGCCGCAATGGAATAGGCAGATCACCCAAGGTGGCTCTTCTCACTTTGGGACAGTCACCAAAAACTGATTAGCAGCACATAGGGCCCTGCTAGTTTATGCATGACTCTGAATACCAAGACAAAGAGCAGTGTCGGTATATTGCTCTGCAAACAATGGTGAGCACTTTGAAGGAGATTCTGGGTCAGATGGGCTGACCGTGAAGAGATCTTAATATTGGCAAGCTTCTGTCCTCCTTTGATGTACTCGCAATAAACCAGACAGCAGTGTTCATCGCACGACCTGGATCGTGCCCTCCAAGTCCCATCAGGCATGTACACCGTATCACAAATTAAACCAGTGGAAGGAAGTTGGGTCCACATTCATCACAAATGTGTCTCAAGCTTGAACGACAATAACCAGCACTTAAGGTCTTCTTCGGCACACGAGGGCCAGTGTTGTCTTGTCCAGCTAGGAAAGCTGTGGTAAAAAAGCCTGAAAAAGCTCTTCAGAATAAAGGACTGATTGAAGAACTTGTGTTGATACAACTGGAGCGCATGTGTTATTAAAGTAGGTTGCTTGTTTTATTAATGTAGGTACACAAATATCTTATGAAGTTTGGTTCTCACTTTTTTTTCATGATTAATATTACTTCATGTATTCTAGTAATTTATTTTTTTTGTCTTTTTTTAGTCAAGACTGCAACCATTTATTTCCAAGCTGTTCACAGAGCAAAAACACTCTTCCACAGTGCAGCCTTATCTGGACTGCCATTTAAGTAGGATATGGCAAATGCTAGGCAAACAGTGGGAGCATAGTCCAATTTGTGCCTATCCATAGCTTTCCTTTCTTTGTCGCCCTTCTGCGAAAGAACAAGATGGGTCACCAGCAGTTCTACTGGAGCCACCCGAGGAAGTTCGGACAGGGTTCCCGATCTTGCCGCGTATGCTCGAACAAGCACGGACTGATTCGCAAGTATGGTTTGAACATGTGTGGCCAGTGTTTCAGGCAGTATCCCAAAGATATCGGCTTTGTAAAGTTGGACTAAACTAACAACAATTACGGCTGCATGGATATCTATTCTAGTTATGAAAGACTTGTAAGCAGTGCTTAACTTGAGCTGGTGGCTTCCAGTACTCGGCACGGGCACATTATTATCAACACCGGCACTTATGTCAGCTGTCACATGAGGCCGATGTTTGTATAATTTAAAGATGAGCAGAACAGCAATTGTTTATTAATTCAGTATATATCACGAACAAACAATACCTGTTACTCGAGCTGTTTTTATAGCTTGGGGGGGGCCTAGAATAGTATGAATTGTCACACTTGTAGCAGTGTGCTGGTAAGTAGTTTTGTAGGTACTGTCACTGACAATGGGTGGTGTAAGTCGTGGAGGCCTCCAAACGAGGGCCCTGGCACGTTTCGTTTTTTTAACAAATTAAGCACTGCCTGTAAGGGATGCTTTACTTCAACTAGGAGAGTACAATAACATGTCTATTGTCTTCCGGTGGACATCTCTCTGGTTTGAAAAGGAGAAACACTTAAAGATTTACAAAGCAAAAAGACCAAAGATTTTTAACAACCATGTAATACTCGTGTGGGATAGTAAATGACCCTAACATATCACCAAGTCTATGCATACCTTTGTGCTGACTAAACCACAAACCAATTCACCTTGGATTAAAGAAGGGCATGAAGAGAAGCTTCAATAAACAGAGTAGGAGCAAACCCTCAAAGCTACACAAACAAGCATCTACAATGCAATAGGTCTCGCATTTACGTGAGTTTGGGATATTGGCATTGTAAATGACAATGCATTTCATTTATGTTTTGTTTTTAAAACATAACTAAGAGGCATTTTCATTTACAATGCTAATAGCTTAAACTCTCTCAAATGCGAGATCGAAGTCAGGCGAATCACTGAAACCCCGGAGCTGGCCTGGCTGCCACTGCTCTGCCGCAGCCTCTGCGCCCAGGCGCCATCCCTGCCTCACGGCTCCTTCTTCAAGCACACTGCTGCCCTCCATGATTTGACCCAAAGCAAGGGGTCTGTGGTATCTCTCCCAGCAACATCGTCAAAACAAAATCACATGGTTATTTTACGATGTTGCTGGGAGCGATGCCGTCAACACTTTGCTTCGGGTGAAATCATGGACGGTAGAAAGGCATGCGACAGCCATGATTTTATGTTTTTGTTTTTTTAAACGATTAGTTGGGCAAGCTGCGCACAACAAAATGCGTAGGAGCCATGATTTCATGCAAAATAAAATTAAAAACGAGTGGTGGGTGTGACCTTGTGTAGGTGAAAGCGTGCTGCGAACACAAGCAAAAAGTGGCCCCATTGCTAAAGCTTGCGTCCCACCAGTGGTGTGTACATTAATTAGGCAAAGAGTTCTTGCTAAGGGC
Source organism: Lissotriton vulgaris (assembly GCF_964263255.1). NCBI lineage: Eukaryota > Metazoa > Chordata > Amphibia > Caudata > Salamandridae > Lissotriton > Lissotriton vulgaris. The sequence goes on along the minus strand of NC_141700.1, from coordinate 79,131,641 downwards.
TAATAGAAGCTATACAGTAAGGACACAGTTAATGGTACAGTCCTGATGGGAGGTTACAAAAGACAAGGTGGTACTAAGGAGGGACTAACAAGCCTATTAATGAATCAGAAGCCAGCATTTACGAAAGACAATGGCATAAGCCAATGGCAAATGTGGGCGGGACTTCAAGTCCATACTCTAATACAGCATGCCTCACAGCAGTGCATGCGCTGCCCAGGCTAGACCTAAAAAGGAAAGGGAAAAAAGAAAGAAGTCAAGGTTTCTTTCCGTCTCCAAACATTCATATCAGCATGCCAGAGCTTTCAACAAGCTCTGGCATGCTGACAAAGTAGCTAGCACTGAGTGGCATTTTTCCAGTCCCGGCTGGGCCAGCACTTTGTTTAGAGGGAAGCCCTCATCAAAACAATATATTGCTCAGCTGTGTGTTAAAGGAAAATCTTGAGTTGAGATAAAAATGTAGATTTAAAGACAGAAATAGTACCAGAATCTGCCTGGAGCACTCTTGTTAGGAAAATGAAAAGAATAAGACAACACTCAAACGTAACATACATGCCATTAGAGCCCCAACAAGAGATGGGTGCATGTAATATCACAGATCAACACCCACCACTGTGTATGGATTAACAGTTTTGTGCAACTTGCCATCAAATGGACGCCACGCATTCTCCATTCACTCACTACCAGCACCAAGACTGGATGTTAACATTTTAGGTGGCTAACGTTCACAACAACAAGAAAAAAATGCATCAATTATCGGTAAGTGACACAAATCTCCACCTCTACCTGAAATAGAGTAGACAAATTGTTCACTGTGATTTAAGCTCATCTGGACATGTGACAGGCACTCTGTACCGGTAAACCAGCTCCTCAAACCCCTAACATGTCACGTAACCTTGCCATTATTTGTTTGCATTATTTATGTACAACCTTCAGCACGTGAGGAGCTTTTGGTATCAAGATCCTGGTGAATGTCTCTCCTCAAAATAGTCATCTCACGAGATTCAACAAGAATGAAACCGCTTTATTATACCTGGAATGGTGATTGCATTGTCACTTTCTGACTCAAAAGCTTGTGGTTTTGTTATGAACTAAGAATAGATGCAATGTGCTAACATATGTGCAATAACAGTGAATGCTATTGGGGGTGGGTCAAGAGTGCCACTACCCACAGTAGAGTGCCCTAGCAACAGCTAGTGGTTGCCAAAGAGACACCAACAGTGGCTACCACTTGCAAACAAGAAAACACCCATAGTATCTTCTTTCCACGTCTCTGTGGGCAGGCTAACTGGTGCTACTTGGAAGTCACAAGTGTTGAAACTTGCTACTGGATGTGCGCTAGTAAGGAGGGACAACTACACCTGGATGCAAGCCAGATACTCTGGCAACATGCTGGTAACCACAGCTTGCTGCATGCCACCGAGGCCAGCTACATACAGCTAACTGGCTGTTTTTTACAGCTAGGTGCGTGCCAACAAGGCAGGAAACCTACAGCTGGTTGTGTGCCAACAAGACAGGCTATCTACAGCAGATGCATACAACGGAGGCCAGCTACCTAGAGCTAGCTACATTCCACCGAGGCCAGATCTTACAGCCGGATGTGTGCCAACAAGACAGGCTACCTAAAGCTGGCTGTGTGCCACGGAGGCCGGCTCCCCACAGCAGCTGCATGCCATGGTGGCCAGCTACCTACAGCTAGCTGTGTTACAAAACAGGCTACCTACAGCTGGTTGAGTACCACCAAGCCCGGCAACCTACAGCAGCTGCATACCACCAAGGCCAGCTATCTGCGTTCCACCAAGGCCGGTTCTTACAGCTGGATGTATGCCAACAAAGCAGGCTACATACAGCTGGTTGTGGGCCACCAAGGCAGTTATTTAAAGCTAGCTGTTTTCCACCGATGTAGGGTTCTTACAGCTGGCTGTGTGCCAACAAGGCAGGCTACCTACAGCTGTTTGTGTGTCACTGAGGTCGGTTACCTACAGCAGCTGCATGCCAACGAGGCCATCTACCTACAGCTTGCTATGTTCCACTGAGGCCGGTTCTTACAGATGGTTGCAAGTCACCAAGACCAGCTACCTTCAGAGGCTGCATGCCACCTAGACCAGCTACCTACAGCTAGCTGCATGCCAAAGAGGATGGCTACATACAGCTGGATGCTTGCCATCAAGACAGGCTCCCTATAGCTGGTTACATGCTACCGAAGCTGGCTACGTACAGCGGCTGAATGCCACTGAGGCCAGCTAGCTGCATGCCAAAGAGGATGGCTGCTTACAGCTGGATGTGTGCCAACAAGACAGGCTCCCTATAGCTGGCCGCATGCCACTGAGGCCAGCTACCTACAGCTAGTTGCGTTCCACCAAGGCCGGTTCTTACAGATAGCTGTGTGCCAACAAGACAGTCTACCTACAGCTGGGTGCATGTCACTGAATCCTGTAATCTGGAGCTTGAAGTTCACGACTAAGATCTGTCCAGTGCTAAACATATCCACCTGCAAAATTGTGCCGATTTCTGAAACATATAAACACATTGAACATACGGCTAGAGTCCACCTTTCTATGAAAGTAAAGCTTTACTTACATCCATTCCTATGCACTGGTTTCCGACTATTTTACCCAGCTCTCAATAAGCCGACAGGTGGCAAGCAAGAGGAAGGACTGCATTACAAACCAGTCACAAAAATAATAGTGTGTAATTATACTGCTGGTGCAAATTAAAGAATTAAACAAAAACAATTCCCATTGGGCATCTTAAATGTGATGGCCATCTTGAATGTGATGGGCATCAATGTTCTGTGTGACTCAAGATGTCCTCATTGTCAAGTTTGACACGGTCTTGGGGATGAGCTGGGTATTGTCCTGCTCTGATATGTGATTAGCAAGTTGTTCCAGTGACTTTCTGGAAAATAAGCGGCTGCTCTTGGACTATTCTTCAACTACACCATCACTTTTCCAACTATGTATTAGCAGGAATTGTCCCACAAATGTACTTCCTAATTTAGGCATTTACAGAATCAGAGTGTACACAGGGCCACTTCAGACTTCCATAGTAAACAAAGGAAAGGCCCTGAGGTGGGCAAGAGCAATATGGTCGGAAACCATTTCAAACTGTATCTGCCCACCTCGCCCCCTTCATGACCATGATTACCACCCCCTTGGATCAAGGGGTTGCTTCGCCTGACCCACTCTACACACTCAAATTTGACATAAGTGCCACCAGGGCCGTAGCGGGGACCTGGCATTTTCCCGGTGAGCTGGAAGGGTGGGGCCGGTGTTGGAGCGGTGGGGGCCGGTTTTGTTACAGGGTGCCGGTTTAGCAGCAGTGCTGCAATATCGTCCCCCTGTAACAAGAGCAGCAGCGCTATGCGCCAGCAACTCCCCCCCCCCCCCCCCCCCCCCAAGCCTTCTGGGGCTTCCCACTAGCATCCCCCAATATTCCCCCCACAACCAGGCCGGCCCCAAGTGCCACATTTCCTAAATGACTGCCTTGGGCCAATGGCATTTATATGGTATTTACTACCCATAATGAGGCATTGAAGTGCTTTACTCTGGGCAGCATGTTCCCCTAGAACCTAAGGTTAGGGGTTAATCCAATGATTAGTGGAACAGATTTTGAGCTCCCAAGAAAAGCATCTGAGGACCATTATCATAAGCAATTCAGTCTTGCTAAAACACTGTAACAGAAACCAATTATTTGCCAAAGCCACACAGCAGTTGCCATTCCTATTGAGAGATGTAGCCCAGCACTGACCTTTTAGATTGTGCTGGCCATCAAATTAAGAATAAGAGTTTCAGACTATATCTACTTTCCCTGGCATACCTCGCTAGGAGCAACAGAGGAACCTGTGCCACCACAATGCTTCGAAGAGTGATTGGAACACTTTTCACCGTACACAACATGACTTGACCAAGTGGACTCTCATACACGAAGAACTCTACAAGAGGCCCATCGGACCAGACAAGTATATTATGACAGAATTTTGAAATAAGTTACTTGGTTCCAATAAATCATAATCCTGGGGTCTAGCATTATGCAGCGCCTGGGAAATGCATAACTACAGGGAGTTGACACCTCTGCTGCATAATTTTCAAATTTTAATGAAATTATTCCCAACTCAAACAGATCAAAGGTTATTTTAAAAAGTGTTCATGCGACACAGCCCCAGACTCTTTGTAAAGCTTATATGGTCTTCTTTCAGTGCTTTATTTCTGTGTTTAATTTGTAAACAATAAAATAACAATAAGTGCCAGGGCACAGGGAACAAAGCCACTGCAGCTAGCGACACCATTGGTCCCTGCCAGTGCTGTCAATGACAGTACCAACACAACTAACCATCACACTCCTACAAGTATGACAATTCAGACTATCACATGTCCCCAATGCTATAAGAATAGATTAGGTGGCAGGTATTTGTCATTTTTACTGTATATTGAATGAATAAACAGTTGTCCTCATCTCTAAATCAGCATCACCGTGTGGCACACTGTCATAAGTCCCAGTGTTGACAATTAAGTGCTGGAGCGAGACACTGGAATCCACCGGCTCAAATTAAGCACTGCTTTATTTAGGTGTTAGACTGGTACGGAGGTGAAACATTTGCGTATTATGAACTATTGTACAGAATATTACAAACAAATAATGCCACACATTGAACAGTTAAGATTTTGACACATTTTTGACAGTTCTCCTGCTCAATAATTAGATCGTCCATTGCAATTCCAGTAGCATGCAAACTTGTTTCGGTCTGACAGCTAGGGCTGGGCGCCACCACACTATAAAAATAAAAAAACAAAGCTTCCTTGGATTTGCAGATGCTCGTTGTGAAGAAGCTTGAGTAGATTCTGAATTTCAGCCCCTTATTTCGAAGTTTAGGCTTAATGAGATTGAATTAGAAGCTTTCTCTGAATTGACTGCTGACACCGGTCTGGATACTAAAGGACTGGATCTTGGGGTTCCACAGTGCCGGATATAGTTGCTATTTTTTACGATCGGACTGCTTTAGCTCAGATAGCGGGTACCTTCTCCTGGAGTTCGAGGACCCGTTGGCTGCACACAGCAGGTGCAATGCCGTGGTGGTTGCACCCCTCCCTTCCTGCCCAGTCTTTTTACTAGCATCCTCCACTCTGAAGATTGCTACATTGATGCGCTAGAACAGATTCCACTTCAGGAGAACATAAAACACAAAATAACAAAGTAACGTTACTTTTATTGGCAGCACACGTTAGAAGCAGACAAAACAGGACCTAGAGGTCACCCACACTGGAAGGAAAACGACTAGATCTCACCTACGACAGACGAGTGCCAGGTTAAGGCAGATGTTTAGAGAGATCCTGGTATGTTATCTGTTTCACAAACCTTTATTTTTCAAAAGACATGTCAAACGCTTGGTGTTTCAAGACGGTGATGCTAAGCCTTTTACACTCAAAATATTTACTTTATAGAACTATCACACGAATGGCATCATCGATGAACTCGTGGACCTTTAAAGGGGTTAGATATGATGCAGATGTGCTCTTAGCCAACAGACTAGCAGTGATCTAAAAGTCTACCCACGCCTCTGACTTCATAAGATGTTTCAATCAGACCCGCTTCCCCAGTGCGTAGGATATGATGCGTCAGTGAGAGATGGGTACCCAGAGAGCGTGCTATCACAAGGGAAGGTGTTCCATTCTGTGAGCTAATCTCCTGACAAGAGGCTATAACTGAATTGTGGAGCAGATCGCGAGAGAAATGAAAGGTTATTCCAAGAAAGAGAAGGGGGGGCGAGGGGGGGGGGGGAATCGGCAGAAACGTTTGGATGAAAAAAGAAGCCTAGAAACATGAAAAACAGGGGAGAGAAAGAAAGAAATCAAGCAAATTAGTTATGAAGGATGAAAGTACCGCAACAAAACAAAACACAAAAAAGTAAGGAAAAGAAATACAATTTGGAGGAGGAGTGCAAGGTCCTGTGGAATTGATTAAGGAGCAGGAAAAAGGTGGATAGGAAAATTAGAGGCAGGTACGAGATGATAAAAGGTAATGAAATTGAAAAAATTGTTATGACACTGATAAAAAATTACTACTTTAGAATAGTAAAGAAGTGATGGATGTCAATAAATTTAGAAGAAAAAAAAACAGGAGACCAAAGTGAGCACGAAGGGTGGAATTAAACTGGGGAAAAATAGTCTACAGGTGAAAATGGAGTACAATAACTAGGACGTGTTGAATGAGACAAAAAGAAAATGCGATAAAGAGAATTGAAAGTGAGAAAAAAGTTGCAATTAAGTAGGGAAAGTGTGCTCCATGCACGGCTACGGGCTCTGATGGGGTGGGTCTCCTAAACCCCGAGTCACTTTCCGCTCTCCGGTCACGGCTCCGCTTCCCTCCCCGGTGCAGGCAGGGCTTGCAGGAAAGTGATATAAAGTTTCAGCTCTGGGAGCGTGGGCCGTTGGACCCCGGAAGGCGGGGGGCTGCCCCGCAGTCTGTCCGCCTCCCTCCTCCCGACCCGGCCCTGGTGCCACCACCCCGCATCACCTGGCCGTGCCACGCCGGGCCCCACTGCCGGGCAGGAGCCGCCTTCGCTCTGGGCCTGGGCCGCCGCCGTCGCTCTCCTGCGCGTTGCTCCCGTTGGCAAGTAACAGTCTCCACGGCTACAGTCACTATGGCGCGCGGGGGTCTCGAGGCAACTGTTGCTATCCTCTCCTGCCTGCGTCACCAACGGCAACATGCGGCCAAACCGCGCCCAAGATCCGCCTTCTTCTCCTGCATGCGGCAGAAAATTGGTAGAATGACCCGTCATTCACGGAGACCACAGTTGATTGGTTTGGAGAGTCTCCGTGCCTCCCTCCCACTTCTGGGCGGAAAATCAGGAATTCGTTTGATTGGCTGGATTGTTTGTCATTCAAGTGTAGGTCTCAAGCCATTAGCTCAGGGTCCTATGGACCCCAACCACCGGGAGGGGATACCAATGGCTTGCAGTTTGGTTGAGAAATTACACGCTGTGGTAGCAGATGGTGAAGGCGCTTGGCTTGGCGCACTGTGTGGCGGGAGATTACTTGCATAGACGATAATAACCTCATGCATGACCAAACTATATACATATGCAGAAGGTGCAAAATCTTGTTCCGTCTCAAGTGTCTAATAAAGCCGATAACTATTAATCCATACTTTGCTGGAGTGTCTAGGTCTGTGTGAAACCGTAACCTTTGTTTTTTTCTATTCATTTATATCGTTGATCGATGTACCGCAAAAGTTGTAAAAAAAAGTATTTCTTCTAAAACACTTTTCTAAATTGTAATTTAAGTAATTGGTAGAGGCAAAACTAACGTGCTTGAAGTAATTCCATCTAAGATGTTCCCATCTAAAGATGGCCGCCCGGTTTACAGGCTGTACCCAGAGGAGCCTCAATATATGTCTCCATAGCCTTCTTCCGTTTCCACTGCACAAGGTGTCCCAAGGCACCTACCTGCACGACGCAGGTAGCGCCCGCACCTGCCAGCTGTCTTCCTTAGTTTCAAATTGCCTGGAGACCAGCTGTGAATTAACAAAGAGGATGCTGTAGAGAAAGCACAAAGAAACACCCAACAAAACGAGAATGAAAAAAGCAAGAGGAGCCAGAGTGGAAAGAAAAAAATAAATCCGAATGTAAATTTCCTAATGATTGCTAAATGTTAAAAAAAATACGTTTTACAAAAAATGAAATGAGCAAACGAAATATCAACCTACCTTCATAAATGTAAATACATTTTCTATTCCTACTGATCATAATTTCTCAAACATTTCATATCACAGTCAGATTAAAAACTGGAAAATTATTTCCAACACTGTATTGAGAGAAGAGGAGGCACTAATATTTTCCTATCACTTTGAAGTTAAAAACGCGTTCGATATGTCTCATATTTTTACATCATTCTTAAGAGAGTATTCCTGTTCCATATCCAGAATGCAGAACACTGATGTGAAAAGCCTTGGAAAATACGCCCTTTTATTCTGCGTAAAGCTGTAGAATATGTTCCATTTTACTTTGCTAAAGACCTAACTAAATTGTTTATTTCACACTGTTGTGAAAATTTATGTTAATGTCTTTTGGCAATGTAGGAACAGACCGTAGCAAAATGTTAAGCTCTTGCTGTAGAGAAAAACCCCAGTAATATTTCTTTCAAACTACAGAGAAAGGCCTTGATGAAAAATTATTTTTACACTGTAGCAAAAGCACCTGTAAATCTTTCTCAGAAATTCGCACTGTAGTAAAAAGTCTGAAAAAGTATTGCATTTCAAGCTGTTGCGAGCAGTGAGAATTAAATTTCCATTCTCACTTAAGTGAACATTTCCAGTAAATATTTTGTGTTACGACATAACTAAACACCTAGGATAAATTTAGTATCACACTTTAACGAAAAGCTATCACAAATATTTCCTATTGCACATGGATGAAAAACTCTATTGCCAAATAAACAAAGATGGCCTGGTAACAGTTCTCTCTTGTAAAGAAAGTCAAACCATCTTTTCTAGAAAGCTACTTCAGATCTGCTGTTCAAGGCCTTGCACTCCTGCATCTGGGTGGATGTAATGCCCTGCTCCATGGCCTCCCAGAGTCCGTAGTAACCCCCCCCACCCCCAAGGGATATCCTACATACTGCAGCAGGTTTCGTCCAGGGCCTGAAGAAATATGATCACATCACCCCCACCTTGATGGAACTCGATTGGTCCCACTTGCCGGCCCACAAGATCTACAAAACCAGCTGCCTCATTTACTAAGCACTCACAAACAGCACCCCCACTTATCTTGAAGGCCAGCTCACCATCTCTGATAGCCCTGGCACACCCAGTCAAGACACCATCAGGCTACAGCCTAAGAAGTGTACAAAAAGAGAAAAAAAACAAGAAAACACACAGGGCTTTAAGTGGGATGAAAAACTGGGGGGTCTCTTAAAGGAGTGTTGTCAATGTAATTAAGGGTGTGGCTTAAAAACATGTCAGCTAAAACTGTGTGCTTAGCATAGTGTGCCACCCGACTTGTATTTTGGTATTTCTGTCATTGCATCCAGATATATGATACAACAAGTAACATCATCCTTTACAACAAGTCAGGACTATTGGCTTTTTCAATGGTTGTTAGTTGCATAAGATAAATAAGCAGCAACTATGGCTTGTATATAATATTGAAAAAGCTTCCACTTAGAGCCCTGGTGACCCCACAACAATGTTGCTGCTCCTGAGTTTCAAAAAGAGAAGGGAGAGCAAGAGACAAAATGACTCTCTTTAAAGGATTTTCCTTCCCCTACAACGCTCACCTGGCATGACGTCATGCTGTAACTTCTCCACAAGTGAGAAGTGAGCAGTGTAAGCACGCACACACTAGTGAGAAGTGAGCAGTGTGAGCATGCCCACACTAGTGAGAAGTGAGCAGCGCACATGGATGGATGTGCCTGCTGTCACTGCAGTCCGGGAAAAAATGGACTGCCTGTGCCAGGGCACAAAACAAAGCCCGAAAGAGACACGTTTCGAGCCTCCCTTTGAAAAACAGCCAGTGCTCCCTACAGGTGAGACCCGGCCCACTTAAAGCCCTGACATCAGGCTTTTCAAGCTAAGCACCCAGAATCTGCAACAGCATCGCCATATGTTCAGCACCTCTTGCCAACGCTGCTCAGATTTAGGAAACAGTTTAAGGTTCGCTTCTTTAAAGCACACTGCATCAAAATGCATTACTATATAAGGGACAACTGTAACGTAACTGTGGTGAAGAAATACAGTAAACGTTCGTACTATACTATTGTGAAAAGCACATGTAACTATTTCCTATCACAATGTATATACATAGTTGCTCAAAATATCATATAACATTGTACGGCAAGCCTTAGTAAAAATGTCCCACCGCAGCCTACTCAAGGACCACAGTAAATATTGCCCATCACACTGTTGTGAAACGCCCGTGGAAATGGTTCCCATTTTGCAATATTCAAAAGTTCTAGCAAGCCTCTTACTTCACATTCTAGTGAAAAGTCATTAAAAGTCATTCATATCAGCTGTAGTGAAAAACTGTTCCAGGTATTTTCCATACGTTTCTAGTGAAGAGTTATAATAAATATTAATTTTCATAATTCGCTCTAGAGAGAATGGGTTTTATTCATAGTCAGTTTCACAGTGTAGTTTAAAGTCATTGGAAATACGTTTTCCCACACCATAGTGAAAAACTTTACATATAGTCTACTTAACATTTCCCTGAACTGTTCTAGTAAATGTTTCCTATTTCCCTCTAGTGAAAACGGTTGCCGAATATGTTTGTCACATATAAATGGAAACGTGCTCACATTTCTCGTCACATGTACGTGAAAAGGGCAACGGGGGCAAAGGTCACGTGACATCGAATGCATCCGACGTCCTAACAAAAGTCTTGCAGTCCTTTTAATCTGCATTGCAGCCCAGATTGGGGGAGGGGCGCTTGACGCCGGGTCAGACGGAGGGGTGAACCACGCAGCGAGTGTGGCGGCGGCAGAAGTGGCGGCTGGAAAGAACATGACTGAGCATTAATGTGGTGGGAGGGGTGGGGTGGGGGGAGGCATTCCTAAAGAGATTGAGAAGCTGTGGCCTGTACCAAAGGTTTCTTTGGAATAAAGTGCAACACAACGTACATAGCTGATGCACAAATCGTATGGTGCACGAGTTCCCACTTCACTGGCATGTTTGTCGTGCATCTCAGCCACGCTCATTCATCTTGTGACATCTGTGCCACTTTGCACACGTTTGTTGTGACATTAGCGTCGTTTTGCACCTGTGTGGATCAGCGCCTTGTAACATCTGTACCACCCAGCAACCGCCTCTTGAGAAATCATTTCCAATGAGCATCTGTCCCTTGTGGTATTAGTTTCACTTTTCACCTGCCCGTGTCTACCTGGTGTGACGTCAGTGCCGCTGCTCTCCCGTGGATTGTGAATGATCTCAGTTCGTGCTGCATCTTTCTGCATCTAGGTATGGTGACGTCAGAGCCACTTCCCACCAGTCTCTTGTGACATTAGTGTCATCCTGCGCGTGTTTTGCATCTGACTCGTGGTATTTGAGGCATCCTCCAATCTTCTGGATTAGTATGTCGTGAGATCAGTGATACTTTGCACACATCTCTTGTGACAATAGTGTCAATCTGCACGAGTTTGTGATACAATGACGCACTTCAATCGTCTGCATTTGCATCTTGTGAGATCAGTGATACCTTGCACACATCTCTTGTGAAAACAGTGTCAATCAGCACGAGTTTACATCTGTCTCTTGTGATACAATGACACGCTTCAATTGCCTACATTTGCATCTTGTGAGATCGGTGATTTGTCTGCATTTGCATCTTGTGAGATCAGTGATACCTTGCACACATCTCTTGTGAAAATAGTGTCAATCAGCACGAGTTTACATCTGTCTCTTGTGATACAATGACACGCTTCTATTGTCTGCATTTGCATCTTGTGAGATCAGTGATACCTTGCACACATCTCTTGTGAAAATAGTGTCAATCAGCACGAGTTTACATCTGTCTCTTGTGATACAATGACACGCTTCAATTGCCTACATTTGCATCTTGTGAGATCGGTGATTTGTCTGCATTTGCATCTTGTGAGATCAGTGATACCTTGCACACATCTCTTGTGAAAATAGTGTCAATCAGCACGAGTTTACATCTGTCTCTTGTGATACAATGACACGCTTCAATTGCCTACATTTGCATCTTGTGAGATCGGTGATTTGTTTGCATTTGCATCTTGTGAGATCAGTGATACCTTGCACACATCTCTTGTGAAAATAGTGTCAATCAGCACGAGTTTACATCTGTCTCTTGTGATACAATGACACGCTTCAATTGCCTACATTTGCATCTTGTGAGATCGGTGATTTGTCTGCATTTGCATCTTGTGAGATCAGTGATACCTTGCACACATCTCTTGTGAAAATAGTGTCAATCAGCACGAGTTTACATCTGTCTCTTGTGATACAATGACACACTTCAATTGCCTACATTTGCATCTTGTGAGATCGGTGATTTGTCTGCATTTGCATCTTGTGAGATCAGTGATACCTTGCACACATCTCTTGTGAAAATAGTGTCAATCAGCACGAGTTTACATCTGTCTCTTGTGATACAATGACACGCTTCAATTGCCTACATTTGCATCTTGTGAGATCGGTGATTTGTCTGCATTTGCATCTTGTGAGATCAGTGATACCTTGCACACATCTTTTGTGAAAATAGTGTCAATCAGCACGAGTTTACATCTGTCTCTTGTGATACAATGACACGCTTCAATTGCCTACATTTGCATCTTGTGAGATCGGTGATTTGTCTGCATTTGCATCTTGTGAGATCAGTGATACCTTGCACACATCTCTTGTGAAAATAGTGTCAATCAGCACGAGTTTACATCTGTCTCTTGTGATACAATGACACGCTTCAATTGCCTACATTTGCATCTTGTGAGATCGGTGATTTGTCTGCATTTGCATCTTGTGAGATCAGTGATACCTTGCACACATCTCTTGTGAAAATAGTGTCAATCAGCACGAGTTTACATCTGTCTCTTGTGATACAATGACACGCTTCTATTGTCTGCATTTGCATCTTGTGAGATCAGTGATACCTTGCACACATCTCTTGTGAAAACAGTGTCAATCAGCACGAGTTTACATCTGTCTTGTTGCGTGCTTATCTAGGTTCCTGATCGATACTGTGACCTTATGCCCCTATTCGGCTATAAATCCATTTATTCCCTATATTGGCATAACCGTTCAAGTGCGATTTTCTGAAAAGTCATCTCTGGCCTCACACGAACAGAGCCACATTCCAGCATGACTCTCTGCTACTTCCTTTGCGACCAATTAGTGCAATGACAGAGCAGCAGTCACTATCTGATATTCCTAGATAACACTCCGAGTTCTTCAACAAGATAAAAACTTAGCAAACCTGGAAATCCCCGCTTGCTATGTTTTGATTAGTAATGGAACTCTAATGAGCAACTGATAACTGTCACTTCCTAGTGACATCTTTAATTGACGTCTTATGTCCAGCAAACTTGCGTCAAACCCGGCACCTGTCAGGTATAAATATTACCAACGTTGCCTTAAGCAATGTGAGATACGAGCTGTGAGTTCGTTGCCTGTTGCTGATGCCAGCTGCCTGCATGAACCTGTGTTGGTAAAAACTAGCACTCTGTCGCTGCAGCCTGCTATCCTGTGGTGGTGAAGCTGCTGATTACCATTATCGCCGCTACAGCGCGAACTATGGTGCAGTACGCTTGAGGAGCCGAGCAGCCGTCCTCTGCGAAGACATCCAGCCGATTCCAGCTGCCCGCGGACACTGTCACCCCTCCTTCCTCGACGCGCTGAGAGAAGCCGCTGCCTTTCTCGTGCAGAGAAATCCAGTCCCGGCGCTTCCAGTTTACCCTCGCGGGTGACTGGGATATCGAGAGAGACCCCTGAAGGAGATACCAATCCTCCATCATTCTATTCAGAGGTATGGTGTTGACTAAACCCTTAGACGAGAATTCTTGAAACAAACCTTGGCAAAACCAACTTAACTTAAGCTACTTACTTACTCCCCTTTCACGTGTTAGGCTTAGGTCAGGCACACTGGGGTAGGCTTAGTTAGAAGCACCAGTTGAGTATGTTAGCCTAATGTATATATGACTGTATATATGTTTTATTACTTTTAAACCATTGTATGGCTAAGAAACCATATCAATGCTTTTACAGTTCTATTTCGCAATACTTATCTTACTGTACGTACTTTTTATAATAACAGTTATTGCAATTGTGGCAATACATTTCTCTTGTACGAGAAGAAAGACTGTTCAATAAATGTTAACCCTTTATTGATAAACGCCCGTCTCTCTATTCTCTACATACTGTGAAAGTAAACTGCACTAGACTGACTGAGTGAAATCTATGTCTATTGTTTCACACGACCCTAGAGATCGACTCTTGATCTGAGGAGCAAAGTTGTCATGTTGCACGGTTGTTGGAAAACTGAATCCCTTCTTGTCTGTGCCAAGGAAGCTGATCACTTCCTATGCAGAGAAGAAAGTTTCCAGTGACCTCTGAGCTAGTTGGTAACACAACCCAATTAAGTTTAGCATAGTCAGTGGAGGCCTGGAATATAAGCAGTTCCACGTCGATACTACTGTTTATGTTATTCCAATGCGCAGGGCCTAGTGGGAAACTAGGAACTACACTACATGGCGCCCAAACGTTTGGTAAGGCGATAAACTAACGCAAGACTTATAGAGTAACTCAGTCGTGCATATTTCACACCCCTTTCTCCCGTAAATACTCCAATAGACGTCTGGAGTGGGTGAAAGGTTAAAATCCGCCCGACCTTAGTAGGAAGAGATTCCTATGTAAAGCTCTGGTTTATTCAACGTTGAAGGATACAGTGTTCCAAAATATTGTGCATCTAATCTTTGTCTCCTTGGAGACCTACTCTGCAAACCTTGCATTTTTACAATGCCAGAAAACGGAGCCCCTGGGGCCGCAGTAGATGCGACTCAGCAAGGTCCCGAATACACAGACCCGGATGCTATTATCATCCCGGTTCACTTAAGAAAATCTATAACTTTAAAACTTATAGAAAACGGACTGACACCTCAAGGTGGTACAGTAATTTTCGTGATAGAGGCTCACGAGTATCGGCAGACAGAGGTATTCTATTCATGGATAAACTTTCCAGCGGTAAACGCTATAACAAAAGAGTTTCACTATTACAAAATAGAGGAACCTCCGGGAGAGTACGCTCCTTTCGAGGAGATTGAAATCCCACTTAAATTTCAAGAGCACCTGCTCTGGTTTAATGGCGCCCTAAAACACAATGATCACATAACCAGGCTCGGTCCACTAGGTAGACCAGGAGCCACGTGGCCGGTTCTAGCCAGCTACACACCACATCCTGACATTGCAAGAATGTCTAGAGAAGAGCTGTTAGCACAGCTAAACACATTAATAAAAATACATAGGCAATTAGTCCAATATGTAATGCGGACTGCAACAGTCCAGCCAGCTGTTAATACACCACAGCTGACCCCTCATCAGGGGAACACAAATAAAATTACACCACAGAACATACAGTCATGTCTTGGTAAAACACCCGTAAAACGGGAACAAATTCCTTTCTGGTTAGCCCAGAAAATCACTCAAATAGAGGCAGTATTTCCTGATACTACCCCTATTGAGAAACACAGAATCTTGACCATCTGCCTTCCTATGGGAATCGCACCACACGTGGAGGACTGTGACACTTGGGGTACAGTCTTTGCTTCCATTTACACAAAAACACACGGTGTTCCGTCTATGGCGGTAATACCAGAAGTGCTAAAACAGATTCAAAATGAATTCGGTCCAGAGCCCGCTTTAAATCTAGGTATGAAATTACTGAAAGACTTCAAGCAGGTCACGGCTATATTATTAGCCAACATAAAGGGAGAAGCAGCATCTGTGGCGATTCGCCAGAAGTTGAGGGAAACAGATATAAAAGATCCTGTTGAGCTTGCAAAAATCATAGAAAAGTGCTATGAAGAATTAGGTAGAGACAGCTTGGGTGGGAAACCAGTTAAACCCCAACTGCTCGAAAATCCTGAAAAATTATTTATTAAAAATAATTCAAACACTCCTAAAAAGAGCTGGGATGGAAATAAACAATCCACTCCCAAGGAAAAAGTTTTCCAGTCCAGAGGAAGGTCTCCTCGACGGAGGGAAAGAACTCCGACTCGAGAACGCCAGTCTCCCCAGCGGGAGCCCTCTGAGAAAAGATATAACCTTAGAAATAGGGATAATCTAAAAAAACCTGATAGATATCAAAGTATTGATACACGTCCCTCTCGATCTCTTCCACAGAATTCGGAAAGAAGAGGACGGTCAGACCCAGGAGAGCACACCAAGTCCAAAGACAAGGAACCTGCTCAAAATAAGAAATCTCAATTTCAGAAAAAGAAGGTAGCCAGTATTAGAGTAATCAACCATGCAGAGAATACTGAGGACACAGTTGAGAAACGGGGAGTGGGCATTGACAATGTTGGACAGTGCAGCAGAAATCAGTATAGCGCGCAAGATCTTGATGAGTCATCTGGAGACAGTGGACACGAATGAATACATTCAGGTTGAAACTGCCGACGCCAGACTTAGCGAGCCCCATAAAATATACGAAATAACATTGCGTATAGAGGGTGATAAGACTAGGAAAATTAAGGGTCTATTTTGGGATAAGCTCTCAAAAGGCTATGATATTCTGTTAGCTGAAAAATATTGGCCCCCAGAGTTTGTCAGGGAGTGCCCTCGTGGCGAAGAAGTGATTATGCCTGCCTTCTCGAATCACATTCCGATTCACAAAAAATATACATATGCAAGGAAATGGGCAGTAGCCCAGGCACCTGCATTATATAAAAATCATGTAGGATGGGATGAGGATTCACCGCCTCACAAAATCCAACTAAAAAGTGAACCAACTGCCCAACGGCAGTATCCCATAAAGCAAGAAGCTAAAAAACAAGTCAGGGAGATCTTAGATCAACTTGAGTACCAGGGGGTGATTGAAACATGCACCTCTCAAATGAACAATCCTTTGTTTCCTGTCTCCAAGCCAGACAATTCATATCGTCTAGTTTTGGACTACAGACATCTTAATACATGTTGCAAAACTTTTGCAGTACAAAACTCGCATAGTGCAGCCCTAATGAATAACATAGTTAGGAAAAAATATAAAACGACATTAGACATTTCTAATGGTTTCTTTTGTCAAAACATTGCACCAGAAAGCAGATATTTGACCGCTTTCTCCGCATTTGGGTCGCAGAAAAAATTCTGTCGACTCCCACAGGGGTTCAAGAACAGCCCAGGACTATTCTCAGCTAGGGTAACAGAGTTACTACAAATCTATGATGATGAAGCATTGTCTTACGTAGATGATATTTATCTCACAGACGACGACTTGGATACTCACTTGAAAAGAGTGAACACCATTATACTTGGGTTCGCAGCAGAGGGTTACAAATTCAACTTTAAAAAGTCCCGAATTGCCCATCTGACAGTACTGTTCTTAGGGTACGAATTATCAAGTGAAGGGAAAAGCCTAGCGGACAACTTCTTAGAAAAGTGCGCTGTACTCCAAGCTCCAAAAACGCTGAAGAATTTACAATCAATACTAGGTTTTCTGAATTTCGGAAGAACTTACATCCTAAATTACGCAGAGAGGGTTAAACCTCTCTACGAACTAATAAAACCTGATTTAAAACAAATCAATTGGACTCAAAAACACACAGAGATTTTGAGATCATTGCAAACAGACATGTTAGCAAAAACAAAATTAGATACACGTGACAACACGATCGATCTTGTAATCCGAGTCATCCCAGGAAGATGCGGATTCACGTACCTAACCTCTAATGAGGGAGAAAAGGTACCAATTTAAATTAAATCTCACTTGTACACACAAGCAGAAAAAGCATTCAGTCACACAGAAAGAACTGTGAACGCAGTGCAAATCGCATTAGCAAATGAAAGAGAACTAGCACACGGCAAACGGATTAATATCCTTACAGCGGAATCCGCCTCCGAGGCGCTATTCAGCCCAGTAAACCTGCCTACAGTGTCACTGGATCCGAAATGGATACAGTGCATAGATTCTCTAGGAGCGGAAGATGTGAAATACTATTTCGCCCCGCAATTTGAAGAACTGAATGATTTAGAATATGAAGAAGAATATCCTCTGCCAATCGAAATTCTGCCTCTCCCACAATACGCCTGTATAATCTATACAGATAGCTTTGTACAGCATTTCAACGTAGAGAGAAAATCCTACGATGCAGCATGTGCGATTATTAAAGGTCGTTGGCTGTGCGGTAAATTCAGACCGAAAGTAACAAAAACTGAATCTGTAAGAAACTGTTTGGTTCAAAGAACTGAAATCAGATCTTTAAAGATGGCGCTCGAAAATGCAGAACGTGAATTCCCGACACTTATAGTGTGCGATTCTCATTTTTGCGTCAACTCTTACAATAACAAACTGCAGAGTTGGATCGAAAACGACTACAAAGATAACACAGGTGCCACAATAAAGCATAAATTGCTCTGGAACGAGGTAGCTCTTTTATACAAAGAACTACAACAGACTCACGTGATTCACGCACAGAGTCTTCAACGTGATGGCGTTCACGTTGCAGGGAATTCATTGGCTAATACAGCCACCGCGGAAGCAACTAACCCGGCTTCCGTAGCCACAAAAAAGCGTACAGATAAGTACATAGACGGGGAAACCATGCTGGCAGTAAAAACGACCGTAAAAGGCGACTGTGCAGCACTACCCGTAAACTATCCACTCAATTATGCATACATAATCGATGCAAACTCCGTTCCTTTTGCTCGAATCCCTGGAGTGGGGGACAGAGTAATTCCAAACAGGAGCAGGAGGGGCTTCCTCTTACTGGAAGCACACATGGGGTTGGGTCTGAGACACCAAACAATCAAAGCCTCTCTGAAAGAATTACAATCAGAGTACTGGTGGCCAGGAATGAGTATAGATATTCAATGTTTTGCTCAGAACTGTCCGGACTGCAACAGAAATCGCAGTGATGAACCGGCAAGTATAGTTTCAGAAATCCTGATAGACTGCATAACGCGGTCTATCTGCGCAAACAAAGAAGAGTAGCGCGTCCCAGTGTACACAGTTAAGACGAAAAGCACTTAAAAAATGAGGCCCCCAGCGCTCGGCTGACGCTAGAACGGTTAGAAAAGATTTGCGAGTCTTTATCGGCACATACGCAATTACCACATTCCATTCTGACCAGGGTCCTGCTTTCAGCTCTCGAGCCTATAAGGAGGCCATGGCCAGCATGGGAATTGGGTTGCGGTATTCTTGTCCGTCGCACCCGGAAGGGAATAGTGTGGTAGAAAGAAAAAAACGGGACATAAAGCAATCTATAACAGCGAAGGTATTAGGTTCAGGCGCTGGGTGGGTCAAACATTTAATAAGTGTCCAGACTAGTCTTAACAACATGCCAAGAAATTCTCTAAAAGGTTTCAGCCCATACGAACTATTGTTCGGAATTAGAATGAACGTTCAGGACCTCGATAGTCAGATGTCAGTGGTACAAGAAGAAACAACGCACTTTGATGTAAAAGACCGTTTGGCTGTTTTACAGGAACTGAATGAAACAAGAAAATCATTAAGCAACATAAAGTTAAAGCAACAGCCAAGTACCACTGACGAGGCACCACCCGCAACAGCCCCAGCAAGGCCTGTCTGGATTCCAAAGATTGGGGATCTAGTCAGAGAAAAGATCGCGGTTAAGAAGGAATTTGGGCCTTCTTACAGAACAGCAGTACCTGTCTTAGCAGTCACCGGAACAAGATCAGTTGTGCTACCGCCCCTTGCTGGTAAAAAGGAGAACAGAGTCGTGTCTATCGATCTGGTAAAACCACAAGCATGTGGCCTATAATCAACAGTAGGCCCAGTGGACTCCCAAGAAACAACAGAATACCCAAACTTGCAACAATCCAAGAGGTTCAAACTGAAAGACTAATCACATTCGATCAGCCTGCAGTGCACAATAAAGGACTATGCAATAATGCCATGGAACTCGTGCCTCTTGAAACACAGATTGAAACAGTTCATCAAGAAACAACACCAGTCTACACTAATGTGGCATCAGAAAGTGCTACCGAGAGACAGATTGAAAGAACAATCCCATCAATTGACAGAACTGCCTCTGGTTATTTCATCAACTTCGACAACTTCTCTGAAGATTTAAATGACCCCGAAGTGATGCCAGAAACAAAAAAGTATTCAAAAGAAAATACAACAGGACTCCTTCAACAAATCAAAGAACTATATCTGGATTCACCGTTGATTGAGCATTGGATTATCTCAGGGGTATTCATACTCCTACTTTGCCTAATTTTAGTTTTAATTTTAGGAAAGTTTATTACAATTGAATGGACACAGCAAGTCAGAACATCAACCTAGTCCTAAAACCACACAGATCGTCCCACGTGAAGAAAAGAGAACTGTCAACAGTAAATGTCACAGCAATTCCAATACCTGGTGGGGTAGTATGGGAGAAAACAGACTATGAGATCTATGGTCCGGTCGAAATCCTGAAGTATCCTCATCAACTAAAGGTTTCCTTAAGTGACTTTGTGACACCAAGTACATTCTCTGATGATTGGGACTTTAGTATTAATGACATGATGTCTGATTTAGTAATGTCAGCTAGATTCACAGATCATGATTATTTACAAGGTTCATCTAGTTATGAGCAGTTATTCTGTTACACCCACTATGGGGATCATTACTTGCATAAATCTGCACAGCCTAGAAATGTTTTTATGTATAATCAATGGGAACATTGTGCTACACCACCTAAAAGCAGTTCTAAAGCATTTTTTGAGAAATTCAAATACTTCTCAGGGTTTAACACCAGGAATGCAGAAACGTTTTATTATAAACTGTTAGATAAAACAGGAATGAAAATAATGCTGACAAATTCTAAATTGATATATTCAGAAGCATTTTATGACAAAATGATGACATTTGGTTTTGATTATTGGAAAAATAATATTGAAACGAAAACAATTTGGGGTACAAAAGATTGGCAGGTGCAAGGCATTGAAGCACTTTTTAGAACCTGCATGATACCTGAACAAATGTTATTTTTAAATGACACAATACACCAAACATCTTGTCTTGGCCTAGCTAAGATCAAAGATCTTAAAACACCGTCTATACCAAAGCCAATAGCTGAGAATGCAACCACAGATATTGAGTTAGACGTGTCACAAATTTTACATTTCAACAGAACACATCCTGATTGGAAAAAGTGGTTAATCTGGCCTACAGACACAAATAGCTGTCAAGATAGGTTCCTGAATAAAACACAGGGGTTAAAAATGACCAGATTAGACCCTAGATACTCCCAGAGACAACATCCAGGGATTATAACAACATACAGTGTAGGGAAACTCTGCCTAGAATGGCTAACTACATCCACACTGGCTGAAATTAAGCAACACTTGTCTTTATTAAAAGATGGTGCTGATTTGCGCGACTTCATTCTTGGACCACGCAAACAGCGTCAAAAGCGTTTCATAGCGACCAGTATCTATGCTGTTTACAACGAGGCTTGGAAAGTAAAGCAAATTGAAACTGCTGAAAAAATACGAGAAATTGATCGTATTAATTTGGAGAAATCACTTTCTGTGGTAGACAATGGGTTAATGACTCTGTCTTCCAGAATATATTCTTTGGACAATATTGTATCCTCTGCCTTTGATGTGATAGACAGAGATTTGCTAATGTTACAACATGGCCAATCTCAATTACGCTCTATTATAGAATTAGGCTGGACGCTGCAAAATCTTCGTTCAGGCTATGTGCCTTGGCGTTTAATCAACACAACGTCATTATTTTCCAGTTTTAACCTTACTGATAAACAGATCAGTTTGGCACAGAAAGGAGCAGACTATACAATCCTGAGCATCGAAAAACTCGAGAGATTACCATTGACAATGTCAGAGAGTCCTGTCATTGAATGGATAATACACGGAATTATCACAATTCCGATAACTACTTTCCGATTTCATAAATGCCTTGAGTACATACCTGCTGGCCAGTATGAACAATTGGGTAAGGGATATGTAAAATCCGAATGGAAATTACCATACACTCATTCTTGCTATAGTGACAGCGACAAAAATGTATTTCTTAGTGGTAACAACTGTAAACATTCACTAAGCGGTATACTTTTGTGTCAGGGTATTAATTTACACGGAGCATGTGATGGAAATTCAAACAACCTTTCATGCCACCAGCTAGTCACATCTGCAACTCAGATAGAGCCCTTCTTTATGCAACTCGCAAACGGGAGTTACATTCTTAGAACGGATCACAGGTGTTGTGGCCTCGCGCCAGGGAAAAGTTATCTAGTACAAGTTACGTCCATGGTCAAATGTTGTATGCAAGCATTGTTCCCGAGCGGGCCTCCAGACATAGTGACTCCCCTCTGGCCTCGTCTGAATCTCTCTTCTATACGAATTGATACATTCAGCAAAATGAAATCTGTGCTTTTACAGACAACAGTGCCTATAACGTCATCTAAAGAGACGTATGATCTTCTAGTCGCAAGGACGGCTACTGAAGTCCATGACCTTTTATCAACAAATTGCCCCGTGCATTTCGTAGAAATGTTCAGCCAACTCCTTAACATGTCTAGTGCAACAAGCATCCCAGGCATATTTAAGACAGTCTTTACGGGACTGCTAACACCCTTCCAGGCAATTTTGGGAATCTTTCCTAATTTTGTGCACTCCATTTTTGGCGGCATACCACTATTTTTGGGACTCATCGCAGGGATTCTATTTTTGACCATCCTGCTACGTTATGGCAAGCCTCGGCTCAGACATAGCTCCCATGGGAATGGAAGAGACAATCCTAGCAATGCGCTACAGGGACAGGATAACTAACGTCCTCGGATTGGCCAGGCTGAGAGATCTAAACATGACCTGGTTCCTTTCATTCAGACCGATATGGCAAAATTGCATTTTACCTGTGCTACGGTGTATGCTTTGCGGCGATGAATGCGTGTTGGACATCTGTCTTTCACTTCCATCAGCAGTACCAATGGACGTCGATACTTTGCTCAGTCCAATAACGGCTCACGCATTGTGTTGTCCCCAGCGGCTACCAATCCTGATGACGGCATTTGTGGAGACTCCTGTACTACAGCCAAGTGGTAACAGTGGAGCGAGTGACAAAAGCAACATCATCCAGGTACAACGTTCTGTGAGCATTGCTGGTCCTGCCTTCGATGACAGCAATCATTCTCACACCTGCCAAGTTACAGCGCTATCTAATTTGGTTGAACTATCACCTGATTTTGTAGACCAATTCTTTGCGAGCCTGTCTGATACGATGTTCTCACCCATAGAGAAACAATAACTTTTGAAAAGCTTTCCGACACACAGCGTTCCCATGAACTCTGAATTCGGCCTTCAGTTTTGATCAACAAAAACTGCCAGGAGCTTTGGAAAATCTACTTTCTTTGAATTGGACAATTTTTTTAAAATATTGACCCTCTCTTTTTGGCACGAACAATTCTTTGCTTAACGTAAAAACTATTCTTAGAGAACAGAAGCTTCACACTTCTATTTCTAAGCACATCTAGAGACATAACAAAATAACACCAGCCTCTAGCACACATGTTATTACAATGCATTTTTATGTGATGATTTATCTCGCCGTTCTTCTGTCAGAGATACTTCATGTGTAATTCTTTTTGCATAATCGTTCATTGATTTCATATGCAATACCTTTTGAATGATTACTATGCTTTAAAAAAACGTACAGTACCTAAATTCCTTGTATTACAAGTACGCCTATTTCGAATGCATTTATGTATTTTGGGGTGGGCAATGTTACACATGCATCTTATTGCTTAGTTTTAGTAATTTTGATGGACATGAAAACTCAGTCAGTCTAGTGTAGTTTACTTTCACAGTATGTAGAGAATAGAGAGACGGGCGTTTATCAATAAAGGGTTAACATTTATTGAACAGTCTTTCTTCTCGTACAAGAGAAATGTATTGCCACAATTGCAATAACTGTTATTATAAAAGTACGTACAGTAACATTAATACCTCGCATCACCTTCCTCTTGTGAATCAGTGTTGGTGGGCACCTGTCCTTTGTGGAATCGCATTCACCATGCACCTGTTTGTGTGTATTTTTAGTCCCCCCCGCCCCTGTCTATTATAGTCTCAGTACACACTGCATCTTTCTGCACATAAGAAACCCAAACACTATGCACTGGGTTCTAGTGACAGTGGTGCCACTCCGCACACGCACGATCTGTCTCCTGCGACATCCGTGGCACTGCGCACCTGTCCACAACTTTGTCTTGTGATTTGTGTGTCATTTCGCTCCTGTCCCTTGTCCCGTCAGTGTCTCGCGTGATTCCATTGGGGCAGCTGTCTCATCGTGCGAGTGTGCTCGGTTTCACTCTGCATCTGTCTCTTGTGACATCAGCGCCACCTCGCAGCTGTCTCGTGTGACATCTCTCACAAGCATTACTATAGAGACAGTCTCGGGTCTCATAGATGCCGCTGCACCCACGAGAGTTATATCTTCAGTTCTTGCTCGCGTGCACAGAGAAACACGTGTCAGTGAGACGAGGCACAGTACAGAGTTCTTCTACCTAAAGTGAACACCAATATAACTTTTGGCGGGAAGGAGCATGACTGGGGCGCGCGTGTTCGTTGTGTCGTAGATCAGCAGACAACATGTTTTCTGATGTATGCCTTGTGACTGGCTCCGCCCCGGCCCTGCCTTCCTCTCGGAGTCCAGTCCGTTCTGCACGCACTCAAGCCTACATGCCACACCCCTGCGCGAGTTTTGGGGTCCAAAGCGACGTGGCCAAGTCCCTCTGTTGCAGCAATATGCAGGGCTTTAAGTGGGCCGGGTCTCACTGGTGCTGAGCACCGGCAGGTTTTAAAATGGGGCCTCGAAACGGGTCTGTTTTGTGCCCTGCCCCTGGCACAGGCGGTCCTGCAGTGACAGCAGGCACATCGATGTGCGCTGCTCACACCGCTCACTTCTCACAAGTGGAGAGGTGACAGCATGACGTCATGCCAGGTGAGCGTTGTAGGGGAAGGGAAATCCTTTAAAGAGAGTCATTTTCTCTATGCATTTCCCTTCTCTTTTTGAATCTCAGGAGCAGCAACATTGTCGTGGAGTCACCAGGGCTTTAAGTGGAACTTTTTCAGTATTATAAACAAGCTGTAGCTGCTGCTTATTTATCTTATGCAAATAACAACCATTGACAAAGACAATAGTCCTTGTTGTAGGTATGATGTTACTTGTATCATATATATGGATGCAACGAGAGAAAGAGCAAAATACAAGTCGGGCGGCACACTATGCAAAAGCACAGATTTTTAGCTCAGGTGTTTTTATGCCAAGCCCTTAATTACATTGGCCACGCCCCTGTGATACCCCCTCCCCCCCCCATTTTTTCATCCCACTTAAAGCCCTGGCAATACGCTCTTTCACAAGTCAGTTTGGTGCGTGACTGAGGGCCATATGTATGAAGCCTTTTGTGATTCGCAAAGGCCGAAATTCGCAGAATTTCGGCCTTTGCGAATCGCAAACGGCCTTTTTGCATGCTTTGGGATGTATGAAACATTCCCAAAATAAGGAATTGCAAACTTGTGCGATTCCTTATTTTGCCATAGCATTTAGGGAATCGCAATTTTGCGATTCCTTAAATGCTATGTATGTAGCATTTATGGCTAGCGAATTTTGGTTAAGGAATCGCAAATTACCACCAACTTGTAGTTGGTGGTAATTTGCGATTTCTTGTAAATATGCACAATTGTGCATTTGTGAGGGTGGCATATGACGCACATACATGCCCATTGGGCATGTATGTGCGCCATATGCACACACATGTAATTTACAGGGGTGCAGCAGGGTGTCCTTGAGACACCCCTGCACCCTTGCAAAAATTCTTAAATTGCAATTAGCGATTTGCGAATTCGCAATTTTAGAATTATTTGGAAATCATTCCTATGGGCCTCCTGGCCCATAGGAATGCATTGGAAAATATTCCTTAATTGCGAATTCGCAAAATGCGAATTCGCAATTAAGGAAGCTTAAGGAATCGCAAAATAAATGCTATTTTGTTCATACATACCATTTTGCATTTCCTAAATAGCGATTCCTTAAAATTCGCTATTTAGGAAATGCAAAATAGTTTGATGATACATATGGCCCTGATTCCCTTCAGTCACGCCTTTCAGTATCGAACCCGGCTTGAGACTGACTGTCCTTGGTTATCCCTGACCTGCGAATGACGCAGCTCAAGTCATGCGACCTCTCAGAGGTCAGACTGGCCGACCTGTGACTGACTAGCGTTCCTCCAGTCACACCAGCCTTCAAGAGGTGAGACTGACTGTCCACCAATCACATTGCCCTTTGCAGCGCTTAATTTTAGCCGGTTGTTTCCATGCAGGGCACTGGCACTTATTATATTTTCACAAATTAAGCGCATCCTGTGACAGGTACCTTTGATATGGTCCTGCACGACATGTGACTGACAAGCCTCGCCCCAGTCATGCCAGCCTTCAAGAGTGGTGACTGCCCGTGACATGTGACAGCCTGCAGTCCTAACAGCATTTCCGAGATATGTCTGATGAAAACTTTTACAGGCATAGAGGGCTGGGGGAGGGAGGGTACAGTCACCACTGAGTCACATTAGGCTTAGAGTGAGCAACATACAATGTTTCCCTCTCACAGGCACATACAGGATTTGCTGTTGCAGAGAGTTTGTGCACCGAGTACAATGCCCAGAAGTTACGGAATGTTGATGAGTTTCTTTTCAGAGTTGCCCATAAGCCTAATTTACTTTAAACTGAGGCATTAAGAGGTCGTGGTGCCAAATACGTGGCTGTCCCATTAACCAATCTTGGTTGCATAAAGCTGAGCCTTGCATGGAACGCAAAAACCCGCTCCCAACCTTCCAGGTACAACAGGGGGACTGGTATGCCATCATTTATTTCATTTATTTATTTAAAGAGTTATATATAGCGCTGGCTAGACCTGAAGGTATCAGAGCGCTTTACATGAGAATCAACAATGTTACAGAAAAAGATCAACAATTACAAAATACATCAAAAATAGGCAATACAATTAGGAGAGGAGAGAAAGGAGAGAGAAAAGTAGTGGAGGGGCAGGGGAGGTGAGAAAGGGAGGGTAAGGGAAGAGACAACAAGGAGAGACTAAAAGGAAGCCTGTCTAAAGACCGACTGGGTAGGTGACGACCAAGGAGGGAGTCCACGGCCCATCTCCCCTGTAGCTAAACCAGGTAGCGCCATCGGGCATCAGACAAAATAGTTCAGTCTCAATACATTGAGAGAGAAGAGAAGGAGAGACATAAATAGAGGGAGGATGCGGGAGGAGACGACAGGAGAGACGAAAGGAAGACTGTCTAAAGACCGACCTAGTACAGCGCTGCCTAGCAGGGTAAGGAGCCCAACTAAGCGCTACATGTCTTTCAATAGTTTTGCCTGGCCTTTCAGCTGCCCCATCCTAGGAGGGAACTCCCAAAACAAGAACTTTTAGCAGAGATGCATCAGTTCAATTGCGTCACGCAAAAAAAACCTTGCTCCACCACGGCTGTGTCGCATTTATGTCACCACCCCCTTTTGTACCGCTATTGGTCGCCATAAGTGTGGCAGGGTATGCTCAGACGTGAGTCCCTTGCTCACTTTGCCACTGGATTCAAGCAAGCCGGGCTGAAGACGGCTGGAATGCCAGAAACCGGTCCTCGGAAGCTTGTTTCCGGTCCAGGGAAGACATGGCTTGGCAGTTCGGGCTGGACTGTTCCCATGAGGCACAAGGTCAGACTGATTTGCATATAGCCATGTCTGAACTGGGGTGGCAGAGTGGGCTAAAGAACGGTGATGGATTAAACCCAGATCTTTTGACTGGGTGTGAGTGTTTGATTGATTCAGATGCTTCGTCCGTCTGAGGTTCCGTGACGGTTCCGTGACGACTTGAACCCGTGTTTTCAAGTTTGTCGGAAATACATAAAATTAGTATCAGCGAACCGCAAATGATCCATTTAGTATATCCTAGTGTTTTCGCTACGCTACGAGCAAGAGCACTCCTTCCACTGACACATTTCTGATATACACACGGCATCCATCTTAGATCGTGGCCGCCATTTTTGTGGTTCCTTGCCCTCACATATGCAATAGCCTCTGATCATTTCATTCACTTCACTTTGATTAAAGACACGTAGCCTTAGCCGGAGATTCACCTCTTACATGACACGTGCACCTTAAACCAGATCACGCTGAAGCTGCATGACTCGACAAAGGCTGCCTCCTCTGCCCGAGGCCAGCCCACCTGAACTGGTTTTCCTGTCCATTGTACCTGATCATGATTAGGCGGCCGAAGCCGGTAGCCTTGCCCATTTACAACCCACAAACATCTCTTATCCCGTTTTCTATCTTCTGCACCTGGCTCTGCTCCTTTTCCTTCTGGGCCTTTATTAGGGGGAGGTAACGAACTTTACGATGAGGCGGTCCGGGTCTTGAATGCAATATTGACAAGGGATTGTGATGGACTGGTGGGAACCCCTCTTCGTGATGTTTGGTATCAGATATTATCGACAGTTCCTGTGTAACGCCAAATATTTATTGTTTAGAGACACAAAAGGTTTGGGAATGTACCGACATGTGAAATATTTGCCTAGAGCACAATTTTTGGTATATAAGGAGCAACCCTCAATGTACAAATCGAACAGTCTCCTAGATTCTGCTCTGTGTAGATTCTGTGACTTCTGTGTCCCTGCAGTAATAAACCTTTGGTCTTTGACGCCACCATCGAGAAGCCCGTGTTTCTGTTCATTTGTGCACCAAGGCAGGTGGGACTCCGGGGTCTTTGGGTGTTGTACCCTGACACCTCTGGACGGAACCAAAAAAGTCCAGAACTCCAATTGGCGCCCAACGTGGGGCGACGTCATTCGGTACCGGTCCAAAAGCCTGAAGAGTTCGAGAAGCTTCGTGTGAAGATTCCTGAGGGAGGCGCCCCACTTCATCGATCCCGGCATATCGCAAAAGTGGCCCTGAAGTTCTCTTCCACGAGGGTTCCCGTTCAGGACGGCTGCAGTGGGCCGTTGCCTTGACCGTCGCCCTGTCTTGGACCCGAAGTGGTGCAGTCCTTAGTACAGCGAAACGTGACGGGTTTCTTCTTGGTGACGTCTTCAGTGACTCAGTTAAGTATTTAGTGATAGCTAGCTGGTTACTTTTGTGAGGATTGTTAAAAATCCTTGATCGGTTCTTGGTTTGGTTTGGTTTCGTAAGATTATCACTAGTTGTTCTGGTTACGATAATCTATTTGGTTCAGTTTTGGGTATCGATACATCAGTTCGTTTTTGGTAGGCCTAAGTTCTTGGTTCAAGTGCACAATTTGTTCCGTGTTTGTTTGTTTTGTGTTCCGGACTGAGAATGGTAAGTCGGAAAATGTTGTCTTGTTTTAGTTGCAACAGTGACTCACAATTAGAGGATTCCTGTCTGGTTCCTCCGATTGGGACTCCCCTATATGACCTATATTGTAAGTATGGTGTGGGTCCTATAACTTATAATGAGATATGGGTCCGTTATTGTAAGAAGGATGGTGTCCTTAGCTGGCCACTGCATGGTAGTTTTGAACAAGAGATTCTCGACAATTTAGAAGCGAAATTGTTTAGGAAGAAAGCCCGGCCGGCAATGTTTGACTCTTTTCGTTATTGGCGGAAAGAATCCAAACAGAGAGAAATGAAAAGGTTGAAAAAAGAGCAAAAAGAACTAGAAGAGTTAACTCTAGAGCAAGCGACTAAACAGTTGCAGGCTAACGAGTGTGAGAAGGCCATAGATGTAGCCATTAGAGAGCATAACTTAGCGATTGACAAGTGCTATCCTGCCTTGCCATCGAAAATGGCTAAGATACTGGAGGATTCCGAAAACGATCCTCTGCTATCTTATCTGTTACGGTCGCCTCCACCGTATGCACAAGGTGCTACGGCTCCACTGATCCCGAATGTTCAATTGCCGGTTGCTGGACAACCTGGTGTTCCTGTTCCTCAGAATCAAGTTCCTATACTTCCCGTGGTGAATGTAAATGTTCCTACAGCTCCTCCTCTTCCCGCACTGCCCGCTCCTATACCTACCACTGTACCTATTGGTCCTCAAACTATTTTCCTCGATACTCCTACTGTTTCGTCATCTATTCCTACCTCTACTGCGTTCTCTATGTCTGCGAGTGTACTAACTCCACTTTCTGTTCGTCGAAGAATTACTGATTCTGTTACTAATATGCTGTCGCCTATATATAAAACCTTGATTAAGACTCCTACTCCTGACTCTGTTCAGAGACGGAGTCAGCTTCCAAGTACTGAGGAACGGGGAGTTTTAGACTCCACAGCTCTCAGATGGATTACAAAAGTTAGAAGATATAGTACGAAAGATGTGTTAGAGACATTTATGCAATGGGGAGAGCCAACGCAGCGATACGTCTTCGACGAGATGTGCTCGTTGTTGCGTGAGGAAATAGAAGAAGACGATGTCGAATCAGATTTGGAAGATTTAATTAAAATTCAAAAAGAGTTTGCTGCTGGAATGATAGTGGGCGATAATATAAAGGAAGCGATGGAACTCATTTTGAGTTTTAGGATTGATCCATCTCTTCGTTCCCCGAGAGATTTAGAGAAAGGTAGAATGAAGCCAAGTCGCCAATATCCTATGAGGGAAGTTCCTCCAATTTGGCGCGAGGCAGTACAACGTGATGATAATGCGGGTATTGCAGCTGCTCCAGCACAGTTCCAAAGAGTATGGATACATATTCCATGGAAGCGAGCAGAAGTGTTAGCAGTGAAACAGGCCTTGCCAGATCCACGTAAGAATCCAGCCGGATATTACAAGGAATTGACACAGACAGTTGAGGCTTGTATAATGAACTTAGCCGACATTGATATGTTGTTTGGTAATGTAGTTCCACAACCAGTGTGGGCTAAAATTCGTAGAGAGGATCATCAGGCTGCTTTAGGTGGTGATTGGGCAGCTATCACTGCAGCAGATGCTCAACAAATAGGTGGTGCGAAACCCGAACCTTTGATTGCTAATCTGCCAGGTAGAATAATAGATTTAATGAAGACTCTGATGCCAGCATTGCGTGTTAATTGGGATAAATTATCCGCATGCAAGCAGAAGAAAGACGAAAGTGTCTCCGACTTCTTCACGAGGTTCGAAGAAACTTTTGTAGACCATAGTGGTCAGGATATGAGCACTGAAGGAGGACAGAGATTGTTTGTCGATAAATTTGTGCATAATTTGTTACCTGAATTATGCAATAAATTGAAAGACTCAGAAAGTGCGTGGGCTGTATCTACGACAGCGCAAATACTTGCGACTGCACAGTACTATGAAAATAGGGATAAAGAGGAAAAGGAGAAATCAGAGAAGAAAACGAAAGATTTAAAGACTAAAGTTCTTTTACAGCAGGCGTATCCGCCTCGTACGAATCAGACTAATACGCAGCAAAACTCATATCAAAGGACAGATTATAATACATCAAGGCCTCAATATCAGTGGAATCAGTGCGCGTACTGTAAGAAAGAGGGTCACTATAAAAATGATTGTCAGATCTTAGCGCAAAATAATGCGGCAGCAGCTCAGAGAGGTCGTGGTGGTTTTGCACAGAATTCTAGAGGTCGGGGACGAGGTGCTATGCCTCCACAAACGAATGATCGTCCTTCTAATCACTTTGATCAACAAAATGTACAGTCAGCTCAACAGAATAGATCTCAGCAATATCTTGTTGAGGATTATTGTGAAGTTGAAGAGGGATTTCAACAAAATGGGTACTAGGACAGCCATGGACAGAGAGAGGGAGTAGTATCAGTTCCAGTGGATCAGAGTGGGCCTTATGTCGCAGTAGCAACATCAGGTGTAGTCGAACCGTTTCTGTTGGATACTGGTGCCGCGAAAAGTTCTATCATGCATGCGAAACTCCCTGGCGCACCTTTGTCTGGCTCAACAAATGTTTCCGTAGGTTTTTCAGGCGCCCCTGTGTACAACCCGATATCTGGTCCTTTGTCTATTTCTGTTGGACCGTGTCAATTGAAAGCACCCTTAATTTTGACGACAGGTTGTAATGAAAATCTGCTTGGTTTAGATTTGTTAAAACGACTATATGCGACATTGTACTGTTCTCCGGAAGGAGTACAGCTTACTTTGGGTAAAAGACTCACCTCTCCGATGTACTTGTCAATGGACGCACTCCCGCCGGAGCTACGTTCACTCCCTGATTCTCTTTGGGCGACTGGTCCCAATGATGTAGGTCTACTAGAAATTCCACCATATGTAGTAACTTTGAAAGCGAATGTAAAATTTCCAAGAATTCCTCAATATAAAATATCGAGTGAAGGTGAACGTGCACTCTTATTGATTGTGCAAGATTTGATTAAAAAAGGTGTGGTTGAAGAAACGCGAGGAAATGTTTGTAATAGTCCTGTATTGCCGATTTTGAAACGAACAGATCCTACAAAGCCTCCAGTCTATAGGTTTGTCATAGACCTTAGAGAAGTTAATAAGATTGTAATTCCGCAGTTTCCTGTAGTGCCAGACATTACTGCCTTGCTAACATTGATTCCCGCTACAGCCAATTGGTTCTCAGTCATCGACTTGAAGAATGCCTTTTTCAGCATTCCGATAGCCGAGGAAAGCAGAGATATTTTTGGCTTCTGTTTAGGAGGTCGCAGTTTCAGATTTAAACGCGCTCCACAAGGCTACTGTGAAAGTCCATCTATTTACAGTCAAGCTTTAAAAAGCCAGTTAGATTCTTTTGTCCTTCCTCCAGGTTCTGCCCTAGTACAGTACGTAGATGATCTTTTGGTGGCTGCCGATGACAAGGAAACTTGCAAGGCAGCTACAATTTCACTATTGCATCATTTGTCTAATTTGAATCATAAGGTGTCACCTTCCAAAATGCAATATTGCTGCCAAGAAGTAACCTACTTAGGTCATCTCTTGTCAAAGGAGGGAAGGAAGTTGACCCCAGAAAGAATAAAAGCAATTACGCAGATGAGTGTTCCACGCACACAGAGGGAAGTACGTGCCTTTCTAGGTATTACCTCTTACTGTAGGCAATGGATCCCAAATTTTTCACTTTTAGCAAAGCCATTGGTAGCTTTGACTGGGAAAAATGTTCCGAGTCCGGTGCCATGGTCTGATGAATGTCAAGAGAGTTTTATTGAGTTACGAAAAGCTTTGTGTTCAGCTCCTGTATTGGGCACACCTGATTACAGCAAGCCATTCACGCTCTACGTTCACGAAAGAGAAGGTTGCGCGTTGAGTGTCTTGACACAGAAGTTTGGTGATAAACAACGCCCTTGTGCGTATTTCTCATCAACATTAGATCCGGTAGCTAGAGCATTGCCTAGTTGTTTGAGGGCTACAGCGGCAGCTGCAGCTTCCATTCGACAATCTGCTGGTTTGGTGATGAACAATATGCTAGTGGTCATGGTTCCTCATGCAGTGGACACACTCATGAACCGAACGAAGACACAACACCTTACTAGTGCGAGATTATCTGGTTACGAGCTGACGTTATTAGCAAATCATATTCAGATCAAAAGATGCAATGTATTGAATCCAGCAACATTGTTGCCGACTGATCAAGAGTCGAGTGATTCTGAGCCACATGACTGTTATTTCAAAACGGAGGAAGAGACAAAAGGTCGTATCGACTTGAGAGATACTCCTCTATCCGACCCAGATGGTACGCTGTATGTGGACGGGTCATGTTTTAAATTGGAGAATGGTGATGTGACTGCTGCCTACGCGGTAACGACTTTGAAGACGATTGTGGAGACTGCAAGAGTGAGTCAGAATTCTGCCCAAGCTGCAGAGTTAATAGCTCTTACGAGAGCGTGTGTTTTAGCTGAGGGAAAGAGAGTGAATGTGTTTACAGATAGTCAGTACGCATTTGGCGTGGCCCATAGTTTTGGCCGGTTGTGGAGAGAAAGGGGTTTCATTACGTCCCATGGGACTAAGATTCAACATGGTCAGCTAGTTAACGACTTGTTGGAATCTCTAACCTTACCGACTGAAGTTGCGATTGTAAAGTGCAGTGCTCATAAAGCAATCACGGATGATGTTGGTCGGGGAAATGCCTTTGCTGATGAAACCGCTAAACAGACAGCTAGAGACATGATGAGTAGAATGTATGTTGCTACGTCTGCAAGATGGATTGCTGAGTCTGGAATGTGTGAGGACACAATGGAAAGTGTGAAAGAGATTCAGAAAGAAGCGACTGAGGAAGAGAAACGCGTATGGAGAGAAAGTACGGGCAAATTGGACTCGAATGGATGTTGGATCGATTTGACAGAACAGCAGCGTTGGATGTTGCCTGATGCGTATGTGCTTGCAGTAGTGACGATGGCGCATGGAGTGGCGCACATAAGTTCTAAAGGGATATGTAAGATGTTAGCTCCGGTTTGGAAGAATGAGGGAATCAGTAAGTGTGCAGAGAGAGTGGTGAAAAATTGTATGGTGTGCTTGATGCATAATCCTGGCAAGGGAACTCCAACTCCAGCTGGTCATTTTGCTCCTCCTTCCTGTCCCTTTGAAGTAATACAGTTAGACTTCATTCACATGGAACGCTGCAACAATTTAAAATACGTCCTGGTGGTAGTTTGTGCTTTTTCCAGGTGGATAGAAGCATACCCACTAAAGGACAACACTGCTTTATCAACTGCCAAAATTCTTCTCAAAGAATTTTTCCCTAGGTATGGAATGCCACGGATTGTATGGTCAGATAACGGAAGTGAGTTTATAGGGAAAGTTATGCAGAGTGTGTGTGCTGGTCTAGGATTGAAACAAAAATTTCATAGTGCGAACCATCCCCAGTCTGCTGGTTTAGTCGAGGGTTACAATGGCACCCTCAAGCTTAAAATAGCCAAAATTCAAGCATCCACAGGTTTGGCTTGGCCAGACGCACTTCCTTTGGCCTTGTTATCAACGAGAGCAACAGTGCATTCTAGAATAGGGCTTTCTCCATATGAGATTGTATTTGGCCGCCCGGCAAATGTCTGGGGTGTGCCAAGGCCTAAACAATTCTGCTCCATTGAATATCCTATGTTGATAGACTATCTTTACGACTTGACTGCTAAATTAAGTCTTATTCATCAACAGGTTTTTGATGCACTACCAAAGCCTCCGGAGAGTCCAGGGCATCAACTGAAACCGGGTGACTTCATTGTGGTCCGGAACTTCGCGAGGACAAAGAATCTTCAGCCTCGCTACATCGGCCCCTTCCAAATCCTACTGGCAACGAGGACAGCTGTACGTGTTGCTGGCCGGAAGAACTGGATCCACGCTTCTCACGTAAAGCGTGTTCCACTGCCGCTGCCCTACGACGACTGGGTGAAGAAGGGAATTGGTGCCTCCGAATCTGAAATAACTCCAAAATTTGTCCCTTTCAGCGATGCCGATTTGATTTCTGACACTTTGAAACGTGACTCTCCTCTTGAAAAGACTACTTTGAACATTGAACATTTGTCTCCAGCATCAGAAGAAACTTTGCCATCTGCGAACGTAAACTCTGCAACAGCTGCTAGTGATACACTATTTTCCGATCAAACAGTACCAGCAAGGAAAAGATACAACCTTAGAAGCCATAAAACGAACTAATAAAGCAGGCAACTGCATATTGTGATTTTGATATTTATATACATTGGACTTTTTTTTGCTTTTCAGCCAGGAAGTTTGCTATTGTTTATTGTTTTTAATAAATTGCCTTGCCGTCTGGGTAGCCGTAGGGTCGTGGCTGTGTGCCTAGTTTGAATTTGCAGGGGTCTGACACAAGGTCGATCTTTCTGTTAGTACTGGGAACTCCCAGGGCTGACAGAGGCATTTTCATCTACGTACACATCATCAGTGGTCGCGAGCGGATTGTAGAAGATGGAACTTCCTGCGCTGCAACGAGAAAATGTGATTTACGTTCGCAGAAACAGACTAAATAGAATTCTTCATAGCAAATGTTTCTTG
This sequence comes from Lissotriton vulgaris, assembly GCF_964263255.1. Taxonomy (NCBI): domain Eukaryota; kingdom Metazoa; phylum Chordata; class Amphibia; order Caudata; family Salamandridae; genus Lissotriton; species Lissotriton vulgaris. Next base: position 79,096,058 of record NC_141700.1, on the reverse strand, counting down.
ATGCAATGTGCCATTACATTTTTGATTGTTTTAGCAACACTGGTGGGTGGAATTGTCTTTAGCATAAATTTGATTGTTGTGCCAGTATCTACAGTACCTCCCCTTGATCCTGCTATTTCTACTGTTTCTTCTATACACTCTTTTCACTCGTTTCCGGAACATGAGCAAGCTCGACGCTCAGAATTCATTAATAATACTTTTGTACAGCTCTTGCACCAACACCAACTGGTAGTTAACACGACAGACTGTTGGGTGTGTGGCTTGATACCCCACACTATGGATAAAGGTATTCCCTATCTGGTTTTGCCTTTCAGCTACAATGGATCATTTCAGGCCCTTCAAACCATCTTTGCTTATGCTCTTGAGACCTATCCTCCACGCCCACCACGCTCCACTAAATATAACTCTGCCAACAAAGCTTTAGTCCAGGGAATTATTGACATGATCAAAGACGTCAATAATACTCCATCTTACCCTAGAGACGAATTGCGAGTATATTTAAGTTGGAATACTTCAGAGTATCGCCTTAGTTTAGGAGAAAGCAAGCGTAAAAGCTCAACTCCAATCTGGGTCGTACCTCACCGAGGTCAGGTCTGTTTGCAAGGTAATGGGAGAAATCCGAGAGCTCAGCTAGGGAGGAGTGAGTGCGTAGAGACTTATGTGTTTCCGGCTAACTCTTCCCCTGCCTTCCTTACTGCCAGGGGTACCTACTTCATCTGTCGAGACAGAGCTTATACATGGTTGCCTGCTGACTTTTCAGGTTCATGTTATATTGCTCGATTGTTGCCTCCGACATACACTGCTTCACCGGATTACCACAGAATAAGAGTAGCTAGAGGTGTTTTCAGTAAGGAAGATACCGCTGGTCAGGAAGCTGGAGACTTCTTCAAAGGCTTCCTTCCGTTCTGGGGGCCTATGGCCAATAGTAGAAACATACGTCAGCTAACACGGGTAGTTGAATCTACTATTACCGAAACTGCTGGTGCCCTTAGCAATCTGACAGCTGAGCTTCAGGCGGATAGGCTCATGACATTGCAGAACCGTATGGTTCTAGATGTTATACTTGCAGATCGAGGTGGGGTATGCAGAATGATCCAATCGAGCTGCTGTGTCTTTATTCCTAATAATGCTCCAACAGTTTACGAGGCGATCTCTAAGTTGCACAAGATTTCGGACTCCATACATGTAGATGAGGGAAACTGGTCCTTTATGGAGTGGGTTTGGACTCTGATCTCAGCGTGGGGATGGAAGGTTCTAATGGTCATTGGTGTCATCTTAATATTACTATTCTCATGTTGTCTGATTATCCAGTGTGGTCCTGCTCTGTGTAGTCTTTGTGCTACAACCTGTTTTAGGAAACCACCTGCATTTGGAGAAAAAACACGAGAAAGGATGATGATACAACAACATGTCACTGACCTGATGAGCATAGAACTAGATTCAGACATAGATTGAGTAATTGCCTATGTAAGGGCAAAAGGAGGGTCTGAGGTTCCGTGACGGTTCCGTGACGACTTGAACCCGTGTTTTCAAGTTTGTCGGAAATACATAAAATTAGTATCAGCGAACCGCAAATGATCCATTTAGTATATCCTAGTGTTTTCGCTACGCTACGAGCAAGAGCACTCCTTCCACTGACACATTTCTGATATACACACGGCATCCATCTTAGATCGTGGCCGCCATTTTTGTGGTTCCTTGCCCTCACATATGCAATAGCCTCTGATCATTTCATTCACTTCACTTTGATTAAAGACACGTAGCCTTAGCCGGAGATTCACCTCTTACATGACACGTGCACCTTAAACCAGATCACGCTGAAGCTGCATGACTCGACAAAGGCTGCCTCCTCTGCCCGAGGCCAGCCCACCTGAACTGGTTTTCCTGTCCATTGTACCTGATCATGATTAGGCGGCCGAAGCCGGTAGCCTTGCCCATTTACAACCCACAAACATCTCTTATCCCGTTTTCTATCTTCTGCACCTGGCTCTGCTCCTTTTCCTTCTGGGCCTTTATTAGGGGGAGGTAACGAACTTTACGATGAGGCGGTCCGGGTCTTGAATGCAATATTGACAAGGGATTGTGATGGACTGGTGGGAACCCCTCTTCGTGATGTTTGGTATCAGATATTATCGACAGTTCCTGTGTAACGCCAAATATTTATTGTTTAGAGACACAAAAGGTTTGGGAATGTACCGACATGTGAAATATTTGCCTAGAGCACAATTTTTGGTATATAAGGAGCAACCCTCAATGTACAAATCGAACAGTCTCCTAGATTCTGCTCTGTGTAGATTCTGTGACTTCTGTGTCCCTGCAGTAATAAACCTTTGGTCTTTGACGCCACCATCGAGAAGCCCGTGTTTCTGTTCATTTGTGCACCAAGGCAGGTGGGACTCCGGGGTCTTTGGGTGTTGTACCCTGACACCTCTGGACGGAACCAAAAAAGTCCAGAACTCCACGTCACCACCTCCTTTTGTACCGCATTTACAATGCGGCGCACCGTGGTGCAAGGATTGACAGATGGGTCACACATCTGTTGGCGTAAAGGTCACGCATTGCTAGAGTTGTGTCGCAAGCGCAACGCAATTCTAGCAATGCTCAGGTATGCCTATTCCTGTTGTGCTGTGTCACTCCTTATGTCAGCCTCAAGCAGGCGTAATGTTTTGACGTAGTTGCGTCGTAGAAGTGACGCAGTAAACTCTTGTAGATTTCACTGCGTCACTTTTACGAGGCATTCTTGCATTGGAATGCACACCCTGCATACATTTTGTGGTTTCACGGCTAGACTGCAGACTTTGGTGCTGGAAAACCAAGGTTCGAGCCTCGGGGTCAATTCCACATCCTGTGGTTCTGGGCAAATCACGTAATCCCCCGTGCCTACCAAAAAAATATGAATGTGTCCCTGTGTGACATAACTGGTGCTCATGTAAAGCGCTCCGGTTCGGGTCGAGTTTGCGCTATATAAATCAGCCCCCCCCAAAAAAATACCTGACGCAGGTATAATGTGACACAGTGCTTTAGAACGTGACGCATCTCCCTAGATGCGTTACTTTGTAAATGTGTCACAAAGTGGCACATTGTTTACGACGACACTGCATCACAAAAGTGATGCAACAGTGGAGTAAAAGTGTCGCAAGGAGCTTGTAAATCTGCCCATGCTTAAAATCGCACATTTCCCACCAAACCTTTAGTTGCAGGCTCTGTTTCCAGTACTGTTCCCTCCTCCAGCCCTCCCAATATCTCCCCTAACTCTCCTGTGGTGGAAATTCCAGTCGACTGGTTAAAGATGGCTTTGGAGCCAGTATTTTGCCTGGGTTGAGGCATGACTGCTGTGGGAAACATTTCAGAGCATTTCTGCTGTTATGTTGATTGCTTGGTAAGCATTTAATACATACGCAAGGCTCCTTGAAGCTCGGTGTGGGAGGTGGAGGGGGTGTTGGGAGTGGGTGTTCACGCTACAAGGGATCCCCTAACCGGCCCTAATGTTTCCTCATTACCACACTCTCCATCCAGGTGTCCAGTTTACCGTTTTTAGCGTGAAGCCACGCCCAGGCCTACTCTGAGGCACCGCCGGTATACTTTACTAACATACCTGTTCAATGCACACATATCCTCGCCCCACTCTCCTGTCTAAATCATTTTGAAATGAAATGAAAGGTTTTAGAAAGCGAGTGTATGCTGAGGCGTCTAAGCACCAGCACTTATTGATCAATACAAGAGGGGAATGATAAATGATTATGGTTTCGGCGTAAACAGCCATGTTTTTAACGATTTCCTGAATGATTGTCTGTTGGTTTGATTTCTAAGGCTGATGGGTAGTGTGTTCCATAATTTAGGTGCCAAGTGGAAAAAGCTTCTGTCACCCCATTTTACAGTCCTTACCCTGGGAACCACACTGGAGTGGCAGATGATGACCTGAGGTTTCATAGTGGGGTGTGGCATCTAATATGCTTACTAAGAAAGTCGGGCCCAGCCCCGTTCAATGTTTTATGCACAATGCACATTGATCTAAATTGGATCCTTGCCTGGAATGGGAGCCAGTGCAGGTCTCGAATGCTTTGGGTTATATGACTGAACTTAGGAACCTTAAGCAGCAGTCATGCTGCTGTGTTTTGTAGTGATTTCAACTTGCTTATGGTTCTCTTGTTTGCCCCTAGGTAGAGAGCATTACAATAATCAATTTTTGATAGCCACAGAGCAACGATAACTGCTTTCCTAAGATTCATAGGAATGAAAGGTAACATTTTTCGTAGAGTCTTCAGCACAAAGAAGCACGATGAGGTGATGCTATTGACCTGGTCAGATAGTGATAGATGGTCATCTATCATGACACCAAGGTTTTTTACCTTTTTTACTGGCAGCGGGCATGTCCCGGCGGCTTCTGGCCACCATGAGGAGTTCCAGAAGGAGATATCCCTACCGAACAAAACCACATCAGTTTTGTCAGTATTTAGCTTTAAGCAGTTATCTCGCATCCAGCTAATAGTGTGAACCATACAATCGTTAAATTTAGTTGCCACGTCTTCCGATTTTGAAGATAGGAACACCACTATTTGCGTGTCGTCAGCATAGCAAATGGCAGTGAAGCCGTGAGAGCGTATGAGTCTGGCCAGTGGGGTGACATAGACATTAACCCCTTCCCTGCTCATGACGAGCTCAGCTCGTCATGAGGCACAGTGGAGCTGTGCTTATGACGAGCTGACCTTGTCATGAACAATGATAAATCTTACTTTCCAGCACAGGAGGGGAAAACCACTAGCAGCCAACTGGTTAAACAATGTTGGAGATAGGGAGGATCTCAGGGGCACCCCACATGGCATGGCACAGGGGTGAGATGTGTGTTCTTCCATCACTATAGTATGTTCTCTGTCAGATATGTGGGATCTGAGAATATTGGAGGCTTCGCCTGTCATCCCTATTTCGGAGAGGCGATGAATAAGTATTTGGTGATTAACAGTGCTGAAAGTGGCTGAGAGGTCAAGCAGAATCAATATAGCTTTCCCTCCCCCGTCTAGTTGGACACATGTATCTCCTCAGTAGCGGTGATCAGGGCAGACTCTGTGCTATGTAAGGGCCGGAATCCATGTTGCACAGGGTCTAGTTTGTCATTAGACTCTAGGAAATGAAGCTGTTCTTCATTAAGAGCTTTTTAAAGAATTTTAGATGGAAACGGTAGACAGGAGATTGGCCGGTAGTTGCTAATCTCCATAGGATCGTGAGACGGTTTCTTCAAAATAGGCCTGACCAGGGATTTTTTCCAGATTGCAGGGAAATGTCCGGCATCCAAGATGCTGTTAAGAAGGGGTGCTAAATGGTCTGAACTACTGTTGGGCACCGTGTGAAGGACAGTAGCAGGACAGGGGTCCGGTGGGGATCCCAATTTTGTTGACATTATGAGCCTCTCGACTCATTCTGGCATTCAGTAATTACATTTTTGAAGGTGACCCTGCGAGGTCCCCTCGCCTTTGTTAATATCATCCAGTTTATCTCCGGCCTTGCCGCTGGAGAACTCATCGATTACCTATTTCACTCTGTCGTGAAAAAACTCTGCTAATTTGTCACAGAATTGCGTATTAGGATTGATCTGTTTGCTTTCACCAAATATGGATAAGGCATAGACTGTTTTAAAAAGTTCTCTAGCTGAGTTTTTTGCAGTACTGATTTTTTTCGGTGAAAAAACATAATTTCCCCGAGATTATTGACTCTTTATAGTTTACTAACGCCTCTTTATAGTGATTTTTTTCTAGTTCTGAGTATTCTTTCCTCCATGCTCGTTCTTTAGCCCTGCATTATTTCTTTAGTTCTTTTAACTCAGATGTGTACCATGGGGCTGATGGTTGTTTTCTGCAGATGCGTGTATGCATCTCTGCAGGAGGTCCGGGCAGGGCGGAGCGTGGAGGCCAGTGAAGAGGGGGGGGCCAGGGTGTTTGGAAGTGGAACAGACCCGGAGGCCACCAAATCCCTGCCAGGGGCCGCCACGCACATATGTATCCATCCTCAGAGGATTATTATATTATGGATACCCGCTCCGTCCACAGGCACGCCGTGGAACTCTGGGACCTGCTCCACGCATCAGCACCGGACGTCGCCTTCCTCACCGAAACCTGGATGAACGCCTCCTCAGCACCCGACATCGCCACAGCCATCCCGGACGGATACAAGATCACCCGGAAGGACCGCGTCAACCAGACGGGAGGAGGCATCGCCATCGTACACAAGAACACCATCCGCATCTCGACTAACTCCGACAAAACCTTCTCCGCCGCCGAGCACCTGCACTTCCAGATACACACCGACCCCAAGACCACCCTCCGAGGCACCCTCATCTACAGACCACCGGGACCACGCACACAGTTCAGCGAAGACATCGCAGACTTCATCAGCCCGCACGCCCTTCCCTCCGCCGACTACATCCTCCTAGGGGACCTCAACTTCCACCTGGAGAACAACAACGACAGAAACACCACCGCCCTGCTGGACAACCTCGCCAACCTCGGACTCAAGCAACTGGTGAACACCCCCACCCACTACGCCGGACACACGCTTGACCCCGTCTTCTCATCCAGCAAGCACGTCTCCTTCAGCCACGCCACCGGACTCCACTGGACAGATCACAGCTGCGTCCACTTCAGCTTCAGTAGAACTACGACCCACCACCAACCGCAACGGGTCCCCCGCCGCAGCTGGAGCAAGATCACCGCCGAGCAGCTCACCGCCTCCCTCAGCCAGAACACTCCCACCAGCACAACGGACCCCAACGAAGCAGCCAGCAACCTCACCTAGTGGCTGACCACCTGCGCCGATGACCTCGCACCACTAAAGAACCCTCCCAGCAGACCCGGCAGCAAAAAAAAACCTTGGTTCACCGACGAACTCAAGGAATCCAAGAAGAACTGCCGCACCCTCTAGAAAGCCTGGCGGCTCGACCACACCACAGACAACTGGACCACCCTCAAGCACGCCACCCGCAAACACCATCAGCTGATCCACACCACCAAGAAGACGGCACTCAAAGAACGACTGGACAACAACGCCCACGACAGCAAGGAACTCTTCAGCATCGTCAAAGAGTTCTCCAACCCCAGCGCCGGAACCAACGACATCACTCCCTCGCAAGACCTCTGCGACTCACTCACCTCGTTCTTCCACCGCAAGATCACCAACATACACAACAGCTTCGACTCACAGACCACGCACCCTACCACCGAACCAACGCCCGCCACCACCACCCTCTGCAACTGGACCCCGATCAGCACCGAAGACACCACCCACACGATAAACTCCATCCACTCCGGATCACCAACCAACCCGTGCCCACACCACGTCTTCAACAAAGCCGTCGCCACCATCGCACCCCATCTCCGAGACACCATCAACTCCTCCTTCCACACCGCCACCTTCCCGGAGAGCTGGAAGCATGCCGAGCTGACCGCCCTCCTGAAGAAACCAACGGCGGACCCCACCGACCTCAAGAACTACCGTCCCATCTCGCTCCTTCCTTTTCCGGGCAAAGTCATCGAGAAGACCGTCAACAAACAGCTTGCCGCCTTCCTCGAGACGAACGGATCCCTCGACCACTCGCAGTACGGATTTCGGGCCAACCACAGCACCGAGACCGCCCTGATCACAGCCACAGACGACATCAGAACCCTGATCGACAACGGGGAAACAGCGGCCCTCATCCTCCTGGACCTCTCCGCAGCGTTCGACACGGTCTGCCACCGAACCCTAGTGAAGCGCCTCAGCAACATCGGAATCCGAGAGAAAGCACTGGAATGGATCATCTCGTTTCTCACCCGAAGAACTCAGAGAGTCCGCCTCCCTCCGTTCAGATCCGAGGCCACCGAAGTCATCTGCGGCGTACCACAAGGATATTCTCTCAGCCCGACCCTCTTCAACGTCTACATGAGCCCCCTCGCAGCCATCGCACGCCAACACAACCTCAACATCATCTCCTACGCCGACGACACCCAGCTGATCCTCTCCCTCACCAACGATCCCACCACCGCCAGAGCCAACCTACACGAAGGGATGAAAGACGTCGCCGACTGGATGAGGAACAGCCGCCTTAAACTGAACTCAGACAAGACGGAAGTCCTCATCCTGGGATCATCACCCTCCGCCTGGGACGACTCCTGGTGGCACCCGGCCCTGGGCACCGCTTCCAAACCAACGGACCACGCATGCAACCTGGGCTTCATCCTGGACTCCTCCCTGTCAATGGCCAGACAAGTCAACGCCGTTTCTTCCTCGTGCTTCAACACCCTGCGCATGCTCCGCAAGATCTTCAGATGGATCCCTACTGAAACCAGGAAGACCGTCACCCAGGCACTCGTCACCAGCCGACTGGACTACGGGAACGCCTTCTATGCGGGAACCACAGCCAAACTCCAGAGAAGACTCCAACGCATCCAGAACGCCTCCGCACGACTCCTCCTGGACATTCCCCGACACAGCCACATCACCGGACACATGAGAGAACTGCACTGGCTCCCGGTCAGCAAGAGAATCACGTTCAGACTCCTCACCCACGCACACAAGGCACTCCACGACCTGGGCCCCAAGTACCTCAACGACCGCATGACCTTCTACACGCCCACGCGCCAGCTACGATCAACCAGCCACGCACTCGCCACCGTACCACGCATCCGCAGAGCCACCGCCGGAGGAAGATCCTTCTCCTACCTGGCAGCCAAGACTTGGAACTCCCTCCCCATTCACCTTCGGCGAACCCAAGACCATCTCTCCTTCAGGAAGCAACTCAAGACCTGGCTGTTCAAGCAGTAACATACCCCTCTCCCCCAGCGCCTTGAGACCCTCCCGGGTGAATAGCGCGCTATATAAATGCCGTGATTGATTGATTGATTGATTGGATATATATTGGCCTGGTGGCCCCTGGGGTTTGGTGGCCCTGTGCAGGTGCACAGCTTGCACATGCCTAAGGCCGCCTGGGCTCGCTTCTTAGCTGCTGAGTTAATCCAGCCGTCAAAGTTAAGGGCTGCGGAATCAGGGCCAGTGTTTAGATTGGGGCTATGGGAGCGTAAGTCGAGGTCCAGATCTGGAGTCTTTATTTTACGACAGAGGCGTGTTGTGTCCATCCTATTATTGTTTGATTCTTTGAGGGACGGTTCCATAAGTGATAGCTCAAAGAAAACATCTCTATGATCAGTCCATGTCATATGTAGTGTTCAGATAAAAAGTATCCAATCATAGTTGGTAAAGATGCTATCCAATGTATGTTTACCTATATGTTAACAGCACATGCGCTATTTCTGTGGCTGCAATATGGATGCGCGCACATGCCTGTGTTGTATTGTAATTTAGTCTCTATAGCGCGGCGTTGAAGCGCTGTACTATATCTACTTAGCAGTAATGGAGTGCAGGACACTTTAATCAACCTCTGCAATATAATTTATTTGTCTCATTATTGTGTTTTTGATTGCAATTCGCCTGGGTGTAAAGTAGAGTGTTATTCTTCCTCCGTATAACAAATACAAAACATTCATGAGGCCATGTGCCACTTCTAACATTACAATAGCACACGGAAATGACGTGATTCAGCCTGCGAAACCTATAACAGATGGGACTTTTTTCACTTATATTCTTACTTTTTATAACAATTCAATTCATTTGTCTTTTTAAGGTAACGTCAGGTTGAAACATTATGTTGTGCATACCCAGAGCTTAGAGACCTTTGGTGATTAGCGCTTTATAAATGTAATAAAAAAAATAATATTTCCAACCCAGGGTGACCCGGAGAGCACCGTAATTACATGCAAAACAGAGACTCCCCCTTATCAATGGGAGCAGCATTCTAAAACCTTTTTTGTTTCACTTTCAGCCCAAAATCCCCCTCTTTCTGTTTCCTGTTCTCTCCCGTTCAATCCCAACTCCCCGCCACTGTCCCCCTCAATGACCAGCATATAGCCTAAGGCTGGCTACCCACAATGCACCCTGGCTCTGCTCACTGTGATGTTAATATTTGGGACCGCAAACTGCATTCAGGACTCCTACATTGCTATGTTCTTGTCACTCCTGTGCACCATCAATCAATCAATCAATCAATCAATGCATTTGTAGAGCGCGCTACTCACCCGTGAGGGTCTCAAGGTGCTCTCATGACATTATCTTACATGTACTCAGGGCACAAGTCCCATAAAAAGAAGTGGGGTGGGCTGACCAAGTCAGGCAGTATGCAAGTGACATCATGACGCATGCCATCGCAGCACATGACGTCACGTGACATTCCACGTTGCATTACAGTAAGTGACCTCACTGGAAGTGACACCACAAAAAGTGACAACTGATACTAAGATCTCACACATATGTTTATCAGGTGCATCATGAGTACATTTAAGTGCATCATGATATTTAACAATCGAGTTTTGGAGTCAGGGTTGTGCCAAAAAAGTGGCGCAGTACTGACTCAAAATCGGGGCCTCAAGTAATACATTTTTTAAAAACCTTGCCACAAAGAAATTGGCAACAAGGAAAAGTATGGCAGTAAGTCTGTTCGGCTCAATTGGTTACAAAATCTGCATTTTAAAATAAGGCATCTGATGCAGAGGTGCCCAGTAAATCTCAGGGAATAATAATGGTGAGATAACTCTGGTGGGTAAAGCATTTGTTGGAGAGATCTGTGTTTTGTGTAGTCCCAAATTTGAATCAAAGTAGTATAGAAGATTAAGTTGTATTCTGTGAAACATAATCACCCACTGTTCTTGGGGGCTGGGATGCGGTGTTTGGGGATTGTTGAATCTCTATTTTGTTATTCATGATATCGCAACACACATAGTGTGCATCTTATACAATGTTGTGAGCATATATATACCACTTAATTATGCAAAAGTGGCCTGATGTGTGTTTTACGTTGATTTGCACACTTGAATGGTTTCTTTTGAATGGATAATGTGTAAGTTATGTTAAGAGCTCTAACATTCTGCATTGGGATGAGTAGCGCTATAAAAGAAATAAAATAGTGCTATTTAAATTATTTGTGTAAATACTGGGACAGACTAACCCATCTGACATTATTACAGTGCATGCACTTCTATGCAGGGACTAAACAAAGTTAAAAGCATGCATCCCTTAAGTACCTGTGAAGAGATAACAAGCTGTGTGCTTTTGTTTACTCTCCAGTTTCATTTGCATGTAAGTGTGAGGTTCCAGGCCGCCTCCAGTCCGATACTCAATCGAAAGGAAGTCTGATGGCCCCTTAACTTCTGTCTTTTTCTTTAGCACAGCTGGAGGTGAAAAAAGCCCCCTTGCTGCCTGCACGTTGCTGCTGGGAATGGAAATCAGACAACGTGCAGGAGCTGCTGAACGAGTCCCGGTGTCTGAAATTTACACGGGGACAAGTTCAACCTATTTCTGTGGGGTCCAACTTCTTGGCAGCGTGGATGGCGTCCACCATGTGAAAATAGTGGGAGAACGCCGCGTACCCGCATGTACCCCCGACTCCTGTCCTACATGTACTCCATTTTATGCTGAACAAGATATATGCATGTATGTTATTTATGGCCCATTTGTGTGACTGTCAGATTCTGAATCCGATAATTATCTGCTGTGACGTAGCAAGGTGGGCTACATATTTTATAACTCAGTGTTGCTATGTATTAAAAGAATTACTTGGAATATTTTCACCTCGGGGGTTCTGATTGACATCACAGACAACTCAAACTTCGCTTTTGTTGTCTATTTTATTTCAGTTCAGTTCAATACTTTTTAATTCAGTAAAATACCATAAAAGAGGCAGACAAGAAAGAAAAACAGTAAGAATAATATAAGATATTAACAAAACATTTAAAATATTAAGAATGTCTAAGAAAAAATATAATTCATAATCTAAAAGAGATTGAAAGAGAAAGAAGAAAATCTTTATTTCTTTAGGAGCTTGTAAAGCGTGTGGCTACACCCAACGGGGGTGTCCCGGCGCTACGGACTAGAGGCAGCAGAAAAGTCAGGCACGACTAGAGGTTGGAAAACAACCAGGTTTTCAAATTGCGTCGGAACAATGGTTCAGATGTGGTCAGCCGAAGACACAGTCGTAGGCTGTTCCACAGTTTAGCAGTCACAACAGCAAAGGCTCTTCCCCCCGTTCTGGTGCGGCGAAAGCGGGGAGAGTAGAGGAGGCAAAGATGATTAGATTTAAGAGCTCGGGCAGACTGAACAGGCTTTAGCCTGCATCTGAGATAGACCGGGCCAAGGCCGTTGAGAGCACTGAAGGCCAGGACCAGGGATTTAAATTGGATGCGATAGGTAACTGGCAGCCAGTGCAGTTTCGTCAGATACGGGGTGATAGAATGGCGATAGGGGATGTTGCATATCAGCCTAGCTGCGGAATTCTGCACCAACTGTAGCCGTTTAATCAAATATCATCCCCCGCACTAGACTGGCCAGAGTAGGCGGCCGATCCTTCAGCTTCCTGGCTGCCAAGTTATGGAATAACGATTCAGAAAAGGGGGTGGTGATGAACAGAGTGTCTGAATTAAGCAGACCACTCTTACCCAGTCCAAAGATCAGGGCTTGATCCATCACCGTTATTTATCTCACTGCACCATCCCAGCTCAGAACCTGGCTATATGCAAATCAGTCTGTCCCTGGCCCAGTGCATCATGGGAACAGGGCAGACTAAACTACCAAGCCAATTCTTCACCAGAAAGGAGACAAGCTACCGGGGACCGGTTTCTGGCATTTCAGCCGTCTTCGGCCCGGCTTGCTTGAATCCTGATGGTGCAGTGAGAAAGGGACTCATGTCTGAGTATACCCTGCCACACCTATAGTGGCCAAAAACGATTCAGAAAAGGGGGTGGTGATGAACAGAGTGTCTGAATTAAGCAGACCACTCTTACCCAGTCCAAAGATCAGGGCTTGATCCATCACCGTTATTTATCTCACTGCACCATCCCAGCTCAGAACCTGGCTATATGCAAATCAGTCTGTCCCTGGCCCAGTGCATCATGGGAACAGGGCAGACTAAACTACCAAGCCAATTCTTCACCAGAAAGGAGACAAGCTACCGGGGACCGGTTTCTGGCATTTCAGCCGTCTTCGGCCCGGCTTGCTTGAATCCTGATGGTGCAGTGAGAAAGGGACTCATGTCTGAGTATACCCTGCCACACCTATAGTGGCCAAAAACGATTCAGAAAAGGGGGTGGTGATGAACAAAGTGTCTGAATTAAGCAGACCACTCTTACCCAGTCCAAAGATCAGGGCTTGATCCATCACCATTATTTATCTCACTGCACCATCCCAGCTCAGAACCTGGCTATATGCAAATCAGTCTGTCCCTGGCCCAGTGCATCATGGGAACAGGGCAGACTAAACTACCAAGCCAATTCTTCACCAGAAAGGAGACAAGCTACCGGGGACCGGTTTCTGGCATTTCAGCTGTCTTCGGCCCGGCTTGCTTGAATCCTGATGGTGCAGTGAGAAAGGGACTCATGTCTGAGTATACCCTGCCACACCTATAGTGGCCAAAAACGATTCAGAAAAGGGGGTGGTGATGAACAGAGTGTCTGAATTAAGCAGACCACTCTTACCCAGTCCAAAGATCAGGGCTTGATCCATCACCGTTATTTATCTCACTGCACCATCCCAGCTCAGAACCTGGCTATATGCAAATCAGTCTGTCCCTGGCCCAGTGCATCATGGGAACAGGGCAGACTAAACTACCAAGCCAATTCTTCACCAGAAAGGAGACAAGCTACCGGGGACCGGTTTCTGGCATTTCAACCGTCTTCGGCCCGGCTTGCTTGAATCCTGATGGTGCAGTGAGAAAGGGACTCATGTCTGAGTATACCCTGCCACACCTATAGTGGCCAAAAACGATTCAGAAAAGGGGGTGGTGATGAACAGAGTGTCTGAATTAAGCAGACCACTCTTACCCAGTCCAAAGATCAGGGCTTGATCCATCACCGTTATTTATCTCACTGCACCATCCCAGCTCAGAACCTGGCTATATGCAAATCAGTCTGTCCCTGGCCCAGTGCATCATGGGAACAGGGCAGACTAAACTACCAAGCCAATTCTTCACCAGAAAGGAGACAAGCTACCGGGGACCGGTTTCTGGCATTTCAGCCGTCTTCGGCCCGGCTTGCTTGAATCCTGATGGTGCAGTGAGAAAGGGACTCATGTCTGAGTACACCCTGCCACACCTATAGTGGCCAAAAACGATTCAGAAAAAAGTTATGGAATAGTCTGCCTGAAGCTATCCGTGGGATACAGGACCTCTTAGCCTTCAGAAAGGCTGTCAAAACTCATCTCTTTCAATAACTGTTTCACTTTCTGCGCCTTTAACTCTCTGTAAACTGTCTGCTCGCAGCGCCGGGACGCCCCTAGGCTGGGGCAGCCGTGCGCTATACAAATTACCATAACATTAACATTAACATCAACATATGCTGGAGCTCCCGCTTACATGCTATTAGAATAATCCAGGTGAGAAGTGATTAGAGCATGAATGACGGTCCTGCGCGAGTCCAAGGGAAGAAAAGGCAGAATTTCCCTAATCATACAGAGTTTACCATAGCATGCCGAGGTGACCTTATTAATTTGAGTCTTACATGACAGTTCATTGTTAAATTGAAAGCCCAGGTTGTGAGCTGATTTAACAGGTACCGGGGGCAGGTTAAGCTCCGCTGGCCACCACAGTGGAGAGGGAAGTGGGGCACTTTGATTGAAGAATAGCACCTCGGCTTTGTCAGTATTAAGCTTGAGGGTGTTGGGAGTCATCCAAGAGGAGATGTTGGTAAGGCAGCGTCTAAAGTTGGCAAAACTGTCGTCAGAGTGATCTCTAAATGAAAACACAAGTGAGTGTCCTCAGCATAAGAGATCACTCTGACCCCCCAGGATTCAACAACCTCAGCCAGAGGAGAGAGATAGACATTAAAAAAGAGAGGACTTAGTGCAGAGCCCTGCGGTGCAGAATAACAACCACTTACATGCTGTAAATACGATACACATAAAATACTAAAATCAAACAAATACAATCAGTTATTAAAACATTTCCAGTTCATTGGGTTTGGAAACTGCGCCTGATTTACCACATACTCAGTAGATATCTAAAAACCACAAACACCAAAGGGGCCCTCAGATCAGACCGCAACATTATACAAGGTTCCACATGCCTGATGGCAGGGCTTTAATTGGGATGACAAAACTGGGGGGTATCTCATAGGGGAGTGACTGAAGTAATTAAGGGCCTGGCTTAAAACATTTAAGCTAAAAACCTGTATTTAGCATAGTCTGCTGCCCAACTGGTATTTTGCTGTTTCTGTCCCTTCATCCAGATATATAATACGACAAGTAACATTACACCTGCAACAAGCCAGGGCTACTGGCTTTGTCAATGGTTGTAAATTGCATAGGAAAAGCAACAACTATGAATTCCTTGTATATAATATTTAAAATGCTACACGCTCTTGTGGGCGAGGTTGTGGAGTAAGGCTAGAGCTGCTAACTTCAGAGCTCAGAGAGCAGGTTTGAGCCTCACGTCGGCTCAACATCCTGTGATTCAAAACATGAATATGTCCTTGTGTAATGCAACGGGTGGTCGTGTTTGCTCCAAGTTTACACTATATGAACCTGAAACACGTGTCTCTTTGAAGGTGCATCAATAGCAGAGATGGATGGTACTATTGCAGAGTTAAGCTGTGTTTTCCTCCACCCTGAAGGTAAAAATGGAGTGCCCGATAGGGACCCATTTTGGCACCTGCTTTTAAGAACTGCCGGTGCTGAGCACCGTCAGGACCCGGCCCACTTAAAGCCCTGCCTGGTGGTACCTAAGCGTTGACAAGCTGGAATTATCCACCTGGCCCTTGCCTTGCTATGAGCTGGGCAAAAAAAAAACAACATATGGGCCACCACAATAGCTAAATTAGCTATCTTCATCCATGTTTACTCAGTAGCCCCTAGTGAAAATCATCCCCATAATTCACTGTTACACATCTAATATTCTGTATTGTGATTTTCCTGTTCCAGCCTTTGGATGTCTAACGGTGTTAAGCACTTTGCTAATCACATGTGTACTACTGAATTTAAGGCCATGATGATCGTGGTCTAAAAATATCTAAGAAAAAATATCAAAAGGTAAGTAGTATGGAGGAGTATAGATTTAATATCCCTAACTCCACATCTATTTACCTTGACAATATAAATATATATATTGTCAATGTACATATATGCAGAGTTTGGTATAGAAAATCTAGACTTAGTTACCTTTTGAAATTTTGGATTCAATATTTTTTCCTCAATACTTGCCTCCTTCGATATTCAGGGTGTACATTGTAAATGAGTATTACTTGCTTACGCACTTTGACATTCTGATAATCATTAGGTACAAATTGTTTTATCGGCAAGGATAGTTGTTCTTTCAACAGGCCTTTTTTTCTTAAATTTGGAGGCAGTACCAAAATTCAAACACAACAGGTGATGGACCGAATGTGTGGAGTGCCTGGGACCCACGTCTGGGCATCCCCAGCGCACTTAGGGCGGAATATGCAAACACAACAGGTGATGGACCGAATGTGGATCAATGTCACACACTCACCCCAGTCCAAAGATCTGGGCCCATATCCATCGTTTTTTTGCACTCCACACCACCCTGGGTTAGACAATGGCGATATGCAAATCAGCTCTGACCCTGTGCCCCATGGGAACAGTCCAGTCCGAACTACAAAAGCCATGTCCTTCCCAGAACGGAATCAAGCATCCGAGGACCGGACCGGTTTCGAGGTAACACCTCTCATCAGCCCGGCTAGCTTGACTCCAGTGGTGTGGAGTGCCTGGGACCCACGTCTGGGCATCTGCTGGAGAAAAAGGGGGACAAGCTGGACATCAACAATTGGAGGCCAATCACCCTCTTGAATGTGGACAGTAAGATCCTAAGTAAAGTCCTGGCAGGAAGATGCAGAAAGGTGCTGGCCTCCATCGTGCACCCAGACCAAACATGTGCGGTCCCAGGAAGGAAAATCTGGGACAGCTTGACCATTATTAGAGACACCTTGTGGTTAGCGAAAGACAGGGGGAATCCACTAGCTATCTTGGCCCTTGATTTCCAGAAAGCCTTTGACTCCCTAAGTCATGAATACCTTTTCAAAGTGCTCAGGAAAATGGGATTCCCAGAAGGTTTCATCAAAACTATTGGCTTAATATACACTGGATGTGAAAGCCAGGTCCTTATAAATGGTACACTATCTGAGGGGTTCCACATTGAATCGGGGGTCAGACAAGGATGCCCCTTATCACCAGCACTCTTTGTATGTGCAATTGAACCTCTCCTATGTGCCATCAGGAAGGACAAGTGCATAACTGGCCCTCTGGTACCGGGCAGCCAAGGCAAACAGGTCAAATGTGTAGCATACATGGACGATGTCACCATTGCTTGCACTGATGCTAGATCCATGAAAAGAACTTTCCTTATAACCCAACTCTTTTCCCTAGCAGCTGGGCTACAGGTGAATGTGGAGAAAACACACTGCATGACGGTGGGACAATGGGACAAACTGTCTCAGCTCCCAGTGAAACCTTCCAAAGACCCAGTAAAAATACTGGGGATTCTTTTTTCACAGGACATGAAGGGAGAAATAAACTGGGAGAAGATCCAGACAAAGCTCAAGCAGAAAATGGCGCTCTGGACGACAAGAAAACTTTCCCTGGAAGGGAAAGTCTTGGTGCTGAAAGCAATATGTCTACCAATCCTGATGTTTATTGCCATGATTTTCCCTCCATCATACAGGTGGACAAAAGTGACACAAAGACTTTTTGCAAACTTCTTTTGGGGGTCAAAAATTGAAAAACTAAAAAGAGACACAGTTTTTAAACTACCCACAAAAGGAGGGAAAGACCTGCCAAACCTCCATGACTTCCTGATGTCACATTTTGTTAAAAACATACTGGGGAATGCAAAGAAAGACTCACATGTGGCTGCCTACACTCTGTTTGCTACAAGCTTCATCTTATCAAGAGAGGGCATATGTAATCTGGACAATACAAAGCCTTTTTTACTAGAACCACCCCCTGCGTACAAAGGCATCAAGCCTTTCTTCAAGAAGCTGAAAGAGAGACAAATTCAAGCGAAGGACATCACACCCCAGATGGCCTTAAGCAAAGAACTGAAAGAAACAGACTCAGTGACAATGGTAAACAACTTATCAGAGAAGCAATCAGGGAAGGTTTGGGAGATGGTGAACCACAAAGACTTGACAAACTCCCAGAAAGACTTGGCATGGATGATGGTATCCAAATGCCTACCCGTGAAACAATTCCAACATGCACGGAAACTGGCAAAAACAGCAAGATGCCCAACACCAGGCTGTGCAGCAGATGAATCCCTGATGCACTTCATTTGGAACTGCGGCGGAGCACAAAGCATGTGGAAGGCAATGGGACAGCTCATTAAAGAATTAACCGGACAGGCATCCCTGTCCTATGAACTGGTTCTATATGGGTTGGGCATGAATTGCAATGCAAATAAAGAAAGGACACTATGGAGAATAATAAACTGCGTGAAAGAGGCGATGTGGGAAAACAGGAACCTTTCCTTGTACAAACACCAAGCAATCACGGAAAAAGAATGCCAAAAACTTGTTTTCACTAAAATGTTCTCTTACATGTGCATAGACACCCATAGATTTGGACAAGAGTGGGCAAAGGAAACCTGGAAAATCAGGAGTTGGTCTGGATGGGTAAAATGAGAAATCTTGATGGAAAACCACCAAAGATAGCCTGATGCGCTTCTTTGAGAATGGTTAAATGTACAGCACCCAAATATAAGGGACTGCTTAAAATGTAAACCTGACAAATATTTTAAATAAAGTATATTTTTACAAAAAAAAAAAAAAAAAAAACGGTCCGGTCCTCGGATGCTTGATTCCCTTCTGGGAAGGACATGGCTTTTGTAGTTCGGACTGGACTGTTCCCATGGGGCACAGGGTCAGAGCTGATTTGCATATCGCCATTGTCTAACCCGGAGTGGTGTGGAGTGCAAAAAAACGATGGATTTGGGCCCAGATCTTTGGACTGGGGTGAGTGTGTGACATTGATCCACATTGGGTCCATCACCTGTTGTGTTTGCATATTCCGCCCTAAGTGCGCTGGGGATGCCCAGACGTGGGTCCCAGGCACTCCACACCACTGGAGTCAAGCTAGCCGTGCTGATGAGAGGTGTTACCTCGAAACCGGTCCGGTCCTCGGATGCTTGATTCCGTTCTGGGAAGGACATGGCTTTTGTAGTTCGGACTGGACTGTTCCCATGGGGCACAGGGTCAGAGCTGATTTGCATATCGCCATTGTCTAACCCGGGGTGGTGTGGAGTGCAAAAAAACAATGGATTTGGGCCCAGATCTTTGGACTGGGGTGAGTGTGTGACATTGATCCACATTCGGTCCATCACCTGTTGTGTTTGCATGTACCAAAATTCAAAGCATTTTCAACAATACATCCATATTGCTAACTCATAATTTAAAAGCAGTGGCATGCATTTAAATAAGGTTTTTAAAATTGAAAGTTTAGATATGGAGAACTTGTAAACAAGCCACGCGTTTCATGATAGGAGCAAAAAAGAATCTCCTTAAAGAGAGACAACAATGATGGCCTAGTATAAGGTAAATGGACATGAGATTCAGAAAAAAATCACAATGGGGAGTTTAGAAAGCTGCCAGTGGGGATGCGACGGGGAAGCATCCTATGGCGGAGGAGACATTGAACAAAGTAATCATTTCAAAACAGCTAGAAACAGCTAGAGCGGGGCAACATGTCAGGGAAATGCAGTTAGGCGAAGGGAAGAGTGTTAAAAAGCCATCAGCACATGCCTAGTCTCCTTAAAAGGTGGACATGAAAATTCAAATTTGTGACATTACAAAAAAAAGATCCTACGTAATATTCTTATTCAACCATTATTTTGCAAAGTAAATTCCCTTGGGAGCTAACATTTGAAGAAACAGCAATAGGACAAGAGCTTCCACCAGAGCAAAAAATAGAAACAATACACAAAAAATATGTGCAAAAATACTTGTGCATACATCTTAAGCACGGAGATCATTTTGCTTTGTTAACAGGAGATTAGTACCCAAAAAAGGTAGGGAAATAATGAATTGGAAGGATTAGACCTCCGCGTACTGCAGCCATTAACTTCAACAAGTATTTGATGATCAGCAAGCTTGCGTGCACCTCTACTGGGTCCTGGATCCACTGTTTATCCTTGTGAATAAATTCTCCATCTGAAGCCTTCTCTCTCAGGTTACCCGTGCACCTGACGCGTACCATGGGGGAGTTCAGCACTTTAATGACTCAATGTCAATTTACAGACACCAAAACATGTCTATCAGGCAAATATCCAAAAGTACCAAAAAACAACTAAACATTTTGGGCTCCATCCCTTTAAAAACACGATCTGTGATCCTCCAACCAGAACAATAGTCGCATCTGGGCGCCGCTGCCATGGAAACGAAGCGGGCGGCTCCGGTGCGCTGCCTTATCACTATTTACATTTAAATGTAGTCAGGTTACAAAATAAATGGTAGATTGACTGCTGTTTCTGAAGGTAATCAAGCAACCTGCAGGGTCACGTCAGCTAACTGCCTCATAATTGGCCACATTGGCCGATGGAAGAGCGCGCATCACCGAGGAGATGGGCCTATTATATTTCTGTGCGGCTTTTGTTATTTGCAGGGATAGGTTTTGGAAAAGTGGGTTTGAGAAAAGCAGCTTTGTCTGCTGATATCACTCTATGGAGATGCTCGTTGGCAATCCAGCTGCTAATGAATGCAGCTGATGGTCCACTTACGGGCCACGCTGAGCTCCTGTATTTTAACGACAATACATATTTATGTTTTATTTGAAGCAGTTAGATGACGTCAAAGCCTGGAACTGGTGGGCATTTTGCTGTCCAGCGTGATATGAATTTCTGAAAGGGGAAGTGTTATTCTAGGTTATTAAGAAAGATAGTATGCCCACAGTGCTTAATTTGTGCCAGGGATTGCAGGTGATGGACACCAGCTGGAATTGTTTTTCACTCATTAGTCTTTCAACTCAGGGCAAGAGAGAGAAAAGCAAAAAAGGGAGAAAGAAGGAGGAGGAGAAAGATTGGAAAACAGTGACACATGGAGAAAGCAGGGATGGAAAACCTGCAGGAGTGAGATAAAGAGCGAGGAAGTGTAGGGTGGTGAAAGAAAAAGGCATGAAGAGGAATCAAAACAAGGCACAGGAAGCCTTTGACTACACCCATGTCTTAAGGACAGTGGAAACAATTTCACGTGTCTAAGGTGGAAATAGTAGGAACAGTGAAATCATTTCTTTATATTTTTGCTTTAGGTTGGATAGTGGCCAGTCCAGGACCGGCCACATGTTAGAGCCACATACAGAAGATGGCTCCGTAAGGACCCAGTTAGGCCCATGTCATTAGAGTTTGTATGATACCCAGCATTTCCTGTGATGTCAGAGATGTGCTCTGATTATCTTGTGGTGAGCGTTTAGACAAAATATTGGAGAAAAAATATAGTGTAAACAAAATATTGTGTCAAGAATATCATGAAAAAAATATTGTGAAGGTAAGTTTTCATAGGTAAGCAAAGTTTTACTATATATAACTCCACATACATGTACCCTGACAATATATGCAGCTTCAAGATATGTAGATGTGGAGTTAAGAATAGCAAATGTATACTTACCAAGATATTTTGGTCCCCAATATATTTGACACAATATTTTGTCCAAACAATATTTTTGTTTCCGATATTCTGTCAGTGAACCCTTGTGGCAACATTGATAATGCAGCTTAGGTGTGATAGTGTTAAATTAAGGTTTGATAAGTAGAGGCTGCGTCTTCCTGCATGGCTGGAGGGTTGAAAAGCTGCAACTATCGATATGAATACAAAAAATGAGATTTTTATAAAAATATTGATCGATCACAGAATGTTTTTTAAAAATTATTTTAAAATAATTAACAAAAATAAGAATATGCAGGACATGAATCCGCATTGCGCACAGCAAAATGAGGTGCACAGTGTGGTAGGCTGCCTGTAGAGAGTTGGGCCACCACCTCCAGCAAACCTTTGAAGCTCTTGCTAGGACTTGTGCCCAACCTCCGGGGTGCACGACCAAAGGCTGTGAGCAGCAGGGTATGACCAACCATGATGGGTTGGGCACACTGCTGAGCTACCGACAAGGCCAATACATGTAGAAATTAACTAAAAACAGCACTTTTAAAAACTGAGTTATGGTTGTGGCTCAAGCACGCAAAACCACTAAAATCAGTCAATTATAGTAGGCAAAAAACTGAATGTACAACATAACTCTTCATCTGCTAATCAGAAAACACAAAACAAAATACAAAACACCAATTTTACCAGGAAAAAGAAACTACAGAGAGCAAAAAGTGGCAGGCTCCATAAATTATGCTGTTGCTTAACGGCCAGGTTTTGGACCCTATTGCCATCGCTCGTGGCACACGTCAGGGGTGCCCACTATCATCCATGCTTTTTGCTATTGCAAGGGAGTCCCTGGCTGCCAGGCTGCGGCAGCATCATACTCACAGGGGCCTTGGTTTTTCATCTCGTGCCTTACTTGTCTCAATGTATTCTGATGACATTATGCTTTATGTCCGTCACCCCCAAGAAAACCTTAACCCCCTCGTCCGTGAAATCATTCGGTTTGGTAGGCTGTCGGGCATCCAAGTAAACTGGAGCAAGTCGGTACTTTTCCCCCTGACTGACGCCACATCACCTTTTCCCCTTGATTTTCCATTTGTCTGGGACTACGGCCCATCGCGCTATTTGGGAGTTTGGCTCAGTAGAGATCTGGATGAATTGTGGAAATCGAACTTCGGATTCGCGGTGAACTGGCTGGGATCCAAGATCCAATTGTGGAGTAGGCTCCCACTGTCTTTGGCGGGTCGCATCGCTATAGCCAAAATGGTGATACTTCCAAAATTCCTTTACTTGTTTTGAAATATTCCCATCCCCCTTACTGCGCACTTTTTTCGTAAATTACGATCTCTAATTATTTCATTGGTTTGGGCAGGTAAACAACCAAGAA
Organism: Lissotriton vulgaris; assembly: GCF_964263255.1. NCBI lineage: Eukaryota > Metazoa > Chordata > Amphibia > Caudata > Salamandridae > Lissotriton > Lissotriton vulgaris. The sequence goes on along the minus strand of NC_141700.1, from coordinate 79,073,024 downwards.
TAGCTTATTAGATTCTTACTCTCTCCATGTCTGCTGGCGGAATTGGTGCGCCAGACTTTAAGCTATATGCACTATGCGCTCAGGCTAGTTTCCTGCATTTCTGGATCCACCCGTCTCCCTACTAGCCTCATGTTGCCGTTGAGAGGGTTTTGGCTTCCCCCTGGACTCTGTCCATGGCTCTGTTAGCGCCCGCAGCGCGCCCTCGAGCTGAAGTCGACATGATCGCAACGCTTCGATGGGCCTGGTCTGGCCTGTGCCGGCTGTCTGATGTCCCCTTGCTCTCTGCTAAATCCGTGCCCATAATCAACCACCTGGATATTCCCTCCCTCCAGGCCTCCAGTATGTCCAGGAGTGCGGTGCGCCTGGGTTTTGTGACGGTGGCGGACCTCTATTCGGAGGAAACGTTTTTTTACGCTTCCTGACGCATCGGGGCCTAGGGACACGCTCCTGTTCTACCAGCTACGTGCCACGTGTCGGAAGCTGCACTCCACCTTTCCTCTACCCCCAGCCAGTATGCCCACTCTGGATCTCCTTTATACCTCCTCATCCCCACACAAATTGGTCACCAAACTTTATGCTCTTACTCTGGTGTCCGTTCCCATCACTTCTGATCGTGCTCGGGAGGCATGGGGAACTGATCTTGGGGCCGAAATCTCGCCAGCGGGCTGGCTTTATTGTTGTAATCAAACGAGGAAACGGTCACCGAACTACTGGCTTCGCTTGATCCATTTTAAGTATCTGCATAGGTTCTACGTACCCTGATGCAGCTCCATAGGCTCGGGCTCATTCCTGCAGACAACTGCATGCTCTGTGTCGCTCCTGCGCCGGACTTCGCCCACCTGGCTTGGCTTTGCCCGAAGGTTCTCTGAGTTCTGGAGGGCAGTTTGTTCTGCTATTTCTGACTTCACTGGGCTATAGTGCAGTCTAATCCTCCTCTGTGCCTCCTAGGGTTTGTTAAGTTCTGCCCTGACGCCTCTCGCCGCTTGACTGCGATGCTTCTGGTCCTCGCTAGGCGTAGGGCGGCCATGTGCTGGGGTCGTAAGCCGGCTCCAAAGGTTGAAAGTTGGCTTGAAGATGCCTCTCGATGCCAGACTCTCTTGTCGAGTTCTGGGATTTAATGCCTGCTAGGTCCCGTCCTGTTGATATTTAGAGCCCTCTCATTACCTGCCTCCTTTCCCGCTCCCAACCTAGTGGCGCTCCCTCTCCCGCGCTCCCCGCCGGCCCTGAGTCCGCGGCGGCCGCCAGTGCTGGCCAGTGACTGCATCACCCCCCGTAGTTGGCGCCTCTGCCCCCATTTCTCTGGCCCTTTGATAGCCAATAAAGCTAGATCCGATTTGTTCCCTGTGCGAGGGTTATTGTTGTGATGGAGCCGAGATTCTCTTTCCACGTCTATTTGCTGTGTTGACAATTGGCGCCAATGTATCATGGAGCGCATGGTCTGCTTTTTATTTTATGCATTGCACTGTGACCTTGCACGCTGTACTGTGTCTACCTTGATTTGTCTCAATAAAGGTTTTTGAAAATTTAAAAATAAATAAATTATGCTGTGGCTTGTGTGCATTGACTAGCCGGCGAACGTTAGTAATTTTGTGCATTTGAGCCTTTACTCAGATTTTAACTATACATTTTTCCAGTGAATATTTATTATCCTTACCTTCACAGCTACTTATACATATATTCACCTTGCGATATAGTAGGTGCAATATTATGGTCATGGAATATAACATATGTGATATAGTACCTAAAGATAGGCAATAAAACAGTCAGAATTCTTGTTCAGGAAAGGGTGGGCTTAGCAATGATTTAATAGCCCTTCAGAATAACTGAAGGTTCACAATTTTTGTTTTAGTGCAGAAAGTGAGAGCCGTTGAAAAAGGGGTAATTTTAAGCATTTTTCAGCTCTTAGGTAGAAGGCTTTGTGATAGGTAGAGCGCTGCTTTATTTGGAGGAATGTTGATTAAGTTCCATAGTGGCAATAAATAAAGGGCCATATTTATAAGTAGAGTTGGGCCGCTCTTGCACCACTCACTATGGTGCAAGCGCGACGCAGGTCCAAAGGCGATTTATGAAGCTACACAAGGCCACCTTGCATGGCCCTGAGTGGCTTCATAAATCGCTGTGTTGTGTTACTCTGGCCTGGGAATACTTTCTATGGGTCTTGCGTGGGTGTTCCCATGCCAGTCGTGGCTCGCGAGTGGGGGAGACACGCGCGGGGTTTCGCGCGTGGGAGATTTAAAAAGAAAACTTGCCTTACTGGGTCCCACACCGCCTCTGCTCCTGGCCGGGTCCTGAGTTTTCCTGCTGCTTTTCTCATCTCCTGCCTCCGACAGGAACAGGAAGCAGGCAGCCTTCCTCCCCTCCACTAAGCCAATCACAATGCTGCAATGGCAGTGTTGTGATTGGTGAGGACAGCGCCCAGCCGGGCACCTATGGGGAGACCATTTGCTCTATGTAGGCTGCATGCAGCCTACATAGAGAAAATGCAGAGTGCACATGACTGGTTTGGTCGACCCCAGAGGGCCGACCAAGCAGTCAGGGCCCCAAGCATCGGGCAAGCCACTCCTCCCCGCCCACCTGACCGCCCCCCAACCAGGCATACCCTTCTGCTTTCTCGCAGCGCGAGAAGCAGAAACATAAAATAGTTTTTAAAATACCAATTTTAAAGCAGTGGGACAATGCTCTCCACCCTAATGGGGGAGCTGCCGCTGCCCCATGCAACTCCCATTTATTTTTGACGCATACCCAAATTTAACAAAAGTGATAGACTTGGGAATGCGTCAAAAAGATACGCCTTTCCAGGAAAGGCGTAATGAGGAGAAATATCTTTATTTCTCCTTGTTACTTCCTCTTTCTCTGTGTACTGCATTCCCAGCTCCCTTAGAAGAAGGAAAAAGCCTCTCCGGATTGGTTTTGTGCAGGAAGATGCTCCTCCCTGCACAAAACCAATCTTGCCGACAACACAGGTGGTGAAAGGGTGCCGGCGTTGGTGCTAGGCCGCCAAACCGGCGTCTGTGCAGTGACAAAGGCAGGAATCCACCATATTCTTTTACATACAATGCATTGCTGCCCCTGCCCCATGGCTGCGTTACTTTGCCATAAATATGTCCCATAGTTTTGAAGGGAACTATGCAGGACACTGTTAGCCCCTGATGGCCTTGTTGCAAGATAAATACCTGTGCACACCAACACTCTTACCTTCTATTTTATTGCACAATAATATGGTTTTCAACCCACCAGCAGTTTCACAACTAAACCAGAACCCAGCAAGGATAAACATCAGCATATCCAATGGTCTCTGTGCCCAATCATAGAAAGCACAGTGTGGAAGAAGACAAGTAGGCCCTCCTGTTTGATAATGCTAGACTCTGTAAAGGGTCTTAGATGAGACCACTCGAATCTGGCATTAGAGACAAGCATCATCATGTGCTTGAGTCCAAGCACACATGCAGTTTCCAGACCAACACCAATAGGACACATCTTCATGCAATAAACAGAGTTTGTGTGTGTAACATATCTATCTAAAAAAGGTTGAGAATCTTGTTCTGATTACATGAAAATAAAAATGAAAAATAATGTTGATAAAATCGTGTGATGGTTGGATTATTGAACATTTGCAATTGTCAGTGCTGGTGCTCGCGAGTAATACTTGGGACCCTCTTTCTAGGGCCTTTTTGAAATTATCACATATATAGGCAGGTAACTTCTGTGTACATTGGTTCTCCATAGTTCCCCTGCTCTACCTGCCTAGTATCTGTTGTCAGGGGTCCCCTTTGTAGTGGTTGTAATATATCTATAAACAGCATTTGAGTGTGCCAGTGTTTACAAGCTTGGTCAGATTAAAAACCAGACCTAGTTGCTTTGCCAATGCTTGCTTTAATCTGTTTTATTTGAGACTGCACTCAACTTTATTGAAGTCTAACCCTTTTGTGCTAAGGTTTTTGTTTATTTTAACTTTTAATACATTTCTCATAGCTACCATGTGGCAAGTGGCACCATGAAAACCAAGCGCGAGCTGTATGCTTCATAATCTGAGTTCTGAGTAAAGTTAAACCGTAAAGAGTCAACAAGTTAAAGGACCTCAGGCAGGGGCCACTCGAACAAACAATTTCACTGCTTGATGCTGTTTCAGTTTACATGTGTATTTGCCCGCAATGCAGCATAATCCACTGAGTGCTGCTTAATTCTTTCTATCTCAAGCTGTTTAAAAGTTGTGAACTTTGCTGCACACTGGTTGCAACACTGTCTCTGAAACACTGCAAAAGTTAACTGGTCACCTTTCAGCTGGAGAGGGCTAGAGATTCAGGCTGTTAAAGAAGTGACAGTATTTCCCAGATAGTGTAAACACTTGCCTTTCAGATGCTGGAAGGCTTTCATCTGCAGAGGGAGACAAAACCCTTTAATATTTAATTGTAATTTAAACCGGGTGGAAATAATGGTTGCATTTTATATCAAGAACATGCTTTGTTTCACTATTCACACATATATTCATGAGGACCTCACATACATTTACTCAAAGCATCAGTTATGTATCATGAGATCATCCAGACTATAAGAGAATCCCAAACTTCGTACATCTTCTTTATGGGATATCCTAGTGACAGACATAAATATTAAATAAGAGAGTACTATACTTGTCTGATGGGCTTTTCCATAATGAAAAGGAGTGCTTCTGGAGGCCTTCAAGTGTAAACAAAGGATAAAACTGATACTGAAGACACGTTTTTGAACATTACTAAGATGTATAGAATAAACCAAAGTGGCCATTTATTACAAGAAGAGTAGATAAACTTGCTCCGGAGGGCAAGATTTAAAAAAAAAATTACTCAGCCTATTTTAGACTGGGAGGTACACAAGGCAATGCTAATAAAATTGCATTTGGTCCTCATGAGACATTATTAATTGCTGATTAATTCAATTTCGAATGTTTGCTGAATGAGCAAAGTGGTCTTTCCTAACCAAATGCATTTTTATAGGCCCTGAATATCTCTTACGTCATTTCTTAAAATGCCAAAATAATGTAGGAATTATAGTACAAAAATTTAGCACAATTTGTGCTTTCTCTTGACAGGTGTTGTAGAACTGGTAACAAGGATCATCGTTGATGACCATTCGCTGAATTTGTGATGTAGATAACAGGTACCAGCCTAATATTTTCTGAAAAGAGGTTTGGGGTACTACTTCTGACGGCTTCTCAATAGTGTGCGTTCCCTAAGTATGGGCGGAAAATCCGTTCCGCTCGTGGATTTTGCGGATTTTCGGTAAATTCGCAATCCACGAGATTCGCGAATTTCCCGCAAAATCCGCAAATCCGCGAGCAGCGGATTTTATGGCTTGCTCGCACTGTTCGCGTGAGTTCGCGGCTTCCCAGTTCAACTTCGCGCCCCGCGAATAAGCGCTAAATTGCAGAAATACGATCTTAGCAAAACTGAAACTACTTACCAGGTTCAAAAGTTCAAGCTCATCATTAGTAGCCATTTCCTGTAGTGCTTCCTGAGGGGCCCCTCCAGAGTTCAGTTGCCTACTTGCAACTATTATGTGACCCTGCTCTGACCCTGAGAATAGTTACACATATGCCACAAAGGTCCTGAATTACAGCTAAGGGAGACAAGCAGGAGCCAGGCTGGAAGTTCAAATCCAGTGACACATTAATCAGCCCCTAATTCATTATTGTCAGTTGGGGCAGGGCAGGTGTTGTAACTAATTTTGCAACAATGAAAGCACTTAGCAAGTGCAAAAGATCACTAATCAGGAAGCACTAAGGAAGCAGGTGCCAGCTAAAAAAATATTCTGTGACACATTAATCAGCCCCAAATTAATTCAGGTCACTTGAGGCAGGGAAGGTGTGCTTTGCTTTGCCACAATAATGTACAGTGGACAACCAGAGGGTGCTGTGATGAAACAGAGGGTGGCATGGGTGAGCCAGAGGGTGGCATGTGGTGACAGAGGGTGGCAGTGATGAAGAAGAGTGTCCCAAACAGGCTGGACACGTAGAAACAACAAGTTCGCAAAACTTGCGACCCGACAGGTAAGTTCGCGTTTGCGAAATTGTACAAAAACCCTCGCGACCTGGCAGAAACCCGCGCGAACACAAAAAAAAAAAATCCGCAAATTCGCGAGAATTCGCGGATTTTGCGGATTGCGAGTTCGCAAATCCACAAAATTCGCGAACGCGAGATTCGCAAAATTCGCCCATGCTTAGCGTTCCCTCAGTCACCACCAGTGACGAAGGTTGGATACCTTGGCCATGACCGGGGACTAAGCCAGTCACCTGCGCCAGCATTGAGCATCTTTCCCTAACATTACACGTGTCATGTACGATAGTGAGTTTAACTGAGAATCAAACCCCCGACCATTGGAGGGCCACAGTTCACACCATATTCCTGTCCAGTAGAGGTCTAGCATTGGGCAGGACTATGGAATGGACAACAAGTCATACTGGCGGAGCTCTACGTCACCAGCAAGAGTCGATTGGAGCAAACCCTGCCCTTTTCAATTTACCCGGAGTCCGATCCTTACGAATTTAGAAATAAGATAATCTTATATAAAAGCCATTGAGGTACATATCTTAAAATAATGATTGGACTAGTTCTTTTTTAGAAGCATCGTGTCACATTGAGAAGTGACATTTGCGTTGTGATTTGCATGACAATTATTTTGAAGATCTGGTTGGTGGATTAGCCTTTAAAGTTTAGCCAAATCCCGGACTAGATAGATCGATAAAGAACTGAAAAGTCAAGGGGAAGGAGGCACCAGGTCTAACTCCAAGACTTATCAGGGGTGTGGCGACTAAACGGATGTATACAAAGAGGAGCAATTTCGATATTCCAGGTTTTCTCAACATATTTGTATAAGTATTAAACCCAATATTCACTGACATCCCACGAACTAGCATATACCATTTTGACATCTGACAACGTCATAGCAAGTGACATCACCAGAAATAACTTCATGGAACCTAGCTAGCAACCATTGACCAATGAACACCATGCATTTTGTATTTTTCTTTCTTTTTTCTCCAATTTTCTATGGGCATTTTAAAAAGAAACAGGGTATATTCAGCATATAATTATCATTGTACACAAGATACAAATAATACATGTGAAGATAATCCAATCAAGAAAAGGGGAGAACAAAGAGCAGTCAAGTAGGTCAGTTACATGTATAGGAGAGCAGTCATCTCAACATATCCTTTGCATATACAAAAAAACACTTAATTGAACAAACCATCCTAAGTAGTTATATTCCTAAAAATATATGGGTTAGCAATGTTAACATTGTCATACATTCAGAAAAGGACCCCAAATACAATCACATTGTTGCAAGTTATCATTTAGTTTATAAATCTTTTCTCGAATTTCGCCACTTTGTACATATCTCCAAGCCAGGATTGAATTGTCGGAAGCACACCTGTCTTCCAAAAACGTAATGAATTGACTTTGGCTCAGTCAAGGACTATGGAAAGCCATTTGTAAGTGTACATGGACATAGGGTTATGTCCGAAATGGTAACTAGGCAAAATATCGAATTCAAAATATAGAATTACCAAAATATCGAAGTCAAAATATAGAATGGACAAAATATCGTATGGACAGAATATAGTAGTGAAAAATATCGAATTGAAGGTAAGTAATTTAACCCATTGCATGCGGCCGCGATTCTGCGCCTGTGCGGCAAAATCGCAAGTGGGCGAGTTTATGATGGCCTCCAGCCATCATCAGCACACGAGCGCCGTAGTGCATGACGGCTGGGGGTCGTCATCAGCATGCAAGGGGTTAGTATCGATTTTCAAAATATAGAAAGTCAAAATATCGAAGTATATAATATAGGTATTAAAATATATCGAATTTTTAATAATATCGAATTTTTTAAACTGTTTTGTATGTTAGTGTTAGGATTCGGGCTAGTCCCCTCTTTGTGACCATGCTTTTACATCACATGACCTGGGATTGGGTTACAAAAACTAGTCCTACCTTTGGCTCAGTGCTCGATATTGCCAGTGTTTGGATTCCCTTCCTGGTTGTTGGTTGCTGAAACGTGCTGAGCAGAGCCTCCTCTCTGCTGCCCTAATCCTCTGTAGTTGTCCCATTCCCTCTCACGGGCTCGTGTAGAGGCTTTTCCCTTTTGTTTCCTTGCCTGCCTTGCTTTTTGACCCGTTTTTTGTGTTACGTGTTGTCTGTCATTAGAGTGTTAGAGGTATCCAGGTAAACCTTCCTTTTGTTGTCTCCCCTTGTCTTTTATGTTCCAGCACCTTTTGTGTACGTTTAGTGAGGGTTCGGGGGCTCCCGTTCTCTACAGCGTGTCTACTACGCTGAAGTGCTGAGGTACGCTGCAAGCGCGAGCGCGTCTCTGTTTGAAGGCGCTTCGCCTCTTTGTGTGCGGTAGTGACGTTTCGGGTCACTCCGCGGCAGTGTTGTTTTGGAAACGCGCTGAGAGTGCAGCGCCACGGGAGGTCTCCCTGCTTGTAGTCCTTCCTTGTTCTTTTCCTCACGGGGTTTTTTCGGTACAGGCTGCATAGTAAAGCCTACCTTTTTCCCCTCATTATTCTTTATTGGTACGAGGACCTTACGCCAAACGGCTCCTTCCCCTGTTGCCCGGTTCCTTAGAGCAGCAACAGGAGTACATGGTGATAGAAGTTACAGTACTCCTTCTCTTTGCAAGGCGGAGCCTGCATGTGCCACAGGTGAGCAGGGTTGTGTGTTTGTTAAAGTGTGGTCACAGGGGGTTGGATATATTGGTGTACAGTATATATGAATGGTATTGTTCTGTCCTACTTATACCTAGGTGCAGAAGTGTAAAGATTACGGAAGCCGGGTCCCGGTACCAACAAGGGTGGAAGACTTGGTGTCTTTTCAACTTACCACCCTCTTTTCAGGTCTACCGGTGCACCCATAGAGTTATTCCTGTGGGTGTCCTGTGGGCTGGGGAAGGGGACTGGTGCATGCTACGTTCCTGCAGTGCTTGGGCTTCGTGGAATCTGACAGAATATCGAGCCCACGTTAATATAGCACTGCCCGGACGAGCATGGATGACGAGGGTGGGGTTACGGGAGGGCCCTCAATGCAGGATATTATGGGGGCGGTACACACCCTACAGGCACAAGTGCAAGAGTTACAACAGGAGAATGTGGGGCTGAAACAGGAGTTAGTGGCGGTAAGGGCTAGAGAACAGTCAGCATAGGGGACCTAGTCCAGTGATCCAGCCGGCCACTTTTCAGTACTCAGCAGCAGCAGGAGCAGGTACTGCAAGCAGCAGTTCACCCATAGCAGTGACAGTTTCCACCCCTGTAACAGTACCCTTAGCCCCCCCAGAGAGATTCTCAGGAGAGAGCGAGAAATTTGGTACTTTTATGAACCAATGCCAGCTTCACTTCATGTGTAAAACAAATGCCTTTCCTGATGATTCCGCAAAGGTTGCGTTCATATTGTCGTATCTGGCTGGCAACGCGGCCCAATGGGCTATCCCACTAGTAGACAACAATGACAGTGTGTTGTATAATTATCGGGCGTTCAAAGAGTTGATGCATAGCCTATTCGCCAAACACGCGTTCATGCAGGCTAGTGACGCAGAATTGTTGAAGTTACGGCAGGGCAGGCAGGACCTGTTGTCTTATATAGCCAACTTCAACCGATTGGTGTCTGAGACGCATTGGCCCACCGAGAAGAGAACATCACTATTCTATCAGGGATTATGCGAGGAGTTGAAGGACATTGTGTCACAGGTGGTGGACGCGCCTGAGGATTGTGCGGCTTTCATCGATTTGGTGGTGAAATTGAATCACAGGGTGACGGAAAGGCGAGGAGAACGTAGTCGGTTGCAGTATTCACGGGGTGGTTACATGAAACCTGAGGCGAAGCCGGCAGGGGAGAGTAAGACCATTCCTGAGCCTATGGAGATTGGTGGAGTACGGGGTCCTTTGACTCCAGAGGAAAAGAAAAGAAGGAGAGAGAAGAATTTGTGTTTGTACTTCAGGCAGGGGGGACACTTTGCACGTGACTGTCCAGTGAAGCCCTCTGGTGTGGGGTTTGGGAAAAAGGTGGCATGCACACAAGTGGAGCAAAAAGCTGATAGGGAAAGAAAGGCACAGTATGAAGTGGTAGGGGCGATAGATCAGGCTCCCAGACATTTTGTGATTACTGCTCACTTGTTGTTATCAGCACAGAACCGAGTCCCGGTGTCGGTATTGCTTGATTCCGGGGCCACTGGGAACTTCATGGACATCTCGATGGCGGACAAGCTGATGGTTCCGTGTCATTTAAAGGAACAACCAGAGCCCGTGAGAGCCATCGATGGGACCGAGTTGACGTCGGGGTGTATCACCCGACAGACGGAACCTCTAGGGTTATTGTGTGATAACGGGCATGTAGAATCCGTGGTCTTTGATTTAATTGACGCACCTTCATTCGGCGTGGTACTGGGAGTCCTGTGGTTACAAACACATAACCCCAGGATCGACTGGGTGCAGAGACTGGTTACATTGGATTCGGTTCACTGTTTAAAGAATTGTTATGTCGTGGCGGCAGAGCAGATTGATCCCTTGTCCTGTGCGGTGACGGAAACGGGTAGGATTCCTCCACAGTATTCCGCCTATAAAGATGTGTTTGATAAAGGATGTGCCCAAGGTCTCCCTCCACACAGGTCTTATGATTGTAAGATCGACCTAATACCAGGGGCCCCTTTACCATGCAGCAGGGTTTATGCTCTCTCTGAACCTGAGGAGGTTCATCTGAAGACATATATAGATGAGATGTTGTCAATGGGGTACATACGTCCTTCGTCCTCGCCTGTGTCATCGGCAATCTTTTTTATACCTAAGAAGGAAGGGTCTTTGAGGGCGTGTGTGGATTATCGCACATTGAACTCTGCCACAGTAAAGAACAGATACCCTCTTCCGCTCATCTCCGTGTTACTGGACCAGCTCCGCAAGGCTACAATCTTCACGAAGTTGGACTTGCGGGGCGCATACCATCTCATAAGGGTTCGGCCAGGGGATGAGTGGAAGACGGCTTTTAAAACTAAGTATGGATTATTTGAATACACCGTAATGCCCTTCGGGTTGTGCAATGCGCCGGCGGCATTTCAATTCTTCATAAATGAAGTTCTTGGTAGATATCTGGACCAAACCGTTATAGTGTATTTGGATGACATCCTCATTTATTCAGAGAAAGGGCTTGATCATACTGAGCATGTGTTGCAAGTATTGCAGACGTTACAGGAACATCAGTTGTACGCTAAGTTGGAGAAGTGTCAGTTTGGAGCTTCTGAAGTGGAGTTCTTGGGGTTTGTCATCTCTGCTGCAGGCATTCGTATGGATCCCAAAAAGATTCGGGCTATTGAGACCTGGCCAGTGCCTACGAATGTGAAACAGATACAGGTGCTTCTTGGATTCGCTAATTTTTATCGGCGATTTATCCTGCATTTCTCTGATATAGTGGCCCCGATGACTCGCCTCTTGAGAAAGGGTGTCCCTTTTGAGTGGACCAGTGAGACTGAAGACGCCTTTCGTATGTTGCTTAAACAATCTGTGTCTGCCCTGGTGTTGGTGCATCCAGATCCTGCCCTGCCGTATTACGTAGAAACAGATGCTTCCTTGTGTGCTGTAGGAGGTGTATTGTCACAAAGAGATGAGGCCACAGGTCATATGCATCCGATTGCGTTCTTTTCCAAAACTTTACTGCCAGCCGAACGCAATTATACGGTGGCAGAGAGAGAACTTCTGGCGGTGAAACTGGCGTTTGAGGAATGGCGGCATTACTTGTGGGGTGCTCGTCACGTGATTACCATCTACACTGACCATAAGAATCTTGAATTCTTTCGTTCAGCCAGGGCATTAACACCACGTCAGATGAGATGGGTTCTATTCTTTAATGAATATGACTTCATTATAACATATAGACCTGCAGCTCAACAGGTGAAATCTGATGCGCTTTCCCGAATACACGTGGAGGCAAGAGATGAAGGTGCTTCATGTACGAGTAGGGCTATGATCGCCAGTGAGAGAATAATAGGGGCAGTGACAGGGGATGATTTTCCTGCTCTAGTGAAAGACCGATTAAGTCAATTGGATCTGGCCCCTTGGTTAGTCCTACCCCAGGTGGTGTTACAAGACGGACTGTTGTATAAGGATGACAGGTTGTTTATTCCCCCTGGGTTGAGGGAAGAGGTGTTGGAGTGGTGTCATTCCTCTGCTCTGGCAGCACATCCAGGAGTGAGAAAGACCAAGGACTTGTGTATGAGGTGGTTTTGGTGGGAGTCCATGTCAAGGGATGTTCAGGGGTATGTCGGTGCATGTCCGGTGTGTGCGACTAGTAAACCTTCGCATTGTAAACCCTCAGGACTGTTACAGCCTTTGCCGGTTCCACCTGGTCCGTGGCATTCTTTGAGCATGGATTTTGTAACCGATCTACCTACCGCCGCAGGCTTCACCGCCGTGTTGGTGGTGGTAGATTTATTCACCAAGATGGCCCACTTCATACCATTTCCCAAACTTCCTACCGCAAAGGAAATGGCGGTGGTGTTCATGTCATCAATTGTGCGTTTACATGGGTTGCCGGAGGTGATTATATCAGATAGAGGGGCACAGTTCGTTTCACACTTTTGGACTGAGTTGTGTGGGGTGTTGAAGACCAGGATCAGTCTGTCCTCGGCGTACCATCCTCAGTCGGATGGTCAGACTGAGCGCACTAATCAGACGATGGAGCAATACTTACGGTGTCTGATTGCGTCCTTGTCTTGTGATTGGGTAACGGCACTTCCCATCGCGGAGTTCGCCTATAACAACAGTGTGCATTCCGCCTTGGGCATGACACCTTTTTATTGTTCCTTGGGATACCATCCGAGGGTGATGGCTATACAGCCCTCGGGACGCGTGCCAGCCATCGACGACGTGTGTAGGCATTTGGGAGACATCTGGGCTTTGGCCAGAAAGAGCCTGTTAGAAGCAAAGGAGGCCATGAAGGTGCAGGCAGACAAACACCGAATCCCTGCCCCAGCTTACAACGTAGGGGATCAAGTATGGCTGTCTTCCCGTAACTTGAGGTTGTCGGGACCTCGTAAGTTGCAGCCTAGGTTTGTGGGCCCATATCCCATTCTCCAGGTTATCAATCCTGTAGCGATGAAGCTTAAGCTACCTCAGGAGTATAGTATACACCCTGTTTTTCATACCTCTCTGCTCAAGCCCTATGTACCGACAGACCAGGTGTTGCCACCCCCTCCCTCGGTCCTGGTAGATGGCCAAGAGGAATTTGAGGTCCAGGCTATTCTTGATTCCAAGCGGGTTCAGGGCCGTCTTTTCTACTTGGTAGATTGGAAGGGGTATGCGAAAGAGAATAGGACATGGGAGCCGGCAGGGGGGGTTCATGCTCCACGGTTGGTTAGGCTATTCCATAGATTACATCCCTCCAAGCCTAGACCGGTGGGGAGGATTGTTGGGGGGGGTACTGTTAGGATTCGGGCTAGTCCCCTCTTTGTGACCATGCTTTTACATCACATGACCTGGGATTGGGTTACAAAAACTAGTCCTACCTTTGGCTCAGTGCTCGATATTGCCAGTGTTTGGATTCCCTTCCTGGTTGTTGGTTGCTGAAACGTGCTGAGCAGAGCCTCCTCTCTGCTGCCCTAATCCTCTGTAGTTGTCCCATTCCCTCTCACGGGCTCGTGTAGAGGCTTTTCCCTTTTGTTTCCTTGCCTGCCTTGCTTTTTGACCCGTTTTTTGTGTTACGTGTTGTCTGTCATTAGAGTGTTAGAGGTATCCAGGTAAACCTTCCTTTTGTTGTCTCCCCTTGTCTTTTATGTTCCAGCACCTTGTGTGTACGTTTAGTGAGGGTTCGGGGGCTCCCGTTCTCTACAGCGTGTCTACTACGCTGAAGTGCTGAGGTACGCTGCAAGCGCGAGCGCGTCTCTGTTTGAAGGCGCTTCGCCTCTTTGTGTGCGGTAGTGACGTTTCGGGTCACTCCGCGGCAGTGTTGTTTTGGAAACGCGCTGAGAGTGCAGCGCCACGGGAGGGCTCCCTGCTTGTAGTCCTTCCTTGTTCTTTTCCTCACGGGGTTTTTTCGGTACAGGCTGCATAGTAAAGCCTACCTTTTTCCCCTCATTATTCTTTATTGGTACGAGGACCTTAAGCCAAACGGCTCCTTCCCCTGCTGCCCGGTTCCTTAGAGCAGCAACAGGAGTACATGGTGATAGAAGTTACAGTACTCCTTCTCTTTGCAAGTCGGAGCCTGCATGTGCCACAGGTGAGCAGGGTTGTGTGTTTGTTAAAGTGTGGTCACAGGGGGTTGGATATATTGGTGCACAGTATATATGAATGGTATTGTTCTGTCCTACTTATATCTAGGTGCAGAAGTGTAAAGATTACGGAAGCCGGGTCCCGGTACCAACAAGGGTGGAAGACTTGGTGTCTTTTCAACTTACCACCCTCTTTTCAGGTCTACCGGTGCACCCATAGAGTTATTCCTGTGGGTGTCCTGTGGGCTGGGGAAGGGGACTGGTGCATGCTACGTTCCTGCAGTGCTTGGGCTTCGTGGAATCTGACAGTTAGTATATGTGCGAAAAGTGCATATTATTTTTGTAATTTATTTTAAGTAATGAATTTTATGTTATTTAATTTTTGCGTAATTTAATTCTGTAGCGGGATGTGGGTTTATAGGGGAATAATATGGGAAGTAATTTAATTATATTAAATTAAATATTAATTTTTAGAAATTACTAATTATTTTTAATTTAATTTTGCATTTTTGTTCTGTAGCGGGTTATGGGTTTATAGGGGAATAGGGTGGGAAGTAATTTAATTGTAATTAATTAAATATTTGTATTCATTTATTGGTGTTAATTTTGAATTAATTGTTAATTAATTTTTAATTGGTAATTCATTTTTATTAATTGATTAATTGATAATTATGTAAATTTTATTAATTTATTTTCTGTAGATGGTTGTGAGTTTATAGGGGAACAGGGTGAGAAGTAGTTTAATTGTAATTAATTAAATATTTTTATTTACTTATTGGTATTCATTTTGAATTCATTGTTAATTAATTTTTAATTGATAATTAGTTTTTATGAATTGATTAATTGATAATTATGTTAATAGTATTAACTTATTTCCTGTAGCAGGTTGTGGGTTTATATGGGAATAGGGTGGGAAGCAATTTAATTGTAATTAATTACATCTTAAAAATATCTTTTGTGTATTGATAATTAATTTCCTGTTAAATAATTACAAATTGGTATTAATTTGTATTATTAATTAGTTTTTGTTATAGAAAATTAATTAGCTGTTAAATAATTATGAATAGGTAATTAATTTTAATAAGTAATATTTATTTATATTTATAATTGATTAATTATCACATAATATTAAATTGGCAATTAATTTTAATTCATGTTTTATTGGTATTGATATTTAATTTATTTTTATTAATATATTAAATCATTACTTTCCCTACTGTTAAACTCACTAGAGTGGCAATAGTAATGTTTACCCCTACGCTATCCAATGCTTTCCCTACTGTTGCACTCTCTGGAGTGGGAATAGTAATTTTTACCCCTAGGCTATCCAACGCTTTCCCTACTGTTGCACTCTCCGGAGTGGGAATAGTAATTTTTACCCGTACGCTACCCAACGCTTTCCCTACTGTTGCACTCTCAGGAGTGGGAATAGTAATTTTTACCCCTACGCTATCCAACGCTTTCCCTACTGTTGCACTCTCTGAAGTGGAAATAGTAATTTTTACCCTCCCGCTATCCAACGCTTTTCCTACTGTTGCACTCTCTGGAGTGGGAATAGTAATTTTTACCCTCCCGCTATCCAACGCTTTCCCTACTGTTGCACTCACTGGAGTGAGAATAGTAATTTTCACCCTCCTGCTATCCAACGCTTTCCGTACTGTTGCACTCACTGGAGTGAGAATAGTAATCTTTACCCTCACACTATCCAACGCCTTCCCTACTGTTGCACTCACTGGAGTGGGAATAGTAATTTTTACTCCTACGCTATCCAACGCTTTCCCTACTGTTGCACTCACTGGAGTGGGAATAGTAATTTTTACCCCTACGCTATTCAACGTGTTCCCTACTGTTGCACTCACAGGAGTGGTAATAGTAAATGTTACCCTCCCGTTATCCTACGGGAAAAATATTGTATATTTTGTATTAATATTATGTTAATATATATGTTTTAAAAATAAAATGGCATGTTTTTATAACTTAAATTAATTATTTAATAATTTTAAGGCTTTTAAAGTATTTTTAAGTATGTTTTAGTTAATTATATTTATTATTTCATTAATTTTAAATTACTTTTAAGACATTTAAAAAAATTCGATATTTCGACTACCTATATTTTTTAAAACAATATTTTTGATTTGATATTTTTGTACTTACCTGTTTGTAGATAGGAATTCGATATTTTTGCATTCTATATTTTTTCTTCGATATTTTGGTAATTCTATATTTGTGTATTCGATATTATGTCAATGATCCGTCTGAAATATGAAGTAACAATCATGCTGTCAAGCAAAGGTTAATGGGAGAGTAATCTTTCAAATATTTTCAATCTGGAACCAAAAAGCACAATTTTTTGTCATTCCCATAGTATATGAACAACACTGGAATACGGTTCCTGGTACCTCTTGCTGACTCAGTCGGTGCTAAGTTTGGCTAAGTATAGCTTAGCAGGTGCCCCGTGCCAGCGATGCAGTATTTTAAAATAACTAAATTTAAGGTGAGATTCTCTGAGCCCTCTACTGTAGTTTTCCAGTGAGGTGTCCCAACCCTTGTCTGATAATTGTTTATTTAGTTATGAAGACCACCACTATCATAGAGAGGAAGATGTGTCCGTAGAGAAAGAATATTCCATTAAGATGGTACAAAGCCCAGAGTCGATTACCCTGAAATTTTTCCATGTGTGCATATATTGTCCAATCGGGGATTGGGAGGTTATGTCCTCACTTTCTGCCATTTTTTATGAAAAGGCACATGTACGCTGATTATATCTATTGAATTGTGAAGAGTGGAGTCCAAATTCTCATTGTAGTTGTGAGAATGACTTTAAAGAGTGTTGTTGCGTGACTATATCATTAACTTGGTTTATTTTAAGTTTAGCCCAAAGGGGCCAATTGAACTCACCTCCCTTATGCACAATATCTGCATTATTCTAGAGAGGAGTATGGGAATGTAAGCGATTATGAGAATTCGGAAGTGTATGTGCTTTCTGCCAAGCTAACTGTGAAGAATAAATGGTGGTATTAGAAGAATTTGTAAATCGCGGATACTTGGTGTAAAAATTGCCATTTCCGTGTCAGATTTGAGTAATGTTTGTTCAAACCTAACCCAAGGGGGAGTGTACTATACGTAGGTAAGATGGAGATTGAGTGAACAAATTGTTGTGCAATCCAATCGTTTTCTAAGTGAAGTAGATGTAAACCTCTTTTCTCTGAAGTCAAATGTAAATTTGAGCCCTTCAGACAAGGTCTATCACCCCCCAAATAAATCGGAAAATGGTAGAGGTCATGGTTTTGAAAAATGAACGTGGGTTAGATAATGGTACCATCCCAAAAATATAATAAATTATAGAGCTTGTGTTCAGTCAGTCAGTATAATAAACTTTATTCGACTTGTAAAATGCCATAAAAGCACACAGAAAGAATCATTTCATAGAATAATAAAACTGCACAGTCATCATTAAAATCTAAAGACAAGTATTAAAACTTCAGAAGCAATATATATATATATAAAACACCCCAAAAAACTCAGGCCATATACATTACAGTGTCCCATATCTGTTTCTGATCCTCAGGGCACAGTGGACATAGTTTGCCACAGCAATGCACAGATCCATATTACCCAATTTTTGCAAGAAGACAAAAGCCTCCCTGTGGGATCTTATCTTAGACGAGCGTAAAAAAACAGGGGTCAGGAAATGATTCCTTGCATAGAAATATAAGCAACAAAAAAGAATAAAGTGCAATGTGCTTTGTGGGGAAATATTGTCACATGGGCATCTTGGCAGTATTGAGCGCCAATCTCCTTTACTAGGAAATACCACTAAAAGATGCAGGCCCGGACTGGCCATAGCGGGCACCGGGCAATCCCCCGGTGTGTCGCAAGGGTGGGGGCCGGTTTGAAGCCCCTGGGGGCCGATTTTGTTACAGGGCCGTTTTTGCAGCATAGCTCCAAAAAATCGGCCCTGCAACAAAATCGGCCGAAAACCGGCCCTAGCAAAGCGCTCGGCGGCACCTCCAATCCCCCCATCCCCCTGAGTGGGGAGGGGGGGGGGGGGCGGCCGAGCACTTTGCCAGGGCCGGTTTTGGTTCCCAGTCCGGCCCTGAAAAGATACAACATATTGAAACAAAATCTTGTAAGATAAAGCCTAAAATAAAATTAGAAGTCAATAAGACATATGACTCACATCTCATTGATGATTTGATTGAAATATAATTAGCGCTAGCACACACTTTATGAAAATTTGACTGCTAGAGTTTACCTTGCCTTTCTTAAAATACCTCTTTCACTTGAAACACAGCCATTGCATTTATATTCTCAGGATTAGACACTCATTCCAGTAAATCTAAATCTGTGGAACTAGATATAATATAGTTTATCCAGGGAACTGCCAAGGCATTATCCAAAGAGAAGCAGTTTTCCAACACATCTCTTGTTAGATATACATCCGTATTTTGCCAAATTCTAAGCCAGAGTAGTAGGGGTTCCAACTTCATTCTATCCCACATGGAAGTCGGACATTCCTCCAATCTATATATATAAAAATGAAAGTATGTCTGTTTGTCCTTTATGCATTACTACACCATTCATCCGATCGCCATGAAACATTGGGAAGTTGTTGAGTACACTCCCGCGAAGGTTTCTGGCAAAAAAAAAAAAATTGTTAAAAATTGTTGAGAACGCTCCCGCGAAGATTTCTGGCAAAAAATATATATATTTTTTTTTTTAATGTGTTCAATATCGGCCACCCAGGGCCCTCATAATCTTTCCAATACTGAACCTTTACAGTTTCCTGTGCGACTCGCTTTTGCAATGACCATCAACAAAGCACAAGGACAATCGCTGCAGGTGTGTAGTCTAGATTTGGAGAGTCCGTGCTTCTCACATGGACAACTGTATGTGGCCAGCTCACGCGTCGGAAAACCTTCTGATTTATTTTTGCACGCACAAGATGGAAAAACAAAAAAAAACGTGTATCCACAAGCACTGGAATAAATAAACAGAATTAAAACAACACTTTAAAATGTTTTCCATATTAAAATGAATACGTTTCAATAAAAATGACACAATGTAAATTGAATGTTATCATAATAACGCGCGACGGGTAAGCTAGTTTTCACATAAAAGAGGGAGTAGATTGAGGGACAGCCAGTAGTCTTCGCAGAAATTTGTTCTCACCCTGCTGCAGTGATCCGGCACCTTTGTACTCCCAGACTCTCGCTCCATAGGTAGCCACAGAGATGCATTTACTTTTATAAATATCAATCATTTCCCAAATCGTCTTGAGCCCCAGCCGCCCAGCAAAAGTAAAAAAACAACTCCACTGCTCTTTGACATTGAATTACCTAGGTATTATGTTGGAGATGACAGGTCAGGTTATGATCCAGGGAAAAGCCTAAATAGATAAAAGTCTTAATTCATAGAATTTAAGACCAAAATAAAATGTCCTTGTATTAACCTATTGGTACCAACACTGAATTCAAAGGACGTGGTTAGTTCAGTTTTGAGGTCCAACCTGTCCTCCTTACAAAATTATAAAAATGCATCTAAGAGAAATTGTAGCCCTTTTGCGGTTCTTGACTTTAAAAATGTGTCATCCACAAACAATAAAACAGGTAAAACACTGGACTTTATTTTAGGCAGATCTTTCCTCACTTTACCCAAGTGATATTCTGGGTCATTAATATAGATAAGAAACCAAAGCGGTGCCATCACACACCCTGATCTAACTCCTTGGAGCAATTGATTTTAGGGAAGCTAATTGTGGAATCCCAATGCATCCTTTGTACCAGTGCTATTAAAGCCCGATCAATTCTCAGCCTAGCCATAAAGTCCCAAAGTTTCACTCTGTTAACCAAGTCAATAGGCACAGGAGAGGTCCATAAATGCAAGGTGAATGGAGCCTCTCCTGGCCTTGATGTATTTGCAGATAATCAACCGTAGGTTTAAAAATTGTTCTTCTTGGCAAAACCCATACTGGACTCTTGACAGAGCCTGATTTCCCTCCAGTTTGGCTGCAAGAACCCTTCCAAGTACCTTGAGGGAGCTATCCAGGTGGGAAATTGGGCGATAACAAGAAGGGGAATTTCTGTTCCGTTTTTTAAAAATGGGGACAACTACCGCTTCTCTCAACATTAGGATAATTTCCCCCTTTATAGAGGCCTCAAAACCTTTGGTTAAAGTAGGAGCACAAAGAGCAACATTATCTTTGAAAAGGTCCAGTGGGACTACGTCGGGTCCTGAAGCCTTTCCAGCAGAGATCGATGGACAGCAGCAGCTACATCCTTAAGATAAATGGATTCACTAAGGGCAGAATGCATCTCTACATTATAAGCTTCTGCAACTCCATTATCTGTATGAAATGCCTTATTTCCTAGATTAAACATGCTTTTGAAATGTGGTACCACAGCTTAAATGGGTATAAGCATGTTCTGTGTCGATTTCTCATACCCAGAGAAAAATGATTGATTAACAACCTACCAAAAAGCTAATAAACATAGCAGAAAGATAATAACACTGCACAATCATCATTAAAATCTAAAAACAAGTCTTAAAACCTCAGAAGCAATATATATATATATAAACCCTAAAAAACTAAGGCCATAATACATTACAATGTCCCATATCTGTTTCTGATCCTTCAATCAATCAATCAGGAGTTTGTTAAAGCGCGACTACTCACCCGTGAGGGTCTCAAGGCGCTAGGGGGGGGGGGAGGGGGGTGCAGGTTCCATTCCATCAAGGAGGGGGTCTGTCAAAGAGCCAGGTTTTGAGGTTTCTTGCGAAGATGGGGAGCGATGTTGTCTGTCTAAGGTGGAGCGGAAGGGCGTTCCATGCTTTGGCCGCAAGGAAGGAGAAGGAGCCTTAGGCCTTAGGGCACAGTGGACATAGTTTGCCACAGCAACGCACTATTTCTCAATCTGGCGGTCTCTTCCAACTCCTCCCAAGCTGCCTTTTTAACTCAGTTCTCGTAGCCTCCAGGTTTGCTTTATAATTCCTCTTTGCACTCAAAATGTCTTCCTCGGACCGCAGAGTATTAGATAGTGCCAATTTCCGCTTCCGATGGGCTAAAGTGCAGGCATGATTAAATCAACTTACGGGTTGGGGACATTTTTGATACTTTATTAAGCCTCAGTCTCGTATCCGCTGAGGAGCATAGGGCATCTAAAATTATTCCAGGGATACCTCCACCAAAGTCAGTGTTAACATAACTTCAATATTCTCCTTATCAGTATTGTCCATAAAGGTCTTATTATTTAATTTGTCCCTATGTATTTTAATGCTCTTTCTGCAGGAGTGGGTTAATTCTCCAACTGCTCCACAGCACCCATCAGGTGCAAGTCAAGGACCAAGGCAAGGGGGTTATGATCACTTATACAAGAGGCGGTTACATCACACTTGTTGGAAACCTGGAATGACAGGTCACCTAGGGTAGCCTGGCCTAGGGTAAGACACAAATACTAGAGGCACATGTGTTAAGGTTGCAAACCACCCAGCAGTAAATCCACGCAATAACACACAAAAATGACACTACACCAAAGTATGGAAAAATATGAGCTGCTTTATAAAAATATTATCTGTTCTCTTATTCTTAGTATTCACAGTTTAGTATTATACATTCTGTCAGGAGAAATAACATTACTCTATGTCTTTGGAAAAACTACAGCTCAGTACATGCAGTTGACATGAAATCAGTAGTAATATTTTCAGCAGTGTTAACTTGCATTAGTAATCAACAACCATAGTACATTTCCTTACATTAGACTCAAAACTTTACTGGCTTTGACTTCTCTACAGTGTCTAAACTTTTACCTCCCTTATCTGTACCTTTAATCACAAAATGAGGGAACACCCAGTGAGAAGTGTAGGAAATATCCAAGTTCTATGTTATCACCAGTAAGCTTTATGGGGAACGTATAACTTCCCTCAAACCATAAGTAATTTCAGCACTCTCTTTGCGGTTCGTTTCCTCAAACTACTCCCCACCTCACAAATCACGATTAAGGAAGAACAACCAATGTCTAAGTTATCTCCTTGCAGGCCTTAGCGCCACCTTCCCCCTTCAGATCAACTCCTTACTTGTGGACGAATGGTCAGGTGAAGCCTTGCAACGCCAGACGGTGGGGGAATTTACCCGGCAGGTCAAAGGCGCCCAGCGCTGGCAAGACTCATCAGCCTCTCGGGCCCCTCTGCTCTCCCCACCCCGCTCGAGCTAGCTCCTTTGTGTGGCGCTCGAGCGGACAAGGGCAGTTATCACAGGACTCCCAAGCCGCTATTAGATTCCACAGGTCTCCCCTCCCGCTCTCGCCAGCTACTGTGTGGCGCTCAAGCAGGGGAGAGAAAATAGAAGAAACCTGCAAGCTGCTGTCGGGCTCCTGACGCTCCTCCTCAGCGTCGGACGGACGAGAACACTACTTCTTCAGACATGCGCGGATCACCCACGCTGGCGCCGCCTCTCACTTGAGCCTCCGGGCACTTCCTCCAGGCCCGCCCTCACTGCGCAACCACCGCGGGGAGACGCCTCTTCCTCTCCCTCACTCGGAAGCGGCCCAGAGACACTACCGCTCGTCGACCTCACGGAGACTCCCACAGCTTCAGATTGGCGTCGCGCACCACGCGCCAACACAGGGGCGGAACAGCCCGACTTCCCTCGGCCTCCGCTCCCTCAGCGACCGCTGCTCTCCTCAGACAGCGCTCAGCCACGAATCCAGCACGGCTCATCAGGCGCTGGTTTGGGGGGTAGACAGGCTCCGCTTCACCCCGCTTCCACCCCTTCCAAGGTTGGCTCCTTCCCACAGCCAGAAATCGTCCACAACAGGTAAGGGTTGACTCTCTGTGGGATTGTGTAACTGTGGGGAAGTCACAGCAACCGGGGGCAGGATTCAGTTGAAGACTGAACAAGGGGGGCCACAATGTTAGCCCTATTCCTTCTCAGCACTTGTTCAATAGAAGCCTCTCACAAGTCTCTCTACTGGGCAGAGGACTGCGCTCCGCAGCACCGCAGACTCCTTCTCCTTCACACACCCCCTCTTTCTAGACTAGAGGTTGGTCAGGCGCCCAGGGTCTCCAGTCATCCACCGCAACAGGGCCAGGACAAATAACCCAAGGGAGGAAGGGTGGTGAATCAGTAAGGCAACCCTCTGACTATCCTACCCCCACCTTTTGCTACAGCCTGTCCTCCAGCTGACTCTCTCTGGTTAGACAAAATGGCTGTCCAGCATTCCGCCTTTTATAGGCTGACCCTCAGGAGTCCAGAAGGGACCAGAAGGTTCTGGAACGCCCTATTCTACCCTATGGGACTGGTTCTGGGTTTGGCAGTTAGGGCAGTTGGTAGCCACCATTTTGTGACTCCAACTATATTCCTGTCAGGACAGGCCTCTAGGCCTGAGGTGAAAAACTATGAGGTGGGGGGAAGAACACCTATCCCCTTGACCAACACCTAGAAAAAGCTAGTGGACACAAAAATTAATAAAGGTATGAGGGGCAAAAAGGGGACAAAATAAATAATAAATTGGAGGGACTACGCAAAAAGCCAGACAGGTCTAACAACACTCCAATATTAATTCTGTAAGATCCAGGGACACAATGACAAAATCAATCTTGCTTCCATGCACAAGATGGAATAGCTGTGCTACAAAATGCATAATAACCAATGACATTAAAATCCTCTAAAGACCAGGTTTCTTGCAATAGGACAATGTCTGTATTGTTAATGACAGAGAGCCATCCAGGATTTGATAACTTAGTGTGAATACCAGCAATGTTCCATGACAGAATTCTTAAACCTCTCTGATCAGCCGTGGAGCTCCTTAAGATGGACATAGATTCCGCTGGAACCTTTAACGGTTCACTCTCAGAAGCCCCACTTGATCAACAATCTGCATTATTTCAGTGGTAGAGCAGGTCTGAGCATTCACATCCGTGCTGGAGCAAAGTCTGTCCAGATCATCCAAAGAGGAAGGAACTTCAAAAGGATTTCGGACTTCAACATTAAAGGGTGATTTATCATATTCATTTTATGATCTGTACCCTACCCCACAGAGAGAGATTCAGAAGTGACCTGCGTTGAAAGTCTCGTTTAATTTTTTCAATTACGGGTTTCAGATTGTCCAGCATCATGTCCTTTAATCTATGATTAATAAATATCCCTAAATATTTTAACTTTGAATGGATCCACTTGAAAGGGAGATTCCTAAGGGAGGCATAAGTAGTAGTGGGAGTTATTGGTAACGCCTCACATTTTGTCCAGTTGATTTTATAGCTGGAAAAATTTGAAAATATTGTCAGTTAAGATAGTGAAGATGTTGCAGATAGTGTTGGTTGTGAAAGTGTCCTGAGAATATCATCAGCAGAGTAAAAGGCTTTATTTCCCCCACAGTGGTTTAAATGCCTTTAATATCAGTATTATTATGTATGGCTGTAGCCAGTGGTTCGAGGGCCAAAATAAACAACAAATGTGATAATGGGCACCCTTGTGTGGTACCACAATAGATTTTAAAATACAGAGATGTGAAGCCCCCACATGTTACAGCTGCTATAGGTGAATAAAACATTCCTTTAGTTAAGGTGATAAACTCTTTGCCAAAACCCATCCTTTCCATAGGGAGGAACAGGTAACCCCACTCTACTCGAATAAAAGCTTCTTCCACATCTGGGGAAAGGACTTTACTTCCGTTTCCCACCTCAGGTGCCCTAAAATGTGAGAAAGAGTGCGGAGGTGATTTGTAAACAAACGTCCCAGTAGACAACCCAACTGAGACGAGTGGCTATGACTTTGGCCAGAATCTTAAAATCCAATTTAATTAATGAGTTTGACCTATAACTAGAGCACTCTGAGGTGTATTTACCTGGTTTTGTGATGACCGTGATACATACCCTTAAAAAGATCAGGTGTTAAATGCGCCGTATGCAATCCTTTGTTAAAGAGTGATTCTAAAATTGGATGGGTATAATTTTTGGTAATTCTGTAAAATTCAATGGGGAATCCATCTTCCCCTGGTGCTTTACCTATGGCGATACAATCAATTGCCTTAACTAACTCGTTGATGGTGATTTCGCCCTCCAATTTGTCTTTCTGCTCTAATGTAGGTTTGGGGGTATTGAGTTTGGAGAAGAAGTCATCTTATTTCATCTGATCTGAACAGTTTATGAACGTGTAAAGTGTTTCATAGTATTTCTGAAATTGGGAAAGAATCTCTGAAGGTAGAATAACCAAGTCGCCATTATTATTTCTAATAGCTGGGATTGTTCTAGAAGATTCTTGCTGGCGAAGTTGATGAGTCAGGAGTCGCCCAGCCTTTTCCCCTTGTTCATTGTGGCACTGACATATGCAAGATAGACACTTCTCCCCATGTGGTGTATAAGGGTTGTTGAGAGCAAATTTCACAGAAAGTAGCTTCCTCAACGTGTATGGGGTTTGCATTTGAGAATAATTAAATGTAAGATTTGTGATTTCATTCTCTAAGTATATTTTAGAGATACTTGCTTGTTTTTTTGCAATTGCTAATATCCCTTAATTTGATTTATAATTTTATGTAACGCCTGAATGCCCAGAGGCATCTTGACACTGCTGCTATTCTAAATGAGAGGGGGAAGGTGAGACAAAAATACAGCAACTCTTATTGACTAAAAAGGCAAGCCTTCAGGGATTTTCAAAATGACAGGAGGTGTGGGATTTCCCTTAGATTTCCCTTAGATTTGTTGGGAAAGAGTTCCATAGTCTTGCAGCCCTCAGGACAAAACTCCTACCTCCCCATTAAGCTCATTTGACCTTAGGTAATACTAGGAGTTTTGCATCTGAGTGTCCTAGGACGGGTGTACCAGACACATTTCTCACGAAGGTAGTAAGAACCAATATTGTGCAGTGCCTTAAAAGCAATACAGAGCACCTTAAGCTCCATCCTCCTTGCCACTGGAAGCCAGTGCAGCTTGATCAAGGTCTGTGATGCTGATTGACATTTTGGAATTCTGGTAAGAAGCTGAGCAGAGGCATTCCCCAGCATCTGGAGTTTTAGGAGGGATTTCTTTCCAGATGTTTATGAAAAGGGCGTTCCCGGGATCCTGTTTAGCTAGGACTAAAGTTGTAACTACATTTTTTTTGAAGGTCCAAGGGGATAAAAGGAAAGATCCCTCATAATCAAACACAGCTTTTTCGGCTCCCCATAACTTGTGAGCATTATCCTTCAGAAATTGCTCAACATAAAATCATAGTTGGTGCTTTTCCTGTGGAGTTTTCTATGAAGTCGGGTTCAACTTCAAATGAGACTTCGGGATTGTGTGAGTCCTAGATCCATCTAAATATCTATATGATCATGGTCAGATGTGCTACAGGGGATGTTATTTATATTTAATACTAAATGTAAACCAGAAGGGGGAACCAAAAAGTAGTTGATTCTCATACGTACCACGTGTGAGCATCAGGTGAAAGTCGTCTCTCTCATTACGGTTTAACAGCCTCCAGGGTTCTTGTAATGCACGATCTTTAGTAAAATCCATAAGGATGTGTCAGTCTTTTTTGTGATGTGTTTCAGATTGACCTGATCTGTCAATGAACAGATCAATGCTACTGTTACAATCTCTCCCGATTATAACTCAGGAGAATCCAAAAGATGTTAGTAGCCAACCAAGTTGCGATATAAAGACAGTTTTAGAGTCCCTAGGAGTATATTTAGAACCTACTATTA
Organism: Lissotriton vulgaris; assembly: GCF_964263255.1. Taxonomy (NCBI): domain Eukaryota; kingdom Metazoa; phylum Chordata; class Amphibia; order Caudata; family Salamandridae; genus Lissotriton; species Lissotriton vulgaris. The sequence goes on along the minus strand of NC_141700.1, from coordinate 79,046,124 downwards.
AAAAGGTGTTGCATATGTGAAGTTTAACTAAGATGTATCTTCCATCAGTATCTTTCCATTTTTGCAATATGTTGTAGGGCAGGTACTTATTAAAATGAATGGCTGCTCCACATTTTCTTTTTGGGGATGACTCCTTGTATTGCGTATTGGTTGTGATACTCGCATGTTTGCCCTATTCCACCCAATCTCATTTAAATGTTTCACTTTCCTGTGGGTTAAGGTGGATTTCTTACAACAGTGCAATATTGGGTTTGTTTTTTTCCTTTTGATAAAATGCATGAAACCAGTTACATTCAAAGCGGCAACTTTACACGGTTTCGTGTATGTTGATTGTATGAAGTTGATAAAAGTATTACATTTAGATGGTAGAATGAAAGTATGTATAACCTTTGAATGCAAGAAGAAAGTACATAATGGGCATAGTGACTAAGGTTATGTGATAGAGTCTTGATTGTACTATGGGTTATTATGTATGGTCATCTCTGGATGTAAAGTAGTTCAATAGAGAGATACTGAGTAGTACTATTGTTCTGGTAGTTATGGGAAAAATGGGTATAAGTACAATGTTCTAGTCATGTGTCCAACACAAAGTGTTTGGACAATGTTGTACATTGTACCTTTAACTTTCAGCTGGGGGAGATCGTATGAGACGATGTGGGATTAGGAAAAATCAAGGCCGCCAGTCCTAAGAGATATAAATAACAATGTCCCGTATCCACATTGAATATTGATTGTGAAAGATAGAATCATAATAGTGAGATAATAATGGCAAACATTAACTTGCTAAGTCATGTCAAAGCAAGCATGAAAGGAAAAGATCGTATTAATAATATATATATCAAAATACTGCATTAAAAGTCTATTCATAATAGTGCAGGAAAAGGTAGAGAAACAAAAGGAAAAAGAAAAATAATGTAAATAATTCATTACAAATCTTTATAATATGATAATCAGGTTCCACGAGTGTCCCTTAATTAAGTTTTCAAAGGTGATCTAGATTTTTCTCTCGTTGTCGATAATTTCCAAACTTTATGTTTGCTGCCATGGGATCAATACTGAGTCAGTTTCCCATCTGCCCCATTCATACAGCTCTGAAGCAATATTAATGTTACTGCTTCATTCGTGCGTGGCAGGCAGGGGAGTATCCTTATATTTCATTGCCAATTCTGAGCTGCCCAAGTCATTCAATAAAGCTTTCAGTTCTTATGGGTCGAGATATTCCTTCTTTTTTTCTTGAAAGGTTATGAGCATTGTGGCTGGTTCCAGCAGTCCATATTTGATTTCTCTCTTCTTTATTCTAGGTTGTAGTGCTAGGAATTGCTTTCTCTTGAGGTTTGTTAGAACAGAAATGTCTGCGGTGATGATAATCTGGCTTTTGTCGTAGAAGTATGGGCCGTGTTTTCTTGCTTCTGTGATGCTTTGTTGTAACCATTGGTGGTGCACGCCAGGATGTGGCAGGGCTTTTGAGTATGAGTAGTGTTACGTGAGCACACTGAAATTCAAGGTAGTGTGAAAAAGTGATCGCCATCAGTGTAGGAATCAGATTAGTGAGAAATTGAAAAATATCGCCCTTCTCGAGTTGTTCTGTCATTCAGCTAATTCTGATACTGTCTCTTCTGCTTTGATCTTCCAAATCAATAGTTTTAATGTTTTTTGTTGGAGATACCAGATGTCATGGCTGTGTTTGCGGAGCTTGTCATGTTTCGATTCAACTTCTGGAACACATTCGTCCATAAGTTGCATGCATGATTGGAATTGGTTGGCTTCTCTCCTTAGAGTATGCATTTCCAGAGTAGTTGCAGAAACAGCATTATTTACCGAAGTGATTTAATTTTTAATATCCAAAAGTTCTTTGGGTAGAGTGCCCACAGCTGACAGGGAGTTTGTTTGCCATAGCAGATGAGGGCTCCTTGTCATTGGGGTTGGTTAAAACGGCGTGAAAGTATCACAAGATTTGGCATTCTTTAACTTCGACATAGAGAGAGCGACAGGAGGAGAAGAAAGAAAAATTAAATAAAATAAAAACCTATAGGAAACATATATTTCGCTCTTCTTTTCTCTCTATTCCCCTTTCCCCTCCTATCTTCCCCTATCGCTTATTGGCGGTTGTGCCAGACACTTTAAAATCAATTAAGTTGATAATTAGCTCTGTGAAATAGGCCCAGTCTGAGATGGTAGCTGTTGAGGGTTAGATTAGTTTAGTGTTAATGCCCTGTTTGAAATAGCTGCCATTATCAAGAGGACATTTTGTTGCTTATTATCCTGATCACCAACCTCATGGAGGAATAGAAGAGAGAGAGAAAAGTCAGTCATTAAGGAAACATCCCAGGTGCTGTACCTTCTTATAGTCCTTTAATGGTATGACCAAAAAGGTGGATATGCGATAAAACAGCTGATCCCCATGTCTATTAAGGATGTGCCTCGAATCGATCCATGTGGTGTGATGTGGCTCATTGGTTAGAGGCGGCAGACCCGGAAGCAGAGGGCGGCCCGGGACCAGGGTTCAATTCCCGATGCGGCAGGGTCGTGAACCAGGGTCAGCGGAATTGATAATTCTCGCCTGGGTGCCTACTCTAACCAGGGATCACACTCGGCAACTCTGGGCAATAGCTTGCCTCATCTCCACAACGGCCCCCCACCAACGCTGGGGATGCCTGGTTTCACCTTGGAGATACCCAGGAGGGAACATCTCACAGGGAAAGCCAGGATTGGTTCCCCAGCCAGGACGCCTCCGGGTAGCAGTGTGCTTTACAAGACACACACATTTACATGTTAAAAAAAATAGTTTTTTAAATATGTCCGACTTGTCGACTGTTAGTTGTTTATTTGCTGCCCAGAAGGTTTCAGGAGCCAAGAAGTGAAGATGCGCTTTCTCCCATACAAACAGGACAGGCATTTACCAAAATGGGCATACACGCCGTATGCAGGGACCCCAAGAAACAGATTGGCGGGCTGCACCTCCCCAGGACAGCCAGCCGAGTCAGAAATGAATACGATGGGTACAGACCGACTTCTGATCTTCGATTCCATCGGGTTTTCAAGAGTCGGCTAGGGCCTTGCCATCCTCCCCAGAGCTCCAGCAATGAGCCGCCATTCGCTGCTCGGCTCCCACGGCATACATCTTAAAAATAAATAATAAACGCAAATTAAAGTTGCATGCACCTCATCACATTATTTTTTATCTCATTCTCTATAACATGTAGTAATGAATAAAAGCTTTAAATAAATAAGATGTTATTGAAAATAATATCTTTTGGCTGCACTTTCAAAATACATTCCACAACATATTAAAAGGAAATAGTTATCTTCTCCCCAAAAACGCTGTGTGTTTTGTATCTTTTTTTTAATGAAGTAATTTTATAAGTTACATTGAAATGGAAACTGATAGTAATAAATCATTTGAGAGGGAATGCACTAAATCACTGAGTATTGTAAATGACTGTTTATGATGTGGTGTCAAAATTGTACTCAAATTTATGTCTGACATAAATATTTTATCATAAATATTGTTTAGAAAAGAAGTGCCCCATTGGAGTTAATAATAGAAAATATACACCAAATGGACGATAATTTTGTAAACGATATTTTCCAACATAGTTCAGCTGCGGCCCGTGCAGGTAAGAGCGGTGGGGCCGGGATTGGGTGGTGAGGGGGGGAGGTGGGGGGGGGGGGTTTGAGGAACGATGACAAGGGAAAATTAAATAAATAAATAAATAAATAATTTTTCCTCTTCATCGTCTATATGATTCTCCCCCCCACCTGGGTACCACCACCCCACCGCTCTCACATGCACAGGCCGCAGCTGGCATTGTCTTCACATCTCTGAGCCTGGTACAGACACTGGTGTCTTCAGGTTGAAAAAAAAACAAAGAGTACGATTGACAATGATGACAAACCCGAATGGACAAAGAGTGGACAGACCCCACTTGAGGCTCCCAGCATCTCTTACAAAGGCAGCTGTCCTAGCACTGTGGTGACAGTCACAAAGTAGCTGATCGATATAAGGTATGGACTTATATCCTTTATCATGATGTATGCAACTTATAATTCACCTGTATGTTGTATTTGTGGATTTAAAATGGCCTTTGACTCGATAGATCGCACCAAACTTTGGCTAGCCTTGAGTGAACTAGGACTCCCATCATATATACTGAATATCCTGATCTGTCTATATTATGATACATACGCAAAGGTCAGGTGGAACTCTGATGGCGGTCTTTCGAAAGACATACCAGGTTCGGAAAGGTGTATGCCATGGCTGTGTCCTTTGCGCCAACATTATAAAAAAAACAAATTCATCCTCTACATTAATGGCCTAATAGGAGAGTTGTATAACTATGGTGGTGACCCCACCGAAATCAGCAGGCAGTGTAGTGCCAATGCTGCTTTTCGCAGACGACACATTACTTATTGCTAGAACACCTAAAGGGATCCAGAACCTCCTGAATACATTTGATAAAGCATGCAAGGTGAGGGGAATAGAAATAAAATGCTCCAAGACTAAATATATGACTTTTAATCCCTATAAATCGCACAAGGGTAAACTCATGCTGGGCAAGCAACCCCTTGAGCAGGTCAAGTCTTACGAATACTTGGGAGTATGTATTAGCGACAGGTCGGCCTGGACATCACAAATTAAGAAGAGCACTCTGACCCTCCAGCATGCCAACTGTGCAATAGTTTGGAGGGCCAGGCCGCCTCCGTACTGGCCGATTTCGCCTATGCTAGAACTTCACAGGGCAAAAGACCTCGGAGCAGCCCTTTATGGGGCTGAGCTAATGGGGGTTGGAAAGTCTGAAGGACCTAGCCCTTGCTGTAAACAAATTCATTAGAGCAATCATGAACTTGCCTGTGAATACTCCTCTACTGACGCTAAGACTTGATCTTGGTTTAAAACCTATAGACCACTTTGCTATCCTTAGGGCACTCCTGTTCTGGATTGGGATATGGACTAGTAACACTCAGGCTCAGGTGAAGGAGGCCCTGGAAGAGTTAATCGGTCTGCATAAAGCAAAACAGGTCGCATTAAGGGGCTCAATAAGATCTAGGAGTGTTTTTTAAAATTAGGGCTGGGGTGTATCTGGGAGGAGTCAGGGTCCATTTCAAATTAATGGTGCCCCTTCTCAAAAAAAGGTACTGGACTCATAAGGTCTAGAATGTACTGCACATGGCACTTTAACTGCGAGTCTTTTTTAATTTTAAAGGAGGGTTTGGCTATGAAGTATTTCTGGATGACATCAAACCCCCCCCCCCCCCCCCCCCCCCCCCGCCCAGGCAAGAGCTCTGCATATCCAATTCAGTTACGGAACTCTCCCCTTAAACGCAAGGCGAAACACCTGGGAAAATGCGTCTGTGACATCATTGTGCCCTACATGTCACACTCTTCCTGAGGCTCTTGGCCATTTTCTTTTTGTTGTCCCTCCTATGTTGATCTTAGGGAAACCTGGATAACTCCAGTCTGTTGCTTATTATCTTTTACTCGTCCCAGTGATGCTCTACGTGTTTTTCTGTCAGACACCACAAGGTGGCTCGTATTTGCAATCTCAAGATTTTTGCTCTTTGCTTGGTGGAAATGGTAAGAAATGATTAAAATTGCCTCTGAGAATTTAACTTGTTAATATATCTCAACCGTGCTCCAGGGAACGGTTTCATGTTTTTTATATTCATTTTGGAAGAGGTGAAAGTCTGTTTTATTACACGTTTTTATTTAATGAATTATTGAATTGTAATTTAAACAGTTTTTATGCTTGTGAACTGTTTTTACGATGTAAATGATCATATTTTTGATTGAATAAAGAATATATATATAATTCAAATAGAACACCATAAAGTGATGAGATTTACAGATTCAAGAATTTTTAGCCTTATTAGAACATTTGAATGTTAAGAGAACCATTGATGAGAAGGAAGTAGCTCCGGGCTTATAATGGCTGGTAGATGCCACTTTTTGCTCTTTTTAATTTATAACATTCTACCCTTAGTCAGTGAATGTTTTAATAGCCTTATAACCTTTCTGCCTCAGCCTTTAACAGTTGTTAAAGGCCCTCTCCCTCGTTATAGGCCCTCGTCACAGGGCTTTTAACAACCGGTATAGCCCTCAGCAGTAGGCTATAATGTTATAATAAAGCCCAAATGTCCTCTCTGTTCCTAGCCAGAAAACCAGAAAAAGTAATTTACGTCTGCACTTTACAGCAGGAACTCTTTGACCTTTTCGACCACAAGGTGTTAAGATCTGCCCTCGGGTCGCTGCCCAGCCGCTCGACCACTGTTTCAGTTAACCAGACTACCTCGCTGCACACTGATTTTCAAGTGTTAAAGAATAGTTACATACATCCTGGATGTGGCTTCAATTACAAATACAGAATGTTAACAATGCATGTGTCTCAAATAGATAGGTTATATTAGGAACCACTAGGTGGCAGTGTGAATCCATTTATATTGCTTTTACAAAAATGTGTGTCGCATGCTTTAGCTGCACAGCGAAAGACGGCCTAGACATAAGGACAATTTTGTTGGTAAATTAGACCAGAGGTCTACTCTTCAAACATTTTTTCTTTGAGTCCCCCCCTAAGCAAAATGCTTTCAAATTGCTGAGGGCCCTTTCAAAACTTTATGACAAGGATTGGAGCGAGGGAGGGCTGAGAGTAGGTGGCTGGGCTTGTGAAATAATTTCAGGGGTAAATTTTCTGCATTTTATACGCCACACTAACAGTGAGATTAATCAAAGAGTAAATGCATCAAACAAAAATAGATATAGAGTCTTTTTTAAAACACCGCTCCCCATAATTGTGGTGTTGTGAGCCCCTCACACTCCTGGGCCCCAATGTAGCTGCACCTGCTACAAAATGATAGCTGCAGCCCCCTAAGGAGCCAGCTGTCACCTTTGCCTCTTACACCTTGACTGATCTTTACTCCAACCTTGAAACAGGCTCTCTGACCCGTTTAGGAAAAAATGTGCTCCTACTTGTTGACCCCCTCTGCAGCAAGCGAGCCTCGGCTCCAAAGCTACCAACGAACAGGAGCCCACATACCCCTTTCTTAAAGTAAGACAGTCAGAATTGTGATGCAGTGGTGCTGTTATGTTCCATATAGGTACCCCAATACAGGCTCAGGTAGTCACCTAACCTTTCACCTATATTCTCCCGTACCATTACACCACATATCGATTCTTAGTACTGACCTTTTACCTAGTTACGGTAATATCCAAAGATGATATGGGGTTTTCTCCGAAAGCTTAGGCCTCATTCATTATGCATGAGGATTCTTGGAATCACAGCAAGACAGCAGGCCTACCATCTCCTGCATGAAAAGTATGTATAAGGGTCATTCCTTCCGTCATCTTAAGTCCGACATGACACAGCAAGGTATATCCCCAGGGGGTGCCACTTTGGGTATATAGACATCATCTTCTGCTGAAATACTCAGCAGAGAAAAGGACTTCCATGCCAACACACTGCGCGGAGACGCTGAGGCTCCTGCATGCAGACACTCCAGTTTGCAGTGGTCTGACATCCCTTGTGGGGTGTCAATCTCGAGACCAAGATGGGGTCCTACAGTCTCTCACTTCAGGTAATGGGATTGACTTTGTCCTAGAGAGATTCTTGGCTTTTACACCCACATACATGCTAGGTACACTTAGGTACATCTAGCTAGGATCGCATCGTAGGATTACGCATTTTTACTGTCATGTATTTTATATACTTACCTGTATTCATTGTTTTAGCACGATGGTAGAAATCTACCATCCTTTTACTCTGTTCAATGGCGTAGCTAGGGGGGGGAGGGGGGCGCTCCGCCCCGGGCAGCACCATTTATGAGGCGGCCACGGCCGCGGCACTGCAGGCCTGTTGCGGCCGTGGCGGCCCTTATAATTTATTTGGGATTGGGAACGAACGAACAAAGTGTCCCCACTCCCCAAATAAATGATAAAGGCGGCCGGCCCGTGGCCGCAACGGGCCTCCAGTGCCGCGGCCGGGCCCAGTAGACAGTACAAGTGCAAAGCCGGCCCTGCTCCAGCCTGCACTCCGACCTTCTGCTTTCGTTAACAGCAGGCTGCACATGACAGTGCACACAAACGCGGGACTTCCTTTTTGGCAATTTAATTGAAAGCACCGGAGCGTCCGCCTGCAACAACAGTGCTTTCAATTAAATTGCCATTGCCGAAAACTAAGTCCCACGTTGTGCACTGTCCAGCCTGCAGTTACCGACAGCAGGTCAGGAGTGCAGGCTGCAATGCGGCTTAAGTCTCACTCCCGCCGCGTTAGTGTGTCCACACCTATAGAGCAGGCTTGCCTCGGTTTGGAGATTTGCAGAATCCATCAGACATCCAAAGAGGGAAGGCTGGGAGAGGGGCCTGCTGCTTTACTCACAGGAATACAGACACCATTTTTAGGGCTCGGCCTTCGTCAAACCTGCGTCAGCAGGGGAGGCGGAGCTTCGAGCTCCTAATGTTAAAGAAAAAAAAAGGTATCTCTAGCGCCCTGGCCAGACACATTCCTTAGTGTTTTATGGCATCTGCCTAGTGATTCGTCTTCGCTGTGCTGTCTATTTAGTAGCCTTGACGTGATAGGCTATATTGACTTTTCGTCCGTCATTGATGTTAGTTTCATGGCATATTCTGTGCGCGAACGAGCACGCAGAGTGATTAATCTTAATTAGGAGCTGTCAGAGTGCCTGTGTAATGTAATCCAGATGATGCGAGCGCGTTCACAGCGGTGAGCGCGTTCAATGTAAAATGACGAGAGGCAGCAGGCGAGGCTCACAGAAGATGACTCATACATGCTCGTCCACACTGTAGTTCTTGTGTTTCCTGAATACTCTAATTTCCAAAGGGCGCCATTTCCTTCTTTTCCTCGCACGCTGCGCTGCACGATTTTTGTCTGTGGTTTAAAAAACGGGGTTTAAAGGCGTTTTATTATAAAACATTTGGATTCTGGTTCTGTAAGCTTTGTTTTCCGAATTCTAATAAGTGCTGACATGCAGACTACTGGTTGAATAAATGATGAGGGTTAAAAGTGACCTTCGTGACACGTGCTGTCGAGCCTGACTCGCAGAGTTAACATGCAGTCATCATTATTGTAAAGTTTGTGGAAAAAACGTGAATACGCAATAATCATGGAAAACAGAGCCTTCCCGCGGTTACAATGGGAATTCACAAATGTGTTGTGTGTCTCATGTAATGCCAATGGCTATTTCATTAGGAAAAATTAGACTCATTGATACATGCACCACCACCACAAGTACTAACAGTACCACGACCACCAGTACTACCACTAACACCACCACCAGTACTACCAGTACCACCACCACCAGTACTACCACTACCAGTACTACCATTACCATTACCACTACCACCACCACCAGTACCACCAACACCAGTACTACCACCACCCCCAGTACTACCAGTACTACAGCCACCAGTACTACAACTACCACCACCACCAGTACTAACAGTACCACGACCACCAGTACTACCACTACCAGTACTACCAATACCAGTACCACTACCACCACCAGTACCACCACCACCAGTACCACCACCACCAGTACCACCACCACCAGTACCACCACCACCAGTACTACCACCTCCAGTACTACCACTACTACCACTACCAGTACCACCACCACCACCAGTACTTCCAGTACTACCACCATCAGTGCTACCATTACTACCACTACTACAGCCACCAGTACTACCACTACTACAGCCACCAGTACTACCACTACCACCACCACCAGTACTACCACTACCACGACCACCAGTACTACCACTACCAGTACTACCAATACCAGTACCACTACCACCACCAGTACTACCATCACCAGTACCACCACCACCAGTACTACCACTACCAGTACTACGGGCAGCAGTACCACCACCACTAGCAGTACCACTACCGGTACCACCACCAGTACTACCACTACCAGTACCACCACCACTAGTACCACCACTACCAGTACTACCACCAGCAGTACTACCACCAACAGTACTACCACTACCAGTACCACCACCACCAGTACTACCACTACTACAGCCACCAGTACTACCACCACCACCAGTACTACCAGTACCACCACCACCAGTACTACCACTACCAGTACTACCACTACCAGTACTACCACTACTAGCAGTACCACAACCACCACCACTACTACCAGACTAGCGATGACAGCGCATATCTACAGGATAGCAATGACAGCGCATATCTACAGGCTAGTGAAGCCAATGCATATCTACAGGCTAGCGATGACCGTGCATATCTACAGGCTAGTGAAGCCAATGCATATCTACAGGCTTGCGATGACAGTGCATATCTACAGGCTAGCGATGACAGTGCATATCTACAGGCTAGCGATGACAGAGCATATCTACAGGCTAGCGAGGACAGTGCATATCTACAGGCTAGCGATGACAGTGCATATCTACAGGCTAGCGATGATAATGCATATCTACAGGCTAGCGACGACAGCGCATATCTACAGGATAGCAATGACAGCGCATATCTATAGGCTAGCGATGACAGAGCATATCTACAGGCTAGCGATGACAGTGCATATCTACAGGCTAGCGATGACAGAGCATATCTACAGGCTAGCGATGACAGTGCATATCTACAGGATAGCAATGACAGCGCATATCTACAGGCTAGTGTAGCCAATGCATATCTACAGGCTAGCGATGACAGTGCATATCTACAGGCTAGTGAAGCCAATGCATATCTACAGGTTAGCGATGACAGTGCATATCTACAGGGTAGCGATGACAGAGCATATCTACAGGCTAGCGATGACAGTGCATATCTACAGGCTAGTGAAGCCAATGCATATCTACAGGCTAGTGAAGCCATAGCAATGACAGTGCATATCTACAGGCTAGCGATGACGGTGCATATCTACAGGCTAGTGAAGCCAATGCATATCTACAGGCTAGTGAAGCCAATGCATATCTACAGGCTAGCGATGACAGTGCATATCTACAGGCTAGCGATGACAGTGCATATCTACAGGCTAGCGATGATAATGCATATCTACAGGCTAGCGACGACAGCGCATATCTACAGGATAGCAATGACAGCGCATATCTACAGGCTAGCGATGACAGAGCATATCTACAGGCTAGCGATGGCAGTGCATATCTACAGGCTAGTGAAGCCAATGCATATCTACAGGCTAGCGATGACAGTGCATATCTACAGGCTAGCGATGACAGAGCATATCTACAGGATAGCGATGACAGAGCATATCTACAGGCTAGCGATGACAGAGCATATCTACAGGCTAGCGATGACAGTGCATATCTACAGGCTAGTGAAGCCAATGCATATCTACAGGCTAGCGATGACAGTGCATATCTACAGGCTAGTGATGACAGAGCATATCTACAGGCTAGCGATGACAGAGCATATCTACAGGCTAGCGATGACAGTGCATATCTACAGGCTAGCGATGACAGTGCATATCTACAGGATAGCAATGACAGCGCATATCTACAGGCTAGCGATGACAGAGCATATCTACAGGCTAGCGATGACAGAGCATATCTACAGGCTAGCGATGACAGTGCATATCTACAGGCTAGTGAAGCCAATGCATATCTACAGGCTAGCGATGACAGTGCATATCTACAGGCTAGCGATGACAGAGCATATCTACAGGCTAGCGAAGACAGTGCATATCTACAGGATAGCAATGGCAATGCATATCTACAGGCTAGCGACGACAGCGCATATCTACAGGATAGCAATGACAGCGCATATCTACAGGCTAGCGATGACTGAGCATATCTACAGGCTAGCGATGACAGTGCATATCTACAGGCTAGTGAAGCCAATGCATATCTACAGGCTAGCGATGACAGTGCATATCTACAGGCTAGCGATGACAGAGCATATCTACAGGCTAGCGAAGACAGTGCATATCTACAGGATAGCAATGACAATGCATATCTACAGGCTAGCGACGACAGCGCATATCTACAGGATAGCAATGACAGCGCATATCTACAGGCTAGCGATGACAGAGCATATCTACAGGCTAGCGATGGCAGTGCATATCTACAGGCTAGTGAAGCCAATGCATATCTACAGGCTAGCGATGACAGTGCATATCTACAGAGCATATCTACAGGCTAGCGATGACAGAGCATATCTACAGGGTAGCGATGACAGAGCATATCTACAGGCTAGCGATGACAGTGCATATCTACATGCTAGTGAAGCCAATGCATATCTACAGGCTAGCGATGACAGTGCATATCTACAGGCTAGTGATGACAGAGCATATCTACAGGCTAGCGATGACAGAGCATATCTACAGGCTAGCAATGACAGTGCATATCTACAGGCTAGCGATGACAGTGCATATCTACAGGATAGCAATGACAGCGCATATCTACAGGCTAGCGATGACAGAGCATATCTACAGGCTAGCGATGACAGTGCATATCTACAGGCTAGTGAAGCCAATGCATATCTACAGGCTAGCGATGACAGTGCATATCTACAGGCTTGCGATGACAGTGCATATCTACAGGCTAGCGATGACAGTGCATATCTACAGGCTAGCGATGATAATGCATATCTACAGGCTAGCGATGACAGCGCATATCTACAGGATAGCAATGACAGCGCATATCTACAGGCTAGTGAAGCCAATGCATATCTACAGGCTAGCGATGACAGTGCATATCTACAGGCTAGTGAAGCCAATGCATATCTACAGGCTTGCGATGACAGTGCATATCTACAGGCTAGCGATGACAGTGCATATCTACAGGCTAGCGATGACAGAGCATATCTACAGGCTAGCAATGACAGTGCATATCTACAGGCTAGCGATGATAATGCATATCTACAGGCTAGCGACGACAGCGCATATCTACAGGATAGCAATGACAGTGCATATCTACAGACTAGCGATGACAGAGCATATCTACAGGCTAGTGATGACAGTGCATATCTACAGGCTAGTGAAGCCAATGCATATCTACAGGCTAGCGATGACAGTGCATATCTACAGGCTAGCGATGACAGAGCATATCTACAGGCTAGTGAAGCCAATGCATATCTACAGGCTAGCGATGACAGTGCATATCTACAGGCTAGTGAAGCCAATGCATATCTACAGGCTAGCGATGACAGTGCATATCTACAGGCTAGCGATGACAGAGCATATCTACAGGCTAGCGATGACAGTGCATATCTACAGGCTAGCGATGACGGTGCATATCTACAGGCTAGTGAAGCCAATGCATATCTACAGGCTAGCGATGACAGTGCATATCTACAGGCTAGCGAAGACAGTGCATACACTCACAAGGAGACCACAGCCAGCTGAGGTGCAATCTTCTCCCACTCACAAGAACGACATCACAGGCAGCAGCAGTGCAAGCTTCTTACACTCACAAGGAGACCACAGGCAGCAGAGGTGCAAGCTTCTCACACTCACAAGAAGGACATCACAGGCAAGTGGTGCAATATTCGCACACTCACAAGGAGATCACTGGCAGTACACACCACATGAACACACTCCATAACACATAGCAAAAATACATTGGCATTTACAATGCCATTAGCTCAAACTCAAATAAATCCGAGCCCGATTGCATTTCTAATGCTTGTTTTCTATTGTTAATGATTGAATTCTTTAACCACTGAGAAAAATCCCTACGTGTCTCTTGCCCCTATTTTGATTGGGCTTGCGCAGTAAGGGTGACGTGACCCTAATGCTAGCAAGGAATCTGCATGTGAACAGAAGTGGAAGCAGGCGGGATCTATGGCAACCCATGTGCACATGTGTTTTTTAACTTTACCAAAACAGTTTACATACTTTTTGTTAAAAGGCAACCATACCATACCTGAATGGTTAATGCGGACCCTGAGGTGTCTCTCGCTGAGAGAGAAAGCGGGGGGCAGTCTCCTATGCTATGAAGCCTAGGGGGGACAGAGAGCTAAAGAAGAACTAGCCTCTCCGACCGGGGTGCCTGATATCCCAAAGAAATGTAAATGTGTGCAATTGGTTAATCACCAAATGTAAAGGCTGTTTGGAACCTAGTATTGGCTAATTGATGGAGTCCCTTGAAGATTCATGGTGAAAAAAATGTATGTTTTCTGAGAGGTAATGCAAGAGCGTTACCAGCTCAGTTCTGCAATGGTCTTTTAATGGACAGTTATACAAATATTGGTACTAGGTCGGGTCTGATTATGTATAGAGTTTAATTACACATTCTTAAAATATATACTTGGAAAGCACGTGTTTTATCTTGAACGCTAAATCCAGGTTTACTAAAGTCATGCAACGCAGTGCAGGAAGTATAGTTGCTGTGTTGCGTGAACAGGAGATTGCACAACAGTGCCACATCTACTAAGATGTGGCGCTGTTCTGCTCTTTCCCTGCGCGCCGCTGCTGCACTTTATGTTGCCATGAGCCAACAAAGACACCGTTGCATCCTAGAGCATGGGTGCCTGTGCTGTGGTCAACATAGTTTTTGTACCGGGAGAGGTCCCTTCCTGACCAAAAGTATGCTTAAAAAGCTGTACAGTGCAGAACACATGCAAAGAGGGAAAAACGAGAAGAAATTAAAGCCTTCCTCATTGTTACACCTGCCTCGAGGAGGCTCAGGATTTTTTTGCAAATCCCAGTCAACATTTGTTTGTAGGCATGGGTTTGTGACAAAATCCAAGGTGGTTTCATGGGAATACCCATGCACTACCCACGGAATGCCTCCTTAATGCAAAGTAAGGTGAGGCAGAACAAGCACAGCTTTGTGTTACTTTGAAAACTATCCAACACAAATCCAGATTGGCACTTTATAGTAAATCCCAGCATAACAATTTGTGTCGGGTTTGTGTTACAAAAGTAATGCAAACACATCGCAAAGCATTAGTAGATCTGGGTTCTCGAGCACCACTGCACAGCATTGCATTATGTTTGGTTACAATTTAGCACAACTTGCGATTTGCGCTGAATGGCAAATACCAACAGAACAATTTTGTTCAGGTTTGCATTAAAAAACCAACACAAACCTGACGCAAAGTCTTCGTAAATCTGGGTCTAATCCATTTTGCTGCTGTCTGTCCTATGCTGTGTGTACTGCAATTTAAGCATTTCTGGAATTTGGAATTTGGGAATTTGGAAGTGGATTTATAGAGCGCATAGCTACCCTTGGGCATCCCAGCGCTAAGAGGACCTAGTTTATTCCAAAAGGGGTCAGTGCAGGAAGGTAATTAGGGAAAGAGCCAAGTTTTTAATTTTTTCCGGAAGGATAGTAGATTATGATCATTCCTCGTGGCTAGTGGGAGGGAGTTCCAGAGCTTTGGCGCGTTGTAGGCGAACCTGCGGCCGCCAGATCTTGCCTTTTTTATTCTAGGGATGGAGGCCAGGGCAAGTGAGTCAGATCTTAGGTGTTTGTTAGATTGGTGTGGTTTCATCAGGGATCTGAGTATTGGGGGGCCTTTATCATGCAGGATTTTGTGCGCTGTGCAGAGCGTCTTGAATGTGATGCGCTCCTTCACTGGGAGCCAGTGTAGGCTTTTGAGGGCAGGTTTAGCCGAGCTCTGTGCTTTGGTTCCCATGAGGACTCTAGCTGCGGCGTTTTGGGCCACCTGAAGTTTTTGAATGACCGATGCAGGGGCTCCCAGGTACAGGATGTTACCATAATCTAGTCTTGAGTTGACCAGTCCCTGCATCAGTAACTTTCTGGAATGGAAAGGGATCAAGTGGAGGATCTTACGGGCCATACGGATTAGGCCGAAGCAGGTCCCTGATGTTTTCCTGGCCTGGGTTTTGAAGTTAAGGTCCTGGTCGAGCCAGATCCCTAGACTTTTAACCTCGGTTTTGGGAGTAGGGTAGGTGCCCATGCATGGTGGCCAGGAAAGGTTTGCAGGTAATTTGTTTTGGTTGCCTAGGAAAAGGATCTCGGATTTATCGCCGTTGAGCTTAAGTCTTGAGTCCGACATCCATTGTGAGATCCCTTCGAGACAACTGGCCAGGTTTCCTAGGCTAGTGTTTGAGTGGTTGATGAACACCACCAGCTGGGTGTCATCAGCGTACATCACTGTCTTGACACCAAAGGGAGTGATAATGTCTTCGAGGTGAGACATATAAACATTAAAAAGTGTGGGGCTGAGGGAGGAGCCCTGGGGGACCCCACACTGCATGGTCAGGGGTTTGGACGTGGAAAAGCCGTCTGACACCTGAAAAGATCTTCCCTCGAGGAAGGATTTAATCCACGCGAGGGCTGAGTCAGAGATTCCCACTTGACTCAGCCGGTGGACCAAGATGGCGTGGTCCACCGTGTCGAAGGCGGCACTTAGATCGAGGAGGATCACTGCCACTGATCCTCCTGCGTCTATGATGGCTCTAGCCTCTTCGACAACTGCTAGCAGGGCGGTGTCGGTGCCTTGCCCCGGTCTGAAGCCGGTCTGGGAGTCACGCAATAAGTGATTTGACTCCAGAAAGGTGGATAGCTGCTGGTTAGCTATTCGTTCAGCCACTTTACTGATCCCTGGTAGGAGTGAAATCGGCCTGAAGTTGGAGGGGTCCGATGGGTCCAGGTGAGGTTTTTTCAGGAGGGCTTTGACAGTAGCCTTTTTCCAATTGGCTGGAACGGCGCCCTTCCTAAAGGAGGCGTTTATGAGATTGGTGAAGGGTTGAGCTACAATAGGGGCGACCAGTTTCAGCTTGCTGATGGGAGCGGGATCAGCGTGGTGAGCCACTTTTTACGGTTTGCAGGGTGTCTAAAAATGTCTCTGTGGAGATCTGGTCAAAGGCTCGCAAGTACGGAGCCTCCGGATGAAGGGGAGGTGGCATGGGGTGAAGAGAAGCGGAGGGTACGGGGAGTGAAGTAAGTATTTTATCAATTTTTGCGGAGAAGAAGTTGGCCATTTGATTGCATCTCACGCCTTCGGGGTCTGGGGGGGGAAGGGTCCTGGATTTTGGTAAGGAGCCGTACTATCCGGTATGTTTCCTTCGCGGAGTTAGCCGCTGCAGCAATCTTTCCTTCGAAGAAGGTGGCCTGAGTAGATTTAATTTCATTTTTATAGAGCTTGATGGCGGCTCTGTATTCGTTTTTGGAGGCTGTAGACCAGGTTTTCCTCCAGGCGCGTTCAAGTTTTTTACAACTCTTTTTTAGGGTGCGGAGTTCCTGGGTGAACCAGGGAGATTTGGTCGTTTTGTTCCTGCTAGGGAGTTGTTTGAGTGGCAAAGTGGTTTCTAAGGATTGATGGATCCAATCCTGTAGCTGAGTTTCTGCAATTGAAGGGTCATCGTCCAGGAGGGGGGAGGTGGAGGATAGAGCCTGGGCCCAGGCGATGTTATCCAGTTTTTTCCACGGGCGATCGGGGGGTTGGGGGGGAGGTTTACCAAGAGGCTTGGTGGATAGCTGTAGCTCGAATGGGACCAAGAAGTGATTAAGTAGCATTTTTTTCTATCTAACGCGTGTGCGTTATTTCATATGTAGTTAATTGAAGGTGAAAACATCTACAAAACAGCTGCATAATATTTTGCTTGTTTTATACAGGTCATTGACCCCGCTACCAGGCTGATTGACTCCGCCCACCAGCAACTTAGGGTCACAGTGCCCAGGCTTGCACTTTAAGGGCTGTATGTAAATTAAGACAGCCTGTAAACAAGTCAAATAAACAAAGTAAGACTTTCAGTCTATCCACATTTACAAGTATTCACTGAGACATTTGCGCCTCCGTGAATCAAGCCACGGGCCCCCAGTGTGGCGCACCCCACAGTTTAAAGATGTCTGTATTAGACCAACGTCATGTTCGGTGCTAACGTTCAAGCGCAGATAGATTTGTGCTTCCTCGTGTCTTACCTGCCTGCCAACGACGGTGGCAGCAGGTGAACTTCTGAGCTTGAAACTAAAGGGGCGGGGGGTGTTCTTGTATGTGAGGAAATGGCGCCTACTGAGTATGCGTAAGTTTGAATATAACAAGTCACGCGGTGTAAAAGGTGAGGGAAAACACCCTAGTCCTCTAAATAGACCCTAGGGTCAAACACAATTATCAGCCCGATTCATCATCGGCATGTTTTGCGAGTCTGTAATAGCGAATAATAAGGAATCGCTATTACAGACTTGCAAAACGGGATTCATGTAGGAATCGCAAAATAAATTGCGATTCCTACACATTCCTTATTTATTTGCGATTAGCAATTTGCTAATCGCAAATAAGGATGCGATTTCAAGGGTGCTAGGGGTGTCCAAAGGACACACTGTAGCACCCCTGAAATGTAATCTACATTGGTGTTGCGCGCACACATGTCCAAAGGACATGTGTGCAGCATGCAACTTAGAAAAATGCATTTAAAAGCATTTTTCTAAGTTTTCGCTATTTACCACGAGGTTTGACCTCGCGGTAAATAGCGGCCCGAAATTGCGATTTCGCAATTTAAAAATGGTTAATGAATTGCATTTAAGGAATCTCAAATAGAGATTCCTTAAATGTAATTCCTCGCAATTTTGCGAATTCGCAATTACCGATTTTTGCATTTGGGATGATGAATCCCAAATGCAAAAATTGCGCTCGCAAAGGGCCAGATTCTCAGAATCTGGCCCTTTGCGAGCGCAATTAAGCTTCATGAATCTGGCCGTATATGTACAAGCCTTTGCACACACTAATTCCATTTCTACTTCCAATGATTATACAGTATATTCAATACAAATGCAGGAGACAGAGCGAATAATAACTGAGAGTAATCCATGTAGTTGACGTTCTCTTGTTGCTTTATTCTGAAAATGGCCAGTCTGGCCTAAAGCTCTTTATTATGCGCTGAAAGGGCTTCTCTGGATAGTCGGGCGTTTTCATATTATTTCCTAAAATGTTTGTCAAAGACGCGGGTGGGAAGTACCCGTCTGTGGTCCTTTTTCAGCAGAGACCCGGCATAAATATATATGAACTAAAGATAATCAGTAATGTGCTCGAGACAGGTCCCATCATAAAATAACATTGCATACTATAACAATATTAGTGCTGAATATTTTATTATTGATGTCTAGGACGGTTCATTATTTTACATCCTTGTGCAGGATTCCACAGGAACACTTCGTATATTTAAACCCTACAGCGAATTTTGCCTCCAGCGCATTACTGAATATGTTTAATTCATACAGTCGCGCCAGAGGATAACCAGAGACTAAGGAGCGGCAGCCCCTGGCATTTCTCTTGTTTACACTCCTGCAACAATTTGAATGTATACATATATACATGTCTCTGGATGCTAAGGGATTCTAAAAAGGTGTGACTCCCCAAACATGGGTGAGGTGCACAAGCCCTCTATATGGGCTCAGCCTTGTGACCTTTAGGCAAAGTCCTGTCAGAGAGAAGAGGGAAGATAGTTGTGAGCCTTTTTAGGTCTCAACCTAAAGCATTGCTTTAGCAATGCTTGTTTGTCGAGATTCTAGTAAGCAGTCTGAAAGGTCTACCAAAACGGTGGTTTAGACATAGTTCATGTGATCTATGCGCGTGCACAAACCAGCCACGTGACACACCACCATTTGTCTGTGCCTCGCATCAGACTTCAAAGGCTGCCGCTCCCCCGCCCGCCGCATCAGACTTCAAAGGAATGCGCTTCTCTCCCTATACAGTGTCTTTCCCTGCTCTCGCGTTGGTCTGGCCGTATCTTGCATCTCCAGCCCCCTCTTCCCACACCGTCCCCATCCGGCCCTGTGCAGCAGCCACATACCTGGCCCGCGGAGGTCAATAAACATGTTTTTCTTCCTTTCCATCTTTCCATTACGTCTTTTCCCGCTTCATTGCACGTAGCTTCCTCTTTTTTCAATTATCACCTTACATTTTCTTCATTTATGTACCCATTATTTCTCCTGTTTCTAACATTCCTCATCCTCTCACCCTGTCTCTTCCCATCTCTCTTCCTCTTGTTTCTTCAGTGTACACCCCTGCTTTAACTTTTGCCGTCTTGTTGTACAATTACAGAGAATTTGTTTTTTTGTTTGTTTTTTTTGCACAGGTATTGCATTGCATTGACGCAGGCACAGCATTATAGGCAATGTTCGTTAAGAAGTCAGCTCCCCTGCTGTAATTTACCTGAACTGCTGAGGACATGGCATTATACGCATAGTTATGGATTTGCAGCACTTGCCGCATAATCCATTGCTCAAACAGAACCAAAATTATTAAAAACACTGTTCCTGTGATGCCGCGCAGTGAGAGGCTCCTTCCCTGCAGTTGCCTCTGCTCAGGCAGTGTTAACATGGTAAAAATAAAAAAAATAATAAAATAATAAAGTAAAGCCACCACACAACATGCCACATTGCGGTGCATAATTTGCTTTTTGACAGCCCTTTAATTAGACAGTACACCACCCTTATCAAATGCGGGCCCTGCTGTAGGCTGGGGGTGGGGGCCGGCCTCACTCGCTCTTCCTTTGGCAGCAGGGGGGGTCGCTTCACTACAGCGAGCAGTGCATCAGTGCTTCATCACGCTTCCACCTCCCCAATGCCAACATGTGTGCCATGGCCAGAATCTGGGATAGATAGGTCCCTTTGCACTTTCAGCGCATAATGTAAATGCTTGTTTTTCAGCGCGTGTTGTAGTGAGGGACACGCGCACACTTGTTTACATTAGCATGCTCGCCGTCGTCTTGCCGGCTCATCCTGGCACTTTCACTTTTGTGGCTGTTCATATTTCTCCCCGTGTCGTGTAATTAGTGTCCCATGCTGGTGCAGTATCGGTGTTGCCTTGATTGCCACTCATTGCAATTAATGAGAAACCTTAACATGGTCATGGAATCCAGAACCATGTTGCTCATTTGAGGCCGACAATGGAGCCCACTGCCCAGCGCTCGACTATTTGCAGATAAATCAGGTAAGTACATGGTTGGGACTAAAAAGCACAGCAAGGAGAGCAATAAAGAAGAATTCATTGTGCTTTCTCCTGGGAGGGTGGGTGAGGGAGGCTTGACTTGTCATTCAGTAATTGCATGGGTTGCTTGATGTGTTTTTTCCATTAAATGATGCTCTCTGTTTATTAAAGGGACTCAGTTGCAGAAGTAAACTACAATTTATGGCGCAAAAAAGCGAATGATTTACTTCTGGTGGAATTTGGCAGAGCTTTTAAAGAATTGCTTATGTGGGCCCCGCCGGCCTGGGGAGACTTCGAGGAGCCCTCTGCAGTGGGGAGGCTTGGGGGGCCTTGTGTTTTTAATACTGACCCCTTACGTAGCACTCACCACAGGTGAAAGGTCTCTAGGCACGCATTTTTGCGCTGTATGCTGGGTTTGACTTTGTCTCTTCATTTCCTGTAACGTGTGGACAAGCACACTCGCATCACCATTATGTCTCTTATTATTACAAGAGCACTACATGTTCCACCCTCCCTTCTATAGTATACTACCTGACCCTTGTTCTTCCTTTCCATTACGTCTTCTCCCGCTTCATTGCATGTAGCTTTCTCTTTTTAAGTCTTGCTGTAGCCAATGCGCTTGCGCATTGCTTCTGCGAGAAATTATGTAGGGGCTCCAGGAAAACCTAACAAGAGGGCTTTGGAATGCGGTTTATGACCAGTGCATGTGAGGCATTCAGGCACGATGCTGGCATCTGGACTGCTTTCGGCAGAGCGCGCTTGGCCTCACTTCCTGCTCCCCCTCTTACTTTCGTTATCACTCACACCCCATATGCTCGTTCCCTCCAACCCTTCCTTTAATGCCAGAGGGCTTTGGAATGCGGATTATGGCAAGTGCATGTGCCTCACCATTTGCTCCCCGCCCCCCATCAGACTTCAAAGGCTGCCGCTCCCCCGCCCACCCCCCCATCAGACTTCAAAGGAATGCACTCCCCGCTATCTTGTTCTATTAGCCCTACACTAGCCATGCGTTAGCTGAAGCTCACCAGTGGGCCTTTTGCCCCTCACTAAAAGCTCCTCTCCTCATGTCTCTTTCTCGCTCTCGCACCCATGCTCTTTCTGTTACTCCTTGCTCTCTATATCTCCATTCCCCCCTGTAGTTCTCTCTCATTCTCGCGCTCTTTCTCACTCTCCCCGTAACATCCCTCTCGCTAACCTACTTTCCCTTTCAATACTGAATATTGAAAAATATAAGCAGTCGCCAGGTGTTTTTAACTCAATTTTTTTCCCTTTCTACGTGCGCACGACTCGTGTGTTATTTTTTTTCTCCTCCTACCCCTCTCTCTACGTCTCTTTCTCGCTCTCGCACCCACGCTCTTTCTGTTACTCCTTGCTCTCCCTCCAACTCCACCCTCCAACTCCAACTCCACCCTCCAAGCCCAACTCCACCCTCCAACTCCATCCTCCAACTCCACCCTCCAACTCCACCCTCCAACTCCACCCTGCAACTCCACCCTCCAACTCCACCCTCCAATTCCACCCTCACCCTCCAACTCCACCCTTCAACTCCACCCTCCATCACTCAGGAACACCACCACATTACTCAGGAACACCACCACATCACTCAGGGGCACCACCACATCACAAAGGGGCACCACCACATTACTCAGGGGCACCACCACATTACTCAGGAACACCACCATATCACTCGGGAACACCACCACATCACTCAGGGACACCATCACATCACTCAGGGGCACCACCACATCACTCAGGAGCACAACTCAGAGGCAACACCACATCACTCGGGGACACCACCACATCACTCGGGGACACCACCACATCACTCAGGTACACCACCACATCACTCCACCACATCACTCGGGGACACCACCACATCACTCAGGGACACTACCACATCACTTGAGAACACCACCACATCACTTGGGGACACCACAACATCACTTGGGGACACCACCACATCACTCGGGGACACCACCACATCACTCGGGGACACCACCACATCACTCGGGGACACCATCACATCATTCGGGGACATCACCACATCACTCAGGGGCACCACCACATCACTCGGGGACACCATCACATCATTCGGGGACATCACCACATCACTCAGGGGCACCACCACATCACTCAGGGATACCACCTCATCACTCTGGGACACCACCACATCACTCAGGGGCACCACCACATCACTCAGGGGCACCACCACATCACTCTGGAACACCACCACATCACTAGGGGACACCACCACATCACTCGTAGACACCACCACTTCACTCGGGGACACCACCACATCACTCAGGGGCACCACCACATCACTCGGGAACACCACCACATCACGAGGGGACACCACCACATCACTCGTAGACACCACCACATTACTCGGGGACACCACCACATCACTCGGGGACACCACCACATCACTCGGGACACCACCACATCACTAGGGGACACCACCACATCACTCTAATACACCACCACATGACTCTGGGAACACCACCACATCACTCAGGGATACCACCACATCACTCAGGGACACCACGACATCACTCTGGAACACCACCACATCACTCGGGGACACCACCACATCACTCGGGGACACCATCACATCACTCGGGGACACCATCACATCACTCTGGGACACCACTACATCACTCTAATACACCACCACATCACTCTAATACACCACCACATCACTCAGCCCAACCACATCATCACTCAGCACCACAACAGCACTGTCCTTGCTTGCTACCAACAAGCATTGCCATAGCCAATAGGACTCGCATTAGGAAAGTGTAAGCTATTGGCTTTGTGAATAACGATGCTATTAATTTATATATTTTCAAAGCCAACACATATTAAACACATATTAAAAAAATGTGTCATTTACAATACCAATAGCTCACACTTTCCTAATGCGAGACCTATTGCATTGCAAATGCTTGTTTTCTTTTTAGACTATCTTGAGCAAACTTTCTGCATTGCATCCTGTAGGTTGGCCATAACCCAGAGGTTCCACTTATTTGCTTCCCAGGTCTCCAGTTGTGTTCAGATGGAACAGGAGAGTACAAATCCAAAATGGAAGTTGAATCCGTTCCGGGTCGCTTGGCTTCCCTTTTTACAGTTGTTTTTTTTCTTTCTTTTAAAAAAAAACCGTTATTTACCAGTTTCATCAATATAACATTGCATCTACAAATGATGATATGTATATAGGATGACATTTAGCAATGTATCAACAATTAGAAAATCTTGCTGGTTCCACTCAAACTTTAACCACAACAATACCCTTATTCGTAAATCAATGTAAAAATAACCAGTATATAAGCAACACTCCAGTCTGTCCAAGATCTGTGTCCTTTGTGTGGGAGGCCGAAACCAATAACGCACACAATGAGATCGCATCTAGAAAAATACAATTCAATTTCCATTTAATATCCACGATCACCCTCTGAACCAACTCCAGTTGGTACAAGTCCCCGCTCAGTTTGTGTGGCAGAGGGGGATTGCGTTGTTGACATGTAGTGTTTGAGCGGGCCCCATATATCTCTGGGGCGGGATGTTCTGGGGAGGGTAGTGGAATATAAATTGTGGTTAGTATTGCAATAAGCTAAACTGTTGAGCCATTCCTTAAGTGTTGGAGCATTTTTGCATCCCCACCTTTAAGGCAATATCTCCTTTGGCCAAGAGTAATCCGATGGAAGTGAATTTCCTAACTTTTTTTAGGAATGTTAATAACATAACTCAGTAGTGCCAACTCCGGATTGGGTTTGATGTCTAGATCTATAATTTCCCCAATAGTTTGGAAAATTGCAGCTCAAAAGCTTCCTATTTTGCTGCAGTTCCAGAGAGATGTGTGTAATCTGCGCGTGGAGCATTACACTTTAAAAGCAGCAGTGGGATTTATCTGGGTTTAATCTGTGTGTCAGCTCAGGGGTAATGTACACTCTCAGTAAAAATTTCAAATGAATCAGCTTGTGTTTGCTGTTCAAAGATACATCTTTGGTGTGAGTGCAACATACAGCCCATTGATCATCCGAGATGGGATTCCCTAGATCTGTGTCTGATTTTGGAATCATTCATTGGGAATATGTCCACACATGCCCTTTTTACAGTTTTTGCATAGGTTTGTGAAACAAATACAAGAAGATGTCAGCTCGCCGGCCACTCCCACACCTCAAGGTGGTGAATCCAAGGCCTTTCAGAGATCAGTCAAACGTGAACCCAACCCTTACGGAGGCGATGGTGGCCACCTACGGCCAGCATGAAGCAGCTTTTCTGGAGCACGCATATACATGCCCCTCGGTGCCTGACCAGGGCAGCATGCTGTGCTAACACCTGAAATTAGTGTTGCCTCCTTAAGTTCTTTCCATCGGCTCCCACCACCAGCAACTCAGCACGACTCTTCACCAGTGCTTAATTTGAGCCGGTGGTTGTTGGTGGGACCCACTTGCACTCATTTTGGGGGACTAGCACTTGTTTTTCCTCACCAGGCATTTGCCGAGAGCAAGAGAGAGGAAAACAAAAAAAGTCGAAAGAAGAAGGAAGAGAAAGATGGAAAAACTGGCAGGAAGGTAGAAGCGACGGACCGGCAAGAGTGAGATAAAGTGGCAGGGAGCATCGGATAGGGGGTTAAAGAGGCATTAGATGGATTCAAACCTAAGAAGTCATGGTATTCGGTGCCCTGACATTTAATAACGTAGACCACAGGCTTCTGACAGAGCCTGGGGCACCAGCACTTGTTCTTTCCCAAATTAAGCACTGACCATCACCTTTACAGAGGCCGACTGAGTTACTCAGCTCTTGCACCATCCTAAACCCCACTTCAGAGGGCTCTGCCCAGCAGCAGCCTCTGCAATAACATCCACGTGCATCAGGAGAAATTCCCAGATGCATTGTGCGTAGAGGACTGTAATAAAATGACGAAGTACACTGTAGATGAAAAGAAGTCTTCTTTATTGCAACCTAACACCATCACAGGTTCCAGTCAGCTGAAGGCAGCTGTGGAATGTTCATACATTCTTGTGTGGGCAATACCAACAGCGGGCTGGGGAAGGGGGGGGACGGAAGGGACCAAGGGGCAGATTTATGTTAACTGGCGCATCCCCAGGGATGCGCCAGTTAACATGCGCCACAGTGCGCCACAGTGCGCCACAGCTCCGCCAGCCATGGTGCGCCGCATTTATAATGCGGCGCACCATGGTGCAAAAACGGCACAGATGCGTGACGCATCTGTGCCGGAAATGTGTCGCATTGCTGGAGTTGCGTCGCAAGCGCGACGCAGCTCCAGCAAGGCTCGGGGGTGCCCCATTTTAACAATGCTGCGTCAAGACCTACGCCTGCTTCAAGCAGGCGCAGGCTTTTGACGCAGCATTGGCTTAAAAGTGACTGAGTGAAATCTTATAGATTTCACTCAGCCACGTTTAGGAGGCGCACCTGCCCCGGAATGCCCACCCTGCGCCGGAACGCCCACAAGCGGCGCAGGGCTTTACAACGTGACGCATCTGCCTAGATGCGTCACGTTGTAAATCGTTCGTAGGGATGCGCCACGTTTACGCCGCCTTGCGTGACGCAACAGCGGCGTAAACGTGGCGCAAGGGCCTCATAAATCTGCCCCCAAGTGACCAAGTGAGATTACAACAAGGACCTTATCATCATGTCCCAAAGGCTGGGCCTGCCTTCAAAGTTTGCAATATTAAGTTTCTTAGTAGGGATGTGACACGGAAGACGGGCAGATGAGATTAACGTGTGAAGAGGGGTGGAGAGGAGATGTGTTCGGAATATTAGGCAATAGCAGCCATCTTTTATTTGGATTTTGCGCTTACAATGAAATTCTGAATGTAGATACTCATGTAGGAAATTGATGGAGGCAGAACTTTGGAACGCTTTACACTACCGAGACGGAACCTGTTTATGCCAGGGCATGGTGCAATCCCAAACAAGCCAAGCTCTAACCTTTTCAAGGCGTTGTCATGCAATGGTGAGAAGATTATGTTGTGCAAACTAACAGTATTGTGTATTTGAACTATAATATTTACTACACAGATGCCTGTAAGGAAAATCCCCAGGAGATTTAAATATACTCCACCCAGTCCGTGAAGGTTACCAGGCCGTTGCTATGCGAGCCCAAGTCTGCCATTTGATCGTGGTTGTGTTGCCAAACCCTAGATGTGCAATGACCGGCTTAGTGACCAGTGATGGATCTCACGTCTGCAGCGGTAAGGGGCATGGATCATCTACAAGGGCCACAAGATGTGCCAGGTCACCAGTGGTCCATGTCGGATGCAGTATCTCACCTGTTAGAATGCGACAACGCGGTGTGTTCAGACTTCATCGGGTGCAATACTTATCGCCTGGTCCAACTTCATGGGGAGTAACATGTGGAGTCTGGTGTTTACTGCACCGAAATCTGCAAGTCCTGGTAAATACTGTGCCTTTCCCCTCTGTTAAATTCCCGCTGGTTTGACTTGTCACCTTGCTGCTCTGCGTCACTAGGGACGGGTAGAAATGCAGTATATTTAAGGCATAAGGCGCATTTCTGTCCTTTCCCCTTGCGCTGGCGCCATTTTGGCAGCCTAGCGCCAATCCAGCCACCCTTGCACCATGGTGCAAGGGTGCCTGTGTTGTAAGCAGGATTGTGTTTGTACAGGAAAGGCTCTTTCCTCTTTCATAGTGTGCTACAGGAAGCAGCAGACATAGGAAGAGAAAGGAACGAGGAGAAATGAAGATGTCTCTCCTCGTTACACCTCTCCTGGGGAGGAGTATCATTTTAGTGCATTTCCAGGTTTACCAGGTGTAGTAAATCTTGGACTGCGTCACAAACCACGGAAGTTGCGTGGGAACACCCACCGCAATGCCCATGGTCCGCCTCGCTTGTGCAGAGCAATGCAACAAAGCAATTTGCGCTGTGTTGCATTATTCAATATTTTTTAAGCAATCCAAAGTCCCGCAAAGCGGCTTTATGTGGTTTCAAAAATATGACTTAGAAGTTTGTGTAACGCATCTACCATGTTACGTAGTGCAAGCATGACACTCCAACACTCATCAATATGCCCACAAGTGTTATAAATGCACCCCTTTTAATTGCGATCCCTGTGCAAGAGGTGTTTGTACAGGGGTCTCAATGTAACAAACCAGTTATAATAAGGCCCTGTGCAGGAGAGCATGCAGGCAACGTAGAACCTGCTGCGGTGCATAAGGCCGCAGTGCCGGAGTGCTGGGATAGGGCATTCTGCCGTGCAATCTATAGGTGATAGTAGGAGGCAGTCGGCAGTGGCTCAATGCTGCTATCTTGTAAAATGGGTTCTCAAGTCTCTATGCCTTTTCACCTTTTGATAGAATGGGCATTTCCAAACACCTGTTATGTTATGGTATATTATACTGATTTGCATAGTGCACTAATCACCCCAGAGGGTATCCAGGCGCTTGGGCAAGGTGTGTAGGTGTGTGGACCCAACACCTGTTACTTTCTTAATGCTTGGAAAGGTATTATACAAAAATAACTATGTCTTTTTAAGACTTATATTGTGCCTATGCAAACACATTTTTAGAAAAAATGTTCTCCAAAGTTTGTGACTTTGTCACACGCTGATATAGCAACTCTGAAAGTGCGTGACCTAAGTGCCACTTACCTTTGACACTCGAGTGCGTGGGCCCTGGGAGCAGACAGAGGAGTCTGGACTTTGCCTCACTCCAGGCTCTGATGAAACCACTTTACAAAAGTCTGATCTGAGCGTGAACCCTGGACCCCCCCCCCTGGAGAGCATGTCTGGCCCTGGTGGGGTTACACATTGGACTCTTGCTTCAGCCTCTGGCAATGCTGGGGACGGTCACCCTGCAGAATGCCGTGCTGTAACAGGGACAGGGGTGGCCTTGGATGTTGTAAGTAGGGTAGAGGGAACCGTCTAGAGTTGTACACGCTCACGCCTGCCCTGCGTGCACTCAGTGACCCACCATCACCAGGCGCAAATATGTACAAAAGGTCTGCGAAATTCGCGTCATTTGCTTTTGCGTAATTAAACAAAAAATTTGAAACAATCAGCAAAATGACACTCAATGACGAGAACAGCAAAACTGGCGTGTGGACGCGACAGCCCGTTTTGAGCTCTTAACAGTGTAGTAGCCGCAAACAGCAGCATCTCCTGTTCGAGTTCCTGGTTGTCTTCCTGTGTGCTTGCACTACATTTCTGCCACAGTCGGCCAGTAATTACACGGCGTGGTGTAATCGGGTAACTGGGAGAAGTTCACTCAACAAATGTACCCATCGTTTATCAGCTGTCATTCATGGATGGCTGTGATATGACCATAGTTTAGCAACACCGGATGAGAGTAGAGGTACCGTTTCTAGGCACTATACCTGGCCTATCAGCACAGGGTGAGTGGTTTCCTTTATTCAGTGTAGCCATTAACCTAGGAGTTGGCAGATTCTAGGCACTATACCTTATCTACCAGCACAGGGCGAGAGAGTTCCCTTTAGCTATTAGCCTTGGAGTTAGTGGATTGTAGCTAGGCACGATGTCTGGCCCACCTGCACAGGGCGTAATGTTTCCTTTTAGCAGAGCTATTAGCCTAGGACTTGACAGATTCTAGGCACTATACCTGGCCTACCAGCACAGGATGAGAGGTTTCCCTTTAGCTATTAGCCTAGGACTCCGCAGATTCTAGGCACTATACCTGGCCTATCAGCACAGGATGAGAGGTTTTTACCCATTAGCCTAGGAGTTGGCAGATTCTAAGCACTATACCGAGCCAACCAGGACAGGCTGAGAGATTTCCCTTTAGCTATAAGCCTAGGAGTTGGCAGATTATAGCACTATACCTGGCCTACCAGCACAGGGTGAGAGGTTTCCCTTTAGCTATTAGCCTAGGACCTGGCAGATTCTAGGCACTATACCTGGTCTATCAGCACAGGGTGAGAAGTTTACCTTTAGCTATTAACCTAGGAGTTGGTAGATTCTAGGCACTATATCTGGCCTACCAGCACAATATGAGAGGTTTCCCTTTAGCTATTAGCCTAGGGCTCAGCAGATTCCAAGCACTATAACTGGTCTGTCAGCACAGGATCAGAGGTTTTCCGTATTAAATGTAGCCATTAGCCTACGGGTTGGCAGATTCTAGGCACTATACCTGGTCTATCAGCACAGGATGAGCGGTTATCTTTAACGAATTTAGCCATTAGCCTAGGAGTTGGCAGATTCTAGGCACTATACCTGGCCTACCAGCACAGGGGGAGAGGTTTCCCTTTAGCTATTAGCCTAGGAGTTGGCAGATTCGAGGCACTATACCTGCCTACCAGCATAGGATGAGAGGTTCCCATTTAGCTATTAGAGTATGCATTGGCAGAGGCAGATTCTAGGCACTATACGTGGCCTTATCAGCACAAGATGAGAGGTTTCCTTTATTCAATTTAGCCATTAGCCTAGGAGTTGGCAGATTCTAGGCACTATATCTGGCCTACCAGCACATGGTGAGAGGCTTACCTTTAGCTATTAGCCTAGGAGTTGGCATATTCTAGGCACTATACCTGGCCTATAAACACAGGATGAGATGTTCCTTTATTCGATTTAGCCATTGTCCTAGGTGTTGGCAGATTCTAGACCCTATTCCTAGCCTATCAACATAGGACGAGAGGTTTCCCTTATTCAATGTAGCCATTGGCCTAGGAGTTGACAGATTCCAGGCACTATACCTGACCTATAAACACAGGATGAGATGTTTCCTTTATTTGAGTTAGCCATTAGCCTAGGAGTTGACAGATTCTAGGAACTATATCTGGCCCACATGCACAGGGCGTGAGATTTCCCTTTAGCTATTAGCCTAGGAGTTGGCCGTTTCCAGGCACTATATCTGGCCTACCAGCACAGGGTGGGAGGTGTCCTTTATTCAATTCAGCCAGTAGCCTAGGAGCTGGCGGATTCAGTCATCCCTGTATGTGGAGTTTGATACCCTATGCTCACTAGAGTGTTTTCATGTGCTCCCGGGCCACTGCACGCGAGGGTAATATGTGAAATAGATGCCACAGTTATCCTACGACAGAAAAGTAGCGTAAATCAAAGGCGATGTGACTCCAAAAGGATACATGGGGCGTAATGAAGCGCAGTGTGCGAAGTACCTGTTTCATCCGGCAGGTGGCGGGTGAGAACAGTGGTTAAATATTACTCCGCATTTTACTCTTTAAAAGTTGACAACAAGAAGAATACCAATGAGCTGGGGAATAATGCACTGTCAATAGCGCCACGAGTGAATAAAATGTGTTGTGTGCGCTTTATAAAAGGCAAACAGTGTTATTGTGCACTACCCAACATTCAGGCGGGCGCCCGCTCCATTTTGTTAGTCGGTTCCGGTTTCTGTGTATTTTGCAGCAGTTTCAACTAAGAGAGTGGTGAAGCCGGAAGTGAGGAGGGGTGCTCGGGTGAGAGCAGCAGGACGGAACCCTCAGGGTCAAGGAAGGAGGAAAACAGCCTGGTGTGTTCGCCAGTGACCCCGGCTGAGACTAAAATAAACTTCTGTTCCATCCTCGTGGGCTGCTAGTGAATCAGTGCCCCAGCAGAGACGTCACCAGCGCCTGACACATTTCAAAGACATCATGAGCGTCTCAGCAAATGTTTGCACTCTGCCGCAGATCACGTGGTTTGCCTCTTATTCTTGTTAAGCTCCGTGTTCATCCTTTTGCCCGGAGGCCGAGTGGGTCACAGGGAAATATACTCACAATAATGTGACCACATTTTAGATCATGTGGACGTCGTCTCCAGCCATGATTTTTTCACCTACAATTCATTTATTTCAAGCGTGCAATCGAATTCTTTTGTATTCAAACTTTTTGTGCGCCGAGCCCAACTAAGCAAAATTGTGCGAACTCCGGCCCCCCTCCAAAACTTTATAAAAGGGGGTGGTGATGAACAGAGTGTCTGAGTTAAACAGACCACTCTTACCCAGTCCAAAGATCAGGGCTTGATCCATCACCGTTATTTATCTCACTGCCCCATCCCAGCTCAGAACCTGGCTATATGCAAATCAGTCTGTCCCTGGCCCAGTGCATCATGGGAACAGGGCAGACTAAACTACCAAGCCAATTCTTCACCAGAAAGGAGACAAGCTACCGGGGACCGGTTTCTGGCATTTCAGCCTTCTTCGGCCCGGCTTGCTTGAATCCTGATGGAGCAGTGAGAAAGGGACTCATGTCTGAGTATACCCTGCCACACCTATAGTGGCCAAAAACGATTTAGAAACTTTATGGCACGGTTTGGAAGAGTTGAGAGGCAGGGATGAGGTTAATGGGGGGCTTATGAAATTCCCCAAGGGGTACTTTTTCTACAGCTCATGATCAGCACTGCCTGAGAGGTTTATAAACGAGCAATTGATTCGAACAAAAACAGAAATTGATTTAAAAAAAACTGCTCCTCGTAATGTTATGTTATGTTATGTTATGTTATGTTATGTTATGTTATGTTATGTTATATGCACTTGTACCACGCGCAGTGTCCCGGCGCAAACCTGAGAAAGATCCGAATCAAAGACAGATAAAGGTACGAAAACAGAAAGGTTTGCAACTTTTTTTTAAAGATCAGAGGGTCTTTAATGCCCCTTGAAGCCAAAGGCAGAGCATTCCATGCCTGAGCCGCCAGCTGGGAAAAAGAGTTCCCACCAACCCTGGGTTGTTGCGAGCTGCTCACACTTGTGGGCTCCAGTGCAACTGCACCTGTTGCACTAATAACAGCTGCAGCTCTGAGTATTAGGCTGTGTCCTCCCGTGTCATCCTCATGCCGGGCCATCTCTCCAATCCATGTGCTGCGGTTGGGGTGAATGTTTGATTAGTTCAGCATTCCGTTCATCATCTGTTCTTTTTGCAAATATCACGCTAAGTGCGCCGGGTACGCCCAGACATGGGTCCCGTGCTCGCCACGCCACCAGATTCAAGGTAGCGTGGCTGATTAGGGGTGATACCCTGAAACCGGTCCCAGAATGCTTGTTTCTGGTCCATGGAAGACCGGGCCTGGAAGTTCTGGCTGGACTGTTCCCATGGGAGCACGGTCAAGACCGATTTGCTTATGGCTGGGTCTAAACTGGAATGGCGTGGGGTGCAAAAAAAACGATGGATTTAACCCAGATCTGTGACTTGGGGTGAATGTTTGATTTGTTAAGCATTCCGTCCATAATCTGTTGTTTTTGTAAATCTCTCCAATCCAGAGACAGGCTGTCTGCCTTTTTCAGAAATAAATGAGCCCCTACAGGTTGCTGCACTCTCGGCACAAAGGGGTCCTAGGTGCTAGCAAGGAAAATTAGCCTCATGGGCCCCTTTTGAAATGTTGGAAGTCATATTTGTGATGCAGTGAGACCCTCAACCCCTAGGACCCAGTGCCGCTGCACCTGTTTCTCTCATGAGAGCTACTGCCCTGTAAAGCTAGAAGCCTCCTCTGCCTTTAAGATAAAAAACACGGGCCACCATATTGCTTCGACTCGCTTTCGTCATTTCTATGAGGCCCAGATTAAAGTGCCTACTGCTTCAACTTCCATTCCAATGGGCCATTGCTCAAATTCCAAAGTAACATTGGTAGTGTGGGGGTGTACTGGATCCTAATGCAAGCAAGGAAGGGTAATTAAACAGCCAAAATGCAGGTGTAGTTGACAGCCCCCCCCCCCATCTCCGCGCTCTGGCATCACTGCACCTGCAGCATCCATTATAGCTTTGCTGAACAGGTGGTCTTTTGTACCCCTCCACTGTGGCATCACTCCAAGACCCCAGGCCTATGCAGGCTGCCTGTCCCTTTGTGGGATAATGGGGGGAAAGCCCCAGATCACACACACTGTTGGTGGGGCCCTGTTCCCTGTGCAGCAAGGGTGCCCTAGACTCTAACGTCAGCAAGAAAACCAGACCTCCACACGTATTTTTTAGATAATAGTATAGCCTTAATTGGGGTGTGTTAGTCCCAAAGCTTTGTAGAGATGTGTTGAGCTTGCATGGTGCTCTTGGTTGTGCAATGCTGGACTATATTAAAGCCTTTATTGTGGCTAGTTTTAGTTTCCAAGGCAGCTCTATCAACTAGCATGTACTCTTTAAGGAGTGCGGGTAGAGTTTTGCTTGGAGGAGGATCCAATTAATGTCTACGGCGGTATCTGCCCAGTTGGAAGGATGAATCCAGTTCCAGCCACTGTGGCAAGGCCAAGAGATTTGGCTGCTGTACACATGAAGGTGTGTGTTCATTGGTTGGAAGGTTTGTGTATGGATAGAAGAACGTGAAAATGGGTCAAAGGCGGGATGCATGAGTGATCCCAAGGAAGGATGAATGGTTGAGTTAATGCACTGGTTGAATATGTGTGCGCAGGAATGGATTAATGAGTGAGCGTGTGGATGGTTGGAGACAGGTTACATCAGTTTTACAGGATGAGACCTTAGACAGCAGTAGGAATAATGTTATAAAAATCAAGCAAGGTGAAGTACTAAGTCAATGTATGCAGTTCACTGCATGTCCAAGCAGAGGCACATGTATGGGACTGACTGAATGCCCTGGAACAAAAACATTCACTGCCCACTGCGGTTTACTGGCCGAGGAGCTCTTGTGCAAACAGGACAGTCCCGTATCTAGATGAGCAGTTTATTTATATCTGTGGGTGTGAGGCTCTTCCCTTTAACAACACAATGCCTTTGTTTACCCTCCAATAAATTTAGCAGGATCCAGGTCATAGGTAATCTTATGTGAATGCCACCCGTAAACATAGACCATACCTATCCATTTCCCTCACCCAGGCACTGAATTGGAAACTGGACCTAGTAGCAGGTGCACCATCCATGATGTATGCAACAGAGCAATTGATGCAGCAAAAACAGGGAAGAGGAGACCATAGGATCATGGTAGCTAACCGTCAAATGGACATTTGTAGGGCTATACCTTCTCGGACAGCTGTTGCTTAGGCCCTGGCTGCTTCCACTAATGGTGGTTATAGAAAACCACTTTCCATTCCAAGGAGCGAACATCCATAGAGAACAACTCGAAGGGCCCATCCCATACAGAGAAAGAAAACTCTGTGCCCCGTCCTCCATGGCTAACAATCACCAACAATAGGAGTTCCAGAAGGTTCCTTGATTTGATGATGTCAGCTTTTGTTTTGAGACATGTTGTGACATCATTCACGGGATGGCCCCTCTGAAACGTTAGCTGGATACTCAAGAAGTTGCAAGTGGTTGGAGTTGATACCTAGCATCTGTAGGCTAGCATGAACATTTGTTTACGTTTACTGTAGTTAAGCTACAGCCAGTCAACAGCCAATACTGATTGAGAAACTTGACATATATATGCATATTACAAGCTCTTAATATCCTTATCAGAGGACAATTACGCTTTATTAACAAAATTATCAAGCCCAAAAGCTGACTTTTTCCACTAATTCGACTGGGCTGATTCTTTCGCTTCAGACGTCTGGGAACTGTGTGCAGGTCAGAAGTTTGAATCTGGTAAATATGACTCCGCTTTTATCCCTCAAAGGTTTATGCAATTGGTACCAATGAGATGAGTTAAAATAAAACGTGGTATGTAGCGCCTAGACACATCCCCTACTGAAAAATATTTTACTTTGGGATACTTTCCAAAACAAATCCTGGTTCGCGTTGGATAGTGAATTCCGCCCGACACTCTACGCTGTGTTTGTATCACAAAAGTGACGCAAACCCAACACAAAGCATTAGTAAACCTGAGCCAATCAGTAGGAGGTCAGCAAACGTTGTAGGAAGTGAGTGCCTCATGTGTTCAAGGGAGTGTTTATTTATGAGACAGGCTCCAGCTTGTTCCAGTTAATACCCAAACAGTTCTTTTAAAGCTATGACCTTTTGTTTAGAGAATACATCTAAACCCTGCACTAATCACAGTGGAACTTTCCTTGCTCTACAAGAACACGTTGTGCTGCCAGGTTAAATAAAGCAGCCAGGAGGGATGCTGCCAGGGAGGCTGTGCACACAGATGTAAACATCGAGTGGACTTTATGTCATGTGACCGAAGAAGAACAAGAGGCCTGGCTTGTGTCTGCACACTTACTCAATGGAACCCCCCAAAATGCCTTGACAGTGCTTTTAATCAGCCACCTAAAGATTTGGGGAGTTAATGTAGCAGACCACAGCCCTCCTGCTTTAGGTGACCGGTGGGTTCCATGATGGGACGAAGAGCTACTCAAACCCCTTCCCTAAAACTGGCCTCCCATTCAAACTTAGGCCTCTCACACTCCACACGTGCAGCTTGGCAGACAAGAAAACCTCACTGCAGAGGACCACTCTTTACGGACGGGACCAAACGTGACCAATTTTTCAAAGGGACCTTTCAAATCATACACTGAGTCCAATACACATGTTTTCAAATATTAAATTTTATTTTATTGCTATAAAACAACAAATTACATAAATCGAGGCCGGGCCAGAGTTCGTTTTAAAAGAGCAATATTATGTTTTCGAAAACATGCAAGCTGTGCCCTATATTTCTCATCATTCTTTTCGTATCCAGAGTATTTGGTTCTCGAATTTCTTTCACGTCCCCTTCGTGGTGAAGCAATGGTTGTTTAAAAAAAACATGTAAAATATAAGCCATGGTAATACTTAGCCAACGAGTCTGGTCGACCAATCCTGGCACTGGCGTGCACTATATTTTTGGCGGATGAGCTCATGTGATGAGAATAATGGATGTATGACGTTACAACGCATACTTTTACCACGCATACCATTACAACGCGGTATTTACAACGAATACCGTTACAACGCATAGCGCTTAGAGGTGCTGGATAGTGGTAAGTATAATTTTATATTCCAACTCCAGTCCCCGTGGACACTAGGGAAGGTGTTGGATATAAAATTATACTTATTCCCTATCCTAGAGCGCCCCCCAGCGCAATGCGTTGTAATGGTATGGGTGGTAATGCCTGCGTTGTAGTGGTAGTGCGTTGTAAAAACTTCGTTGTAACAGTTGTATACCAGAATAATGTGTCACTCGAAGTGCAATACGACAATTGATGAATCAGGCTTACCCATTGGCCATGCTGAATTCTGTGGGCTGAAGCTAATGTGAATGACACTTGGACAGGCCAATGGATGAAGAGGGTTGACTCATAGGCCCATCTACCTAAGTTCATATATACATTTTATAGGATTTTGTTATTACATGAGGCTCTCGAAACAGCAAAAGCTGCCTCCTGGCATCATAACAATAAAAACAAAAAATATGTTAAAGTGTCTCATGTAAACAAAACAGTACCTAAACATATTGCAAAAAGATAAAAAGTACCAAAGTGTGGCATCATTTATTCCGATTTTCCATTATGGCGCAATCGCAATGGATACACTATTTTTAGGTTCTGGCCTGATGCCGGTGGAACTTAGAGGAAGAGAATCTTTATTTAATATTATGCATGGTGACTACTAAGCCTGTTGTTTCTGGTGAGAGGTGCATTGCATTTCTGCCCAGTTCTCTTTTTGTTCCAAGTTTGACACAGCCTCGGAATTGAGCAATAACCACACCCATATTATAGACTCTTGCATTGCACAGACATTGCTTTCATTGCCATGCACTCTGGGCCTGTCTGCGGCCTTAAGGCGTCTTGTTTCCAGTTGTATTGAGGTGCTGTCGCTTCTGTACGAATCATCAATCTCAATTTAATGCACCTGACCTCTGACCTTTAGCTCATTTCTACTTCCCCTGCTAGAAC
Source organism: Lissotriton vulgaris (assembly GCF_964263255.1). Taxonomy (NCBI): domain Eukaryota; kingdom Metazoa; phylum Chordata; class Amphibia; order Caudata; family Salamandridae; genus Lissotriton; species Lissotriton vulgaris. The sequence goes on along the minus strand of NC_141700.1, from coordinate 79,008,613 downwards.
ACCTCCATATCTCTTTACATGAGTTCTGCTCTGTGCACTATTGCTGAGAGGGCATCTGACCTCTACAAACAGGTAAGTAAAAAAATATAGAATCAAAAATATAGTTTTAAAAAATATAGTTAGTCAAAATATCGATTTTTTTTAAATGTCTTAAAAGTAATTTAAAATGAATGACATAATAAATATAACATTTACTATTACCACTCCAGTGAGTGCAACAGTAGGGAAAGCGTTGGATAGCGTAGGGGTAAAATTACTATTCCTACTCCAGTGAGTGCAACAGTAGGGAAAGCGTTGGATAGCGGAGGGGTAAAATTACTTTTCCCACTCCAGAGAGTGCAACAGTAGGGAAAGCGTTGGATAGTGTAGGGGTAAAATTACTATTCCCACTCCAGAGAGTGCAACAGTAGGGTAAGTGTTGGATAGTGTAGTGGTAAACATTACTATTCCCACTCCAGAGAGTGCAACAGTAGGGAAAGCGTTGGATAGTGTAGGGGTAAAATTACTATTCCCACTCCAGAGAGTGCAACAGTAGGGTAAGTGTTGGATAGTGTAGTGGTAAACATTACTATTCCCACTCCAGAGAGTGCAACAGTAGGGAAAGCGTTGGATAGCGGGAGAGTAAAAATTACTATTCCCACTCCAGAGAGTGCAACAGTAGGGTAAGTGTTGGATAGTGTAGGGGTAAACATTACTATTCCCACTCCAGAGAGTGCAACAGTAGGGAAAGCGTTGGATAGCGGGAGAGTAAAAATTACTATTCCCACTCCAGTGAGTGCAACACTAGGGTAAGTGTTGGATAGTATAGGGGTAAACATTACTATTCCCACTCCAGTGAGTGCAACAGTAAGGAAAGCTTTGGATAGCGGAGGGGTAAAATGACTATTCGATATTGAATTACTTACCTTCAATTCGATATTTTGTCCATTCTATATTCTGTCCATTCGATATTTTGTCCATTCTATATTTTGTCCATTCTATATTTTGCCTTCGGTATTTTGTCTTGTTACCCGCCTCAAACATCCAATATGGACCTGCCAGGGGAGAGGTGGCAAAATGTCACTACACCAAGGGTGAGGCATTTCCTCCAGCTTTGAAACACCTGAACAGATAAATGCAGGGCGTACAGGTCAAGAGAGCAGCCCCTTGGGCTGTAATAAATAAATAATGATCTGTTCCAGTTCAAGGGGCTGGTGCCTGGGTTACTGGAACAGATTTACTGAAAGAAAACTCAAAGAAATGTACATCAATACTCTGCTTCCTTCGTCCACTGGGGATGAATCACTCAACTTCCCAGGCCTGAAATTAAATTACATGAACCTTGGATAGATTCACCTCCTCAGCAGGTAATTAATAGCACTTCTCGAGACTGTTGCTATGGAGACGCGGAGATGACCATTGCCCACATAATGTCACTACAACATGACAGTGATAGATTAAACGCAGAAAGGACAGGTGGAACAGAGACTCCTGGTCGCAATCAGCTGTGTGCTCTGTTTTAATTTCAATGTAAATTTTATTGTAAAATAGTGAAAAGGCTGATTCATTATCAGATTTTGTTTCAAAGAGAAACCCTATTCATTCTTATCTTATAGGGCTACCGACTCACCCAGAGCTTCATATGATTCCCTTATGTGATGACCTTGATTTGTCCTTTAAATAACCAGGTCTTTCTAGAGCACTAGAATATTGTCTGGCTAGAGATTGAGCTGAGTGTGGCCACAGGATGGAGTGTGTATTGTAAGCAGTAACTTGTGCCTTCATTACTGATGACTCTAGAAAAAGACTCTGTCATTGCTTGGTGAGAAAGAAGCATACTACCATTCTTCAACAAGGAGAAATAGTCTATGTATCCTGCCAACCTCTAACCCGTTCATAGGAACAAAATGACTGACAGGACAGGAACCGACAGTGTCACTTTCATTGGAGCTGTGGATTCCATAATAGGAATTATTTGGCTCTGGGACAAGGTCTGAGGACGGCAAGTCTCGGTCCCCAAAAATGAGCATCACCTGAAACTGGAATTCCAAAAGGCGCTCAAGACCTGGCTGTTCAACTAGTCGCTCGGGTCTGGCAAGCGCCTGGATACCCTCACAGGTGATAAGCAGCAAAATATAAATCGACTTATTGATTGATTGATTGAAACCACCAGCACACACCAAGCACTGGTGCTAGGGTGCATACTGGTATGTTAAGGTCACTCTGATTACCCTATCCTCGACGCCGACCTCCTTTTCCATGGTGGATTTTCATGGAGCTAATTCTGTCGGCCATGTTGGTGACCTCTCTTTATATAGGGGGTTAGTGTTCTGCCGCCATATCTGGTAAAGTCAACTGTGGACTTTGGCAAAGCCAATGGCTGAATCAGAGGTGTCTCTGACAGCAGCAGCTCCACCACTACGGCCCTCTTCACTGCAGTTACCTCCCCACCTCAATCATGAGGAATCGGAACACCGGGAAGCCCTTTACTTTCACCTGAGAGTTTGGCTGCTAAAAACAGCTGCAATCTCTGTGTGAAAGTCTGGGTAGAAGAGGTGGAATGAGGAATTACTGGTTGACATAACCAAAACTACTGACTTCCCTGGTTAATTTATCCTTTCTTGGTAAACACGGAGGTTCTAATTCACAGGCCCGATGATACACACGTCCTGACCTACTAGTACCCCGGTGCTGACCCAAGTGGAGAAACACCAGCCCATTACCTGTGACAACCACAATGAAGGGCTTTGTGTCCACATAATACGCCGGTAATATCCACAGTTGTGCAGATGGTAAATCCTACTTCTTCTGCGGGGGCCCTAGTATAATTTGGGCTGGAGTGTGTGTGCGGCCCCTGTTCATTCACCCTCTGGGGATATGGTATGGCCCAGACGTCATCACAATTTGTGCGTGCCCACCCTGTCAGGGTTCAGAAGTGTGGACGGGTCACAGTAAAAGCTACCGCTGCAGCTGACCCAAGGTGTGTTGTCTTCTTTTGAGCTCGGCCTAACCCTGGCGACAGCGGCCCTCCTGTGGGCCGCACAGTATAACACCAGTTACCACCATTCTCACATTCAGACAAAGGGCCTGAGTTCAAGTTAGCAGGGTGGGTTAATCCATTACAAATGTGCTGGATATCCAGTCAGCCATTTTACAAGGGCCTTTGGAAATAATACACGTGCAATGCGGCTGACGGGATATCTGTCATGTCAAGTGACCTGTCCGCCGAAATCTAAAGCAGGCCCACAATGTTTAAAATATAGAGTTTTAAGAATGTCTACATATAATTCATTTTAACGATTCTCCTGGGATTCTTTGTCCGTATGTATGTAACCTGTCCAAAATACAAAGGCTCGCCAGGGAGGTTGTAGACTCACAGATGTGTTACCAACTTTTTGTAGTTTGTACACTTCGGAAAATCCATTTTTAGAGTGATGCAATAAAAATAAAACTAGGCTTTGACTTTCAAATGGGGATTTTCCCTTCTAATGGGGCAAGTGCTGCTGTGCCAAGCATCTCATTGTCATGCAAGCATGTGCCTTTTGCAGGCAGGGACTGCCCTGACCCGCTTCCCTTGGCTCAGGACAGGCCTCTGTTGAAACTCTGAGCTGCAGCCAGTTACAAGAAGTCCAACATGTTGCAAGTAGCAGGAGGGCTACATTTAGATTCTTTTTGAGGAAGAAGTTACAGTTAGAAAGTGGAAGAGGAGTGGGAGGCGGTTAAAGTGTTCTGTGGGGAGGACGCGCAACACCGAGAATGTGGGAGTTTTGAGAGGAATTAAATAACAGAGGCTACATTGTTTGGTCCCTGATTCCGTTCTGTGCTACAACTGGCAATTTTGTGTGCACAGATTCAACAGCAATTGTTTTGAGAACAGATCTTCTTTCGTTTTGACACCAGACTTCCACGCATTGTGGTCACAGAAGGAGGTGTTTGAAGAAGAACTCGTGAACATTCCCTCGCTGAAGATAGATCGATGGGTTAGGTACCTGCTGCTAGGATTTTTTTTTGCAACATGAATGTCACAGCTTCAAACTCTAGAAGGGTTTTTAGTGTGGCACACACTGAGCTACAAAGGATCTGTCTGTCTGTCTATCTAAACATCTATCTATGTGCGTGCATGTTTGCTTAAAATGTTTAAATCTGACTTTGTATGTGAACATATTTATATATGCATATATAGATATATACACCTACATACAAACTCCTCGAATGCAAACATTTCAAGCAAACAATACTGCTTTGCTTTGAAAAGTATTTAGATAAATGAAGGTGTGTGGCTAGCAGCAGTGCGTGGTTTTTTATGGCCTCCTAGCACATTTAGGGGCAGATTTACAAGCCCCCTGTGCCTCTTTTACGCCGCCGGCGCATCACTTTTGTGACGCAGCGGCGGCACAAAAGATGCGCCATGGTGCGGGGTATTTACAACGTGACGCATCTCCCAGATGTGTCACGTTCAAATGAATCAATTAAAAATAGGAAATTCTGGAATCAAATTCGAAATTCCTGGAAAAATATTCTGAGTTTCTGGAGAAAAAAACACAGGACCCCAACATTAATCACTTGAGAATGCTCTCTCAGTGACTTATGCGTGTGAAATAAACACCATTAGAAAAGACTGAGGCTTTAAAATAGAAAGTTAAACAATGATTTCACTTTGTAAAGTATTCTAAACATTTCCACTAAGCCAATCATTTCTTAATATATGCACATGAGAAGTGTGGCTCACTGGTTAGAGGAGGCAGACCTGGAAGCAGAGGTCAGCCCGGGACCAGGGTTCAATTCCCGGCTCGGCGGGGTCTTGAGTCCTAAAATGTCCATGGACTCGACAATTCTCGCTCCGGTGCCTACTCGATTCACGGGTTCACACTCTGCGACTCTGGGCAATAGCTTGCTTAATCTCCACAACGGCCCCTCGCGGCGGGATGCCTGGCTTTAACCTTGCGGATACCCTGCCGGGGTTATCTCACAGGGGAATACCAGGACGGGTTCCCTAAGCAAGCGCTTAGAAACCGCTCGATGATTTGCGCTATATAAATTCCTGTACATTTACAAGGGCCTATAAGAAAAACAATTTTTTGCCTGCAGCAGTGTCAGTCCAGTTGGGCCTGCCCACAACAAGGCCATGAAAGATAAGGAGGCAACATTGGAATGTAACCTATGGAATGTAATCTTCAAGTTCTTCTTCAAGTGCTACACACCTGACACATAATCTGAAACGCGACCTTGAATTCCTTCCACGAGTGGTAGGCGGGGAGCCCATCTCCATAGCGCCTGTCACAACAAAGCTGATGGATGTACCGCTGCCGTACGGCGGGACCGGTCGGACCGCTTTCTGATCCTTTTTGTACTGTTCTGCGGATTAAATATTTGTTGTACAAACAAAGTGTGCCGTGAAGACCTGGACAAAACCGAGAGAGACCAACCTAGATGCGCCTGTGAGATTATACAGTTGCTGAGCGCAGGGTTGGATTGGGATTTAAAATTGGCCCGGGCAAGCAAAAAAAAAAGTGGCCCAAATTTGCATATTACGTTGCCGCAAAACACTGCTTCAGCGAAATGTTATTAAAAAGGTGTGGGGGGGAGCGTTAAAAAGAAAATGCAAGGATTAGTTAACACTGGTGAAACACACCTGAAGACAAGGGAGGCCACTTTTGCTCAGGCCCCTACCCCCGCTCAATATGCAGACATTAATGGGCCGGCCCAGCAAAACAAAAGGAGTGACACCTCTGCCCCTTGGTAAAAGAGAGGTGATGGACGCCCATTTACCTCCAGAAAGGCCACTCCGAACCCAACTGGGCCGCTGGCGGCATGGAACAACTCAGAAACCGCCCAAATCGGCCCCCAGGCTGCTCAAAAAAGCAGCCCACCTCGGTATTGCCCGAGTGCCCTCATTAACAATCCGACGCTGGCTGAGCGGTAGTAGGCCTTGGTTTTATAACTACTTCCGGTTTTGAATAACAGGAAGTTTTTGCCAAGGAGCTTAGTCTGCCACTGGTGGAGAAGGCATGGCAAGTGTCCAATGCACACACCCCTTGATGGCGGGGGACAGAAACCATCGCTAAAATTGAAGGATCTATCTATCTATCTATCTATCTATCTATCTATCTATCTATCTATCTATCTATCTATCTATCTATCTATCTATCTATCTATCTATCTATCTATCTATCTATCTATCTATCTATCTATCTATCTATCTGTCTATCTATCTATCTATCTATCTATCTAGCTATCTATCTATCTATCTATCTGTCTATCTATCTATCTATCTATCTATCTATCTATCTATCTATCTATCTATCTATCTATCTATCTATCTGTCTGTCTATCTATCTATCTATCTATCTATCTATCTATCTATCTATCTATCTATCTGTCTGTCTGTCTATCTATCTATCTATCTATCTATCTATCTATCTATCTATCTATATATCTATCTAGCTATCTATCTATTTATCTGGTGTGTGTCAGTGGCATAACAAAACTTGAGGGGGCACCCCTGCAGAGTACATGAGGGAGCCTCCCACGTTCCAGACCCAGACCGAAGCTCTCAGCCCTGGGGCCTGCCAGTGCTGGAGGTGCCCCCCCCCCCGGAGTTTAGGGGGCCCCCATGCACAGCAGGAGCTTTTATTACGGGGTGCATGTGTGTGTAGTGTGTGTGTGTGTGTTACTTCACCCACAAACTCTTTCCCACATACCAATTTATATCTCATCTAAGAGACCTCCCTGGATTTCTTCCAGGCTTCCAGCGACCCGGATATAAAAAATATTTGTCTAGGGGGTCTCCTGAATGCCAATTGCACACATCCGAATTATATTTCATTTTAAACCACATAGCATGACTTCCATAAACACTTAAATCACCACTTGTGGTGTTCATAATAGAGATTGCCTACTCAGTATTGGGTCTAACACATGCAGTCCATGAGTCTGTGTTGGACTTCATGGAGACACCTTCCCGTCCTGGTGAGTTTACTCAGCATTTCATCCTTCCGAGGTCGATAAAAAAATGTGTTCCATTGAGCAGGGCAGCAAACCACACTGACATTTAGCCCCCGGAGGTGAATGTGCACTTTAAAAATGCATGCGTTAATTTACCATTGTTTATAGGTTTTTGATCATTTCAAGAAGCCCAGATGTGCTCACAGTGCAATCTTTCCTCCCTCATCCCCTGTTTGTTCTGGGACCTGATGTTGTCACACATGACCACATTTCTGAGAAGACCTGAATTATCGTTGAATGATAACACTGACACAGCGCACTTCTGCGCACACGTCTCCAATGCCAACTTGCTCATCACCACTAAAGTTTTGTGAACTTTGGATACAAACTCTGGAGTTTACAATATCCAGCAAATGTTACAAGGAGGAGAGTGGTCTAATGGCAGAATTGCTGGTTTTGGAAACTAAGGACATGGATTCTAATCCCAGCTATACCACTTGTATGAAAATGGTGTGACATTGGGCAAATCAATTAACCTTCCAGTCTACAAATATTTTGATATGGGAAATCTATATTAGTCAAAGGTGTAAATCCATGCCTTATGTATCATCTACCAAAACCCCAAAGAATCAGCACCTTTCTGGTGCTCCTATTCTAGTTCTGCTCTGAAAAACAATCCCATTACACATATAAAGTGACGTCATGATAATTCTCCTTATCTCCTTATCTTTTTCATTGAAAGTAAGCCAGCCACACTTCCTTTGTCTGGATAAGTGTACTTTATGGCTACATAGATATAATGAGGACACAAAAATTCACTTGGCTATAAGGATACAATATGGTTAAAATGATGCAATGTGGTTCTAACAATAGAATTTGGCTGGAGAATGTGGCTATAAAGATACAATGTTGCTAAAAAAAACTTCATAGAAAGGCAACCAAACATATACACTATAATTGAGGCTAAAACAGTAGATGCGCCTGCAGTGAGACAATGTTGCAAACAAAAATAAAAAGATACAGGCAAAAAGAGACAATGTAACAACACCAGAGAAGGTGGTTCTAAAGGTACAATGTTGCTTAAGACAGATACAAAGCAGACATGCAGCTACAATGTGAGTCAAAATGTTGCTTAAGAAGGGAGACTGTGGCTAAGGAAGTGGATAAGAACAGAGAATAAGGGTACTATATGATAGGGCAAAGGACACAACATGGCTGTAAAAGTGGCTACAAAGACAGAACTCGACTCTGAAAATACATTGAAGCTAAAAGGGTCATGGCAAAAGAGCTAATCAAGCTGTAAGCATAGCAAACATAAAAACATTAGCAATGATGTGGTAGCCACATACATTTTCCAATAGAATAATTGGAACAAAATGGCCCCCACAAAACTAGAATGAAAGAAGAACGCACAGATCAGATGCAATAAGATGGTGGAAGACCGAAGGGGAGTTGTGAGAGGCACAATGGTGTATCCTTAAAAGATGCCTTCTATGCCGGAATCAACAAAACCCTGCTACACAAGCTCCAAACCATACCGAACAACGCAGCCAGACTCGTCCTCGTAGCCCCACGACACAAGCACATGACCCAGCACCTACGAGACCTCCACTGGCTCACCATCGAGAAGAGAGTGGCCTTCAAGCTACTCACCCACACCTACAAATCCCTCCACAACATCGGACCCAAATACCTCATCGAAAGAGTCTCCTTCCACGTACCCAAAAGAAACCTCCGCTACGCCGACCTTGCCCTGGCTGAGACCCCGTGCATCCGCAGATCCAAAGCGTGTGGAAGAGCCTTATCCTACGTCGCGACCAAGGCCTGGAATGAGCTCCCTGTCAACATCAGACGCTCCCACTCTGCACACCCTCAAGAAGAGCCTCAAGATCTGGCTCTTCAACTGATCTGGGCTCAACCCCCCCAGCACCTTGAGACTCTCACGGGTGAGTAGCGCACTTTATAAACCCCTGATTGATGCCCAGAAGAAAGTTATTATACTCCAAAACTCATAGTATCACTCACAAAGCTGCATCTTTCATCATTGCATGAGTCTGGGGTTTTGAGCAAAATGGGTGTCATTCCAAGTGGAAAGGTAAATCAGTGATTGGTATTGACAAGTCGGACATGAACAGGCGTGGAAAGTAGTAGGTGATCGACTTCCATTACAGCATTGGCAGAGCAGCGACTCGAAAATAATAATACTGAGCTCCGCTCAAACTGGATAATACCTGAGTTAGAAAAAAGTTAGAAACATGGCAAAGGTGTGGAGTGCCTTTCCTGTACATATTAGATAGGCCAAGTCAATCTTCCCCTTAAGGTGGCCTCACACTCACCTTTCTAAAGAACCATAAATAAACTGTGCCTTTCACCGCAACTTGGCCACTCCGAACCTCATATTGAGTCCCTCCGCCACTGGTACAACTGCAATGGAAATATTCAATTTTTCCTTATTCCCTGTCATCCAGAAGATAGAAGACTGTCCATCCACAAGGAAGATTTAGAAGGGACAGAAAATGCTCCAAAGCAGAGAACAGAGCAGAGTGACTTTGTAAGAAAACCAGACACTGGCATCAAAAGGAGCCCCCAAGAGATTGGTGAAGGCATTTCGAAAGGAGGTGCACATATTGTCGCAATTCCTATGAATGCAGGCGCAAAGAAATAGGCAGTAGGGCAAGGTCTTTCTAGGCAGGGTAGGGGCTTAATTAAAGTGATTGTGGGAAGCTGTCTTTTGGTGCCACTGCAAGAGGGCACAGAGAGTGCCAGATTGAAACAAGTAGCCACAAAAAGGGCCCTCTTCCTAGGTGGGCTGATATCTCCACATGGAAAAGTGTCTTTAAGTCTTGGCCTCCAAAAACCTTTCCTCATTCTCTGGGTCATGTCCGTTTTTTTACAGAGTTTTATATAGTGCGAACTTGACCCGAATCGGGTATCAGAGCGCTTTACATAGCACCAGTTGCATTACACGAGGACACATTCATTTTCGTCAGGCACAGGGAGATTAAGTGATTTGCCCAGAATCACGGGATGTTCAGTGTCATTGTCGAGAGTCGAAGCCAGGTCCCAATATTCAAGGTCTACTGCCCTAGACGTTAGGCCAACTCCTCCCCCTGGTTGATAAAAGATGATTGACAGTGTAAAGATTTGCTTGCCTGGGGTTTCCTTTATTTTTTAAACCACTTGTGTTTGGTGTATTGTGGAAGTTAAAGCTTTGATCGAAAGAGAAAGCAGGCTTGTTTTAGAAAAGGTGGATATCCCGTTGAAGTCACATATTTCAAGAAGTTAGAACTTAGCATGCTGGTCTTCACTACATTCAGCTCAGGTCAGTTGTCAGAACTAAGTTGCATTTCCTTTTTAGTAAGTTTTGCTTCATACTTGCACCCACGTGTAGTTTCCTACATTCTACCACAGTCGCTGATTCACACAACATGCTCAGGAAGAGCCAAGGCTTCACAACTCAGCGTACCTTTGCAAGTTAATGTTGCGTACTTCCTTAGACACAGGGCGCTAAGTTATTGCAGTGCACACAACAGCATGGATTACTACAATCCACATGCCGACCTGAGGTAGTCCTATAAAATTTGCTGATAAAAGTAATGATGGGCTACACAACCAGCCTTTGTCCGGATGTTGTATTGTATGCTCCCATATGCCACCGCTCTAATGGAAGTAAGCAAACATGAGTATGTCAAGAAGATAGCTTGGTTACAAAATTTGAAATCCCTATTAACCACAATAGGATCAGAGGGCTATTGGGATTTTACGGACCCAGCATTACTCACTCGCAAAGATCTTGTCAAAAAGTAGTATTGGGACTGGGTAGCACATGCTTCACTTATTAACCTATTATGGGGACGTTTAATCATGGAATTCATGGATTTTAAACTGATCAGTTCATATGAACAATATTTAGACATTATCAAATCTCCTCAAGACAGGAAACTTTATATGCAATTCTGATTTGTTTCCCTTCCCATGAACACTTTCACAGGCTTCTGGCATCAGCCTTCCACGAATGTATGACATCACAACACAAACTATTACAACGCATACCTTTACAACGCGTTCAATACAACTCAGCTTCCATTGCATTGCATGCCATTACAACGCAAGCCATTACAACGCATACTGCATTACAATGAAAATCACTATTCTAACACCATCAGGGAAGGTGCTGGTCAGTGAGGGATATGCGTTGTAATGGAATGCGTTGTTATGGATGCTGAGATATATTGGCTGCGTTGTAAAGGCATTACGTTGCAATGCTCGCATTGTAATGGATGTTTCCCGCCTTCCACTATTTCCCAGATTTGCCCCAGCTGCGGCTCTGCAACAGAGTCACTTGCCCATGTATTTTTTGCTTGTCGGGTGTTCTCCCGTCCAAGGGAAAACTGGCTCAAACCAATCTGCAAGCAATTGGGTGTACGCATTTATGGCTAAGCTCTTTGGATACTTAGATCAGACCCTAGTCCGGAGATTGCTTGCTCAGTCGCAACATTTGTGGGTCATATGTGGGCAATTAGAAGGAAATTTCTTCAAGATTGAGATACTGTCATCTTTTATCACCAATTGTAGCAGTTTTTACATGTTTTAATCTGACCGTTTACTTATATTTTACTGACAATATCGAAAGGGCCTTGGGTGTAGTGCACCTCTAGATTGAAGACAGTATAGCGGGCCCAGTATTACACTCTGGAACAGGGAAAGGTTTTTGTTGATATAGTCCTGTATTGCGTTTATTCTATTTCTCCAATGGAATTTAGATCATGGTTCGACTGATATTTTTACTAGGCTACTAATGTACAGTGTAAGTTATTTTTTCAATCTATTTGTATGAGTTGCATTGCATTTGCACTTTTATGGCCTTATGACCGAAATAAAGTGTTTTATGAAGGTATTTTATAGCGACAACAAAAGCTGATAACAAAGCCTAGAAGGTCGGTCTTGCACAATGTGTTCAGCACATCAAAGATCTAGGTGTTGTAAACAGACGTTGAAGCCTGAAAGAGTCATGTGAGCAGTAACAACTACAACTAAAGTTACAGATATGATTCATCCAGTGCACTGTACCGTTGTTGTCCACGAGCTCATATTTCGCAATCACAGCTTGCTTTGGTTTAAGAACGTCACGAATCCGGGAACTGGATGTCGCTGTGGCCGTAGAAGTCTCTGTGACCATATCCCAGATAAGCAAAGCTATAGATAGTGGTATTTTTATCACTAGGACACTTTTTTGCCCTGGTTTCTATATGTTTACCAGATAATTACTGCAGCAGCAAAGGTGTGTTGGGTTCAAGGCCTGACTGGCTCGACCGGGCATCAGGTGTTTCCACGGGAGGCTGGAAGGGTCGGGAGCCGGTTTTGTAAGTGGGGGGCGGTTTTGTAGCAGCGCAGAAGTTTTAAAAGCACTGCAACGTTCCTTGTATATACAGCAGATTTAGCCAACAATAAAAGTGTCAAGGTAACTCTGGCAATGAATGTACCTGCTGGAGAGAGATGGGAGTTTTGTCTAGTGGCAGTTTCGACTCATCTAAGGTAGCGCAGAGGGTTAATATGCCTGCTGCAATGGGTGTATACCATGCAGTACACAGAACAGTATTTTAATTGCATAGCTTTGGGCCCGATGTAGGTAGCCAAATACCGGTCGGTAACGGCCGAAATTACCGAATTTCAGCCGTTACCGACCGGTATTGGGCTTTCCAGATGTAGGTGGCATTTTTTAAGGATTCGGTATTTTACTGAATCGGTAATTTAAGGATTCGTTAAAATACTGAATTCTTAACATACCGATTCGGTAAAATACCGAATCCAGGATGTAGGAAGCACTCAAGTTAGTGCATTCCTCAGTTAAGGATTCGTTATTTACCACCAACTAGAAGTTGGTGGTAAATAATGAAAACCCTTGAAAAAGCATTTTTTTTGCTTTTCCAACAGTGCCATGTTGCAGACATACATGCCCTTAGGGCATGTATGTCTGCAACATGTGCACCCATACACAATTGAGGGGTGCAACAGGGTGTCAAAGTGACACCCTGCCACCCTTCAATGTTTCCCCCAATTACCGAATCGGTATTTACTTATTCGGTAATTGACATTCATTCCTATGGGCCTATGGGCCTCCAGGCCCATAGGAATGAATGGCAATTACGGAATCGGTAAATACCGATTTGGTAATTACCGAAACTTACCGATTCGGTAATTTTTTCGGTAAAATTACCTACATCCCATTTGCCTGTTCTTAAATACCGAATCGGTATGATTCGGTATTTAAGAATCGGTAATCTGGGATTACCTACATCGGGCCCTTAGTGAGTTACTCCTTTTTTTACAGAGATTCTTTTGTTGCTGTGCAGTTCATAAGTTACAATCTTAATCTAAAACAGTGAGCTGTGAACTGCCTTCAAAGGGCTGCAAGGAAACTGCATGGTACGGGTTAGAAAGTTATGTTTCTTTCCCGGTCTTTTATTATTTCGATGTTGCTAGAAAAGGTTTTTTTGGGTAGAAATACATTCTTATTGCAAACGTCAACCCAAACCACAGTGTTATGTTCTGAATCCTGAGTTTTTTCCCAAATTTTCTTGGTGGGAGAACCTCTTTATAGCGGTCAGGCTCGCCCGCTGCACTCGCTATGCACCGTATGGGGGATGATCTAACAAAATTTGCCGGGCTACTTTGGGTTCCCAGTCCAGCCCGCTCCCAAGACTTTGGCTATCAACATTTAGACTGTGTACCCATATGGTAGAGTGTGGCATTTATTCATTGCCTTGTTCCATGGTAAATAAACATTGTATGAAGTAGCATATTGCAATGGTTTGTAAAAGTAAATCCTGGACTTAAACTTGGGGTCTCAAAGAAAAAGCATTTTGGATGTGAACTAAATCAAATTATTCTTCACTCCTGGAGCAGTGAATAAACAAATTGAGGAGACGGGATTCTGAGTTGGAGGGAACTGCCTGACACATTAGCTGGTCTGGTGGCTCAGTGGACTGATTCAACCTATTTAGGAGACCGGGTCACAGGTCACAAGTCAAATCCGGGTAAGTGATCCCGGGGGGGGGGGGGGGCGGGGGCACCAGGCTGTAGCCAAAAGAAGCATTATGCTGATAACAGTGATTTGTTTTAAGCAGAAAATAATGAGCGGCAGTAAGCCACTCACTAACATATTTTGTCAAGTGGATTCTAGCTGGGAGTATGAGTCAAAGGGAAAGGGGCTCCAAATTTTCCTCAAACCCCCACCACGATTTCTATTAATCACACAGTGGATACGTGTTAATAAGGTCTGACTGACCAGAATACTATGTTTGGCAAACTTTTATTTGATTGTATTTTTGAAATGGTAACAGAACTTAACTGCAATGTTTAAATATGTCTAGACTTATTTAAACATTGCCAATTTAATAGAATCATTGTGAATAAATCTGCGGGGGGCCCAGGGATTTTTTTTCCTTTCCTTTTGGGGGGGTGGGGGGCGACTGTATTAAAAGGTTTGAAACCCACTGCTCTAAGCGATGAACATGTACTTTATAAACCCACATATTTTGTTATGAAAGGTAATCTACAACACAGACATCACTTTAAGAGTAGTCAAAGTGCATCACAATCCCCAATTTTCCCAGATTATGTTTTGGAAAAAGAGAAATTTCTCAAAGAAACTATTTCCACAAACATAATAATGATTAATAGTGAAATTTTCCTAACTTTGGAATAGAAGCTCTGCACAGAATCTCTCCAACGTAGACATTACATGCACTAGGGATAAGGGAAAAAGTGTACTATACAAAAATATGTGGAAATCGTATATTTCAATGAGTATGATCTATACACTACAGGCCAATTTACACATAAATGTGGAACATTTGCGAATTATATGACTACCTGCAAATCTCTATTTGACCAGCTGCTAACACATCAGAGATTTACTCATTTTGAACAAAATGGTCAGAAACTTCTTTCAGATTTTTTTAACTGTACAAACTTTGTGAATTTTATAAGATTTTGCTGCATTTTATTTACTCCTGTGAATCAACAACATGCAAACAATGGGCTTTTGCGAGAGTCGAAAACAATAAAACATACTATGGGCAGGAGACTTTTCCTGCAAAAAAGGTTTAGCAGGATAGTTCTCATGTCAAAACTTTTTGTGCGAAATTTAGTTAGCGGAGTGAGTGAGCAACTCCAAATTTGGAAAGACGGTGTAGGGATTAAACACTGCAGTAAAGTTAACTCAAAGTCATAGAATATAAAGATATATAAGACGTTCCTTTAGAATGCAGGCTTAGTAACATACTAAAATATGAATATTTACCATAGTTATGTGGTAATACCCGTATAATTTAAAGGCATAGATTATAAGTAAGGCTCCCTGTTTTCTGTTTTTACTGATTTGTGCAGATGAATAAAGACAGAAAATCTTTTATTTTCTTGTCTGTATTTTTTTTTAAACGTGGATAAAAACGGAAATTGGGTGCTTTTTGAGTGATTCTAAATACACTTTGTCATGACTGACAGTCCAATAGCTGTGTGGATTGTAAGGGGGTTTAAATAAAAAAAAGAATTTTATTAAAGAGGCTTAAACAGCAGTAGATATGCACATTGACGTATCGTCTGTGGGTGTTCATATCACTGAAACCTAGCAGGCTTTCAAGCACGACTGCATATATATTGGTTAAATAAACGTGGAAATATACAAGTTTCAGCTTTATATTTTTCACAAAACCAATAATAAATATGGATAAATACAGATAATGTTGACAAAAAATAAATATGGATAAATACAGACAGAAATGTCAACAAAAAAAATACCATAAAACCAGGAGCCCTAATTATAAAGATATGCAAGACGTCTCTTTACAAGAGAGGTTTAGTAACATACTAAAATATGAAGATTTTCTACAGTAATGTGAGCAATCGTGTTCTCCTGAGTATGGTAGGGACCCCAGGCATATTACATTTAATTACAGGTGCTACTGTGAGTGTTGCGTCAATTGTGCACAGTGCATGGTTTGTGGTATCTGGCCCTAGGCAGTGTCACCAACTTCTCACTAACTTTATTGGACGTTTGTCAGCAGATTTGGTTCTCAGTGCATGGTTTGTGGTATCTGCCCCCTGGGCAGCGTCACAAAGGTCTTACTTTCTTTCTTGGAAGTTTGTCAGCAGATCTGGTTCAGGATTCTTGACAATTGGGTAGTGAGGTCCTTATTGCGCAATGTCTGATGGCTTAAATATCTTGATTTTGAAAATGTATGCTATGCTTCAAAGGGAGTCTAAACAGCCACCGCCCTATGCTGCTAGGTCGCAATTTGTTACAATCGCGTAATATACTTTTTTGGGGTAAGAATCCCTGAGCAAAAATGTTATTCATATAATATCACAAATTAAAGTAGGAAGATGATTTCAAACAACAAAAGTTCAAACATAAGTCTGTGGTTTCTTTATTTTTCGTAATTCTTTCACTTCTCCACAAGGACTTGTTGAGCAAATTCTCCAGTTCATAAATCTCTAAGTCAAATCATAACAGTACAGCCAAAGATACAGCCAACACGCATGTTTCGTCTATGGTTATTCTCCAAAAGACTTCATCAGGGCTGCAATACAAATTATACACATTAAATTCCCTCTACCTTCCCAATCCTATCGGAAACTAAGCCTAACCCCCACCATATAGGAAAAAATTGTCTGAGAACCGAAAAGACAAAAGGAATACCAAGGAGATTATGAAAAAAGAGCACCCAAAAATGTGCATTTCAAAACCAATCACCAACCCGTGTCATAAAAGTTCAAAGCAACACCAATTCTCCTGGCAATCAGGAAAAATTGACAATCTTATTTGTTTATTTATTCTTTGTATGTAGTGCAGCGTGAATCCCACACCTATAATAAATTCCATCAACTCACCTACAGCAGCTAGAAACCTGCACTCTTAATATCTATTTGGGTATGTAGATGTAGCTAGAAACATAAATAGAGAAGCATACTGGTCAGTGATGCTTCCCATATGCATTATAAAAGAACCCAACAGTAATTAAAAAGGACCAAATGGCTTTCCGCTTACCTTATCTATTATGCAGTATGTGCAGGTATGCAGAACATGGTATTAAGGAGTTCCAATACAATGGTTTGGCAAAATATAGAATTGGTGTTGCTTTGAACTTTTATGACACAGGTTGGTGATTGGTTTTGAATTGCACATTTTGGGTGCTCTTTTTTCGTAATCTCCTAGACTATTTTTTCCTATATGGTGGAGGTTAGGCTTAGCTTCCGATAGGATTGGAAGGTAGAGGGAATTTATTGTGTATAATTTGTATTGCAGCCCTGATGAAGTCTTTTGGAGAATAACCATGGACGAAACACGCGTGTTGGCTGTATCTTTGGCTGTACTGTTATGATTTGACTTCGAGATTTATGAACTGGAGAATTTGCTCAACAAGTCCTTGTGGAGGAGTGAAAGAATTACGAAAAATAAAGAAACCACAGACTTATGTTTGAACTTCTGTTGTTTGAAATCATCCTTCTACTTTAATTTGTGATATTATATGAATAACATTTTTGCTCAGATCTGGTTCAGGTGTGCGAGTGCACATACCTGGAATTCTTTTGTGGGAGGCAGCCAGATGAAGTACCGAAAATTATTTACCACCTCCCAATTATAGTTATATAGTTATATTCACAACCAATCCCTTTCCCATTACCAATAATCAGTCGGTTGGCAGCGTAGAAGGTCCAAGCATTTATTATGACAAAACAAAACTCTGCCAGAGGAGCTCCTTGCGACCTAACCCCAAGAGGTCCGCCAAGAAGACTGCTGGCACACTGTCAGGACATCACATATATACAGTTGCAGAAACATGGCCCAAGATGGAAAAATACAAGCTGGTACAGTTTGGTACAGAAAGGAAGAATCATATATGGCACACAAAGGACTCTTGGTTTAGCTCATCCTAGATTAGTAAGGTCGAACGGGTGACTCCCGTCTGCCAGCTCCGAGACAGCCTGCCCCGCACCCCTTCTGGAATGTGCTTATCAGGCCTTCTCCTGCTACCTACAACCTTGACGGGTCTAACGAGCTGAAACAGCAATTCTGCAACAGTTGGGTTATTTCTCAGGAGAACGACTTTGGTGTAAGGAATGAACGGGGTCTGTTAATGCAAGGCTTCGAGCAAGGCCACAAAATGGCGTCGGTCGAGTCAAGTGAGTGTAAAATGCAGAAAGTGATGCAAGCGAGAAATCCAAAATACTGCAATATGGGTTTATGCTAATGTTTGCGTGCATATGCTAAAACATTTAGATACATCTTGCTAATCTCCAGAGATCGATTATAGATACAGTATAACCGAAAATCGATTCCGGTTCCCCAAACCCTCCTTTTAGCGTGGTGTAGCTAAATACAAAATCAGGCATTTAGTCTCGAAAAACCTCCTCGTTAATGGCCATTAATTCCTGAATCTCTTTCTGCAGCATCTGAACTTTGGCGGGGACGGGGGTAGGCAAGCACAGTGTTGTGACTCGGGAGGCACAATAGGAGCAACAGACCGGGCCACATTGGATAAGGAAGCAGCAGGTGAAGATAATACCGGCTGCCCCGCCCAAAATCAATAACAACTTCCATCCCCAGGTGGACAGGAGCCCCCAGAACCAACCCGACAGTGACCAGGACCCATTATCAGTATGCATTTCAGAGGCAATGCGATGTAATTTTGGAATAGCTAGATGAACAGAGGGGGCGGAGTCTGAAATGTATACGCAACAAGAGCTGCCGATCACGCGGCATGCTCCACCTCGATCAGCCAAGATAACGTCCAAAACCATACGGTTTTGGAGTGCAACAAGCCTGGTCGCCTGAAGCTCCACAGTTAGGTTGGCCAGGATGTCAGTAGTTATGTTAATGACATTTTCCACTATCCTGGACAATCTCCTTATTTCTCTACTATTAAATATGGGTCCCCAGAATGGCACTAAACCTTTACTAAAATCTGTGAATTGTTGCAAAGAGGTGTCAGTCTGATCAACTTCGGTCTTGATAAGCTGCCTACGATGTCTAATGGATACCACGGTGGGTGCTGTGCGTACAGGGTATAGCTGGTGTGTCCTGTGATAGTCAGATGGCGCTATGTATACAGGTGGGTATAGGAAGGACAAGTAACAGTGCCCAGCCCAATTACGTGGTAACCAGGTATATGCATTTTCTCCACAGACGAAATACACATTGGGTGGCGTAATTAAGGGGGGGCTAATGCGCTTCTTCATACAATAGGTATAATTACAGATACTGTCTCCAACCTGTACACGGCCTATTCCTTGCACACTAAATTCGGAGGAAACATTCAAAATAGGAATGGGTACAATACGGTCTTTTGTAACATTTCGTTCAATAAAAAGCTGGAAATATTGAGAAGCATTGAAATTGGTAAAATCATAGAGTTCTTCCTGCAACCAAGTATCATTTCTAGCCACCATAAACCTGTTCATACATGCTTGTGGGTCTATTGACCCCCGCCCCCCATTTCCTTGCTGGTCAAAACCCAAATGCTTATCAATATAAGCTAAAACCATATTATGTTCATTAACATCTTCCCTATGATTTTCACCCCATTGACGGTATAAGGCGGTAAACAGTTTGAACCAGGCCTCACAACTTCCTAGATAGGACAAGGGTAGTGAGAGAAACAGATCATGGTTGTGTACCACGGATGGCAGAAGCCCACAGACCCAGCAATCAGTGGTGTTGGTAACACTGTGTGTCTGATGAAGCATTTCAACAAATACATTTTTAGCATAAGTCTGGCGATGTCTTTCTTTATGGGGTGCTAGAGTGTACAGCAAATGCTCAGATGGGGCAGCAGTGGTCGGTAGAAAATTCTGCAAAGGGTATTTATGTTCCAAATATACAAACAAACCCATAAACACAGCAATAATGACGGCTATAACCACTACAAATGCTACTTTGACCCTCGTGGTCCATGTGGAAAACATGGGCTCATAGAATGGTATGTGTCGTGGTGCAATTGGAAATTCTTCTTCTAAAACGATACGGCCAAAAGGGTACATTCCTAGCTAAAAGTCCAAAATAAGCTCGGGCCTAGCAGTCCGTCCTGCCAGAGGGTTCTTCTCCCTGTGTCCGTCAGAGCCTCACAGGTAGACTCCTATCGTTCATCTCAAGTAAACAAAAGGGTGGTGATCAAACTTTATTTTGTCGGGGCAAACTGGCCGTTGACAATAGCTGGTCTTCTTTCTGAACAGAGCACAGCGATCAAAGTTCCAGCTCTCAACGTGTTCAGTCCAGTGTCTCGCTCAGCACCTCAGGCCAACAAGCTAGCAAACCCTATCTGTTCAATCGAGTCTTTCCTTAGCTCCTAGTGTTGGGGTCTGAGGCACCGTTTTTTGTTTTCCTTGGTCGCAGGTTGTATCGCACATGACCCGGAACTTCCTGATCAGAGAATAGTACATCGGGTACCTTTCGGACATGAGAACTTTCGCTTGCCGGGGTACTGACAACTGGATTCAAAGCAATTGCAGATTCAGCAGAGACCAAGTCATCTGATCTCGTCACTCCCTCCTCTAGCCTTGGTTCAATCTCACAGGCGTCAGAGAAGGGTACGAATGCAGCAGCTCTCTCAGTTTCCTGCTTCAGAATTCCCCCTGGGCGTTGCTGATCATAGGGAAGTGGAAACGGCAGCCTCTTCAGATGGGAGACATGAATCCAGTGTTTCCTCCCATCCACTTTAACCGCCGTCCGGGTGGCAAGCAGAATCTGCCGTGGCTCGGACCACCTTGGAGCCAAACTGGTGTCACGTTCAAACTTCTTGACCAGAACCCACTGGCCGCGTTGTAGGCGATGTCCAGGGCCCTCTGGCAGGGGCTGCAGTACGGAGGCTACCTGCTGATGAATAGAACGAAGATCTTTAGTCAAAGCATATAGGTAATCAATCAACATAGGATATTCGATATCTGAAAAGGATCGTGGCCTGGGTACCCCCATACGTTTGCGGGCCTGCCAAAGATAACTTCATACAGGGAAAGGCCAGATCGGGAGTGTGGGGTAACACGTAGTGACATAAGGGCTAGAGGCAAGGTGTCAGGCCATTTCAACCCTGTGCTTTCCTGTATTTTGGCCATCTTGAGCTTAAGAATACCATTGTACTTTTCCACGAGCCCCGCTGATTGCGGATGCCAGGCAGCATGGAACTTTTGCTTAATCTGTAGGCCCTCACAGATATGCTTGACGAGGGGCCCATGGAAGTGCCCCCCATTGTCCGACCAGATCAAGCGGGGCAAACCAAAGCGGGGTACAAACTCTTTAAGCAGGGCCTTTGCTGTAGCCATGGCAGTATTTTCTTTAGTGGGGTAGGCCTCAACCCATTTTCTAAAAGCACAAACCACCACCAGGACATATTTCAAGTTGTTGACACGCTCCATATGAATGTAATCCAATTGGAGTACCTCAAAAGGCAGCGTTGGGGGTGCAAAATTCCCACTCAGGACACTTTCTCCCTTCCCCGGATTGTGTTGCAAACAGACCATGCAGTATTGGACCAACCGGACAGCCGTCCTTTGGATATTAGGGTTATTCCAAACTGGATCCAGGAGCCCGAAGATACCTTTTGCTCCTATGTGTGCAGGACCGTGCGCCATAGTCACAACGGCCTGTACTAGTGCATTGGGCAGTAACCACCTTTGCTTTTCTGTCAGATCAACCCAACAATTATTTTCATCCAGTCTTCCTACCTCCTTTTCCCATCTCTCTAATTCTGCGGGTGTAGCTTCCTTCTGTAACACTTGCACTCTCCATGGTGTTATCAAACATTTCAGATTCCTCCACCCATCTTGCGGAAGAGTTCACAAACATAGTTGACATTGGGGACTGTGCTGTCTGTTTGGCCACCTGATCCGTGAAAGCATTTCCCTCCCCCACCTCATCCACTATTGCTTTGTGCACACTACATTTGATGATGGCTAATTTCTTGGGCAAGGTGAGGGCATGTAGCAGCCGCAAAACTAGGAGACCGTTCTGTATCTTCTGGCCATGAGAAGTAAGAAAACCCCGCTCCCTCCACAGCCTCCCAAAGCTATGGGCCACGCCGAAGGCGTATTGGCTGTCTGTGTAAATATTGACTTCAAGTCCCTCACTCAACTCACAGGCTCGCAATAAGGCCATAACTTCAGCAGCTTGGGCTGACCGGTGAGGTACTTGGAATGTTTCGACTACTGTCTTCAGAGTGGTAATTGCATATGCAGCTGTTGTTGTTCCATCTGTTAGCTTAAAACAGGACCCATCCACAAATAACTCCCCCTGAGGATCATCTAGAGGGGTGTCAGTGAGGTCGATCCTGCCCTTAGTTTATTCTTCGGTGCGATAAATGCAATCATGTGTGTCATCAGTAAGTTCACTCAGAGGGAGTGGTAACAATGTGGCAGGATTTAGTGTTGCACATCGAGTGATCGTGATATGTGGTGCAAACAACGTTAGTTCATATCCTGTGAGGCGTGCACTTGTAAGATGCTGTGTTTTTGTTTTGTTTAGTAATGTGTCCACAGCATGCGGCACCATCACTGTCAGATTGGAATTTAGAACGAGTTCTTCTGACTGCCGGATCGCCACTGCAACAGCTGCTGTGGCCCTCAGACAGCTAGGAAGTGCTCTGGCGACATTATCCAATGTGGCTGACAGATAAGCGCAAGGTCTTTGCTTACCACCAAAGTCCTGCGTTAACACCGAAAGTGAGCAACCGTCGACCTCATGCACGTATAATACAAAAGGTTTACGGTAGTCAGGAGTGCCTAAGACAGGAGCAGAACATAAAGCAGTTTTTAAAGAGTCAAAAGAGTGCTGACATTCATCCGTCCAGGGGAGGGGTTCATGCACTTCTTTAGTAGTCAGATGCAGCAGAGGTTTAGCAAGAAGGGAAAAATTAGGTATCCATTGACGACAGTAAGAGGTAATGCCAAGAAAAGCGCGAACTTCACGTTGCGTGCAAGGAACAGACATTTTAGAAATAGTAGTAATACGTTCAGGTGTTAGTCGTCTACCCTCCTTCGATAGTAGATGACCAAGGTAGGTCACCTCCTGTCGACAGTATTGGAATTTAGACAGTGATACCTTGTTCCCTTTAGCAGCCAAATGGTGCAACAATTTGACAGTCGCTGTTTTGCAGCCTTCTTCCGTATCCGAGGCAATGAGTAAGTCATCCACATACTGCAAAAGGACATTGCCCTCAGGCAAGTCCAGATCGTCTAGTAAAGCCTTAAGGGCTTGGCTATATATACTCTGACTTTCAGTATAGCCTTGAGGTGCGCGATAGAAGCGGAAGCTTCGTCCAGATAACGAGAATCCGAAGATCTGTCTGCTATCAGGATCGATAGGGATGCTGAAGAAGGCATTTTTCAGGTGATGACTGAAAAGTACTGGGCAGTTGGCGGAATCATTGTGAGGATCGTGGTGATGTCTGTTACCACGGGATACTGTGGTACCACAATTTTGTTGACAGCTCTAAGGTCGATCACAAAGCGATAAGCAGCGCCCTGACCCTGTTCACCAGAATCAGAACTTCTTTTTAAAATCGGGAGAATCGGGCTATTGCAAATATTAGCAGCCGTTTCTTCCACCACCCCTTTGTCGATCAGGTCTTGAATAATCGACAGCAAAGACCGTTCTCCCGCGGGTGCTATTTTGTACTGCGGGATGCGCGGCATTTTCGCGCCTTGTTTCAGCGTACTGTGAACCGGGGGAATATCCAACTTACCCACATCAGCATCCCCTGTTGCCCAAAGAGTTGCTGGGATGCCATCAAACTCTGGGGGAAGGGGTTCATTTTTGGCAAAACATGGTTTCATGTGGTCAGCGTAGGGTTGTATAGTTAGATAAACCCCGTCAGCAGAGCAATGTATTGTCGCATTTAATTTCTTTAACATATCCAAACCCAGCAAATTCTCTCTGCAATGTGAGGTCAGCAAAAGAGGAGTGTAAATGGTGGCGGGACCGATCGAGAAGGGGAGAGGTTTGGAGATGGGACTGACAACTGGGACTCCCGAGAACCCCACTGAGACATTATTTTGCCCGGACAGAGCCGCCCCTGGAACCAATGATCGAGGAACAGAACTATTCATTGCTCCTGTGTCAATTAGGAAATTCTCAGAAGTCCCCATCACTTCCCCTTTTACATAAGGTCCCTTTTGATTGACCGGGATCGACACTTGGCCCCTACTCTGTCCCTGGCTGTCCTATGCTTGTATGTATGCATCCTGATCTTCGTATTCGTAATCATCATGATAGTACTGCTTGCCCTGGTGGTTATCAAAATGATTTCGCTCAGACTTGCCTGATCCCTCTTCCCTGCGCATATCACTCCGGTCGGGGCCGCCTCGTCCACGTCCTCGCCCTCGGATTGCTCCGTTCTGGGCAAGCAACAATGGACACTGTGCTTTCCAATACCCCGCCTCTCTACAATAGGAACACTGGTTCAAGCCCACAGTCGGAGCCCCGCCCGTGCCTCGGCCTGCACCCGCCCCTCTGGACATGGGCCCTCTGGCTCCTCTTCCCCCTCCTTGTCCCCGGACTTCCTGCTGCAGCAATACTCATGTTTTAAGGTCTTTGGCCTTCTTTTCCACCTTCTCTTTACTCTCGTTCTCCCTATGTTCATAGTATTGGGCCATGCTTAAAATCACAGAAGGAGTAGAGGTAGTCCAGGTACTTTCTGCAGCTTGCAAACGTGTAGAAATTTCCGGAGCCAAGTTTGTAACAAATCTGTTCACGAACAACCTAGTCCCACCTTCCGTAGCCAAATCCTGTCCGCTAAAGTCAATGAAGACTCCCTCAAACCTAGTGAAGAAGTCGGATATGCTTTCATCCTTTTTCTGTCAGCAGGCAGACAGTTTATCCCAATCAACCTTCCTCGGCGGTATTAAAGTGTGCATGAAGGCTATAATTTTCGCTGGCAAAGATGTTATTTCACCCCTTGGTTTGTCCCCCGGTTTACGATCCCGGTCCCACCCTCTCAACTCATCCCATGTCCCCCCTAGTTCAGCGTGATCAGAGTCATGCACCTGTCGCCATATATCAACAGGCACAAGTAACCCAAAGAATAGCTCCACATCTGCTAATGTCATTACGGCAGAGGCCGCGGCCTCGGTCAGTTCCTTGTAATAGGCGGTAGGGTTCATTCGGGGGTCGGGCAGTTGGGATTTCAGAGGACCTCACTTCTTTTCCATGGAGTGTACACCCATTGCTCCTGAAACCGGGCGTCTATCCATGCCCGGGTGATCTGTTGGTTATCATCGTGTAGTTCTGGAACTTCGGGCTGATAAATGGGATGGACCTCTCGCATGGGATGCTGTGAAGTCCACTAAGGGCTCTTTAAGAACAATCTGCCTCAATACTGGACCACGGTGACTACGTTTTTGTATACTTCCTCTGGGGTCAAATTAAATCTATGGGTCCAGTCTCGAATCTCATACAGTATCTGAGGAGCACTCCCGTTATCGAAGCTGACCTCCCAAGACCAGATGAGGGAATTGGACATCTGGAATATCACATATTGCTGCATCACCGGTTCTAAATCTTTCACTGTACTCCATATGTCAGCCACAGTATACGCGTCACTTCTTATCCATCTGACAGCCGGATCTGCTAACACTTCCTTCTCACCATATGCCACAGATGATCTAGTGTATAGTCGTTTACCATCCAACCCTCCGGATGCCCCTCTCGGAGTCTGTTCCGACATACCGGGCGTGGTGCTGACCGATTGAGACGTCCACACAGGACTCGGGATGCTTAATTGCACGTGGGGGGATGTTAGAGTCTGTCTGGAATCAGGGACAAGGGTGGCCAGGTCCCCTGTAGAGGGGGACGGAACGCCGGCATCACGTCTAGGGGTGACAGAGCCTCGTTCCTCTGGTGCGGATGCTTGCGGTGCTGCCTCCGTTTGAACAGGGACCGTGGGATATATGTGCTGCGGGGCATATGGTGGGGGAGGTCTTTTGTCTAGCAGATCCTCTATCTCATCTTCAGCTTCATTTCGCGTTACATAGCTCTTATCAACTTGCAGCCTAAATCGTCTATCTTCTTTCTCAATATTCTTTTCTGTTCTATTCTTGTCATGCGCAATAGCTTTCTGTGTTATTGTTTGCCCTTGCTGTATCTTGAGTAATTTTTCTGACCGAATACGCCTTCTCTTTGCCTCCTTCTGCCATTTGTTAAGAGTGTCAAACATGGCCTGCCGGCTGCGTTTAACAAAGAGACGCTCTTGTAAATACTGAATCTTTTTCTCATCAAAAGATCCTGTTTTTGGCCACTGTAGTTCTACATTATCCTTTGTATATTTGTGCCATAAGGAATTAAAAAGAAGAGGGCCAATACCGGGCTTGCAATACATATCATGACTAGGCGTGCCTTCCGGAGGGGCCGGCTGACTTTCATCTAACCTCACGCTCTCTCGGTGTATGCAACCGAAGCATAATTTACTAAGGCACGACATCTCCCTATCTTAGTTGTATTTGAGCTGAAAAGAAATCAAGAATTATTTGTTGAACAATAAACCAGAACCAAACTTCGTCAATCACAACTCTCTCAGACGCATGCCCATGTTTCACTCAAAATCATACTCACGTTTGTAAAATAAACTTTCATTTGGACATATGACAAGACACAGAGCTTTTACAAATGACAAAACAAGAGAATTACCAATATTCTGCAAACAGAAGGTGGAGCCCGTCGACTCCCACCTATGGAGAACCCTTTATCCAATTATCCAAAGCTGCAAAGATCACCTTCTGACAACAGTCTTGTCCTTAGACTGCCTGGAGATAGCTTACACAGGTTTCTAAACCACAGACCAACCTACAGGCCATCCGACAGTATTCATGGTTCACCTCCCGAACTATGCTGGCTAAGCCTGCTTTTGCAAGCGCCGCTCCAGATCTGTCCGAGTGCTACCCAATCTCAACTGCCAGCATTCCCGAGAACAGTCCGGCCGAGTGAGAACCGCAGCTCCCACAAAAGGCGTATAGTCTCTATCTCCAGTATTCCCACACAAACAAACCAGAGGCGTCTGCACATGCAATTTCAACGTTGCCCCGTCAGACCCCCTTCTCAGAGTTTCTCCGTGACCATAGATCACCAAATGCCAAGTATCAAAATCAAGAGTTTCGAAAACATAATGCAACACAAAATGAGACGAAACACTCACCTGGTGCACACAGGTTTGTTTGCACGTTCTCCACTGCCAACTATCGATAAGGCCAACGTGGCTGGTTCTCGGGTCACACCCGAAGGACTCCGGCATGGGGCCACTAGCAGCTGAGGTTCTCGGGATCGGGAGAGCAGAGAAAACCCCGAATTCTCGCTGGTCTATCCTGCATCCCCCCGATCGAGAGGACCCCCTTTAATGTCCCGGTTGTTGTCTGCAATACAGATGGACGACCCCAACGCGGAGTCCCGGCGGAGTCGCCAACTGAAGTACCGAAAATTATTTACCACCTCCCAATTATAGTTATATTCACAACCAATCCCTTTCCCATTACCAATAATCAGTCGGTTGGCAGTGTAGAAGGTCCAAGCATTTATTATGACGAACAAAACTCTGCCAGAGGAGCTCCTTGCGACCTAACCCCAAGAGGTCCGCCAAGAAGACTGCTGGCACACTGTCAGGACATCACATATATACAGTTGCATTTGCAGAAACATGGCCCAAGATGGAAAAATACAAGCTGGTACAGTTTGGTACAGAAAGGAAGAACCATATATGGCACACAAAGGACTCTTGGTTTAGCTCATCCTAGATTAGCAAGGTCGAACGGGTGACTCCCTTCTGCCAGCTCCGAGACAGCCCGCCCGCACACCTTCTGGAAGGTGCTTATCAGGCCTTCTCCTGCCACCTACAACCTTGACGGGTCTAACGAGCTGAAACAGCAATTCTGCAACAGTTGGGTTATTTCTCGGGAGAACGACTTTGGTGTAAGGAATGAACGGGTCTGTTAATGCAAGGCTTCGAGCGAGGCCACAAAATGGCGTCGGTCGAGTCAAGTGAGTGTAAAATGCAGAAAGTGATGCAAGCAAGAAATCCAAAATAATGCAATATGGGTTTATGCTAATGTTTGCGTGCATATGCTAAAACATTTAGATACATCATGCTAATCTCCAGAGATCGATTATAGATACAGCATAACCGAAAATCGATTCCGGTTCCTCACAGGTAAGAAGCAGACAACAAGATCATGGCTGGTGGAGTGATATGTCCGCTTGTTTCCACTGTTGTGGGTTTTTATGGCAGAAAGGGCATGCATGCTGCAGGTCAGTTCCGCTTATGAGGGAAACTGATTGTCTCTGGAGTGAGTCCTAACCATGGCCTGGCACATAACACCAGGCCATACAGCAAAAATGCCACACTCCTCGATAAATAGATGTACCTACACAGGTCATGCAGGCCCTGCCCAAACTCATCTGTACCTCTTTTGGGCGCAAAAGCTCCCGATCCTGTTTTTATTGAGATTTTTGTGAATCAGAGGCAGGAGCACAACAAACTGGGGGTCATATTAGCAACAACTTGCGATAATTATCTCAAACTGCGCTTAGCGCGATTTTTTTTATCGCCTCCTATCGCTGGATAGCACGTTTTTACCAACGTTTTTCTCCAATGCTATAGAAGATCCAGTGATTGTGGCGTAATCCACCAAAAACACACGTAAAACAGCGATAAAAAAATGTATCGCTAGCGTAAACCTTGCTAATAGGCAGAGGTGGTTCAGCATTAGAATCCACCTCCCATTGAGTATAATGGCTTAAATCAGGTTTTTAACAGGTGTAAAAATACCTGCGATAACCCCGGTTAGTGCGACTTTTTACATTGCTAACCGGGTACGGGGCCTCATTGCTAATAGGCGTTAGGTCTGTTAGCGGCTGTTTTTGTGGTCTTTTAGTCGGGTACGCCTACTTTGCATATCATTAGCAATAAATATTGCTGACATGCAAAGCGGACCCCAAAAATGACGCTTTTGCCAGAAAGCTGTTGCTAACAGCTATTAGCGACAGCTTGCTGATAGGGCGATAAAAATATTGTCGCTTTAGCGGCAAAAAGTGTTGCTAAAGCGGCGATATGGCCCTTGCTAATATGTCCCCCGGGTATGTTGCCCTGTGTGGAATGGGAAGAGGGTGGAATAGTGAAGTGATTTAAAGGCAGACAAGGGAGGCAGCTATCGCTGTTTCTAGGCCTTTGAGTCAAGCCGCCATCTTAGAACTACACATACTCTTGGGGACTCCGGGCCTAGCATAACCTGCCGCTAAGGCCTGCAGATCACCCATACTTCACACATGCAAACTCACACACACACATACACAGAGATACACAGACACAGACATGCAAACTCACCCAAACACAGAGACACACATGCAAACTCACACACACACACATACAGACACACATCAAAACTCACACACATACAAACTCACACACACATGCAAACTCATATACGCACACACACATACGCAAACACACAGAGACGCATGTGGCGCGGGCCGGGGGAGGGGAAGCAAGAACAGAGAGGGGCCTGCAGGGAACCCCCAACGGCGGTGGGACCACCGGAAGTGCAAAGAGCGAAAGCCCGCAAAAAAGATTCGTAATGAATGGGTGCGTCTTTTGAAAAGTACAAACCGCCCAATAACATAAAGAAAGGTGGGGCAACCAAGCGGGTCAAAACGCGGCAGAGGCCGATCTTAACACAATCGGACCTCACCTCCTCGCCTTGGTGTGATTGCATCTCTGAGAGAGGCTAGTGAAGAAAGTTGTGCGGTCAGAGTGCTTCATTTGAATGAATCAACGTGAAGTCTGTTACAGCATGTAGTGCTCGCCGCCGTACTACAGGGCGATCTGTTTTCGCTCGAGCAGGCCGAGCCTTGACTAACAACACAAGTAGCACGTTCGGAGATTGCACGTGCACAGCAGGTGAGGGATGACAGCACCCTGACCTCGAATAGGCCATGTGTTTCTTTGATCTCTGGGTAAGTCAAGGCACTGGAGCACAGGATGGTGAAAATGCAACTTCCCTGTGGGTGGCCTTCAGGATAAAAACCAACGAATACAATGGGGGAAATGGTTTAAGCAGTGAAACAAAATGCTATTAAGGCAGAACACAAGGGAAAGTTTGTATGGAGCCGACAGCTTTCTGATCCAACATGGTGTTTTTTATTTTTTTTAAATGCACTACATCTCAATTATGGCAATGCAAGACAAATGAGGCTGCATGCAAAATAGGCAGTAGAGTTTAACTGAGCAGTTGGCCAGTGCGCACACAGACGTAGCTGGCGTTTAGCCGAAAATTCAAACCCCTTAGACCGGGGCCAGCAACGCAGATATATATGTCAGCTCTAGTAGTGCAGTTGAATTTACAGCATGTGTGAGTAAGGAGTATGCAGGAGATTAAGACAGAAAAGCTGCCTTGAAAGGGCTTCGGCCAGGAAGCACCAAGAATTTAGCACTACAAGAATTAGGGCAGGGCTCACATTTCTCACATAGTTCATACTAAAAGACCTAATGCCTACCAACAGGCCGGGCCTGATGTATGGTTGGCAGCAGAATAATACCTTACCCATTACCAGCCCTACTAGTGCCCTGCCCTCGGCCACCACACTTTCAGGCGAAAAGGAAAGGTCGAGATAACCTTGGTGATTAATGTCCTGCCAGGGGAGGGACCGGAGTTTTTTTGGATGGAAATTGTTCTATCATCGAGAGGCAATATGGAAGGTTAATGGGCCTGCTGCATAGACGGTACCAAACAGAGCACAACAATTATTGCAAGTAAATAGGTCAGTGGGCTAGTGCCTTTGGCAAGCAGAAACATTTTAATAACCCGGGCGGAGACCTCTAGTCTGCCCGCAGAGTGAGCGGAGACTTGCCTTTCTCCCCGTTCCAAGGAGAACACGAAGAAGGCAAATCTCAGCACACACCGCAGCGGAGCGGAGTTGGCCAGCCCCCGTCTCCACCCCCCATTATAAAAAGTAATTAAACATTATTAAAAAATAAATTTAAAACCACGTAACTGGCATGCGGCATTCCCGTGCTGCCCTCCACCTCTTCTTCATCCTTGTGAAAACTGCGTATGTGCGGACGCGCGCATGTGCAGCTCTCACAGGGATTAGCGAGATGGCGAAGAAGAGGAGGAGGACAGCCCGGGGAGGTCGCATGCCAGGTAAGTGGTTTTAAATGTATTTTTTTTTTTAAGTTTGAAAAGCTTTATTGAGTTGAAGAAAACAATGTAAAACATCAGTACAATAGCACAAATAAAGAGCAGTAGGAATTAAAATAATTGTGGAGAATAATGTGCCAATAAACAAGAAAGGCCCAAAAGGGGAAAACGCTATACAAAGAAAAAATGCTTTTATAACTTTTCATTTTGTGGGGAAGGAAGAGAGAAAGAAAGAGGGAAGAAAGGGAAAAAAGGGGGGATGGAAGGGGAACAGCAATAGAAAAAATTTATGGTAAGAGAAATAAAGAGGTATGAAATACAGAGAAGTTCACAGTAATAATAATAACAGTAATACTAAATATAACAATAACATGTGATCAAGAGGCACTTTTAGATAAAAAGTCTGTTAAAGGGGACCAAAGTAAATCACGTTTTATCAACAATGGAATAGAAGAAGCACATGCACGATCTAGTCTGATGATGGCAGAGCAAATTCCACCAAGCATTATAAACCACGTTTGTAGTATCTTTCCAATTAGTTGTTATAATTTGAAAAGCGATAGCTATGCAAAGATCAATAAATTTACGAGTATGGAGTGGGACATCCCAAACTGGGGCCAAACCACCCAGGAATACAGAAGAAATAACAAAGGGAACATTAGTAGATACAATCTTATTAAGTGTAGACCAAATGTGGGACCACATAAGTTGGACCTTAGGACAAAGAAAAAACATGTGAACAAAGGCACCAGGAGTGCATGAACAGGACCAACACTTCTTAGTGTCTAACAATTTAAATTTAAACAAATCACAGGGAGTATAAAATAATCTATTATAAAAAAAATAAAGGGTTTGTGTGGTACTAGCGGAACGAGAGGTGGAATGAAGTTTGGACCAAATAGAGTCCCAGATAAATGAGGAGAAAGTTTGATTGAGGTCCCATTCCCAGATAAGCTCAAGATTAGTTTTAGGCCTGTCAATAAGTGAGGGAGAAAGTAATTTATAAATAGCAGAGGCCTTAAGGGGAACCTGAAAGTTAGGTGGAGAGGCAAGGAGGGGAGGTGAAGAGGATGAAGGAGTATTGTGTAGGATAATAGTGGATAGTTTGGGCAGAAGTTCATGAAAGTGTATGCAGTATTTGTTAGAGATACCGAAGGAGTCACAAAGTGCTGGAAAGGTTAATAAGGAAATGTCAGAAATAAGATGTTGGTAAGTGAGAATTCCTTTGTCAATCCATTCCTTCCAAAAGAGCGCACGATTGTGTAATTTAAGAGATTTATTATACCAAAGTGGTGTATTCATATGAAGAGTAGATGGTACAGAGAATGAACGAAAAAGGGCAAGTGTTAAAGCTTTGGAGTGTTTGAAAATAGGAGAAAGTAGCTTAGGAGGTGGGTGAGTGAGATTGGAGGCAATAAGGAAGGAGAAGGGGTGAAGTTGCGCCAATTCCAGAGAGCTCCAAGCCGTAGTGGGAGGAGACGAGGTTTCAAGAAGAAAAGGCCAAATTTGCTTGAGAGGAAAAGCAGAATGAAAGCGTGAGATATTGGGGAAGTTAACACCACCAAGATGTTTAGGTTGTTGAAGACGGAGGAGAGAGACTCTAGCCTTACGCTTATTCCACAGGAATTTGGAAAAAAAACTATTGATAGACTTAAAAAAGAAATGGGGGGGAGAGATAGGAAGCATGGAGAGACAGAAGTTCACAATAGGAAGAAGCATCATTTTAATAGTGGAGAGACGACCCCACCAGGAAAGAAAAAGAGGGGACCAACGTTCTATAAGAGAAGAGAGCTTTTTAAGGATATCGGAGTGATTAATTTTGATAGTTTCTCTAATAGTGTTAGCATATAAAACGCCAAGACATTTGATAGAGCCAGAGTTCCATTGGAAACCAGAACCCTGAAACATGTGAGGAAGACAGAATTTATTGAGGGGAAGGACTTCAGTTTTATCAATATTTAATTTATATCCAGAAACAGAGGAATAATCATGTAATAAAGAAAAGAAAGCGGGAAGGGCAACAACAGGGTTAGAAATGTAAAGCAAAATATTGTCTGCATAAGCAGTAAACTTAATCTCAACATCTTTATAAAGAAAGCCAGAATAGGAAGGGGATTGTCGAATTTTCTCAAGGAAGGGTTCGAGTGCCAGAATAAAGAGAAGGGGGGAAGTGGACAGCCTTGTCTGGTTCCTCTATGAAGGGGAAAATAATCAGATTGCATACCATTAATCCATATAGAAGTGGAAGGAGCAGAATAAAGCAACTGAACAAATTTATGAAAAGTGGGACTGAAACCGTGCCAGCGAAGGGCGCCAAACATAAAATCCCAGTTGACACGGTCAAATGCCTTCTCGGCTTATAGAGTAATGGTAGCCAAGGGACTGTCAATTTTGGCAGAAAGATGAATGATATTAAGAAGGGTTCTAGAATTGTCTGTAATGGATCTTCCCTTAACAAAGCCGGATTGATGAATGTTAACCAAATCAGGGACAATGGAATTAATCCGTAAAGCCAGAATTTTCGCATACAATTTACAATAAGTATTAATGAGGGAGATGGGTCGGTAATTTTTACATAGGGAAGGGTCCTTATCTTTCTTGGGGAGAAGAACAAGCATAGCCTGCGAAAAATAACCTTTAGATTCACCAGAGGAGAGAAAATGGTTAATTAACTGAAGAAAATGAGGAATCAAGATAGATTTAAATTGGAGAAAGAAACGAACAGTTAAGCCATCAGGGCCAGGTGTCCTATCTTTGGGGAGAAGAGAGAGAGCAGCAAGAATTTCCTTTTCTGAAATTGGGGCATCAAGAGAAGAGAAATCCAACGAAGGATTGGGAGATTTAGGGACAGAGTTAAAGAAAGAGTCTAATTGCTCTGCAGAGGGGGAAGACTCAGGAGTATAAAGAGAAGAATAAAATTGAACAAAGCAATTCAAAATTTTGGCATCAGAAGACTGGAGCGAGCCTTGTGAATCTTTAATCGAGACTATTTTCGATTTCTGTTTTTTAATTTTGAGATAATTTGCCAGAGCCCTACCAGCTTTATTGCGACCACCATATATCTTCGCATTAAAATGAAGAAGCTGATTGGAGGCCGATTCCCAGGAATGTTTATTAAATTGCAGTTTAGCGGAAATGAGAGAGGACAGAGAATCAGGAGAGTTGGAAGTGTAATAAAGATGCTCTAGTTCTTTAATGCGTTTTAGATAGGAGGAAGCCTGGGATAGTGCTTTCTTTTTTTTGCGTGAAACAAAGTCAATAATACAACCCGGAGCAGTGGCCTTGAAAGCATCCCAAAGAAAGTGAAAGTCAGAGGTGGAGTGTAAGTTAGTAGTGAAAAAGTCATCCATGAAATGAGTGAAGTGTTCAATGAAAGTGGGATCAAGTAAAAGGGAGTTGTTAAAGCGCCATCTGCGGGCCTGAGGCGTGGGAGAGGGGTAATCCATATCTAAAATAACTGGGGCATGATCTGAGATGAGGATAGAGCCTATTTCTGAGTTGGTCATAAATTGGAAAGCATGGTGGGAGAGAAAAATATAATCAATACGGAAGAGGGAATTATGCACGGGGGAAAAAAAGGAAAAGTCCAGAGAGTCAGGGTGGGACAACCTCCATGAATCTATAAGGCCTCTGGAGAAGATGGCTTTGTGGAAGGACTTTTGCATTTTGTTGGGAATGTAGCGAGCTTGTGATTTGCGGTCCCAAAAAGGGCCCATCAATTGATTACAATCTCCCCCAACAATCAAATCTTCATTAGCATTAGAAGAGAGAAGGGAGGAGAAATCATTCCAAAAGGAAGAATCAATGCCATTCGGACCATAGACATTACAGAGAGAGAGAGATGAACATCATTAACAATGCAATCAAGGAGCAGCCACCTGCCATTAGTGTCAATAGTTTCATTTAGAATTTGAACAGACAACGCTTTATGAAATAAAATAACAACACCATTTTTGTGATTAATAGCAGGAGAGCAAAAAACATCTCCAACCCATTGTCTATGTAACATCGATAACTCTTGAGAAGAAAGATGTGTTTCTTGTAAAAAGGCAATTTGACATTTTTAACGAGCAAGATGAGATAAAACACGTTGTTTCTTGATAGGGTTACGAATACCCTTAGCATTCCAGGAAATGAGTCGGAAACCTTTCATATGAGGAGATTAAAGGAAAGTAAAAAGAGAGTGTAATACAGGTAAAAAGAGAGAATATATAGAGAAAATGGCAAGGAGAGATGGAAACTAGCTAGATGAAGTAAAAAGAAGAACGATGGAAATAGTAGAGGAGCCCAAGTAGAGAGAGCAAAAGGAAAGAGGAGCAAGGCCATCATAGGAAGGTGAGATGAGAAGAAGTGAAGAGATAAAAATGGAGGAGAAAGGGAAGGAATGACTAACATCACAGTGCCAAAAGAAAGGAGGAGAGGAGCAAAGTAAGGTGAATAAAGTCGAAAAAGTCGAATAAGGTAAAAAAGGAAAGGGAAGGAGAAGAAAGTGAAGCAAGAAGGAGGAAAGAGGGAGCCTAAAGCAACCCAAAAGAAGACAGCGAAAAGAAGGACGGCAAAAAGAACCAAGGTTGTTCTAGCCATACAGAACATGTAACAGAGAAAAACAATGAGGTGAGAGCGGGAGCAGCAATAAAAGACGACCGAATAGAAGGGAATAAGTTGAAAACACAGTCCAAGGAACAAAAGAGAAAGAACCAAAGGAGAGAGGAAAAAAATTCACGGAGAACCTGGGACTGAGAACGGCATAAGAAACAGATATGCAGGAAAAAACAGCATACTGGGATGACGGAGACGTACGATAAAACAAAACAATGCAGAGGAGGACTTTCAAAACATCAGGAAATGCACCTAAGAAATAAAGGAGAACAAAAAAAAAAGTGAGGTGATGTGAGGAGAAACAACAAGCCGTAACAGACAATAAAAGAAACACTGAGAGGAAACAATAAAAGAGAAAAAAAAAGCTGCTTTGTTCCATGGAGTCCTCTCTGTGGGAGTGGATGAATCTGCGGAGGTCAGCCGGGTCTTCGAAACTGTAGGACCGTTCCTTGTATGTAACCTTGAAAAACAAGGATGAATCAAGCCGTATCTGGTGTTCATGGTTCAAAGTGTAGGCCGCAGATCCAGGAATTCCTTACGACGCGCCGCTGTCTGTTTGGAGACATCCTGAGAGAAAAAAAGTTTATGGCCGGACCATATCAGTTGCTTGTGTTGTTTAGCTGAGTGAAGTATAGTCATAAGGTCAGACTAGAGGAGAAAATAGGCGATGATACCACGAGGTTTCGATGAAGTGGAAGATGTTTTGGGACCCAGACGGTGCGCTCGTTGAATATTGGCATCCACATGTTTCGGCAGGCCAAGTATCGGTAAAACTTGTGTTTTCAGAAATAAAATGATGTCCGACCCTTCAGAATTTTCCGGAACACCATAAATACGAAGGTTGTTGCGTCTATTTCGATTTTCCAAATCCTCAGACGTCTTCTTGAGGACTTGAATCTCTTTGGTGAGGGTATCAACCTTGGCAACAACATCTTGTGCGTCACTGATTTTCTGTTCAACTTCGGTGACACGTTTATCAAGGTTGGACCACTTATCGTCCAGCCTTTGCAATGTAGCAGTGGTGTCCGCTATAACTCTTTGAGTTCCTCCATTAAATCCTCAAGGGTAACGGGAAGAGGAGATTTGGAGGGAGATGGTGGGTCCTTCTTGAGGCGTATGCCCACAGGAACAGCGTCTTTGCGTGTAGCGGTAGCCACATTAGAGGCCTTAGAGGCATATCCGTGCTCCATGATGTAAAGGCCTGAGAGAGGAACAGGTTGAGGTAAAGAAGGAGCGACGGAATATGGTGAAAGGCTGCAAAGTCCTCTGAAGAAAAACACTGAAACTGTGAAAAATAAGGACCACCGTCAAGGAGAGTCAAACTGGATATCAGCAGAGCGCAAAAATGAAGAAATGATGCATGCGGAGTAAGCAGAAAAGCAACTGCGCACAGACAAGTCAAATGTTGAGGAGAGTAAAAACTGAAGCGGAGGTCCAGCAAGCCGAGGAGAAGCAAAAAGGACTCAGAACGACATTTTGGATGTCAAATAATCGTGGAAGCACTGCAAAATTGAAGGAGCACAGCCAGGAGACAAGAAGCATCAGCAGGTAGAAAAATAGAATCACTGGAGAAAAAAAATCACCCAAAAACGATGAAGAAAAAAAAACAAAATGGCGGCCGTTTCCGAGGGAAAGCATTTGTGCAAATTCTAGCCTCAAAAAACGAAGAAGGCGTACAGAAACATACCCAGTTGTGGAGGGGCAGTTCCGACGCACAAATCAGCCGTTTTCGGCAAGAAATGCAGCCCAGAAGCGGTCCATTCGTGTGAAAAGCGCTGCCGAAATCGCGGAGCTCAGGGGGGAGCGGTCATCTTGTTTGCCGCGTCGCTCGCCCTCTTAAATGTATTTTTTAATAATCTTTAATTACTTTTTAGGTCTCGCGACCTGTGGTGCACTGCGTAGCAGTGCACACGCAAGTCGCGTGAGCTATAGTAGGTAAAAAACGGGGATTGTGAGCTGACCTAGGAATTGCACACGCTCGTGCATGTGCGTTTCTTTTTCAGCTCCCCCATTGGCCCTTGCGTGCGTCTTATTGTAAAAGACTGCACGCAATTGGCCCGAAGCACTCGCATAGCTCCTCCCATGGCCTATTGGTGTCTATTACGCGCACCAAGCGCGTAATAGACACCAATAGGCCGTGGGAGGAGCTATGATTGTGCCCACACAGGCGTGACGTGCGTGCCACTTGTTAAATATATTTCGTGTTGTTTCATTTCCAGAGCCTCTTAGCTCCTCTCCTCCCCCCTCCCACTGAGGAGAAAACAGCCCTGCTCCCGAAATAACTTTCCTTTAGTGTGAAAGGATTTAATTTAATTTATGTACCCAATATAATGTTGCAACATAGCTCGGCCAATTTAGAAAGGGTGTTTGGTAATCTTGTGCTTTTTAATATAGTATTATGCAATATTTTTCTTTTCTTGTTTGATTTTGTGTTGTTTTATGTAGCACGAACCCCACCCGAAGGCATCAGGGCGCTTTACATGAGCACCAGTTGCATTTTTGTTTTACTACACGTGTTTCCTGGCATTTTTATTGGCATCCGCCTATAAGCCCCTGCAAACCAATGAATGCTGGCATTTGTTAGTTGTACGAGAATTGACTCAAACAAAGGCCTCTGGATGTTATCAAAGATGGTTTGAAATATTGGAAGAATAACTTTTGCTGCTCCGCGCCCCTCGCACTGTGCTGGGACCGGGCGTGGGTCTGGATAGGGCCTTTGACAGGAGGAGGGAAGGAATGCTCACGTGACAGGTAGAGAGAGCCCCAACATCTGGAAGCCTCTGTACAGGGGCAGCCTCTGTTGCATAGCTTATGTTCACTTCAGCAGAAATATGGGCGATTCCCGGCATCTTCTATAAACATAGTAAGGTGGGAGGATGGGTCAGCGAGTTGAACACTCACCACTGAAACATGCAGTGATTGGAAGGTCAAGCGGTCAAGTCGGATTAAGGTCCTCTGCATTCCATCCTTCTTAGGTCGGTAAATTCAGTACCAGTAAATGGTGTAATAGTAGCACCGTTGTATTGGGTAATGGCAATGCTTGTTATTTAAAGGCTTTAGAAAAGGTAGGCGTGTGCTACATATAATCAACATCTTATAACAGAGTAGGACCTCGTGGAAAATTAAGAGCGCGATGAACAAGAGCCAAGAAGATGGTAATTGCATTTTATCAGCACTGCTGCATCCCAGAAGGCAATTGTGAATTAAATGCATTTATTAATTACACTGTGTTTGCAACTTCCAGCCACCCGCCCCCACCAAATAAATAACACCACATAACCTTCTTCAAGTTGGCAAAGTGTGCTCAGCGACATAACCGCTTGCAGTAAACATGTTGCGGCATCTGCTGCTCACAATTTTAAATCCCAAAGAGACGAAATTTCTTTTTCATCCATCTTTCTAAAATGGTTTATTAAGTACCATTAAGTTGTTTAACACTAACACTTGAACTAAGAGGAACCCTTTTGAATAAAAATGATTACCACATTACCAACTCCATTATCCTACCACTGCCAGCATCCTCACCGCTGTTACTACCAACAGCAGATCATCCAAATAGCTCCCTCTGTAACCTCACATTTAAATACACAAAGCACGTAAAGTGAACAAACCCCACCCTCCTTAGGAAAGATCTGTCCATGCTTTCATCATCCATCCATCCATTCATCCATCTGTCCATCCATCTGTCCATCCATCTACCCACCAATCTGTTCGTCCGTCCATCCATCCCTCCCTCCGTCCCTTCCTCCGTCCATCCATCCATCCATCCATCATCCACTCATCCATCCGTCTGTCTGTCTGTCCATCCGTCGATCCATCCTTCCGACCATCTACCCACCAATCAATCCATCAGTTCGTCCGTCCCTCCACCCGTCCATCCCTTCACCCATCCATCCCTCCACCCATCCACCCATCTATCCACCCATCCACCCATCCACCCATCCATTCACCCATCCATCCACCCATCCACCCATCCATCCATCCACCCATCCATCCACCCATCCATCCACCCATCCACCAGCATACTGTGTAGTGATCAGTAGTGGTGGGCAGGTCTTTTACCATGTGTCACCGGAGTGAGACCTACTGGCTCACTCATCTTTTTAAAAGTTCTGCGTCTGTGTGCCGAGGCCTGCCTGGTGAAGACACGAGGAAGAGAAACATCCTCTCAGACAAATTTGCAGATCCATTTTAACTCCTTCGACGTCATGGCCCGTGGAACGCTCAGGTGCGGGGAGAATTCCCCCGCTGTGCCGAGCGTTCCACAGGAGTCAATACACCTGTGACGAGCTGAGCTCGTCATGAGCACAGGAGCACTGTAGCTCATGACGAGCTCAGCTCGTCATGAGCATGGGGGCGCTGTGCGCGTCCCCCTCCCCCCAGCACAGCGGGGGAATAACCCCTGCAGCGAAGGGGTTAAGCATGGATAAGAAGTAATTCTAGAAAACAACATTCAAATCTATGTCACTGACATACCACATATTTCCACTACGCAACCTCACACCACACAATTCCACAACAAACAATTCCAATCCAATGCATCTCTCCCTTCCACTAACCCTGTCCACTCTCCCTCACACAGCCACTGCCCCCTCATCCCTCCCTCACACTGCCCCCTCTCATCTCGCAATCCCACTGTCCGCTCTCACCCGACCCACTCCCTGTCTCCTCTATGTACTGCCTCTTCACACATACTAAGCACAGTTTCTTTCCTGTGCCTTTTCAATGTATCTCTCCCTCAAACCCACGCTCTCCTCCTCTTCTTCGGGTCCTTTTTGTGTACCCAGACGCTCTCTCCTAATGTGTCTGTAGCCTGCAGAGTATGGAGAGGGGCAGTAACCATAGAGAGTTGGGCAAGCCAAAGTGTGAACCAAATATCAACATGGCAAAGATATGTAGGGCTACAGCTGGGGGCTTAGTGCGTAATGGGCAGATCAACCTCAGGACGGTAACTACACAAAATATCGAATTCAAAATATCGAATGGACAAAATATCGAAGTCAAAATATAGAATGGACAAAATATCGAATGGACAGAATATAGCGGTGAAAAATATCGAATTGAAGGTAAGTAATTTAATATCGATTTTTAAAATATAGAAAGTCAAAATATCGAATTTTTAATTATATCACATTTTTTAAAGTTTTTTGTATGTTAGTATATGTTTGAAAAGTGTATATTATTTTGGTAATTTATTTTAAGTAATGAATTTTATGTGATTTAATTTTTGCGTAATTTAATTCTGCAACGGGTTGTGGGTTTATAGGGAAATAGGGTGGGTAGTAATTTAATTATATTAAACTAAATATAAATGTTTAGAAATTACTAATTATTTTTAATTTAATTTTATGTTTTAGTTCTGTAGCAGGTTGTGGGTTTATAGAGGAAAAGGGTGGGAAGTAATTTAATTGTAATTCATTAAATATTTGTATTTATTTATTGGTATTCATTTTGAATTACTCGGTAATTAATGTTTAATTGGTAAATATTTTTTATTCATTGATTCATTGATAATTATGCTAATTTTATTAATTTCTGTTCTGTAGCGGGTTGTGGGTTTATAGGGAAATAATGTGGGAAGTAATTTAATTGTAATTAATTACATATTAAAAATATTTTTGTGTATTGATAATTAATTTACTGTTAATTAATTATTAAGTGGTATTCATTTTTATTATTGATTAGTTTTTGGTATTGAAAATTCATTCGTTGTTAATTAATTATGAATATGTAATTAATTTTAATAACTAATATTTCTTTGTGTTTTTAATTGATTAATTATTACATAATATTAAATTGGTAATTATTTTAATTATTTTTTAATGGTATTGATATTTAATTTATTTTTATTAATATATTAAATCATTACTTTCCCTACTGTTGCACTCTCTGGAGTGGGGATAGTAATTTTTACCCCTATGCTATCCAACGTTTTTCCTACTGTTGCACTCTCTGGAGTGGGAATAGTAATTTTTACCCCTACGCTATCCAACGCTTTCCCTACTGTTGCACTCTCTGGAGTGGGAATAGTAATTTTTACCTCTACGCTATCCAACACTTTACCTACTGTTGCTATCTCGCTGGAGTAGGAATAGTAATTTTACCCCTACGCTACCCAACGCTTTCCCTACTGTTGCACTCTCTGGGGTGGGAATAGTAATGTTTACCCCTACGCTATCCAACGCTTTCCCTACTGTTGCACTCTCTGGAGTGGGAATAGTAATTTTTACCCCTATGCTATCCAACCCTTTCCCTACTGTTGCACTCTCTGAAGTGGGAATAGTCATTTGTACCCCTACTCTATCCAACGCTTTCCCTACTGTTGCACTCTCCGGAGTGGGAATAGTATTTTTTACCCCTACGCTATCCAACCCTTTCCCTACTGTTGCACTCTCTGGAGTGGGAATAGTAATTTGTACCTCTACGCTATCCAATGCTTTCCCTACTGTTGCACTCTATGGAGTGGGAATAGTAATTTTTACCCCTATGCTATCCAACCCTTACCCTACTGTTGCACTCACTGGAGTTGGAATAATAATTTTTGTGGGAATAGTCATTTTTACGTATATATATATATATATATATATATATATATATATATATATATATATATATATATATATATATATGTATATATATATATATATATATATGTATTAAAAAATAAAATTGTATGTTATTTATAACTTAAATTAATTCTTTTACAATTTTAGGTTATTTAAGTATTTTTAAGTATGTTTTAGTTAATTATATTAAATTATTAAATATTTCATTAATTTTAAATTACTTTTTAAGACATTTAAAAAAATTCGATACTTTGACTAACTATATTTTTTACAATGATATTTTTGATTCAATATTTATGTACTTATCTGTTTGTAGATAGGAATTCGATATTTTTGCATTCTATATTTTGGCATCGATATTTTGGTAAGTCTATATTTTTGTATTCGATATTTTGTCAGTGATCCCCTCAGGACACCAGGTCATGACTCAGAGGATGGGGTTCACTCAATTAGGATAGTGGGGGTATTGGAACAGTGGGGTTTGTCTTGAATGGGCGGAAGGGGGAGCTACCATTGATCTGTAAACCGCTGGCAGCGTGGCGGAGGCAGCACAAAATGGGGACCCAGAGAAAAGAGTAACTTAGATAGAAGAGCTGCTCAGACAGTGTCCTTGGGATGCCTCACAGCAGGGGCACTGGGAGCAGGCGAGTGGCCAGTAAGGGTCCAGGGAAGCAGATCGGCACTTGCAGCCCGTGCTAGGTCTGATAACTGCCCACAAGGTCAATAGCAAGGGAAGCCTAGAACCTGCAGTACCTGAGACACCTGCGAAAGGGCCATCGTGCAGGGGCAGTGCTGTCAGACAGAGATAGTAGGAAAACCAGTGGACAATACTCAGTGATATGTAATAAACAAACGTGAGTCGCGAATGACCAACCTGTAAGTTGCAAGATTTATGATCCATGTTTTTGTTATAAACTGGGGCCTTTAAGCACCACAAACTGTTGTCCCCTGATTGCTTGGCGGGAAGGGGACGATGCAGGGTACGGCCAAGATGGACGGGGCGGAACTCCCATGCACGGAAGGGGTTACACGATCACACACATGCAAACTCTCACCTACACATGCACATTCTCTCTCAAACACAAAGACACACACACAGGCATTGACCCACATCCTGCCACCCTGGGCAAACCGAACTACTTGGCAATGGAGGGTAGGCAGGCATTTCCCTCCTCTTGGCTGGCAGTAAGAAGGTCCTGTTCCCAACTAGGTATGGTCATCTGCGACCAGCTGTTAGCGG
Organism: Lissotriton vulgaris; assembly: GCF_964263255.1. Classification (NCBI taxonomy): domain Eukaryota; kingdom Metazoa; phylum Chordata; class Amphibia; order Caudata; family Salamandridae; genus Lissotriton; species Lissotriton vulgaris. The sequence continues at coordinate 78,965,113 of NC_141700.1, read as the reverse complement.
TGCCATGGCCTGCACTTGAGGGTGTCACTCACGTGTTAATAGAGAATCATGACCAGGGCACGAGTCCTAAAAAGAGAAGTGGGGGGGGGGGGCTGTCATCGGAAGTGACGTCACAACAGGAAGTGACGTCACGAACGGTGCGCTCCGATCTAAAATAAGTGGGGGGACGCTGTCCACCCGCATGGTACCCCGACTCGAGCCCTTATCCTGACCCATGTTCATTATCTGACATGGACCCGGACTAGACTCTCCTGTGCAGGAATCACATGGGAATGTCATGAACAATGACGTCAGGAGCATGGCGGCACAGCGACCCTGTCACCCCCACACAGCCTCAGCTTTAAAAGATATAGGGCACTTCGCCTTCGGTGTCTCAAGAGGTTCATGCATGTGTGACCTCCATTTTCAGGCCGGGAAGTAGGATTCAGCGGGTTTGAAGTGCAGGACAAACGTCCTCCACAGGCCGCATCCTCTTCCTGAAAGCGAGGGACGGTGCTTCCTGGTGGAGCCTGACTCACAGAGCGCAGGAAATCCGCCCTTCCCGGAAGGAATCTGACCCTCTGCTCGCCATTTATGTCCACACTACACGTGCACGTCAGCGTCCCAAGCAGAGGACAGGTTTGCGCAATGACCTCATCCTGGCGCACATCGCACAGAAGAACCATTGCCCGCCATTCCTCGGATTTGGTCTATCGCAGAATGCATCTTTTGCGCTCAATTTATGGTAGCAAACTCAGGGCAATTTACATATATATGCACACACGCCTGCCCGCCCACATGCAAATGCACGCACATAAGCATGCACGCCCACCGCACACGCACAAACTCTCTCACACCTGTCGGGTGTTGTGTGGGATCCTCACGCATGCTTAAATGCAGAGACGCTCGTGAACTAGATGAGACACCAGGGATGTAGCTGTCAATAGTGCAGTAGGTGCAGTGGCACCAGGGCCCAGGGGTTTTAGGGGGCCGCTTCGCCTCAAGTAGTGGATGTTATTTTACTACCAAACCAGGAGATGGGCCCAATTTCCTTGTGCGCATTAGGACTCAGGGTGCACGTGCTAAACCACTGTGAGAAACATCTGCTGGGAGATAAATATAGTGATGCTCGAATCAAGGGTGCATTTGGGGTAGATATAAGCACCTCAAGAATGTCTGCTGGAGTTGTAATTGCAGTGAAGAGATTTGAGGTGAGGTCTGAATTCCATGGAGGGGCTGGAATTCAGTGCTTAATTTGTAACATAATAAGTGCTGGGCCCAAACTTTTCCTCAGAAGCTGCAGACAGCAGTGCAGATGTTTGTGGTGTCGAAGTAGGGGTCCGGTGAATGCGGCGGTTCCCCCAGAAAGAACCATGCTGGAGTTCAGAGGGTGAATGAGCAATCAAGATGCCTTAAAATGTTCTCTTTATCTTGTCCCATTTGCTGCTCATTCAAAGCCAGAGGTCATATTCCAGGCTCTGTCTTCTGACAAATTGATTCTTATTCGTTTAACGTGGAGATTGGTGTTCACTTTTCTTTTCTGACTGCAAGTGAGAGGATTCTGTAAAGGGAACTATGTGGCAATCACCCTGGCCTACAGCGAGTGTGAAAGGAAGGACTGTAGGATGTACATTTTTTTTACTAAATGTGTTACATGTAAGTTGTGCACGAGTGAAAAATATATCACTTCCATTTACTTTCCACGAGTTTGGGGATGTAGTTTCCTTGGTATATATTCAAGTGATAATATATGTCATGTTTTACCTGATCTTTCCAGATTGCTTAGATTGATTTAAGTATTGTATTTATGCATGTCTTAATGCACATTCTACCTTGATAGTTATCAGGTAGCCCTATTAGGTTATCAAGGAGTGGTTAAAAGGATCAATTACTTTGGTCCTGAAGAAAAGACTAGGGAAGGCTTGAAACATGTAGACCAGGGAGAAAACCACTCAATATAGTGTACTTTTCTCCTCTCCCCTGTTAACAATACCAGCTACAGGAATTAATAAAGTTTAGTTTCCACGTGGACAGGTGTTTTTTAATTCACAACTTTTTCTTGGCCCTTTCACTCTCACAACAACACATAGTAATCACCTCACATAAGTGCTCCCACATCTTCGTCGGTCGTATCACGCCCATATCACAATGCAACGGTGCAAACGGCATTAGCATTGGTGCTCATACCTTTGCACAGATGTGCTAAGACACATGCACACTCTCTGTGCACAGTCACCTTTGCACGCCATACTCCCTGTTCGAAAGGCTTTGTTTGTGCACACTTTGCTTGTTATGAGATCTCGGCCTTAGCCCTGCAGCGCTTCTAGTTTTTCAGAGCCATCACTGGTCTTGGGCAGAACAAGTCGTCCCAAACCCGAACTGTCCAGTTGAAGCCAAGGTAGGAGGGAACCCCTGAGGACAATGTCAAATGTACATTATTAGGACCTCAAAGGAGACATGAGCACAAAAGCACATTCCATTTAAAGCAGGAGTAGCATTACAGAACTCTTGAAAGTAAAAAAGAGGACTTATGTGGTGGAAATAGTATTTGCATAGCTACAAAACATTGCCAAAGCAGAATTATACTTTTTTGCTGTTCAGATTTAACAGATACTTGATTTATGTATGAATTCATGCCTTCTTCCTGTTTTTGCTTTGTTTATATTATAGTAACATGATTTTTAATTAGCACTTCATAGATTTCTGTTGTTTTAAGCACTGTAAATTAAAAGCATTATCGTTCCCCTTATTAAGGAAATGTTGCTGAAGAAGGCAGTTTCAAATATGCACCTTTATCAACAGCCCTTTCTATTGAATCTACCTGTTTCCCTGTTTGGTGTTACCAGCTGTCGGTTGTGTTTTTCTCACAGTGACTTTATTTAACACTAATTTCCTCATTCTGGTTGCGCAAGGTTTTTGTCCATTGTGTGCTCTTGGCCGCCTCGGAAGCAAATATGGCTTTTATTGTTCCCTTTTATTTTCTTATCTCAGTAACAATCGACTGTACTAACCCTTTATGTGAGGTTTCGTTGACTGGTCAAGTCAAGGTTATTAAAATGTTCGGTCTTTTAAAACCATTACACCATGTAATTCCATTTTCATTACTTGATGCGCCCTCTGAAAAACGTTAGTAAAAAGTATAAAAATCGTTGTTCATTGTTCTACACTTAATAAAATCAAGACCAGATTATATTGTCCAGAAAGTGCTGCAACCCTAACAATCGTCTTCATCATAAAATGTCTTTGACTGGAAGAAAAGCACACTTTAAAGTGGCATCACATTTAGGTTTTGCTAATATACACAAGTTTAGCCTTAATCGCAGTTGATTTTAAAATGTGCCAGTGGAGTGACAAGCGTGCCATGGGCCCTGGTGAAAGCAAGTATTATGGGCTGTCTGCTCCGAGGTGGACATTAAAGCACGGCCGTAGTTAGGGGCAGTGAGTCCAGTATTCCTCCAGGCCTCTGTGCCACTCAATCAAACAATCAGGCGTTTGTTAAGCGCGACTACTCACCCGTAAGGGTCTCAAGGCGCTGGGGGGGGGGGGGGGGGGGGGAGTTCTAGCAGCCTCCAGTCCATCAAGGGGCGATCTGTCGAAGAGCCACTGAACCTACTGCACTACTTATGGCTCCGCCCCTGAAAAGTGTGTGTTTCCCGGTGCACTTGTGCCCCCCCCTATTACTCCACTTATGGCAACAGCATATGATAAATACCTTGCTGGAGTGGCACAGAACAGGGCTTTTGGGATGGCCTTTGCCAGGCGGGTGTTTGGACAGAATCCGGTGTTGGCCATACTGAGGCCATAAGTATTTCTAGTTCCCAGTAAAGAACTGGATCACAAGTTGTTCCCATATAGGTCCATATGCGGGGTAGTTTGGAATTATACGGCAGAAGCTAGCTGACAAAATCATGTAGCAGGGTTGACTAAATTAGGCAGCAAAAAATTGTAAATTATGCGGCATAATTAGGTACTTTTGTGGCTGTTTTACTTTACTACTTTGTCATGTTATCCTTGTTAACACTGGATGAACAAAACGTTCATCTCATTATCAGTGTAGCGCCTACATACAGCAATCAAGAACTGAAAGCGGCCTCCTACTGCACCGCGAAGGGTCTGCCACTGCGTGGCAACCCACATGACAGTATTTTAGTAAGGATGTATGATGTTACAACGCATGCGTTTACCACGCATGCCTTTACAACGCGGTTTTTACAACACATGCCTTTAAAACGCATAGTGCTTTGGGGCGCTGGATAGTGAATAGTTTAATTTACTATTCCAACTCCAGTCCCCGTGGATAGTAGGGAAGGTGATGGATAGTAAATTAAACCTATTCCCTATCCTGGAGCGCCCCCCAGCGCAATGCGTTGTAATGGTTTGCGTTGTAAAAGTTGCGTCGTAAAGGCACTGCGTGGTAAAAGTTGCGTTGTAAAGGTTGTTTACCTTTTAGTAACTTTGGATTATTTTGATATTGGTTACTTTTTTCTCAAAAGTGCAAACTATGCAGAAGACGGATTATGTGGCAAGTGTCGGAAATTCTTAGTAATGCAGAAATCTTTGCGGCCTCAGAATCGCATAATTCAAGTGGGTGTTCTGTGGAATGGGGAATAATATGGCACATTTGGTGTTACTGCACTGATTTCCACATGCAAACACGAAATTCTGTCCCATTTCAGGGCATATATTCATTCCACCTAGCAAATGCATATATGCCCTGAATTCCATATATGTGATACATCCTTTGTGAATGTTGGATTCAGTAACACCGCACCACTTCCAATCATGTGTGGCTGTTTTGGGGCTCACTGGGCCACGCATAAGGAGGGTTTTAGGGGTAAAATGCCCTTAAGTCTGGCTGGTCTGCTCTGTTGAAGGCTTAAAATATGTTAAGGGCTGGGAAGGAGTGGCTGGCTCAGTCCCTGCCCCTGGCACCAGTTGTGATGACAGAGGTAATCACTCAGCAGCCAAGATCATCTCAGCTTTCAGGACATTGGTGTTGTGGAACAAGTCTCTGAGCTAGAAAGCGGTGAGGGGTCACGCGGACTGCAAGGGCGAATTAACAAGGGCACAGAGAAGACCATTATGAAATGAGGGGTAGTGTGGAGAGTAAAGGTACCTTGCAAAGAGAGGACTAAAGAAACAGGGTAGATTGTGGACTAACAGAGCACGGCATTAAAAAAAAACTAATAAAGAAATCATGGGAAAAGACCATGTGTGATGTAGGAGCAAAGACAGAAATAATGAAAAAAATGAGGGTTTAATGTCAATACAAGGGCGAACCATTAAAGATTCATATAGGTATGGCCTACAAAGCAAACTGACAGACATAAATAAACAAATTAGTATTTGTGGACTGCAAGAGCAAACTAATAGACACATATAAACAAATGATATACTGTCTCCTGCAGAAGCAAATCAGCAAACACAAATAAAGACATGAGGTGCTGTGGTCTGCAAGAGCAAACTAGCAGACACAAATAAAGGCATGAATCTTATGTGGACTGCAAGAACAAACTAGCAGACACAAATAAAGGCATGAATCTTATGTGGACTGTAATAACAAACCAGCAGACACAAATAAAGACATGAGGTACTGTGGTCTGCAATAACAAACCAGCAGACACAAATAAAGACATGAGGTACTGTGGTCTGCAATAGCAGCGTTGCAGAAACAAATAAAGAAATGAGGTACTGTGGACTGCAATAACAAACCAGCAGACACAAATAAAGTCATGAGGTACTGTGGACTGCAATAGCAGCGTTGCAGAAACAAATAAAGAAATGAGGTACTGTGGACTGCAATAACAAACCAGCAGACACAAATAAAGACATGAGGTACTGTGGTCTGCAATAGCAACCTGGCAGAAACAAATAAAGAAATTAGGTACTGTGGTCTGCAATAGCAACCTGGCAGAAACAAATAAAGAAATGGGGTACTGTGGACTGCAATAACAAACCAGCAGACACAAATAAAGACATGAGGTACTGTGGTCTGCAATAGCAACCTGGCAGAAACAAATAAAGAAATGAGGTACTGTGGACTGCAATAGCAACCTGGCAGAAACAAATAAAGAAATGAGGTACTGTGGACTGCAATAGCAACGTGGCAGAAACAAATAAAGAAATGAGGTACTGTGGACTGCAAGAGCAAACCAGCAGACACAAATAAAGTCATGAAGTACTGTGGTCTGCAATAGAAACCTGGCAGAAAAAAATAAAGAAATGAGGTACTGTGGACTGCAAGAGAAAACCAGCAGACACAAATAAGGACATGAGGTACTGCGGTCTGCAATAGCAACCTGGCAGAAACAAATAAAGAAATGAGGTACTGTGGACTGCAAGAGCAAACCAGCAGACACAAATAAGGACATGAGGTACTGTGGTCTGAAATAGAAACCTGGCAGAAACAAATAAAGAAATGAGGTACTGTGGACTGCAAGAGCAAACCAGCAGACACAAATAAGGACATGAGGTACTGTGGTCTGAAATAGAACCCTGGCAGAAACAAATAAAGAAATGAGGTACTGTGGACTGCAAGAATAAACCAGCAGACACAAATAAAGTCATGAGGTACTGTGGTCTGCAATAGAAACCTGGCAGAAACAAATAAAGAAATGAGGTACTGTGGACTGCAAGAGCAAACCAGCAGACACAAATAAAGTCATGAGGTACTGTGGTCTGCAATAGAAACCTGGCAGAAAAAAATAAAGAAATGAGGTACGGTGGCCTGCAAGAGAAAACCAGCAGACACAAATAAGGACATGAGGTACTGTGGTCTGCAATAGCAACCTGGCAGAAACAAATAAAGAAATGCGGTACTGTGGACTACAAGAGCAAACCAGCAGACACAAATAAAGACATGAGGTACTGTGGCCTGCAAGAGCAAACCAGCAGACACAAATAAGGACATGAGGTACTGTGGTCTGCAATAGCAACCTGGCAGAAACAAATAAAGAAATGAGGTACTGTGGACTGCAAGAGCGAACCAGCAGACACAAATAAAGTCATGAGGTACTGTGGTCTGCAATAGCAACCTGGCAGAAACAATTAAAGAAATGAGGCACGGTGGACTGCAGGAGCAAACCATCAGACACAAATAAAGAGGTTCTGAGTGTGAAATAGAAAACTAGCGGACACAAATACATGAGGTATTGTGGTCTGCAAGAGCAAACTAGCAGACGCGGATAAATAAATAAACGAGGCACCCTGTGGACTGTAGAAGCAAACTAGCAGAGACAAGTAGATGCATGAGGGGCAGCTGCTACCTCATAATATTGCCCAGAGAACCCAATTCACTTTATGGAAATTGTTGAGGGCTAAGGGTGGGACAACAGAAGACCAACTTGGCGTTGTGCTACTCTGACGGTCCATCCATCAAGGGGCGAACCGTCAAGCCCTGGAGAATTCTAAGCTACAGCTTGCGCCTCAAGCGTTATTTGACGCATCACCACCTTTTCAGATTATTCTGGTAAATTTTGTTTATGCTCAGATTTCTGCCTCTGGAAGGAATCCTGAAGATGCCTTTCTCAGTCGTCCATAGCTGCCAAACTGAGCATTCTTTCCATGACTGGTACAGCAAGCTGTCATCTGTCGCCGTGCTGTTGCCCACACTGCCTGGCATGAGAAACCACTGTGCAATCCTTCAGTTTTTACTCTTTTTACTGCAGGGGCCTGATTCTCCACAACATTACATACATTTCCTTACATCATCTTCTGCACCCATGTGTGTGTAATGGGCTGCCTCACTAGGTAAGACTACACACAGGGTAGGCCTGAGTACATTGGGACACACGGCGATTGTGTTTTGGCCAGCCCTGGCTATTTGTTTTCTAGATGCAGGAAATAAACTTGGGTTTATAGTGAGATGATGGTTTATCATGTTCATTTAGTCCAAAGGAATACAAAGCGTTAAGTATTATGCATGGTACATTGAGTGCTTACTTGGTGCTGGCATTTGCAGGTGGTGGCCTCCAGCACTCACTTTTAGGTGCCATTATGTATTTTTTTAATCAGACTTTGAACCAGAGCAAGTGTGAGATCTCAAAAAAGGGAGTAAAAGGCAGAGAAGAAAGAAGGCAAAACAGTTCGAAAGGGAGAAAGCAGGGATGAAACAGAATCTGCAAGGGTGAGGTAAAGAGACAGGATGTGTAGGTGTTAGAAGAGAGAGGAAGAGGAGGAATACTAGGCAGCCTTTGATTTCAGCAATAGGCCTGAGCACAAAAATAAAGAGGCCCCTATAAGTGAATTAGATAGCTAAAGAAGTGGCCCATATTTGCAAATTGGAGCACCTTTGAACCTGTAAGACATTCTCTGTAAGTCTTTTGCAAGGCCTGGGAGACTGCATGGATTTGAGCTTGCTGCAGGCAGTGTTTGATTTAATACCAGGGAAATCAACACTACTGTAACAAGCATTTGCAATGCAATAGGTCTCGCATTTGCAAGAGTTTAAGCTATCGCATTGTAAAGGACAAAGCCTTTTATGTGTCTTTTTTTTCTAATGAATCTATACTAATATAATAAAGAGAGAGCCCAAACCTTTGAGGCGGGTAATCTCAGGAACCACAGCACCAATCACAACACCCAATACAGCGTTGGAAAGGGCAGTTGCAGCAGAAGGACATAGGCTATGCAGACGCCCACCACAAACATTTAAAAGGTAAAGAACCGTGCCAGCAAAGTAGTCCCTTGTGGGCGTGTCTGCGTTGTGCTGTGGGTGTGTGCTGGGGGCGTGACAAATGCTGGGTTGCGTGTGGTACGTTCCGCCCTTCATGCCATGTCTCATATCGTGTGCTGGGGACGTGGGCGTGTGCGGGGCGCGGGAATACGGGAAAAAAAAGCGAGCGGTGTGCCCAATATTTCATTGTTTTTTCTTCCCAGGTTCTGTACATTCCAGCTCCGGGTGTCCACCCTGCTCCCTTTAAATACCCCTGCACCCCATAATCATAACCCACCCATACTCCTTAAAATACCCCAAACCCTTAAACACTAACCCATCTAAACCCTATAAATATACCATGTACCCCAAAACCCAAACCTATCCCTAAACCCTAAAAATACCCCTGTACCCCAAAACCAAACCTACCCATGAACCCTATAAATACCCCTGTACCTCAAAACCCAAACCTACCCCTGAACCCTAAAAATACCCCTGTACCACAAAACCTACCCCTGAACCCTAAAATACCCCTGTACCCCAAAACCAAACCTAGCCCTGAACCCTTAAAATACCCCTGTACCCCAAAACCCAAACCTAACCCTGAACCATAAAAATAACCCTGTACCCCAAAACCCAAACCTATCTCTGAACCCTAAAATACCCCTGTACCCCAAAACCCAAACATAGCCCTGAACCCTACAAATACCCCTGTACCCCAAAACCCAAACCTAGCCCTGAACCCTTAAAATACCCCTGTACCCCAAAACCCAAACCTGCCCCTGAACCCTAAAAATACCCCTATACCCCAAAACCCATACCTATCCCAAAACCCTAAAACTACCCCTGTACCCCATAACCCAAAACTATATCGGAACCCTTAAAATACCCAAACACCCCAAAACATATACCTCAGTACCCCAAAACATATACCCCTATACCCATACTTACCTTATCCAAACATTAAACAAAAACATGCATTTACAACGCATTTCGTTGTAAATGTATGCGTGGTAAAAGCATATAAAATATAATGCCATGCGTTATAATGGCATTGCGGAGTCATGGTACTTTCGTAATGAAAGTATGCGGAGTGATGGTATGCGGAAAGAAAGTTGCAGAATAATGGGTGTTTACCCTCCCCCGGTAAGTACATTGGTGGCACGGCGGCCCACATCTCCAGCAACATACTCATATTTTTTCACCACTGATTTGAAAAATGCACAGGTCTCTCTCATTGATGGCCAGCACCGACATACACTTTTAGGCACAAGTTCAAGAACTGCGAACTTTAGAGCTGGGGAGCTACGTTTCGAATCTCGGCATCAGCTCAACATCCTGTGATTCCAGGCAAATCGCTTGGTCTCCCCGTGCCTACCACAAATGAATGTGTTCTTCTGTAATGTAAATTGTGCTCATGCCATGTTGTCGAGTAGGGAAACTCGAGTTCACACACTACTGAACGCGCACTCTTAAGTGCATCAGCAGTGCACTGTGAATTGGAGCGTTTCACAGGCCTGTCACAGATAAGAAATGCTATCAAAACGAACTCCTACAAAACAATATATTACTGGCCGGCAGCAATTCATACCCGGACAACGTCGGGACGGGCTGCTAGTGTATATATATATATATATATATATATCAAAGCTCAATAATCGCTTTCCACTTTTCCGAAAAGGATTCAAGCACTCTGGGTAAGGTGGCAAAGTTCATTTACGCCAGCAGCAACAGTGAATAGACAAACGTGTTTCAGACAGAGTCCTTCCTCAGTGTCAGCGGTATGCTGCGCGCCGCTCTTTTTTGTGTACGTCCTCACAGAAAGTGAATACGGACTTGAATGTAAATACAAATGCATCTTCGTATGTATTTATGCGCTGGTAAAACGTGGCAGCCATTGATTTATACAGCATCAATGCATGAAAAGTGATATACATATTTAGGGTAAATCCCTCTTGAAACATAAAGTCATCACTATTGGCTAATAACCATTGCCAGTCAAAGCTATAATCTCGCCGTGTATCGGCATATCTCTGGCATAATTACCAAAAGTGCGCTCAGAAACGCCCAACAAATCTACATTTCACGGTATACATTCAGAGGTGTCAAAAACAATCTGGCCGTATATCGGCATATCTCCGGTTCGCAACCGGAGATAAAACCAATAATGAAATAGATTTACTCTAACTACAAAACTGGAAAGTAAGAGAGAGATATTGCATATTTACATATTACATATTACCACAGTAATCAGATAAGTTATCAATTGCACAAATTGAAAAACATACTCATATTTTTTCACCACCGATTTGAAAAATGCACAGGTCTCTCTCATTATTTATTTATTTATTTATTTATTATAGAGTTTTGTATAGCGCGAACAAGACCCGTGGGTATCAGAGCGCTTAACATGAAATAAGAAAGAAAAGGAAACAAGGTTAACATATGTATAAGCAGTTAACAAGCAATCGCAGTGAGGTAGATGACATATATATACGTAGCACATGTGACGTTAGCCTAAGTAAATATGCTATGATTAAATAATAACAGAACATGTATATATAACAAATATGAGGTAGCACGGTATAAGTTCATGTATGAGGTAGCACGGTATAAGTTCATGAAAGATGCTGTTCTCCTGTTCAAATCAAATCTCCATTCCTATTGGCCATTGGATTGTTCCCGTATCATAGGATACGTATTCCATTATAGAATTGTCTGTGCCTCCCATTTTGGTGGCGTACCAGATCTGTACTAAGGCAGAATTATAGCAAATCCATGTTTAGTGATCTTCGCTAAGTAATGATGGCGTGCCTGATCTGTACTAAGGCAGAATTATAGCAAATCCATGTTTAGTGATCTTTGCTAAGTAATGAATCTATTCATCAGCAGGCTCTTCACTTCCCGTTTGAATGTTACCAGATTCTGGATCTTCCTGATGTTTGGAGGGAGTGAGTTCCATATTCTGGGGGCCGCTCCTGAGAACGCTCTGTCATAGGTTTTTTTCTTTCGGAAGAAGGCTGGTCGTAGTAGCAGCTCCCCAGCACTCCTAGATGGTCGGTTGCTACTGGACAGCTGGATTTTCTTTGCTAGATATCTTGGGGTGTTGTCGTGTAATGCTTTATGTGTGATACATGCTATCTTTATTTGGATTCTTGCTTCATATGGTAGCCAGTTTAATGCTTTCAGGTGCGGGGATATATGGTCATATTTCCTAGTTCCGGTGATAAGTCTTGCTGCAGCATTAAGGCAGGCTTTCAGTGGTGCTGTGGACATTTTTGGTAATCCAGCCAAGGTAGTACACCCATATTCAATCCTCGAGATAACTAGGGATTGGATTGCCAATTTGAGGTCTGACTCTGTGAGGAATGGTTTCAATTTTCTTAGGTAGTTCAAGTGAAAGCGGGCACTTTTCGCCATTGAGTTAATGTGGGCTTTCATGTCTAGATTCTCATCTAAAATGATTCCTAGAGATTTGGCTGAGTTGACAAGGGTTGGGGTGCAGTTTAGCGCAGTCACGACTTTCATCCATTCCAATATTTCTGTATTTCTCTTTGGTGGAGAGATTAGTAGGAACTCTGTTTTATGTGCATTCAACTTCAGGTGGTTTGCCGTTAACCATTGAAGTGTCATTTTTAGTGTCTCATTCATTAATTCCAATTCTTTTATGGATCCGATCTTTACGTAAATTTGCGTGTCGTCAGCATACATGTGATAGGATATTTGAGATTTTTGGAGAATTTCTGTGAGAGGCTCGACGTATAGGTTAAACAGATCTGGGGATAATGTCGATCTTTGGGGGACTCCAATTGTGGTAGGGCAAGGAAGGGAGATTGATTGGTTAACCAGGAAGCGCTGTGTTCTGTTCTGTAAAAAGGACTCGAACCATTTCAGCACTATTCCCGAAATTCCCATTGATGGCCATCACCGACATACACTTTTAGGCACAAGTTCAAGAACTGCGAACTTTAGAGCTGGGGAGCTACGTTCGAATCTCTGCATCAGCTCAACATCCTGTGATTCCAGGCAAATCGCTTTGTCTCCCCGTGCCTACCACAAATGAATGTGTTCTTCTGTAATGTAAATTGTGCTCATGCCATGGTGTCGAGTAGGGAAACTCGAGTTCACACACTACTGAACGCGCACTCTTAAGTGCATCAGCAGTGCACTGTGAATCGGAGCGTTTCACAGGCCTGTCACAGATAAGAAATGCTATCAAAACGAAATCCTACAAAACAATATATTACTGGCCGGCAGCAATTCATACCCGGACAACGTTGGGACGGGCTGCTAGTACATATATAAAAGGCATTTTTATTTACAATGCCAATAGCTCAAACTCTTGTAAATGCGAGATCTATTAAAAGAAGCATCCGAGATTGTCCCGACAGCTCGGAAAGTGAAAGCACGCATGGCCTGTGAATGTTGCAGGAAAGCATGTCGTGCCTGCAGTAGGAGAAACTCATTAAAGAAAATAGTGCTTACAGACTAAAAAAGATGTACCGTGTAACAACCAAAGTAAAAGGGCCAGTCTTCAAGGGAGGTTACAATGAAGACGAGGCGGTACAAAGGAGGTACTAACAAGCCTATTAACGAATCAGAAACCAGCATTTACGAAGGACAATGACACAAGCCAATGAAAAATATGAGCAGAGAGTGGGTGGGGCGTGTATTCCATACTCCAATACAGCATGCCGCAGACCAGCGCATGCACTGCCAGGCTTGGCTTACAAACCGGCCCAGAAGATCATAAAATAGGCCCACAAACAGCTCAAACAAATGGCCTACATACTGACCAGCCTCTCGGACACTGGCTGATTGTTCTGTAAGGCAGGCCGACCTTGAATCATACCTTGCCAAGCAGTCAACATTTCATCTGGGGGAAAAAGATATTAGATAAAACAAAGATATGCTTGGCTATTACTTTACAAGCTGCATAAGGATAAACAGGGCTCTGACAATAGTTGTGATCGTCTCTAGCTCTTTATCTGCAAAAGATATGCTGGTTTATCTGTAGGAATTTCAAGTATGTCTGCGTGAATTACCCCAATGGAGATCATTAACCTATTTAACGATGATTAACTTGCAACCTGCAGGTTACGCAAAGATCTCTGCCAACAAAGTATGAACCCCCAAGGTTCATAGAATTTGTATCTTTGACTTACATGTTCTATAGAAGGATCTCTAGCAGACATATTAACCGGCTATTTTACCTGTATTGCACTCCAAGACTTACCCGAAACAACAACATTCTCTTGAGGAAGTGCATTAACCCCTTAAGAGGTAGCCTGTTAGTGATCCTTATGCACACTTTTACCAAGAAGGCTTACTTTTTGCCAATCTTAGTTGCACATTTCACCGATTAGTATTCTCATGACTCTGTCCCTTTTTGCGCAACCTAATCCCAAATTGAGTGTTCTCTGCTTTCATTCTTTCCGTTTCTTTCACCGTTCCCTGACAATTCAACAAAAGACAATCAAACAAAAATTAAAAAAAGACTGTCACAAAGGGATTTATATATCTAAATAGTAAAAAATAGTAGACAATATGTTCTTGTACAACCAGGGCTTTAAGTGGGGCGAAAAAATTGGGCAGTTGTTTCTCTCCAAGGGGCATGGCCAGTGTAATTAAGGGCTTGGCTTAAAAACATGTAAACTAAAAATCTGTGCTTAGCATAGTGTGCCTCCTGACTGGTATGTTGCTGCTTCTGTCATTGCATCCAGATATATAATACAACAAGTAACATCTCCCCATACAACAAGCCAGGACTATTGGCTTTGTCAATGGTTGTTAGCTGCATAAGATAAATAAGTAACAACAATGGCTTTCTTTGTATAAAATATTTAAAATGCTCCATTCTAAAATGGTGAGACTGTGAAAGAACTATAAACAGTTTCTTTGAAGTTACATCTTAGGCAGTGAAGGGTGGTACAGCTACGGAGTGTAATACCCCTATCCAGGGCTTTAAGTGGGCCGGGTCTCATTGGGTCTGAGCACCGGCAGTTTTTAAGGGGGCCTCGAAACAGGTCTCTATCGGGCTCTGTTTTGTGCTCTGACTTTCAGCCGCGGCCGGTAGTGCATCGCATTTGGTGATGCAGTGCGCTCAACGAAATTAGCTTTTTTTATTTTATTGTTTACTTACCTGTTAAAGTCCTTATTCCATACATTACTACCCCCTACCCTGCCCCTCCCCCTCCCGACGTAACCGCCCGGCCGGTACTCCCTCTACCGGCCGCGGCTGCTGGCTTTAAGTGGAAACTTTTTCAATAATATTCAAGCCATAGTTGCTGCTTATTTATCTTATGCAATTAAACATTGCCAAAGTCAATAACACTAACTTGTTGTAGGTATGATGTTACTTGTATCATATATCTGGATGCAATGACAGAAACAGCAAAATACTAGTCGGGTGGCACACTATCCTAAGCACAGATTTTCAGTTTACGCTTTGTAAGCCACACCCTTAATTACATTGGCTGCGCCCCTTTGAGAGACCCCCAGTTTTTTAATCCCACTTAAAGCCCTGTCCCTATCAGCACCTGATTTTTAGAACTGCCGGTGCTGAGCACCGTCAGGACGGGGCCCACTTAAAACCCTGTGTACAATATACTGGGCTTAAACTCGACACATCCTGAATCTTCACTATTTCCATCGCATAGAAATGACATTATTTCAGACCCATTTTTGGTCTGGCATAAAGCTCACCAGCCTCATATTGTCCATAGCATCATAAAAAATACGTAAATATATAAAACAGACTTTTCATTAGCTGCTGTACCTTGGCAGCTGAGCCACTTCTTCGCTTTTATATGTGTGTACGGTTTTACGTTTATTGCATATGTCTGCACACAAAGCCCTGAGGCTGCTGGCCTGCTACCAGCTGAATCTGGGCTTTGTTTTACCAGTGCTTGTTTCTCTTCAATGACCAGACTTAACTCAAGGGTTCAATGACCGGAGGTAGCTTGAATGGGCGTGGCCAAAGCGGCGGAGGCTCGGCTTTGGTGGTGTGTTTCTCGCTCAAGACCCTCATTGGCTCCTCGTGGCCCACATGTAAATAACAGCGTGACTGGGGCGGAACAGTAAAGGAAGGATAACGTGTCTATCTTACGTCATATCGGAAAATATAAACGTCGGCGCGCCCCCTTCCCCTCCTACTTGTCACTTGAGTACTGACAGAAACCACACTCTTGGCGATGATTTAAACCGCCTAGGGGGTGAGAACCATCTTAGAGTCAGGCAAAAGCCCTTCCCTTTCACGCTCTAACGCCTACAATTTCCTGACTCCGAAAGGGCCTCCGCTCGGGACATATCTGGTGCATGCGCATTCTTTTTCCCGTGCTCGTCGTTTTACAACTGACTGCCGCGCGCTTCCTTTAAACGGCCTGACAAAGGCACGTTCACGAGCCGGCAAGGCGTCTACGGGAGTGGCGCGAGACTCCAACCTTCAGTCAGTTGCAGCAGCGTGAAGGGGAGAGCGCGTGCGGCGGAGCGCGAGACCCAACAGCCTCTCACAGCCGGTTCAAATCAATTCACGGTAAGAAAAACTGCCATTCTGGTAGTAAGGCAATTTATTACTACATAGCCTGACCAGAGGGGGCTAAATTCAGTAATTTTAATGGTTATGTTGTGCATAGCCTTCTCATCCGGGTGGATTGGAATATACACTATTCATACTGGCACTGTTATAATCGTCGAATCAAATTTGTCATACAGAGTATTGATTTCAGAAAGATAATGGGGGTTTTAAACTTGCCAGGGTATATACAGCTCTGTAGCCGGTTTTCTAACACGTGAACTCGCTTATCTGCCATTCAAACCCCCCCGGTTCGTTTTACTCGCACACATAAATAATTCCATTCACCAGGCTATTTTTTTCTCACAGAAAACGTACCCATTTTATCAGCGATAGAGAGAGTGTATGCATTTCCACAAATATTATTGTAAGGGGTTCGTGTAACTTTGCTAATTTAAACAATAGTCATACAGGTTGACTATTGGTGAGTTGTTGATACAACTAACAGTAAAAAACATGTCTTTTTAGATCTTTTTTTCTCATCTTCCAGCACTCAAAGCATTTAAAACCCTGTCTCTTCATTTCAAACTACCTCCCCACTCACCAAAGGGGCGTTTACTCAAGTTACATTGTTCAAGGTGGTTTTCATGGCATTTGTTAGGCGCTTGGTATATTGTTACTAAGGGACAGGTGCGCTGTTTGCACCAAAGCGTGTCGGTCGAATGACTTTTAAAGATAGGTGAACAGCGCAGTGTTCTTTGAAGTGTATATATTGGTTGATGTATGAAGGGATATCATTGCAATTACAAAATTATATCTTTTCTGGTATGCAGTAGAGCTGCACTAGCGGAATAAATGAAATTTGATTTAAGGGTTAGGCGTATTTTTAGGAACGCTTAAGAGAGGCAATGTAAATGTTCCTGCTACAGAGTCTCTGACACAACCTTTTCTAACAATCTTAGGTCCAGCAGATCTGAAATCAACCATTATCGCGACCATTGTGATCCGGTGCAACTGGCCATTGCTCACATTATTCCCTCCATAAATATCTCTCATTGAATGTGGGCTTCATTCTCATATTAACGTATTACCCCCTGGGGTGAGGGCCACAAGTTTGAGCATAGTATCCTTCACTGGTAACCTTTCTGAGCCCCCATTGGCCTTTGTAGAGTGTCACACACAAGTCTTTATCTTTCTGATATAAAACACACTTTTCATTGATAAACAGATGTCTCTCTCTGATCTACTTTCAGATCTGACACTGAAACAAGCTCGTTGACTTATGACTCATTTTAAGGGTATTTCAACATGAAGGCCCATTAATGAGGCCCCACAGTGTAGAATTGTAAAATATATATATTTTTTTAAATGATGCTCTTATGCAAAATGTATTTGACAACGTCACCCACGTGTGCTGACAGTTTCAGGCCTCTGAGGCACAACCTTCTGTCCCCCTCCATTCCATATGTGAGGACACCATCCAGAGGGGTATGTCTCATAGGATATTAATACTTTCTGTTCAAATAACCATTTTCAGCGCGTGGTTTGTCTTTTATGGTATTTTTTTCCTTCACACCAACATTCCAACTAACTTTTCCCATGTTAGCTTTCACTACCCTCTTTTCACAGTTGCTGTCAATTTTCTCTATGCTTTTACACTGAGGAGATTTTTGTGGTTTGACAAGCTTGGCATGTGATAAATATTCCATATCAAACCAATTTAAAATTCTCCTTAGATAAGCTTCTGTTGCTAATCCCTTCCAACAGCCACGTCAGTGTGTTGAGTTTTAAGAATCTGGAACCTTATAAATAGGAAATTATATCTTAGCATATTGTTTTACAGGTGCGTGCAATATACTCCGAAGATCCCGTGGCGGAAAATCAACTACACTAAATCTCACCATTCCCCTCCCCTTTCACTTTCCATTGCTGCTTTGGTTGATCTTGAGGTAGAGTTGCTTGTCTGGTCTATATTTGTCCACCTTACTGTCATTCTCCTCCCAGTACTTCTCCACATGTCACTGTCACCCTCAGCTTGATTTGTGTGTCCAAATGTGGCCTGTTTCCACATTGAGGTTGGTTATCAGGGTTGCCATCTGACTTATATGTTACCATCCTTACCTGTACGCCAATACAGGTAACAACAATACTTGGAATTTGGAAAATCCTTAAGCATAAAGTCAAACCCAAATCGTGAAAAGAATTGTAATGTTGGCTTCAATATTGCTAATTGTTTCTGGAAATATCTGTGCAGGTATTACTCGTGTATGAAATTGTGATTTCATCTAGCATCCGGTTTAATTTCCCAGAATTGCAACGCATAATCACACCGCACCCCACCCCCGCCCTATGCGCTTCCTTCCTGCCTTCCGCCTGCATCATCACTCAGATGACAAGCCCTCCCCCGGGGCCTGGCAGGTGGGTGGAAACCGGCTTCAACACTTCTCCGTTTTATGCACAGTAGTGTCTGTTGGAAACACATAAAACAAACCACAGCTGCACTCCCTATAGGAGATGCGGTGCTTGCCAACCTGCTATTCCCTGCAGAGCACACTGCAGCCTCTCCCAGTATTGCATCAGAATAAATATTTACCTATATGCATACAAGAGATGATAGTGTCCAGACTACCGCCTGGCTGATGTAATGTCTTTAATGTGATGGAGATGCTCTTTATGCTGCACTACTGATCGCAGCCGAGGCCTATTTTATCATTTGAAGAGCCTTATTTTAAAAGCGTGCGTTTTCTATGATGGTGGAACGCAGACTGAAATTTGAATATACATAGGCGCCTCTTGATGCTCCGAGAGGGGCCGAGAGCGGCTGCCTCTGTTTTATTCCCAGCCTATCATTTACTCCTGTCTCCCTCGGCGCTACTGCATGGGGGCGGCCAAGTGTCCTGCAGTAACCTCTCCGAGCACGCGCTCAGGTGGCGCGCGCGGCGGGACGTCACTTGGTGACGGGATGAATCACCGTGTTTTGATTGGCTGAAAAGATCTGGTTACATTTGACATAGGGTGTAGTGCGGCCCGAGACTAGTAGGCGTGCTTTTTGCACGTGTCCTGAAATGTGCATTGCATTTCGCAAAATGGCAGCAACCGGGGCGTTCTCCCGTTTTTAGTTTGTAATATAAATACTTGCCTCCTATGAGCCGGAAATTGATTTTAAGAATGTTTTTTTTTTTGTGTAATTGGTTTTTATAATTTTATGTATACAAACAGGTGGGATCTAAAATAAAAGAACAGATGGATTTTTCATTGAGGAGATATTACATGGACTGTATAGGACTAACACAGACCACCAGACATATGTAGCCTTAGAGAGATTATATCGAGTCTTGAAATTGTGCTAAAGCAACAAAGTAGCCATTGTCCTTTTGGGCCCTGTAACTGCCTGTTATGCTAGCCCCCAGGTCATGGATTGTTTGGAGGCGCGAGCTGGCGTTCAGTGTGAAAGGTCTTAGCAAAACAAGGGCTGGTTTGTTTTACATCATTAAGCATCGTCTCCCACTGGATAATAATGTATTGTGAATTATGCTGGCAACCTCCACAACCTCGATGCCTTTCAATTTGAGAGAAAAATATCTTAACTTGAGACCTAGAAGCAGAGATGACGTGGCCATGCTGCAAAAGATCCTGGCTGAAGACGGCTGATAGCCAGAAACCGGTCCTAGGATGCTTGATTCCGGTCCAGGGAAGACATGCCTTGGCAGTTCGGCCCGGACTGGTCCCATGAAGCACAGGGTCAAGGCTGATTTGCATATGGCCATGTCTGAACTGGGGTGGCTTGGTGAGCAAAATAACGATGGATTAAACCCAGATCTGTGACTGGGGGTGAATGTTTTGCCATTGTGCAACAATCCATCCATCATCTTGTGTGTTATGCTGCAAAAGATGTCATTAAAGTCAGCATTTTGCCCTTCTGGCTCATTTTTAAGAGTGTAAAAGAAATCAAATGAGTGCCTCTTCGTTTACTTATTGCTGCCAAATGTTGAAATTAGTCCTGAAGTGGCAGTTTCTAGACCTTTGCTGAGATCCTCACCTAGTTCCGAAGGGTTAAATTGGCTTGTAGAATTGCGCACAAGGCTTCTCTTCAGTATACGATTGTGGTCTACATGAGTGACTCTTGAGAAGTAATTCACAAGAGAATGCCATGAGTTTCTCACATAAAGAGGTTGTGGCAGCATACAGTGTTTTTTGAAACATTAGTTTGACCAGGCTTTTTTGTCCTGTGTCTGAGACACTGTTTTTTACTGAAACGGATCAACACTCTTGCTTGGAGCCAGGATCATTGCTACTGGCTGTGAAAGTCATCACCTTGCACAAAGGCTGTGTCTGATAAACAACCAGAAAAAAACCAAAAGAAAGCGAATCAATCCAAACTGGTCCATAAATCTGAAAGGTAGGATCCACATCCCCTGTCTGGAAAATATTTATGAAAGTGAGATTCAAACCACCGCATTGTGTTCCAGGTGCAAGTTCTTAATGAAGAAGGGAGGGAGTATTCTGCAGTTATACCTGTATTACCAACAGTAAAAATACCAGTGTTAGACTCTTATTCTAAAATGAATGCACATAAAAACATTAAATGAGACCGGTCATCATTGCAGTGGCTGCTGGCATGTTATGTTAATTTATTTTTCTAATGCGCACAGCTGCCCAACTAGGGTTTCCGAGCGCAGGCCACAATGAGAGACTCTGGAAATTTGAAATTAGAATTGTTGAGTAAAAAGCCAAGTTTTTTATTGCTTGCGAAAATTGGGGTACAGCTTCTCCTTCCGCAGCACATCTGGTAAGGAATTCCACAAAGTTGGTCCAAGAAGAGAAAAGGAGCGCCCTCCCATTCTCATTAATTTGATCCTGGGAATTTCGAATTTCTCTTCTAAGGAGGAGCGAAGCGGGCGAGAAGGAAGGTAAGGGCGAACCAGATCTTGTAGGTATTTAGGAGCTGACCAAATCTTAATTCTGAACATATAGCACAGGGCCTTAAGTTTCGTGCGCTGTTACACCTTGAGCCAATGTAATTCTCTCAAGGCATTAGCCGTGCTGGACATTCTCTGAAGTCCATACAGCAATCTGGCAGCAGAGTTCTGCACCACCTGAAACTTACGCTGCACATCCCTGTTTGAACCCAGAAAAAGGATGTTACCATAGTCAAAGCGAGATGTTATGAGTGCCTGGACTACCGTCCTTTGGGAATCAACAGGGAGCATCCAAATTATTTATTTTAACAAATTTAGGATGGTAAAGCAGGTGGCTGTAGTTTGTACTGCCTGTTGTTTCATTGACAATTTATTGTCCATAATAAAGCCTAGATTGCGGACCTGAGAGGAAGGCTTAGGCAAGGGCCCCATTTCCCCATGACAATGTTGAGGGCCCCAATGTTCAGAGTTTTTGTCAAAAATCAGCACTTCTGTCTTTTCTCCAATGAGCTTGAGCAAATTCAATTGCATCCACGATGCGATGTTGCGTAAGCCCAATTGCAGAACAGAAGGACCCAGTCTCTTATCAGCCGATAGAGAAAAGATGATTTGAGTATCATCGGCGTATGAAAAAAGTGCCAACCCTGCTTCCTCAGCAATCACTGCCAGGGGTTGCACATAGATGTTAAAGAAGAGTGGACTCAAAATTGAGCCCTGTGGCACCCCATACTGTGATGTGTAAGACTTTGAGGTGGCCCTAGTGGAAAAGACCTGGAATGTTCGTTCCGATAAAAAGGAAGACAGCCAGCCAAGCGCCGATCCAGAGATGCCCAATACCTGTAAAGACTTTATTAATACGGTGTGAGAGACCGTATTGAACGCAGCGCTTAAGTCTAGTAGTATAAGGGCCACTATATCACCTGCGTCCAGCCGATGGCGAAGCATCTCCATTACGCCCAGCAGTGTAGTCTCAGTTGAGAACCCTGCTCTAAAGCCTGATTGTGAAGTGTGCAGAAAGTTAGAGGATTCCACAAACCTAGATAGGGCGTTTACATGTTTCTCCAAGACTTTGGAAAACATCAGGAGCAGGGAAATCGGACTAAAATTCGTCGGCATAGCAGGGTCCGCATTTGACTTCTTCAGCAAAGGTAGGACCATTGCATGTTTCCAGACGGCTGGCATCTCAGCCTCGCTAAGAGAGGCATTCAGTAGATCCATAACGATTCTTAAAGCAGGCTGTTCCATTTCTAAGAGCACTGCAGCTGGAAGAGGGTCGTACGGAGAACCAGATTTAACTCTCGCTAAGATTTTTGTGAGCGAACCAATGTCCAAAGGAGCCCACCTCTCTAATTTTAGCAGAGAATGCTCTGCTACAGAGGCAGCTAGAGCAGGACTAGACGGAGCCAGGCTCGTAACATTAGGTCCTCCTAGAGACTGGTAGATTTGTTCAACTTTAGTTATAAACAAGCATTTGCAATGCAATAGGTCTCGCATTAGGAAAGTTTGAGCTATTGGTATTGTAAATGACAAATTTTTTATTTATGTGTTGGTTTTGAAAGTCGCGAAATTAATAACTTTGTCATTTACAATGCCAATACTTTTAACTTTTGCAAATGTGACACCTATAGCATTTGTAATGCAATATGTGTTGTATTTACGTGACTTAAATGTATTGATATTACAAATAACAATGGCTTTTAATGTTTTAAAAAAATTAATACTTAAATAAAAGTAGAGGGAGGGCGATAGATAGAGGGAGGGCGATAGATAGAGGGAGGGCGATAGATAGAGGGAGGGCGATAGATAGAGGGAGGGCGATAGATAGAGGGAGGGCGATAGATAGAGGGAGGGCGATAGATAGAGGGAGGGCGATAGATAGAGGGAGGGCGATAGATAGAGGGAGGGCGATAGATAGAGGGAGGGCGATAGATAGATAGAGTGAGGGCGATATAGATAGAGTGAGGGCGATAGATAGATAGAGTGAGGGCGATAGATAGATAGAGTGAGGGCGATAGATAGATAGAGTGAGGGCGATAGATAGATAGAGTGAGGGCGATAGATAGATAGAGTGAGGGCGATAGATAGAGTGAGGGCGATAGATAGATAGAGGGAGGGCGATAGATAGATAGAGGGAGGGCGATAGATAGAGGGCGATAGATAGATAGATAGATAGAGGGAGGGCGAGGTAAATTGGGTAAATGCGGACCCAGGGGCTATTTTAAGATCTTCTTGTATGCATATGAGCCGTTTGAATGTGGTGCAGCATAGGTAGTATATTATATGATCATTGTTGGTAGCCATGGGATAAGCATGTGGCCAGCCAAAGGGTAATGCTGTCAGATTTCCTTTACCCTAATAATAATGAAGTGCGATGGCCTTTAAGCAAAATAAGAGGTGAAATAACTAGATATTAGTACTGTCCCCACTAATGTCTGAAAGTACTAATGCATGCATGACATGGCAAACAAAACCTATTCTGTGGTATGAAAACATTAATCTTTCTTGTTTTTTCCAAAAAGCATATTTAATGCACCTTTACTATGCCGCTCTGGACACGGAGGCTGAGATTTAGAGTGGCTTGAGGCACTAGAAGAAGCACCAATGAGCCACGGTTTAAGTGAGGGAATTCTAGTTTCTGAAAAGCAGAAGAAATCCACTGGTGTATTCTTGTGAGGCAGGCCTGCAAAGAGGCAATTAATAACAGATGGGTGTAATCCACACAAATAGTGAACTACAACACAGTGAGAGGTGACAGTGAGGTGAAAGCTCACAGAGATGTCATGCACAGGGTTAAATAGCACTGATGATGGGGTGGTACCGTTAAGAATCCTGCAAGTACGGGGCTGGGGGGAGGGTCGTAGTTTCAGTGAATAATAAATTGAGATCTTTCCAAAGGGAAGGCTAGCAGTAAAAACGCCACTATAGAGAAAAGGAGTGTTGTTAAAGCTCTAGGAATCTTTCAGGGCCTTAAGTATAGTTTATTTTATAGTTAATAACCTAATGCGGGTTTGCATGTTGTGCAAACATTATGTCACTGCGTTTTGCTTCCTCAAACCCAACCGTGATTTTTACTTAGGGTAATGTCGGAAGAGCAGCGAGGGAGGATAATATGGCATTAGCAAAATGGAGGGAGCCTTGCCTTCCATCAAAGTATATAAGGAAAATGAAAAGCAAAAAATTACACTCGACTCCTGTCAAAAACGTTGCATGGTGAGTTTGCTGTCCTTTTAAATCTGATTTCGCCACCCCTAACATGGCTGCTTCAAAGGGATGGGAGCCGAGCAGGGACGCGGTCTGAATGGAGGCAAATGGCGGTGAGACAGCCATCCTGGGAAAGAGACTGGCTATCCTAGGAACCTGGACAGTGGGCAGAAAAGAGGGACAATATAGGTACCTGCGAGTCATCATCTTGAAAATAAATAAAACACATCTACGCCTACGGAGCAGTGGATGAATCATTAAAGCGCGCTCCTTCAAACGTAGTTGTTATTATGTCCCGGGCGGAAGTCAGGCAGGCCGGGGGCGGGACGTGGAGACACACCGGAAGCCCGGGCGGGCTCCCGTGAGGTGAGAGCCTCGCACGCACAGAAGGATGAGACCGCCGCCGCCTGCAACGAGCCCTCGCCTGGAGACGAGTACCGGTGAGTGGGGGCCTTTGCTGAGCTGCGAGGGCGGGGGGCATGTGTGTGTGAGTGGGGCGGCGGGGGGCTCTGTATGTGTGTGAGCGTGCGTGCGTGTGTGTATGTGTCTTGGAGTCTGTGTGTATGCGTGTGTGTATGCGTGTGTGATGACTGCGGGGGGGGGGAGAGTGTGTGTGAGCGAGTGTCTGTCTGTGTGTATGCGCATGCATGTGTGTATGTGTGGGGATGTGCACGGTGAATGTGGACGGAGCCGACGTGCGCGTGCACGAGGTCAAATCCACAGGCTAAAGCGCGTGGCACCCTCTTGTCCTCCTAATCCCCCTGAAGTCGATGACTATAGTTCTCGAACTGGACTGGAGCATCCTACGGATGCTAGTCCAGCTCGACCTAAAAAGGTAGCATCTACAGGAAGTGGTGGGGCAGGCAAATGGGTGGTGGGTAGTTGTTCTATTGTGCCACAAATAAAATTATAAAAATAAACTTACCGTACATGCACAACATGTCCTCCTCCTTGCTGGACGTTGTCCTCCTGCTGCAGTCAGGTGTTTAGCGTGGGTCCCAGCCAACTACCTTAACCAGTCCTGGTGCTGTTCTCATGCTATCAACCATCATGAGCGAAGCACCAGGATTGGAGGGAGGGGCCTCTCTTGGCACTGCAGAGGGCACTGGAGGCCTGTGCTTGGTCTAACCCAGCTGTCTTAATACAACTGGGTTAAAGAGGTTTCAAAGTGTGCATGTCTGGCTGGCCCTCGCAAGTAGGCCGGCCAAAGGGACATGCACAATTTGAACTGAAGTGTCAAGGCAGTCCACCCCCTACCTGCTGCCGCCATTCAGCAAGCCCTGCACCGTCCTGACGGTTTGGGATGGATGAACAATAAAATAGTAATCTATTAACTTTATTACCATTTTATTTTTAATCTCTGGGGCTTTTGGGGGCCTTTTTTAGCTGGTGGAGCCACACTCCTCCGCTCTAATGGAGGAGCTACCCCAGCTTCATCATAGAGTGCGCAAAAAATATATGTTAACATTTACCTAGACTTCTTTGTTTGAGTGGGATATTTGTGTTCCTCTTCCTCCCTTGTAAGAGTAGGACAGTTGCTCAAAGTCTCTAACATTTCTTTGTTTATAAGCTTGTGTTGTGGAAGATAAAGTGGCTGCAAGTCTACTTTGAAGTATGAAACATTTATTTAGCAAAGATAGCGATACAGCAACAATGAAATACAGAGCTGCACCCCCCGCCAAGCTGTTGAGTATAAAACTCTGGCTTCTCCCCAGAGTAGCCCAACATTTATACATTTTCTTCACATAGACAGTCGAAGTAAGGTACATGTGATAGAAAACAAAACTTTAGATAGTTGGTTTACCAACTGCATGGCATTTATTTGCAGTTTTTTTATACAGCTTAAACTCTACCCAAAACGGTTGCAGAGCCTTATATGAGCACCAGTTACATTACACCAGGTCAGATTTATTTTTTAGACACGGAGAGATATAGTAATTTGCTCATAATCCAAGGATGTTGAGATGATGTGGAGACTTGAACCTGTTCCCCAGCCCTAAAGTCGAAGAGTGCAAGAAGACCTCTAAAAAGGGTCCTCCAGAAGGTGAGCTAGCTTGATTAAGAATTCTTGTTTTACTGTGTAAGACATGAAAGCACAAGTTACGCGTATTAGACCGCGTTCATGAGCCGGTTGTAACTCCCTGTGTCTCCGTGCCTTTCAGGTCCATTTATTTGCTAGCCTCCCTGGCAGCACTTCAAGATATGCAATTTCTGCCTTCTTAATCACCTAAATTTGGACCTCCTGGGGCAGCATGCCACTGACCTTTAAGTGAGTAGCTTTCCACATGCCCTCTGACCCTCCCAGTAAGTTATGCAACCATTTGTCTTTCCCAGGGCCGAACTGGGAACGCAAACCAGCCCTGGCATTGAACTCGAACTGGCTGCAGGGGGGCTGCTGGTGGGATACACTGCTATTGCTTTTGGTACAGAGGGCTGATAGTGCAGCACAGCTGCAAAACTGGCCCCTTGTACCAAAATTGGCCTCCGACAATCCAAAACAGGCCCCCACCCTTTAAGCCCACGGGGAAAACACCCTGTGCTTTCTATGGCCAGTCCAGCACTGGTCTTTCCTTGTTTCAGCCCGCTGCAAGGCTCATCGCTACAGTAAACGGCAGTAAACGTAATTCAGGTCCCTCTGGGATTTTGCCGATCGATTATCAATTTATTTTATGAAGACTAAGCCTTCTCCCTTCTTTCTAACCAGATGTACTATCTAGTAGCACTATTGAGTCCCTCACAGACTGTGTTCCTATGATCCACATAGGATAGACATTCATCTTCCCTTCCTGTTTCTTTCTTGGAGCGCAAGTGACTGCCTCTGAGTTCTCTCTCCTTAACAGGATGACCCTAGTTAAATTAATATCTCATTATATTGCTCACCAGACCAGTCTATACACTCTACGAACCCATCAGATCCCTACGTTCTAAGGGAACTGGTCTGCTTAAAACAACGTGCCCAAAAAAAGCCAGACTTGGAGGCAGGTCCTTTCGCACTCTCGCAGCCAAGGAGTGGAACACCCTCCCTATGAACATCAGACAGGAAAAAAGTGAAACATCCTTCAGGAAGCATCTAAAAACACACCTCTTCACTATCTAATTATTGTCTGATGCCACTCCACCTAAGCAACACTCTCTCCTTAGCGCGGGGACACGCCGGGAGGCGTCACCAGGCGCTTTATAAACTCCTATTATAATAATAAAAATATATTAGACATTCTTGCAGGCCCCCCTCGGATTACACACAACTGACCTCCAATGTTTTTTTTCCATACATTTTTTAGAAACTAGGGGCCTCACGATGTTGGTCGGACCGCCACCGACAGGCTGTCGGTGGCTGTCCAACTGACATCCATCAGAGCGGTCTGACCGCTACATTATGATGCAGTCGGTCGGACCGAATTGGTCAGTGGCACAGACCGACCGTCGCTTCTGACGGGCCAGGCTGTTGGTCGAATCGTATTCCCTACAACGGAGTGGTACCTGTGCAGGCACTGCTGTAGGGATTAAGATGTCCTTTCCGACCGCCTTTTTATGGCTGCCCAAATGCCATGGAAAGGCAGTTGGAAAGGGACTTTGGGGGCCCTAGCAGGGCCCCCTCCCCTTTGGGCTTCCGCTATGAGGTCTGGGGGGCACCAAACATCCATACCATGTTGGATTTCGTTGGTCAAACCATATGTCTTTTCACTTGAGTGTTCCTTAGTCTCAGTAAAAGGGACCGATTATTGAGACAAAAAGCTTCCTATATAATTTTAGAATCTTGGTTTTGTGAGACAATTATTTAACTATTTCAACACCTCTGTTATGAGCACATTGAAATTTTCTCAGGCCAGAAATCCCTTTACCAGAGATGTCTAGAAATAACTGGTAAGAGTAGTTTTCATAGAAATTATGTTAAAAATGGGTCATAATTGTGTTAGTCTACAAAATCAATCGGTTTTATCCTCCTGTGGAAACTTCAACCATACCTGCCCCCACTCCAAATTCGGAAATGTCCTACCATTGATGCGTAAAGTACTAGTTTTCTTTCTAATATACAGATGGATAATTCTCTCTTTTCACTTCTCGTAACCAGACCACTACTATCTATGACAACTTCACAGCCAGTGATATCTAGTGCAGTTTGATTGTCACCCATTCATGACAATTCACAATGCTGTGAAGATACCAAAGACAGACGTGCCCAATACTAAAGAAAGTAACGTAATCCAAGAAATCAGAATTCAGCAAATGAAATTCAATATTTGAACAGTTTAAAAATTATTAGTAGTGTAGCATGAACAGTAGTTTGCAATACATTAAAATAATTGACTATTATTTCTATATATAAGATTTCCCTTTTGGAATGATTGATAGCAGCTAAAGCATACAACTGACATCAGCATCTCTTAAGCACTGACAAGGACTGTAATTCACCCTCACTCCCGTCTCCTCAGTATCTCCATCTTAGGGATAGGTCACATGGCATGCATCAGTATGACATGATACGTTTATTTCATTATCAGCCGCAGGACAGCTTGATCTGCATGACTAAAGACCAGGGGCGGATTGGCAAGGCGGGCATTCGGGCATGGGCCGAAGGGCCGGTGTCTCTGTGCCCTCTGTGGGCCGGTTTTTTCTCCCCTGTCCCAGTCCACAGAGAGTGGACTAGGAAAGGGGAGAAAATAAAACCGGCCCACAGAGGGCACAGAGACAGAGAAATGAAAGCAGCCTCGCTGTGCGCAGTACAGCGATTATGAGCTGGGGCCTCGCCTTCACCCCCTGCCCTGCCAAGCAATCACGCTGAGGCTGTGCTGGGGAGGGGTGATTGCTGGCAAGAATCGGCCTCCCTGGGGGCCAGGTGTTGCTCAGGCCTTTGAGCCATTTGCACCTCGGCCCCCTGGGGCCCACGTAGCCCAGAAACAGTGTTAGTCTTAACACCGACCTCGCCCACAGCCCTTCACATTCAGGGCATAGTGGGCGAGGAAGAATGGGTCTCCCTGTGCGCGAAGGCTGGATGAAAGGCTGAGCTGCCCTGTGTGGGAATAAACCCTCTGCGCTCGATTTAGGTGCGGGTGCATCTATCTGTGTAGGTGTGTGTGTCCCATGAGTAGCGGCGCAGGGCTGCACTCCTGAAACTTATAACAAAAACCCACCAGTAGAGTCAAATGTCTATTATGCTTACAGCGGGTTCTTCTGCGTGTGTACATGAATATAGGCGAATGTAGGGTGGAGAGTATGTTGTAGGCACAAGCGTGTAATTAGAACCTTGTTTCTACAACTTGAGCGAGAGCAAAGAGGGGAGGGCCTTGCAAGACAGCGTAGGAGGGCCCAGTTTTTAGGACAGTGTAACACACAACTGGACAGTGTAAACGCATGGCTCATCACTGTCGACACGTGAGTTGTTGCTTTGGGGTTAGGATGCTGTAGGTAGCAAATTGTATGTGTGGCGGAGTGAGATGACGGAGCATGCATGCTGTGGGCCTCCCGCAGTTGTGCCATACTGTGTCGTGCCACGTGCCTCGGTGTTTGTCTGTATGATATGACCACCGTTGGTGTCAGTTGCCCTGTGTGCAGATGTACGCCTCTGTGCAAATGACAAGTGTGTATTGGGCTGCCAGCTAGCATAGCAGGATAATAGGTTCAATGGAAACTAAGCAAGATTAAAACTCGAAAGAGCACAGTGTTGTCAATTGAAAGCCCAGATCTGGGAACATGGCGTCTTTCCAACACACTGTGAGGTGTAACCCTACCTGGGGCCAGTTGACCAATGTCATACCTGCAGCCAGACATGGGTCTAAGACTGCTGCGTGTTGGAGTCTATGACTTGCAGTTTCATTGTACTGTTAAGTGCAGGTTTCAAACCAAACTATGACCTATATTTTATATATTTATTTATCATCTTATATAGCACACTTTACCTAAAAAGGTTTCCTGGCGCTGATAACAGCTGGGTGGCAGAACCAAATTAACTCCGGGCAACTTGGAGGGTAAACAGCTGGTGTTTTAATGCTGTCCTGAAGGGTGGAAGCAGTTTAATAAAGTGGAGTGAACGAGGGAAAGTGTTCCAAAGGTGGATAGCTGGCACAGAGTACGGTCTGTTGCCAGCACATCATGCACCTGTCTTGTATAGCGCATAGCTTCCTGAGACTGGCTTCCCAGCGCTGTCCGTCCAAACAGGAGTGCGAAGAGATGAGGTGATTTAGGGGGAAAAAAATAAGTCTGCATTCCTCTCCCTTTCCAATACCTCTCATGTGTCTTGCTTGTCCTATAATGTATTTTAACATTATAGGCCAGCGTGATTGTTGGAAAATCTGATACCCGTCTCCCTTCTCCCACCATCAATCTTACTAACCAAGCTACACCCCTGAGCACGTACTGTTAAGGTTGGGTACTATAAGTAGATTGACACCAGTTGCCCACAGCTAAACACCTCTGCTAACTTCGATGGAATTCTTGTTAAACCGAATTCAGAATTGATGGACTGACTTATGGTCAAAGCCAAGAGATTTTTAAACGAGTTTGGAACTCAGGCACCAGCTTCACCTCAGCCTCCCCCCTGGCTACCTGGCTACCATGGATGACCCAGAAAGCTGTGTTTTGTGCTCCCCTGCCAGGACATTTTCCCAAGGCCTGGAGGGTTGATTAATTTACTAATTGCAGGGGCCTTACCTCTGTTCATGTGCTCCTGAGCTGAAGGTCTGGGGAGGGCTAAGTTGGTTCGTAATAGCAGGGGCTTTGCTGCTTTTCAGGTGCTCCTGTGCTGGAGGGCTCAAATAATTTTGTGACAGAAAGGAGCCTTAATGTTTTTTTTAGTTGCTCAGCATGTAGGCCATTGTCACCTTGGCCCTGTGTCGTGTGCAAGAACAGTATCCTCCCACTTTCATTCCTTGTCTGTGCAAATGGTGTTTCATGAAAGGGCACGCCCCTTGAATGTGGGCCACGCCCCTTAAATATGGGCCACGCCTCATGAATGTGGGCCACTTTTTTCGTCAGTGCCCGGGCCGAATTGTGATCCCAATCCGACCCTGCTAAAGACCATGGAGCAGTATAGGTCCTTTTACCTAAAGGAGTACTCTTATGTAGTACGACTGCGCTGTAAATGTAGTAAGTAACGTTCTAGGCTTTCAGTGAAGCTTGCAAAAGTCCCTTTAATCATGGAATAACATTTGTCACATTTAACCCCGGTGATGTATGTCAAAAAGACAAATGCACAGAGAGTCCCCGAGCTAAGTGTACAACCAGTGAGTGAAACTGTGCTTTGGGAGAGGGTTTCACAGTCAGTTGATGAAATGACACCTGATCGTTTTCACGGACTAACAACCTGCGATCACTCTTTAGCTTTCGGATTCTTTTTTTTTTTTTTTTTTTTTAACTCTGACGACTCCTTTCGTCTAAATCGTAAGGGAAACAAAACAATTTGTCATATACATCTAACTGAAAATAACTTTTAAAAAATCACAGAAATACTTACATCATTTCTTGGGGTGGGGTGGGTGATTCAGAACTGTACTTTCCAGCACTCGTAACATAGCCAAGCACCCCTGAACATTAACACACATCGTACTTGTCTAGCAATCTTCACAGTCATGTAAAAAACAATTGGTTGTTTAAGATAACGTACATAGTTCTTTCAGATGGATTGTGTACTTTCACAACCTTCAGACCCAAAATGTAAGCCGATGCGGTTAGTGAAGGATGAGATATGATTGTTTGAAGGACACTCCAACAGACCTGCACTGGCCACATTCAGGAGGTCTAAAGAGAGGTGTATCTAAGCATTGAAGGTAGACGTACAATCTGAAGGCCGCTTTAGAGTTTCAGGCTCCAGCTTCTCCTTTGACATATTCCTTAATGATGGAGGAAGCAATGGTCCTGTGTTGAAAATATGTAATGACGCTGTTGAAAATAACAAACGGAAGAAGAGTCTTTGTTTTATCCAAATCTCATGGCCTAGTAATCGAGATGGATGGCTCTATCACACCCTTTGGCTGTCTAATTTTCAATTTCGTGATTGCCCACCCAAATGAAGGAGGAATTCAGGCCCATGTACCGTGTAAGGAGACAATTTTCACACACAAGCCATATCTATGCCATTGCTGGAAAAAAAATACTTTGTGCTGGAGTACCCAGTCACTTTAGCACCAAAGTAACTAAATAAGTGCTTCAGGCCTGCACCCATCCCCACTTAAAATGTTGCTAACAAGGATCTTTTTCTTAAGTGAGCCCCTGGAAGTTTTGAAGTGGCTATTGTGCTTTGTGAGGAGTTTCTTATGAATCCTATCTTTCCAAAATCTCAGGATCATCTTGTTTCTACACTGAAAGTGGGATTTCAGATGGGAAATCTTTGCCTTCTCCTTGGCGGCCCACCAGGAGTCTGATAATATAGTTTGCCAGACACTGTTATATTTTTTTTTCTTTAGTAGTTACAGATATATATACAGACCTCTTGGGACCTTCTGATTTGAAGGCCACATAAACGATATCCTTCAGAGCACTAGGCCTCTCTTTTAGAGGCCACTTTGTTCATGGAGCAGAATGTTCTTTTGGAGGTCCAGCCACCCACTCCTTTCTTCCTCCACACCTTAGAAAATAATCTAAATGGCATACGTTTGATGCTACTTGAGGTGGCTTAAGAGTTCATCAAAGCTCTCCGTATCAGAGCACTTAAAATTTGAATGGAATCTAAACTCTTTGTGGCGGAATTCTGCCAGTTTTGAGCTGGCCATCTTTAGTCTAAGCAAGGAAGTAACAATCTCTGCACTGTGGTAGCAGTCTGTTTCTCGTACTGTGGAAGTCAACACTCTGCCGTTTTTGATCCCACTCGCCTTTGGTGATTCCTTCCTCAATACACAACAGTGAACAAGGCTTTCTGACTCTTGTTGACATGTTATGTTAGTTATCAATACCATCCACCTTCTGTGATTCCTGCCACAAAATACAACTCTTAACAAAGCTTTCTGGCTCTTATTGACATGAAATTGTCAATAGAGATTGACTTTGGCTCTGGCACTTGTGTGGCCTCATAGTTCTGTTATCTTGTCTGATGGGTAGACAAATTTGAAGCTCCAGTAGACGAGAGAAAGGTGTGGTTTAAGCCTCACCGATGTAGGAACTGTGTGGTGCCCTGCCTGGAGGCTAAGAAGCTTGGATCTTGTCGTGGTGAATTTGGTTCTGTGGATTATGAGGCCATGTCAGGATGTGTGGTGATAGTGAAGGAATTGCACCATGAAACACTTCTGTAAAGGACCTACTGTAATGCATGGCTATTCTTCATCGTTGATGGCAGGAGGAGATGAGCAGAGTTATAGACATGTATGAGACATAATCTTGCAAGGTTCTAAATCAGGGAAAAGCGAAGGAGAAAGACACCTCTTCAGTACTCCAGGCCTTCACTTAATGATTGCAGTCATAAGTGATGTGTACCTTTCTCTTTTACTTATAGGAATGTGTACAACCTTATCTTCAACTATTGTTACCTTGCGTAAAACCCACGGGCCTAATCCTGATATTTACGTAAGGTTTGACCCTTGTTTTACTCACATTTGCTCTACATAAAGAGTTCCCTAAACGTGTGTTTCTGTTAGTGTTTGACTTGATTGCACAGAAAGTATTGCAAAATAGATGTCCCAATACATTCAATACCAGTCTGTGTACTATTGCTATAAACTGTCTAGGTCAGATAAGGGCCAGCGTGTTTACTTTGTTTTGTAATCCCTGTATGCGAGACCTTGATGCAATAGTTGTTGTAATTCCAATATGTTGCTAATGTGTTTGAAGTTTGTGACCATTCACCAGTTTCCAGATATCCAGTGGGGTTGGAGAAAACAATTTGCCACATGTAATTTATTATTGCATGCCACTGAAGATCAATTTTTTTATATTGTCCTTAATATTTGACAATGCTTTACACTTGGTTGAAAATGCATACTTTAATAAGTGTAAATCTTGAACTTTTTGTGGTGCGCCTCATCATTTTGACAGTCAATTGTTAACCTACTGCTATTTAGATACCTAAAATTTGAAGGTGAAAATCTGAGGATGCGTAACTAGGCTGCACTCTCTGAAAAGGGCCTGGTAACTCATATATTGTATTGTAATGTCATTTATGTTGCCCTGATTGCATTGGGCGCAAAATAGGCATTTTCCCCTTTATGTAGAACATTTTCGATACTGTTAATTAGAGCCTAGACAAATAATAAATGTATTGTACTGAGTGAGCACTTTATTGGATGCGAGGAGCTTTCTTGGGTAGCATGAATCCATTTACTATTCATTGTCCAGTAGTAAAGAAATGTGGCCCAAGTCTTGTTTTCACTTTGATTTCAGACTTGTGGCACACAGTGTTTTCCCACATCGTGTAGTTTATAGCACATGCAGCACAAAATGGCAGGTCTTTTGACCTGAGTGGCTTTCTGTAGCGTGGGCATTCATACTAGAGAAGAGGAAGAAGTTAAACAATTTCCAGCTGGTAGAAAAAGCAAGATTAATATGTGATTGGAATACGAGGTATGTAATACAATCATGCCACACCCCATCAGAACATGTGTTTTGTTTGTAACTGGCCAAACAGCAATAAGTTGAAAATGAACAACGTGAAGACAGATGCATTTATAGTCAATAGCGGTTTAGAACTTCGGCTGGACTCTTACAATTGGGTGCCACCCCATAACTGGGGTTTTCAAACGAAAGTCTCGGCGTGATGGGTAAATCCTAGTTTACGCTGTTCAAGCAGGTTCCGTCTACTGTTTCACCCTGTAGTTACAGAAAATGTGTTTAAGGTACTATTCCCGGTGCACAAGGCACTTTATAATGATGTGCCCCAAAAGATAACTCTTCCCTCTTCTGGGGGAAACTTCCGGAAGGTCCTCAGAGTACGGAAGAGCAAAGCAGGCAGCCAGCGCTTCTCCTAAAGTCTTCATATGTTGTTGAATTCTCTACCTTTTCAACTCCCCTTCGAGGTCTCTCATTGGATTTTGAAAGGACTCAAAGCATGACCGTTTCCATTTTTTCAATACTAGGTGCTCTTTTCTTTCTGTGATCTAGAGATACCCGGTGACAGTGCACACTATAAATGCCCCATAACATAACAAAGAAGCTGACTGCAAATTCCCTCTTGCTGCTTGCTCCCTGTGGATTTAGATTGAAGGATTGTTGAGCTGATGAACATCCAATGATCAATGCACAGCAACTTAGAAGGGGTTTTCCCGGTTCACTTTGAAATTGATCTTGGGCCAGACTGAGGAGGGGAAAGTGTTTTTTGAATGTTTCGAAACCAAGCATCTGTTCTGCAGAAAGCCTGGCGTTGAGAGCATTTCCTTGGTCCGGATGGAGGAGTTATGAGGATTCTATGGTACTTTATTTTAGGAAGGGATGGTAGTGAAATACTTATTTCATATATCTAAACTCACGGACGAATTCCTTGGTCACAGAGCCAATGGGAAAGATATTTCGGATGTTGCTGTCGAGAAGGGCGCCTTGGATTTCGACAGACTAGGGGAAGCTGACCGGATGCCTGAGAATGAACTGGTGTGTGTGTGCAGAAGAAGTGGGGAGTAAAGCAGTGGGTGGGAGACAGCAGACTTTGGTCTGCTCCTCCCCCACCCACCCCGACACTACTCAACATGCCTCCCCATTCAATCCGGAAAATCGACAACAAACACTAGTTAATATCTTCTCTCCTATACCGTCAGGGATGGACTGGATTCATGTCATCTTTTCTGGATAACCACTCCCTCTCATTCAGATTTATTGTATAGAATGTATCTCGTGGATATCCTGAGAACATGACTTGGATCCGGCCTGAGTGCACGCAGCTACGTGGCATATAGAGCGAACTCCCACTGCCCTCATTCACCCCTGGGACTCAGGAACCCGAAGAATGTTAGAGCACTTCGAGGACCTGCTGATGCAATGAAGCGCTATGTAAAGGGTACCTATGGAGCAGCTAAAGTGCTTAGGTCCTACAAAGGCTACGAAAGGCGCCATGCAGTTGATTACTGTACAATAGGAACCCAAGAGATCCCTATGCAGGACGCACGGGCGCCGCTGCCGCATCATTGTGCATAGAGACGTCTGAGTGACGGTCAGATGCTATGGTAACGCCTGATCTCATCCGACCTCGTGAAACTGACAGTGACAGCTGTATCCGGGATCGGCGAGGGGTGAGGATGTGTGCCGATCTCTCCTGAGTGGAGACGATCCGTAGATCGTATGTAGATCTATCTGTTCCATGGAGCCGATCCAAAGATCGTATGTAGATCTATCTATTCCATGGAGCCGATCGAAAGATCGTATGTAGATCTATCTGTTCCATGGAGCCGATCCAAAGATCGTATGTAGATCTATCTGTAGTTCCATGGAGCCGATCCAAAGATCGTATGTAGATCGGTCTGTTCCATAGCCCGGGGCTCGCGTGCCCGGCAGTAACCTCTCCGGCTGGGAGCGCTTCCCAGCTGCCGTGGGCGGGGCGTGTCCGCGGTGGGATCCAGGCAGCGGCTGCCATAGGCTTGTGGGCCGCAAACAGGAAGCAGCGGCCGATGACAGGCGAGCTCCCATATAAGGGAGATGGTCCTGTGGGCTGACGGGCCAAGCCAATGCCAAGGCAGGAAGCGCTGACATCACCGGCTCCTCACCAGACCCTTAGTAGCTGTGCTGTCAGACTGCTGTGCACATGCTGCTGCGGGCTGCAGAGGAGCACACAGCGGGAGTGCACTGTAAGGATGCATGTTTACACCCATCTGACTATCTATCCCATTTTATGTGCGCATTTAAGGATCGGAAAGCCTTTAACTGATTTATGTTTTAATTTGATTACTTTTTATAGTGGGGGTTTGATCTAGAAAAAATAACGTTGTTGAACAAAACAACCACAACTTCTAGCACTAAAAATATATACATATATATTCCCTATAATGCACTTAGAAGAACATTAAAATATGTATAAATTATGCCTTATTTTTATTTATATTTTTTTTATGCGAATCAGTTTTATGGTGCATGACCCCCTTTATGTATAATGTTGAATTCTAGAATGCATGATGGTAGCTCCATTAGCGGATGTAGTGCCCAAATTATGAATTACAGAGTGAAAATGCCACATTTGGCAATGCATTGTATGATTTTTGGTTCTGGCTAAGTCTATGTTGAGATGTTCATTGCCACCATGTTATATTGTTGCAATGTTATCCGCATCTGACACGCCTCTGTGATTAATGGTTGATGAAAGGCGCAGTGAAACATGTTAAACCCGTATTATTGCTTTGCTCCTGTGAGTCATGTATGGAACCTGGTGTGCAGCGGGGCACCGTCTTTGTGCCTAGTTGAGCAATAATCACAACCTGTCCTCTGAATAAATAAAAAATAAGGCATTGTACTCTTTTAAGAACATCTCATATTTATTGTAAGTTTGAGTATTTGCATAAAAGTATTTCAAGAAAAGGTTGCATTTTTGTGTCTTGAGTGGAATCAGTTTTTTAAAAACAACTGCAATTAAATGGTTCCACCCCCCCCCCCCCCCACCTGACTAACTTCCATCCCTTGCTTTTCCTTTTTTGCAGTATCATTGGAGGCTGAGGTAGATATGTCGACATTAGTTGCACACCCACCTTCCATGGAGAGGTCTTCGTTGGAGTCTCCCGCCAGAACACTGACGGATGTGTGCATCGATGAAATTTGGGAGGACTCTTCAGCGAGGTAGGAGTCTTTCCCCCACAGTAATGGAAGGCATATAGGTAGAGTCAGACTGAGCTTTGGGAGGTGATGTGCGCACAATCCGTAAGTAGTGCAGGAACTGACCTTCTGTTGATGTTTTTACGCTGCAGGAGAATCAGCTGGCTGTTTTACTTCACCGTAGGTATAATATAGTGGAGGCAGTCCATGTAAGGATTTTCATCCATATCTGGATCCTGTTTCGTATCAATTAAAACCTCCTTCACAAATAGGCAGCTTTTAGGCTACCACTGATCTCTAATAGAAGTGTGACCTTCTCTTTATCTTAGCAGGTAGTTTACATGCAGAGAAGCATACATACAAGTGGAACATACAAGTGTCAAAAACATCATTTTGATCGAGGTATTTTAATTGTAGATTTAGTTAAACAGAATAAGTGTTCGTAAAGGTTTGAAGCATAGCATAGAGGTCTAGGAAGGACCGCCTACTCCACCGTAAAGCATTAGAAGCTGAAGTTTGTTGGTTTGCAGTTTGAAGATTACATTGAAAAGAAAATAATTGCAACGAAAATGTGGAGGGCGTATCGAACTGTGAAAAATAAATTGGTCCATTTAGTTCCAGCTGCCCCTCCAACGTGTGTTACTGTGATATGCTGGTGCTATAAGAACTGCGAAAGTGGAGAATTGAGGAGCACTCGTAAACTATAAACACAAATCTAATTTAATCCAAGGGTGCTACACTACGTTGTTGTGTTTGGCTTACACAAACTTTGACTAAACAGAAAAACTAAGTAGGGGGAACCTACTAGTAGTGTGCACTGTTCCTATTGGAAAAGAGACCCTTCTCCAACACTTTTTATACAAATTCTAATGAATCGATAATGATTTACAATTATGTGAACTTTCACATTCTGTTTTTTTATTTTACTTCATACTTTTGTTATTTAACCATTTTTACAAAGAAAACATAATTGATATAAATCTTTTTGTGTATAGAAATAAAGGTGTATGAAAACAAACATAAGTTTATGCTTTCAAATTGAATCCATTGCAAACCAACTATAATGTCAACTCATATTCTTGTAAGTGAAAAAACCATAATCTATGATAACTTATAGTTGAGTTGACTCCATTTTCTGAAGACATGGTGCCCAATGCATTTCGGGACCTGAAGGTACCCTTCTTCAGGGGAAATATCCTTGGCAACTCTATGTGGCTTGTGGAGTGGATTCCTATGCTCAAGTATGAAAGACTTAACTCTCCTAGAAGCGAGATGACTGCGTGGCTAAAACGTCGTGAATCTTACGGGTACAAATAAGCTTCTGGCATTTACCCTTTGTATATTTAAAATTGATCAATCGCCGGACCATATAGCTCAGTTGTAAAAAGCTGCGTCTGTCTCCCTAGTGTGATTCAGAAAAGGGGGTGGTGATGAACAGAGTGTCTGAATTAAGCAGACCACTCTTACCCAGTCCAAAGATCAGGGCTTGATCAATCACCGTTATTTATCTCACTGCACCATCCCAGCTCAGAACCTGACTATATGCAAATCAGTCTGTCCCTGGCCCAGTGCATCATGGGAACAGGGCAGACTAAACTACCAAGCCAATTCTTCACCAGAAAGGAGACAAGCTACCGGGGACCGGTTTCTGGCATTTCAGCCGTCTTCGGCCCGGCTTACTTGAATCCTGATGGTGCAGTGAGAAAGGGACTCATGTCTGAGTATACCCTGCCACACCTATAGTGGAAGGGTATACTCAGATGTGAGTCCCTTGCTCATTGCACCATCAGGATTCAAGCAAGCTGGGCCGACGACAGCTGAAATGCCAGAAACCGGTCCCCGGAAGCTTGTTTCCTTCCCAGTGTAAGAATTGGCTTGGTAGTTTGGTTTGCCCTGTTCCCATCATGCACTGGGACAGGAACAGACTAATTTGCATATAGCCAGGTTCTGAGCTGGGATGGTGCAGTGAGCTAAAAAACGGTGTTGGATCTAGCCCTGATCTCTTGACTGGGTGAGAGTATTCTGCTTAATTCAGAAACTCTGTCCATCACCACCCCTTGTTGTTAAATATGTCTTCCTAGTGTAGCTGACGGAGTCTACGGTTTCGGTGAATAGAAAGCAAACGTGCACCCAGACTTTTGTGACTGCGGTATAACAAATCTCTGTAATATATGGTAAATGGCCCATAAGATTTATCCGTAATGTAGAACGAGTGCTGCGTGCGATTTCACAAGAATTGCATGCCGCTGTCCACTTCGTGATCGAGTAATACGCGGAGCTCCGATGTCGGTTGAGTATTCAAAATCATTGATCATTGAAATCGCATGCAGCACGCGTTCTACATTACGGATAAATCTTATGGGCCATTTACCATATATTACGGAGATTCGTTATCCCGCAGTCACAAAAGTCAGGGTGCACGTTTGCTTTCTATTCACCGAAACCGTGGACTCCGTCAGCTACACTAGGGAGACAGACGCAGCTTTTTACGACTGAGCTATATGGTCCGGCGATTGATCAATTTTAAATATACAAAGGGCAAATGCCAGAAGCTTATTTGTACCCGTAAGATTCACAACGTTTTAGCCACGCAGTCATCTCGCTTCTAGGAGAGTTAAGTCTTTCATACTTGAGCATAGGAATCCACTCCACAAGCCACATAGAGTTGCCGAGGATTTTTCCCCTGAAGAAGGGTACCTTCAGGTCCCGAAATGCATTGGGCACCATGTCTTCAGAAAATTGAGTCAACTCAACTATAAGTTATCATGGATTATGGTTTTTTCACTTACAAGAATATGAGTTGACATTATAGTTGGTTTGCAACTGATTCAATTTGAAAGCATAAACTTATGTTTGTTTTCATACACCTTTTATTTCTATACACAAAAAGATTTATATCAATGATGTTTTCTTTGTAAAAATGGTTAAATAACAAAAGTATGAAGTAAAATAAAAAAACAGAATGTGAAAGTTCACATAATTGTAAATCATTATCGATTCATTAGAATTTGTATAAAAAGTGTTGGAGAAGGGTCTCTTTTCCAATAGGAACAGTGCACACTACTAGTAAGTTCCCCCTACTTAGTTTTTCTGCTATAAGAACTGCAGCACATGCATAAAGAAGTGGTTGTTGCACAGAGGTCTGCAGGAAAGCTGTGTCTCGGCGTGCTAGCCAATGCTGCAATGCCCAGTGGCGTTAAAAAATGCCCCTGTGGCACGGGGGCCCAGCCCTTAACAGAGCCCCATTCACACCTGTGCCACGAAGATCTGTGAGATATGGGAGACTCTGTGCCCCTCATCACATTCTGCAGGAGGGGCCCATCATTTTGCGTTATGCCACTGGCGATTCCCCCAGACCTTGAATGCAGTCATAGGGCAGCATAGAGTGCATCCAATAAATGAGATTTGCCTTTTTGCTGATTGTGCAAGTCCATGTAGGGCTTGTACCACAGACTTCTTGTCAATTGTTGTGGTTTAAAGAGGTG
The DNA here is from genome assembly GCF_964263255.1 of Lissotriton vulgaris. NCBI lineage: Eukaryota > Metazoa > Chordata > Amphibia > Caudata > Salamandridae > Lissotriton > Lissotriton vulgaris. Next base: position 78,923,716 of record NC_141700.1, on the reverse strand, counting down.
GACGAGGGATCAAAGAGATTGACGCCAGGGTTCAGGGCAAAAAATAGTTTAAAAAAAAGATGAACTTGGGCTGCAAATTCCTTGGGTGAACTCCGAATGGGAGGTCCACTATTACAATCCCCAGCCCAGAGCCAGATAACCCTCCATAAAAGTCTCTTTTGCCTCTCTGCAAGCCTGTTATAGTGTCTCGTATCCAACTTGGGAACACGTACCTGTGGAAAGAATGATATCCAAGAGATGTACTTCCAAAATGATGCATGGTTTGAGGCGCACGCTGTGAACAGTGGCTGAAAAATGTCAACATGCTTTAGGTGGAAGGTAGTGGATTTCTGTTCATTGTGATAAAAATATGTTTAACATTCATTGTACAAACAGCAAGCAAGCATGTTTCATCGGAATAGCGCTTGTTGGACTAGTCATCACAATATGAGACTGAAGGGGCGACTGGAGAATTATTAATTTATGTGTTCTCATAGGAACACGTAGGACACGTGCTAATGCAACTTCCAGGATAATTGATAGACAAAACATTTAATGAAGTCAAACATGCCAAGGACATACAAAGGGGAATGATAGTAATTGAAATGTAAGTAGTAAAGCTGAAGATTCTGTGGGCGCTTGAAGGAGTTGTTAAAATTAAGGGCGTAGGATGAGCACTGTGGTTGAAATCTCTTGCATTGTCTTCTTTCTAATTTGTTTTGTTCATACACGTGCAAGTAAAGTGAAATTCCTGTTCACCCTTTCTACGGCATTCATTTGCAAAACATCCACCCTTCTCAGGCGTTAGTGGGCACTGGAATAAACACTGAAAAAGATGATTCTCGTCCCACCCTCTCCCAGCACCAGCAAATATCCTAGATCTGTGGATAGTGAGACACATTGGAAATGGCATCTTCTCTATGGGTTGGGCATTACACGGTGAACGTTTGCAAGATAGCAGATGCTGTTCTAGCTTTCTTCCAAATTCCCAGTGGCATCTCTGTGGCCAGCATAGGCTTGGAGAAATAACGCTGTTTTTGCATCATTTGGCTGAGGTTCCTTTTACGAGAGCCTCTGTGCTGTTACTATCCGTCTCAAGGCGTGCCTAATGGGTAGATCTATGTTATTGGGTGCCAAGCAGTTCTGCGAGTCGTGACCAAGGCTCTTTTTCCAGATTGACAAAGACAGAGAAACAGTTTCTACTTTTTGGCTACATTTTGATATTTTTAAGTCAGACTAGTAATTGCCTTGTATGACCCAGGCAGTCTTATATTTGTCAGCAAAATTGAAAGAACTTGCATTTGTAAATCCAGAAAGGTACCTGCAACAGTGAAAGCGTGACTTGATTCAAGGACATTTCTTTCTTCTGTAAAGACACCTACCTTTTTTGTCACAACACCCTAAGAAGGACATTAGTGAGAATATTTTTGTCACCACTACAGAGAGTTTTGTATTCTCTGTAAATGGTGGCATCTAACCTGCCCATATTGTGACAGAATCGTATTGAATGGACTACATTGTGGAACCGGTCCATGGGAAACACCCATTCCACATAATTTTTCTCAGAATCACACTCCCACCTGCTTAGGTTTTTGCCAGCGTATAATTGAGCCTCCAAGGAAGTTCACCATGTTCTGCAAGTCTTTTGTGCCTAATGTTATCAAAGACTTTATCAACTTCTATACAATTACATCCATTGTTTTACATTGATGGCTTTAGTCATCTTGTCTGACAACTCGCTTACAATCGTCTGAATGATCATGAACCGATTATTCACTCTTAATGTTTTTGCAGACTCAGTGCACAACTGTTTTTCATAAGTCACGCTGAAAAACCTAGTCTCCCCACCTTTCTGTCTCGGAGCAGACCATCTCCTCCAATATTTTATTCAAGAATGGACTTGTAATTTAATGATAATGATGTAACCAGCACTTTTTTAAGTGGCTTGACACCTTTCCTCCATCCCAAAAGCGGCGCTACACACAATTTGGCAACATTCAAGCTCACACCACTAGATCCGCTTTCCGCAGTGTTTCCTGTAGTATGCAGGACAGAGGTTTGGGTCAAAGATGGTACAGGTCATCCAAGTCCTAAGCTTCACGCGGCAGGAAAAGGCTGCAGATCTCCAGAATCACACCATGGAATGCCCACCTGGAAACATGAGAGCTGGGTAGAACGGATATATACAAAATGTATCGCCCCTTCCATAAGTAAAAAAAAAAAAAAACTGTCAGCGGTTTTGCCTGAATCAGCCAGACTATTGATAAGCCTGTAGGCTACAGAACTCCGATGTTGATTTAGCTGCGAAATGGAAGACTGGGACAGATGAGAGGAAAGACCTATTGTGTGGCCCCTTGCTCTGGGGCTAACCGTTTTAAACTTGCCAGAATACAGATTATTTGGTAAAGTAATGTTTTATTTCATACATCAACTGTTAGGCCCAGGGATATCATTGATGAAGGTTAGTCATGTCTTTGTTTATTTTACACATTTCAGCATTATTGACTATTTCTCCATTATTGCCTCTGTTTTCCAATAGATTTACTGCAGAAGATGGTTGTGAGGCCAGTGAAGAAACAGAGAGAGAAGTAATCCTAAACTTGCATGAAACCACTTCGCCCCATGAAGAAGAGCCTCAACCAGAAAATAAAACTGGTATGTGTGTTCGAGCAGTTTATTGTAAAGTGCATATTGTTTAAGCTTATTGAGTAGGCTGCAGATGTGAAACGGACCACAACCTTACTTTCATTGGAAAGAGGATTGGCAAACATTGCTGATTAATTAAATCCTTTGCAAATTGAGACAGTGAAAATGCGCAGCAAAAACAAATGCTTCAGTGCGACGTAAGACGTAAAAATGAATACTCTATTAGCGGAATCGTCCTCCAAAAAGTGAACTGAAACAAATGTATATATTTAAAAAAATTTCCTCTATAGGACACCATCTTTTTTCCAGTTTAAATATTTTTGAGCGCAATAATGGAGGCAAAAGAGTTGCTTATGGTGTCCTAGTGGGAATTGATGTGGTGGAAAGCTAATGGTTCCTATGTTCCAGTTAATGGGTATCAGAGAGGACAGTCTTCCCTGTTAATAATCAGCAAGCCATCTCCCACTTCACTTCTAGGACACTGAAGCCACAAATAATTAAGCACACAGTGTTCACAAGGATGTACAAAAAAGATTACTTATCAGAAGTTCCAGAAGGATTGCCAATGCTGGCATTCCTTCTGTTAATGAACAAACTCAAAATACCAGGGGGCTGCATGTTTAGAACAAGAGAACGACTCACCAACAGCACTATTTTATTTGCAAACAGAAGAGTTAACAAGGAAATGTTTTAAAAAGAAATTCTAGGAAAGAAAAGAATAGTTTTACTTGCGTCGCTTTAGGGATGTCGGATTTCCTACACCATAACATGAAGCATAAACAAGGTTTTCTAATGTGATCATGTCTTTCAGTGGTTGTTTGTGAATGCAAGATCAACTGAAAAATCCTGCGGTCTAGGGTATTGGAGCGATTTTATAGGTTACACATCATACAAATCAGACCCTGCCCTAGATTCCACTTCTTACAACTAGTTCAGTGTCACTTTTCAATTGGTGTTATTCCATCATTAACACCTTGCCCCCTATCTTCTCATTCTTTCAGCTTGATTCCCCTTATGTGGTTGCAAAAGACACAAACGCACAAAGCTCCTTCCTGGACTACCAGCATCTTTAAACATAGACATACTACCTGTCCCATAACACTAGCACTAGAAGCCACTAAATCTTCGCAAGTCCAGAATCTCCTTGACTCCTTCCATGACTGAGCATGAACCTCTAACCCTTCCATCTACGCTATGCCTTTATCTACTGACCTTTCTATTGCTGACCTTGCCTCTTTATCCACAGAAATCTCTACAGTCAGATGTTGCATAGCCATGCTCTTTTCTGCCCTTCCATCCATCTCCTTCAACTTCTTCTCTGTATTCTTTCTTCTCGGTTAGACTTACACTCTCCCAGTTTTCCAGCTAACCTTATTCGAATCAGCTAACCCATCAGCATCATTTGATACTTTCACCCCTTAAACAATCAGACCTCCAGCCCTCACCTCCAGATATCTGAACTGCGACACTGCTTTTAATTTCCCTCTCATTAATGGCACTCTTCCAAAAACATCAAATTGGTTGTTATAAAATGTAATAAATATTTTACTGCTGACTCTTTAACTTCGTCAACTATTGAGCTCAGTTCAAACTTCAGGCTATAGTCTTCAAAGTAGTAGAAGCAGGGGCAGCTCCTACGCAAAGGCGGAAGAGCGACGCCAGACTGCTCGCAGAGCAGAAAAATAAATGCAAATACAATGATAATAACCTTGATATTATCATTTTATTTTTTTTTGCTATGGGCTGGGTTAGGGGGCGGTGGGCCTGGGGTCACAGGGGGAGGAGTGTTTTGCACACCAAGTATGCATGACTACTTGGCCGGCCATCTCGGGCCAGCCAGACAATCATGCACTCTTTGCTTCATCCCCACCAAGATGTAATGCACAGCCTGGTGGGGAACATGCACATACTCTCTGTCCCCATCTGAGAGGCGAACCACAGCGCTCAGGCCAATCACCACGCTGTCGTGTAGCGCTATGACTGGCTATGGGGAGGCTGGGTGCTTCATGGTTCGGGCCTAACCAAGAAGAACGGCAACGCGACGAAGAAATGGTGGCCAATTAAAAGGTAAGTATTTTTTTGTTATACACCCCTCCTCCGTACCCTGCTAGCCGCCACTGAGTAGAAGTTGACATCCTCTCATACCATTCCCAAACCTTTATGCTGCTACATCCTATGGAAACCCTAATTTGCCAATCTAAACCTCCTTGTCCCTCCTTTGCAAGGATGCACTGGGTCCAGATTGCTGGGACCATTCTGCTGCAGCACATTCCCTTCTGAACCAAAACTACCTCATCATCACACCTGCTCAAGACCAGTCTACACTGCTTTTCCTCCAAACTGAGCTCCTAAATGACTTAAAGCCCTCACTACACACCGCCCTCTCCCACCCGGATTCCTCCCATGCTTCCCAGAATCTTGCATATTGTGTAGAGTCCTATATACAGTGTTGATTTATCTGTAACTGTGAGCAGACCAAAAGGGAAACCGCTCTAAAGGTACACAATCATACAAACTCTGAAGTCTTTCTCTGGGGTTTCTTTTTTTATTAATGGTGGAATACGTGCTTTTACTTTTGGGTCTTACCCTAACGAAGTAAGTGCTTTCAAACCAACTGACATGTATGTTTGTCTCAAACAATATTCCTTTACTTCGCAATATTTCTTTTGCATATAAAGTACATATATAGAAACCATTTCATCACATATTAAAAAATATTTCAAAATCGACACACCGTCTTGAAAATGCATTAATACAGTAAAAGAGAAAGATAAAATGCCCTCACAATAATATATATGTACAATATAAAAAGTGATAAAAAAAAGCTACATTTAACCACTATCTAAAGGTCCATAAACCGATCCTTCGCCTTAAAGCTGACCACAGAAGGAGGCTAGAGAATTACACACAAATGCGTCCCCAAGCATTTGGATAAAATATAGAGCTACCCTACATTGACTGAAATTGTATTTCCGAACACGAGGTAGATTAAATCTTTTTCTTGGCTCTTTGTAGAATTTACAGAAAAAGATAAATTGTAGATCTGTTTGTGAAGATAAGCCATCACACGGACATATGGTCCGTTCTGCTAGTGCGTACATATTACCCCGATAACCCAAAATCAGGGGGATATTATTTATTCAGAATCTTACTAAGATAAAACGATGTTGTAGATTTGGGATATGCGCTAAATATGAATAATTAACAGCCTGCATAGGAGGAGACAATTTATAGAGCTTTACTGAGCCTTTCGCCCAGTTTGTGTCTCTTCTGTCCCGAGCGGGCTTTAGGCAAAAGGCCCCTTTCAGTTTGGCTTTAGAAATCTGGTTACAACTAGGTAGGTTCTCAAAGTTCGGAGAAGCCCAATGCTCTCTAAGTGTTTTTGACATAATGTAACCATCTAAGTTTTCGGACATTGATCCAGTTTTAGACCATCACTCAGGATAGCGTGTTTTAATGTAACTGACTCTCTTCTCAATATAGAATGCCGGAATGTGATTGGTGCTAAACAAATTATATCGGAAAGAAACAGCCCATTTGAGTGTGACATTTATAATTTGAGCAGGTACAAGGGATGGAAAGTAGCCTTTTATAGAAGGCATCCTCCCTGCTCTGGAGGGTGTCCCCTTTTAAGACTGTATGAGAATTGACTTTGACCACATCGGAAAACATGTTTACGTGCAAAAATGTCATGAAATTCTTCTGTTAATGTACGTTTCCAGGCTTTAAATATGAATGCCCAGTAAATGCAGAGTGGTGTTGTCCTACTGCCTTAAAATGAGATGCTAGCATTAGATCAAGAGAAGGACGTAACATTCACCAGTGTAGCCTGGGAGTTTTGTACTCTTAAATCCACTTATTCTCTTTTTCTTCTTTTAACGTTCTCAGAAGGGGTTGTGACCCGTCTCCCAAATGTTGAGAATCGCCTATGGACAACCAGGCGTGATGGCGAAGTGAAGCTTAAGATAGAAGAATCTGAAACTGCCAGTCTGTTCCCAATCACTATTCACCAGTTGTTCCAGGAATCTGTTAAAAAATATGGTGATTATTTTGCTCTTGCCTCAAAAAAGGGTGATCAGTGGAGCAAGCTGACTTATAAGCAGTACTACCAGGAATGCCGAAATGCTGCTAAAGGATTTTTAAAGGTAATTTAAGTCAAGCGACTATGTCATTCTGGGTCTCTAAGAAAAAAAAATATGAAAATACAATACAGTTGAATAAATTGTAAACCAGGTAGTGTTGACTGGCACATTATTCTGCTCCTCCTCCTTCTCAAAGAATTGAGAATTGCCAGTACCTTCTGTATTGATACAAGAATTGTGATCCATACCTTCACCCCCCCCCCCCCCCCCCCCCAACGGTATTACACCGGCACAAAACTTAGTCATGCATATGATGTCGACTACTCTCACTATTCTCCGGTTTCTCCATATTTGCAAAGATGCAGAAATTGGCTGCTTCTCTGGCGCTTCACATATTTACCAGAACTGTATTTTTTCCCCTTGCTCCCCTGCTGGAAGTTGTATTGTTTTTATTGGTTTCTCATATTTGATTCTACATTAAAGCAATGATTTCCCTCTGCCTTATATGCCATTTCCAAGATAAATTTTATAGTAAATTTCATGCTTGAAGTTCTCAGCAGCTGATTTAATGGGACTGCATCTCAGGTTTGGGCACCCGACAATGTTTGGATTGTTGGATTTTCTTCTCTGGGAGTTCAGCTCCGGTTACAAAACACTATTTCTTGATGTCCAAGAAGCATCAGGTCCTGAAGGCGAGCTAGTGTTTCATTGCAGGACAGATGTTTACACACTGTTGTAAGGGCTATTTGATGCAGAGTTCAGTATGAGGTAGCAGGACCTGTTGGTACTTTGAATTGTTTAGCAAAGGATAGCTGTTCCTTCAGAACTCCATCATACCCACCTAGAGCATCCTGGGTTTGATCAGAGTACTGAAGCAAAAACCTGACAAGCTTCATAGTGTTTGGTTAAATTCCACAGTTCTGCGGCCAAGAGTATCTCGCGCTGGGTTGCTGATACCAGTTAATTGTCTCCTGATCTGCTGCTTCAGTACCCAAGATTATGGAAACACCCTATCCTACAGTTTAGATAATCAGATTCCTTACCTTCAGCCATTAAAACTCGTTTTTCCACTAGGCTGACACCTTCTGTGTCATGACAGTCTTCATTTATTATGTAAACCCCTTAAAAATCAATCCTTTGCGATCTGTTCTAGGCCGCTTTCTTAGCGATACCCTTCACAAACCTTAGACGCAATAACTAAGACCCACATAGATAAACAGTTTGAGGTGAGGAAGGAATTTTCCCGTTCAGTCTGCACCGATTACTACGGTTCTTGGGAAGAGGGTCAGCTCCTCATCTGTCTTCTGTTTCGGTTAATGATGCTAAACTCTGTGAAAGCGGGTAAAAAGTCTTATCTGAACCCTTTGCTTGCACTTTAAATTTACTTTACAGGTAAGTGTAGGTAGCAGTTGTAATGACTGCTTATGATGTACAAAAGTAATAGAATCTAGAAAAAATTACTTAATATGGGTAGAGGAAATGTGTTTCTAGCTTAATGAGGATAGGGAGGCAGACATTGTCAACATCACATTAGTGAGATCTGGTTTATGTAACAGATATGTCCATCAAAGAGTCAATTTATATGAGCAGATAAGTGTAGTTTTCCATGTCTTCCCTGCACCAAGCTGTCAAAGTCAGATTTACAGTTTGATGCCAAAAAGGTGCCCCCCCCCCCCATTTAAAGCATGAGATGTTAGAAAAGAGGTGAAAAGATGCTGTAACCGCTACATCTTTAAATGCTTTTTTTTACCACACCCAGAAGTATGCTTCTTCTCAACCTACCATGGCAATAATGTGTTCATTTCCAGGTAGCTATCAAGGAGAAAAGCAAAAACTGTTCATTTAAAGCTACAGATTTCTAGCTTATGAAAATGAGTAATTTCCTTATCTAGGGTCATTGTAGAGTTTTCCAGAAAGTCAGCCTGACTCCACAAAGTCTTTCCAAAATTCAGCTGACTTTCCCTTGGTGTGCGAGAAGCCACCGGCAAGCATCAGTTGAGACATGGAGTGACTGAGAATCACAGCCTTCTGCAAACAGTGTATATTTATGTAGCCAAACACCTTTCAGTATCAGGGTGAATCTCTTCATCTTCCCAAAGACAGCGTAAACCATGATTAGGCCATACATTGATTAGGGAAAGATGCCTACAAAGCCAAAGAGTAGAGAGTCTTCAAACAGCAGCAGTAAGCTGGAGGACAAACAACAACAGCCAAATAACAAAGATGAAACCGTAAGATAGTCTGAACCAGAAGGAGCAAAAACAAGAAAAGTCATGGCCGAGTGGACAAACTATGCAGGAGAATAGAACTCTTACACCTTTGAGATGTTGCAGGGTACCAAACCTCGATTGCAGTGTGATTTAATATGCTGTGCTCATGTTGACCCTCAAGTGAAATTCCACACTAGAAACTTGCCAGCACCCATGTTATTAGAAAGTTAGTCTAGTTATAGCAGAAGCCACGGTGTTGTCCTCCAAAGTTTCCAGGTGTTTTGCTGTATACATTTGATGATTGTATTATTCCAGTAAGTAATGTAGTAATTAACACATTTGGGTCTCCAGAGTGTACGTTTTCTCTATCTGACTTTGATGTTTGCAAACAGTGAAGTAGTATAGATTTTTGAACCCAACATAACTTGTCATGAACGTGTACATGGTAGTTGCAACAGTTTGGCTCACCAGAGTATGGACGGCAGTTGAAATAAGTTTGAATGGTTTAGTTCGTAATGTTTTCAAACTTTTATGGTAAGTGCAAAAATGTGCATGCACTTGCTCTGCAACTTCTGTTTAAGGATTGGCCAGCGTTCGCAAACATTTACACATCGTATCAGAACTGGTGAAGAAAGATTCTGTTGATGGAGAACTAGGATTGCAAGCGATATTTAGTTTTTCTACCTTTTCCCCTATGTAATGATTTTGTTACAAAGTTGAGGAGGAGCAACAGACCCTAGAAAGACAGAAGTGCTTCGACCGTGCTGCTGTCCCACTCCTCGAAGCATCCTACAGAGAGGCCTGTTGTACCGTCAATCCTGTGCAAATTCCTGTGTGCTCTTCCCTCTTTTAGGTCCTTAGCACTGGTGTGTCCTGAGTATTCGGAGATGAGAGTACTGGGTTGTCTGCTGTGGCCTAAAGCCAAAGGGGACATTCCAGGACTTGGGTCGCAGTCACCAGTTCAGGCAGGGAAAATGTACAGTGTGGCGTTTCGCCTCCCTCCAATCTGTAAATAGATACCCCAGTGCCGGTCGCCAGAAAAAATTGGATGCACAAATCTAGCTGGGTCCATCTGTGTGAAAGGTTAGGAGTATAATTACATCCCGCACACGTGTGCTGCAATTCAAAACCTAGTAAGTTATGCTCCTACCAAACACCATGGAGACTAAGGAAATTCACTGATGTGGTGTGGGTGGGGCTTCCTGCACTTGGCCTGATGTTGATCATATTTCTTTTAAATCTACTGACTGAATTATTTACACCTTATAAAATATTCTTACAGGGTTGATCTGTAATTAGCAGACAGATGGCTTAGAAAGTATCTGTATGTTATTGGATAGCTTCTCAACCCCTCACGATTAATCTAAAGTACGGTGTTTCTGTTTACAGCTGGGGCTGGAGCGTTACCATGGAGTCGGTATTCTGGGATTTAACTCCGCAGAGTGGTTCATTGCTGATATTGGATCCATCCTAGCAGGGTAAGACATCTGTTTCCGCAGGTATCTAATTAGTCTGGACGCTGTAATATTTCATGCTCTGGATGGCCTTGATCCACCATATCATATTAAAGAACATCTAGTTACAACAGTAAATGCCACACTGTTACCACATTTTAACAGGGGTTTGTGTCTTGCAAATTCTTTCATTATAATTTAATGCAGCCTTTGTAACCAAATGACTTGACCTAAAGCATTTTTGGTACAATCCTTCAAATGAAATCTAAATTGAAATCATGCACTTGGCTATGATCTCCAGATCTCTTCCATAAGAGTTTTCAGCAAACACTTGAGTCAGTATTGCTGGATGGTGTTGGTACTTTAGAAATAAATCAAAACGTCATTAATCTGGCAGAAGGCACTTAACTGACCCAGCTATTGCACCAGCTTTAAACTGCAATGTTGATTTTAATTACTGTCACTGTTTCAACAGTTTCACATAAAGCGGGCAATTATGGCTGTAGAATCGTCATCCTCCTGTGTTCATTGCGTTTTTAAATCTCCCCTGACTTGTGTAAGGATTTAAATTTATATTTTTTTGTATACAGTGGTTTTGCGGTTGGAATCTATACCACAAATTCGCCTGAAGCTTGCCAGTATGTAGCAGAGAACTGTGAAGCTAACATCTTAGTGGTAGAGAATCACAAACAGCTACAGAAAATCTTACAGGTAAAATCAATTAGTGTAACTTTTAGATAAACTCGACTAACTCCCAATAACACTAATGGGCTGGAAAAGGGACTTGTGAGGGAACGTTCTTTTAAATGGCTCATCTTTTGGGAAGCATCAAACTGCTTAACAAAGATTCAGCGTGCCGCTTTTGCACCAAGATGTGTTGCAGGATCAAATACAGCAAGGGATGCACAGTGCAAGGTGGTGGATTATGGGAACCTTTGCTTCACATCGCGCTCCATTCATGTAAAACAGAAATGCATTACTTAAGACCTTGTTGCGCTACAGAGCCCGTACCTCAAACTTAAATATGTTTAAGAGTGACTGCCCACAAGCTACATTTCAACTCTGCATAGGGATAATAAAGAAGGGCTTTTCCTTACAAAAGGGCAAGCACATGCACACACAGGACACCCGCCAAACAGTAACAAACCGCCCACACTGTCTTCGCACATCATTCCCACCATTAAAACCACCAGACAAAAAAGCCTCCGACACCAACCCTCCTGCAAATCAGATGACAGCCCCCTCACAACGCTCGACCAGTTTATATGTGAATACCTACAGAGAGATGTCTCAAGCTGGATTACAGCAAGTCGTTCACGCTATGCTTGACTGACCTTAGGTCAGTTGTGTGGGTCGCTACCTCATAACGACCCGACTTGCCCCCATCAGTTTTTCAAAATCCATGAACTTCACCGTTTTTCAATTAAAAGACCAGACCAACATGTTCCACAAAGAAGTCCATCTGGGTCTGAAATCGTTTTAACTCCGTTGCCCTCATAGTAAGGCCTGCTTAATAGTTTCTTGAACCAGTGACCAGAGTGTAGGCAGATATTGAAAGAAGCAAATATCTCTTCGTCAGATCGAAAATGTGCCCTTATGCCTTTCTGTATTTAGTGTATCTAGAAAGAATGTGATGCTTCACGATGGTAAGGGCATAGCTTCTTTATCCTGCAATTTCAGAAATTCTGTATTTCTTTAGCTAAAGTGCATTCATCAATAAGTACTCCTTCAGAAAAAATCCTTCACAAACTTATTTGTTTCTCTCTGTAAATTCACCTGAGAGCCTGCTCGTAACTGGTAATAGTTTTTGCCAATTGTTTATACAGTAGTTCAACTATGGAGCACAGCAGAGTTAAAATTAATTTTGTAGAAATTGTTATAACGTCAACTAGAATTCTTAGCAAATTACAGGCTTTTGTTTTATAGAACAGTTTTCAACTTTTTCACAAGGTAAAGTTGGCATTGTGAACTCGTCTTCCCCTTCCTTCCGAAAGTGGTGTCAGATTTCAGTTTAAATCACAGTGCAGCTGGCTGACTTTTTCCCAATGATCATAGCCCCAAGAGAACAATTGTTACTCAAGTTAGATGTGAGTGAGCTATGAGAATCTTCCTAGACAAAGGAAACATAAGTCCATTTTAACAACTTTTTTTTTATCCTTAAGCCTCGTGCCTTGTGTACGATTATTCAATTTATAAAAAGTGTTGGCAAATTGTGCACCACCATTGTGCATGGAATAGTGTTTTGCGAGCGACTAGTGCTAGTAGGTTGGTTCACAAAATACTGAATCACAGGAAGAGTTGGAGAGTAACATTAGGCGGCTCGCTATCTGCAACACCTTTAACTGACTATATTCAAGGGATGGTGGCCTTCAAGTAGCTGCAGTCCACCATTCATATGATTGCATTTCAAAATAAAAAAACGTTTTTGGGGAGAAAAAAAGCCTGTGCTCTTTAAAGGAAGCAGTGCTGCTTTAAAAAAAAGTTTTCTGTTTTAGAAAACATCAGTTGGAACATGCAGTGGTTCCCTGGACCACTGCATTATTTTTTAGAAACTGACAACAAAATTCCAGAAGGGAACCATTTTCTTTGCCCCATAGCTAACCAACTGGGTAGGGTCCTTAGGAGTCCGGCTTAAATAAATTAACACATGCATTAATTTAATTCCATCCCATTATTGGGGTTTTCCGCACCTGTTTTCTTTCTGGATGAGGAAGAACCTCAAGGGAATATTTTTTGCTGGTAAAACCAGTTGTAAAATCGCTTGAGACTATGGCTGCAGCAGCAGCCAGGTCTCCTTCGTGTTTTTTAAATGGGTGAAGCATAAAATACTTCCTTTTGCTAGAAAAATGTTTCACCTTCCTTTATTATCCCCCACCGTAAACAGAGCACACAGCATGTAGTGAATGTATGAATTAAATCACACTGAATTGGGAATTCTTCATAGTTTAACGGCCTTAAAATTCAGTCTCGCTCTGGAGTGCGCCATTCCAATGGGTTTAACTCTTAATTACATGGTACTGGGTAGATTTACTTCACGATTACAGATAAGTTGCATGTGAATTGGCAGTGCGGTGAATCTGCCCCAGCACCCTGCTACTCCTAATTGGAATTTTGTGTTGAACAATTGCCTTTCCACCCCTTTAAACATGCCTTCTAATAATAACAGCTATAACTATAATAATTAGAATATTACATTTTGGTTTTCTAGAATGCATTCTGCTTTGCCATTAATAGTAAAGCTGCAAACCAATCACCGGAGTTCTTCTTTAATGACCGTTGTATGTTTTACAGATTCAGGACAAACTTCCTCACCTTAAAGCAATCATACAATACAAAGACGAGCTGAAGGAGAAAAGACCAAACCTTTACACAGTATGTATAAAATGAATATTTACCTGCTTGTCTTTTCCAAGCCAGACCTCAGTTCTCTGTCCATCCTTTATCTGTCGAATTTGAACATGTCTGCAATCTCAAAGCGTGCCACTTTCTGCTATTCTTCGTCTCTTGTATTTCACGCATGCAATATATTCTCTGTAGCCCTCCAGCAGTGGTTAAGCTGGATGAACTGCTCAGTAAAAAAAAGTAACCTTCATTGTTAGATGGTATGTCTCTAGGATCCATCTGTCCATCTCAGACAGTCGACTTCCTATAGTGCATTTCAACTATTGCGACAGCACCTTGCTTTTATATATCTCTACTCTAGTTGTGTCATCACAACATCATATACCTGTTTAAAAGTCAGTGTTGAGCCATAGTTCTTAAAGTTATCGTTGCATGGGGGGGTGAAAGTAAACAAGCAAAGGCAGTGGGTCTTGTTTTATTTTAACGGCTGACACATTAAAGAAAAGCTTCTACTTTAAAAAAAAAATGGATTTCCAGAAACAATACATCTGTGAGATACATACTATAATGTGTGATGATTCAGTGTACTTTTTAGTTTTAACATATTCACTGTAATTGTAAAAACAGGAACTGCATTAATGATACTAACTACTTTCGCACAAGCTGCTATTGGTTGCTTGGTTTAACAATAGATATACAGACCGCTGTGCTGTCAAGCCAGATTTAAAAAGCTACCAACTAGTTAGTGGCTCTCCAGCGTTTGCACCTTTCACAGAGTTAAAATGGTCTGAGTGTTCCCTGTTAGGAGTCTGAGAATCCCAGGAATTACAAGCCTGGAGCAGGGGGACATGCGATTCTATGAAAGAACTGATGGCAGAGAAGATAAAGGTACCTTAATTAGAACTATAGTTATCCAGCATTGATATCTTTCAGACATTCACCTTGTTTGATTATGATTTATTGTCCGACTGGTATGTCCATGGGTACTTGTGTTAAAGTTGTAAGCATGTTAAAAGTACTTATTTTACAGAGTTTTATATAGCACGAACTTGACCCGAATCAGGTATCAGAGCACTGTACATAGCACCAGTTGCATTACACAAGGACACATTCATTTTTGTTAGGCTTATATTCATCTGAACTCGGCTCTAGGATTTAATATACTTACAGAGCTGTTTTTCTTGGATTGCAGTGGTCGGAGTTCATGAATCTTGCAAAGGATTATCCGGACAGCAAGCTTGATGAGGTCATTGCTACACAAAAAGCCAACCAGTGCTGTACACTCATCTATACATCAGGAACTACAGGACAGCCAAAGGGAGTCATGCTGAGTCACGACAATGTAAGTCGCAAGTTCCATATGTGCCAGTGGGGATGTGGATGAAGGGAATTCTACAGTTTCTAAAGTGGAGGTTTATTTAAGGGCTCTAGCTCCCACTAACTCGTTTGTAAACCCAGATGGTATGTGCTGAAGCTTACACAATGGAAAATGGTTTGACACCAAGCACTGTGTTCCTTCAAAGGGTTGCTAGACTTCTGCACAATTTGGCAGTACTGGGGGTTAATGCTGGTGTGCCTCAATGTTTCATCTCTTGAATCCACCTTCAAGGCTGATGTCCTTTTCCTCACAAGTGATAAATTAAGGCTTTGAGGCTCCTGTAACAGTCAAAAGCAGAGTTTGGTGTCACTGCCAAAAATAAACATAAAAAACTCTTTCATAGTCTTACAGATGCACACTGTGAAGCCATCAGAAATTGTGCACAGCTGCCATTCATGAAATCGGTTATGCATGCTCCTCACAAGTTGAGCAAGCATTCCAACTCAGTTGTGGAAGTTGTAAATAAGTCTTTGCTCACTACATCTTTATCGCAAGAAGCTGAGGAATGACATAACCACCCGCTTGCCATTCTATGACCTCACCAAGAGTTTTCATAAAGTTAACGGGAAACATGCCACTATAGATCCCTTATACAGAGCTTCCTTCTTTCTGTTGCTGAGCGGATTTCACACAACTCCTCCAATTGGAGCTGTTTTGCCAGGGAGGTTTGTATAGACCCACAAGGTGTAAGAAATGGACAGAGCATAGCTATGCAAAGGCCTTTTTCAGTGTGCTGTCCGGTAGTCATTGAAACCTCGAGAAACCCACAGTTGAGAGGTGCTTATGGAAAGAGGGCGACTTATCTACTTGAATGTATGCTCCTCTACTTCTCTATGATCGTTTTATTAAATGGATAACCATTTTCGGTGTGCTTTGTCAATGTCTTGGTGGGTTAAGCCTACAGCTGTGCTAGATGTACGGGTGCCTGATTCCTTCCAAAAATTGCACCAGGACCAATAAGGGTCGTAACTGTAAGCTATACTTGCCCTATCGCTGCAGACCTCCGTGCATATTAGTATCTATGTATAGATGGCGATCATACAAATACACCTCTCGGTATGTTTCTCAAAATCTCTGCAGCACTTAAGTCTCAGTGTCATTTGAAGCCATTTAAAACACAGTATGGTTCCTTACTGCTACCTTGGCACCCAATTGCCGCTACATAGGCACAGCAACACACTTTTATAGCGAATGGGGAAATAAGTTATCACAAGTCATTTACTAATGGGAGTTGCTAATTATTCAGCAGTCTTAAACTAAAAGATCTTACGGAAGAGAATTATATAATGTGGGGACTTTGAACCAGTGGAATATGAGACATAAGCTGTGGTAAAGGAAGACAAGTTAGATTATCCCGGTAGACCTCTTGTGTTTATGCCAGTTTAGCAGCCAGAAATGTTGCCAGTGGAGTCCACTTGGAGGGTGCCATCGCTTTGATTAAAACTAGAAGCCAACATGAAGGTTGCAGAGGAGAAGTACCAGAGGAAGAAAGAAAATGTTTTCTCCTTACCTATTTTCCAAAAACACAGAAGGCTTGAGGCATGGATCATTTCTTCCAAGCTGCTGAAAATTTTCCAAGCACAGATTTGTTTTTAGGCTGCGAATGATAAGCTTCTTTCTAAACCACCAGATTATTAGCAAGTAACATAATTTGCCTCTGGTGCATCTATCTACCTTAAAAAGGGGTGTTTGTCTTGCATAAATTATCATTATGACCGTCCAGATGCTGGTGTCTTATTTTCAGAATAGTTCCCAGTGATAGTGGCCTAAACATGCCTAGATTCTAACCAGATTCTTTATTGGTTTTCCAATTAATACAAGGACAAACTAATCCTAAAACGTATTTTCAGGCATTTGGCACCTAGAAGCAGAAAGGATTTGATTCGATATTTTTTACATTCTTAAGTCCACTTCAGTGGTGTGCATTCAAAGTCCTGAGCTTGCTAAATTGTATGGTATTATTTGTCAAGTTTGTATATTATTCTGATTACATCCTTTTTAAAATGTAATAGAAAAGAAAACCGCATTTTATGTCTTTTTTGGATATGTGAAATAGACTGTTAAGTATTTGCAAATTTGTATTGTGAATATAAAAGTTTAGACTTTGTGAACAAGTGTAAATTTTGTTACTGATTTAGGTTACGTGGACGGCAGCTGCTGCTGGTAAAAGTGTCTGTCTTCGGGAAGCCCATGATCAACAAGAGATTGTGGTCAGCTACTTACCTCTTAGCCACATTGCAGCACAGATGATAGATATCTGGCTGCCTATGAAATATGGGGGACTGACATACTTCGCTGATCCAGACGCCCTGAAGGTAAACTATTTACATACATAAAACCTTACTTGCACACTAATGACCAGATCTTAATAGTTGTAAACCTACACCAGCAAGTTTCTACCCAGACAACAGGTGACTATTTCCGACTGTTTACAATTCTTAAACGTTTAGCCAGGCTTGTGCCGCACCTGTGTACTAGTCACAGCTCTCCAAACATAATCCCAGAAAAGTAGTATACATTTTATTTTGTATTCCAAAATATAATGATCAGTGTTAAGCCCCTAACCATTTCCAGATCAAGAAGGGAGTTGATGAAGACAAATCACTTGCTGTTGACAGGACTAGATGTTTTTATACAGAAACCTCAATGCAAGTAAAGACTTGTGCAAAGCCAATTTTGTGAACTGCAGATATCTCCTTCAGTTACGAAAGCAAACCATCTGCCTGTATTAGTTAAACTTAATTCCCAAATCGCTTTGGAGAGATTTGTCTTCCCTCCGATTTGGTGATAGTATCAGTGGCATGAAAATCTAATCTAATGCAGTTGCACCTTCCTCTACTGTTCCTCCTGACAAGGAGTAAATGCATGGCCACAGCAGGTAGTAAAATATGTGGAACATTGGCAGCTAGCATAACAGCTAGCGCAACAGCCGTCTTAAGCCGGTATGATAGTTCTTCATGGTCCTCTTGGCATAGCTCTGTTGACAAATTGCCAAAGGAAGACTGGCAAGACTTACAAGAAATTTTCAAGCGGATACGCTAGTCTCGAACTAAGCAATAAGTGCTGCAGCAGATTTCCACTTATCTTTCTGCTCATTGTTACTGTCATGGTATTTGTCTGAGGTAGTTCTTAGCTGAGATTAACTGGCCTGAATAAAACAAGAAGATCAGCAGAGGATTCTAAATCTTACTTTCTCAGGCAGTTCTCTATTCACCTCACACGGCGACCATAAGAAGGCTCATATGAAAACAAAACTGGATATCTTGAAACCGGTGGGATTGGAAAGGAAGGAAAACTATCAAATGGATTGCAGCCTTTTGACAGACATGCTTTTCAGCAGAGGGATCAAACTGTTTAGTGGCCTCAAAGCCCACACTTAAAGTAATGGAGACCAGGTTACCAGCCCAGATACTCTTGTCGTCTGTCTGTTGTACCATTGAAGAAATCCTACATCAAGGGCTACTTTGGGAAGAAGTTAACACCTTAATCCAGAAGCAGACAGTGGAAGATGCCTAGAACCACCAAGTAGGAAAAGGGATCCATTCCTGGTATTTTCTGGCTTTAAGATTGGATGGAGGAGGGAGGGTTCAACCATTCTCTATCCCAGACTGACTAACAAATGGATCAAGGAAGAGGAAAATCAGAATGGTGGTGTTTCACCAAATTTACCACCAATTACATCGGGGAACTGATTGTGTGACCTAGATTTGCAGGATGCCGGAGTTTCACATTCCAGTCCTAAATATAAAAAAGATTGATGTAGTTTGTGGTAGACCAGAACCCTTTTCAATTCAAGGTTCTTGCATTTTGCCTGAAGTCTGCTCCTTGCACTTTCTCAAAGTAGCTCGCAATGGTGACGGCACATCTGAGAAGGCAGAAAATCCTTTGTCTACTCAAGTAGATGACTCAATAATAAAACTGACATCAAGGGCCAGCAGTGAGGCATTACCCTCAAGCGGCAAACATCTTGTGAAGTCTAAGACAACATTAAAAAACAGAAGTTGACCATTATTCCAGCTCATAGGATCCACTATTCAGGAGGGACTTCAGATGCATAGGTTTCAAAAGTGCATGCTTTAGAAGACAGACTCCCACCTATCCATCTGAAATGTCAGTCTCCTACGAGCTGCCAAGATGCAGTGTTTTCCAAAAGGTTTTGAATTCTGATCTCTGAGCAGATCACTGCAAAATCCTCTCCCTCATGCCCCTTCTGAATCAAGGTCTAGGCTTTAGGTACACTTGTTACTTGTAAGCTTTATACTGGTCCCATCACTTTACACAATTTAACAGAGTTCAGCAAAGAAAAGATTGAAAACTTCAAAGCCTTAGTATGCTATGCACTTTTGGTACAGATTACATTTTACAATCAATTTTAATTTCATGTATTTTTACCTCCTAGGGTTCTTTGGTAAATACCCTCCGAGAAGTGAGGCCGACAGCCTTTATGGGCGTTCCTCGTGTCTGGGAGAAGATGCAGGAGAAAATGAAAGCTGTGGGTGCAAAATCCTCAACAATCAGAAAAAAGGTTGCAGCATGGGCAAAAGATGTTGGCTTACAAACCAATCTCAAGCGGATGAATGGGTAGGTGGAAGAAAATTAAAGAGGCTCTGTGGAAATGTACTATAATCTGGTATAAATTACAAAATGTGAGTGACTGAATAATATGATCTGCAGTCTCCCATGCAAAAAAAAAAATTGTCTAAAATTACACTACAAAGCCTCTATGGTACACTCCACTACTCTGCAGATAAACTCTGTGTAGGAAGCCTTTTAAAAAGCAGTTTAAATTCAAGAACAATGTACAGAGAATCTAAGCAAAGTCTGCTCTAAAACCTACAATTTAAGCTGTATTTTTAATTAACCAAAATTAGGCTATATAATAACCTAATGTCAACGTAGAGGTGTAAAAGGCCAGGTTTATTTACTTTAGAAGTACTCTACTTGTATGCCTTATTTTGAAGTTATGGTGTTACTTGACTTACAGTGATACGAATTTGCAATTTCTCAAAACAATACATGGAAACTGGCAAGTTAAGTCAGTCACGTAATTCCCTAGTTTTTTTTGACAAAGAACAAGCATGTCCTCTCCTCACTGAAATGGTCAGCGTGGTATTTGAGACGAAAGCCAAATACTAATGGCCGTACATAACCCCATCAACCTGCAGCTTAATGTGAGAAAACCACACACATATACAAGCTGAGTGGAAGGAAAAACGCATAGGGTTTCAAATGTTAACAATCTCAAAATACCAGTCAGGTTAAAAGGTGCCCTATGTCGTGCCTCTGGAGGTAGTATCACAATGGGGTGATATGAACGTCATAGCATGCCCCCATTTTAATCAGATCCAGAAATTAATGCGGTCTATTGGCTCCCTGGAAAAGATTAATTTCAGGAAAAAATGTATGCACAGTTTAAGTGAAGAGGGGGGAAAAATTGGTGTCAAGTGGCAAAAGAAATTTTCATTTTTGTGTTATTTCATTTAGAACAGTTTTAACACAAAGTGTATTGAGGCACTATTAAAATACTGAGGGCCATAATTTCCACTAAGGAGCCAATTACGATGCTGTAGTAAACGGCTCCGACCCTTGGTCGGAGCCATTCCTGCGGCATCATAATCAGCTGTTTGCATTCATTTCTGACTGACCCATTTGGATGGAGTCAGTTGGAAAGGAATCCGTACTGTATTTCCAAATGGCTTCCGACGGGCTCTGAGAGCCCGTCTGCCATTCGGAAAGCCTCTAGTAATCCCAAGGGTGTCTCTTTCTGCCCGAGGGATTACAATGTTGGATTCCGACAGCCTTTCTGTGCCGCCCTTTCAGACACAAAAAGGCTGTCGGAAGTCAACTTTGGGAGCCCCCAACAGGTACCTCATGGGGGCATGGCCTTCAGTGCTCGGCCTCCTATGGTGCCCCCCCTGGTGATCCCTGCACCCCGTGGCCGGCACCTTGAGGTGCCTGCCTCTTCTCTGTACAATGGGAGCATGCTAGCCGGTTGGAAAACATGCTCCCATTGTAAAGAATAGGAGTGCAACCGAACACTGTGTAATTGCTGGGTTGGGACCTCTGACTCTAGGTCGGCTGGTCTCCGTACTGGATCGATATCGGACTGACTCGGGTCCATCCGACATCGAAATCAGGCCCAAAAGTAAGTGAGACAATTTACAAATTAGTTCTTTCCATCTGCCCACTCACCTCATCTCTTGTTAAAAGAGTGCTGCACCACCTACAAATAGCTGTTTGCTCTTTACCGATATCTGTATGGGACTGTTGGCTATCAGTCTCATGTGTAACAGATACTCTTTAAATTTCCACCAGTGAGTCAGAGAGATGGTTGCATTTATTTAGCTGAAACTGTATGCTTGTTACAAGTTCAGAGGAAATCATGGTATTCAGTGCCATCACACTTGTGGTCAAAATGTATTTGAAAACAAAATGTTCAATACTTGTGTCTAAAGAATGAATGTTTTCTGCGCCATGATTACTTTTCAGTGTATGTTCAAAATGGGGGACACAAATTGGGAAAATGCTTTGCTTACTGAGGCGTCCTGTCTAAATAAGTTTGGAGACAATGATTTGAGAACATTGGTAAGCAGAGTTAATTTATTTTAAATCATACTAACCAGTTAAATACTTCTTTTCTTTGAAGGGCTGCTGCTGACCCAGTTACGTTTCGTGTAGCAAACAAGCTGGTGTTCAAGAAAGTTCGCAAGGCGCTGGGATTGGATCGATGCACAAAATGTTATACGGGTGCTGCTCCTATCACCAAGGACACGTTAGAATTTTTCTTAAGTCTCAACATTCCTGTATATGAACTATATGGAATGAGTGAAAGCACAGGGCCTCATACATTATCTGTTCCAGACTCCTTCAGAATCACAAGGTATGTGAACTGTTGAACACCTTGTCTCATGTTTAGTTTTTAATAAAAAAAAAAGGGTTTCATAACAAAAATAAATAGTCTATGAATCACAGATTTTACCAAAAATCGCATCCAAAGTAGGTGACCAGTGGAGCTATAATCTTCCCATCAGAGCAAAAGATTCAAACATATACTCTGCTTCACACACAGGTCTTCGTTTCTAATACACAACTAAATCCTCACCAAGAGAACAAGCAGGTGTTTAGCTGAACTCATGAAAATTAGAAGAGGCCCTTCGCAAGTAAAAATAATTTAAACATTTTTGGCTGAGAAAGCTAGTTTGCAAATGTTTGCTTCAGCAAGAAAACTGCTTCCTATTTTTTTTTTGATTAAATATTTTATTGAAAAACAGAAGCAGAGTCATCATCCAATAATCATTCCATGCAATACAGAATCAGACATAATGGGAAAAACAGAGAGAATAATACATCAAGGATCATTACGACGTCGAGGTCCAGCCTTATCCATAGCCATATCGACAGTGGGGGAAGTACAGATCTCACCTCTATATACATTCCATTGTCCCCACTTTTTGTCCCATTTTCTGGGGCATCCCCTGATGTTAAATACAGATTTCTCAGCCAGCATGCATCTGTCCATATCAGCCACCCACCCCACCAGGAGAGGCCTCTGCGGGGCACCCCACTGCATTGACACTGCACGTTTCACCAGCAGAAAACCCAGGGCCACCCACTGGAGCTCTACTTCTGTGAAGTCCGTAGCACCCCAAATGTTAAGGATCCCTTCTTTAGGGGAAAGAGGGATGGGTTTCCCTACTGCCTCTGTCACTTTGCGGGTCGCCCTTTCCCAGAGCTGTTGAATTATAGGACATTCCCACAACACATGATAGAAGGAGCCAGTAAGGCCACAGCCATGGAGACACACATCGTCAGGGCGCCTACCAATTCTGGCCAGGAGAGGAGCAGACATATAGGCTCTGTGTAGGACTTTCAGTTGAATCAACCTGAAACTGTGATTAATCGCCGTTTCTCTGGGGGACATCAGTGCCGATCGCCATTCGTCATCTTCTAGGTGTCCTACTTCACCTTGCCACTTGTCTCGTAGGGACTGGAAGGAGTCGGGCATGTGGTTGCATAATTTACGGTACTAGCAAGATATTGCCTTTGTCTGGAGAGGCTCCGAAAGTAGCCTATCCTCGAGAGGTGAGGCCTCTGGAAGGGAGGAAAGGTCGGACCCGTTCGTGAGGACAGCATGTTTAATTTGGAGGTATCTGAAGGCCTTGCTCTGGGCAAGAGCGTGACGCTGCTGGAGGTCAGTAAAAGTCAGTAGTTTCCCCTTGTGGAGCAAGTCACCCCAGAGTGGAGATGCCGATCATGTCCCATTTGTCGAACCCTTTATGGTGACAAAGCGAGCCTAGCTTCTGTGAGGCTCAGAGCGGGGTTGCTTTAGTAAACACTTTAGACCATCCCAGGCTCTTGGTAGCACGTGCCAAATAGCTATTGTGTGTGACATGGGCCCTACGTATTGACCCAGAGGGAATTTACCATACAAGGCACCCAGGTACCCTTCCCGTCCAGTCCTGTCTGGTAACGTTCCAAGTGAAAAGCCGGGTCGTAAGCGACCCATGAATCCAAGAGTTGGTGGCCACCAGTTGATAGGCCCAATAATTGAGGCGCATATTTGGCAGGGCGATGCCCCCATCCTACCACCCCTGAGTAAGTTTATGGAGAGCAATTCGGGGCGCCTTACCATCCCATAAGAGGAGCCGTAGATCTATCTCCTTCCAGCGCACGGAAATAGGAATCCGCAATCATAAATGGGCAATTTTGAAGAACATATAAAAAACGCGGGAGTGCCAACATCTTGAAAAGAGCCGCTCTGGCTGGGAGGGACAAAGGTAGTGCACGCCTGTGAGATATGTCACTATAGAGTCTCTGTAGTGGGCCTTTCAGGTTACGGTCATAGAAGAGTTTGGGATCCGGAGTATCAAAAACGCCAAGATACTTAAACCCGTCCTTGGCTATGGCAATTGAAAACCCCCTAGGAAGGGCGGGCGGAGGGCCATGTAAACAATACAGAACCCATTTGGCCCAATTGATTGAAAAAACAGAATATTTACCAAAATTGGTGATGACATGCAATAAACTGTTAATGGAGGATCTGGGAGAAGAAACATAAACCAGGATATCATCGGCATATAAGGAGATTTTGTCAATCGTGTCATCGTTCCACCGAAGCCCCCCTGATGGAGGCATCAGACCAGATCCAGTGGGCTAAGGGTTCTAGGGTAAGTGCAAACAAAAGTGGGGAGAGGGGACAACCTTGTCTGGTCCCTCTGTGTAGCTGAAATTGTCTGGAGGTGTGGGCATTGACTCGCACCTGGCCCAACAAATCAGTGTAGAGCAATCGGACCCATTGAATGAAATTAGGGCCAAAGCGTCTCAGGACCTCAAAAAGGTAGTACCACTCTATAGAATCAAATGCTAGTGTGGCATCGAGGGACAAAATTGCGGCATCCTCTTGTATGTAGGGCTGCCTGCCAAGAACGTTGTGTAATCTGCGGAGGTTTAGGGCAGTGTTTCGGCCTGGAAGGAATCCTGATTGGTCATCATGAACTAGGGAGGGGAGGGCTGTAAGAAGTCTGGTAGCCAGGAGTTTGGCCAAAATCTTGACTTCAGCGTTTATAAGAGAGATCGGCCTATAGGAGCCGCAGTCAGTGGGCAATTTGTTAGGTTTATGGATTGCAGCTATGAAGGCCAGCCGCTGGTCCAGTGGCAGACTGCTGCGATCAAGGCTTTCCTCAAAAAAATAGCCTTCAAATGAGGGATTACCTCCTGGGCCATCCCCTTAAGGAATTCAATTGGGACGCCATTAGGTCCCATAGCCTTGCCCGATTTTATAGCAAAAAGAGCGTTCCTAATCTCCTCAACTGTGAGATGTGTCCAACTCGTCCCTATCTGTGTCAGAAAGAGTGGGTAAATGCATATCCTCCAAAAGTAGTCGGGATTCGTCTGCCGTATACCCTAGAGGAGTAGACCTGCTCTAAGTGGTCTACAAAGGCCTCAGCTATATCCTGTGAGTCAGTGACGTTTGAGGCATCGGGACGGATCAGCAGCCGAACCCATCTAGAGCCCTGTTCGCGTCGCCCTAGCCAAGCAAGCATTTTACCCGCCCCATCTCCCAGTTCATAGACTCTATGGCGAGTTTGTAACAGTTTAGCTTGAGCCTTTTCCAAGGCCAATGCCTTGTATTACTTTGTTTAGATCTGAGACGGTTAGCCGTCTCATAGGATGAGTTTGCATTAAGGTCTGACTCCAGGCGGAGCAAATCAGTTTCGGTCTGAATCAATATCTCGTTCTGTTTGTGTTGATAGCCGTATTTAAGAGCCAGCGCCTTTACCTTGATAACTGCTTTATACGCTGCCCAGATCGTGACTGCTGATTGGACCGATCCGAGATTTTCAGCAAAATAATATTCGGTATGTTCAAGCAGGTTGTCTTTAATGTCAGGGATTTTCAGGAGCCACTAATTGATTACTATGGGTCCTCGGGTCACTTGTCGGTGGTAGGTAAGCTCGACAGTAAGCAGAGAATGTTCCAAGATACCCCGAGGAAGTCCCTTTGGGTTGTGGAAGAAACCAATGTCCGCCGTGGGACAGAAAAAAATACTCCATGCGGGACATACTATTGTGTGCATTGGAATAGTGTGTGAAATAGTAAGTGTCCGGGTGAAATGTCCACCATAGGTCCTCTAGGCCTATTGCCTGAGTAAAGTCCAGAAGGTCGGAAACCTGCGTTTTGAAGCTGCATTGGGGATGCCTGTCTAACGGATCGTTCATCTTCCTGTTAAAGTCACCACCAATAACTAGTGTACCCTGGGGAAGATCTAACAGAAGTCGTTCTAGGGCCATCAACGCGTCCTTGACCAGCGCTGGTGGGATGCGTGCCGAACTGCTTCCTATTCTTGATTGTTGGTGGATGCGGTTTCCTTTCTACTCCTTTTAATCTTTTTAGGTCTTGCGCCTAGCGATACACTGCGCAGCAGTGTTCGCGCAGCGAGAATCCTTTTGGCTGGGTTTTGAAAATGGACCTGGTTTGTGATTGGGACCGTAAGATTCTAATTTAGTGGGCAATTCAGAGTATCCCCTGTTTTGATTGAATGATTGGTTCAGATGCATGCTCCTTACTTTGGTAAATGAATCTGGCCATGTTCCATAGAATCTCGCGGCATTTAGATCTTCTGGGAGGATTGAGGCAAAGAAAGCCCCTGTGTCTGTGGTCCTGAATGTGTAAACCCATGCTTTGGGCTTCTTTACGAGTGCCCAGAGAGGATAGACGGGTTGATTTTGTGATTTTATCACCCCTTGGGTTAACAGTAGCTCGGTTAACACTAGGGGTGTGGGAATACAGAGTGAACCCTGAGAAATTAAGAATTATGTGGGGGATCATTAGGGCCAGGTCTGATTTCCATCCACAATCCCCTTAATTTCTTATTCACCCCTCCCCCCCCCCCCCCCCCCCCCCCTTTCCGCCGCCAAAAACTCCACTGAGCATACAGAGGCATAGTCTTACTGCGGACCTTGTAATTCTCAACATGGCCTGTTATTCTGAATTGACATAATGCAAAGGTTGGTCATTTTTTTTAACTACGCTTGTATTTCTGCACTGAAGCATGATCGTGTTTTGCTTTTCTTGTAGGCAGTGCAAATCATGGGATACAATATATAATATGTACTTTAGTGGCAGGAAATAGTCGCCAATGGATGGCATCTCTGCTAAGGGACCAACTGTGAATAACTTTTTATAATCCTTCGCATACAAGTCCTGGGCCGGGGACTACTCTACTCTCCCTCTAGGCATACAGTTGACAGTCAATTACTCTTGCTTCATTCCGTCCGATTACTTTGAAGGAGTAGTTTCTTACCTGTAACTCCAGTTCTGCAGTAGGGGTATCTCTGTTACAGTCATAATCTAGTGAATAGTCCCGCCCATGTGCGTGGACCCCGGAGCAATCAAAAATAATCTCTTAAGCTGTCTTCATTGCAGTCCTGCATAGACACGTAAGAGAAAATTAAAGACAATAATGCAGCCTATACCTACAAGGCTACACTGTCCAGTACTTCAACTAGAAATGCCAAGGATATAACACCAATAACACATTCAGCACAATCTATCAAGTTTCACCCACAGAGAAACTTTCCTCTCCTCACCAAATCCTTGGAATGATCGAGAGGAAGGCAAGGACAGACAAGGCTCCATAGGCTGCCATTATGTGTCTGAAAAAGGGATACCGTGCCTTTAAGGAACTCTCTGGAGACCCTCGGTATCCCAGCATGCTCAGCCCCTTCCTTTTACTTTCAGTTCTTTTTGAAGGTGCATAAAGTAAGGCCTGTAGCATACATTACCATACCATTTTCTCCACCGGGGAGGAGGGCGGGCGCTTATGACTATAACAGAGATACCCCTACTACAGAACTGGAGTTACAGGTAAGAAACTACTCCTTCTGTAGTAGGGGATCTCTGTGTATAGTCATAATCTAGTGAATAGAATGGCAAGCCCATCCAAAAACAACCGGGCGGTGGAGAAATATATACAACACCCCTATTGTGCGAACAAATTCCGCAGCGAAGCCTGCCCAACCTGAGCACCTGCTCTGGCATCCGAGTCCAGACAATAGTGCTTAGCAAAGGTGTGGACCGACTTCCAAGTGGCCGCCCTGCAGATCTCTGCAATGGGAACATTTCGAAGCAAAGCTGTTGCAGCTGCTTTGCCCCTGGTAGAATGAGCCTTAGGTTTACCCCCTAAGGTCTTATTCGCTATCTGATAACAGAGCTGGATACATGACACAATCCACCTAGATATGGACTGTTTCGAAGTAGCCAGACCAGTCCTAACCGACCCATAGTTGACAAACAGCTGGTCGGATCTATGGATATCCTTGGTCTTATCCAGATAGAATTTCAACACCCTCCTAACATCCAAGGAATGAAGAAACCGTTCCGTTGGAGTGGAAGGATTCTGGAAAAACTTTGGTAGAATTATAGTCTGATTCACATGAAAATCAGAAATCACCTTGGGAAGGAACTTAGGGTGAGTACGCATTACAACCTTAGGAGCATGAAATACAGTATAAGGTTCCTGGCAACACAATGCCTGAATTTCACTCACCCTGCGGGCCGATGTAATGGCCACCAGGAACGCCGCCTTCCAAGACAGGTGCTGCAACGAAGCCTTATGAATAGGCTCGAAGGATTCCTTCATCAGCCTGGACAGCACCACGTTCAGTTCCCAAGAAGGCGAAGGAAGCCGAACAGGAGGGAACACCTTCAACCCTTCCAAAAAATCCTTAATCACAGGAATCTGGAAGAAGGATGTCTGTGAAGGGCCTTTTCTGTAAGCAGTCAATGTAGCTAGCTGAACCTTAATAGAATGAAAATTAAGGCCAGACTGACCTAGATGCAGAAGGTATGGAAGGATAACATCCTCCTTGCAGGTCGTCGGATCATAGTTCTTAGACATGCATCAGATGCAGAATCTCTTCCATTTGTAAGCATAAGCGGTCCTAGTGGATGGCCTCTTAGCCTCCTTCAATATGTCCATGCAATCCTCAGGAAGATTCAAGTGGCCATATTGCACTATCTCAGGAGCCATGCCGCCAAACTCAACGATGAGGGCTTGGGGTGCACCATCTGTCCCCGGAACTTCGTGAGAAGGTCCGGCCGACACGGCAGCCGCCGATGAGGTAGGATCGACCGGTGAAGCAGGTCCGTGAACCACCACTGTCTGGGCCATTCCGGCGCAATGAGGATCATCCGCGCCCGGGATCGGGCCAGCTTGATGAGCACCGCTGGAGAGCGTCCCCGGCTGGTAATACCTCGCGGCGAAGCCGCAGCATTTGCTGTTTTCTATGGTGGCGAATAGATCCACGTCTGGAGTGCCCCAGATGGTGAAGATGTCGTCGAGCACTTCGTCGTTTATGACCCACTCGTGGTTTTCGTGAAGCAACCTGCTGAGGGCATCCGCCTGAATATTCTGCACACCTGGCAGATGAGTTGCCGTTATCGTCAATCCTCTGGCTAGCAGCCAGTGCCAGATCGCCTGCGCTTCCTGTGACAGTGTGCGCGATCTCGAGCCACCCTGCTTGTTGAGGTAATACATTGTGGTCGTATTGTTCGTCTGCACAAGCAAGGAGTTGGTCTGGAAGGACGGCTGAAAGGCCTTCAGTGCCAAGTGAACATCTCTGAGTTCCAGGAAGTTGATACGTGGACTTGGTGGAGACCACGTTCCCTGGATCTGTAGATGGTCTGAATGCGCTCCCCATCCCAGGAGAGACTAATCAGTCACGATAGTCTGAGTCAGGATGTCCATGTCTCTCAGGAGATTCTCTGCAGAGCACCACCATCTCAGGGACTGTTGGGCGTGAAGAGACCACTGAATCAGGTCGTCCCAACACCCTTTCCTCTGGCCCCACTGGTCCTCCAAACATTGCTGTAGCGGCCTCATGTGTAGGCGTGCGTGCGGAGTGAGGAAGACACAAGAGGCCATTGATCCCAGTAGAGAAGACACCGTCCTCACTGTTGTAGATGGAGCAGCTATGAGAGCCTGAGCCTTCCGAAGGAAGGATAAGCATCTCCTCCGAAGGAGACACGCTTGCCGACAGCGTATTGATGGAGGCTCCCAAGTACTGCAGGCACTGTACAGGAATCGGGACAGACTTGGACAGATTTATGTGCAACCCCAGACGGTTCAACAGGACGGCCGTCTTGTTGAAGTGCAATTGTGCTTCCTGGAAGGTAGTGGCCTTGATCAACCATTCGTCCAGGTACGGGTAGACAAACACCTTGTTCTTTCCCAGGTGTGCTGCTACCACAGCCATGCATTTCGAAAAAGTCCTGGATGCAGACTTCAGTCCAAACGTTAGTACGGTGTATTGATAGTGATTGGCGCCAACAAGGAACCGCAGGAACTTCCGATGTTTCCGTGCAATGGGCACATGGAAGTACGCATCTTGCAGATCTATCGCACACAGCCAGTCTCCCCTCTTCATCTGAGGATATATTTGGTGCAAAGACAGCATGCGAAACAATTCCCTGCGAATCCACTTGTTTGCTTGTAGCAAATCCAGAATGGGCCTGAACTCGTTCTTGTCCTTGTTCTGTACTAGGAAGAAGCGTGAGTAAAGACCCTTTCCCCTTTGAGACAGAGGGACGTCTTCTATTGCCCTTTTTCTTAACAGGGTATCGGCGTTCGCCTGGAGCTCGCGCAGTTGGAACTGCGAGCCAACTGGTGGAATCGCTGAAGGCGGGCTGGTGAAACGAAGACTGTATCCATTGCAAACAATATTCAGCACCCACTTGTCCTGAGTAATGTTTCTCCACTCTGCCAGGTAATGTTGAATGCTTCCCCCCCACTGGAGCGGGTAACGGATGAAGGGGAAGTAACAGCTCAGGGCCTAGACCCAGCCGGGCCTTTGGTCGCGGCGGAAGACTGTTTACCACCTCGGCCCCTCCCAGCGGAAACCGTTCCAAAAGCGCCGAACTGTTGCTGCTGATGTTGCTGTCCAGCCTGTCGACCTTGCCCTCTGCCTTGTGCCCCGTACCGCCACTGGAACGGGCGGAAGGTCTTTTTCTGTTCCTTAGGCTTTTCCAACCCGACAGCTGTCAGGGTTTGCGCCTCCGCCTTCATGCGGGCCATCTCGTCATCCGCATGTTTCCCAAAGAGGGTCTCGCCCGAAAAGGGTAGGTTAGCAACCCTCTGCTCTGCCTCGGGCTTCAAGGATGTAAGACTCAGCCAGGAGTGGCGCCTCAGGTTGACCCCATGGCAGTACCCGTGGGCTGCCAAGAGGGAAGAATCTGCAGCCGAACTTATTACCTGGTTGGAAACCAGCAGCCCTTCAGCGAGGATCTCTTGGAAATCTTCCCTCTTCTCCCGGGGAAGGTGTTCCATAAACTGTTGGAGGGACTCCCACAGAGCCCGATCGTAACGTCCCAACAGGGCTGAGGCACTCGCGGCCTTCATCGATGTGGAGGCTGTCCCGCAAACCTTCCTGCCTGCCGAATCCATCCAGCGGCTCTCCTTGTCAGGAGGCACTGTTGATGACGGGGTGGTGGCGTGTTGTTTTCTTGCCAAAGTCACGATCACCGAGTCAGGGGTGGGATCCACCCGAAGAAATGCTGGATCCGAGTCAGAAGCCTTATATTTCTTCTGCAGCCCTGAAGGTGCCGATTTCGTAGACGCAGGCGTGAGTAACAGCTCCATGGCCGGCTCTTCTAGCCCAGGCACCAAGGGCAGCAAAGGACGAGACAACTGCTTCTTGTGCAGCGTTTCGAAGATGAAGGATGTCAGAGGCGCGGGCATAGTGAGCGTGATGCCCAGTTTAGCCGCTCCTCATAGCAACACATCCTGGAAGGACACTATGTCGTCTACTGGAGATACCCTCGTCCGAGGGGAATCCGTCAGGGTAGGAAAATAGTACCTGACACTAGAGCTATCTGTGTAGCGGGACCTCAACCTGTCCCTCCTGTGGCGCTGTCTGGATCTTGTAGAAGAGCGACGGCGACTCCTGGATCTATCCCTCTGTCTGGAGCGAGATCTCGACCTCCGCGGCCTCGGACGTTCCACGGGCCGCAGCGGAGGGCGCTGTGGAGGTCTAAACGGGAGCCTAGGTTGCGGTGATCCCGTAGGTGGTGTCGGAAGATGTGGTAACGAGGTGGACCTCGGCAGAGGTGGTGGAGTAGGAGGTGGAGGACTATGAGGAGGAACAGGCGGCGGATTACGTGGAGGAGGGTCTTTATGTAATGGAGGCGGTGTAGGCTACCTTGGCTTGGCGGGGGAATAAACTTGTGAGTGCCCCGAGCCTCTTCCCCCCCCCCCCACCCCCCCCCCCTCTCTTCCTTCTCTTCGCCTGACCTGAAGGGGGGGGGGGGGACCTAGAGACCGTACCCCTGGTAGTCGAGCTAGGGCGCCGTCGCGACCGTGGACTTGTGGTGAGCGAAGACACAGTCCTGGCCTTGGAACCTCTCCTGGAGGGCGATGCTCTCCTCCTTGAGGCTGAGCGCCGTTTCAGCGTCGACTATGATCTCCTTCTCGACGCCGACGACTTCCTTCTCGACGCCTATCTTCTTCTCGACGTCAACAGACGGCGGTGCCTCGACGTCTACCGCCTGCGTCTCGAACCCTCTCGACGTCGATGATGACTCGACGATGAATCCATTCTCGACGACTACCTCGTCGAAGGTCTCTACGTCAATCCCCTCGACGTCGCTTCGACCCAGAGCCCTGGGAGACTGGGAGCAGACCGTGGTCATTCCTCTCGACGTCGAGGGTATAGACGTCGACAGACCGGTGGTGTTTTCTGGCCTTCTTCTTACTGGGAAGCCCCCAGAGGCCTCAGCACGGGCAGAGGAAGAAGCCCCTTCCTGCCCAGACCCACCTTGACCTTGCTGTCTTCTTTGCTCCAGTCCTTGGAGCCTGATCTTCTCTCTGTCCTTCAGGATCCTACTTGAAAACTGAAGGCAGATCTCACAAGTCCCAGGAACATGAGAAGAAGGGAGACACAGGATACAGACCCTGTGTGGATCAGATCTTGCCTTCTTCCTGGCACACTCTGGACATTTCTCAAATAAGGCAGGCATATTTGATACGAGTGGCCAAATCACCAAAAAAGTGAAGAGGCAAAAACACGTCGAGTGAACACACTCTTAACACTTTAAAAGTGCCAAAAAGTTAACAAATTACCCAAAAAGGGAGAGCTCAATGCTCCAGGGTCCTGCTAGCAGGAGCCGGAAAAAAGAACTTAAAGTAAAAGGAAGGGGCAGAGCATGCTGGGATACCGAGGGTCTCCAGCGAGTTCCTTAAAGGCACGGTATCTCTTTTCCAGACACATAATGGCAGCCTATGGAGGCGTGTCTGTCCTTGCCTTCCTCTCTATCATTCCAAGGATTTGGTGAGGGGAGGAAAGTTTCTCTGTGGGTGAAACTTGATAGATTGTGCTGAATGTGTTATTGGTGTTATATCCTTGGCATTTCTAGTTGAAGTACTGGACAGTGTAGCCTTGTTAGGTATAGGCTGCATTATTGTCTATAATTTTCTCTTAAGTGTCTATGCATGACTGCAATGAAGACAGCTGAAGAGATTATTTTTGATTGCTGCCGGGTCCACGCACATGGGCGGGACTATTCACTAGATTATGACTATACACAGAGATCCCCTACTACAGAACAAAAGTTTCAAAAATTGCTTGTAGATGTGTCCTAGTTGATTCTAAATAGTTGTGTGTGTATCAACAGGTCCTTCATAGACATTCAGTTCTAGGATGGTATGTCTCAGTGGTTCCAGGTATTATCAGCCTAAACCTGTAATAAAGAACAACACAATTTGTGTCATAATGGTGCATAGAAAACAGACAAATGTACAAAGTAAAAGAAAAACAAGAACTTGCGTTTGTTTATGGTTTGAATAAGACCTCTTGGCCCTGTTTTTGCCTTGAAAGTATTTTTTGCACTGGTAGAACACCAATTTGTAAGCAAACAGTATTGCATAAGGAAACAAATGCTCTCTTTCTCATTCTGAGCCCAAATTAGTTAAAAGTATAAGTTTTGCACTAAGGGACCGAAAGGTTGGCATATTTACGTGAAATGTGGTGGCAGTATTCTGAGATTTTGCCTGCTGCTATTAACCTTACTCAAGCAGGGACCCACTCTTTCTGAAACTCTCCCCTACAGTTCTTCAGTTTAACAAAATGTAATTTACAAAATGTGAGATATTGCATTTTAAATTAGTGTCATTTTAAATGAGTGTAAACTCCTGTTTATACCAACAAGTCTTTGAGCTATAATTGTGTAATGTAGAGAAATTGTTGCCTCTTCCACTTTGGACATTTTCTGCACATTTTTCCGAAGCCCTGGTTTTTACATATGTGAATGTTCTGATAGATAAATCTGCCAGTGGATTCCTCACCTTGTGAATATCCCCCTTGCGTCAGCAACATTCGGAAATTCTTTTTGTAGCTTCACGCCGACGTGGACGACGTCATAGAGGCACGGCATCGCAAGCGACTCCGCTGACGTCACCGACACCATAACAGGACCACGCCGGCGTGATGACATCCGTTCCCTTCTTTCCGTGTCGTCGACGCTAACGGTTTCGGGGAATCTCTGTAGCTGTTGGTAACTTTGTTACTGTTTTCTCAATTTTCCTGCTTCTTTGTGTCTCTAGTGATGTCGACTAAGAAGACCGGGTTCAAGCCTTGTAGAGAGTGCGGCAAGATCATGTCTATCACAGACCAGCACGAGGATTGTATCTGGTGCCTGAGTTCGGACCATGATGTCGACGGCTGCTCTTCGTGTAGAAAAATTAACCCGAAGGCGCTTCGTGAGAGGGAGACCAAGCTGCTGATGGTGAAGTTGAGAGGTAGTAAAGAAAAGAAGACTCCGAGATCACGTTCAAGAAGGTAGAGGTCAAGATCCCGTACGGCGTTGCCTTCGAAGTCTTCATCTGATCATGCTTCGAAGTCGAAGAAAAAACATAAGAAACAAAGGCATGTGTTTCGAATCACTCCGGTAAGAATTCGGACTCGAGACCGAAGTCGCCTAAGAGGAAGCATGGAAGGATTTTGTGTCTCCATCGCCGGAAGTCTTGGATGCAGAAGGTGAGTCTTCACCTTTGGAGTCGCGAGCTCATTCACCAACTCCGGTTCCGAATCCATCTCCGGTGCCGTCCCCAGCTCGAGAGGATGAAGAGGTCCCTTTGGATGAGGGTTCAGTACCTGTGGAAGAAGAGGCAAATCCGGAGCCTGTGAAAAGTCAGTCTGAGGGTTCTCACCCTCCTTTCCCGACCCCAGGTCAAGACCCTTCGGCATTTTTAAATGCTATGTATGGTGTCTTTTCCAGAGCATGGTACCCTTCTGGTGCACCTTCGGGCCCTATGGGTCCTCTGGCGTTTAATTTAGGAGTTCCCCACTCCTATGCTCCAGCTCCCTTTATGCCTTTCATGCTGGCTCCGACGCAGCCTTGGCAGTACTCGGCTCCACCGAGGTCGTCAACGCCAATACCAACGTTGCCTGCTCCGAGTCGACCTCCTGAACATGTCAATGTCAAAAGTTTTTATAAAGCGCCATTCTCACCGTAAGGTCAAGGCCTGGGAACAGCGCCCTGGGCCTTCGGAGTCGATCCCGGCTCCGTCTGAGTCGTTCACGGATTCAACGGCGTGGCTGTTGAAGGAGAGATCTAGGAGGGATGCTCAGCGCCTCTTTGAAGAACAAAGATATAGGGAGGCTGAGGCTGAGATGGAGGAAGGTGAGCTTCAAGATGATTGTTTTTGAAGATCTAGCAGAGGCTATTGGCCTGGAGCTTTGCACTGAATGGGAGCTGCCATCTGATGCCCCTTTAAAGGATGTTAAGCCATACCACATGGTCATGAGGAAGGCTGCAGAACTTTTGAATTTAACGCTCCCTACGGTTGAATTTAAATCTAATCTTCTGACTGAGGTTCTCCATTCCCCAAGTTCTGTAATTGAGCCATTGCTCCCTTTTAATGAGGCTTTAACTGAGCCTATTTCGTAGGTTTGGAACAAGCCTCTAACAGCTCCTGCAGTGTCTAAAAGTGTTGCAAGGTGGTATAGAGTTGCACCTGGAGTCCCTGAATTTTTAATGTCGCATCCTTCGCCTGAAAGTCTTGTTATTCAGGCAGCCTGTTCTAAAAAAGAATGTGGGCGCATTTCCTCAAGTGCCAGGGGATAAGGATGCCAAGAAACAGGACCAGACTGCTAAGAAGTCCTTTTCTTCAGCAAGTTTGGCTTTAAAGTCAACCAATGCCACTTGCCTTATGGGGAGATACATTCATGCCTTTATGGATTTGCTGCGTCTGTTGGCTCCTAAAATACAACAAGAAGGATTTTGAGGAAGTGTTGACTGATGCACAGGCGGCTGCACGCCAGGTGATCCAGAGTGGGCTGGACACTGCTGATTCGGTTGCTCGCATCATGGGAACCGCTGTTGCCTCTAGGAGATCTGCCTGGCTGAAGTCATCAGACTTTTCGGCGGACGTTCAGGCCGCATTATTGGATCTGCCTTTTGACGGTATTGGACTTTTTTGGAAAAAAAGCTGACGTCGCCTTAGAGAGATTTACGGACAGTAGGGCTACTGCCAAATCTTTGGGGCTGCAGACCAGGGGTTCATCTACCAAAAGGTATAGAGGGTTTGGACGTTCTTACTTTCGCCCCTACCGACAAGGTCAACAGCAGCAGCAGCAAACCCCCCTGTACAGGTCTTACAGGGGTAAGCAAAAAGCTCGTCCTCGAGGATGTCAGGCCTCCTCCTCCTCCACCTCTTCCAACCCCCCAGCCACAGAAAAGCAGCCCTAGATCTGCCATTCAGGATCATGGGGGTCCGGTAGGGGGTCGGCTTACCTATTTTCTACGGGATTGGGAATTGGTTACATCAGATCTTTGGGTTCTCAATCTCGTAAAAAATGGGTATGCTCTTCCCTTTCGGGAATTCCCTCCAAATTACCCTCCTTGCCAAGGTTTTTGCACGGAGGAACACCTGTTACTCCTGCAGGAGGAAGTCCAGACACTGTTAAGAAAGGGTGCGATAGAGTTGGTTCCAGAGCAGGAAAGGGGTCAGGGATGCTACTCCCGGTATTTCCTGATACCCAAGAAGGATGGCAGGCTTCGTCCATTCCTGGATCTTGAACCTTTACCTGAAACAGGAGAAGTTCAAGATGCTCACCCTTGCACAGGTTCTTCAAGGCGCTGATGGAAGAAGACTGGATGGTGTCAATAGATTTGCAGGATGCATATTTTCACATCCCTATTCTTCAGTCTCACAGGAAGAATCTCTGTTTTACGATGGGTTTACAGCACTACCAGTTTGTGGTCCTACCGTTTGGTCTTACTACTGCACCTCGAGTTTTCACCAAGGTGATGGCTGTGGTGGCAGCACATCTCAGAAGATCGGGGATACCGGTATTCCCGTATCTGGACGATTGGCTGATCAAAGCCGAATCCCCAGAGATAGTGCTCCCTCATTTGCAAGAAACAACTCAGTTGTTTCACAGGTTGGGTTTTTCGATAAATGTACCCAAATCTCACCTGGTGCCTTCCCAGCGCAACCTGTTCATAGGTGCGGTACTGGACACAACTGTGTGTCGTGCATTCCCTCCACCTCAAAGGATTTGCGACATACAGGAGTTAATTCCTTTATTTCACAATGGAGCGGTCGTTCTAGTCCTGAAGGTCCTTCGCCTGCTCGGTCTGATGGCTTCCTGCATTCTGTTGGTCAACCATGCACGCTGGCACATGGAGGTGCTCCAGTGGTGCCTCCGCAGGCAGTGGTATCAGCACAACAGAGATCTCAGGGAGTCTGTGAGGATCTCCAGAGAAACTGCAGCAGATCTGGCTTGGTGGGGAGTGGAAGGCAACCTGTCTCAAGGAAAGCCTTTTCAACTGCCTCCATCGGTGGCCACAGTGATAACTGGTGCATCCACTCTAGGGTGGGGTGCTCATCTGGGGAATCTGGAGGTCAAGGGTCTTTGGTCTCCAGAGGAAAGGTTGCTGCACATCAACCTTCTGGAATTGCGGGCGATACGTTTGACACTCCAGGCCTTCCTCCCTTCCCTTCGCGGTCAGTCGGTTCAAGTCCTGACGGACAACACCCCTGATATGTGGTATGTCAACAAGCAGGGAGGAGTAGGGTCGCAGTGTCTCTGCAGAGAGGCTCTGGTCCTGATTTGTCTGATGGCAAATCATCTGGCCGGGGTTTTGAACGTGCATGCAGACAGTCTCAGTCGGCAGTTCTCGGCCGACCACGAGTGGAGGCTTCATCCGGAGGTGGTTCGTCACGTCTTTCGGACGTGGGGGAATCCTCAGGTGGACCTGTTCGCCACTTGCGAGAATGCTCACTGCCTGTCATTCTGCAGCCTCCAGTATCCGATGCGGGGAGCCTTGGGGGACGCGTTTCAGTTCAGTTGGGACTTTCGGCTCCTTTACGCGTTTTCCCCCCCATACCCTTGATCCCTCGGGTTCTGAGGAAGATTCGCCAAGACCGGGCCCAAGTTATATTGATCACCCCGGATTGGCCAAGAAGGGTGTGGTACACAGATCTTCTCCACCTCTCCTCGTGCCCGCCGCTCCGTCTCCCTTTCAGGGCAGATCTCCTCTCTCAGATGGAGGGGCAGGTTCTACACCCCCACCTCCAGACCTTACATGCCTGGAGATTGAACGGGTCAACCTGAATTCCTTTTCTCTCCCCCACGATGTGGTGGATGTCATTCTTTCGGCCAGGCGTGACTCCACTAAACCTATCTATTCGTACAGATGGTCTAAATTAGACTAACGTGTGGATGACCAGCTCTTTGTTGGATTTGCTGGCAGCAAGAAAGGAAGAGCGGTGCACAAGCGCACTCTTTCAAGATGGATTATTCTATGCATCAAGATAAGCTACTCCTTGGCGGGTAAGGACCCTCCAGAGGGTATAAGAGCTCACTCTACTAGAGCAAAGTCATCAACATCTGCTTTGTCTAGAGGTGTACCTGTTGAGGACATTTGTAGGGCGGCTACTTGGGCCTCCCTCCACACTTTTACGAAGCATTACTGTTCGGATGCTGAGGTGAGGAGGGACGGTCACTTTGCGCGCTCTGTCCTCCAGGATTTTCTGGTATAGGAGAGTGGACACCCTCCTCCGGGAGTGGGGACTGCTGTGGGACTCTATTCACTAGGTGAGGAATCCACTGGCAGATGTATCTATCAGAAGAACAAGTTACTTACCTTCTGTAACGCTTTTTCTGGTAGATACAGTATCTGCCTGTGGATTCCTCACTGACCCACCCGCCTCCCCGTTGTCCACTCTTCTATACCCGAGTTACTGTAATGTATATATATTTTTTATTGTCAAGGAAATGTTTTCTTTCAATTGCTTTCCAGCATTTGCTTCACACTGTATGTGTTATCTTGACATTTGTGTACTGTGTATATATCTACTGTCATTGGTCTGTCCGTGTGCCTCGAAGGCACGGAAAAAAGGGTGGAACTGATGTCATCACGCCGGTGTGGTCCTGTTATGGTGTCGGTGACGTCAGCGGAGTCGCGTGCGATGCCGTGCCTCTATGACGTCGTCCACGTCGGCGCGAGCTACAACAAGAATTTCCAAATGTTTCTGACGCAAGGGGGATATTCACATGGTGAGGAATCCACAGGCAGATACTGTATCTACCAGAAAAAGCGTTACCGAAGGTAAGTAACTTGTTGTTTAGGGTAAATAGCTTAATTGGTTACAAATGTCATTCATTTCTTTAGTAGAGCATGAATGTTAAATCAAGAAAAAATGAATACTGGCTTGACATATGGTTTGATGAAAGCGTTGTCTGATGCTCCTCAAGATACCTGCATTATAGGAGAAGGCAGGAGGGAGTACTGTTAGTTGGGATATGAGGACCTTCGATTATCAGCGACAGTACAGTAATGCACAGGGGGTCGCTGTTACAACGTGATTGTATTTCGGTGTGCGCATCCTCGGATATATTTCATCAGGTCAAAACTGTTCAAATTTACCTGTGGAAAAGTCAGTAAACACTAGGATATTGCGTGCTGAAAGTACGAAAATCTCTACGTTATGCTCCATTTCTAAGGGCTTCGGAATATGTACCATTTATCGTACCCATTAAATCACGATCTATAGGGTCTCTGTGTCTAACCGATGCAATCAAATTTGCCTGTCCCTGCCCGGCAGTGGAATTGATGCCTATCAGTTCTTTCTGAACGACACCTTAATGCATTGCTCTAACATGAGTTTATAGGGACCTAGGGAAAGAGAATTTTACCTGCCAACCATAACAGCTGAAAATGTAGGCTGCTTATCAAATTCTAGTGTCCGGAAAGTAATAATTGTTGTGGTGCATGAAGGAGAGCAAGTGGAAGCAAGGTGTTTAATTATAGAAGACCGGTGACTTCTGTGTTTTTCCCCACACCCTTTTCTACATCACTAAATAATAATAAAACCTTTTTTGCAGCTGTGGAAAAGTCATTTCTGGATGCAAAACCAAGATATTTCAGCCTGAGAGCGATGGGAGCGGAGAGATCCTGTTCTGGGGAAGGCATGTGTTCATGGGATACCTGAACATGGAAGATAAAACAAAGGAATCCCTGGATGAGGAAGGATGGCTGCATTCGGGTGATCTTGGAAAGCACGACGAGCGAGGATTTCTGTTTATTACCGGCAGAATTAAAGGTAAGTGCTACAGTGCTTAAAATGTTACACATGGTATCATGCAATAGTGTTGTCTTCCCACTGCACAGCTCTACTGAAGAATATTGGAATTTGGTATGTGTTTCTAGAGTCTGCACAGGGAGTATTCGATCCATACTGGTGTTTTCATGTAGTAGGTATTTAGTGTTGGACTCCCCAGATGTCAGCACTCTGTCAGTTTTATACACCAGCCAGTGTCATTTTCTCATAGGTTGAACAAAAAGAGGAAAAAACATGCTGACCGTGAACCTAATTGCTCTAGTAGATTTGTCTCAGAGGAATATCTGAGGCATACATTACATCCACTCACTAGCAAGACTTTAGATGACAACCCCTTGTGGCCCACAACCTCTTTTTGGTGATCCTTACTTCATCATCAGCAACCTCAGCCCTAGTACCAACATACATCTCTCAAACAAAATGTTGCAATACAAGGAGCTGGATGACGAGAGAGAAGCAAAATTCCTCCCTAATGTTGAAACTAACCTGAAACAAAACTCTTTATTTATTACATTTCCAATGAAGAACATGAGAGTGCTTGTTATGAGGAAAAATGCTCGGAGGATCATTTAAAACTAGGTCTGGGGGATCCATATAAAGAAGCTTATTCCTTCCAGAACCTAGCATGTAGGAGAATTTATCAGGGCCTGATGGACTAGAAAACATTACTACCAAAAGATGAATGCTGTGAAAAATGCATTGTTGACTTCACTCTCCCTTGCTGACTGCCAAGCATAATGGCTATAGCAGGCAAAGTCCTCCCTGTTACTATGCCGCCACATCATGTTCAGAGGGCTGGTTTTCAAAACATTGCCATGCAAAAGGGAGAATTTAATTAAACAGTCTAAAAGTTTTGGAGTTCCGATGGTACCATCATAAAAAACATATGGAGCAGCTCACAATTTTCAAGTCCCTGAGAGATTGGGGTAGGGAAGGCAAAGTCTTCCTGCAGCCTGCCATGTTCTTTCATTTCCATCTGTAACTAGAGTACCAGCAACGTCCATAGAGAAGTGGCCATTTGCTGTAGGGCCAGTCGCCCGAAAGGCAGACCTCACTTATTGAATATAGCCCTGATATCTGGTGATGGGAATCCTGTTCTTGATGCCAGAACGTCGGCATGTCCTTACTAAAGATGTGTCCGTAAAATTAATCTGGCCCTAAAGAATATTTGACCTCAAGCAACGCATTCTTCAGCAAAAATACAGAACGCTAGTACATCAGTCAACATACTGATGGCTGCCACCATACCATGATTCTCTGTGCATGGTCAAGTTAAATGTATAAATAATGGGTAGCCCTATGACAGGAGGAAGACCGGGTTTAATTGTATCGGATGCTGGGCCTCTCTCTATCCTGATCCAATGGGACTGCCGTTCTAAAGCCCGTTTCCTAGACTTAATGAACTGTGTTGTCTCGCAAGTGTAGCTTCTCTCGTTATAGTGGGATCTGTGGATCCCAGTGATTACATTTCATGGTGTCAACATTTTCTTAGGTTAGTTTATAATTGTCTTTTGTTTTGTTGATTTAGAACTCATCATCACAGCAGGAGGTGAGAATATCCCACCAGTTCCCATCGAGGATGCAATTAAAGAGCATGTTCCTATTATCAGTAACGTTATGGTGATTGGAGACAAGAAGAAATTCTTATCTATGCTGGTAACACTGAAGGTACGGCCAACTCTTGTTATCCATGTACTGTATACGGTGGATGTCAGTAAGCTTCATAATCATCATGCAGGAGCTTGACATAATTTCATAGAATGTAAAAGATAAGGTGGATATTGAGCCAAAATTAATGCATCTATTTGTTTTCATGTCTTTTGGATACTCAATCTATTTTGAGTACTAGAAAATGTCATTTAACAATTACTTTGTTGGCTCTTAATATCTTTTGTGATATCATCCTCACACACCAAGGTATGACTAAACAGTTGGGGTTCCTTCTCTCGATTTGCATTTTAGACATTTTATGTAACCCGGTAGCCAAAAGAACAGCGCCCCCCCCTTCTCTCCACGCTTCCTTAACCTTGCTAAATTAAGCAATTACAATGTACCTCCAGTAAGCCTCTTCTGAGACTTTAT
This sequence comes from Lissotriton vulgaris, assembly GCF_964263255.1. NCBI lineage: Eukaryota > Metazoa > Chordata > Amphibia > Caudata > Salamandridae > Lissotriton > Lissotriton vulgaris. The sequence continues at coordinate 78,881,420 of NC_141700.1, read as the reverse complement.
GCCTGATAGGCCTTCAAATCTCCGCTCCTTCCCAAAGGCTCTGAAATGCCTTTTTGATTTCTCCAGCCAATTTAACTTGGATTGATACTAACTGCCTTCCATTTTGCCATTAGAATTAGTGCAGTAGTGTTCAATATTGGCCCGGGCTGGCAAGATCTTTGACAGATGTTCAAAATATTTACATGAGGGTCAGATTCACAAATCCCAAAATCGGATTCAGGAGATCTGTGCTCCTAAATTAGATTTAGAAAAACAAACAAATGCGATAGAAGATTGCTGGGAATTCACCAAAGGGAGCCATGCAGTTGTAAATACCTTTACGCTAGCATATTGTGCTATAATTGTGAAAATCCCACTAGCCAATCCTCACCTTTTGCGTGGCAATAAAATCCCACATAAGGGGTGGGGAGTGGGTGTTTCCAGGAGTGCTTAGCCAAATGAGTCTGTGAGCCCAAGCTACATGGGAATTCTCAGCCATTCACAAACTCTTTTTCCAACCCTGAAATTGGTAGAGACTTACCCCAGTCTAAGGCTGTAGAAAGTCCATATTGTGGGGTTGGAAGGAAGACGCAATGCCCCCAAAATTAGTGAGGGTGAATAGTAAGGGGTACCTTAGGCAAAAACTATTTTCCCTAGGAGAAAAAACTGTTTCTTGCATTTAATTTTTTACTGTGTTGTGCAAACAAGGATATGATGAAAAATAAATATTTGCGGATCGATTCAAAGCTGTACTGCAGATATCCTAATGCAGGGTTTTGATTGTCCATTTTTTATTTTTTAGTGCAACATTGATGGAGACACCGGTGAACCAGAAGATGACCTGACTCCAGAAAGTATAGAATTTTGTCAGAAACTCGGCAGTAAATCAACAAAGGTTTCAGATATTGTAGGTGGAAAAGACAAAGCTGTGTATGCAGCTATTCAGGAAGGACTCAATGCTGTGAACAAAAAAGCTACCTCAAATGCGCAGGTCATCCAGAAATGGGTCATCCTCGAAAAAGATTTCACTGTCACTGGAGGAGAATTAGGTAATCACTTTGTTTTGTGAATAGTTTTATGTATATCTATTTGTAAATGTATACATAACATGGACCTGTATATTAATTTTCATTTGCTTGTATTCTAAAATCTACCCATTTTATAACCTAATCAAACATGTTACCACTCTTATTCTGACAATCAACCTACATTTTAACATATTTTGCTTTACTCCTCTCGACATGTCATTCAGAGCATTGTCGTTCTCTATATTCCTGTCTGTGCTCGTTTTTTTTTATGTCACTTTCACCGCCATGTTGGCACACAATATAGACAGTTTGAGTATGGCCTTAATGGTGATATGCCACCACAGCTCGCCAGTTCTTCGTGTTTCACAAATAGACATTTCTATCCTTCCATACCTGGATCCAAGTGAGAGAAAAAAAAAACCTCCACTCCTATAATTGGAGTGGTTGTCTATTTCAAGGGAAAATTCTGAATGGACCTATTCGCACCGTACACTCAAAACCTACCATCCAACGTCTGCAAGACTCAATCTACCATGTTTGGGTGAAGTTCTTTTCACAAGCAAATTCAAAAGACATGGCACTTTTAAATTAATGGCAAATTCTCTGCATCTTTGACCAATGAAAGGGGTTGGAATTTGAAAAAAGGGAATGTCAGACAGGCATGGACAAATAAAATACATCAAAATGAAGTTAACTAGTTAGAGTGCAAAAGAGGACTGTATTATATAGACATTTCTTGCACTTATAATTTATGACATAGGTGCTGTATTAAAAAAACATGTGAAATACATTATGCTAAAATTCCAGCCAACTATCTGTATTGGGGAGAGAGAACTCCTTAACCCCTTCGGCGCTGTTCGGCAGAATTAATAAGTAGGTGGGATTCGGACGGTCCCGGACATCCTCTGCACACGCCCACTGTGACGTCGGACGGCCAGGGGCCATCGTGAGCACCAAAGAGGTTAAACACTGTTATGCAGCTATTTAGAAATTATTCAAAACTCTGACATAGTGTAAAAAAAAAACCTGCAATTTCATATGCTAGCTGGTGTCTGCAGTTAGGATTTTAGCTTCTCTTTACCATTAGCATTATACAGGGCAAGGCATTGTTGGCTTATTGGAAGTGGGATACCATTGAGTATCAAAGCCTTTATTTATCTTCCATAGACCCAGCATTTGCATGCTTGCCAATAATGCCTATTTAGGCAGGAAGCCACCGCTTTTGTGGCCGCCCCACTGCTTTTCTGATTTGAACCTCCATTCGTACTGCTTTTTTCAAAGTTCAGGCTAGATGCACCAATTCCTTTCTAGGTGCAGTTTTAAAATTAAATACAAGCCCTGCAAAGCAGGGAGCCTGTCTGATATTTGGAGCAATTGTTAGTTTACGTTCAAACGGGTGGTGGTTTACCGGGGTCCCTTGATTGGTGCTACTATTCACAAGTGTATTTGCACTATTCAATGTTTCCACAGTAGTGCTCCAAAGGAAGGAGGAACTTCCCAACCTCCTTAATTAAGACCTTCAATGATCTCTTTACATGTAAACAGTTCAAATCCAGAGTGCACACTTGATCCAATCATAAACAATTTCTAATTAACGTATGTAGAATTCTTTATTGCCCAGTCAACACTTGTTTCGTCGAGTAGGGTGTTCCCCACAACTTCTTCAGGGCTAAAAAAAAAACACACAAAAAACTTTTAGGGATTGTAGTATGTAATAAACAACCCACATACCATATATTTATGATTATAGTGGAAACCAGAATTAGTAATCCCAAGCATAGAATAAATAGTGCAGTGTGAGATCAACATCATCATATTCCTACGACAGACCAACAATCCAATTTTGATGGTATATATCAACACTTAATATTGAGCATGTATATGAATTCACTTTGAGTAATTGAATTAAAGCATCGAGAAGCAAGACATAGTGCAATGTATGATCTTATTTTATAATATAGGATGTGAATCAAATGTACACCTCCTTGTGGGCCTTCAAGCCATGCTCCCATAAATGTCCTGTGATCCAAAAGTATAACCCCAAAATATGGCCCAGCGCATACCTGTCTTCCTCTCATATATCACGTTGTACACCTGTCTGATATTTGGAGTAATTGTTAACAGGCATCAGGCGTCAGCTGTTACACTTCTGAGAGGTCACCAGGACAGCCTCTTGACCTGGCAGAGCCTTCAAGCTCCACACTATGAGTCACCTACCAGAAAGCATTGAGATGCTGACTGGGTGAAGTAAGAAACAGCAGAATCAGTTTCCATGACATTGCTGTACCCTGACAGCGGGAAATAGTTTGCCTGCTAAGGGCAAATGAGAAGAGAGAAGGGACCTCTGCTTTTCAGGCGAGGTACAAAGGTAGCAGGAGAGCAAGAGACAATAGTGATGGTGAAATGACAGACTGCACAAAAGTATGGCCTGCTGAGAACTGCATTGCCACTGTTATCAATAGGCAGGTTCAAGTTTACTCTTCTGAGTGTATGGATTCAGAGGGAAGTCAATTGGCACTGGTGACTGATACTGACAGTGTCATGTCAGTTTCATTACTGTACTGTATCACATAGGATTTAGAACAGAATGGATTAATTTGAAATGGCCACCCCGCAGTGACTCAGCAGTTAAGTGAAAATTAGTATTTCCCTCATTTTCGGCTGTATTGCAATAATGTGCGAGTCAAAGTTACATTCTTATCAGTACCACAGAGTGCTTGGCGGGTTTGAATACCTTTCCTTTTTGAATGGACAGAGGCCACAATTTCCTGCAATTTGTTCTTGCATGTCATTTCCTGTGATATCATTGACATGGCAATAGCCATGTGTCAATGTGTAAAGTCATCACTACGCTAATTACCATTCTTGAGATCTGGGAAAAAATCTACCTCATCTTGTTCACATAATGTTGGCAAGTATCTATTCTGTCTCCTCACCACAAAAAAATCAAATTCAATTAAAGTTTCACGAACCTATAATGAGAAAAAAAAATGTTACCAGTCATATGCTTGAATTAATCTCGGTTACTGGTTACTACTCCAGTGTATCATTTCCTTTTGCCAAGCATTCTACCTATAAATGAACCACTCACGTGCAGTCTGCTTGGGACTTCTCTGTTGGTATTAGTCTACAGTGGCGCGGTCAGTGACTAAAATAAACCATGAGCCAAACTTCACAAATTCAGTGAACATTTCCTTTTGAAGGTAGAAGATTTCAAGTAAGTATTGCTTTCTTTTTGGAAGCTCTAGATTTCTCCAATAGAATAGTGTGAGTTTCTGATAGATACATCTGCCGCGTGGATTCCTCACCTTGTGAATATCCCCCTTGCGCAATATCCCCCTTGCGCCAGCAACATTCGGAAATTCTTTTTCGTAGCCTCACGCCGACTTGGATTGGACGTCACAGAGACACGGCTCCGCTCGCGACTCCGCTGACGTCACCGGCGCCTACAATAGGCCCACGCCGGCGTGATGACATCAGTTCCCTTTTTTCCGCCTCGTCGACGCTAACGGTTATCGGGAATCTCTGTAGCCTACTGGTACATTGTTGCCTTTTGTTGCTTATTTCTGCTTCTCTGTATCCTGTCTCTTCGAAGATGTCATCCAAGAAGACTGTCTTCAAGCCCTGCAGGGAGTGCGGTAAAATGATGTCCATTACCGACCCCCATGAAGACTGCATCTGGTGTTTAAGTTCCGACCATGATGTGGAGGATTGTTCTTCATGTCGGAAGATGAATCCGAAGGCCCTGAGGGAGAGAGAAGCCAAACTTCTGGTTGCTAAGGTGAAGGCTGGAAAGGAGAAGTCGTCGAGGTCTCGTTCTCGAAGGGCGAGGTCGAAGTTCAGGGCGAGGTCGAGATCTGCTTCTCGAGAGAGGTCGTCTTCGAAGTCGGCGTCAGATCATGTTTCGAAGTCGAAGAAGAAGCACAAGAAGAGAAGACATGAGTCCCGATGTCGGTCTGGTAAGGAGTCGAGGTCACCGAAGAAGGTACGTTCGAAGGTGGTTACTCTCGAAGTCTCTGAGCATGAAGGTGAGGCCTCACCATCTGAGTCGCGTGGGCGGTCTCCCTCTCCGGTTCCGAATCCGTCTCCGGCGCCGTCCCCGGCCCGTGAAGAGGAAGAGACTCTGGAGGAGGTGGATTCTGCGCCTGTTGATGAGCCGAATCCGATCCCTCTTCAGGACCGGCCTGATGGTTTTCAGCCGCCCTTTCCTGCTCCAGGCCAGGACCCTTCAGCGTTTCTTAACGCAATGTATGGCGTCTTCTCAAGGGCATGGTACCCCTCTGGTGCACCTTCGGGTCCCATGGGTCCTTTGGCATTCAGCCTGGGAGTTCCTCACTCCTATCCTCCGGCTCCGTTTATGCCTTACATGCCGGCTCCGACGCCGCATTGGCAGTTCCCGGCCCCACCGAAGTCGTCAACGCCGATTCCAGCGTCACCTGCTCCTGATCATCCTCAAGGGCATTCTTCTGTGCTGTCTGATTCGATACCGGCGCCGGCCCCGAATCCGTCGAAGCCGCAGGTGGATCCGGCTGCGAGGCGTGTAAAGGAGAGATCCAGAAGGGAAGCTCAACTCCTTTTGGAGGAGCAGAGATACATGGATTCACAGTCTGATGTTGAAGAAGGTGAATTAGAGGAGATCTGTTTTGAGGAATTTGCGGATTCAGGTACTCTTGATTTCTCTCCAGAGTGGGAGTTGCCCTCAGGCTCGGGTGCTCCCTCTAAGGATATCCAGCCTTACCATCTGGTTATGAGGAAGGCTGCTGAGCTTCTTCAATTGACTCTGCCTACAGTGGAGTTCAAGTCTAATATCCTCACAGAAGTCTTGCATTCACCGAATTCTGTGGTTGAGCCTTTGATTCCATTCAATGATGCCTTGACTGATCCTATTATGGAAGTGTGGAAGAAACCTTTGTCGGCTCCTGCGGTTTCTAAGAGTGTTGCGAGGAGGTACAGGGCTGCTCCTGAGGACCCGGCTTTTCTGTCTTCACATCCTTCGCCAGAGAGCCTGGTCATTCAGGCTGCCTGCTCAAAGAAGAGTCTTAGTGCCTTTCCTCAGGTTCCTTGTGAGAAGGAAGCAAAGAAACAGGACCAGGTGGCAAAAAAGACCTTTTCATCGGCTAGTATGGCGTTGAAGTCAACTAATGCCACATGCCTAATGGGAAGGTATGTGCATGCCCTGATGGACTCCTTGCTTATCCTGGCTCCAAAAATTCCTGACGCCAACCAGAAGGATTTTGAGGAGGTGATTTCTGACACTCAGGCTGCAGCCCGCCAAGTTATTCAAAGTGGTCTGGACACTGCTGACTCTGTGGCTCGTATTATGGGCACCGCTGTCGCCACTAGGAGGTCAGCCTGGTTGAAGTCATCGGACTTTTCGGCTGATGTTCAGGCGACTCTGCTTGATCTTCCCTTTGATGGTTCAGGTCTCTTTGGGAAGAAGGCGGATGCAGTTCTTGAGAGATTCAAGGATTGCAGAGCAACAGCGAAGTCTTTGGGTCTCCAGATCAGGGGCACTTCTTCCAACAGAAGGTAAGGCAAGCTGCAAGGCCAACAGCAGCAGCAGCAGCAAAATTCAGTGTACAGATCGTACAGGGGAAAGCAAAGAGCGCGTCCTCGTGGACGTCAGCCCTCCTCTTCCTCCACCTCTTCCAACCCCCCTGCCGCAGAAAAGCAGCCCTAGATCCCCTATTCAGGATCATGTGGGTCCGGTTGGGGGTTGGCTTACCCATTTTCTACAGGATTGGGAATCGGTTACGACAGATCTTTGGGTTCTCAATCTTGTAGAAAATGGGTATGCCCTTCCCTTTCGGGAATTCCCCCCTGTTTACCCTCCTTGTCAAGGTTTTTGCACCGAGGAACATCTGTCTCTTCTGCAGGAGGAGGTTCTAACTCTGTTACGAAAGGGTGCGATAGAGGTGGTCCCAGAGCAGGAAAGGGGTCAGGGATGCTACTCCCGGTATTTCCTGATTCCCAAGAAGGATGGCAGGCTTCGTCCAATCCTGGATCTCAGGATCTTGAATCTCTATCTGAAGCAGGAGAAATTCAAGATGCTCACCCTTGTTCAGGTTCTTCAAGCGTTGATGGAAGGAGACTGGATGGTGTCGCTCGACTTGCAAGACGCGTATTTCCATATACCCATCCTGAGGTCGCACAGGAAGTATCTCTGTTTCACGGTTGGGTCGCAGCACTACCAGTTTGCGGTCCTTCCGTTTGGTCTTACTACTGCGCCTCGAGTCTTCACCAAGGTGATGGCGGTGGTGGCAGCTCATCTCAGGAGGTCGGGGATACCTGTGTTCCCTTATTTGGACGACTGGCTGATCAAAGCGGAGTCGTCCAAGAAGGTGCTCCATCATCTGCAAGAGACAACTCAGTTGTTGTTCAGGTTGGGTTTTTCGATAAATGTACCCAAGTCTCACCTGGTGCCCTCCCAGCGCAACCTGTTCATAGGTGCCGTACTGGACACTACTGTTTGTCGTGCATTCCCTCCTCCTCAAAGGATTCGCGACATTCAGGAAATGATTCCTTTGTTTTTTAATGGAGCGGTCGTTCCAGTCCTGAAGGTCCTTCGCCTGCTCGGTCTGATGGCTTCTTGCATTCTCCTGGTCAACCATGCACGCTGGCACATGAGGGCTCTCCAGTGGTGTCTCCGCAGGCAGTGGTATCAGCACAACGGAGATCTCGGGGAGTCGGTGAAGATCTCCAGAGAAACTGCAGCGGATCTGTCTTGGTGGAGCGTGGAAGGCAACCTATCGCAAGGGAAGCCTTTCCATCTACCTCCATCGGTGGCCACGGTGTTAACGGATGCATCCACTCTCGGGTGGGGTGCTCATCTGGGGGATCTGGAGGTCAAGGGTCTTTGGTCTCCAGAGGAAAGGTTGCTTCACATCAACCTTCTAGAGTTGCGGACGATGCGTTTGGCGCTCAAGGCCTTCCTCCCTTCCCTTCGCGGTCAGTCGATCCAAGTCCTGACGAACAACACGACCGCGATGTGGTACATCAACAAGCAGGGAGGAGTGGGGTCGCAGTGTCTCTGCAGAGAGGCTCTGCGTCTCTGGTCCTGGGTTCAGGACCACCAGATTTGTCTGATGGCAAATCATCTGGCCGGAGTTCTGAACGTGCGTGCAGACAGTCTCAGCCGGCAGTTCTCTGCCGACCACGAGTGGAGGCTTCACCCGGAGGTGGTTCGTCACGTCTTTCGGACGTGGGGGACTCCTCGGGTGGACCTGTTTGCCACTCGCGAGAATGCTCACTGCCCGTCATTCTGCAGTCTCCAGTATCCGATGCAAGGAGCCTTGGGGGACGCGTTTCAGTTGAGTTGGGGAAATCAACTCCTTTACGCGTTTCCTCCCATACCCTTGATTCCTCGGGTTTTGAGGCAAATTCGCCAAGACCGGGCCCAAGTTATATTGGTCGCCCCGGATTGGCCAAGAAGGGTGTGGTATACAGATCTACTCCACCTCTCCTCTCACCCGCCGCTCCGTCTCCCTCTCAGGGCAGACCTCCTCTCTCAGATGGAGGGGCAGGTTCTACACCCCCACCTCCAAACATTGCACCTTCATGCCTGGAGATTGAACGGGGCAACCTGATTTCCTATTCTCTCACGCCTGATGTGGTGGATGTCATTTTGTCTGCCAGGCGTGACTCCACTAAGACTGTCTATTCATGTAGATGGTCTAGATTTGTTATTTGGTGTGGTGAGAATGATATTGACCCGTTGAGAGCCCATTTATCAGATGTGCTCCGGTTTGCTCTTTCTTTGGCACAACAAGGGCTTGCAGTTGCCACAGTTAAGGGCTATCTTTCGGCGCTGTCGGCTTTTATTTGTTTGCCTGATCAGCCCTCTCTTTTTAAGTCTCCTGTAGTTTTGAGGTTTTTGAAGGGTCTTCTAAACAAGTTCCCTCCTACTCCTTTTATTGTACCTCAGTGGGACTTGAATCTTGTCTTGACTTTTCTGATGGGCTCTCCCTTTGAGCCTCTTCATAAGTGTCCTATGAGGCTTTTAACCTTTAAGGCAGTTTTCCTAGTTGCAATTACCTCGGCAAGGAGGGTGAGTGAGCTTCAAGCTCTTAGAACCATCCGATCAGCATGTATGGTCAGGAACGGGGGCTTGGAACTAAGGACCAGGGCTGCTTTTCTTCCTAAGGTGGTGACTCCTTTCCACCTTGGTCAATCCATTACCCTCCCTACCTTTTATCCTCCCCCGCACCCTTCTAAGGAGGAGGAGAGGTTGCACCGTCTGGACCCTAAGATGGCGGTGTCTTTTTATTTGGACAGAACTAAAGACTGTCGCTTGGATGATCAACTCTTCATTGGCTTTGCTGGCTGCAAGAAGGGAAGAGCAGTCCATAAGAGGACTTTGTCGAGATGGATCGTCCTCTGCATTAAGATCTGCTACTCTTTGGCCGGTAAGGAGCCTCCAGAGGGCATAAGAGCTCATTCGACTAGGGCTAAGTCTTCGACCTCTGCATTGGCTAGAGGTGTGCCTGTAGAGGACATTTGTAGGGCGGCAACTTGGTCTTCCCTCCACACTTTCGCGAAGCATTACTGCTTGGATACCGAAGTGAGGAGGGACGGTCATTTTGCGCGCTCTGTCCTTCAGGATTTCCTGGTTTAGAAGAGTGGACACCCTCCTCCGGGAGTGGGGACTGCTGTGGGACTCTATTCACAAGGTCAGGAATCCACACGGCAGATGTATCTATCAGAAGAACAAGTTACTTACCTTCGGTAACGCTTTTTCTGGTAGATACTATATCTGCCTGTGGATTCCTCACTGACCCACCTGCCTCCCCGTTGTCCACTCTTCTATGCCAGTGTTATTGTAATGTAATGTATATTTATTTTGATGTCAAGGGAATGTTTCATTTGCTTTCCTGCATTTGCTTTGCACTGTGTGTTTTGCCTTGACTATTGTGTACTGTGTATACTTTGTATATATCTACTGTCATTGGTCCGTCCATGTGCCTCGATGGCACGGAAAAAAGGCGGAACTGATGTCATCACGCCGGCGTGGGCCTATTGTAGGCGCCGGTGACGTCAGCGGAGTCGCGAGCGGAGCCGTGTCTCTGTGACGTCCAATCCACGTCGGCGCGAGGCTTCGAAAAAGAATTTCCGAATGTTGCTGGCGCAAGGGGGATATTGCGCAAGGGGGATATTCACAAGGTGAGGAATCCACAGGCAGATATAGTATCTACCAGAAAAAGCGTTACCGAAGGTAAGTAACTTGTTCATATCTTGATTTTCATGGACCGCATCACTTCTGAACCACCCTTTATTAGTTTCCATTGTGTTATTTGTCGCGTAAAAAATGCTCATCTCACCTGAAGAATTAATAAGTATCAAGAGTTGCCTGTGCCACATTTCTAACCATTTTGCATGAAGCAAACAAATGTCAAATTTTACTCCAGTATTGGAACTTTCATAGATTCACATGCCTGAATTATTCCCCGTCGTCGAGATGGGAGTCTCCGGTATATAAAAAAGTAATGCTTAGCAGTATAGCAAACTGAAACGAGGCCTAGGCCCATTTCCAACCCATAGCCTTTGTTATGTAAAAAAGGCCCAAACTTTTCCCTGAACCAATCAGAGCTCCTCACCCTCTAGAACACTCCTGAGAGAACCTTCTGCCCCTCAGATTTTCTACCGCACGTTGTGCTACGGAATCTCCTTTGAGCTCTGCTCAAACTCTTCAATTCAACTTACTTTGACTGGGATTTGAGGTTCTCTCATTTTCTAGTTTCTTCTGATTTGAAATTCCTTAGTCCTCTACCATGACTGATAAGGAGAAAAAAGGATTATTTAGAGCTTGTGCCACCTGCTCTAAAAAAAGGCTTTATACAGATGACCCTCATAAAGACTGCATATTCTGCCTCTATCCAGACCATCAGGCAGAGAATTGTAAGGTATGTCGAACCTTTTGAAATAAAACCTTGAGGGATAGTGATGGAAGACTTCTACTTTGGCTCCAGAAGGTTGAAGCCAGAAAGGAGATCCTCTCGAGTGAGGAGGAGTCATCTTAGTCTAAGAGATCTCATAAAAGAAGCAGATCTCCTCAGGCGCATACCTCAGGTGAGAGACCTGAGAAGGCCCCAAAAAAGACCACCCAGGGGTCTTCAGGGCGCAGTCTCTCAAAATCTCATTCAGGTACACTCAAGGGGAAGAAGGGTTCTGCTTCTGAGGTGAAACAGGTGAAGAAAACTGCCTCAGAACCTTCAGAATCTCCTCCAAGGGTCAAAATTACCATCAAAAAGACTTCCTCTACACCTTCTGAGGAGAAAGTGAAAGGATCTACACTGTCGACGGGACAGTCGACAAGGAAGATGTCCTCGTCAGGAGGTTAAGTCTATGGCTAAGACGCTGTCGACACTTTCACTGTCGACGACGGTATCTACGACGAGTTCATCGTCGACGACCATGGCTATATCCACATCGACTGGATCGTCGACGACGGGAACGTCGACGACGAGATAGTCGACGACGGCGATGATGGCCGAAGCGTCGACGAAGACAGCGTCGGCGGAAACTACAACGTCTACGATAGCGTCAACGACTATAATATGGTAGACGACAGCGACGGGGATCTCGTCGACTGGCTCGTCGATGAGAGAAAAACCCCCCGAAAAGAGGTTGTCATCCTGGAAAATTACAATAATGCCAGAGGTTACATCTCCAAGCAAGGTGTCTACATTAGTCCCTTCTAACCTTCTGGAAGAGGAGGACTCCGAGAATGAGGATGAAGGTGGTCCCTTTGAATATGCAAGTAGTCCTTTGCAGTTAAAGGTAAAATACCAGGAGGAAGATTCGGAGGAAGAATATGGGGAGTTTTCTGTATCATCCCCAAGAACGGCAACAATATCGCCAAGAGTATCATGAAGAGATGACAAGTGTGCCATCTTCTTTACTGAAAGACCTCCAGAGCATGTTGGAGGATTATAGAAGGAGGTATCAGACGCCTCAAACCTCTCAGGAAATCCTGGAGGTTACACCTCGGCCTTGATCTGTACCGGGTACACCGGTGCGAAGAAGGGAGATCTTCCTGGAACCCATTCCTGGGTCTCCACCACCAAGATCTCAACATGACCCAGATACCTCGGATGATGACCATGAAGATGGAGATATTGCAGAACCTAGTAGAGAATGGGATGACTATCTCATTCCTTCACCTTCTACACCAAAACCAGTAGATTCTCTACCAGAGGACATTGGTGGTTTTCATAACCTGATCGAAAGAGCCACTAAAAGATTTGCACTTAACCATGTCAGAGGATAAGGCGGAATGTTTTCTATATGACTTTAAGGAACCCAATCGAAGATCTGTTCGGTCCTTACCTATTGTGAGTCATATCTGGGAAGAAGGCCTGAAGGTTATGGAGACGCCAGCTACGGTGACTCTAGTTCTCACCAGACTGGACAAGAAATATAAAGCGCCTGCAGATGCTCCAGCGTGTCTTTTGGGTCATCCCAAACCGGATTCAGTGATTACGCAGGCAGCGCAACAGAAATCAAGAAATCCGTCTGCTCCAATTACAACACCACCATACAGAGAGTGTAGGAGGCTGGACAACGCAGGAAAGAGATTTTCCTTAATGTCTGCTCTGTTGGTAAAAGCTGCTAATGCCCTCGCTATTCTAGGAAGATACAACAGGCAAATGTGGTGCGACCCGTCGCCGTATATTAACCAGGTGCCAGAACCAGAGAAACAAGAAACCAGAAAAATTCTTCTGTAGGGTGAAAGGACTTTGGCGGAAGTCATAGACTGCGCTATGGATATAGCGACCACGGCGTTTAGGTCTCTAAGAGGAGCGGCAGTTCTGCGCAGACAAGGGTGGCTAAGAGCGACAGCTTTTAGGCCTGAAGTTCAGAATAAGATCTTAGACCTCCCCTTCAATGGAGAAGATTTATTCGGGAAACATATTGATGACACACTACAAAGTATCAAGAAAGATACGTATACTGCAAAAGTATTGGGAACTCTGCAGTACAGAAAGGTTCCTTTTCGAGGCTCTAGAGGTAGAGGGCAATCATATTATAGAGGAGGATATCGGCAAAGGAGATATTCCTCTCACTCCGCCTCCTCTCAGCCATACCGCCAGCAGTACTCAGCGACAACCGGGAGGTTATACAAAATCAACTCCAAGAGGCAAAGGAGATCGTCAGGGGAAGGACAACACCCGACGACAATGACAACCTTCATCTTCCGGCTGCATCTACACTCCTAGGATCCCCTGGGTGGAAAGATTGCTCATTATTTTCAAAATTGGCAAAAAATAACAACGGACCAATGGGTCCTCAACATTATTCGATTCGGCCACACCCTAGAATTTCTACAGACGCCTCCTTGTACACCACCGATGCATCAAAAAGTCCATCATCTGCATCAACTCCAGAAGGAGATTCGGACAATGCTCAGAAAGGGAGCAATAGAACCAGTACGAATTCCCAAAGGAACAAGGGGTTTTACTCCCGATTTTTTTTCTGATCAGGAAAAACATACTCCAATGGCTTCCTATTCTGGATCTCAGATCCCTAAACACCTATCTCAAAAAGCAATATTTCAGGATGGTGTCTCTTCTGGACATCCTTTTGCTATTGAACCCAGGAGATCATATGACCACTTTGGACCTACAGGATGCGTATTTTCATGTACCTATCCATCCCCCGCACAGACAGTACCTTCGATTCTTGGTAGCCGTAAGACCTTATCAATTCAAGGTACTGCCATTCGGCCTAAAGTCAGCACCACGAGTGTTCACAAAATGCCTGGCTCCAGTGGCGGCTGTATTAAGGAAGCAAAAACATCAAATATTTCCTTACCTCGACGACTGGTTAGTCAAAGCACCATCGGAAGCACAAGCCAGGGCGTCAACAGAGGCCTGCATAGATGTGTTTGCCAAACTGGGTTTGACTCTACATGAAGGAAAATCAAACCTTCATCCGACAAAACTGATCACATTTCTGGGAGCAATACTAGATACGGAGAGCAACAAGGCGTTTCCCTCCGAAGAAAGACAACTGAGGATCGTGTCTCTCTTTCAAGACTTTCTAAAAAGAAAGTATCTTTCAGTGCGCAAGTAAGTCATTGCTGGGCATGATGTCATCTTACATTCCCCTGGTGCCTCACTGCAGATTAAGGATGCGCCCGTTGCAAGAACAGATCGATCTTCAGTGCGTCAAGCGGAGGGTTCCTTGGAAGACACAGTCCAAGTAACACCAGTCATGGTTCAAGCAGCGACATGGTGGACACAAAAAGAAAATGTCTCTCGGGGTCTGTCATTTCTTTCAAGACCAACTCCATTGGTGGTAACTACAGATGAGTCCCTGGACCTTCAAGTCAGCGGTCGTTGGAAGGTGCACGATCAGCAATTGCACATAAATCTGCTAGAACTCAGGGCGATCCGCCTCGCATTGCAAGCTTTCCTGCCAATAATAAGAGGTTCGCAGGTGTTAAGTTGACACTATGGCAATGCACTACTTAAACAAATGGAGGAACAAGATCACTCTCTCTGTCTCAAGAGGTCCAGACAATATGGGAGTGGGCAATACGGCAGGGGATATCCTTGACAGCAGAGCATCTCCCGGGAGATCAGAACATCAAGGCGGATACTCTCAGCAGGCTCAAATCGTCCTGCCATGAATGGGAGCTGGACCAGGGGATCCTGGACAACATTTTTCAAAGGTGGGGGACGCCAACAGTAGACCTTTTCACCACATGAAAGAACCGGAAATGCCTGTTCTTCGCAAGCTGGCTTCCCCAGAGGGGATCTTGGGGGAATGCGTTTGATGGCATGGCCCGGCGTCTTTGCTTACGTTTTTCCTCCAATTCCTCTCCTCCCCCGCGTGCTTATGAAGATCAAGAAAGAACCGTGCAGGCTAATCCTGATAGCCCCGTGTTGGCCCTGACAACACTGGTTCACAGAACTACTGCTGCTGTCGGAGGACCGTCCAGTTAGTCTCCAACCAATTCCATCACTTCCGACAATGTCCCAGTGACAAGTGCTCCATCCGGACCCGAAATCCTTACGATTAGCGGCCTTTCTCCTGAACACTGTGAATTTAAACATCTGAAAATCTCAGACGAATGTAGAAGAATCCTGTCCAAGGCTAGAGCGGATAGTACCAACAAAACCTACAGGATGAAGTGGAAGAGGTTTTGTCTATAGTGTCAGAGACCTAACAGTCACCCTCTAACTGCGGCACCTCATCAAATTATCCCATACATCTTACTTTTAGCCAAGTGAGGATTGGCTCATGCTTCGATTAAGGTGCATTTGGCTGCATTATTCTGCTACAGGAGGTCTTCTTCAGGGTAGTCCTTATGGTTATCAAGGATAATCAAACAATTTATGGAGGGATTATTCAGAGTCTTTTCTCCAATAAAGCATCCACCACCGCTCTGGAATCTCAACATAGTGGTGTCACAATTGATGAAACTACCTTTTGAGCCTATACACAGGGCGGACCTTAAGTTCCTGTCTTGGAAGGTGGCTCTGCTCATCGCACTAACTTCAGCGAGAAGAGTAGGCGAACTGTAATCTCTCACAATTCAACAGCCTTTCCTACAGTTTCAGGAAGACAGAATGATGCTGAGGACTAATCCAAAATTTTATTCCTAAAGTATCAACTGACTTTCATCTGAATGAGCCATTGGTGTTAAAACGTTTCTTTCCTCAACCAACAACAGCGGCGGAAAGAGTGTTACACTCACTGGACGTTCAAAGATGTTTCAAGTTCTATTTAAAGGAAATGAAGAGCTTTCGCAAATCTTCACAGCTCTTCGTCGCTTTCAGCGCACCCAGGAAAGGTTTCCCTTTATCAAAGAGGGGGATTGCCAGATGGATTTCCAGTGCTATTGTCTACTGTCATCAAGCTGCTGGAAAGCCTCTAAATGCAGGAGTTTGTGCCCATTCCACGAGAGCAGTAGTTACTTCCACTGCATTGTTTGGAGGAGTGCCAATCCAGGATATCTGCAGGGCAGCGATCTGGGCATCTACACACACACCTTCACCAGGCACTTCTGCTTGGAAGCAGCTGCAGAATCTGATGCGGCAGTGGGAGAGGCGGTACTGCGAAACATCATCCAGTAACGGTGAGTCTTCTTTCCATCCCTCCATCCTGTTTTCTCTTGTATTACAATGTCACATTTCCTGTATTTTCCTATACATGATTTTCATGCTGTATTACATGATGAGGATTAAATGTACGAGATTAAGGTGCTTTGTAATATCAATGCTCGCTATTCTGATTCAGGCATGTGAATCTATGAAAGTTCCAATACTGGAGTAAGTAAATAAGTTACTGTAACCTTAAGGGTGTACAAGGAGGGAAGGAGCCCAGTCTGGAGTGAAGTTTTGAAGGGTTTTATTAAATGAAACAATGTCCAGAAATGACCAAGGCACAACTCATATCCATAGGGTAGAGGGGACCGTCTTGAAAGGGCTGGACGTCTCTTCTAGGGGCTGGCGCAGTCTTCTTCTTGGACCTCTCTCGCTCGCCCCAAAACAAAAGACACGTGGCTGTTAGTTCACAGCACGACTCTGTACAATTTAAGGGAAGGGAGTGAGGGCAACACGCGTGAGGAAAGCAACAGACACCGACACCCAAAAGAGCTGGCCCGGAAGGGTGAATGTGAGGTGCTCAAGGCTAACAATGCCCGGTCCGACCTCCCTCCTCCTGTTATTACCCGCTCCCTGCTCGTTTAAATGTCAATAGGGTACGCAGCCGTTCACGTACCTGGTGTAGTCACGCGTCTTCCTGCGCGTGGCTGGGCGATACACGGGAACGTTGGCCTCCAGGCTTCTCCGGTGTCCCTGCTTCTGGTCCGTACTCTCGGTCAGGAAGGCGAACGTTGGCTTCTCCGTCTGCTTGCTCCGACTCTCCAGGGCCTTGACTCGCTCCGGCTTCCTTCGATTCTTCGCGGTGGGTGGTTTCTCTACGGGTCCTCTGCTCCAGGTCACGCCGCACCATCCACAACTCGGAGTCTTCCTTGTCTGCCTTTGTCCGTCCTGAGCCGCGCTCCGATTGGATCGGCGGCGTCCACGTCACGGGGGGGGGGGGGGGGGGGGGGGGGGGGGAGAGAGAGAGTCTTCCTCATAGGAATCCCGGCCGTCCTTAAAGGGCCCGGACCACTCCTGAAAGCGAGACGGAGAGTCCGTTACGGGGCAGGACGGGACCCCGTGACAGTTACTTACCTGTAACTGTAGTTCTCCAGTATTGGAAGCTTTCATAGATTCACATGCACCCACCCTCCTCCCCTGAGATGCTCACCTTGGATTTAACACGAAAGTGTTTTATATGCACAAGTGCGCGAAAATCTGAGGGGCAGAAGGTTCTCTCAGGAGTGTTCTAGAGGGTGAGGAGCTCTGATTGGTTCAGGGAAAAGTTTGGACCTTTTTTACATGACAAAGGCTATGGGTTGCAAAAGGGAAATGGGCCTAGGCCTCTTTTCAGTTTGCTATTTTACTAAGCATTGCTTTTTTATATACCGGAGACTCCCGTCTCGACGACAGGGAATGATTCTTGCATGTGAATCTATGAAAGCTTCCAATACGGGAGAACTACAGTTACAGGTAAGTAACTTGTTTTCTTATTGTTACTGTTATTTCTGGTATCCTTGGCGTGGTTTCCCCTGTTGCTTTGCCTCTGCCTTCTGTATTTATGCTGTGTGCTGATTTCGTTTTTGCTAGTCTAGATGCTTTGGGCACTTTGCCACTGCTGATCAGTGCCAAAGTGCAAGTGCTCCCTGTGTAAATTGTGCTTATGGATTGGGGTTTCCATGATTGGCTTATTTGATTTACTAGTAAGCCCCTAGTACAATGCGCCTTGCGTGCCCAGGGCATGTAAATCAAATGCTGCTAGCGGGCTTGCAGCACTGTTTGTGCCACCCACACAAACAGCCTTTCAAATGGTTTTCAGACCTGCCACTGCAGTGTCTACTCGCAGTTTTAAACTGCCATGTCAACCTGGCAAGTGCACCCCCTTGGCAGACACTAACCTTCCCTTTTCTTACATGCGAGACACCCCTCAGCTAGGCCCAAGGTGCAGTGTAGGTGAAAGGTGGGACACGTCCTGATAGTGCAATACTGAGTATTTCGTTGTTCACTATTGAAAGACTATCTGCCCCATAGGGTAACGTGGGAGTTTGTATAACTTTCCACAGGGACAGGATGGCGAAATGGAGTTTAGGCTCTCTAAACTAAGCATTTAATAACATCTTTTAGTAAAGATGATTCTTAAATTGTGTGCTTGAAAATACCACTTTTAGAAAGTGGGCTTTTTCTTACTCCGCCATCCCATGTGCCTCTGTTGGGTTGTGTATTGACTGTCTGGTATTGGAGTGACAGCAGCTGGGGATGTGCATTCACTGTAGACAGTCACTCGGGTGAGGTGTGTCCTGCCTTCCATAGAAAACTCAGAGTTGAATAGATTTGGGCTGCTTTTAGAGTAGTTAGGGGAGATTTCCTTGTACCAAAATGGTCCCTGTCTCCTGTGCACAATGCAGTCTCCACCTCCTTGCAGGAAGCTGGACCAGAGAGGACAGAACTGATTTGGACTGAGCTAAGAGACTCTGCCACAAGAGAACAAAGGATAATGTGGTATAAATATTGGGGCCCGGGACTTTAGATTACTTCTGGACTCAAGAAGAACCTCTGCCAATGAGAAAAGCTGGAGGAGAAGTACTGGCCCTGTGCTGTGTGGAGTTCGGCTGCAGTGGCTGTTTCTGCCCAGGAGAGAACAAAGACTGAACTGTGCTGTGTATCCTGCTTAAAGAAGATCTCAAAGGGCTTGGTGTAGAGCTTGCCTCCTGTTCTGAAGTCTCAGGGACACAGACTTTGTTTCCTCTGTCCTCCTGCACCTGTTGTTTCAGCTGCCACAGAGTTAAACAGCAACATCGATGACGGTGAGCGACGCTGCGACCTGCAACAAAGCTGTGGATACCGCTTATGAAGTGCACAATGCACTTGCCTGACTTGCATCACAGCCCGATTCCCACCGTACCGATTCTGACACAGTCCCTGAGGCCTCTGTTTGCACCGGAGCCCAGTGCACCGCTCACGATGCACTGCCCTGACTAGCACTACAGGCTCCGCCTCATGTTGCTTCATCATCACAGAGCCGAAACCCGAAATGGGTGACCTCCAGAATTTATTTACCCCTCATAGTCACCTCCCCGGCAACAGTAAAGAACAGATGCCTCACCTCCAGTGTGGTCATAATAAACCGCCAACGAAGCATCACCTCCCTGATGCCATGCACCACCATTATTTGCCTAGGTACTGTTCTTTAGGATCTGTGTGACTCTGGGCCCGATGCCGCGCACCTCATGGTCAGTGACGTACATTTGGATTTGTCACACCGTCGTACTAGCTCCAGGTGGAGCCATTTCTAACAGTTACTTTATGTACTTGCAAGATAACAGACGTAGTAAACGTGGTTTTAGCTTAAAAGCCGGTGTGAATTATTTTCAGAAAATTTCCCTGGGAGACGAAAATGGAGCAAGCTCATTTTGTTCTGTTTTTGCTACATATGTAATAAGAACAGAACAAGCTTATTTGGTCTAATTTTTCAGATTTGAACATGAAAAAAAGTTTACGCTAAAATCAGTCTATTACATAAACCGCAATATATAACATTATTTGGCTTTCATTTTGTATTTTTGCCTAATCTGTTTAGTGTTGAAAGGTTCACTCATTTTCATAGTACGTTTGCTGGACTGAGTTTGTTAATTACAAGTGACAGTGATAAATCCAAAAAATACTAGTTAATACACGCTTAACATTCATTGCATTTGCCCTTTTGCAGGTCCAACAATGAAGTTGAAGAGGCCAGTTGTTGCAAAAATGTACCAAGACCAAATTGACAATTTTTACACAGATGCTGTGACACCAACAGCTCAGGAAAATCTGCTTCCACCAAAATAACATTGTAATGATTTAGTTAGCTGTTAATCAGTAAGGTTTATTGTTGAATTCTGTACAGTTTATTTTATAATTGTTATTTTAAATCTATGTTGTACATTGAAATGATTGTACCAAAAGTGGAGGATGTGTGTCCTGGCTGCAATATGCTGAATTTATGTAACTATTCTGCTAAATATTTTAAATGTACATTTTCTTTTTTTTTTTATACCACTTTGCACCCATTCGCGATTTTCCATTTCAAGTGTGCACTAAATGTGTAGCCATGTTTGGCCTTGTAAGCTCAATACATGGACCAAGATGAATGAGTTGGCTGCAAAACATTCAACCAATACACAAAAGTTTCACATCCAGAGCACTTGCCACCTGATTAAATAACTTCAGTTATGTGGGACAGAAATTCTTTCAGAAACAGTTACATAGATGAACCGTGGATTCCAATTAACAGGGAAATGCTCCATTTGGCCTCTTACAGTAGCATCTCTGTATATTGCTGTAGTGTCAAAAATCAGACCGTGGTGACAAAAAGCAGCACCTTATGAACTACATGCATACAATGTAACCAAATCATATGTGATTTTTTTTGTTGCAATGTTAAAATTAACATATGTTGAAAGGTAGTTTTTGGGCTACCCAGATCACCAAATTGTTTTTATGTGACAGATTAAAATATAGGAATTATGAGACTGGAACACAAAAATATGCAAATGAAAACTTTGCATATTAAACTTCAGGGGATTGCCATCCAACATTACAAACAGTAATACATTGTGATGAAAGGCTTTGGCAATAGTTGTGTGTGTTCTAAAATAAATGTCTCACTTTAACACTTACTGAATATCTGTTATACACTGGTGTGAATAATAGGAATTGTGTGCTGAAGTCAGAATTGTGTTTGGTTCTTTTATATTTATAATATATTTGGTGAAATTTCACTGGTTCCGTTTGCCTACATTTTGTGAAAATGTCTTGCCACAGGTAAATTCACCTGTTCTCTATACTGTTCTAATTTATTATGTTACTTTAAAATATAATTGCACATGAAGGAAGTTGTTATTTATGTGTTTCAGAGTTAAAATTCAGCATTATATTTAATAAAATAATTTAAATTTATTTGTTTTGCATCGTTGAATGAATGCAAATTTTAAATGGAGAGATTTGTCAGTTCTGTTTATTATGCAGGACAAAATATTTTTATGATATTTGGAATCATATCTAAGTTTCTACAATATTTTTTTAATTGGTAAGGAGTAAGAGAACCAATCTCAATTCAAATTGTTCTCGTGGCAACTCTAGGTTAATTAACATTAAGATCATTTTCGAAAATTGAAGTCTACATTTGAAAATCTGTGTAAAGAGAAGTCAAGGACTTCCAACGTGTGTTTATGAACACTCAAACCTCTTGCTAAAAGGGTGGGAAATTAGAATATCCACCCTGGTTGCATCGAAATTAATCTCTCATCCGGTAAATAAGTACTACATAGGAGTGATATAGATCGGAATTACTTACAAAGCAGGACTTATTGTAGTGAATTGCTTCAGTAGAAGAAATACTGAACTTGACACCAAAACACTAAGTTTACTTTGCTGGTCTTCATTACTGCCTTGTTTTTTCTTTCTTGTGCATTATAATCCCCCCCTAATCTAAAACCATAAATGTCTATTTTCCATTTGCTACTTAATTTACGGCTCTTTCTAATTCATGTTTGGTGATGGCAAAATATGTAATAGCTCTCATCTACCATTATAGTCTCAGTGGTTTTACGTAATAAAAGACTAATCATATTTTTCATATCATCTTTGGGTATAGGATGGTAGTGTCTGAAAGCACTAACATTCCGGTCATATGGGAAACTTTTTTATTAAATAAGTGTTGTATAAAACTGCTGCTGTTCAGTTCCCTAAACTTGTGGCGTGGATATTTATCAGCTAAATTTATATTTGGTAGAGAAATTTCTAGGAACAGTTTATCAGTTAAAACATTTGAGCAGGTTACTCTTTTGAAACGTGTAATTATTTTACCATGTTAAGTGTACAGAAACAAGACTGCAAACAAATGTAAATTCTATTAATGTACTAAGCATTACTTAAATGTTTGCCGTCCTAATTAAGCCCAGAAGTCCTTTAATTTGAAGCAGAAAAGGTTGTCTTAATTGTATTCCCTGTCTTGGTCTAAATATCTGTGGGGATAATTACAGAGAAAATACATTTCAGTCCATGCTACTCAGACGTTTCTTCATACCTAGAACTAGGGTGAAATCCACTTGACCGAGCACTTACAATTTAATTTTTATATATTAGTAATGAAAGGAGTACAATTTAAAAAAAGAAGGAACACAATTATATGCTTAACTCATGTAACTGGCATAAAATAAAACATTTCCTGTACTGGTTCAGAGCTACTGTACAACCGCCTTCAAAAGAAAAATATACGTTTTTTTTTTCTAGTAAAGTATGGCGGTCCTTTTTAATGTCTTGTAACTGATCCAGTATGTTTGGTTCAATTACAATAAAATCCTCAGTCTAGAAAATGTATTCTACTCACCTGTGTTGCATTGGTCCTAATGCTGCTTACTGTGAGTAATTCACTGGTATTCTTGTTGGCTAAAAATGAATGCGGCGAGGAGTACCAACAGTGCCTGAACACTTTTTCCTCTTTAATTTGCTTGTGCAGCTCCAGGAATTTTTCTTTATTCTAACACAAAAGGGTGAAAAGGACCAGGTTTGAATTTATATTGTTCTCTAGTATGATTTTGTATAGCAACATATCGACAAAGCCAGATCTCTATTATTGTCTTTTAATAGGATAAGACACATTTGATCTTCCACCCACTTCAGTTTTTAATAAATTAGTCTATTTTTAAAGAAGATTTACTCTCTAGCAATAAGGCGACGCCAGTCCACAACTAAAAGCAAGTGGCAGTTAAATAATCTATTCAGAAATAAGGAGAACTGTGTAATGACTTAAAACAGGCGACAAGAATGCAGTATTTTAATAGGACAGTAAGAAGGCACTTATTTTAAAATAATTGAGTATTACAAGCATCATCCTACAGTGGAAAAAGTTAGGCTTGTTTGGGCAAGGTGCCATTTATCTCTGAACTGTCATAGATCAGTGATAAACTGGAATTAATTTAGTTATTATTTTTAGCACTGTTATTTTCTCACCAAATGACCTGGTATTAGATGCTTTGAGCACGAAAGTTCCTAATATATTGGTAGGGACAATTCAGTCTTTGCATAACCTGCCAACTGAAAGATTGTTCAAATAACAAAATAACGTATCCTAAAAATTGTTGTTAATAAGTTGAATATGATGAACAAACTGTATGGACTAAGGAATTGTAAAGCCAACCAAATTGCACTCATCATTGTGTTATAGCAATTTATGCTAGAAACATTGTTGTAAATTCCTTTTAAGACCTTCTTGAAGGTGTCTTGTATGTATATTAATTTTTCCCCAAGTGCCTGCTGTGCAAGGTGATGTGCAATTGATTGCATCTCAATCAACAAGATTGTCTTTTTTCTTCTAAGAATAAGTGTGGCATATCATTACTTTATCCGTTTTCTATGATGCAGTTCTTGTTATTGTAATATAAACTTTCTGGTTTAAACCATCAAGTCAGACCATACTTGTAGCCTCTCATTTGCTTTCTTGTATGAAAGCAGCTCTTAAACAAGCTTCTTTTTAGTCATTGCATGCACTAATTCTGTGATGTTCATATATACCAATATAGCTCCAGATGTTTTAAGTAAATGATCTGCTGTTCTCATATATACTGTTGGGCCACCTGGCCTTAACATTGACCGTAACCAGTGCAATTCGCAGACACTTGCTACAATATTTGTATTACTTCATACGTCAATGTCCTAAAAGTATTTTTGATTAGTAATTAATTACTGACAGTCAGTGCCCGCTAATCATTACAAGTTATGTCTAAATGAAACAAACTTTTGTTAGTCAAAATCACTGAGTTACCAGTAGATATTTTAATGAAAACATGAGCATAAATGGTTTTTTTTCTTTAATCTTTTTGCTATGTCTTATCAGCCTTCATGAAAAGTACAACCTGAGCCAGCAGCGCTATCTCTTGCTGTATCGACAACTTGCATCACCACTTTGTGTTAATTTTTTTTTTCATGTCTTGGAAATTGAATCTTTTTCCATATTCACAGTTTTTTTAGTCAATTTTGCTGTCGGATTAAAAAGCTGAATCCTTTTAATATAGGAATTGAACTATGACGGCTAACATGTTTACCTCCACAACTGATGCAAATAGAAATCATGGAGTCCTATTAAACTGACACAGCATTAGTGACTTCTAGATCCTTTTTTTACTTTTCAATGTGTACCGATTATGTGGCCCCAGTGAGAATTGGCAACTTAGGGGTCGATTATGATGGCGGACGGATTGCCTCTGCAGGGCTGGCGGAGGCAATCCGTCCGCCATTCTACCTGAAATGATCCCCCGCCACATTAGGATGGCTGGGGGGTCCGCGGCAGACGGCAAGACCATCCGCCGCTTTTCCGCCGGTCGCAAAGGCGACGGGTGGAAAAAGTGCTCACATACGGTGGCGGTGTCTGCGAGACACCGCCAACAATATTAAGATGCTGGCGGTCCAATGCCTTTCCATGGCGGCATTGACGCAGGTTCGTCCGCCATCATAATCGACCCCCTAAGTTTGTCTTCTCGATTACAAATGCAACAAAACTCTATACAAATCACAACCATAAATCCCTTTGGGGGCTTGGGTCCAAAATATAGTACTCCCAAGAGCACAACCCCATCAGTTAAGGCTAGAGAAGTCAGACAACCATTTCTGGATTCCTAGAAACTCAAAGAAATCCAGAAGTGTACAAAATATTAATTTCTGTTTGTCAGCAGACTTGGTTCATGATTGAATCGACCTATAAGTTTGTACCTTTTTTTAATGTATGGTAAGTTTTCAAAATAGACATTTCATTTGGTTGGGGGGGTTTCAAAACATCCATTTTACATAAATGCTTTGTTTTATTTCCACTTTTATCAACTCAGCATAATTAGTGAGCAATTCCATCCTCATTTTAGTATTTTCTTATTAAATAATTAATTGTTCTAAATGTTCTTTTTTTTTTTTTGTCAATTTAATTAAACAAATGCCACTAATGTAGTTCAGTCACTTTTGAAAGCATACTTTATATCGCACAATTACAAATCAATAAGAGAACTTCATTATCTGAAGGCATAGTATCCGTCTGAAAACAGCATTGAGTTAGATTGCACATGGTATTTCTTGTTTACTAGCACACTTCGTGTATGGCCCAGAAGATCTTGAATTTAATATTTTAACATGCTGAAGGCCAATTAAGCTATTTCAAGTCATGTTTTGTGTGATGTCTAGCTGTCAGAGTACGCACTTTTTTAGTGTATGAATGAGGCTACTGGGGAGGATGCTGCAGGAATACAGGTTTGAGTTATCAAAGTTGAGGTTAGTAACACCTTATGATGCACTAAAAAAAATATACAAAATGTCATTTTTAAAACTTCAAACGTTGACTCCTTTAACAACTGTGTTTCTTTGGGTAGCAAAGAAGAGACGTCCTTTTAAAATTATCCCTAAGTTTGTTTCTGTGAAATGTTTAACGTGAACCGAGATTAACAGACACGTCTGGTATGATGTATATGGGTGAAGTAACCACCAACATTACAAAATCAGCTATTGACCCTTGTAGGCACATATGGTTTGCCTTGTTTCAATAATACATTTTGTGAGCACACTTTTATTGAAAATAATTAAACAGTTTTCAATAAATAGTACAACAATGTGTGCAATGAGTGAAAGAGGAATGATCCTTCCAGAACACTGGCTTGGGTATGAGTCTTGTTAAAGAAGCTATGAATTTCAAGGCAGATTGTATCCATAGGATGAGCATCATGTGCTAATAATCCTTGCAATCGTTTGGCAATGAGCGCCCCCCACTTAGCCACAATAAAATTCCCTTGACTGTAGCTCTTTTGATGCCCTTGTGTTGAACAAGTATACAGATTATCTGTCATGTGGACGATCTAAAACTTTCTAAAGGCGTGCCTGGTACAGGCTCAAAGCGGCCATTAATTAACCACATGTATCATACATACCCTAAACTCATTTAAAGATTTGTTATGATGAAGCGCACCTGCCTCATAGGTACTCCACAAAAAAGGAATCCTGAAATGAATATTTTTATTTAATGAATGTCTACTATCTTGTCTGGGATCAAGTTCTGTGGAAAGAACTATGTTCCATATTTTGTAGGCTGGGTTAAGAGAGTTGGATTCACCTTCACTGCTTGGATTTTTTCAATCTCTATAAATGTTTGTAAAGCATGCGTGTGTGTTTATCAGGCACTCTCAAAGGTTCAATAAACTATCCATGCGGGGTCAAGAATTTCCTCATTCAGTTTAAATTTAAATTATTTAAATATGGAGGATTTCATGTCGGCCTTCCCATGATTTTGAGCACTAATTCCCTAAAGCTTCAAGTTTCAATAGCAAATACAATACATTGTAAACCTATTTTAATTCTGAAATAAAGTCTTATGGATCATTGCGTTTGCCATACTGTGCCTGGGTACTGTCCCAAAGGAGTTTGAAAATCCAGACCGATCACAATCGACTGTCTGAAATGGTGTATTTAGATAGGAGTAAATAAATGTAAAACAATGCTTGTGATTGTACTTGCAATGGAACGGTTTTTGTATGTATGAAGGACAAATTTATGCACTAATATTGGATTCAAATGTGTGTGAAGCATCAGAAATGTCTCTAGAAAATATTTGAAAGGATTATACTTTCTGCAGTTTTTTTGTATTTTCAAATAAATAACGGGAATGGAAATACCCCTAAGAATTTACCTTGTATTTCTTTTTTTTTTTTACTGGCGATTTGTGATACCTAGTGACTCACTGGTGATGCTAGATGGTATATTTATATAATTGGCATATACCAGGTTTTGGTTTTTAGAACATTTTAAGGCTCTATAGATCACAGGGTATATGGCGTCAGTGAGCTTCTTACCGACATCAGTTATCCCCCCCAGCCCCTCCAATTGCAGCAGAATAGTTTCTGTCGTCCTGGACAGTGCACAATATAAATGGTAACTATAGATAATTGCATTTTGGAGCATGGCTGCTAATGGAGCCTGAAGCACTATGATTCCAGAAAATGAGCAGAAAGATACAACTTAAATTCTTCACCATGAGACCGTCATGATCGTGAGCGTACAAGATCCTGAGCACTTTAAAAACCAGAACAATTGTCTTTCCACAACCACTATATATCTATGAAGCTATAGTGCAACATGTTGTCACTGGGAGAAAAAAACACAAAGGATTAAGTTCTCCAGTATTACATCTCTCATAGATTCACATGCTTGTATCTTCCCCGTCGTCATGGTGGGAGTCTCACGGTAACAGAATGACCAAGCAGTATCATAGAGAAGAAAAACTGCATAGAAAATCCCCATAGGGGCTGTATTTGGTAACCAGACCATTTCTTTGTTTGGTCCAAAAGCCAGCCAATCAGCATTGCTGCCCTGCCCTCACACTCCCCAGCAGAAGCTTCCTGCCTCAGATTTGCAACCGCCTTCGTGTGAGAAAGGAGTCTCCCTGAGCTCTGCTCAGTATTCTGTTCCTGTGTGAACTTTTGACCCTTTGGAATCTTATTTTCTATCTGCTGGATTAAGGTATTGTGTGTACTTACTTTTTCTCATGATGGCTGAAAGCTCTAAAAAGAGGCTGTTCAGGCCTTGCAGGTCCTGTGGGAAGGCCAGACTTTTCTCTGAGGACCCACATGAGGACTGCCTTTACTGTCTCTATCCTAAACACTTGGTGAAAGACTGTAAACTCTGTAGAAAATTTTCTGACAAAACTAAAAGAGACAGAGAGGCTAGATTACTGTTATGGCTTCAGAAGAAGAAGGCCACATCAGGCTCAGACTCTGAGGAGGAATCTTCTCATTCGACTCCCAAGAAAAGAAAGGCCTCTGTTTCTGTGGAGAGAGTAGAGTCTAAAAGGAGTAAATCTAAGGAGAAATCAACCTCATCTCTTCCTATTACTCCTCTGGAAAAGCAGTCAAGTCTTAAAGGGCCTGGGTCTGCACCTCCGACCAGCTCCCTAGCTTCTGCTCCAAAACCTGTGGTGAAGACTTCAGCTCCATCGACGACTTCACCGTCGACGACGACTTCGTCGACGACGACAGCTTCATCGACGATAGGATCTAAAGCTACGTCGACGGCTACGACGTCGACGACAACAACATCGAGTAAAATTTCACTGTAGACGAAAAGACAGTCGACGACAGGTTCGATGTCGAATGTCGACGGGGGCCCTGTCGACGAAGGTCCCGTCGACGAAGGTCCCGTCGACGATGGTGTCGTCGACGATGATTCCGTCGACGGCGCCGTCGACGAGAATCGTGCTATCTCTGCAAAGGCATTCAAATCACCGCAGTCGAAGACCATGATCTCGATCCGGTCTTTTCAGTCGACCAGGGGTTCGGCTACTATCAGTAAATCTGCAGAGTTCACCTCATGGACAAAGATTTCTCCTTTGCCACCATCCTCATTGCTGGAGCAGGACTCAGATGGAGAGGAGTCCTCAGGTGCCGCCTACAGTCCTTCTCAGCTTCAGATAAAGAGCCAAGACACGGACGAGGAGGAGGTATATTCCTTCAGAGACAGACCCCAATCTTCCAGATATGAGTCATTTCAGGAATCTGGGGATTATGATGAGGAGGAGGAGCAGCATGAGGACTCACGGGAGGAGGAACGTCAAGAGACGGTTTCCATACCTCTCACTCTTGTGTCTGACCTTAGGTTGATGTTAAACGACTACTACCGTCGTTTCCCAGAGGCGAATTCCTCGCAACCAGCTTCGCAGACGCCTTCCTCGCAGACGCCTAAAGCACCTGCTTCACAAGAGCAAGGGGTGAGATCACCGCAGGTGGTTACTATAAGGGATGACCTAACGGAATCCGACGAAGATGAACAGCCTGAAGGAGAGCTTGTTCATGATGCTTCGGGGCGGGAATGGGACGAATACATTTTACCATCGGCTTCGTCACCTGTCCCACTACCGTCTACCTCTCCTCCTCAAGACATCGGAGGTTTCCATGATATCATGGAAAGAGCGGCCAAGAGATTCAATCTGGATGTGGAAGTGCAAGAGACGGATTGTTTCCTGTACGATTTCAAAGATGATAACAAAAGATCGCTTCGCTCAATTCCGATTATCCCTCACATCTGGGAGGAGGGCCTAAAGATTCTGAAAACACCGGCGTCTATAGCGGTTTCAGTTCCCCGAATTTAAAAAAAGTACAGAGCACCAGAGTCCACAGCAGCCTGCCTCATTGGGCACCCCAGGCCGGAATCAGTCGTGACGCAGGCGGCGCAAAGAAATTCAAAGAACCCGGTGGCTACTTCCCTAGTGCCACCAGACAAGGAAGGAAGGAGAATGGATGGAGCAGGTAAGAGGTTTGCGGTCATGGCAGCCTCTACCATTAAAGCGGCAAATGCTATGGCACTGCTTGGCCGTTACAACAGACAAATATGGTCCGATCTTGCACCCATACTTTCTGCACTTCCGGAAGATAGAAAGGAGGAAGCGGCAGCCCTCCTCAAAGAAGGAGCTAAATCTGCTGCCGAATCTATCGACATCGCCATGGATGTCTCGTCTATGGCCTTCAGGCAGATGGCTGGAGCGGTTTCGCTTCGCAGGCAGGGCTGGCTCAAGGCGACTTCTTTTCGTCCAGAGGTGCAGGCGAAAATTGTCTATGCCTTTTGACGGTGAAAATTTATTCGGGAAGCATATCGATGAGGCGTTGCAAGGCATAAAGTCGGACACGGATACAGCTAGAGCGCTGGGATCTCTTCAGCAGGGAAGGTTTCAGTCCTTTCGAAAGAGGGGTGCAAGAGGTCAATTTAATCAAAGACCCTCTTTTCAGTCCAATCGATATCAACCGTATAATCAACAGGGATATCGACAGTATAATACCAGCAACCAGTTCAGGTCCTCCAACTCCTCTTACCAACAGCAGTCCAGAGGTAAACCAAACGCCAGGGGGAAAAATCAGCAGTCTAATAGACGTCAATGATTTCAGGCCGGCGCTCCCCACACAACAGATCCTGGAAAACGACCACTATCTGTCTCTATTTTACACCAACTGGATGTCCATAACATCGGACAAATGGGTTCTAGATGTCATAAGCAGGGGCCACACTCTGGAATTTGTGGAAATACCACTGGATCATCCCCCAGTATTCAGGCTCAACCAACATCGCCAGGAAATGCAGAAAGAAGTACACTCGCTTCTGCAAAAGGGAGCCATAGAGGAAGTGCTGCAACATCTCAGAGGGAGAGGCTTCTATTCGCATTTCTTCCTCATCAAAAAGAAACAAACCCTGAAATGGAGGCAGGTATTGGATTTGAGGGATCTCAATCGATACATAAAGAAGATACCCTTCAGAATGCTATCGTTGCAGGAGATTCTGTTAATGATAAAGGAAAAAGACTACATGGCGTCCTTGGATCTCATAGACGCTTACTTCCATATTCCCATTCACCGGAAGCACAGGAAGTATTTGAGATTTGTTGTGGAGAGTCGCCACTTTCAGTTCAAGGTCCTGCCATTCGGACTCAAATCAGCACCGAGGGTGTTTACCAAATGCATGGCCCCGGTGGCTGTCCATTTAAGACTGCAAGGGCATTACATTTACCCATATCTGGACGACTGGTTGGTGACAGGTCCATCTTTCAGGGACGCAGCAAGGTCTCTTCAAGGCTGCAATCGGCTGTTCCAACGCTTGGGTCTGAGGACCAACTTGGAGAAATCCTCGCTGACTCCGGCCCAAGGCATCCAGTTCTTGGGGGTATGGATATGCACCAGAGCAGGGAAAGCCTATCCTTCCGAAGATCGAAGGAGAAAGATCATGGGGCTATTGGCATCACTGCAAAAAAAAAGTCCACTTCCGTGAGACTGTACAAGTCCATGTTGGGGATGATATCATCCTGCATCCCACTGGTGCCAAACTGTCGTCTTCGAATGAGACCTTTGCAGGAACAACTAGACGAGCAGTGGGTCCAATCCAAAGGAACCTTCGAGGATCGCATTATCATCACGAACCGTATGAAGGTGGCCATGTCATGGTGGAAGGTTCAAAGGAACTTGGACCAAGGCTTGAGCTTTATTCCTCAAGATCACCAATTCGTGATGACAACGGACGCTTCGCTGAAAGGATGGGGTGCGCATCTTCAGGAGCTAGAAATTCAGGGCCTTTGGTCAGATTGGGAAGCTCAGCTTCACATAAATATATTGGAGCTAAAAGCGGTGTTTCTGAGGCTTCAAGCATTCCTTCCCAGAATACGCCAATTGTCAGTACTTCTCCAGACGGACAGCACCACAACCATGTTTTACTTGATAAAACAGGGTGGAACGAGATCCAAACAGCTGTCGACATTGGCGCAAAGAATCTGGAAATGGCTGATATCCAACGGCATCTCAATTCAGGTCCAGCATATACAGGGAGTCCTCAACACACGGGCGGACGCCCTGAGCCGCACTTCCAAGGTGACGCACGAGTGGGAACTGCACGACACTCAGGTTCGCAACTTGTTTCAAAGGTGGGGCACCCCCGCATTAGACTTGTTCGCAACAAAGAACAACTCAAAGTGTGTCCAATTTGCGTCCAGGTACCATCAACAAGGTTCCAAGGGAAATGCATTTCTCATGGACTGGACAGGAAGATTTGCCTACGCCTTCCCTCCGTTTCCGGTGATACCGCGAATCCTGCGCAAGATGAGATTCGAACCCTGCCATGTCATACTGATGGCACCAGCCTGGCCAAGACAAGTGTGGTTTTCAGACCTACTTCAAATGTCGAAGGGCAACAAGATCCAGCTTCCGACATTTCAGAACCTCATCTCCATGAAAGAAGGGCAGATTCTGCACCCGGATCTGCAATCGCTAAAATTGTCAGCATGGAACCTCACGAGCGGGAATTTCAAAATATAGACATTCCGCAGGAATGCAAGCAAATTCTTTCGCAAGCCAGAGCTACATCAACAAACAAAACATATGCAGCGAAATGGACCCGTTTTTGCCACTGGTGCAGCAGTCAAAACTTACATCCGTTTGAGGTACAACCAGAGGGTGTCTTACCTTACCTACTGTCACTTTCTAAGGCAGGTCTCTCACATGCCTCGGTCAAGGTTCACCTGGCAGCGATATCACGCTTCAGGCGGAAGCCAAATGAACCATCTCTCTGGTCTTGCAGGATCATAAAAGAATTTATCAAAGGACTTTTTAGAGTTTTCCTACCCATCCGGCGCCCACCAGTACCGTGGCACCTCAATACAGTCCTATTGCAGCTTATGAGGCCGCCTTTTGAGCCCATACACAAAACAGACTTACAGTTCCTGTCGTGGAAAACAGCCCTTCTGCTCGCACTGACATCAGCAAGGAGGGTTAGCGAAATCCAGGCCTTTTCAGTGGAGGAACCCTTCTTACAATTCCGTCAGGACAGGGTTATATTAAGAACAAATCCTACTTTTATTCCCAAAGTGACGACGTCTTTTCACCTCAATGAGCCTATTATTTTGCCTACTTTTTTCAGCAATCCCTCATCGGAAGCAGAAAGGGCCTTACACTCTCTAGACATCTCCAGATGCCTAAAATTCTACATTGAACGGACAAAAACGTTCCGCAAGTCCAAGCAATTATTCATTGCATTCGAAGTACAAAGGAAAGGCCTTCCTTTGTCAAGACTGAGTATTGCCAGGTGGATATCCTCAGCTATCCAGAAATGTCATGAAAAAGCGGGGAAGCCGCTATGTTCTAAGGTGCATGCACATTCCACGAGGAAGATGGCAACTTCAATGGCCTTGTTCGCAGGAGTGGCGCTGCCTGACATCTGCAGAGCAGCAACGTGGAAGAGCGTGCATTCATTTACAAGACACTACTGTCTAGACACTGCGTGGAAGGAGGACACGGCAGTGGGACAAGCTGTTCTGAAACGTCTATTTCAGTAAGGTATGATCTAATGGCATGATTAATTTTTTATACAGTACTTTGATATATATTTAAACATGCATTTATCGTATTCCTTATATATTGATATGTATTGTTATATCATTGCTTTGCGGCAGAGCTTCCTTATGAGTTCTGTCCTGGAAACGCTACAAATGTTGTGAGCACTGCTTACTACTCTGATACAAGCATGTGAATCTATGAAAGATGTAATACTGGAGAAGGAATTAGTTACTTACCTGTACACTATAGTTCTCCAGTATTATCTTTCATAGATTCACATGCGCCCGCCTCCCCGTTTCTCAGGCAGAACCTGTTTCTCGGTATTTATCCATGTCTCTCACTCGGGGACGGAAATCTGAGGCAGGAAGCTTCTGCTGGGGAGTGTGAGGGCAGGGCAGCAATGCTGATTGGCTGGCTTTTGGACCAAACAAAGAAATGGTCTGGTTACCAAATAATACAGCCCCTATGGGGATTTTCTATGCAGTTTTTCTTCTCTATGATACTGCTTGGTCATTCTGTTACCGTGAGACTCCCACCATGACGACGGGGAAGATACAAGCATGTGAATCTATGAAAGATAATACTGGAGAACTATAGTGTACAGGTAAGTAACTAATTCCTTATGTTTGCCACCTTCTTTTTTGTTTAAAAAAAGTTAGTGATTATCTGATTAAGAATCAAATTATGACTGAAATTCCCAGGTTATGTTTAGGACCATAATGTGAACTCACAACAGCCAATCAAGACAAATCACACACACCAAATGTAATACTTATGATCTCATTCTTAGTGATACAGCTGCAATTACAAATGTTACATTGAGTCTTAACAGATGAGATTATTTATCGCCTATGCCTTACCACTTTCAAAGGGAACTGTGAATGTATTCTCATTTATTGGGTTAATTACATGTTTAATTGTTTTTTCAGTTTGGTGTTGCTGTTTATTGGTATATATTGTGAGGTTATGAGCCTTGCACCTGCTGTTCAAGTTATGATTTGCATGGCTATTGTGTTAGTTATGGATTGTGGTCTTAACCATTGTGAATTTCAGTTTTAATAGCCATACCTATTACCATATTTTTCTTGGTTTCCATAACAGCATTTTTACTGTTTTTTTAGATTCACAATTTTGGTTTTTATTAAACAAATGTTAATGCGTTATTGTCAAGTGGCACAGGTTTTACATACAAGTTAGTCCTAGTTGTATGCTAACATGGGAGCACTAAATCTTTAGAGTGTATGTATGACAGTCGTACGACTTACAAAACAAATAGAGAATGGTAATGCTAACATAGCGTGTGACATCACCATATTATTTTCAGGCCATATTTTCAAAGCAGCACTTTGACATTGCATGTATCTTTTAGAGTGTGGGAAATTTCGGTTCTCCATTTTTTTACAAGGATTCGAGCTACTGGTCATCCTGCCTCGTGAAAAATCAAACTTGGAAACAGATAGAAATGGGTACATTTGACTGCGAAACTATGCAGGAGTTCCCACACCCACCTCTCCAAAGAGAATAATTAGAGGAGAAATTATAAAGGGATGTGAGCATTTGGGCGTGGCAGACACGAGGGCTGATTGCTGAGGGGCATGCTGAAGTGTTGATATCTGACGTAAGATCCAGTGGCTTTATAAGCTGCACAGGGATCCTTACAAGGCTTGGCAGAAATAATTAGGAATTTCAAATAGTCATTCAGCGAATATAATAATCATAGGTCTGAGAAGATATTTAGTTATTCGCTAGGGACTAAACAAATTGAGTATGGAATGTAGGGACTACATTTGATGAAATATCCCTAAGGGTTTCTTTAAATTCAATATGTCTCATTATCATCAATTTGATACACAGGTATCATGGTTCTATCGCACAAGTTACTACTTGTGTAATGATATATTTTTAAGAGACATTAGTTAGTGATACATTCCTTATCTTAGAATATCCACAGCGCGTCAGACTGGATACGGAAAGTTTCTCGTCAGCAGTACCATTGCGCGTCTGTAGGTGGCGTCATGCGGGTCTGCGTCTGTCGCTGGCGTAGTAAGCGCTGAGATGACATCACATACTACTTATGAGCCACCCATGCGCGCTGACATCAGTTTGTACACGACTTTCCAGCTCAGGAAAGCAGAGCCATGAAAGAAACTGACCACTGGTGCCATGAAACTAGGGCCCTGAAAGGGATGTCCTTAACCCTAGAAATCAGTTTGCAGAACTGGAGGATGGTTGGGGCGGTAAGGAATCTATCTCTAACTAATGTCTCTTATAGATATATCGTTACACAAGTAGTAACTTGTGCTTCTGAAATAGACATGTTAGTGAGACGGTTCCTTACTTTAGAATAGATATCCCAGCAATACCAACCCCGGTTGTGGGTCTGCGAATAAGATTACACCAAAAAGTCACAGAGAACAGAACAGCCAAAGAAGCCATCTCTCCAGACTTGCCTGTCAAGGCAGTAATGCTTGGCAAACTTGTGCAGCGAAGCCCACGTAGCTGCTTGACAAATGTCCTGCAAGGGAACACCGCGTCCCAAGGCAAAAGTGGCCGCCGTCTCCCTGATAGAATGGGCACGCAGCCCCACAGGAGGCTTCTTCTTAGCCATTGACACGCTTCAATGCGCAGAACGACCCACTGAGAGATGGTTCGTTTGTGCATGGCCTGACCTTTTTTGACGCCCACGTAGCCAACAAAGAGCTGGTCATCCACCTGGAACTGTTGTGTGAGTTTCAGATAGAACAAGAGCGCACGTTTTGGGTCCAGACGGTGGAGCCTCTCTTCCTCTTTTGAAGGAGGCGGAAAGAAGGTGGGCAAAGTGATGGTCTGCCCGATGTGGGAGGGCTGACAACCTTTGGTAAGAAAGAAGGACTTTTCCTTAAAACCACCTTGTCCGGATGAACAGAAAGGAGGTTTAGAAGAAAGAGCCTGGAGCTCACTCACTCTTCTGGCAGGGGTGATAGCTACCAGGAAAGCCATCTTTAGAGTGAGAAGACGTAAAGGACAGTTATGAAGAGGCTCAAAAGGAGCGCACATCAGATAGGTCAAGACAAGATTTAAGTCCCATTGAGGCATTATGAAAGGCACAGGAGGAAAAGTGTGCATAATGCCTTTCAGTAAAACGGTTAACAACCAGGGACTTAAAGAGAGAAGTCTGATCTGGAAGCCTTAGAAAGGTGGAGATGGCTGAAAGATAACCTTTGATAGTGCCCAGAGCAGAGCCCTGCTGGGCCAAGAATAGTAGGAACAGAAGGACCTCAGAAAGAGGTTCCACAGCCTTTGCTGTGCACCATGCCACAAATTTGTTCCACCTACAAGCGTATAGCGTCTTAGTGGAGGGACGCCTGGCTGCCAGAACGACATCAGACTTCAGGAGGCAGATCGAAATCTGGCAACCGTCGCCACTCAATCTCCGCGCATGGAGGCTGGACAGGTTTGGGTGGAGAACCGCCCCCTGCTGCTGCGACAGAAGATCCTCCCGAAGAGGCAGTCAGATCAGGGGATCGATCGCCATGCTGAGTAGCTCAGAATACCAGTATCTTCGTGCCCAATCTGGAGCCCAAGGATGACTTGGGCCCGGTCACGCCGAATCTTCAGCACAATGGGAAAAAGTGGTATCGGCGGAAAGGCGTACAACAGACCGCAGCTCCACTCGTGATGAAAAGCGTCGCCGAGCGAGTGCCACCTTGGAAATTCCAACGCGTAGAATTGATGACATTGCGTGTTCTCTTTGGTGGTAAATAGATCTAATCAAGGCTCTCCCCACTGCAGAAAGAGACCTTGCGCCACGTCAGGGTTCAGATGCCATTCATGGTCCATCCGCCCTGGCGTTCAGAGAACCTGCCAGGTGTTGAACCACCAAGGTAATGCCTTGATGTTCCAGCCATGTCCAGAGGTGCAGAGCCTCCTGACATAGGGTCCACGACCCCACCCCGCCCTGTTTGTTGCAATGCCCCATGGCGGTGGTGTTGTCCGTGAACACCTGCACTACATTCCCAGGACAGAGGGAAAGAATGCCTTCAGTGCAAGTCGGATCGCCCGAAGCTCCAAAAGATTGATATGGAGTCGGGACTCCGCCGGAGACCAGATGCCTCTGATCTCCGGATCTCCCAAGTGGCCGCCCCATCCCAGGAGGGACGCATCATTCACCACTGTGTGCTCCGGTTGAGGAAGGGAGAGGGATCTGCCACTACCCAATCGCGATTCGTGAGTCACCACTGCAATTGTCGTGCAGCGCCCTCCGAGATCTGGACATGATCGGACAGGTTGCCCTGATGCTGAGCCCACTGGAACTTCAGGTCCCACTGCAAAGCCCGCATAAGCCAGACCCAGGAGCTGGATGGTCATCCTGACTGAAACCCGGGATAGAGGCTGAAAGATCGGAATCATAGCCTGAATATCCCGGACTCGCTGCACGGGAGAATAAAGCCAAAACTGCGTCGAATCCAGAACCGCTTCGAAGAAGGCACGCTGATGGAGAACCCCAGCAAATGCAGGAGGTCGACCGTAGTCTGAAGGTGGGTGACGACTGCCTGGGCGAGCCGCCTTCAACAACCAGTCGTTGAGGTAGGGGAAGACTGACACCCCTGACCTGCGCTGATGAGCTGCAACCACCACCTCCACTTTCCTGAACACCCGAGGGGCGCTGGTAAGGCCGAAGGGGAGCACGGCAAACTAAAAATGCTCCTGGACTACCGTGAACCGCAGGTAACGCCGGCAGGACGGGGATGTGAAAATATGTGTCCTGCAAGTCCAACACTACCATCCAGTCTCCAGGGTTTAGGACAGCCAAGACCTGAGCCGGAGTCAACATCTTGAACTCCTTCCGGAGGAAGCGAATGACGTTCCTGAGGTCCAAGATGGGGCGCAGGCCCCCTTTCTCCTTCTTGGGGACCAGAAAGTAGTGGGAATAGCAACCACGTCCTACTTCTAGCCCAGGAACGTGCTAGATGGCCCCCTTGGCCAAGAGGGCTGTGACTTCCGGTTGGAGAAGCGCAGAGTGATCCCCCGACATGCGGTGAAACTGAGGTGGCATGGCTGGGGGGGGGGGCAGACTCAAAGGGGAGCTGCCCCTTCAGACTATTTGCAGCACCCACCTGTTCAAAGTGACAGAGCGCCAGTGGGGGAGGTGATGTTGAATCCTGCCGCCCACCGGCTTGGGGTGCACCCTAAAGCTTGGACTAGGAAGGCTTTGAGGTCTGATGCTGCGGAGGCGGACTGACCCGCACACTGGCCCCCCCTGTGCCGCAAGGCCACCGTCGTGAAGATGGCTCTCCCCAAAGAGTCCGCGGTGCCTAGCCCACACCGAATGCGGAACTTTGCGGCATTCTTACCCTCGGCAACAACTTGGGGAAAGTACAGCCTGAACCTCCTCAGGGCACTGGGGAAGAGTTTGCTCCACAGTGTCCCACACAGCATAAGAGTAGCGACCCAAGAGACATGCAGTGTTGACGGACCGCAGCCCCGGGCTGGCAAGGAAAATAACTTTTTGCCAAACTGCTCCAGCTTTTTCGACTCCTTATCCGGCGGAGAGGTAGGGAATGCACTTTGGGAAGTGGAAGCCTGAATGACCAGGTTCTCCGGGGTCAGATGATTTTTAAAAAAAGGCAGGGTCACTCGGTGCCGGGGGCGATGACGCCTGGCCATGGTTTTATCCACAGGAACCCCTGTTTGTCCGGTCTAGTCCAGGTGCCCATCAAAACATCCATCAAGGACTCATTGAACAGAAGCAGAGGTTCCATAGAACTTGCCGCCAGCTGGAGCACTTCAGTAAGTAGGTTCATCTTGAGGGTAACAGTAGGCAAATCAAGGTCAAGAGGCTCAGCTGCTCTACGGAGCACCACAGTGTATGGGATGCCTTCCTCTATGACAGCGGGAGGAGACACAAGCCCAGGCTCAGAGGAGAGGTCAAGGCCACCTGCATCCTCCGAGTCCTCTGCCCACTCATGTTTGGACTTGCGCTGCCGTGCAAGAGGGTCCTCCGACCCCTCCCTGTCATCCCGCTCCTCCACGCCCGAGGCACAGGCTGCAGCGGCAGGGAGGCACAGAGAAAAACAAATGCTCCAACGGCGCCGATCCAGCTCCATGTCCCAATTAGGGTCCCAAGCCGGAGCAAATTGCCCGGAAACTCGGGCAAGGGTGAAGGTGGGACGAACAGAACCCATTGCGGCGCCAGGAACGGAGCCGCAGGGGGCACCAGAGCCACCGGCGGAGGTCCTTTTGGGGCCAGAGCCGGGACAGTCGGCGGAGCAGGTAGCAAGCAATGGCCCTCAATAGGACCGCGGGGGCCGGCGGGAGCCCTAGGCCTGAAAATGCAGATCCATGGTGGCAAGAAACTCTTGCACCTGGACCAGAGTCGCCGACGGACCCGGATAGGGCAGGTAGGCCGCGGGACGCTCAGGCTCCAACTGTACCATAGGGGAAGGACCCCTGGCCCCCTCGTCCGGACACAGACGGGGGGGACGTCAGAGGGCGTACACACACTTCTTCAACTTTTTCTTATGACGTCTATTACCCGATTCCGATGGCGAAGACTTTGACCCCGAGGAGGGATGATGGCTCCGCGGTCGGTCCCTCGAGCGACCCCTGGACCTCGAATGGCAGGGAGACAGCAGTTTTCGGGACCGCTACCACAAAGCCTTCAGAGCCATGGCCAGACAGTCTAAACATGACCGGGAGTCATAGTCGCGCTCCAGACAGTAGAGACAGAAGCCATGGGGTCGGCCACAGACATCATATGGCGACAGAGTCAAAGACTCAAAAGAAGTAGAGACAAAAGTCTCAAAAAGTTAGTCAAAAAGTGACTCGGGGGAGAGGAGCTACGTCAGCAAACAAGATGGCTGCTTAGGCTCCCGGCTCCGCCGACCTCCGTAACCCGCCACAATATCCTGTACATTATCCTGATTTTACGCCTAGTCTCTGTGTGCATGAACTGTTCCGCACTCCGATGGTGAAATCTGGAAACTTTTATCGGCTTGTTTGACGAAGTTCCATCGAGTAGAAGTTTGCGGCCTACTCCAGCGGGGAAGCCGGGGCCTCGAGTACTTTCACAGCTGGGCTGCAGTGCAACAACATCGGCCGGTAGAACCAGGCTGGGTCTGGTCAACCGGAGTGGAGGCTTTGTTTAAGCCCGAATTTGGCGGCGATCGTTTCTATTGCTCAGCATAGACTGAGGAGTGATTCTGCTTGCTGCTGGCTGCGGGTGGGGGTCCCCGTCCCGCGGACCCGGTATTGGGCCTGCCTGGGTTCGGTGGTTCGGGGTCTCTGGCCTGCGGCCTTAACTGGGTAGACCGTGGCTGCGAATAAAGACCGGTCACCCTCCGCATCTGCACGTTTGTGATCCTGTTTGCCCCCCCGAGGATACCAGATTCACCCGGGGAGGTGATTGTGATTGGTGTCGGGCATGAGACTATGGATCGAACGGTGCATGAGCCATCGCTGAGGTTAATACTGGCAGAAATTTGGGCGTTTCGCTCACATGTTGATATCTTATTGAGCAAATTGGACACGCGCCTATCTGAGATGCTCCTGGTGGAACCGGACCCAGCCTTACTGTTCGAACAGGAATCTGCGGCCATTCAAACCGTGGCCATTTTGACTCCGTGCGAGAACCCCGTGAGGAAACCAGTATTGGAACCATCGGATGGTGCCCTGGGAGACGGTATTCCCGAGGATGTCATGGTATTGCCGAACCTTCCACCACTATCGACTTTGGAGATATCAAAAGGCGTTCCCCTCCCGGAGACTTTTGTTTGTGACTTTCCATTCATTTTGTGGTCATCTTCTCCTTTCTTGGTGACTCTACGACTCCTGTGCAGGATACATTGGGACGGTTCATCTAGGAGGGAGAGTTTTGATGACTCTCTTCTCCTTTATTACTTCTTTGTGTGCCTTTGGGTCTCGCTGGGGGGTTTCGTGTGTTTGTTCGGAAGGGCCAAGGTTAAGATCGACTAGGTCGGGAAGGGTTGGAGTGAATTTCACAAGTGTACGACCTGCAACTGTTTGATTAATAGGCTGGGCGGTGTATCACGGTACCCTCTAATTTCTTCTAAAGTGTTGTCATAAGTTTGTCTTTTAGTGATGGGGGGGTGGCTGTTTCTGGCGGGGGGACTAAAGGGGCTGGGAGCCCAAATGGATAAGCCCTCCTCCATTCTTTTTCCTACCTTTAGGGTTTTAGTTATTAGGGGCGACAGGGGTCAGGCTGTAGCCATTTGCAGGGTGGGGGGCTGGAAAGGGTTTTTTATTTTGCCTTTTTTATTTCTATGGCCTTTCTTTTCCTTCTCTTTCTTTCCTTAAAGGATCAGTATAGCTACGAATCATTTGGATTCTTATCGTGTGCTTGCATTTAGTGCTTATGCTTTTATGATATCCTGATTTCTGGGTGGGCAGGCCCCGAGAACTGGTGCAACATTGAATGTATATTGTGTTGTCGTTTGTACCGATCTATATGCTTTGGTGCCAATGCTCCATTATAGTGGTTATTACATGCATATCCTGTCTCTTACCCTGTCCCCCGCATTCTTCTGTTTGATTGTATGGCACCTGATCCTCTCTTATATAATATAAAATGGAAACTCTGTCTCATCCTGGAACCCAGTTGTGCATTCTAATACAAGTTTTATCCTGAATCGCTGCCAGACCTCTGGGTTGTCGGCTGATGAGCTGTGTCGTACTGTGATATCGGCAGTCTTAATTTGTCTAGCGGCGGCCCCCGCGGTTGTACGCTCATCCTTGTATTTTTATTGAATGCTAAAATAAAGGTTTTTCAAAACAAAAAAAAGTGACTGGTACGTGCTCTAACCGGATCTGTGCTTGCTGGCATGGAAAAAGAAAGAACCGACGTAAGCGTGCATGGGTGGCACCTAAGTAGT
Organism: Lissotriton vulgaris; assembly: GCF_964263255.1. Taxonomy (NCBI): domain Eukaryota; kingdom Metazoa; phylum Chordata; class Amphibia; order Caudata; family Salamandridae; genus Lissotriton; species Lissotriton vulgaris. The sequence continues at coordinate 78,839,586 of NC_141700.1, read as the reverse complement.
CTCCATGACGTCATCTCAGCGCTTACGACACCAGCGACGGACACAGAGCCATGCAACACGACCTACAGACGCGCAGGGGTACTGCTGATGAAAAACTTTCCGGATCCAGTCTGACCCCTGGGGATATTCTAAGGTAAGGAATCTATCACAGACGTGTCTCTTTCAGATAGGAACTGTATGTTGTAAAATACAATCAACTTGTAGGTCTATTGATTCTACAAGGAAAGGTGGGGAGCTCCAAAAGAACAAGTTACTCACCTTTGGTAAAGCCTTATCTGGTGGAGACTATTTAGCTGCAGAATCCTTACCTTCGAATTATCGCCTGGCATCAGACTAGATCTGGAAATGTTTCTTGAGCAGTACACCTGTGCACTGGTAGGTGGGGTGTTTCGGCTCCGCATGACATCGATCACCCCAGAAGTGACTTGCGCAGTGCCTATATAGGCACCACCCCAGCACGCCGATATCAGTTTCTGTTCACAACTTTCTACATCAGGATCGCGGAGCCACGAGCGCCTCGGACCACTGGTGTGGAAAGCTAGGGTCCTGAAAGAGGGACAGTCCTGACCCTAGAAATCCATTTGCAGAGAGGATGGGTGGGTCGTTAAGGCATCTGCAGCTAGATAGAGTCTGTACCAGATAAGGTGTTACTGAATGTAAGTAACTTGTTTATCTGAAACAGACTTCTACCCACAGATTCCTCACCTTAGAATAGATACCAAGCAATGCCTAGCCGGAGGTGGGTCTGCGGGACAAATTCCCACTAGAAGGTCCTGCAGGGCTGAACAGGTAACATATCCATACTGACTGTCAATGCAGTAGTGCCTGGTGAAATGTGCAAAGAGCCCACATTGCTGTCTGACAGATGTCTAGGACTGGCACTCTGCATGCTAACACAGTGGTCGCAACCTTATTTCCGCTGGAATGAGCACTCAAACCCTCAGAGGATTGCTTCTTGGCCAGTGCGTAGCAGATTTTAATGTAGAGCACCATCCATCGGGAGATGGTCTGTTTCTGCGCAACCTTTCACTTCTTGACTGACAGTTCACAAAGAGTTAATCCTCCAACAGGAATTCTTTTGTGCTGTCAAGGTAGAACACTCTTTTTTGGGTCCAGTCGATGGAGTCGCTCCTCTTCCTTAGAGGGATGTGGCAGAGCATAAAAGGTAGGCAGGGTGAAGGATTGGCCTACATGAAAGGGAGTGATAACCTTTGGCAAAAAGGAAGCTTTAATGCAAAGAACCAGCTTTTCTGGGAATATGGTTAGGTATGGAAAGCTAGGATGACAAGGTTTGGAGCTCAGTGACCCTCCGGGCAGATGTGATCACCTCTAGGTCTTGATGGTAAGGAGTCAGAGAGGGAAGATCGCTCAAAGGGAGCACACATCAAAAAATATAAGAACCAGATTGAGGTCCCACTGAGGAATGATAAAGGGTGAAGGTGGAAACGTGTTAGGAGACCTTTAAAAAATCTATTTTAAACAGGGCATTTGTAGAGGGATGGCGGAGCAGGCAACCGCAGGAAGACGGATATGGCATCAGAATTGTCCTTATAGGTGCCCAAGGCATAGCCTTGCTGGACAAGAGCAAGAATCAACAGAATGATCTGAGTAATGGGAGCAGAAAGAGGATCAACTAGCTTTTCGGCACTCAATGCGACAAACCTGTGCCTGCGGTAGGTGTACACTGTCTTGGCGGAGGAGTATTTGGCTGCCAAAATAAAACGGCAGACTTCGGGCGGAAGGTTGTCAACTGTCGCTGCTCAATCTCCACACAAAAAGGCAGAGGGTTTGTGGGTTCAGGTGAAGAACCCTCCCTTGCTGCTGCGACAGAAGATCCTCCCAAAGGCACAGCCTGATCGGAGGATCATTGGCCATGCTCAACAGCTTGGGATACTAAACTTTCCGAGCCCAGTCTGGAGCCACAAGGATGACTTGGGCGCAGTTATAACAGGTCTTCTTGATAACTCTGGGCAGGAGTACAGGAGGCCTGAGCTCCCATAGAGACGAAAAGTGTTTCTTTGGAAACCAGCAAGCATAACTGCAAAGATTGTGGGTTTGCACAGGTGGCAAATTAATCTAAAAAGGATCTCTGCACTGCTGAAAGAGACCTTGCACCACCTCCGGATGGGGATGCCATTCGGAATCCACAAGGCATCTTCCGCTGAGTTTTTCTACCCTGGCATTCAGAGAGTCTGCCAGGTGTTTAACTACCAGGGATATGCCATGACGTTCCAGCCATGTTCAGAGGTGCGGGCCTCTTGACAAAGGGTCCATGACCCAATCCCATTTGTTGCAGTACCACATTGTGGTGGTGTTAACACCTGCACTAGCCTTCCCATAATGGAGGGTAAATAGTCTTTCAATGCCAGCCGGATCACCAGGAGCTCTAGAAGGTGGATGTGGATTCCGGCAGGGACCATAGGCCTCTGATCTCCAGCTCTCACAGATGGCCACCCTATTCAGTTGTATGACTTTACAATGCATTCGGTTGTAACGCATGCCTTTACCACGCATGCGTTACAGCGCAAATGCCATCACCACGCATATCCTTTACCACGAAAATGCCTTTTAAACGCATACTTTTACAATGATTTTCGTTGTTAAAATATGCAGGTTAATGGCATTTTCATGTTAAAGGATATCACCCTTTAAATTTACCCCTGCGTAACACCACCCCCTCATTTCCCCTTACCTCTCCATCTTCCGAGGTGACGTATGTCGTTAAGAGGAAGCAGAAGTGTCCTTCCGTTTCCTCTAAGGACGCAGATTGCCTCCACATCTTTTTCTTTAAAGGACAGAAACAGGTGCATTTATTTAAATTTTATTTTCGGGGGTGCCCCCCCTCCCCGCCCCCCAGACCCCTTTTTTAATTCCTCACTTGGGGGGGCTGAGACCCCCCCCCCCCCCCCCAAGTCTCCCCTTTATTTTTCTTTTAACTTTAGCACACATGCCTTTACTACGTATCTCGTAGTAAAGGTATGCGTGGTAAAGGCTATTCATTGTAACCACGCATGCGTTTTAATGCATGCATGGAAACAGCCGCGTTGTAGTGCCAGTTTCCCCCTATTCCAGGAGTGACGCATCTACCACCACTGTCAGATCTGGTTGGGGGAAGGGCAAAGGTCAGCTGCCAATCAGTTTGTTAACCACCACTGCAGATCTTCTACAGTTTTGTCGGATTGGGTGAAGTCGAAGACCTCTTAGACTTATTACTTTTCTTCATGTGGGACTTACCTGAACACCAATACAACTTCAAATGCAATGAAAATAGAGGGCTCCAGGATTTTCCTCTTGACCGGTATCGAGACAGACTCACATTGAGTGGCAAGAAGCTTGAGTGACCTCTCCTTCAAGGCCTTGGGGTGGATGGCTTTGCAGTCGACACAGGTCTTTGCCTCTGGTGCTTGCAGCACGACCTTCATGTGAACAAGATGCGTGTCCATTTGTCGGTGACAGGCACTGCAGGCTTTGAAGCCAGCGTTCCAGTGGAAATCCTTGCTACACCATGAGAAAGAGTTTAAATAAATAAAAATAAAAAAGTCAGTCAAAAAATGACTGGAGGTAACTCTCCGGATCTGTGCCGACTGATAGGGAAAGAAAAGAACAGATGTCAGCGTACTGAGGTGGTATGTATAAAGGAGCACCACTCTGCACTTCCGGCACAGACAATGCCACCTACAGGTATGCAAGAGTACTGCTCAAAAAAAAATCTCCAGATCCAATCAGACACCTGGGGATAACTTTAAGGTAAGGAATCTGAGGCTAGAACTCTCTATCAGCTGTATACAATACTCTCCTAGTAGAGGAGTTACTTTGACAGGGTTGTTTCACTTAAAGATCTTTATCTGAATGAGCATAACTTGTAGTGAGTGAGAAACACCTGTCAGTTCTCATTTTCTCTGAAGAGGATATACTTGCCATTTTCTTCTGAATGTGCATACCCAGGCTCTGTAGTTCGCATTATAAAAAAAAAAGGTCAATCACAACTAGACATTATGCTTACAAGGGTTGGCATAGAAAGAATGAGTGAGTCTGAGTAATCATTTAGCCAATATAACAATCATTAACATTAGAACACATGTAGATATACAGTAGGTACTGTAGGGACCTGTAATGAAATATCCCTAAATGTTTCATAACATTAATTTTGTATTAAATTATGATTGCAGAGTTTACCACATTATCAGTATGATACACAAGCCTCATAGTTCTATAAGGAACTGTATGTTGTAAAATACAACCATCCATGTATGTCTACTTATTCTGCAGAGTAAGGCGCAGATATCTATATGTGTATACAATACTCCACTGCAGACGAGTTACTCCGACAGGGTTGCATGACTCCTAACAATCTTTATCTGAATGAGAATAACTTGTAGACAGGAGTGAGATGCACTTATCGGGTTTTCTTTTTTTCTTAAGATAATACACTTGCTACTTGGTTTGTATGGCCTTAGGAGATCAATCTGAATTTGCACCCCAAAGCTGAGCGGTTCACAACATTATAAAAAAAATAAAAAAAAGTCTAATAGAGACTTAGCTGCAGATTCCTTACCTTAGAATATTCCCCAGGCATCAGACTGGTTCTAGAAATTCTTGAGCAGCACAGAGTGCCGGTAGGTGCTGCTGATCAGCGCTGCCAGCAGCAGAAGTGACTTGCTCGGTACCCACATAGGCACCACCCCAGCAAGCTGACCTGAGTTCTTCTTTTCCACAGCATCAGTGCCTATCTGGAACATTACCTCAGTCATTTTTTTTACTGACTTTATTCGAACCTTTGCTGACATTTCCATGCCAGTGTGCCTCTTTTTTCTAGAGATGTCCATCAAAAAAACCTGTGGGTTTCAAACCCCGTGGAGCCTGTCATAGACAAATGTCTGTGATAGACCCCCCCCCAATATTTCCTTAACGTCAGGAAAAACCTCATACTAATTCTTAAATACCTAAACCCTACCTCCTAAAACAATCCATGTCCTTGGATACATGTCGTAATCTCTGAACAAAACTGTGCATTTACCCCTCTTACCCCTGAATCAATCAACCACTGATACCACCAACTCTTTCACCTATTCACTTCGCAATCTAGTCTAGTTTTGTACCATGGATTTATGTACTCTGTACCATATAATGTTGCTGTGCAAACTGTGTAAAGAGCTCAGATACCTTCGGGTCAAGTTTGCGCTACATAAAATAAAAACAAAAAATTAATAAAGTGGTAATAGGAAGGAGAAAAATATGAAATCTAATACTTTCCTATATCAAAAGGTGAAATGCAAAGCTAAAATGTATCTAGAGAACAAGTTACAGATACATTGATACAGAAGGTAAGTAAGACATATGTAGTTATAGATTCTTTACCTTAGAATTTCCCCCAGGCGTCGGACTGGATCTGAAGAAATATTTTCTTATCAGTACCCCTGCGCGTCGGTAGGTGGCGATGGTTGACTCTGCCTCAGTTGCTGGCGTTGTGGTCACCTGGATGACGGCCCCTACATGCTGATGTCAGTTCTGACACGACTTTCCACGCCAGAAGTGCACAGCCACGCAAGACACTGACCACATGTGCACAAAACTAGGGCCTAGAAGGAGTCCCTACCCCTAGAAGTCAGTTCGCAGAACGGGGAGGATGGGTGGGGTGGTGAGGAATCTATAACTACATATGTCGCTTACAGATACATCGTTACTGAAGGTAACTAACTTGTTCATTTGAAAGAGACTGTAGGTATAGATTCCTTCCCTTTAGAATATATACCCGAGCAATGCCAACCCCGAAGGTGAGTCTGCAAACTAAGCTGAGACCAGAACGGTCGAAAAAGCAGTCTCTCCGGACTTGGCTGTCCAGGCAGTAATGCTTGGTGAACGTGTGCAAGGATGCCCATGTGGCTACCAGACAGATCTCAAGTAAGGGAACTCTACGTCCCAAAGCAGTAGCGGCTACCGTCACCCTGGTAGAGAGGGGACACAGTCCCACTGGAGGTTCCTTTTTAGCCAAATAATAGCAGATCTAAATGCATAGGACAACCCATTGAGAGATAAGTTTGTGCACTGCCCGACCATTCTTAGCACCCGCATAACTCGCAAAGAGTTAATCCTCCACCGGGAAGTCTTTTGTGCGGTCAAGGTAGAAAGACAGCGCACGCTTTGGGTCCAGACGGTGAAGTCTCTCCTCTTTGGAAGGGTGCAGAGGTGCGAAGAAGGTAGGCAATGTGATAGTCTGACCTATGTGGCAGGAAGGAACCAATTTGGGCAGAAAAGCGAGTCTAGTACAAAGGACTACTTTGTCCGGATGGACAGCAAGAAAGGGAGGTTTGGAAGATAAAGCCTTATGCTCACTCACCCTGCAAGCGGGAAAGCCATATTTAAAGAAAGAAGAGGACAATTATGTAGTGGCTCAAAGGGACCACACATATGATAAGTGGTACAAGGTTGAAGTCCCACTGGGGTATTACAGAAGGAGGAGGAAAGAGATTAGTAATGCCCATCAGAATCTCTTAACAATTGGGGACTTGAAAAGATAAGGCTGATCAGGTAGGCGAAGAAAGGCTGAAATGGCTGAAAGATAGTCCTTAAGCGTGCCAAGAGCAGAGCCCCGTTGGGCCAAGGTAAGAATGAAGAGTAAATACCTGAATGAGGGGCAGAGGCGAGATCCACAGCCTTTGCTGTACACCATGCCACAAATTTGTTTTTATCTACAGGTGTATACCGTTTCTGAGGAGGGACGACTGACTGCCAAGATCATGTTACAGTCTTTGGGAGGAAGGTTTAAAGCTCAATCTCCATGCGAGGTAGAGGCCGGACAGGTTCAGATGGAGGACCATCCCCTGCTGCTGCGACAGAAGATCCTCCCGAAGAGGCAGTCTGATCAGAGGATCAATACCTATGCTTAAGAGCTCGGGGTACCAGACTCTTCGTGCCCAGTCCGGAACCACAGGAAGACTTGAGCCTGGTTGCGCTTGACTTTCTTCAGCACTCTGTGCAAAAGTGGCACAGGTGGAAAGGAGTACAGGAGGCCGCAATTCCACTCGCGGCAAAAGGCGTCGCCGAGCGAGTGGCACAGTGGAACCTCCAACACGCAGAACTGCTGACATTGTGCATTCTCTTCAGTGGAGAATAAATCTAACATAGGCTCTCCCCACTGCTGAAAGAGACCTTGTACCACCTCCGAGTGAAGACCCCATTTGTGTTCCATCATGCAACAGCAGCTAAGTTAGCCTGCCCTGGCGTTCAGGGAACCTGTCAGGTGTTAAACCACCAGGGATATACCCTCATGTTCCAGCCATGTCCAAAAGTGAAGGGCCTCTTTACATAGGGTCCAGGACCCCACCCCGCCCTATTTGTTGCAGTTACTACATGGCGATGGTATTGTCTGTGAACACTTGCACTACTTTCTTTGAGAGAAGGAAGGAATGCCTTCAGTGCCAGACAAGTCACCCGGAGCGCCACAAGACTGATGTGGAGCCCAGACTCAGCCTGAGACCTAAGGCCCTGATCTCCGCCTCTCCCATGTGGCCGCCCCATCCCAGAAGTGACAGATCTGTCACCACTGTGAACTCTGTCTGGGGAAGGAGAGGGATCTGCAGTTGACCCAATCCTGGTCCATGAGCAACTACTGCAACTGACGCATAGTCCTCTCCGAGATCTGGGCGACATCGGAAAGATTTCCCTGATGCTGCGTCCACTGGAACTTCAGGTCCCACTGCAGAGCCTGCATAGGCCATCTTGCATGATCCACTAGCAGGATGCAGGAGGCCATGAGGCCCAGCAGCATCAGTATCATAGCCCGAATATCGTGGACTCGCTGCTCAGGATATACCCAAAACTGTGCTGTGTCCAGAACTGCTCTGATGAAAAGGAGTTCATGAGATGGGTTCAGGTGCGACTTCAGCACGTTGGCTGTGAACCCCAGCGAATACAAGAGGTGGGCCGTAGTCTGGATGTGGGAGACAACAGCCTGGGGCGAACTCACCTTCAACAGCCCGTCGTTGAGACAGGGGAAGACTGGAACCCCTGAACTGCACAGGTGAGCTGCAACTACCACCATCACTTTCTTGAACACCTGAGGGGTGCTGGTAACACCAAAGGGGAACACTGAAAATTAATGCTCATGGCCTACTGTGAACTGTAGGTAATGACAGTTGGCAAAGGGGATGTTAAAGTAAGCGTCCTGCAAGTCCAACGCTACCATCCAGTCTGCAGGGTCGAGGGCAGACAAGACCTAAGCCAAGGTTAGCATTTTGAACTTCTCCTTCCGGAGGAAGCGGCTGATGTCCCTGAGGTCTAAGATAGGAAGCAGGCCTTTGTCCTTCTTGGGTACCAGGAAGTAGTGGGAGTAGCAACCATGACCTACTTCTGGCACAGGGACACCTTTGATAGCCCCCTTGGCCAAGAGGACCATAACTTGCTGATGGAGAATAGCCAAATTATCCCCTTTGGACTATCTGCAAAACCTACCAGTCCGATGTGATGTTGTGCCAGTGGGGAAGGTGGAGCCTGCCGCCCACTGGCAACTGGTGGCCCTGAAAGGTCGGACTAGGGAGGGTTTGGAGGCTGCTGTGGGCGGGGCATTGGTGGACTGGCCTGCCCTCTGGCCCTAAAACCCACGATGCTGGCTCCCATGTTCCCGGCTGTGCAGCGGCTGGGCAGCTTGCATGGGCCTGTGGTTCTGGGTGGAAAGTGTTGGGCCACGAAAGGGGCGAAAGGCACACTGCATGGGGTGGGAAGTTACAGCAAGGATCTGGCCGTGGCCCTAGAGTCCTTGAAACACTTGAGCATGTTGTCCGCCTTGTCACCAAACAGGAGACGGCCATCAAACGGCATAACAAAAAGGGTAGATTGGACATCTCCAGATAAGCCAGAGGTTCTCAGCCAAGGGATTCCGACGTGGAAACAGTTCTACCCAGCGAGTCGGCGCTATCCAGCCCACACCGGTGAACTTTGCTGCGTCTCGACCCTCCGCAACAGCTTTGTTGAGCACGGCCCAGGCCTCCTCCAGGCACTGTGGCAGCACTTGCGCAACCGTGTCCCACACCGTGTGTGCGTAACGGCCCCGGAGACATGGGGTGTTCACCAACTGCAGTCCAAAGCTGGCAGAAGAATACATCTTCTCAAGATGGTCCAGCTTCTTGGACTCACTATGTTGAGGAGCTGTAGGGTATGTCCTTCCTTTTGAGGCTGAGGCTTGGACCACCAAGCTCTCGGGGTAGGGTGTTGGGAGAGGAAAAGTGGGTCGCCCGGAGCCGGGCGGTGGCGTCGGGCAATCATCCTGTCCACAGGAGCCCCTGTGCTGGGCATGGATCAAGTGCCCAGGAGGATGTCAGTGAGGGCCTCATTAAAAGGTGAAGAATTGACTTGGTAGTCTGGTCTGCCCTATTCCCATGATGCACTGGGCCAGGGACAGACTAATTTGCATGTAGCCAGGTTCTGAGCTGGGATGGTGCAGTGAGCTAAAAAACTGTGATGGATCAAGCCCTGATCTTTGGACTGGGTAAGAGTGGTCTGCTTAATTCAGACACTCTGTTCATCACCACCCCCTTCTCTGAATCATTAAAAGGCAGCAGGGGCTCCGAAGAGGCTGCTGCTGGCTGAAGCACCTCAGTCAGGAGGTTAGTCCAGACTACCACTGTAGGAAGCGCAAGGCCCAATGCCTCAGCCGTCCTATGCAACACCTCAGCGTAGGAGGCTCCCTCCTTCGTAGCCACAGTAGGGGGAGAAAGCATACCAAGGTTTTGAGAGGCATCCAGACCACTGGTATCACCCAACTCCTCTGACCAGTCTGGCTCTTTAAGCGGGTCTGCTAGAGGGTCAACAGACCCCTCCTAATCCTCCTCACCTTCCTCTTGCTGGCAGTTAGGGTGGAAAGGAATGCCAGTAAAGAACAGTGGAACAAAAGTACCAGTCGACGCCGGTTTGGCTCAGTGTCAGTGGTGAGACTGGGGTCGACACCGGCTGGGGGCACAACCGGCATCCGAGGCATCACTGGAATTGGCACTGGGGAAGGTACCGTGAGGTCGACCAGCACCGATCCGGATCAGGCCGGGATCCTTGGGGCCCCTTCGGCACCGGATCCAAAGCCGGCAGCCTCGAAGGCCCAAGGCCCCCAGCCAAATCCGTGGAGCCCGAAGGTGCGCCTGTAAAGTCGGACTGCCCAAAGATGCCGTGAAGCGCTACGTAGAAAGCTCTAAGCTGGGTAATGGGACACACCAGCTCTGGGAAGAGGGATCCGAAGGCGGAACCGGAGAGGAAAGATGTTCCGGGTCCCGCATTGCGTCGGCCAACGGATGAGGTGAAGGCGAAGAGTGACGATGCTTCTTCGCCTTCTTTTTGTGTTTCGACTTACCTGATGAGTGCAAAGACTTTGATGACGAGTGGTGATGGCTCCACAAACCGGTCCGGAGATTTTCCTCTCGACCGAGACCTCGAGTGTCAAGGAGCAGACTGCCGGCCTCCAGAAGCTTTTGGGATAGCTCCCACAAAGACTTTGGGTTCATGTTCAGACAGTCGGAGCACAAGTTTGGGTCGTGGTCACGCTCCAGGCACCAGAGACAAACCAGGTGCGGATCCATAACAGGAGTCACAAGGCTTGAGCAGGTCCAACGATGGGACATGCTTCGTGAACCAGGAGTCGAAAGACTCGAAAAAGGTGTCGACAAAAGTCGAAAAAGCTTTAGTCAAAAAGGGATTAAGGGGCACACTCTCTCCAGATCTGCTTTGGGCTGACGCGGAAAAAGAAAGAAATGACGGGCGGCGTCTAAGTAAACACCGCCACATCATTCCGGTGACCACAACGCACGGGACGGGCGCAATCTCGACTGAAGCGCAGGTGTACTGCTATGAAAAGATTTCTTCCCATCCAGTCTGATGCCTGGGGTTAATTGTAAGGTAACAAATCTATAACAGTCTCTTTCAGATAGCAACATGACAGCCTTTAAAGTTTGTAAAGGCAGTGATTAACCAATCACATAATGCATTTATCGCTATGTGCCGCAATACTTCTGCGAAATACAGCAAAAATAATTAAACAGATATCACTAAGATCAAATGCCTTATAACTTTAACAAAACTACTTACCCTACTTACCAGTAGCACTCAAAAAGGATCAATTGAGCACTATAATCTATAACCCAACTAAATTTAATATAAATCCATTCAGCCATTTTCAGCCTGCGCAAAGTGAAATAGGTGAGGAAGATATGAGTACTCATTGAAAATGTATCCTCATTTTAGCTTTCTACAGCACAAACGATAAATTCTAGGACATGGACGAAATTGTGCATTTGCCCATCTACTCCTGTATCAACCAACCACCGAAGCAGAAACTCTTTCGCCCATCCACTTCTATTGCATTTCTGTACCCTGTATTTATGTGCCCTGTAATCTTGCTGTGCATAGTGCTCGGTTTCCTTCGGGTCAAGTTCGCGTTATATAAAACTAAAACAATATTAATACAGCCGCTTCCCCCCCCCCCCCAGTTAATTTCAAAAGGAAATGCTTCAAGATTGCTTCAGTTTTGTCATAAATATAGAATGTTAGCACCCTATTTGTTCATTAGAACACGGTGGGAGCTGCAGCTGATCACTAGGTATTTAACACCAGAGGTGCCTGGCCTCTTGGCACAGGACCACACTTTGCCCTGCTTGTTGCAGTACTATAAGGCGTGGGTGGTGTATGTGATCTGCGCCAGCCTTCGCTTGATAGACGGTAAAGGGGCCTTCAACGCCAAGAAAATTGCCTGCAGCTTCAACAGATTGAGGCGGGCTGCGTTTCTGACGGAGATCAGAGACCTCTGATCTCCATCTCCCTAAGATGACCTCCACAACCTACAGTGATGCATCTATCACCATCACCAGCTCTGGGGGCGACCAATGAGCAATATTGATCATCCTGGTCCTGGAGTACGTCAGCCTAAGGTCAGAGGTATGAAAAAAAAGCATCGAGAATGATGTCTGACGAACTGATTAAGAGGTCATGCTATGCTGACACGGTCCAATACTACCTGTATCAAATTTCAAGGCATTTCGTAATTTTCCTGCCAGCACGTTTTTAATGGAAAAAAGAAGAAAAAAAAGATGGAAGGTGAAACCCATAAGACTTCCGTTTAGGACCCATTTGTAACTTTTCTGGAACTTGGAGCTTCATCCTTTTTTCTTTGTTAATATAATACGTACATGTTGAGTTATCAAGATGGACAAGACTCAACTTACAGAATAGAGATTGGAAGAAAGCCTGCAAAGCAAGATGTTTTAATATCAGCTGAAGCAGACAGCTATAGTAAGGAGACTTTTTCAGTGACGAGGCAGTAATGTATCAAGACTTCGCACCAGTGCAAAGTCCAGCATAGTTACAGAAACCGTCTTGATAAAGTAATAACTTTTCAGTACAACACATTTTTAGCACTGGAAAATAGCCTGAAAAGTAAAACAAAACTCATGCAACAAGTGTGCCCACAAAAAGGGGTCATGTTGAAGCATAGGTCCTGATACAGGTCGCAGACCCTCTTAAAATCCTGTTATTAAGGCAGCTTCTATGAAAATTCAACTTGGTCGATGCTCTCAAGCACAAGAATGCCAGTCGGGACACGTCCGAAAAATCCTACCCGATATCTAGCTGGAAGGTGCCAGGGCATCAAGATGCAAATTGTACTGTGCTAATGTCTCCTGAATATGAACAGATCCTGCAACTGGTCATGGTGTGTACCGAATTCCCTGGGCCATTGTAAATAACACATGAAACAGTGGCCTTCAACGAGGCTATATTGCTTAGCTTTAGTGCAAATCAGGCACCTCCAGGCTCACTTTGGAACGCAAGGAGCTGGAGGATCTCCTGTCCAACTTCACCTGCCTGCCACTGTCGGACCTAGTACAGGGACCATACCGACTCACACAGTTGGCAACACCAGTGCCAAAGTGCATGCCAATTCGATCTGGATTGACGGCAGCATATTCCAAAAGCACCAATCGAATCTCAACACCACTCTCTGACACCGAACAGTCAGCCCAAACCCGGTATATGTTAGGCGATAGCGCACCTGTGGTTATAATGCAAGATTCCAATCCAACACCTCTACCCCAATGTCACTATCATCAGAGGTTTCACGCTGTTTAGGTGTGAATCAGACCCTGTGCAAGAAACACCCTATACCCTTCAAGACATTGATGAGGAGGAGACAGGTCACTCCCACCTCATTATGCTAAGAATTCATTGTATGTATGTAGACTTACAAACTGGTAATGAGCAGGACATCTCAACAGATTTAGAATCACCACCGGGGCCACCAACAGAAGAAAACATTTGGTTGGCACTGTCGGTTCGGAAGGTAGCTGAAGCACTAGAATTGTAGCTCCCAACTAAAGAGAGAAACACAAATATATTAACATTCTTCGATCAGGACTAGCTTCACCTGTGCTGTTCTTGCCATTTAATAAAGCCCTTACTGTGCCCTTTCTGCTAGATGTTCAACCATACTTGTGCCTGCAAATCATCCTATGGCTAGGCGATCTAGAGCAGCCCCCAGTGATCCAGACATCCTAATTAAGCACCCTATACAAGAGAGCCTGATTGTTCAAACTTCATTAAGTAAGGCCAATCCAATTTCCTTCCTGACGAACCTTCTGAATAGGGAGTCGAAAATAATTGATGCTATCAGAAGGATTATGTTACCCTGTAAGTATCTGTTCTTGGCATGTAGAGCTGTAGATTCATATGCTTTGCATACTCCTGCCCTCTAGTGTTGGGTGCAGATGTTTGCAAGTTGTTTTTCTTCAAAGTCGTCTTTTTTAGTCACAAGGAAAGGTAATTCCTCCCTTCAGTGATAATGCGCATAGGCATTGTTAACCTCATCAGTGCTGCAGCAATTCCCCCTCCTGTGCTGACTCATTTTTTCCCATTGTTCATGACGAGCTGAGCTCGTCATGAGCATCAAAGGGGTTAAGATTCTTTTCCAGCAAGAAGGTGAAAATGGAGTAGGTGAGTGAAGTACAGAGGTGTCCATGCGTATGTAATGTAAATCGGAACTGCAACAACTACAGGTACCCGGGGAGTTGGCCGGGCACATGTGAATCTACCGCTTTACATGCCAAGAACAGATGCTTACAAGGTAAGTAACAAACCGTTTGCTGTAGATACGGGAAACATCCTTTACCACGCAACCATTACAACACGTAATGGTTACATCATGGTTTTAACAACGCAAGTCGTTACATCGACTTGCACTGGAGGGCGCTCTACACTAAGGAATAGTGTGAATTACTATTCCAACACCTTCCCTACTGTACGTAGACTGGAGCTGGAATAGTAATTCACACTATTCCTACGTCCAGCGCCTTCCAACGCAAGTCGATGCAATGACTTGCGTTGTCAAAACCGCGATGTAAAATACCGCGTTGTGATGGTATGTGTGGTATCATCATACATTCGTAGATACACATGCTTTGCATAGACTATATAGCAGTATTCTCCCAAAGCAGTGGCTAACCAGTGGGTGTTGCAGCTGTTTGAAGAAGTGTCTTTAACACTGCTTGTCCTACATAAGCTTGTTGACGCGCTAACACATCCACACAATAATGTTTAGTAAAGGTGTGTGATGTAGACCTTGTTGCTGCTTTACAAAGATCAGCTATGGGAATGCTACTTAAATTGGCCATAGACGCTCCTATTTTACGGGAGGAATGTGCTCTAGGAGGTATAGATAAAGTTTTTAGTTTTAGCATAGCAAATTTGAATACATTTAACAATCGATCTAGAAATGCCAGATTTAGAGATAGGATTACCTTTGTGAGGGGTAGCAAATGCAACAAACAGTTGATTTGTTTTACAAAATTCCTTTGTCCTTTCAATATATTATAATAGTGCTCTTCTGATCTCAAAGGTGTGAAGAGCTCGTTCTGCCACCAAATTAGGTTAATTTTAAGAATGATTTGTAGAGCGCACTTACACCAATTGGTTTCATGGCGCTGTAGGAAAAGGCAGGATTCGCTACTCGACAAGACATTAGTTGTAGGCTTGCTTATACAGCCAGGTTTTAAGTGTTCTTTTGAATTTCATGAGGTTCGGACAGGCTCGGATTTCCAAGGGGAGGGAATTCCAAAGTCTAGGAGCGAGTGTGGCAAATCTGCAGCCTCCTGTGCGCTTCCGTCTGAAGGAGGGGGTGTGGAGAAGTGAGAGGTGGGCTGAGCGTAGGTTACGGGTAGGGGTATGCCTGACCATCAGGTTGTCTATGAATTAGGACTTTGGCCGTGTAAAGATTTAAAAATCAAACATCCCGTTTTGAAAGTGCAACGTTGAGACATGGGGAGCCAGTGAAGCTTCCTAAGTAACGGAGTGGCTGGTTGCAATCTGGGTTGACTTAGAATCAGTCTGCCTGCGTGGTTCTGAACCATCTGCAGTCGCTTTAACAGGTAGAGTGGCATGCCAAGGTATAGGGAATTGGCGTAGTCCAGGTGGGACAGGACAGTGGCTATCACCACCTGGGTGAGGGCCTCTGGCGTGAGGAGACGACAGACCTTTCTTATTTTCCTAAGTTGGAAAAAGCATTTGGAGACTACAAGACCCACTTGCGTTTTCAGTGAGAGATCGCTGTTTAGTGTGACTCCAAGTGTTTTTGCCGACAATGGGGAGCCCATCTCTAGAGGCCAGTAATGTGGGCCCCAGTGCTTGTGGCTGTCCCCTGTGAGTACCAGCTCAGTCTTACCAGGGTTTAATTTGAGGTGGTTTTGGTCCATCCAAAGTTGGATGAACCTCATGGTAGACTGGAAGTTGGTGATTGATTTCTCAGTGTTGTTTATCGTGAAGAGCAGTTGTAGGTCGTCTGCATAGTTGAAGACCGTCACCTTCCTATCCCTAAGGGACTGAATTAGGGGGAAGATGTAGAGGTTGAACAAGTGGGGGGACAGGAAGGGAGCCCTGTGGGACGCCGCAGGTGATTCTCTCTTTGGGGGAAAGAAGACCGATAACTCAACTGATTGGTTAATATGAAAAGCAGAAAACACTTTTGGAAGGGATTTTGGATTTGTACGAAGAACTACTCTATTTTTATGAAGCTGAAAAAAGGGTTCTTCTAAACTAAATGCCTGTTGCTCACCAACTCTCTTTAATGAAGTGATAGCAATCAGGAAGACAACGTTCCATGAGAGAAACAGTAAAGGACAATTGTGTAATGGCTCAAAAGGTGGACCCATGAGTCTTGTACGAACAGTGTTAATATTCCAAATTGCTGCAGGTGGTACTCTGGGTGGCATTACTCTTAAGGCCTTCCATAAAGACTTTAATTACTGGAATCTTGAACAAAGATAAGTGTTGGCTGTTTTGAAAATATGAAGCTACTGCTGCAAGGTGCAATCGAATGGATGTACAGGCTAAGCTAGCTTGCTGTAGATGCAAAAGGTAACCATATTTTGTATAGATGCATTTAGCAGATCAATACTGTTGTTGTTACAGTGTACAACAAATCTTCCATTTTGCGGCATAACATGCCCTGGTGGTAGGCTTTCTTGCCTCTAAGAATTGTCATATAATCTGGCAGGACATTTCAATAGTCAAACTCTGACTACAGGAGCCAAATCACTAGGTTGAGCTCCTCGTGGTTTGGGTGTTTGATTTCTCCATGGTTCAGCGTGAGAAGGCTGGAATTGAAGAGTAGGTTTTGATGTGGAACCATTAATAGTCCCAAGAGTGTGGTGAACCATGGTTGACGGGCCCATGAGGAAGTCACTAAAATGAGTGTGAGTGAGGTTTGCCTGAGCTTCCGGACCAGAAACAGAAGGAGAGTGAGAGGCAGACAAGCGTAAGCAAATATCCCTGACCAATTTATCCATAGGGCATTGTCTTTGGATAG
This sequence comes from Lissotriton vulgaris, assembly GCF_964263255.1. NCBI lineage: Eukaryota > Metazoa > Chordata > Amphibia > Caudata > Salamandridae > Lissotriton > Lissotriton vulgaris. The sequence goes on along the minus strand of NC_141700.1, from coordinate 78,822,758 downwards.
CAACCTGGAGGCAAAGTTTGGGTATTTTAAATTGTCTACTGTGGCGAAAAGACCTATTTGTGGGAATCCCCATTTTTGGAGGTTTGGTAGAGGAACCTGGGGATAAAGTTCCCATTTGTGTATTTGTTGCTGCATCCTGCTGAGGTCAGCAATTTGATTGTTCACTCCTGAGAGGTGCTCTGTGAGAAGGTGAATTCTGTGATGATTTTCCCAACGCCAAAGAGTGACAGTTGTAGGGAGTATGTCCCCTCCCCAGTTTTTGTACATAGTACACGGGTGTCATATTGTCAGTGCGGACTAGGGCAACTTTCCCCATGAGGTGAGACTGAAACGCTTCTAGTGCTAGATACACAGCTAGGAGCTCTAGATAGCTGACATGGAGACTTTTGTGCTGGTTGTCCCACATACCTTGAATTGTTATATTCAGTAGATGAGCAACCCAACCTGTGAGAGATGGTTCTGCTTTTAGTACGATCTGTGGAACAGCGTCAATGTAGGGCCACCCTTTTGGTAAGTTTTGTGTGTTTCACCACTGCAGAGAGCGATGGGTGCGGCGTCTACCAACACTAGATCTGTTAATTGACCCTGTGATTGATTCCACTGACGTGATAAGCATTCCTGTAGGGGGTGCATGTGTAATCGTGCATAAGGCACTATTGCGATGCAGGATGCCATCATTGCTAGTAAGTAAATTCTTTATTGCTTGGTTAGTTAAAACCGTTACAATATATAACATTCTACGACGTTTAAAACAACTTTTAAGAAATAGGGAAGGAGTAGTAAGTAGCAACAGGGAAGAGGAGGAGAATTTTAAAAAACGAGGATAAAACTATGTTACAAAAAGGCCGCCACTGATTTCAGTGGGCTTTGCTAGAGCACGAGTTGTTATTCAAACAGTGTTCTTAGCTCTCGACGAAGGTCGGTTCGATGGCTGTGGGCCTCGTTTTTTTCACAAAGCTGTCCAGAAATTTTACTGATCGGCAGATCAGTTGTGGGTCCGCTGAGCATAGAATCTGGACAATCGCAGATCGACAGGTGCGGACTCCTTGCTCGTTGAGTTTGTCTTTCAGCCAGTGCCTTCGATCTTGATACATTGCAGGACAGATACAGACTATGTGCATAATGTCTTGTTTACCTGCGCCACAAAGATCGCATTCCGTTGTTTCTTGCGGTCTCCATTTAGGTTGATCTAGTTTTGTGGGCAGAATGCCCATCCGTAAAAGGAGAAATTTACGTTTAAGTGTCAGTGAGAATGCGGTGTCTAGGTAAACTGCTGGAGCGAGTCTTGTGTAAGATTTAATAGTCATCCAAGCGTGGGTTCGGGTGCTAAAAGTTATTTTGTCAGTAAGAAACGAATGTTTTTTAGCGATCCTTTTAATCACCTGGTTAAACGAAGGAACTGGCAGTTTTGTTTCCCACAAGGTTCCCAGCTCGGTTGCTTCTAGTGAAAGTTTTAGATACTTTGAGTAGTCAGAGTTCGGACTAGTCTGGATTGCTTCCCAGAGTGCGCCGTACATTACGTTCTCCTTATTCATCCAGACATTGTACCAGAATTTGATGGCTTCATATTTTTTCAGCAAAACCTGAGATTGTAGTCCGAACTCAAGTCTAACTTGAGCTGGAGAAGAACTACTTGGTAACACAAAAACCCGTTTGAAGACTTTGGTTTGTATTTTGTCCAGGAGGATGGCACTTTTTCCGTGGTGCAAGATGCTGCCGTATGCTATTGTGGGCAGTAATTTTGCTTTCATTGCGATTAGTAGAGGGGATACGAGAGGACCCTTTAGCTCGGTTGCCAGTCTGGCAAAGGCGTGCAATAGAGTTGCCCCCTTATTTTCTACGGCTTTAAAATGCTCTTGGAAGTTTAGGCGCTTATCTAGGTATACCCCCAAGTATTTATAGCTGTTCACGGCTTCCAGATGATCATTATTTATTTGGAAGATTGGCTGATTTTTGCGACGTCGTGTTATGAGCAATGTCTTTGTTTTCCTGATGTTTATTGTTAGCAGGTTCCTTTTTGTATAACTGGACAGGTCGTGTAGCAGGCGTTGAAGGCCAATTCTTGTCTGGCTCAGCAGTACCACGTCGTCCGCGTATGATAAGTGCAGAGAGCGATGGGTGCGGCGTCTACCAACACTAGATCTGTTAATTGACCCTGTGATTGATTCCACTGACGTGATAAGCATTCCTGTAGGGGGTGCATGTGTAATCGTGCATAAGGCACTATTGCGATGCAGGATGCCATCATTGCTAGTAGTTGCATGAAATTCCAGACTACTCAGTATGGGTTGGTCTGAAACTTTAGTAACAGAGTTAGAATATTTTGAATCCTAGATAGTGTATGGACTGTGAAGCCCAATTGATGGAGAAGGTTTAATGTAGTCTGAGTGTGTTGCAAACACTTTTGGTGTGTGCTGGCTTTGACGAGCCAATCATCCAGATATAGGAAGACATGAATTTGTTGTCATCTGAAATGAGCTGCAACTACTGCCAGACATTTTGTGAACACTCTGGGTGCAGTAGTAACTCCTAATGGGAGTACTTTGAGCTGATAGTGATATCCTGCTATCACAAAACTGGGTGAACTGAAATGTGGAAGTATGCATCCTTTAAGTCTAGTGTAGACAAAGTCGCCTTGCTATAGACTTGGGAGCACTTGCTAAAGCGTTATCATTTGGAAAGGTTCTGACAGTATGTACATATTTACCTTTTTTAGGTCTGAAATTATTCTTAGGGACCTGTCTTTTTTCGGGATTAGGAAATACAGAGTGTAAACCCCTGACATTGCAATGGAACTGCTTCTATAGCTCTCTGTTAAAGAGCATGCACCTCTTGTTTAAAGAGCTGTAGGTGTTACGAGAGTTTGTGAGTATGAGGTGGAGTATTGGGAGGAGTGCTGGTAAGCTACAAGCAATGCCCATATTGGATAATGTCTGATACCCATTTGTCTGATGTTATTGATTGCCAAATGGGGGGGAAATAGTGAAGTCTTCCCCCGACAGGTGTAAAAAGATTGGGGGGGAAATGTAGGCAAGTCGCTGCTTATTGGGAGAAGGGGAGTTACGTGCTGGCGTACCTTTACCCCTACCCTTGAAATTGTTTCCTCTATACCCTCCTCTACAGAAACCTCTAGATGGAGAGGGTTGGGTGTTGGATTTATATGAGGAGGCATTGGGTCTGCGGGATTGCCTTTGGACACTCCTCCATAAAATGGACGAAAGGAGCCTGTTCGATGGAGTCTGAAGAGTGCTCATATACTTCGCTACTTTTGTGTTTTTCTTCATTTTTTCTAGTGCCTCATGTACTTGTTCTTTGTCAAAAAGAGTATTGAGGATAGACTTCTGAACTTCTAATTTAAATCCTGAAATCCTAAACCATGCAGGTCGTCTAAGGAGAATGCTGGTATTCATTCCTCTTGCTGCAGTGTCAGCAGCATCTAAAGCACGTCTAATGGAGGAATTAGATGCAAGTTTTCCTTCCTGCACAAACTCTTGTACTTTTTTTCTTATGCTCTTCTGAGAGGTGTTGGAGTAGATCTTCCATTTCGTCCCAGTGGCCCCTATCATATCTGGCTAACAGGCCTTGTGTGTTGGCAATGCACCACTGGTTAGCGGATTGAGCAGCTACTCTTACAAGATGCATCTATTAATTTAGATTTCTTCTCTGGGGGAGGTGCATCTGCTGAAGTTTGTGAATTTGCTCTTTTGCGAGCATTAGATACTACTAAAGAATCTAAAGGTAACTGTCCCTTAATAGAAATGGGATCCGACGGGGGAGGTTTATTTTTCTTATCAAACCTAGGTGTTAATATGCATGCATGCACAGGGTCCTTAAAAATGTCACTGGCATGGCTCTTCTTGCCTTTTAGCGAAGGCAATCATTGACTTGTTCTATGTGTAGAACTTCGTGTCACCAATAAAAATTATTTTTCTAAAGATTCTTTGTATAAGGTAGCACCATGGTAAGATGCTGCCCTAGATATCAACGCTTGATATGTTACATTGTCATCAGGAGGTGATGGTTTTGAAGGATATAAAACACTTCACCATTAAACATGGGTGAGTCGATATTATAGTCATTCCATGGGTCTGTTGGTAGTTAACAATTATCATCATCATCTCCTATATCAGGCTGTGTTTGTGGCGAACCCGGAGGTATAATGTGTAAAGGATCTGAGCCTGGAAATGGTGGTAGTGGTGAAGATGGTGGAAAAGATTAGGATGAATAGGGGTTTCATCTATGTCCTTTTTTAGAGGAATTTTGCAGCCAATTTCCTCTGTACCAACTTTCCTTTTGGAAGGTGTAACTCCTTTAGCCAATATGTGTCAAGTATTTGGATTAATATACATTTTCATTTGCTTATGGTCCAGTTTCTCCTTCATAAGGCCCAGGATAAGTTCTGGAGGCTTTTGAAGGGTATCTTTTGATTTCGGGGGTGAAAGTTTTGGTGCCGAACTGGACTGGTCTTTTTGTCTTTTGATTCCGAAGATGGCTTTCCTCGACTCGTTCCTGAGCCGGAAAGCTTGACCAACTGTTTTGGTGCTGGGCTAGAGGGAGGGGAGTCCAAAATCTTGTCTCGTGCCGACCATGGCCAAAGGCAGTGGTCGTGCCAAAGCATTTTGCTTAATGGAAGAGAGTTTGATGGGCAAAGGGGCTTTGTTACTCACGGCACCCTGTCCCATTGTAACGTCTTCGGACTCCAACTCGATTTCCAGTTTGGAATTTGATTCTGGGACAGAGGGGGCTTCCTCTTCTTCTGCCGCCGACACTTCCATCTCTTCGTGTTCTGTATCTTCTCCGAAGATATCCAGAGTGTGTTTTGTCGCTGCATGTCTCTTCATCGAGCCCAACGATCCTGCTAAGTCTTTTTCGATCATAAAGGTTGACAAGCATCGCAAACGTCTTCTTTGTGCTCCGGTGAGAGACGCAAGTTGCAGACTTTATGCAGGTAAGTGTGCGGGTACTTGGAGTGGGACTGAGGAAAGAACTCAAATAGAGTCCGTCCGTTCGATCAGCAGAAGAATGGCTAGTATGGAATGGAGTAGAAGTCAACTGATGTGGCTACGCCCGAAGGTCGCCTACGAGGACTTAGACAGAAGATGGAGTTTTCCAATCTATTCGATACACTGAGAATAGTGAAACGCGTACGATTTCAATACTGTCGAGGGTACAGTGGATTGCACACAGAGGGGTACTCGAAGGACGGTTTTGAAAAAGAGCGGCGCAAACCACGTTTGAACCCGATGGCAGAAAGAAAACAATCTAACAATGGAGTTGATGCCCATGCGCACTATCACTGAATGGAGGAGTCACCTTACCTTGTGACTGGAAAGGACTTCTTCGAAGAAAAACAACTTGCAAGCATCCCGACCCAACACTAGATGGCAGGAGTATGCAAAGCATGTGTATTTACAGCAAACATGCCTCAAACAGAATATTTTCTTTGACTAGGCTAGAGCCAAGATCCATTAAAAACAGTTTGCCTTGAAGAAAAGTACACCGCAACTGCAGGACATGGCCAGTGACCTCTTGCGGACATGCCAGGGCCTTATAGCCCATACCATACAGGATGGCATAGACGTACCAAAGTATTTAAGATAGACATTACTGACTGCATCAGCAGAGATATTGGCACCGTGGTTGTGCTAAGAAGGGGAACCAGGATGCAGTTAACCACATTTTCTGGAGACTTGAAAGTGTCCATGATGTGCATGCCCTTTACCGGTTTCAGGCTGTCCAGAGAAAAGGCTGATTCATCTATAGAACAACTGAATGAGAGGCACATAACACAAACTTTGCGGATGCAAAGGCCCGCTAAACAATCATCCCACAACATAGAAAATTCAGAGGCAGTTCTTGGGGGCTAGGTGTTGTCAGTGCTCGACCAAGTAGACTGGATGGCATTCTTGGACTTGTAAGACACGCATTTCCGTACACCCATCCTGCAATCTCACAGGCGTTACCTGCTGCTAATGATGATCCAGGAACACTGTTAGTTTACCATGCCCCCTACAGTCTTACTGCAGCTCCTTGGGTGTTCATGAATGTGATGGCATTTGTCGCTGCCTGTTTCACAGCTCTGGAGCACATGTTTTCCTATACATTGAAGACTGGCTGCTAAAGGTGGGCTTGTATACAGTTATGGACACCTTCAGTCAACTGCTGACCTCCTGACATCCGGCAGACTTCCATTCATTTCTGCAAAGGTGATGTTCAGAGTCTGTCCTGCCATAGTGATTCTGGGAAATTCAGGTTCTAATCCTGATGTCTCAGGACCAGCCCTGTGCTTTGTTTTAGCACGACAAGCTCAGAGGCTTCTTGGATTCCCGCCCTCGAGCATCATCCTCATCCCAAATACCAAATGGCAGATGCATGCCCTGCAGTTGAAATTCATTGGCCAGCAGGCTTGCCTCACGGATGTCTCTTCAAATCCATTCAGATCTTAAGAGAGATGGGGCAGGATCTGCAGTGCTGACTGCAGCACATCAAACTGATCTACAGAGCGGCACTCATCTGCCCACACCCAAAATTCCTGGAGGTGACCAACATCGTGCTATGTTGGGGAGAGGCCCCTGAGAGTGGTGAAGAACAGAGACCTGTCTCCGGCAGAGTTATATAAATCTTTTGAAGCTTTAACTACCTTGAGCCAATACCCATTAGTGTACAGAAGCGCTGGCGAAGAATTCTCCGGATAGAGTCTGGTACCTGTGGATATAACTGTGTTTCTGCACCCACACCTTATTGGGGGGAGGGGTAATGGGGCGGGTCATTACTCTAAATTATGGCGCAACAGGTCGGGACAAAAATATTAGAGACCAGGGAATTGTTTTTATTTGGGGCAAGGACAGTCGTCCCAGCATAGGCAATGGACTTCCTCACTACCTGAGGGTATAACACTTTTTTGCCCAAAAGGAGTTGGGGAAGTTATGGAGGCTTTGGGCCACACCCTATCACCCTCTGGTCATAGTAGTCTTTCTGCTGACCTGCAAGAGGCAAATTGCTGGGAATACCCGACAAGTGTCAAAGATATTCTTTAGTACCCATAACTGCATCTCAGTTTACATGGGCAGCCGCTGAGGTTCCGTGACGATTTGAACCCGTGTTTTCAATATTGTCGGAAATACATAATATTGGTATCAGCGAACCGCAAATGATCCATTTAGCATATCCTGGTGTTTTCGCTACGCTACGAGCAAGAGCGCTCCTGTTATGAACACATTTCTGATCTACCCACGGCATCCATCTTAGATCATGGCAGCCATTTTGTATTTCTTGCCCTCACATACGCAATAACCTCTGATCACTTCATTTCGATTAAGGACACGTAGCCTTAGCCGGAGATTCACCTCTTTCATGACACGTGCACCTTAAACCAGATCACGCTGTAGCTGCATGACTCGACAAAGGCTGCCTCCTCTGCCCGAGGCCAGCCCCACCGAACTGGTCTTCGTGTCCATTGTCCTGATCATGATTAGGCGGCCGAAGCCGGTAGCCTTGCCCATTTACAACCTACAAACATCTCTTATCCCGCTTTCCTATCTTCCACACCTGGCTCCGTTTCTTTCTTTCTGAATCTTTATTAGGGGGAGGTAACGAAATTTACGATGAGGCGGTCCGGCTCTTGAATGCAATATTGACAAGGGATTGTGATGAACTAGTGGGAACCCCTCTTCGTAGATGTTTGGTATCAGATTTTATCGACGGTTCCTGTGTAACGCCAAATATTTATTGTTTAGGACACAAAGGTTTTGGGAATGTACCAACATGTGAAGAATTCGCCTGAAGGCCAAAATTTAGTATATAAGGAGCAACCCTCTTTGTACAATTTGAACAGGCTCCTAGAATCTGCCCATGTGTGGTTTCTGTGACTTCTGTGTCCCTGCAGTAATAAACCTTTGGTCTTTGACGCCACCATCGAGAAGCCCGTGTTTCTGTTCATTCGCGCACCAAGGCAGGTGGAACTCCGGGGTCTTTGGGTGTTGTTCCCTGACACCTCTGGACGGAACCAAAAAGTCCAGAACTCCAATTGGCGCCCAACGTGGGGCGACGTCATTCGGTACCGGTCCAAAAGCCTGAAGAGTTCGAGAAGCTTCGTGAGAAGATTCCTGAGGGAGGCGCCCCACTTCATCGATCCCGGCATATCGCAAAAGTGGCCCGAAGTTCTCTTCCACGAGGGTTCCCGTTCAGGACGGCTGCAGTGGGCCGTTGCCTTGACCGTCGCCCTGTCTTGGACCCGAGGTGCAGTTCTTAGTACAGCGAAACGTGACGGGTTTCTCCCTGGTGACGTCTTCAGTGCCTCAGTTAAGTATTTAGTGATAGCTAGCTGGTTACTCACTTCGTAAGGGTTGTTAAAATTATTTTCGATTCTTGGTTTGGTTTGGTTTCGTAAGATTATCACTGGTTGTTCTGGTTACGATAATCTATTTGGTTTAGTTTGGGTATCGATACATCAGTTCGTTTTGGTAGGCCTAAGTTCTTGGTTCAGGTGCACATATCTGTTTCTTGTTTTGTTTGTTCTGTGTTCCGGTCTGAAAAATGGTAAGTAGGAGGAATTGTATGTTGTCTTGTTTTGGTTGCAACCGTGACTCACGATTGGAGGACTCATGTCTGGTTCCTCCGATTGGGACTCCCGTATATGACTTGTATTGTAAACATGGTGTGGGTCCTATATCTTATAATGAGGTGTGGGTCCGATACACTGAGAAAGATGGTGTCCTTAGTTGGCCACTGCATGGTAGTTTTGAACCCGAAATTCTTGACAATTTAGAAGCAAAATTGTTTAGGAAGAAAGCCCGGCCGGCAATGTTTGATTCTTTCCGTTACTGGCGAAAAGAATCTAAACAGAGAGAAATGAAAAGGTTAAAGAAAGAACAGAAAGAGCAAGAAGAGTTGACTCTGGAGCAAGCGGCTAAGCAGCTGCAAGTTAACGAGTCAGAGAAGGCCATAGAGGTGGCCATTAGAGAGCATAATTTAGCGATTGACAAGTGCTACCCTGCCTTGCCATCGAAAACAGCTAAGATACTAGAGGATTCTGAAAACGATCCTCTGCTGTCTTATCTGTTACGGTCACCTCCACCGTATGCACAAGGTGCTACGGCTCCACTTGTACCGAATGTTCTATTGCCGGTTGCTGGACAACTTGGTGTTCCTGCCCCTCAGAATCAAGTTCCTGTACCTCCTGTGGTCAATGTGAATGTTCCTACGGCTCCTCCTCTTCCTGGGTTGCCGACTTCTATACCTGTATCTGTCTCGCTTACACCTACTGTTCCACAAACTATCTTTTTCGATACTTCTACTGTCCCGCTATCTGTTCCTACCTCTACTGTGTTCTCTGCGTCTGCTAGTGTGTTGACTCCACTTTCTGTTCGTCGAAGAATCACTGATTCTGTTTCTAACATTCTGTCTCCTTTATATAAAACTTTAATCAAGACTCCTACTTCTGACTCTGTTCAGAGACGTAGTCAGCTTCCGAGTATTGAAGAACGGGGAATTTTAGATTCCACGGCTCTCAGATGGATTTCGAAGAGTAGGAGATATAGTACGAGAGATGTGCTAGATACATTTATGCAGTGGAAAGAACCAACGCAACGGTATGTCTTTGACGAGATGTGCTCGCTGCTACGTGAGGAAATAGAAGAAGATGATGTTGAATCAAATCTAGAAGACTTAATTAAGGTTCAGAAAGAGTTTGCTGCAGGAATGATAGTAGGTGAAAATATAGAAGAAGCGATGGAACTGATTTTAAGTTATAGAAATGACCCATCACTTCGTTCACCAAGAGATTTAGAGAAAAGTAGAACGAAGCTAAGTCGCCAATATCCAATGAGGGAGGTTCCTCCAATTTGGCGCGAAGCTGTGCAAGCTAATGCGGCCCATGGTATTGCAGCCGCTCCGGCGCAATTCCAAAGAGTGTGGATACACATTCCGTGGAAGCGAGCCGAAGTGCTAGCAGTGAAGCAGGCCTTGCCAGATCCGCGTAAGAATCCTGCTGGATACTATAAGGAATTAACACAGACAGTTGAGGCTTGTATAATGAATTTAGCGGACATAGATATGTTATTTGGCAATGTAGTTCCGCAACCAATTTGGGCTAAAATTCGTAGAGAGGATCATCAAGTTGCCTTAGGTGGTGATTGGGCAGCTATCACTGCAGCGGATGGTCAGCAAACAGGTGGTGCAAAACCCGAACCCCTAATTGCTAATCTTCCAGGTAGAATAATCGACTTAATGAAGACTCTGATGCCCGCATTGCGTGTTAATTGGGACAAGTTATCAGCATGCAGGCAGAAGAAAGACGAAAGTGTCTCCGACTTTTTCACCAGGTTCGAAGAGACTTTTGTAGATCACAGTGGTCAGGATATGAGCACAGAAGGAGGACAGAGACTGTTTGTCGATAAATTTGTGCATAATTTGTTACCTGAGTTATGCAATAAATTAAAGGATTCAGAGAGTGCGTGGGCTGTTTCTACAACTGCGCAAATACTTGCAACTGCACAGTATTATGAAAACAGGGATAAAGAGGAAAAAGAGAAATCAGACAAGAAAACGAAAGATTTAAAAACTAAAGTCCTTTTGCAACAGGCATATCCGCCTCGCACGAATCAGACTAATACGCAACAGGGCTCGTATCAAAGGACAGATTATAGTTCACCGAGACCTCAATATCAGTGGAACCAGTGTGCGTACTGTAAGAAAGAGGGTCACTACAAGAATGAATGTCCGATCTTAGCGCAAAATAATGCAGCAGTAGCTCAGAGAGGTCGTGGTGGTTTTGTGCAGAATTCTAGAGGTCGAGGGCGAGGTGCTGTGCCTCCACAAACGAATGATCGACCTTCCAATCACTTTGATCAACGAAATGGCCAGTCGACTCAGCAAAATAGATCTCAACAATATCTTGTTGAAGACTATTGTGAAGTGGATGAGGGATTTCAGCAAAATGTGTACTAGGACAGCCATGGACAGAGAGAGGGAGTAGTATCAGTTCCAGTGGATCAGAGTGGGCCTTATGTCGCAGTAGCAACATCAGGTGTAGTCGAACCGTTTCTGTTGGATACTGGTGCCGCAAAAAGTTCTATCATTCATGCGAAACTCCCTGGCGCACCTTTGTCCGGCTCAACAAATGTTTCTGTAGGTTTTTCAGGCGCCCCTGTTTACAACCCGATATCTGGTCCTTTGTCTATTTCTGTTGGACCGTGTCACTTGAAAGCACCCCTGATTTTGACGACGGGTTGTAATGAAAATCTGCTTGGTTTAGATTTGTTAAAACGACTATATGCGACATTGTACTGTTCTCCGGAAGGAGTACAGCTTACATTGGGTAAAAGAATAACCTCTCCGATGTATTTGTCAATGGATGCACTCCTGCCAGAGCTGCGTTCACTCCCTGATTCTCTTTGGGCGACTGGTCCTAATGATGTAGGCCTCTTAGAAATACCACCATATGTAGTAACTTTGAAAGCAAATGTAAAATTTCCAAGAATTCCTCAATACAAAATATCTAGTGAAGGTGAGCGTGCACTTTTATTGATTGTTCAAGATTTGATTAAGAAAGGTGTGGTTGAAGAAACTAGAGGAAATGTCTGTAACAGTCCTGTATTACCGATCTTGAAACGAACTGATCCTACAAAGCCTCCAGTGTATAGGTTTGTCATCGACCTCAGAGAAGTTAATAAGATTGTAGTTCCGCAGTTTCCTGTAGTTCCAGACATTACTGCCTTGTTAACATTGATTCCTGCTACAGCTACTTGGTTTTCAGTCATCGACTTGAAGAATGCCTTTTTCAGCATTCCGATAGCCGAGGAAAGCAGAGATATTTTTGGCTTCTGTCTAGGAGGTCGAAGTTTCAGATTTAAACGCGCTCCACAAGGCTATTGTGAGAGCCCATCTATTTACAGTCAAGCATTAAAAAGCCAGTTAGATACCTTTGTCCTTCCTCCAAGTTCTGCTCTAGTACAGTATGTAGACTATCTTCTAGTGGCTGCCGATGACAAGGAAACTTGCAAAGCAGCTACAATTTCGTTATTGCATCATTTGTCTAATTTGAATCACAAGGTATCACCTTCGAAAATGCAATACTGCTGCCAAGAAGTGACCTACCTAGGTCATCTCTTGTCAAAGGAGGGAAGAAAGTTGACCCCAGAGAGAATAAAAGCAATTACGCAGATGAGTGTTCCTCGCACGCAGAGAGAAGTACGTGCCTTTTTAGGTATTACCTCTTACTGTAGACAGTGGATCCCAAATTTTTCTCTTTTAGCAAAACCATTGGTAGCTTTGACTGGGAAAAATGTTCCGAGTCCGGTGCCACGGTCTGATGAATGTCAGGAGAGTTTTTCTGAGTTACGAAAAGCATTGTGTTCAGCTCCTGTATTAGGTACACCTGATTACAGTAAGCCATTCACGCTCTACGTCCACGAGAGAGAAGGTTGCGCGTTGAGTGTTCTGACACAGACATTTGGTGATAAACAACGCCCTTGTGCGTATTTTTCATCAACATTAGATCCGGTAGCTAGAGCGTTACCTAGTTGTTTGAGAGCTACAGCGGCAGCTGCGGCTTCCATTCGACAATCTGCTGGTTTGGTGATGAACAACATGCTAGTGGTCATGGTTCCTCATGCAGTGGATACACTCATGAATCGAACCAAGACACAACACCTCACCAGTGCGAGACTATCTGGTTACGAGCTGACGTTATTAGCAAGTCATATTCAGATCAAAAGATGTAATGTATTGAATCCAGCAACACTGTTGCCGGCTAATCAAGAGTCGAGTGATTCCGAGCCACATGATTGCTGTTTTAGAACGGAGGAAGAGACAAAAGGACGTATAGACTTGAAGGACACTCCATTATCAAATCCAGATGGCACGCTGTATGTGGATGGGTCATGTTTTAAACTGGAGAATGGTGATGTGACTGCTGCTTACGCAGTAACGACTTTGAAGACGATTGTGGAGACTGCAAGAGTGAGTCAGAATTCTGCCCAAGCTGCAGAATTAATAGCTCTAACAAGAGCGTGTATTTTAGCTAAGGGAAAGAGAGTGAATGTTTTTACAGATAGTCAGTACGCGTTCGGCGTGGCCCATAGTTTTGGCCGTTTGTGGAGAGAAAGAGGTTTCATTACGTCCCATGGGACTAAGATTCAACATGGTCAGCTAGTTAACGACTTGTTGGAATCTCTAACCTTGCCGACTGAAGTTGCGATTGTAAAGTGCAGTGCTCATAAAGCAATCACGGATGATGTTGGTCGTGGGAATGCTTTTGCTGATGAAACCGCTAAACAAACAGCTAGAGACATGATGAGCAGAATGTATGTTGCTACGTCTGCAAGATGGATTGCTGAATCTGAAATGTGTGAGGATACAATGGAAAGTGTGAAAGAGATTCAGAAAGAGGCAACTGAGGAGGAAAAACGTGTATGGAGAGAAAGTACGGGCAAATTGGATTCGAATGGGTGTTGGATTGATTTGACAGAACAGCAGCGTTGGATGTTGCCTGATGCGTATGTGCTTGCAGTGGTGACGATGGCGCATGGAGTAGCGCATATAAGTTCTAAAGGAATCTGTAAGATGTTGGCTCCAGTCTGGAAGAATGATGGAATCAGTAAATGTGCAGAGAGAGTGGTGAGAAATTGTATGGTATGCCTGATGCATAATCCTGGTAAGGGAACTCCAACTCCTGCTGGTCACTTCGCTCCTCCTTCCTGCCCCTTTGAAGTGATTCAGTTAGACTTCATTCACATGGATCGCTGTAATAATTTGAAATACGTCCTGGTGGTAGTCTGTGCTTTCTCCAGGTGGATTGAAGCATACCCACTAAAGGACAATACTGCCCTATCAACTGCCAAAATTCTTCTCAAAGAATATTTCCCTAGATTCGGTATGCCACGGATTGTATGGTCAGATAACGGAAGTGAGTTTATAGGGAAAGTTATGCAGAGTGTGTGTGCCGGCCTAGGTCTGAAACAAAAGTTCCACAGTGCGAACCATCCCCAGTCTGCTGGTTTAGTGGAGGGTTACAATGGCACCCTCAAACTAAAACTAGCTAAAATACAAGCATCCACAGGTTTACCCTGGCCAGACGCACTTCCTTTGGCTTTGTTATCAACGAGAGCAACTGTACATTCTAGAGTGGGGCTTAGCCCCTACGAAATCGTTTTTGGCCGCCCGGCAAATATTTGGGGTGTGCCGAGGCCTAAGGAGTTTTGTTCTATAGAATATCCTATGCTAATAGACTACCTTTACGACTTGACTGCTAAATTGAGTCTTATTCACCAACAGGTTTTCGATGCATTGCCAAAGCCTCCGGAGAGTCCAGGGCATCAGCTGAAACCAGGAGATCAAGTGGTAATCAGAAATTTCGCGAGGACGAAGAACCTTCAGCCCAGATACATCGGCCCCTTCCAGGTCCTGCTTGTGACGAGAACAGCAGTTCGTGTAGCTGGTCGCAAGCATTGGGTGCACGCCTCCCATGTTAAGCGTGTACCTTTGCCACTTCCTTACGACGACTGGGTGAAGAAGGGAATTGGTGCCTCCGAATTTGAACGCACGCCAAAGTTCATCCCTTTCAGCGATGCCAAATTGATCACTGACACTCCAAACTCTGACTCTCCTCCTGAAAAGACTCCTTTGAACTCTGAACATTTGTCCCCTGCATCAGAAAAAACTGTCATCTGCGAACTTAAACACTGCAACAGCTACCAGTGATACGCTATTTGCCGATCAGACAGTACCTGCGAAGCAAAGATATAATTTACGAAACCGTAATATGGACAAATAAAGCAGGCAACTGCCCATTGTGATATTTTGAAATTTTGAACTTTTGCCTTCAGCCAGGAAGTTTGCTATTGTTTTATTGTTTTTAAAATTGCCTTGCCGTCTGGGTAGCCGTAGGGTCGTGGCTGTGTGCCTAGTTGAATCTGCAGGGGTCTGACACAAGGTCGATCTTTCTGTTGGTTCTGGGAACTCCCAGGGCTGATAGAGGCATTTTCATCTACGTACACATCATCAGTGGTCGCGAGCGGATTGTAGAAGATGGAGCTTCCTGCGCTGCAACGAGAAAATGTGATTTATGTTCGCAGAAACAGACTTTACAGAATCCTTCACAGCAAATGCTTTTTGATACAATGTGCCATTACATTCTTGATTGTTTTGATAACGTTGGTGGGTGGAATCGTTTTCGGTATAAGTATGATTTTTGTGCCAGTTACTACAGTACCTCCCCTTGATCCTGTTACTTCTACTGTTTCCTCTATACACTCTTTTCATTCGTTTCCTGAACATGAGCAAGCTCGACGCTCAGAATTCATTAACAACACTTTTGTACAGCTCTTGCACCAACACCAATTGGTAGTTAACACTACAGACTGCTGGGTGTGTGGCTTGATACCCCACACTATGGATAAAGGTATTCCCTATCTGGTTTTGCCTTTCAGCTACAATGGATCATTTCAGGCCCTTCAAACCATCTTTGCTTATGCCCTTGAAACCTATCCTCCACGTCCACCACGTTCCACTTAATATAACTCTGCCAACAAAGCTTTAGTCCAGGGAATTATTGACATGATCAAGGACGTCAATAATACTCCATCATACCCTAGAGACGAATTGCGAGTATATTTAAGTTGGAATTCTTCAGAGTATCGCCTTAGTTGGGGAGAAAGCAAGCGCAAAAGCTCAACTCCAATCTGGGTCGTACCTCACCGAGGTCAGGTCTGTTTGCAAGGTAATGGGAGGAATCCGAGAGCTCAGCTAGGGAGGAGTGAGTGTGTAGAGACTTACGTGTTTCCGGCTAACTCTTCCCCTGCCTTTCTTACTGCTAGGGGTACCTACTTCATCTGTCGAGACAGAGCTTATACATGGTTGCCTGCCGACTTTTCAGGATCATGCTATATTGCTCGATTGTTGCCCCCAACATACACTGCTTCATCTGATTACCACAGAACCAGAGTAGCGAGAGGTGTCTTCAGCAAGGAAGATACTGCTGGTCAGGAAGCAGGAGACTTCTTCAAAGGTTTCCTTCCGTTCTGGGGGCCTATGGCCAATAGTAGAAACATACGTCAGCTAACACGGGTAGTTGAATCTACTATTACCGAAACTGCTGGTGCCCTTAGCAATTTGACAGCTGAGCTTCAGGCGGATAGACTCATGACGTTGCAGAACCGTATGGTTCTAGACGTTATCCTTGCAGATCGAGGTGGGGTATGCAGAATGATCCAATCGAGCTGCTGTGTCTTTATTCCTAATAATGCTCCAACAGTATACGAGGCGATCTCTAAGCTACACAAGATTTCCGACTCTATTCATGTAGACAAGGGAAACTGGTCCTTCATGGAGTGGTTTTGGACTCGGATCTCAGCGTGGGGATGGAAGGTTCTAATGGTCATTGGTGTCATCTTAGTATTCCTCTTCTCATGTTGCCTGATTATCCAGTGTGGTCCTGCTTTGTGTAGTCTCTGTGCTGCAACTTGTCTTAAGAAACCACCTGTGTTTGGAGAAAAGGCACGAGAAAGGATGATGATACAACAGCATGTCACTGACCTGATGAGCATAGAATTAGATTCTGACATAGACTGAGTAATTGCCTATGTAAGGGCAAAAGGAGGGTCTGAGGTTCCGTGACGATTTGAACCCGTGTTTTCAATATTGTCGGAAATACATAATATTGGTATCAGCGAACCGCAAATGATCCATTTAGCATATCCTGGTGTTTTCGCTACGCTACGAGCAAGAGCGCTCCTGTTATGAACACATTTCTGATCTACCCACGGCATCCATCTTAGATCATGGCAGCCATTTTGTATTTCTTGCCCTCACATACGCAATAACCTCTGATCACTTCATTTCGATTAAGGACACGTAGCCTTAGCCGGAGATTCACCTCTTTCATGACACGTGCACCTTAAACCAGATCACGCTGTAGCTGCATGACTCGACAAAGGCTGCCTCCTCTGCCCGAGGCCAGCCCCACCGAACTGGTCTTCGTGTCCATTGTCCTGATCATGATTAGGCGGCCGAAGCCGGTAGCCTTGCCCATTTACAACCTACAAACATCTCTTATCCCGCTTTCCTATCTTCCACACCTGGCTCCGTTTCTTTCTTTCTGAATCTTTATTAGGGGGAGGTAACGAAATTTACGATGAGGCGGTCCGGCTCTTGAATGCAATATTGACAAGGGATTGTGATGAACTAGTGGGAACCCCTCTTCGTAGATGTTTGGTATCAGATTTTATCGACGGTTCCTGTGTAACGCCAAATATTTATTGTTTAGGACACAAAGGTTTTGGGAATGTACCAACATGTGAAGAATTCGCCTGAAGGCCAAAATTTAGTATATAAGGAGCAACCCTCTTTGTACAATTTGAACAGGCTCCTAGAATCTGCCCATGTGTGGTTTCTGTGACTTCTGTGTCCCTGCAGTAATAAACCTTTGGTCTTTGACGCCACCATCGAGAAGCCCGTGTTTCTGTTCATTTGCGCACCAAGGCAGGTGGAACTCCGGGGTCTTTGGGTGTTGTTCCCTGACACCTCTGGACGGAACCAAAAAGTCCAGAACTCTACCGCATCAGTATTTGGACCCTGCCTTGGTTGGCATGCAGGGAACACCAAGCAACCCAGTGATTTGGGACAGCTAGAGACCGCAGGAAATCAGGGTGGTGTAACTTCTTGGAATCCATGCATTTTCTTAACCCAATTGTTGTGCAATCATCAATAACATCCCTGAAGAACTTAGTACCATCTATTTCCAAGGATTTGGAGGTTGGGCTACAGTCGGCAAGCATCCAAATAATCTCCCAACTGTGGGTATTTCTGTGAATCACTTAACTAGGAAAATCCATGTTAGAAAGGCTTGAATTGATCAAAGTATGTTTTCTTAAACAGGATACGAAGCAAATGTTAACACTAAGCCTAAACAAATAAAACACCATTTCCTCTCAATTTCCAAGTTATTTCAGCAGTATTTGGACAGTGTGAGACAGCATCCAGGACACCCTTTTCAACCATGGGAGTTTGACAACTAGATACGGAACGTAATCTAAGGTGGTGTGGCCTAAATGTACACGACAGACACCATTCGTACTGCCCTAGACCAAGGAAAGAAGGCCGTCCTGATTTTATTAGACCTGTCAGCGGCCTTCGACACGGTCTCTCATGCCATCCTATTAGATCGGCTAAAAACATCGGGCGTGAAGGGGACGGTACTAGAGTGGTTGGAAAACTACCTAAGGGACAGGAGACAGGTGATAACCCTGGGGGAATTTACCTCCACGGAAAAACATCAGACGATGGGAGTACCCCAGGGGTCCAGCCTCAGCCCGACATTATTCAATGTCTACACTGCGCCTCTGATTAAACTAATATCATCTTTTGGCATAGAGGTAGTAGCATATGCCGATGATACGCAGTTAATACTGGTTACGGATAGGGACAACCAGTCATGGGAAGAAACATTCAAGGAATGTTTAACTGCCACCTTTGATTGGATGCGGAAGAATCACCTAAAATGTAATACAGGAAAAACAGAGATCATTCCGCTAGGCCCAAATAATGACTTTATTCCCAGGCAATGGTGGCCAGAAAGGGCAGAAATACCGCCTCATACAACCATAGTTGCTCGGAACCTGGGGGTCACGTTTGATTCCAATCTCGCCTTCAAGCAGCAGGCAATAAAAGTGGCAGGAATGTGCTTTGGCTTAATCAAAAGCCTGAGGAAATTCTTTGATTTACTCCCTTTGGAGGCGAGGAAAACTGTTGCAGTAGCGTTGGTAACGTCGCGCTTAGATTATTGCAACAGTTTGTATGCTGGCACAAATAAAGAAGTAACTTACAGGCTTCAGCTAGTGCAAAGCGCTGCTGCCAGATTGGTGCTAAAATGGCCAAAAAGATCGTCAGCCTCAGGGGCATTAAAAGCTCTTCATTGGCTTCCCATTGTAAAAAGGATCCTGTTCAAGGTTTTGATTATAACATTTCGAGCAATGCACAAAACAGGACCATTATATCTACAGAAAAAATTCAAGAGATACTGCCCAACCAGAAACCTACGATCATCAAATTCCAATACTCTGGTGATTCCTAGGTTTCGTTTAAAAACCCATGAAGGAAAGTCCCTGGCAGTACTGGGTGCAAAGGCTTGGAATACTCTGCCTCTTGCCCTGAGAACTCTGGATAAAGAAACAGAGTTCCGCAAAGAATTAAAAACTTGGATATTTAAACTGCAAGATAGCATGGCCAGAACTCTAGTTTGATGCTTGCCTCTGTTTTTGGTCCAACTCTGAGTCACTTTGTCATCTGGTAATTTGCCGGAGGTAGCGCCTAGATGCTCCATTGGAGCGATTGCTGCGCGATATAAATAAAATTTTACATTACATTACATAAATGGATCCATACGTTTCACCTTCCTCAGACTGCTCTACAAGCATTAACACAAAACATAAAACCTCAAGTTCTTCTCACTTTCTAGGGCAGATTGCTTCTGTATTTGGTCCTATATCAGACAGCTCTCATGGAATCCAACCATGGGTGTTCCTGAAATCTAGAACCTACATGGGTGAAAAAAAATGACACTTCCACAAACTGTTAAAACAGAAAATTCCTAAAGATGCACCAAACGTCCCATTGTCCTGCTGGAAATAGACAGCCCTATAACACAAACGTATAACATTACATGGTAGCTTTGGGCTTCAGTCAACTTGTGAAACAAGCATTTGCAATGCAATAGGTCTCGCATTAGGAAAGTTTGAGCTATTGGTATTGTAAATGACAATTTTTTTATTTATGTGATGGTTTTGAAAATAGCGAAATAATAGCTTTGTCATTTACAATGCCAATACTTTTAACTTTTGCAAATGTGACACCTATAGCATTTGTAATGCAATATGTGTTGTATTTACGTGACTTAGATGTATTGATATTACAAACAACAATTGTTCTTAATTTTCTTTAAATAATTAATTCATAAATAAAAGTTGCTGTAATTTATAATGGCAATAGCTTAAACTTTTGTAAATAACTTTTGTGAAAATTATGTTCAGTGTATTTTATTGTGACGAAAATCCAAGAACAGAAGTGAAATATTAACATCTTTTTGTGACATTTGTAATAAAGCTTGAAACATTGAGAGAACATATGTGAGCCAGTTGTTGAATGGTTGCGACGAGTGATGCTGTGGCGTTCAGTGAGGCTGTGGCGTTGGTGAGTGATGCTGTTGTGATGCGATAGAGTAATTATGTGGGGTGTAACTATGTGGCACTGAGTGGTATTTGGAGTGTATGTTGCATTGAGTGCAGTGTAATTATGTGGCGTGCAATTATGTGGCACGAAGTGGTATTTGGAGTGTATGTTGTGTTGAGCGCAGTGTAAATATGTAGCGTGTAATTATGTGGCACTGAGTGGTGTTTGGAGTGTATGTTGCGTTGAGTGCAGTGTAATTATGTAGCATATAATTATGTGGCACTGAGTGGTATTTGTAGTGTATGTTGCATTGAGTGTAGTGTAAATATGTAGTATATAATTATGTGGCACTGAGTGTTATTGTTTGGGGTGTAATTAGGTGGCATGTAATTATGTGGCACTGAGTGTTATTGTTTGGGGTGTAATTAGGTGGCGTGTAATTATGTGGCACTGAGTGGTATTTGGAGTGTATGTTGCATTGAGTGCAGTGTAATTATGTGGCGTGAATTATGTGGTCTGATGTCAATCTACCTTTTGCTCCTTAATTTGGAGTTTTCATTAAAAAAATGGTGTGCTTGAATTTCAAACAGTTCATAAGTTACCTGTTGAACAGGTTAATTATTCAAGTTTGCTGTTTCTGATGATAAACTGGAACAAATGAAGTGACGTTTTTGTCCGGATCGTATTAATAAGACAAATGCGGAGATTTGTGATGTTTGATTGAAGTGCACACCGCTGGCAGTTATCAACTGGAATCTTAGTGAATTTGTAGTATGAGAATTCGCGCCCAATTACCGAGCCTTCGCAATTTTTACAGTCTTCCTCAATACAGGGTTATCAGTTTGGAAAATAAGTAACTAATAGCACAAGTTTACAGTTACAAATCGGCCCACTTTGTCATGCCCAGGGAGACAGAAATGTTAGTCGGTTCAACCTGTGGGAGCTTCTAAGCTAATCGCTGCATATCGCATAAGCCCAAACCACGTGACTTTCCGATAAGAGAAAGTAATATCTTGGGGCAACCAACAAACATACTAGTAACAAGTCAGTGTTTTTTACTTTTTTTTACTAAGACGAACACCTGAGGCCACCAACGACAATCTGATCTGCTTAATAAAATGTTAGGGGAAACGCCAATTAAACTGCTGCTGACCAGGGACCCTCGTGGACTATCCCTGCAACGTTCCTGCTGCTGGGCTGACCCTTTGCCTCACACCTCGCGGAACCCGCTGCGCGGGTCCCGCATCGCCCGCACTCCAGGACAGGGCTGCCTCGCTGAGGTGAAGAGCTTTGGCGGCGCACCGTGTGCCTCATTGGGCGGAAGGAGAGAACACTCTGCCCGGGCTGCGAGCACCAGGTGAGGGACAGGGACTCCATTTCCCAGGAGTCCCTGTGTAGCCATCCCCTGCACCTGGACGCTCTCCCGGGTAGCCCCGCCCCCAACCGCCGGACTAAAGCTGCTGCTTACCGGACCAAGTTGGGAAACGCCAATTCAACTGCTGCTGACCAGGGACCCTCGTGGACTATCCCTGCAACGTTCCTGCTGCTGGGCTGACCCTTTGCCTCACACCTCGCGGAACCCGCTGCGCGGGTCCCGCATCGCCCGCACTCCAGGACAGGGCTGCCTCGCTGAGGTGAAGAGCTTTGGCGGCGCACCGTGTGCCTCATTGGGCGGAAGGAGAGAACACTCTGCCCGGGCTGCGAGCACCAGGTGAGGGACAGGGACTCCATTTCCCAGGAGTCCCTGTGTAGCCATCCCCTGCACCTGGACGCTCTCCCGGGTAGCCCCGCCCCCAACCGCCGGACTAAAGCTGCTGCTTACCGGACCAAGTTGGGAAACGCCAATTCAACTGCTGCTGACCAGGGACCCTCGTGGACTATCCCTGCAACGTTCCTGCTGCTGGGCTGACCCTTTGCCTCACACCTCGCGGAACCCGCTGCGCGGGTCCCGCATCGCCC
Organism: Lissotriton vulgaris; assembly: GCF_964263255.1. Taxonomy (NCBI): domain Eukaryota; kingdom Metazoa; phylum Chordata; class Amphibia; order Caudata; family Salamandridae; genus Lissotriton; species Lissotriton vulgaris. The sequence goes on along the minus strand of NC_141700.1, from coordinate 78,800,636 downwards.
GCACTCCAGGACAGGGCTGCCTCGCTGAGGTGAAGAGCTTTGGCGGCGCACCGTGTGCCTCATTGGGCGGAAGGAGAGAACACTCTGCCCGGGCTGCGAGCACCAGGTGAGGGACAGGGACTCCATTTCCCAGGAGTCCCTGTGTAGCCATCCCCTGCACCTGGACGCTCTCCCGGGTAGCCCCGCCCCCAACCGCCGGACTAAAGCTGCTGCTTACCGGACCAAGTTGGGAAACGCCAATTCAACTGCTGCTGACCAGGGACCCTCGTGGACTATCCCTGCAACGTTCCGGCTGCTGGGCTGACCCTTTGCCTCACACCTCGCGGAACCCGCTGCGCGGGTCCCGCATCGCCCGCACTCCAGGACAGGGCTGCCTCGCTGAGGTGAAGAGCTTTGGCGGCGCACCTTGTGCCTCATTGGGCGGAAGGAGAGAACACTCTGCCCGGGCTGCGAGCACCAGGTGAGGGACAGGGACTCCATTTCCCAGGAGTCCCTGTGTAGCCATCCCCTGCACCTGGACGCTCTCCCGGGTAGCCCCGCCCCTAACCGCCTCATCTCCTCATTAGCAACTGCTGACACCCGCTACGCGGGATGCGAGCGGGACGCCCGGGGATAAGCCCGGGACAAGGGCGGGACCGTCTGTGGCCGTCCGGGGACGTCCGAGGACGGGCCGGGCCACCCCCCTAAAAACCTTACTCTTGTACTTGGACTTCACTGGACCCAGACTGTAAGGTAGGCTCTTACCCATGGCTGCTAACACTGAGAACTCCAGCATGGTGGGGTCCAGTAAAAAAACATTGGATAATTATTTCCCAAGGGTTTCTGTGGACTTGGACAAGGATGACTCACTACTTGAACGTAGGATTGAACGCCGTCGCTCCATTGAGTCCCTGAAAAACAGACCATGTACTGATCTGGCATCCCCATCCACTATGTCGGTCATTGTTAGTGACACACCCTATGAAGACCCATTATCGCTGGATAAATTTCCTTTACTCCTCAGAAGTACTCCACCGCCCACGGGCTCCTTATTGGTTGTGTCTCCACCTAATGTTTTGTTCTCGTCTGACCTCAATTCCTCTCCTAATGTAGATATTGCTCCAAAACCTCCCCCCAAAGAGCTGCCCAAAAGGTCAGGCAGACCTCTTACCACGTCCTTAGCCCACGGTCCACCGCCATCTAAAAAGAGGAGGGGGCTAGGAGCTCCTCAACGAGGCAAGCTTAGTCATACCGAGTTTGGTAAGCCGCCAAAACTTAAGACCACTGGCGGTACTACATCTAAAACTCTGGTAACAACTAATACTACGCCTATAGCAGTATCAGTTCCAGACCCACAACCTATACAACCCACTAACACCCGAGGGAGGGAAATAGAGGCTGTCCCTACCCCAAGTCCAGTAACCATTCCCTCTACTAATATTGAGCTGAACACTGTTGAGCAGTTGCTCAGGTCCTTCATGCTGCCTATTCTGGATATTCTAAAAAGGGTGGAGCACCGACTAGGTAATCTGGAGGCATTGTATGCTGATAAGACAAGTGTGCGTATGACCTCGCCAAGGCCTACCATTGCCTCCACAATTACACCCCAGACTCCAACTGTCTATGCTCCCAACCCGCCGGCTCCAAACGGCTGTAACAGTGGCAATAATGGAGCAACTAAACCCCCTGTTAGCAATAAACAGAGCTCTGTAATCCCGACCAAGAATACTGCTAAGGCTAATACTGTAATCAGTAAGCCTGTGAATAATAACCAGCAGAAAAACTTGGTGTCACTGCAGGCCCAGGCTCCTGTCCAAACAGCAACAAATTCTACGGCCCAGGTTGTAAGAGTTCCCCAGAAGAGCGATGTTAATTCTACCACTAAGACCCTGCAACTGGGTAGGGGGAGGCCTGCAAAGCCGACTAACGATAAACAATATGGTCCCAATGTTGAATTACCCCCAGAGTCGCTACCTTTTGTAGTTGTACTCACAGGTGTCCCCCCACTAGAAGCAGGCAGAAAGGAGGGCCATCCCCAACTTAAGAATAAGATCTTACATTGGCTAGGACAAAACAGACCTCTCCCATATTACATCGACGGGGAGATAATTCATGTTAGACGCCTGTCTTGGCTGGGCACTAGGGAAAAAAATATTGAGGGGGACATCGTTGTTATCAATTTCAGGAACCCAGAAGCAGTCAGGACCATACTAACAGGACCCCCTAGGAATTTGAACACTGCTATAGTCCCATACGACCTAACATATTTCTATCCAAGGTCGTATATGACCCCTGTCCTCTACACCGGGGGGTTAACTGACCCCAAAGATATCAGGAATATCCATATGCCTCCCACTAACAGCTATATGTGTCATCTCCAAAGGCCTTTGCCCACCAGGAATAATACAGAGTGGAATATAGTCCCTGCTAGCGGCCGCAGTCTGCCCTTTGTGGGGCTAGAGCATCTGCAGGGGTCTAGAAATATGGAGCACCTGATTCCCTTTACCCCATTGGAAACCTTGAACAGATATGGCGCCCTTTCTGGCCTTGACGGTTGCGATTGACTCCCCGATACGGCTGCCCCCCTATCGAAAGATTTAGGAGTAGTTGGAGGGGGGCTAATAGAGGAGGTCACCCGGAATAGGACAAGGTTTCCAATCACACCTCTCCATTGTGCCAGTTCCCCTTTAAGTATAAATGAGGTTAATTGCACCACAACCAATCATGAATCCACTACGGTGCAGACGAGGCCTGAAGTGGGTGACCAAACTGTAGAAAACATTATATCCCCGAACCTGTTAATTGACCAGTTGTCCCGTAGAGACAAAAATTTATTGTTGATATCATGGAATGTGGCGGGCTTGGGTGCTAAGCTAGATAATACGGAGTGGTGTGACTATGTGGACAACCATGGTATCTTCATATTCCAAGAGACATGGGCCAGGGCTGTCCACCACAGATTGGGTTTTGCTACCTACGCTGAACTTGCAACCAAGGGTCCTAGAGGCAGACCATCTGGTGGACTAACAATTTGGGTGGGTGTCCATCTTGGGTTCTCGGTTAAAAGGATCAATACTAATACTTGTGACATACTATGTATCCTCCTTACTCGTCCTAGCACACCCAAAATAGCGATTATTAACATCTACCTACGCCCTGTCGTGGGGAGTGTGGTCTCCCGTACTCTAGAGTGCCTAACTGCTTTATTAAACTCCCTCCCAAGTGATACCAAGGTGATAATGGGGGGGACCTTAATTGTCACTACGAACCACTTGGGGGGGTTCCCCTAATAACAACTGATGAGGATGATGCCTGCCGGATCCCGCCCCCAAATGTTTACCAAACCAAATCTTGGTCACCTATGGCAATGCAGCTCACATCATTGACATACACATATTCACTTAAAGCTTGCAATGGTCGCTTCCCGGGGGATAGCCCCGGAAGGAGTACCTATAGTGGAATGGGCCATTCATCAATAATAGACTATCTTATGGTTAGTATGTCTTTATGGCACATGATCCGATACTTCCATGTACCTGATCGCTCAGAAAGTGACCACAACCCTTTGGTAGCAGAGTTAGAGTTGCCACTTCCTGATGGGGAGTATCAAGTTGATGATATCCCCTCCAGTAATATTAGGATCCTACAGGGTGGCAAGAGAATCAGTTGGGCCTCCATTAAATCATCAGCAGATAATTTGGCATCACTGTATAATAGTGTCACTGCCCAACTAGAGCGATTAAAAATATTGCTTGAAAGTGCCCACACCCTTGATAAAGATGCTAAACTCTTAAATATACATAATGATTTAATGCTCATCCTAGCGGTAAGCTTCTATAAATCGGTAAAGCAGACTAACCGACAGGCATGTACCACAAATCCTTGGTACAACCAGTCTTGTAGGAGGGCGAAGACTATTCTAATCTCTGCCCTAAAACAAGGCCATAGAGCTACCATTATGGTCACAAGGAAAGCCTACAAGAATCTCCTTTCCCACGCAAAATCTGAATGGGAAACTGAGAAGTGGCAGGCAATTAAACAGGCCCTAATAACGAAAGATGCCCGAACATTTTGGAACCTGGTCCATACCGGGAAACCAGAAGGCACGGCAAAAATCGATCCTAACATCGCTGAGGAAGCATGGCGAGCATTCTTTGGTAATCTTTACTCTAGCCCTGCTCTTCATCATAAGGAACCACTCATCATATCTTCGAGTTTGGACCTTGGATGTCTTCCACCACCCTTTACCATGTCGGAAGTCACAATTGCAGTCCAAGCATTAAAATGTAACAAGGCCCCAGGGTTGGACAAGATCCCCGGTGATCTTTTTAGAGAAGAGCCGAAGATCTGGGTCCCCTACCTGACCGTCATATTTAATGCTATTCTTGACGGTCAAGAGATTCCAAATACCTGGTTGGGGGCCGAAATCATCCCGATTTACAAAAAGGGATCACCGTTGGATCCATCAAATTATAGGCCAATCAGTCTTATCGATGTCACCCAAAAATCTACGCCAAACTACTTTTGCAGCGCTTGCAAGATTGGATTAGTGAGAAAAACATCCTCTCTCATCTGCAAGCAGGGTTCCGTGCCAAAACATCTACCATCGACCAACTACTACGGCTCCAGGTATTATACTGGAAGCACGTGGTCATGGAAGGGGGTAGTCTCTACCTGACATTTGTGGACCTCAAATCCGCATTTGACATGGTGGACAGGAACCAACTATGGAGTATATTAACAACAATGGGCATCCCACCCTACTTATGTCACCAATTTAAAAGACTCCATGAAGGAACCTATGCAAAGGTACGTTATGGCAAATATGGCCAGCTGACGAGAGCTTTCCCTATTGAGAAGGGAGTCAGGCAGGGATGCGTTCTTGCCCCTACCTTATTTTCTCTTTTTTTAAATGGCCTTGTTGACGACCTAAACAGTGTTCATAATATTGACGCTCCTAATCTAGCTGGTGGTAAATTCCCTGCACTTATGTTTGCGGATGACACCCTGCTCCTCTCAAAAACACCTATGGGGATGCAGCGGGTGTTAGACCAATTCACCAAATTCTGTAGGAACAGGAATTTGGTGATTAACATAGACAAAACAAAGTATATGGTGTTCAATGCCAATACAATAAATTGCCCACGCCCGTTAATGGATGGACGACCTCTGGAAAGGGTAAATAATTTCACTTACCTAGGTCTGACCTTAAATGATAAAATGAGTTGGGCAACTCAAATGACCAAGGCTAATTTAGCCCTTTCTCAGTCCACGGGTGGGATCCTCAAGGTGCAGAAGTCTTGTGTCCAAAAAGTAGTCAGTGTTCCACTGGAAATATACAAAGTCCAAACCAGATCAGCTTCCCTTTACGGAGCTGAACTCTGGGGCCACTGTCCAGCGAGTGAGATTAGTACAACAGAGAATAACTTTATTAGGCATCTCCTCTCCTTACCAAAAAACACTCCTCTTGTTCCTCTAAGGTTGGATTTAAACTTGAGACCCATTGCAGAAGCTATTGCTTCACGCCCGCTCCTTTATTGGCGCAGACTGTGGAGCGTCCCGGAGCTTGCGTGTTATAGAGAGGAATTGAAGACTGTGATGGCACGCCCGAGTGTAGGGAGGATAAAGTGGTTATCCTTTATAAGGGAGCAGGCGTCTAGGATTGGCATGGAGAACCTCTGGTCCAACCCGGAGGACACATGCAAATCTATCTCTAAGAGAACCCTGGCTGAGTCTATAAAATATTACAACTTAGAAGAGGTCCTTCGTTCAGCTAGGTCTTCTAGTCTCACTGACACCTTTTTGGATTTTAAAAATGCCTACAGCTTTGAGAAGGAACTAGACAGTATAGAACCTGTTTTAGCAAAAAAACTGTATCTACAGTTTAGATATGGCACACTACCCCTCCATTCTTATACTAATAAATGGAAAGCGGGTCCAGTTCACCCTTGCCCAGGCTGCAACGATCCAAATGAATCCCTAATCCATGTGATATTGTTTTGTCCTGCTTATTTTGCTAGCAGGAAAAAATGGATTTTACAGCTATGTATGAACCTAGGAGTCAGGAACCATGTAGAGTTTTTTAGAATTTTAAAATCCGATACTAATACACTAATAGTTACTGCTATTTCTAAATTCTTGTTTTCAATGTGGTTAATTAGACGGAGATTGATTCGGTAGTATTAAGCTACTCTAACTCAGTAAGATCATGCTTCTACTGCGTTCTGAATATTTAATCAATGCATTTTCTTGCTGTAGTGTTTTTTTTTTCCCACCACCCTAAAAACCACATATTAACTGCTTTTATTCAAAATGAGATTTAATTGTGTATTATTTTATTATTGTAAATGTATTTTTCATTATTTGATGTACTTTTATGGTTCTTAAACAAACCGAAATAAAGTTAATTTGATTGAAAATGTTAACAAATCGCCATTGTTTATTGCCCAAACAAATAAATGAAACAACAATGGTACAACAATAACTGCACTCGTGCAGCCAGCTCCTCCGTTTTAGAAGTACTGGTGGCTGAAGTTCAATGGGATGACCGTCCCATCATTGTAGTGGACACATAGGTGTTAGCCTACATTTAGCATGACCAAGCTTCTTATAACTAAAAGGGAAAGTGCGGTCCAGCCTTCCCGTAAAGGCTCGGTGTAAGAAAAACCAGGTTCAAACAGAGCTTCAAAAAGAGGAAGATATCAGAAAGAGGAGCGGGTGTTAGCCCGCAGTGCCCCTTAAATGGCACTAGCAATACCCACCCTGGTTCTATTACAAATATCCGCCAGTATAGATCAGTAAATTACCAGAATAAACAACAACCCTATACCATGTTTTAACAGCCTTGTTCTGTAATAACTACTTTTCTAATTTAATAATGAAAAACAATGGTCAGTAGGTGGATCGAACCTGCCAGCCTCGCGTTCATAGCACAGAGCTCTAACTAACTGAGCTGACCAATTAAGCGACATCGTAGGGATCATACGCTTATCCAGGATATTCTAATTGCTAAATCATAGGTTGTTCCTGTGTACAGATTCATTCAAGAGGCATACAGACGGGCAATTACTGACCCATCATGGTTTCAGGCCAAGACATTGAGGTGCTCCGATAATCCTGCACCGACTCCCACACACCGGGGAGCGTCACCCAAGAACACCTATTATTTAATGAGATGCACTGAACGCACTACACTAACGAGCTGCACAGAAAAGATGTATTGAAGGGTAGAATCACTCCACATTGCAAACTCCATGTTATTCTCACACCCTGGTGTGGGGGGACCTGGGTCTTAGTAGCCCAACTTGCTTCTGCTAAGGCTGGTGAAACAGATATTAACAATATGAAGGGGAGTGTAATAGTGACAGCTATCACAAATTGCGTCGAAGGGTTATGTGGGAACTGCTAGCATCATCTGCAGCGGCGGAATGTGTGGGGTACTGCTAACAATTAGATTCAGTGGGGTATGTATGAGCTGCTACCATCGTTTACAGCTGCGGTATGTGCAGGGGTTGTTGCCATTTACAGCGTCTGGGTATACAGGGTGGCTGGCACCATTTGTAAATTAGGCTACTAACACCGTCTGCAACTGTGCTTTGTTTAGCAGGTATCTGTTGCAACAGTGGGCAGTGTGGTGGCTACTGGCACCATCTGAAGGGGTTACTAATGGGCTGCTGGTGCCGTGCACAGCCGGGATATTTTCAGATGGAGATATCGCTTGTGATGGTGTACAATATACGGGGCTGTTCGAAATAATTGCAGCTAGAGAGATGTAGTGGCTCGCTTGTATGATTAGCAGCAAGGGTGGTAACACGATTTCCAGGGGTGTTGTATTTGCTTGCTAGCATCACGTGGCCCCTTAGTTTGACGAGTTGCTGTCTTGCACTGCTGTCTTCTAACTGCGGGGTTGGGCTGACGGGCCTCTGATCGGCTGAGCTCGCTGTCAGTTTGCACGCACTGGAGAGACGCTCGAGAGCCGGGAACAAAGGACTGACCCACTCGATAGCACCTCCTGCCAGGAACCCTGTCCGAGGCTCACAACGATGCACTCCCTGGAGACTCCTCTATCAAAAACGAGGCCTGACACGCAAATCGGATTTCCGGCCGGGAGAAAGGAGAGGCGTGACACGCACGAAGGAAGGAAGGGGCGGAGAAACAACGGAGCGGACTGCCGAGTCTGGACACAGGGAGGAACAGGACGAGAGGAGTATAACAGACCCGGTGAGGGGGGGCGTTGGGGCACATTGACAGTGCCCGCCACTCCCAGTGATGGAAGCCCTGGGTGTGCCCGGTGAGTGGGGTTGGGAGGGTGTGTGTGTGTGCGCGTTTGTGTGTGATTGTAAGCCCTGCGTTTGTGTGTGATTGTAGGCCCTGCGTGTTGGGGTGGGTGCAGGGGTGGGGGGTGAGTGTGTGCGCGTGGGAATGTGTGTGCGCATGTGTGACTTTCCCTGTGTGTGAATGAGAGAGCATGTCAAGGGGAGGCAGGGGATGTGCACGGCGCCGTGCGCGCCCTCGAGGAGGAATATGAGACAGCAGAGGCGCGAGCCCGAACGCTGTCTCAGATTCCCCCAAAACCGTCGACAATAGGTCCTTCGCTACGCTCGACCTAAAAAAGCACTGGAACTAATTTTCATACACAAGAAACACCATGCATTACAATATACACACTGCTCTGATTACAGTACTCACTGATTACTTTCAGTATTGCAAATGCTACTTACCAGTATGCATCTGTTCTTGGCATGTAGGGCTGCTGACATTCATATCTGTGCATAGATCGCCGCCTAGAGTTGGGTCCAGATGATTGCACATTGTTGTCCTGGAAGAGTCTTCGAAGTATCACGAGATAGGTGGCTCCTCCCCTGGACTACAGTGCGCATGGGCATCGACTCCATCCCCAGATTGTTTTTAGCCATTGTGGCCGAGATGGAGTGAACTACGTGAGTGATGACCATGCTATGAGCATATATATGAATACTGCAGCTGCTACAGGCGCCGGGGAGGAGGGCGGGCGATATGAATCGCAGCAGCCCTACATGCCAAGAACAGATGCATACTGGTAAGTAGCATTTGCAGTTCGAGGCATGTGGGCTGCTGAATTCATATCTGTGCATAGAATATATAGCAGTCCCTCCATTATCGGCGGCCGCCCGTGCCAGCTGCAGCAGTTTGGAAAAGTGTCTTGAGAACAGCCTGACCCACAGCTGCCTGCTGTTTAGAGTGCACGTCTACACAGTAATGTTTAGTAAATGTATGTGTGGTAGACCATGTGGCTGCTCTAAATATAACCTCTAAGGGAATGTTCCCAAGGAAGGCCATAGAGGCCCACAACTTTCTGGTGGAGTGGGCTCTTGGTGGAATTGTAAGAGTGCGTTTGGCTTTTGCGTAACAGATCTGAATACATTTCACGATCCACCTAGCAATACCAGCCTTGGAAATAGCGTTACATTTGTGGTGTGATGCAAGGGCAACGAAAAGTTGCTTAGTCTTTCTAAAATCCTTGGTCCTGTCAATGTAATACATCAGGGCCCTTTTAACGTCAAGGGTGTGGAGCATCCGCTCCGCCAGCGACTTAGGATTTTGAAAAAACACCGGCAACTCGATTGTTTGGTTTATGTGGAACTGAGACACAACCTTGGGTAGAAATTTAGGGTTAGTGCGGAGCTCTACCCTGTTAGCATGAACTTGGAAAAAAGGCTCTTGGATGGTGAGGGCCTGCAACTCACTAACCCTCCGTAGCGATGTAATTGCTACTAAGAAAGCCACTTTCCAAGTTAGGAACTGAAGCTCGCAAGAGTGTAGTGGCTCAAAAGGAGGACCCATCAGCCTTGTAAGAACCACATTGAGGTTCCATTCGACCTGGGCCTCATGATGGGGTTTGGCCCCGAAGTCAGTATGAGGATGCTCCTCTTCCGAGCTATCCTCTACGGTGGCAATGGCCCCGTCGTCGTCCCCTACCTCCTCAACGACTTCCTCGAACTCTTCGTCTCCCGCGTCGTAGTCTTCCTCGCCCTCCGACGCCGGGTTAGAGTCCGAAACATTCAGGATGGTGTCGTCGTCAACATCTTCTTCAAAGATGTTTGCTGGTGGGGGTGCCGATCTCTGGGCCTGCAGTCTTGCGGCCCGACGTAGCTTGAGAGTCTTCTTCGACCGGAACTTGGAGCAGGCCATACACTTGGCCTCGTCGTGGTCCGGCGACAAGCACTTGTTGCACACTGGGTGCACGTCGATGTGCGGGTACTTTGAGGCACACACTGGGCACCTCTTAAATGGACTTCGTTCCATGTTGAAGTAGTCTGGAGCGTCGTGTAGGCCCGTCCGCGCCAACAGCACGCGGAAGGGCAGCAAGTGATCGGAGACGATGAATAAACCAACCAGAACGACAAACAATACCGACGCAAGTCCTAAAGACCTTTTGGTCTCAAGTAAAGAAACGTAAACAACTATCGATTCCGACAGAGGGAACCGAAACACATCCGAACCCAATGGCGGAAAAAAACAATCTGGGGATGGAGTCGATGCCCATGCGCACTGTAGTCCAGGGGAGGAGCCACCTATCTCGTGATACTTCGAAGACTCTTCCAGGACAACAATGTGCAATCATCCGGACCCAACACTAGGCGGCGATCTATGCACAGATATGAATTCAGCAGCCCACATGCCTCGAACCTTCCAACATGTTACACATTTGCCCCTGCAACAAATAATAGCTCCATCTACTTTGTCCGGGTAACGCTACAGAGTAAATAAGACAGAATCTCAGAAATTCCTACAGCACTGATATGAGTAAGCCAACACACAAATACCCCAGTGGATTATCCAACTATTTTCCAATGGAAGATACCATGATAGTGCAATTGTCACGCACGACTATAATCAAGGGATCCACCCCACAAACATGTTATTGTGCAAGTCTGTACATATAGCTAGACATGGACTAATTTGGAAGGCGCCGGAATAGGCCCTTCACGTATTGGTCTGGTCGGAGCGCATATTCTTTGTTTATGTAACATTGTCAGCGCAGATTTAGGATTATACTCTGTATTGTTTTGCGATATTTGATTGTTGCACCGGTGTGGCCGGACTGCAGAATTACGCTGGTTGATCCTTGCACTGTACTTTTGAAAACTATAAAATGCCAATAAAAACAGATTTGACAAAAAAATAATAGTTTAGTACTAGTCACTACCTTTAAAATGAAATGCAGAAACAAGTACTGAAAATACTCTTAGGCATTTGTCACATCACTAGATTAGGGCATTAAGTTGTAAATATCCTTCTGAATCATAGGGGTGCAATTAAAGGCGCACATAAGTAATGCACAAGAACGATAGGTAGCATAACCAAGTACATTAGCCGGCCAGACTGTGGCGAGCAATGACGTGTAGCGATCTATCGCCTGATGCATTTAAACTAGTATCAATGGAAGCTTGAGTAACATGCTTATTAAAACCACTTTAATAAACAACACTAGCCTATACAGTACAACATATGACGTGTCTAAATATAAATGCTTTTATTATTCACAAAATGTAAGGAATGGCACTTGGAAAGGTGACATGATGAATAAAGTGGAAGTTTGCTTTGCCTTGTGCTTCGTAGATAAAAAAAAAATGGAGCTTCTCATCGTCCCCCATCTGAAAATAAGCTTAGTTGTTCAGAAATGAATGAAGAGAGTCAAATTAATTGTACTGGAATTTTATTTTGCTTTTGTAATCCCTCCTTTTTGCTCCCCTTGCCATACTGTGCAAGCAAGATCTACTTTGTTTGGCAAGAGCTTAGAAAGTTTTTTTATTATTCATATTTAAAAAATTTAAATAAAGACGGATTTCATAAAAAAGCAGGATTTAAGAGAACAGGAATTAACAAAAGAGTAATTCAATAGAAACGAGAGAAACTGTCGGGTATAAATAAGGAGTGCTGAAAAAGATATCAATATTCGTTTACACCAAGAAAATATAGTTTGGATTAGTGTTTGCAGTACATCCTCAACTATTCCAAAGTATCTGCTAAAATCAGCTAAGGCAACAGTGCAAGAAAGACGACAACACACAAAAGAACTCCTCGCCTTTCCCCTTTGTTCGTCTGCTTAAGCTCTGCGTTTCTTTTAAAGATAAACTGTATTGTCCTCCAACACTTTTTAAAAGTATTCAACCAATTGAAAACATTTGATATATTGTGGATACTTCACGTTTGCCAAAGCTAACATTCACCCCTCCAGACTCCAAGCAGGCCAGATAAGGAGTTGGCGGTGGAGTGGTCAAAAACGAGGGAGGTTAGAAAATAACATACTGCACACCATTGTGAAATTTCAAAAGAAAGACATACAATACAGTTTAAGCAGAGGACCATTAAAATTCATTAAGCATAACTGGAAAAACGTAATTTTTCAACGTAGGTAATTTTTAAGATTGCACTAGTATTAGAATGGTCTCGCTGGTGTACAAACGTCACTTTGCAAATGTGTGATGGAGAAGGAGACCACTAAAAAACGTAACTGAATCACTTCTGTGGCAATCACCTTGTCCATAGTGCTTTCAATTCCTTAGGCACCACCGCACACCAAAAAGGTTCAGTACTGTCAGGCAGACAGTTGCATTCAAGAAGTGATGTTGAGGCTTTTCTGGAGATCTGGTAGTGTTTTAAATGAAAGTCTTCTTTAAAAAAATTCTGAATGTCATTGGTGTGTGTGTGTGGAACAAGGGCATATCAGAATTGCTCTTGCCCTTAGGCATTGTAACAGGTATTTGTGCACTTACGAACACTGAGAATCAATGAGGAGCTAATGTGCTCTCCTTATCTCAAGTTAAGTATAATGCACACGGGTGTTAAGCAGGAAAACATTTTAAGAATCTATAACTATGTTAAAATATTGTTAGTCAATATAAGATGTAGTCCAGTTGTCAAATTGTGCGAGATGGTTATAATGTTCATGACCGATGCCTCTTCTCCATTTAAAGGCAATGGCATGTGTGCTAACTCAAAACTGTAGCAGGACTGACAGTATTTGCTTTTTAGGCTTGATTTTTTGGGCATCTTAGGTCAAGATGTGGTTTATGGTTGGCTTGTAAATGACAACCTTAACAACCCAAAAACTCTACATTTCCCTATGAGGGCCAATGGTGACCACTAAACCTTTTGGTAGGGGAAAAAAAAAAAGACTATGGTGCCCAATGGATAATCCTTCCAATTATGTAGTAAAAAATGCGGAAATTTTAAAAACACTACAATATCAAACCCAAATTGCTGCTTACTTCTCGTCTGCTCTGGATGGTTTCTACTGCTTCTTTCCTCTGCACTCGAAGATAAGAGTACAAAATCCGGCCAATGGTACAAGGCTACCCGACACCACATACAATCAACCTCCAAAGCACTCAAATCTATAGTTTGACAGAAAGATTCGAAGAGATAATCTAGATACTAACATTTTGACAATTTATAAATCGGAATTCTAAGAATCTAAACTAATATCTGATCAGTCTTAAGAACAGAGAGCTAAAGGCCACTGCTCCCTTAAACTGCAAGACATTCTAGTGCAAGCAGGGAGGCAACTGCAAGCACTCTGCTAGAAAAGCAAGCATTTTGGGAAGATTGATTTACTGCTACTGCCCAGAAGCAGTCCTTTAAAGTTGCATGAGAAAAAAAACACTTTTGCAAAGTGACTTGTCACCAGGAGACAAAAGTGGCACTTCAGTTCATTACAAGGATTTCTTTTACGCATGCCCAAGTAAAATATGGCGATTTTGTATTTTCCCCAATTTTGTCCTGTTGCATTTCTCTACCCCACCCTCCCAAACACAGTTTACAGATGTTATCGCAAGGACTACGCATGTAAGAAATAGAAACCATTAACAGGTTTTGGCAAAGGTGTTCGAACAACACTGAATAACAAAAGAGATACAAGGTAGTCCGTCACATTACAAAATGCAGCCATCATCCCTAATTCAGCTTTCATACTCTTATAAAAGTTGTCCTTGAGGCATATCAAACAAAAAGAATTAAAACGTTCTCGAACCTCTCCCTCTTCACATAAAAAAGAAAGACCCTTAAAATCTCAAGCCCAACTAGGACCATGTTATACATACAGTACATACATACATATATATAATATATATAAAATATACAGCTTACAGTTTGTTGTCCTATTACAGTTTAAAGCGAACTGAACAGAGTGAGGCCGTCAACGGATGTGGACTGAGAAAAACAGGGCTCACAAAACATCTATGGGATCCATACACGCACTCTTAAAACACTTCGCGCTTGCAGAAAAGCTAAAACATACCATGACAAACTTAAACATAGCACGCAACGGAGAGCCTCTGAAGGCAAGATACCATGCCTAAAGAACCCTATACCACCTGGCACAGGATGGCTGTTTGGGCTTCCTATACAAGCAACTTCACACATTAACTTACTCAGTGATGACCAGTTGATTAAACTCCCCAGCCCATGTCTGTGTGAGGTGTGCTCCTTGTTCTTTTCTAGCTTGGCACAGCAAAGACAATGGTCTAAACAAAACATCCTCATTTTGTTGCTGCGTAACCGTACCAAACGCTCATTGGTGGGGAGGAATGTTTTTGGAACTTCAAGGACCTGTATAGATAGCTCTCTTGTGCAGACACTCTGGGAGGAATTAAAAGTGTTCTGAAGACAATAGCCATTTCTTAAAACAAAAATCGCTTTTCTCTCTGTAGAATGGAGCAGTTCTTTTCAGGTGTCCTCTTTAGTGCCCGTGTCCAAGTGTTCCTATGCAGCGCGGGAAGGACAGACTGAACAACAAGGGTGCCTATGGAACGCCTACAAGGAAAAGTGCAGCTGGTATGCATTCACGGAGCATGGCAGGTCTCTAAGGCAGTGCTTTGGGTGAATTGAGAATTTATAGAAGGCCAAGCTCGATTGGTCTCTGTTCTGGTACCTGGACACGGGATTCCGAACTGCAATGGTAGTTCATTTCTGGGGCCACTGGTCATGTGGCCACAGCCTCTAGGTAGCTCTGCAATTTGCGGACAGTCGTCTCATCCAGGGAGAAAAGGTCAAAGTCAAAAGTCGTATTTGTGACATTAAAATGGCCCGTTTCCTCGATCAGATTTACTATCTGAAAAATAAGAGATCGAAAAGTAACATCAATGGTTAACCATGAGCTTAAAACACATTCTTAGAATGGAATACCGTACAAGGATTAAGACTGCAACCACTACACAATACAGACTATTTTTAATTCATTCACATTACCAAGAAAATGCCAGGCGCAGTGGAAATATTTAGACTTAAGGTAGAAGTGGAAATCGACAGAACATGACAAGGAACTAACCACCTCGCGTTTTCTCAAAACCAACAAAAAAACAAACAGAAAGGGGTAGTTACATACCTGCTGTAAAACATTGCGTTCTCTTAGTGCCATTAACCTCCTGTGAAGATCTACCAGCTCGTCCGTGTACGCCTTACAGAAAAAGAAACAAGATTAGAGTAAAACAGACAACTCACCACAAAGAAGAAATAAAGTAAATATAGAAAACCATTAGGGAAAACACTTGCTCTCCAATTACAGAATATAACCGTTAGATCTGGGGGTCTCTAATTGGCAGAGGTAAGTACCTTAGACCAAGTAGGGACCCTTGCTTCTAGTCAGGGTGAAGAAGTACACACAGTAGATAACCCCTGCTCACCCTCTAGGTAGCTTGGCTCGAGCAAACAGGCTTATCCCCAAGGCAATGTGAATAATAAATGCACTTAACACAAACAATGATCCCCAATCCACCACAAACTGAGACCACACAGGTAAGTATATTTATAAAAATATAACTATCTAGTTGCAGCAATTAAAAATCAATAATACACAATGGTTGTTTCTTGGATAAAAGGTTGCACTTAATCTTGATGGTTGCACTTGTATTTAGGAAGTTCTTATATAAAAATAGTCTCAAGTCTCTTAAATCAGTGTTAAATCTAATATCACCGAATTAGGCTCTAATCAGCTCATTAAATGATTTGCCAAAGCAATGCCAGCGTGTTATTAACTTCAAAAGTCAGCCCCTCGGACTGATTAGCCCAAGCAATGCCAGCACGCCTCACCAATGACTTCAGGCACCACCGTGCCGAGCAGAACAGACTCGCTCCCAGCCCCCCTCCGCCCGCTCTCAGAGTGGCATGGAGCTAGCGCGGCGCTCCGAGCGGGGACAAACAGGCCAGGGGCAGGAAGCACTCTCGTTGCTCCCTCAGCGAGGTCGGGTAACTCTTCCCCCGGCTTCGGCGAGCAGCGCCCGGCTCCCTCAGGCGGTGATGCCCAATAAGTGCGCGGCTCTGCCAGACAAGCCCCCTTCGTGACGTCGCAGCTCCTCTTCAGCGGCCCAATCACGCCGCGGCTTTGCAGACGAGCCCCCTCGTGACGTCGGGGATTCTGTCGAATGGCCCAATCACGTCGCGGCTTGGCCAGACAAGCCTCCCGCAGCCCGCCAATGGCAGCGCGGCGCTTTGGGAGAGCTTTTGGTTGACAGCCAATCGGAGCGCTGCCCCTTCGCTTTCTCGGCCACAGCTCCACGTCGCGGAGGGTGTTTATTCCGAAGATTCCAAGCCCGGGCAGCGGCGGTGAACCGGCGGCAAGAGCTTTTCACATAGTCAGAGGCGAGTAGAGTGCTCGTGGAGCCACCACTCCGGCTGGGGAGTAGTTCATGGAGGAAAACACAACCAACCTCCGATCCTCTGCCAAAACGTGCCGATGAGCACGACAATCTTCCTCCACGGCCACAGTTGCAAGCCACGCTCTCAGCAGAAGTTAAAGCACGATCTTCCTGGCGTTTTCAGTTGCAATGGAACCTTTTGACCCTGGGTTCCAGGACAGGAGGCCAGCTCTTCTCAGGCCCTTGGAGATTCAGTGAACAGACAGCACACAGCAAAGTCTTTGTAGGTCAAGCAGGCAGGGTCACAGCACACAGCAAAGTCCCTCTTCTCCTCAGCTTCAGTCGGTCAGCAGAACAGGTCAGCCCTTAGAGCACACAGCAAGGCAATCTTCCTTCAGTTCTCCAGCAGTCCTTCTTCCAGCAGAGGTTCCTCTTGATTGTAGAATCTGATTTTCTGTTGTCAGGGGTCCTTCTCTTATACTCCAAAAAGTCTTTGAAGTCTTTGTGCAAGTGGGCCCTGAGCCCGGTCTAAACCAGTTCTGGGTGTTGCTGGAGCCCTAGGGCTTCCTGGCTTCCTTCTTTCTTTCAGTATCAGGGACAGAGGTGACAGTCGCCCAGCGGGAGGTGGAGCCAGCATTGTGGTCAGGCAGGCACAGCCCTAGTCACTCCCAGGTGCTATCTCCCCCCACTTCCCTGGCAGCAGATGCAGCCTTTCATCCACGGGCTCACTCAGACAACTTCCTGGGGGCTCTGCAGCCCCTGTCACCCTCAAACCAGACAGTTAATCCACAAGCAGTCCCAGGCACACAGAAGGGTTAGACAAGAGAATAGCCACTTTCTAAAAGTACTATTCTCAAACCCAGAATTTAAAAACCACCTTTCCTAAAAGAGGTGTTATTAAATTCTGAGTTCAGGGATATCAATCACTTATGTCCCATCTTGTTCCTATGGGAAGATAGGCTGGTATCCATTGGGACCAGCCTCCCCCATGTTAATCTATGGAGCAAGATAACCTTGCAGCAGTGAGCACACAACATGGCTGCTGCTCACTACCAGAGCAGGTTACCTGTACGAAATGCTTTACTTACCTGTAACAGCAGTTATCCAGTATTGGTGTCTTTCATAGATTCACATGCCTGAATCATTCCCCGTCGTCGAGACGGGAGCCTCCAGTAAATACAAAAGTAATGTCCATAGACATACATAGAGAAAAAGGGTCTAAGGGCCTCCCCTTAGTAGCCTTTCCTTGTCCTTATGTAAAAAGGACCAAACTCTCACAGTCAGCCAATCAGCTCCGACCTCCCTCTAGAACCTTCCTGGGAGGAGCCTCAGTCCCTCAGATTTTCATACGCACCCAGCTAGGTTGGCGTAATATAGTGCGAGAGGGAAGTGAGTCCTTCCAGGGGAGGCGGGAGGGTTGCATGTGAATCTATGAAAGACACCAATACTGGATAACTGCTGTTACAGGTAAGTAACGCATTTCTTATCCAGTATTAGGGGTGTCTTTCATAGATTCACATGCCTGAATCAGAGTAGCTAGCAATCATATTAGCACATTCGTAAAGTAAAGTTGCTCTGCCGTCATGTTAGATAATGCATATAAACCATACAACAACGAGACAGCATCGAGAGAATAACATCAGAGCAAGAATGTGCATACCTGGAAGGCGGGATGTAGGAAGGCTCACCTTACTGAAAGATGGCGAATCACCGCCTGGCCCACTGCCGCATCCTTCTGGAGTTCGATATCCAGGCAGTAGTGTCTGGCAAAAGTATGCGGTGACTTCCAGGTCGCCGCTCTGCAGATGTCCAGGATTGGCACTCCTGCAAACAGCGCTGCTGACGTGGACATCGCCCTGGTGAAATGAGCAGTAACATGATCATTCAGAGGCCGGCCGGCCTTGTCGTGGTAGAATGAAATCGCAGAGGAGATCCATCTGGATATGCTTTGCTTCGTGAGAGGCAGGCCCATTCGCGGTCTGCTGCGAAGACTTCCTGAGAGCCTTAGTCTTGTACAGGTAGAACTTTATGCACCTCATAAGGTCCAAAGAATGCAGCGACCTTTCCGCTGCCGTAGAAGGGTTAGCAAAGAAGGACTTAAGGACTATTGGTTCATTCAGATGAAAGTCCGAAGGTACTTTTGGAATGAACTTAGGGTTTGGTCGCAGTACCACCCTGTCCTGTCTGAATTGCATGTATGGCTCCTGAATGGATAAAGCTTGCAGTTCGCTAACCCTTCTGGCAGATGTTAGAGCAAGCAAGAGTGCTGTTTTCCACGAGATGTGTTTAAGAGATGCACGATGAATGGGCTCAAACGGGTGACGCATGAGTTGGTTGAGTACCAGATTAAGCTGCCATGTAGGAGGTACTTTCCGAGGCCTCGGAAAGGATCTGTAGAGCCCCTTTAGGAATTGTTTGACCAGTCGGTTGGACCACAGAGAAGGTCCTGTGACCGTTCTGGTGAACCTCGAGATAGCCGCCAGGTGAACCTTGATGGACGCATGCGCTAGTCCTGACTGAGCCAAATGCAGGAGGTTTGGCAATACCTGTTCAGGGGTGATGGCGAGGGGCCGCAGGCCCTGGTCCGAACACCAAATGCAGAACCTCTTCCATTTGAGAGTGTAGGTCTTGTTCGTACTGTCTGCCCTTGCTTTGGCTAATACATCCCTGCAGTCCTGTGGGATATTCAGGGCACCGAACTCTCTGTGCTCAGGAGCCAGGCTGATAATTTGAGCGATTGGAGGTTCGGGTGTTGCACCTGTCCGTTGGACATCGTCAAGAGGGTCGGGTGTTGTTTCAGGCGGATCGGTGATCTGATGGAGTCGAAGCAGATCCGAGAACCAGTGTTGCCTCGGCCAGAGCGGGGCAATTAGGATCAGGGTGCAGGGCTCCACCTTCATCTTCCTGAGGAGCCGAGGGATCATCGGGAATGGAGGAAATGCGTACGCAAAGGCGCTGGACCATCCTATGGAAAATGCATTTCCTAGTGATCCTTGTTGGGGATGCCAACTTGCGTAGCTTGGGCATTTGGCGTTCCTCTTGGTGGCAAACAGGTCGATGTTCGGGACTCCCCATAGAGAGAAGATGTGAGTCAGAGCACTGTCGGATAGTTCCCACTCGTGGGAGAGGGATTTTTGCCTGCTTTAGGGCGTCTGCGATGGTGTTGTCCTTTCCCGGGACATATTCCGCTTTGAGCGGGATACCGTGCATCACTAGCCAGTTCCAGATCTTCTGCGATTCGCGTGAGAGAAAGCGAACGCGTTCCCCCTTGTTTGTTTAGGTAGTGCATCGTCGTGGTGTTGTCTGTCCTGACGAGCACCGGGGAGTTCTGGAGGCGGGGCAAGAAGGCCTGGAGAGCCAGATACATGGCTCTTAGTTCCAAAAGGTTTATGTGGAGCGATTTCTCCCGAGTGTCCCACTTGCCGCTGATCTGAAGTTCCTGGAGAACAGCGCCCCATCCCTCTAGGGAGGCGTCGGTGGTTATCACTAGAGGTGACGCTGGAAGGAGAAACGGTAAGCCGACAGTTAGATTCCGGCGACGTTTCCACCATTGCAGACCTTTGGACATTTTTGGTGTGATCCGAATAATGTCGTTGAAGGAGCCAGTACTTTGAGTCCATTGGCTCGTGAGTGCCTCCTGTAAGGGCCTCATTCTGAGTCTGCAGTGCGGGATGAGGAGTATGCAGGAAGACATCATCCCTAGGAGTGAGGTGTAAGTCCGAACTTTCAGGTGCGTCCTTGCCGCCACAGCCGTGGCCAGGGATAAGATCTTGTCCGTCCTCTCCTTCGAGGGGAAGGCTCTTGTGGACTCCGTGTCTAAGATGGCCCCTAGGAAGGTGATTTTCGTTGTGGGGACCATGCAGGATTTTTTGAGATTGAGCGTCAATCCCAGGCTCTGAAAGAGATTGGTGCAGGCGTTGGAGGATGTGACTGCGTCTGCAGGCGAGGGTGCTTTCACCAGCCAGTCGTCTAGGTAGGGGAAGACTTGGTGGCCCAATTGACGTAGGAAGGCTGCCACTGGCGCAAGGCACTTCGTGAAGATACGTGGCGCGGACTTGAGGCCGAATGGCAGGACCTTGAACTGATAGTGACGGCCCGCCACCTCGAATCTTAGGAATTTCCGGTGACTTCTGAGGATGGGGATGTGGTAGTAGGCATCCTGGAGATCTAAGGATGTCATGAAATCTCCTCTTTCTAGAATGCCCAGAATTTCTTGAATTGTCACCATCCTGAACGATTGGCTCCGTAGGAAGGTGTTGAGCGCCCGGAGATCCAGGATGGGCCTCCACTTGTTCTCTTTTTGCTGTACCAGAAAGAAGTGGGAGTAGAATCCCTTCCCTTTTGAGGATGCCAGCACTCTTTCGATTGCCCCTTTCTGTAGCATTGTCGAAAGTTCCTTTATAAGCTGGCGCGGGTGTTTGTGCGTCCGCCTGCGTGGGGGAGTATTGGGAGGGGTGGAGGTGAATTCGAGAGAATGGCCGAATCGAATAATTTGAAGAACCCACCGGTCCGTGGTGAGGTATTGCCAATTGGTGAGGAAATGGGTCAGCTTTCCTCCAATTTGAAAGGATGGAGAGGGTGGTTGGACTGGCTGGAGTAATCGGTCACTGGCGGCCGCCAGCGCCCCTCTTGGTATTTTTACCTCTGTAGCTAGATCTTCCGAACGAAGATTGGCGGCCTTGTTGCTGTTTGTTTTGGTATTGGCCTTTGTGATTGTATGAAAACGAGGACCTGTTCTGATAGGAGCCTCGATAGGAGGACTGACCTCTTGCTCTGTTGCCCCGAAAGGACTGGTTTCTGGACTGCAGAGTACCCAGTGCCCTTGCCGTGTCCGTGTCCTTTTTAATGGCCTGCAGTGCCTCGTCGATTTTTTCTCCAAAAAGGTGTTGTCCGTCGAAGGGCATGTCCAGCACCTTTGATTGTACTTCCTGGCGGAATGATGTCGCTCTTAGCCATCCTTGGCGTCGTAGGACAGCAGCCCCCGCCAGTTGACGGAAGCCTGTCATGGCTGCGTCGATAGCACAGTCAATCAGTTCCGCTGCTGAAGACTGACCTTCCATTAGTAGCGCCTTCACCTCACCCTGGACTGCGTCAGGCAGTTCCTGTACATAAGGGGCGATGTCCTCCCAGAGCTGGCGATTGTAACGCCCCAACAAGGCAATGGAGTTTGCTACCTTGATGGTCATGGCCGATGTGGATGAGAAACGTTTCCCAATCGTGTCAAGTTTCCTGCCCTCCTTGTCCGGGGGGCGGACAGTGGTGAGGAAGGATTGCGGGAGTGTTTCTGGGCTGCCTGTGTCACCACTGAGTCTGGTTTGGGGTGACCATTGAGGCAAGCCGCTGCCGTAAGTGGTGCTCTGTATTTCTTGTCTAGGCGTGGAACAACCGCCTGTACAGAAGCAGGTGTTAGCATTAATTTCTTTCCTTGTTCCCACAGAAATTCAATAATTAGAATAGTTTTTGCTGATTTGTGAGTCTGCTCCTTAAAATCCAGTAAGAAACAGTCCGTTTCTGTCGATTCCACCGTCATATGGAATCTTTTCGCTGCTCTCTCCACAAGCTTGTGGAAGCCGGCAATGTCCACAGGTGGGGAGTCCGCATGACGCGGTTGTGGTGAAGCGGGGGATGACGCAACATATTCATCCTCTTCATCGTGGTCAGAGTGATCCTGGTCCGAGTGGTCAGAGTGTACCACCTGGACCTCCCCGTCCTCTAGTTCCTCCTCCTCCTCATCATCATCGTCCGAAGAGACCACCACCTGAGGTTGTACGTCATGGTGGGTTTGAGGGTGATGCTGAGATTGTTTCGGGGCGGACACCTGAGCTTGGATGTTAGGTGCCTGATCCCCCTTGTCCTGAGGCGCATGAACGTTAGGGGTATGACCGCCTCTGTTTGACTCTGGAAAGCGTTGCTTGTAATCCTGTACAAGGAACCTTAAGTCATCAACAAGGGTTGCAGGCAAGCATATCATGGGGGTGACTTCCGTGCGGACACTAGTATGGATAGAGTGCTCCTGATAGGTGAAGTCGTCCTGCTCCTCGTCAGTGCTTTGGCTTTTAATGTGCAGGTCCGAGACCGAAGTTGCGGGATCCAGGTGGTCATCCTCTTCGGATTCTTCGCTTTGGAAGATTTCCTGAGGTGGTTGCTTCTCCACTTTGCTTGGAGACGTCGTTTCTGGGGTAATTTGTGGTTTGGTAGGCTTTGTAGACTGCACAACCGAGCCTGTCGTCGTCGAGGGAACCGTCGACGGCGGTAGCATGAGGGTCGATACTTCCACCAGTTTCGATTGTTTCCATGACTCTGGCATTGTCCCCTTCGACGACGAGCCCTCCGTCGACGGTGTCGTCGTCGAGTCCCTCGTCGACGGAGTCTTCGTCGACGGTGTCGTCGTCGAGTCCCTGGTCGACGGAGTCTTCGTCGACGGGGCCGTCGCTGACGACGAGCCCCTCGCCGACGGAGTCGTCGACGAGGTCCTCGTCGACGGTGGAGTCGATGATGGGTTCTTGGTCGTCGACGACTGTGAAGTCGTCGTCGTCTTCGTCGACGGTGCTTTCGTAGACGACGTCCTCGTCGTCTATTCTCTCGTCGACACCTTGGTCGTCGACGGTGGGATGTTGGATAACTGCTTCGACGACGATGGGTTCGTCGACGATGGCGTCGTCGACGGTGTAGTCTTCGTCGTCAAGGTCTTTGTCGTCGATGACGATTTTAGGCTAATAATTGAAGAAACAGGTCTACCTGAAGATGAGGAGGACGTAGTCGTCGTCGTCGACGCTGAAGGCGACGAAGCCGATGTGGTAGACACTGTGGTCGTGACTGAGGTAGTCCTCTGAGCTTGTCTAGAGGACGGAGCAGGTTTCTTAAAGGTTTTATCCTCCTTAGCAGACACTGAAGATGTCGCAGATCTTGCCTCTGAAGACTTTTTGTGAGTTTTCGCAGGAGGAGTGTCTGAGGGGCCCCGGGAAGATACCCTAGGCCTCTTTTGAGAGACTGCTGATGCCCTGGAAGCACTACTCACGGAGGAGTCCAGGTGGTCTCTGTCCTTAAGCCTGTCCAGCCATATAAGAAGGCGACCTTCCCTGTCTCTCACAGTCTTTTTAGGAAAAGACCTACAGATCTTGCATTTGTCTGAGACATGGTCCGGGTAAAGGCAATACAAGCACAGGTCGTGCTGATCATCCACATGAATCCTCTTCTTGCTACAGGAAGAGCATGCCCTGAACAGGGCTTTCTTCTTCGAGTCAGACATGGAAAAAGCAGTTGAAAGAACACACTTACTGCCAAGACAGTGTAGTGAAGTCTTCTTTGAAGAGTTGAGGGTTTAGAGAACACTTTCAAGAAAGTTTGATGAATATTGAAGAATCCTGAGGAGAGCTCAGGCTGGAGACTCCCTAGCACAACGTGCGGTAGAAAATCTGAGGGACTGAGGCTCCTCCCAGGAAGGTTCTAGAGGGAGGTCGGAGCTGATTGGCTGACTGTGAGAGTTTGGTCCTTTTTACATAAGGACAAGGAAAGGCTACTAAGGGGAGGCCCTTAGACCCTTTTTCTCTATGTATGTCTATGGACATTACTTTTGTATTTACCGGAGGCTCCCGTCTCGACGACGGGGAATGATTCAGGCATGTGAATCTATGAAAGACACCCCTAATACTGGATAATAGTACATGCTCTACCTTACCCATACACTGCACCCTGCCCAGGGGGGTACCTTGAGCCTTCCATAGGGGTGACTGATGTGCAGAGACAGGGAAGGGCCAGGCCCAGCCAGTGGGGACACTGGCTAGGTGGACATGGCAGTCCACTGACTGCACACAGGCACTGCGCTGGCAGGCCTGAGACACCATTTTAGGGCTACTTATGTGGGTGGCGCAATCTGCGCTGCAGGCCCACTAGTAGCATCTGTCATCACCAGCCCTGGCACACACAGTGCACTTTACTAGGGACTTCATGGTGATACAAATATGCCAATCAGGTATTCCCAATCAATATGACAATTTACATAGGGAGCACTTACACTCTGGCACTGATCAGCAGTGGCAGTGTGTCCAAAGCATCTAAACCAGCAAAAACGAAATCCAGCACAGCATCAAAAATACAGGAGGCAGAGGCAAAAAGATGGGGGAAAACCACGCCAAGGGTGTCAGGTCTAACAATAACCAAACACATGTACAAATGATTGTGATTTGCCTCGCAGTAAAATAACTACAAAGCAAAGGAGCACTGAATACATCTGTGTTTTTACAGTGTTTCGCATACAGGAAGGAGATATTGCATCACAATGGTTGAACAGTAGTGAGGGAAGGAATGCTGAAATTAGGTTTCCTCGGTTAGCAGGAGGAGCAAAGAGTGGCAGATCAGATGCAAAGTGGTTGGTGGAGTGGGAACTCTTCACTGGAGGTTTGGTATCCAGTTGACTGCCGTATAAGGAGCTTCTGTTCGATTTCCGCTCATTGTGGAAAAGGAGGGGAACCTGATGGGTCTTGACTTTGATGACATTACAGGTCTTAGTTGAATACCTGGGGGATGCATGGTCCAGTTCCGTGCCCTCAGTTTACGGTATATCAGCTCAGCAATAGCGATGCTGCATTCCATGCATGCTCCACTGCAGGCTTGTCCTTGCTCACCAGGTATAGTGGGATGCCTAGACTCAGGCTACCAAAATGGCTCCTAAATATGGTACCCTCAAGTTAGGTGTAGCCATTACAGTACTTTTAGAAAGCTACGATTGCACCATTTCCACAGACCTGTGCCTAAGCTCTTGGCTCCACCCCTCTTACCAGTCAGCTGGGCAAACAAGGGGCTGTTAAGAGGATGGGTATTTGTAAAAGACTGAAACATACGACTAGAAGTCCAAGTTACCATAGAGTACACACACTCTTATTTTCAGCTTTCTTTTATTCCCAGATCATGGGCACAGATCTTAGAGCAAATGAACACTGAAACAGCAGAGGGGACAACAGAACATCTTGCGTCAGGTAAATGACAGTCTCAGAACTTAGTGGACAACTTGGATCACTGTTCTGGAAAGATGCGCCCAAACAACCATTTGCAAAGGGTGCGTGGAGCAGACATGGCGTAATATAAATCTTGATAGGTAAATGTTCCGAGATTTCTTCCCACCTGGTGCAGTCTGAAAATGGATTCCATCTGTGGGCTAACGCTGCAAAACCATTCATCTTGGGACAGTGGGACTTTATTACGCAACCTGTAAAAATCTATCCATGGTTAGGTTGCTGTTTAAGAAGCCCTACTGGAAGAGGCCATGTCAAGAGAACACTAAGTTTTTCTTGCAGCTAGGTTACAACTAACACCCACTGCCTTTCTGGTAGTATTCCATTGACGCAATTTCACTTTAGCAGTTTTCCCACTTGACATGCAAGTGAGTCAGTGCTTTACCGTACGGTTGCATCATAAGCACTGCACTAACACTATAAAAGACAAGGCTGCAGGACACAAGGAGCAGCCACTGGAACCTCGTTTATTTTGTCAAATTGTGTTTTATACCACTGTATCTCCTGTGCACCCTACTTGTAACAACTCTAAATCGCTCCAGTCTCTTTAGTTTGTGATCATTAACTGCCCAACTGTACCAGACCTGGTCTCATATGCAGAAGTACATTTGGAATAGGCCAAATGCGGCTAAATACCCAAGGCGCCATCCCCAACAGTTCATTACATTCCTCAATATCTGAGGCAGAGACGGCTGGTGAATGGGACCCAGACAGCCCAATTCCACCAAAACAAAGATGGTGGAATTCTACGTTTTGTGTTCACACCAGGTAGCCCACCTTAGGGGTGTAACTAGCCTGATGCGGAACACGCGTCCTGACTTGCTAGTTTTCCCACCTGTCCTCGTGCCAAATGGGCCAGAGGTCTTAGTCGCCCTGCTTGGAGGAGTAGACAACACCTCAAGCCAGAGCAGGGATTTTTTCTGCCCTCAGAGAGCACAGGCTCTCACCTGCAGGGTGTTAGAAACCGGAATGTGGTGGAAGGCTGGTCTACTCCAGTTAGCCAGTGCACTAGTAGTTGGTAGGTTCTCAGGGGGTGACCTCTAAGGTGTTGTCTTGGTGCATATATTATTAAATCCATCACTGGAATCAGTATGGGTTTATAAACTAGATACTTGATACTAAGCATCTCTTTAGTTTCAGTGAAGCCGTCATGTAGCTGGGGAACTCGTAATTACCGGTGTCCAGCACATGTACTTAAAATGGCTTCCCTGTTCACTTATAATATTTAAGAATTAACTTGCCCATCACAGGGGCATATCTGCTCATGCAGCTATGCCCACACATGTAGTATCTTCCACCCTGCCTTAGGGGTGTAAGGCCTGCTGTATGGGTGACTTACCTATACGGCATGCAGTGTATGTAGGCATTGCACACAGGGGGTGTGCATTGTCGTGTCTTCACTTTCCTCTGCACCATATCACACAGCCTGCAATGGCAGTCTGCATGAGTGTGCATAGGAGTCTCTTAGGGTGGCATAATACATGCTGGAGCCTTTAGAGGCCCTCTTTAGAACCCCATGCCCTAGGTACCTGGGATACCATTTACTAAGGACTTATAGGGGTGCTAAAGGCATAGCCAATTGGGGGAACAAATGTACAGTTTTAAGCAACAGGATCTGGCACTGCGGACCTGGATAGCACTTTGTAAAAATGTTATCAAATACCAGGCAAAATGTGGGGTGACCATGTCAAAAAGGGGCACTTTCCTATACTCCCCACCCATTTCCCAGTGTTACTGCTTTTTGTGGGGAGCCTGCATCACGGTCCTCCTATACTAGTGGAACAGCATAATTTAGAGCTACATCCTTCATTTATATGCAAAATATAGATTAGTGTATTCAACATATTAATCCCTGTGCCTTATATTTATCGAATATAGGAGGTGATCTTCTTTAAGGGAACCAAGAGTCACCTGTAAAACTTATTTAGCCGAGTTGCAACCATAGTACTCACATTAATATAACATGTATACTTTACTGAATAGAACGGTTTCATTGATTTGTGTTGATGTAGTTGTCTTACGCTTCACTTTGAATCTTGGGTTAATTTAAACTGTAACTATGCCAGAGTACATATTTAAAAGTGTTTCCAGTGTCTTATTTTTCTCACCACTGCAGGTGCATTATCGGACTCATTAACTCGAGGAAGGTTCTTGGTTTCATATTAGACTGATGATAGGCCAGGAAGACTTGACAACTGACATGGAGACATGATGGTGAGAAGAGAATCCGGTACCAGGCAGACCAGACGGGTGTTATAATCAAGGAAGAGCAGGTATGTGGAATATTGTGTGGGGCTGGGAAAATAGAGAGTCTACTGGCTCCAAAAGAGCTCTGTTGCGGGACTGGTAAAATTTGGTAGGAACTGGATAGTGGAAAGTGTATGGAAACATTGTGTTTTAATTTCTGTTCCACAGGTTAGTTTAGGCAGACCCTGTCCCGACTTCACAGAGGAAAAAAAACCTCTCTCTACTCTTCCAGCCCAGAGTTGCAAGGCTTTATGACTGAACGCTCTTACATTTCCTTTGATCCTTAAATGAGGTTCCTATGAGGCAGACACCTCCTTCCTTTTTCTCTTTTGTAGAATTCCCTAGTCACTTCTTTATTTAGAATAAGGAAGTTTCTCTTTGTGGTTAACCTTTTGTTATTTATATAATACTTTAATTTAGATTACTTGATCATTTCAATATAAATGCTGTAATGCTATTGTTCCTACTTTTTGCCAACTAAATTTACTTGTAATTTGACTAATTTGCTAATAAACCTTCATGGTTCGGGACATCCTTTGCAGTTTTTCTGGAGCAATATTGGTTTCACGGGCAACTGAAATGTGCTACTGAAAGCTCCGTTCACACACACACTTCAATTCGACAATCAAATGTCAATACGACTAGTGGGGGATTATGTATGACAACTTTACTAAGAGATTGAGATTCAAGGATCCCTGCTCCATCATTATAGCCTCATCATCTTGCATATCAAATTGCAAACTCCTTTTCTGAGCTGTTGTTTCCCTCTAGGTGTTTCTCCTATTGACCCTGAGGTAGCACAGGTAGTGGTATTTTTTTCCCTCTAAGACATTTAGTTTTTTCACTCAATCTTTTTATACCCAGTGTTTTTGAATTTTAATGAAGGGCAATGCTTCCTCGCAGATTTGCTTCTTAGGCATTACATCACCTTGCAAATGGTGCAAGCTGGCTAGCCGCAAAAGGCCTGAGAATAGTCTAACAAAATGTGTTTATACGTTACAGACTAACCTACCCAGTTAAATCGGAAGGAGCCACGTCCCAACATTTCTATCTGATGGATGTGAAAATCAACAACCTTACAGGTAAACCCAATTCCTGGATGCGTTCACCTAAATATTACCTTGTCATAGACGCCCTTCTTCAAGATCTTCTCAGGCTTGCTGCAGGGTTCAGGACTCTTTCTGCCAACAGTCTAAGTACAAAAAAAGAGAAAACCTTGTATGTGAATGCCACAGATTGACAATAAATATTGCAGAATGGTCTTGTGTTTAGTCAGTCCAGGCGTTCTGCACAGTTTTCCCAATTCTCAAAATACAAACAAAATGAAAATCACATCTATTTTAGAAATATTCAGACCTACGACGGTTAGGGCAGATAGTTTGGGTTTCATTTGCCCTGAGATGTAAACTTGAAAGCAGCACTGAAGAATGCACACAACTATGCTATCAATTCATTCCTTAAAAAACAAGCTAAACATAGGTTTGTTTTTATCTTTCTTTATCTTGCATTAGATGGTAAACATACTCTGTGCCCACTTAAACTACTGAAAATTCTCCTTTGAAAACAAGAATAGTTTAGCTACTCTCAATATACATCGCTACAACCCACAGGGAGTCATATGTTCAGCACTATACAGACCTCACTAAATGTTCTATGTCTTACCCACCCACAGACAAGGGTACTCGCTTGCATTGCAACGTAAAATACACTTTTACAAAGTTACACTGTAACATAAAATTAACTAGGAAATACAACTTAACCATTGTGTAAAACAGCAATATGGGGAAGTATGGCATCAGTGCCTACTTCCTCCCGCCCCACCCCCACCTAATTGGAGCTGTGGAGAGAAAGAACCAAGCCTCAACCGAAAAAAGGTAGGTAACAGAGAGACTTCTGCACAGACGCTATGGCAACTCCAGTGAGAGCAATTTAGACTAAGTGGCAAAGTCAAACATGATTTCACGCAGTCGGGTCTCTAGGGTAGACCTTGACTGAAGGACATTTTGACTATAGCAAGCTAGAACCTACCAAACAAAATTCAGTTGAATTGGAAGATAAAAGAGGCAATAATTTATCACACCGAGACCCGTTGTGGCTGGGGGTAGTTCAGCCACAAAACCTTAAACAGAACAACCTTGTGCCAAAATGGAGACTGCTAAAAGAGGGTGGTGTTAGGAGTGCCGCAGCAATGCCATCTTGAGCTGTGATGCAAGCAAGAAGAAAGGACAGTTAAGCCCCCATGTAGGACGTGCTGGGGTAGTCATTTATCTGGGTCACAGATTCTTTCAGGCACTTGGAAACATGGCTAGAGATCAGATCTCTACCAATAAGAAGGAAGTGGCAGCAATTATCGCCTTAGAAATATCAACCTACACTTCGAAACAGTACTAAACTGAACACATCTTGATCACACTGGTTGATTTCCAGGTGTCTAAATGAGGCGGTCAAGCTTAAGAATATGAAGTGTAACAGAATATTTTAGATTGCACGTAATTTTCAGAAAATCCGATCAGAAGAAACGAAAGCCAGGATAAGTGGAGTTTCTGTAACAAAAACAAACTATATTTACCACTGGTTAAATAAAAATGGTTCTGTTGTGTGACAACACCAATGATTTGCGAATGCTATTCAATGCAATTTACAAAAGAAAGGAACCTCCCTCTGACAAAACCAAAGTAAAATCAACTTCTTACAATGAATGAAAAGAAGACCTGTACTTGACTTGTTGTATGTTATATATTAGTCTGAATTAAATTCATTCAAAATGATTCTCTATACAATTAATACAATGACTGTCAACACAAATATTGAAATGCAAGAAAATGACAATAGTGAATAGTGATCATGTGATAAAAAAAACAGTATGTACAATAATGATGTATTCCAATACAATCAATACATACAAATATATACAAGTTTTATTTCCTGAAGGCCTTCGGCGCCAGTGTCTAAGGTTGCGGCGGGTCTTTTTCAATCAGCTGATTGTTTGCAGTCGTCATATGAGCAGTCGTGCCGTATCACCAAACAGCAATTCTTACAAGTCAAGTACAGGTCTTCTTTTCATTCATTGTAAGAACCTGATTTTACTTTGCATTGAAGAGCATTTGCAAATCATTGGTGACACCCGACAGAACCATTTTTATTTCACCATGGACTACCCAGGTTCTGAGGGACACAGGGTCATCCACGTTTTTCCTAATAATATTTACCACTGGTGGCATTTTCTGGGGTACAGGGGGCTCCCGACCAGGGTGACTGGAGTCTTCGCTTGTGTCACTATCGCTGTCACTCACGCTCGGTCTGAAAGATAAAGACAATTACCCATACAATGTTGTCTTTGACTACACATTAGGTCTAGAAGCAGGGCAGAGAGCATAGGAAATATACTAACATTTAGTTGAATTTTTTTCACTGAACCGTTAACAAAAGAGTCCATGACAAACATTGTTGATGGGGTGAAAAATTCAAGTGGGGTAGCCAATTATATCCTGGTTGTCATAGTCCCATTGCTGCACCATCCAAACAGAACAGTCCAGGAGATGGGAATTAACATCTTAAGACAAAGACCAGCTAAGCAGCATAAATATAAAAGTACAGTACAAACACTTGCTTCTGCAATTAGGCCACCATGATTGCACAGAGCCATTCTTTTCCTGATAATGTGCTGCATGTTGAATATCGCCATGAAATTGTTACATTCCTTTAGGTTGCCTGCGGAGCAGAGCTTGTTTTGGGAAACAAAAGCTGCTTCTCTGGCAGCCTTGGGGAAAGAGCAAATTCAATTGCTGGTAAACAATTTGTATTTGGGCTGCCTCCACCTACTCTATATCCAAACCTACCTGTGGAGATGAGAGCATTTCATGAGTTTATGAATTGCTACTCAGCTGCGAGCTACAATGGGCTAAATGCAGAGACAAAATTGCTAAGATGACCGGTTCCAACAATTCTGATTGGCACCCCAACCAATAGCAAAGGGTCTCTTTTGGATCATTCAGACTGGCAACCATTGAAAGTAGGTCAGCACCTTCATGTGCACGTGGTCACTGCCAAGATGGACAGCCCTGCAGTGGTACAAGACTTGCTGCAAGACACTGGAGCAATCTTTTCTAATTTAACCTTGTGAGATAAAGCTAATCTTCAAAATTACACATTCTTCTAGCAGCCTGTATCTATTTTTCTTGGGCATAAAAAAGCCTTCTTTCAGTTTTATGTAGGTTGTTTTGTTTTATATGGTTTGCTTTCAACACTTCATTACATTTTTGGGTTCTCTCAGAATGAGGATTGCCACTGCTTTGGCATTTATTGCTGAAGTACGGTTTCTGACAAAACCATTGGCGAACAATCTTAACACCCTGGTCACTTCTTTCTCAACACAGTCATTAAGATCCTTTCCGCTTTGTTGTGCTACCTTGTACTTCAACCAAAAGGTGGTACTGCTTTAGACAATTCAACCCTACTGATTAGGAGCCAGTGTAACTAAACTTATTTTAGAGAGTATATTAGATTACCTGTGCTTCTGTGTGACGAAGAATTAACTTTGTGAAGTTAAGGCTATATAAGTATTAAATGCATAAATATTAAGCAATCAATGCATTAAAACATTATTGAATTATTAAGAAAGCTAATATCAATTAGCAATTATATATATTTCCAAGAATTGATGTATTCATTGGTCCCTTTCACAAATCTGTAGCAATAAAAGATAGAAGGTATGAATAAAGCAAACTAGTTGTCCCTTACAGAAGAAATTAATTTACTTGTTCATTCATTTCATGGAGCAGTGGAGTCTAAGTAGCCAATCAACAATCTTTTCAGACAATATGTTGCTCTTCCTGCTCTATTAGATGTTTTGAAATATCTTCTAAAATTAAAATT
This sequence comes from Lissotriton vulgaris, assembly GCF_964263255.1. Taxonomy (NCBI): domain Eukaryota; kingdom Metazoa; phylum Chordata; class Amphibia; order Caudata; family Salamandridae; genus Lissotriton; species Lissotriton vulgaris. The sequence goes on along the minus strand of NC_141700.1, from coordinate 78,767,908 downwards.
TTGAATTTGAAAACACCAATCAGGCAATCACTTGCCTCTTCTCCAAGAAAATCTTTGTTCCTGAATATTTTCAACTCCAAGCAGTGGCGGTTTTACCATGGGGGCGTTTGGGCGCCGCCCCCCCTGTTTTCTCGCCGTGCGAGAAGAAGGCAGAAACAAATGGTAGTTATTTATTTATAACTACCATTTGTTTCTGCCTGCCCTTCTCGCACGGCGAGAACGCAGTCAGCAAACTTACTTCCTGTTTACGAGTCGAGCCTCAGCCAGGGCACGGGGGAGTGGCTTGGGGGAGTGGCTTGCCCACTGTTGTGAATACGGACTGTTTGGACAGCCTGAGAGGCAGTCCAAACAGACAGTATTAGCAACAGTGGGCAAGCCGCTCCCCCAAGCCTCCTCCCACTCTCCGTTCTGCAGCATGCAGACCAGGAGACATGACGTATTTAGGGCAGCCGGCCGAACCAATCAGCGCCGGCTGCCATGGAGGGGAGGGAGGCTGCCTGCAGCCTTCAGTGACGACACTGGTGACGAGGGATTCAAAAAAATCCAGGATGGCGCGCGGGAGTCTGCAGTCTCGGCCCTCGGGACAGGACTCGACTCGAGAGCCAGAGCGGGAAGCCAAGCCAAGCCAAGGTAAGTTTTTTTTACTTGTATTTTTATTATTATGAGGCAGTCAGTCTTTATATTTCAATTGTGCGTTTTATAATACTCGAAGCACTAGGTCTGAATGACGGGTGATTTCCATGGGGCGGATATCGGCGCTTAGTGTCCGAGACTGCTGATGTACAAACCGGGGTTTGACTGTTCTATGTGGGGCCAAGCAAAGAGCCTGGCTGCCGGAGACAGATAAAGTTCTCGGCTCGGGGTATCAATGTGGACACCCTGACTGTTGTAACACAAGGAATCCAATTATTTGTGATTCTGTGAATGGAAACATACTTCGTGGTGGTCGTTAAATAATAATGGTGTCAAAAGCCACGGGTTGAAAGAAAATGGACCAGCTGCCCTTTTTCCCCAACGAAGCGGGAATGTTTTGGAGCGGACAATAGCATATCTCTCAATTGCAGTACAGGAGAGAGAGAGATGGAGGCACACGCGCTCGCACCATGTTGTTGGATTAATAGAGCCCCGTTATGTCTTCATATAAACCCCTTATACTTCTATTTTGTTGTCTCTATACAACAAAGCCAGCACACACTGCCAGTTTCGCTGTCCACCATTTAGCCTCGCCAGCCATCACAGTACGCACGTTCACACAATCGCCCCACCACTTTCAAATGTCACCAGCCGCGACTGACTCCAAGTACTAATTGAACTTGGGTTGGAAAAAAAGACAACATCCAGATGGCTATTTCTTTATGTAAACAAACAGAATTGTCACAAGTCCAGCATGTCAAACACTGGACCCTTCCATGTTTAAAGATCTTCCTGCCATAAGCACAAACATCTTCCAGGGTGGGGTGGGTTGCAACTCAAAGGGCAGCATATTTGAAAAGCAAAGTGTGATTTGCAAACTATATGTCAAATGTGCTATATGCAGATACAAAACAGGACCTAGGACATAACTCTAATACATGTGATGGGCATGCTAAGTGGAATAAAGAGGGTTTCTTTGGACTTCTAGTGACACACTATAATATTTCATATGTGCTAAAAGCTCTGTAAAGCAGGGAAAGCAGCCTGAGACGTTTCAAGTTAAGCATTATAAAAGCCACTTCTACTACACGACTGTTGTAATCTCACCTGGATTCCCTGGTAATGGGATTGGGCTTCACTACAGTTTCTTCTCCAGAAGAGGAATCATCATCATCGGATTCCTGCGACTGCAGACGTTCAACCATTGATCGAAGTGGTCCTGTGAGTAAAGCATATGGGAAACGTCTTTGAAAGATCTTGCTTCAAAGTGGTATCCGACCATAACAGGAAAACAAGCTTTAGTTATGTTTTAACAGGGTGCTTACTACACCCTGCAGTGAAAATGCTCTCATGGAAAATGTAACAAATTACCCATTTCGGAGTTAAAAAAAAAAAAATTGTGCCCAACTGTAGGGGCTAACACAGAGGATAAAAAAGAGAATCGGAAAACGGTTGGGTCGACAGTCAAACACACCCACTATGGTTCTATGTTAAAATAACCACACTTATCACCTCATTCTCTATGCCCTTTCACCACACTCCTGTTCCTTAATATTTCTAAAAAGGGCCTACTTGCCATTCTGTTTTTGTTATGAACTTGAACAGGGGTGTGGAGTTAAACAGGCAGACATGTCCTGGTCGACAGACCCGGCATGGAAACAAAAGAGAAAGAGTCATGTCTTGCACTATTGAAAATAGCTCTCTCACCAGCTCATGCTGGGCAGAGGATTTTGTGTCACAAAGTTTAGTTTCCAATTGGCGGGCTCTTGGATCAAGCAGTGCTGCTGCAAAGTAAGTAGCCCTTGTAATGCAAAGGGACAAACCTTTGCAGCTCTGATATCAGCATCTCCTCGCCCTCAGAGGTAGCCCACTAACTTCAGAGGCAGTAGACTTACAAGTGAGTCACAGACGCAACATGATAAAATTTGGATCGTCTCGGTCTGGTAGCGGTGCCACATACAGGAACAGCCGGTCTGTTTATTAAGCTGAGAGAGCTGTTGGAGTAGCAAATGCGTCTGCTGTCTGAAAATCACACAGGCCAGCTGTAGGCCTTAAGTAGTAGTGGGAACCAAGATACAAACCTTGTACAGGTTATGACTCTAAACAAAACTCTTACAATGGTATTATTTTGCAACACTTTTAAATTGCCATTCTGATTGGTTATCGACACTCTGTAACACTAGTGATGTGGAGTGAACTGGATTTCACGGATGAAATTAGACTGCAGGTTTAAATCCATTTCTATATTTGCATTATATTCGATTAGGACAGGCTCCCTATTAGTGATCCCTTAACATATAGTTCTAGCACACACCAATCCCAAAGCACTGCTCTCAAAGTAAGGTCAGCCTTCAGATCGGCGTAAATAGACAGTCGTCAGTAAGCATAGTGAACCCTGGATTGCATAACTGGAAATTTGCAGAGCCCATCTTCATTCCCTTATTCAAAGTCAGAGTTTCCACTGATGACTCTTAAATGTGTGTAACTCAAACCTGCCCATCACTTGGTAGCTTACATCTTACTGTGGGCTCTGGAAGGAAAATATTACTTTCCCAGTAACCATATGTTCATAGCTTGTAGTGCTTTAGATTCACATGCTCTGCAAAGCCTCTGCCATCTAATGCTGGGAGCGCATGCTTGCAACTTATTTTTGTTCGAAGAACATTAGTCACCAGATGCCTTAAGATCCCTCCTGGCCTCCCAAATGTATACTTTCTCCGCCCCTCAGACATTTCTGAAAAGTCACCCAACTTAACACGGTCATCTTGGATCCTAGATCTACTCCACTCATGCTTCATTCAGAGAACATGGATCCATGATTTACCCATTCATGCGTCATCCATAATCTACTCCACTCATGCTTCATTCAGAGAACATGGATCCATGATCTACTCCACTCATGCTTCAGCTAGAGAGAACGGATCCATTATCTACTCCACTTCATCTAGAGAGAATGGATCCATGATCTACCCCACTCATGCTTCATCTAGAGAGAAGGGATCCATGATCTATTCCACTCATGCTTCATCTAGAGAGAAGGGATCCATGATCTATTCCACTCATGCTTCATCTAGAGAGAAGGGATCCATGATCTATTCCACTCATGCTTCATTTAGAGAACAGACCCATGATCTACTCCACTCTTGCTTCATCTAGAGAGAAGGGATCCATGATCTACTCCACTCATGCTTCATCTATAGAGAACAGACCCATGATCTACTCCACTCATGCTTCATCTAGAGAGAAGGGATCCATGATCTACTCCACTCATGCTTCATCTAGAGAGAACAGACCCATGATCTACTCCACTCATGCTTCATCTAGAGAGAACAGATCTATGATCTACTCCACTCATGTTTCATCTAGAGAAAACAGATCTATGATCTACTCCACTCATGCTTCATCTAGAGAGAAGGGATCCATGATCTACTCCACTCATGCTTCATCTAGAGAGTACGGATCCATGATCTGCTCCACTTCATCTAGAGAGAACAGATCTATGATCTACTCCACTCATGCTTCATCTAGAGAGAATGGATCCATAATCTATTCCACTCATGCTTCATCTAGAGAGAACGATCCATGATCTATTCCACTCGTGCTTCATCTAGAGAGAAGGGATCCATGATCTATTCCACTCATGCTTCATCTAGAGAGTACGGATCCATGATCTACTCCACTCATGCTTCATCTAGAGAGAAGGGATCCATGATCTATTCCACTCATGCTTCATCTAGAGAGTACGGATCCATGATCTATTCCACTCATGCTTCATCTAGAGAGTACGGATCCATGATCTACTCAACTCATGCTTCATCTAGAGAGAAGGGATCCATGATCTATTCCACTCATGCCTAATCTAGAGAGAACGGATCCATGATCTACTCCACTCATGCTTCATCTAGAGAGAAGGGAGCCAGGATCTACCCCACTCATGCTTCATCTAGAGAGAAGGGATCCATGATCTACTCAACTCATGCTTCATCTAGAGAGAAGGGATCCATGATCTACTCCACTCATGCTTCATCTAGAGAGTACGGATCCATGATCTACTCCACTTCGTCTAGAGAGAACAGATCTATGATCTACTCCACTCATGCTTCATCTAGAGAGAATGGATCCATGATCTACTCCACTTCATCTAGAGAGAATGGATCCATGATCTATTCCACTCATGCTTCATCTAGAGAGTACGGATCCATGATCTACTCCGCTTCATCTAGAGAACGGATCCATGATCTACTCCACTCATGCTTCATCTAGAGAGAATGGATCCATAATCTATTCCACTCATGCTTCATCTAGAGAGAATAGATCCATGATCTATTCCACTCATACTTCATCTAGAGAGAACAGATCTATGATCTATTCCACTCAATCAATCAATCAATCACGTCATTTGTATAGCACACTACTCACCCGGGAGGGTCTCAAGGCGCTAGGGGAGGGGAAAGTTACTGCTCGAACAGCCAGGTCTTGAGCTGCTTCCTGAAGGAGCGATGGTCTTGGGTTCGCCGAAGGTGGGTGGGGAGGGAGTTCCACGTCTTGGCTGCCAGGTAGGAGAAGGATCTTCCTCCGGCGGTGGCTCTGCGAATGCGTGTTACGGTGGCGGGTGGGCGTGGCCGGTCGATCGTAGCTGGTGGGTGGGCGTGTAGAAGGTCATGCGGTCGTTGAGGTACTTGGGGCCCAGGTCGTGGAGAGCCTTGTGTGCGTGGGTGAGGAGTCTGAACGTGATTCTCTTGCTGACGGGGAGCCAGTGGAGGTCCCTCAGGTGTCCGGTGATGTGGCTGTGTCGGGGGATGTCGAGGATGAGTCGGGCGGAGGCGTTCTGGATGCGTTGGAGTCTTTTTTGAAGTTTCGCTGTGGTTCCGGCGTAGAGGGTGTTCCCGTAGTCCAGTCGGCTGGTGATGAGTGCCTGGGTGATGGTCTTCCTGGTTTCCGTGGGGATCCATCTGAAGATCTTGCGGAGCATGTGCAGGGTGTTGTAGCACGAGGATGAGAAGGCGTTGACTTGTCTGGTCATTGACAGGGAGGAGTCCAGGATGAAGCCCAGGTTGTGTGCGCAGTCCGTCGGTTTGGGAGCGGTGCCCAGGGCAGGGGGCCACTAGGAGTCGTCCCAGGCGGAGGGTGATGATCCCAGGATGAGGACTTCCGTCTTGTCCGAGTTCAGTTTAAGGCGGCTGTTCCTCATCCAGTCGGCGACGTTTTTCATCCCTTCGTGTAGGTTGGCTCTGGCGGTGGTGTGGTCGCTGGTGAGGGAGAGGATGAGCTGGGTGTCGTTGGCGTAGGAGAGGATGTTGAGGTTATGCTGGCGTGCGATGGCTGCGAGGGGGCTCATGTAGACGTTGAAGAGGGTTGGGCTGAGTGAAGATCCTTGTGGTACGCCGCAGATGACTTCGGTGGCCTCGGATCTGAACGGAGGGAGGCGGACTCTCTGGGTTCTTCCGGTGAGGATCGAGATGATCCATTCCAGCGCTTTTTCTCGAATTCCGATGTTGCTGAGGTGCTTCACTAGAGTTCGGTGGCAGACGGTGTTGAATGCCGCAGAGAGGTCCAGGAGGATGAGGGCCGCTGTTTCCCCGTTGTCGATCAGGGTTCTGATGCAGTCGGTGGCTGCGATCAGGGCGGTCTCGGTGCTGTGGTTGGCCCGAAACCCGGACTGCGAGGGGTCGAGGGATCTGTTCGTCTCGAGGAAGGCGGCCAGCTGTTTGTTGACGGTCTTCTCGATGACTTTGGCCGGAAAAGGAAGGAGCGAGATGGGACGGTAGTTCTTGAGGTCTGTGGGGTCCGCCGTTGGTTTCTTCAGGAGGGCAGTCAGCTCGGCGTGCTTCCAGCTCTCTGGGAAGTTGGCTGTGTGGAAGGAGGAGTTGATGGTATCTCAGAGATGGGGTGCGATGGTGGTGTCGGCTTTGTTGAAGACGTGGTGTGGTCACGGGTCGGTTGGTGATCCGGAGTGGATGGAGTTCATCGTGCGGGTGGTGTCTTCGGTGCTGATCGGGGTCCAGTTGCAGAGGGTGGTGGTGGTGGACGTTGGTTCGGTGGTAGGGTGCGTGGTCTGTGTGTCGAAGCTGTTGTGTATGTCGGCGATCTTGCGGTGGAAGAACGAGGCGAGTGAGTTGCAGAGGTCTTGCGAGGGAGTGATGTTGTTGTTTCCAGTGCTGGGGTTGGAGAACTCTTTGACGATGCTGAAGAGTTCCTTGCTGTCGTGGGTGTTGTTGTCCAGTCGTTCTTTGAGTGCCGTCTTCTTGGTGGCGCGGATCAGCTGATGATGTTTGCGGATGGTGTGCTTGAGGGTGGTCCTGTTGTCTGTGGTGTGGTCGAGCCGCCAGGCTTTCTCGAGGGTGCTTCAGTTCTTCTTGGATTCCTTGAGTTCGTCGGTGAACCAGGGGGTTTTCTTGCTGCCGTGTCTGCTGGGAGGGTTCTTTAGTGGTGCGAGGTCATCGGCGCAGGCGGTCAGCCACTTGGTGAGGTTGCTGGCTGCTTCGTTGGGGTCCGTTGTGCTGGTGGGAGTGTTCTGGCTGAGGGAGGCGGTGAGCTGCTCGGCGGTGATCTTGCTCCAGCATCGGCGGGGGACCTGTTGCGGGTGGTGGTGGGTCGTAGTTTTTTTGAAGCTGAAGTGGACGCAGCTGTGGTCCGTCCAGTGGAGTCCGGTGGCGTGGCTGAAGGAGATGTGCTTGCTGGATGTGAAGACTGGGTCGAGCGTGTGGCCGGCGTAGTGGGTGGGGGTGTTCACTAGTTGCTTGAGTCCGAGGTTGGCGAGGTTGTCCAGCAGGGCGATGGTGTTTCTGTCGTTGTTGTTCTCCAGGTGAAAGTTGAGGTCTCCTAGGATGATGAACTTGGCGGAGGGAAGGGCGTGCGGGCTGATTAAGTCTGCAATGTTTTCGCTGAATTGTGTGCGTGGTCACGGTGGTCTGTAGATGAGGGTGCCGCGGAGGGTGGTCTTGGGGTCAGGGTGTATCTGGAAGTGCAGGTGTTCAGCGGCGGTGAAGGTTTCTTCGGAGTTAGTTGAGATGCGGATGGTGTTCTTGTGTACGATGGCGATGCCTCCTCCCGTCTGGTTGACGCGGTCCTTCCGGGTGATCTTGTATCCGTCCGGGATGGCTATGGCGATGTCGGGCGCTGAGGAGGCGTTCATCCAGGTTTCGGTGAGGAAGGCGACGTCCGTGCTGTCGTGTCGAGCAGGTCCCAGAGTTCCACGGCGTGCCTGTGGATGGAGCGGGTGTTGAGCAGGATGCATTTCAGGTGGTTGCTGCTGGTGCAGGGCTTGGCGGGGGCCGTGCAGGTCCAGTAGCAGGAGAAACGGCAGGCTTGGCAGGCGAAGGGTCCGTGGGTGCGTCTCGGGGTGGCTCGGTAGCAGGCAGGGTTCCGGCCAGTGTTGAGTGCGTTGAGTGTTGCGTCGTCGTAGGTCCGTCGGGTCGTCTTGCTTCCGCGGGGGCCAGGGGTCCTGGCACTGGGCGCGGTCCAGGTGCGGACGGGCACAGATGGGCTTACCTTTGGCGCTCAATCGGTGCTCCCGATGCGCCCGTCCGCTTCGCGGTCGCTCAGGGGGCGTCATAAGTAAGGAGCCGGGAGGGAGGAGCATCTGGGTGGTGAATGGAGTCGCAGGGGGGCAGGGCCGCAGGGAGGCAGCGGCGGGAAATCCAAGGGTCTGCGGGCAGCAGGGATCCCAGGAGCTGCGGGCAGCGCTCGAGGGAAACTGCAGGCAGGAGGCGGCAAGGCAGGCAGGAGCGGCAGCAGAGGGTGGAGCGACCAAGCCCTGGGGAGAGCTGAGCGGTCATGCTTCATCTAGAGAGAATAGATCCATGACCTATTCCACTCATGCTTCATCTAGAGAGAACAGATCTATGATCTATTCCACTCATGCTTCATCTAGAGAGATTAGACCCATGATCTATTCCACTCATGCTTCATCTAGAGAGAAGGGATCCATGATCTACTCCACTCATGCTTCATCTAAAGAGAACAGATCTATGATCTACTACACTTCATCTAGAGAGAACCATCCATGATCTATTCCACTCATGCTTCATCTAGAGAGAACGATCCATGATCTACTCCACTTCATCTAGAGAGAATGATCCATGATCTATTCCACTCATGCTTCATCTAGAGAGAACATATCCATGATCTACACCACTCATGCTTCATCTAGAGAGAAGGGATCCATGATCTACTCCACTCATGCGTCATCTAGAGAGAAGGGATCCATGATCTACTCCACTCATGCTTAATCTAGAGAACAGATCCATGATCTACTCCACTCATGCTTCATCTAGAGAGAACAGATCCATGATCTACTCCACTCATGCTTCATCTAGAGAGAACAGATCCATGATCTACTCCACTCATGCTTCATCTAGAGAGAACAGATATATGATCTATTCCACTCATGCTTCATCTAGAGAGAACGGACCCATGATCTACTCCACTCATGCTTCATCTAGAGAGAAGGGATCCATGATCTACTCCACTCATGCTTCATCTAGAGAGAACAGACCCATGATCTACTCCACTCATGCTTCATCTAGAGAGAAGGGATCCATGATCTACTCCACTCATGCTTCATCTAGAGAGAACAGATCCATGATCTACTCCACTCATGCTTCATCTAGAGAGAAGGGATCCATGATCTACTCCACTCATGCTTCATCTAAAGAGAACAGATCTATGATCTATTCCACTCATGCTTCATCTAGAGAGAAGGGACCCATGATCTACTCCACTCATGCTTCATCTAGAGAGAACAGATCTATGATCTACTCCACTCATGCTTCATCTAGAGAGAACATATCCATGATCTACTCAACTCATGCTTCATCTAGAGAGAAGGAATCCATGATCTACTCAACTCATGCTTCATCTAGAGAGAACAGCATCTAGAGAGAAGGGATCCATGATCTACTCCACTTATGCTTCATCTAGAGAGAAGGGATCCATGATCTATTCCACTCATGCTTCATCTAGAGAGAACCGATCCACGATCTACTCCACTCATGCTTCATCTAGAGAGAAGGAATCCAGGATCTACCCCACTCATGCTTCATCTAGAGAGAAGGAATCCATGATCTACTCAACTCATGCTTCATCTAGAGAGAACAGATCCATGATCTACTCCACTCATGCTTCACCTAGAGAGATCAGATCCATGATCTACTCCACTCATGCTTCATCTAGAGAGAAGGAATCCATGATCTACTCAACTCATGCTTCATCTAGAGAGAACAGATCCATGATCTACTCCACTCATGCTTCATCTAGAGAGATCAGATCCATGATCTACTCCACTCATGCTTCATCTAGAGAGAACAGGTCCATGATCTACTCCACTCATGCTTCATCTAGAAAGAAGGGATCCAGGATCTACTCCACTCATGCTTCATCTAGAGAGAAGGGATCCATGATCTACTCCAATCATGCTTCATCTAGAGAGAACGGATCCAGAATCTACTCCACTCATTCTTCATCTAGAGAGAATGGATCTATGATCTATTCCACTCCTGCTTCATCTAGAGAGAACAGACCCATGATCTACTCCACTCATGCTTCATCTAGAAAGAAGGGATCCAGGATCTACTCCACTCATGCTTCATCTAGAGAGAAGGGATCCATGATCTACTCCAATCATGCTTCATCTAGAGAGAACGGATCCATGATCTACTCCACTCATGCTTCATCTAGAGAGAAGGGATCCAGAATCTACTCCTCTCATGCTTCATCTAGAGAGAACAGATCTAAGATCTATTCCTCTCATGCTTCATCTAGAGAGAACAGACCCATGATCTACTCCACTCATGCCTTATCTAGAGAGAACAGATCCATGATCTACTCCACTCATGCTTCATCTAGAGAGAACAGACCCATGATCTATTCCACTCCTGCTTAATCTAGAGAGAACAGACCCATGATCTACTCCACTCATGCTTCATCTAGAGAGAACAGATCCATGATCTACTCCACTCATGCTTCATCTAGAGAGAACAGATCCATGATCTATTCCACTCCTGCTTAATCTAGAGAGAACAGATCCATGATCTACTCCACTCATGCTTCATCTAGAGAGAAGGGATCCAGGATCTACTCCACTCATGCTTTATCTAGAGAGAACAGATCCATGATCTACTCAACTCATGCTTCATCTAGAGAGAACAGCATCTAGAGAGAAGGGATCCATGATCTACTCCACTCATGCTTCATCTAGAGGGAACGGATCCATGATCTACTCACTCATGCTTCATCTAGAGAGAACAGATCCATGATCTACTCCACTCATGCTTCATCTAGAGAGAACGGATCTATGATCTATTCCACTCCTGCTTCATCTAGAGAGAACGGATCCATGATCTACTCCACTCCTGCTTCATCTAGAGAGAAGGGATCCAGGATCTACTCCACTCATGCTTCATCAAGAGAGAACAGATCCATGATCTACTCCACTCATGCTTCATCTAGAGAGATCAGATCCATGATCTACTCCACTCATGCTCCATCTAGAGAGAACAGATCCATGATCTATTCCACTCATGCTTCATCTAGAGAGAACAGATCCATGATCTACTCCACCCATGCTTCATCTAGAGAGAAGGGATCCATGATCTACTCCACTCATGCTTCATCTAGAGAGAACGGATCCATGATCTACTCCACTCATGCTTCATCTAGAGAGAACAGATCCATGATCTATTCCACTCCTGCTTAATCTAGAGAGAACAGATCCATGATCTACTCCACTCATGCTTCATCTAGAGAGAAGGTATCCAGGATCTACTCCACTCATGCTTCATCTAGAGAGAACAGATCCATGATCTACTCAACTCATGCTTCATCTAGAGAGAACAGCATCTAGAGAGAAGGGATCCATGATCTACTCCACATGCTTCATCTAGAGGGAACGGATCCATGATCTATTCCACTCATGCTTCATCTAGAGAGAACAGATCCATGATCTACTCCACCCATGCTTCATCTAGAGAGAACAGATCCATGATCTACTCCACCCATGCTTCATCTAGAGAGAAGGGATCCATGATCTACTCCACTCATGCTTCATCTAGAGAGAACGGATCCATGATCTACTCACTCATGCTTCATCTAGAGAACGGATCTATGATCTATTCCACTCCTGCTTCAGCTAGAGAGAACAGACCCATGATCTACTCCACTCATGCTTCATCTAGAGAGAACAGATCCATGATCTACTCCACTCATGCTTCATCTAGAGAGAACGGATCTATGATCTATTCCACTCCTGCTTCATCTAGAGAGAACAGACCCATGATCTACTCCACTCATGCTTCATCTAGAGAGAACGGATCAATGATCTACTCCACTCATGCTTCATCTAGAGAGAAGGGATCCAGGATCTACTCCACTCATGCTTCATCTAGAGAGAACAGATCCATGATCTATTCCACTCATGCTTCATCTAGAGAGAACAGACCCATGATCTACTCCACTCATGCTTCATCTAGAGAGAAGGGATCCAGGATCTACTCCACTCATGCTTCATCTAGAGAGAACAGATCCATGATCTATTCCACTCATGCTTCATCTAGAGAGAACAGATCCATGATCTACTCCACTCATGCTTCATCTAGAGAGAACAGACCCATGATCTACTCCACTCATGCTTCATCTAGAGAGATGGGACCCCTGATCTAATCCACTCATGCTTCATCTAGAGAGAACAGACCCATGATCTACTCCACTCATGCTTCATCTAGAGAGAACAGATCCATGATCTACTCCACTCATGCTTCATCTAGAGAGAACGGATCCATGATCTACTCCACTCATGCTTCATCTAAAGAGAACAGATCTATGATCTATTCCACTCATGCTTCATCTAGAGAGAAGGGACCCATGATCTACTCCACTCATGCTTCATCTAGAGAGAACAGATCTATGATCTACTCCACTCATGCTTCATCTAGAGAGAACAGATCCATGATCTACTCCACTCATGCTTCATCTAGAGAGAACGGATCCATGATCTACTCCACTCATGCTTCATCTAAAGAGAACAGATCTATGATCTATTCCACTCATGCTTCATCTAGAGAGAAGGGACCCATGATCTACTCCACTCATGCTTCATCTAGAGAGAACAGATCTATGATCTACTCCACTCATGCTTCATCTAGAGAGAACGGATCCATGATCTACTCCACTCATGCTTCATCTAGAGAGAACAGACCCATGATCTATTCCACTCATGCTTCATCTAGAGTGAACAGATCCATGATCTATTCCACTCATGCTTCATCTAGAGAGAACAGATCCATGATCTACTCCACCCATGCTTCATCTAGAGAGAAGGGATCCATGATCTACTCCACTCATGCTTCATCTAGAGAGAACGGATCCATGATCTACTCACTCATGCTTCATCTAGAGAACGGATCTATGATCTATTCCACTCATGCTTCATCTAGAGAGAACAGATCCATGATCTACTCCACCCATGCTTCATCTAGAGAGAAGGGATCCATGATCTACTCCACTCATGCTTCATCTAGAGAGAACGGATCCATGATCTACTCCACTCATGCTTCATCTAGAGAGAACAGACCCATGATCTATTCCACTCATGCTTCATCTAGAGTGAACAGATCCATGATCTATTCCACTCATGCTTCATCTAGAGAGAACAGATCCATGATCTACTCCACCCATGCTTCATCTAGAGAGAAGGGATCCATGATCTACTCCACTCATGCTTCATCTAGAGAGAACGGATCCATGATCTACTCACTCATGCTTCATCTAGAGAACGGATCTATGATCTATTCCACTCCTGCTTCAGCTAGAGAGAACAGACCCATGATCTACTCCACTCATGCTTCATCTAGAGAGAACAGATCCATGATCTACTCCACTCATGCTTCATCTAGAGAGAACGGATCTATGATCTATTCCACTCCTGCTTCATCTAGAGAGAACAGACCCATGATCTACTCCACTCATGCTTCATCTAGAGAGAACGGATCCATGATCTACTCCACTCATGCTTCATCTAGAGAGAAGGGATCCAGGATCTACTCCACTCATGCTTCATCTAGAGAGAACAGATCCATGATCTATTCCACTCATGCTTCATCTAGAGAGAACAGACCCATGATCTACTCCACTCATGCTTCATCTAGAGAGAAGGGATCCAGGATCTACTCCACTCATGCTTCATCTAGAGAGAACAGATCCATGATCTATTCCACTCATGCTTCATCTAGAGAGAACAGATCCATGATCTACTCCACTCATGCTTCATCTAGAGAGAACAGACCCATGATCTACTCCACTCATGCTTCATCTAGAGAGATGGGACCCCTGATCTACTCCACTCATGCTTCATCTAGAGAGAACAGACCCATGATCTACTCCACTCATGCTTCATCTAGAGAGAACGGATCCATGATCTACTCTACTCATGCTTCATCTAGAGAGAACAGATCCATGATCTACTCCACTCATGCTTCATCTAGAGAGAACGGATCCATGATCTACTCCACTCATGCTTCATCTAGAGAGAAGGGATCCATGATCGCCTTCACTCTAATTTCTCTGGAACAGCCAAGGTAAACACTTTGTTACACAGTCCACAGGTTCCAACAGAGAAAGGTTCGAAAGCTCTGAAGTCAAAGCTTTTGAACAATATTTCAACAATGCTGCCAGCCGAGCAGTCCGTACTGAAATTTAGAGACGCTCCGAAAACAAGCTACCTTATTGAGGACATCAACTCTATGTATTATCTATTGCAGACTCAAACATTCAGTCCGAGTAATATTCGTCTCAATACTACTGGATTTTAGCCCATTAGGATATTTGCTTAAATAAGGAAATGTGTGCAGTGCGCACACAATCCCCATCAAATACATGGGAAAAGATGGGCTATCTAATCGGCACACTGACATACAGAAGCATGCTTTATGCTATTCAAAATTTGGTCCCTTGCATTGCTGGTAAACATCGGTGACGCTTTTAGTTAGTTTCTGTAAAAACACACCAGTATTTGTGTTTTTAGAGTTAATGCTTTCAAATCCAATTAGGTTTTTTCATGCCCCTTGGTTTCTTCTATAGTAGAGGAATTATGCAGGATCACAATGTATTAAATTGAGAGGGCGATCAGACGGGGATTTTGCTAAAGTTTATCACGTGGAATCACCAACTTATTTTCACAAATATCAGACTGCATAATTTCCAACTGGTGAAATGAGTGGTCGTAGTAATGAAAACGCGACATACCTTGGCTGTGGGTGTGGGATGATGGCTCAAAATCCGAATCCGAGCTAGAGTCTGAACTGGAGCTGGAGTTGGAAGGACTGGACCTGACAGACTTCCCCGCCAACAAAAAGAAAAGGTTCAAAAGAAAAATGTAATCACAGTGTAATCAGAATTTCAAAGTAGAACAACAAGAAACTACCCGCTCAAGTTGACCAGCTGAACTTACTAATTGGGCCAGATCATTGCAGTAGTGTTCATATGGCAAAACAGCACCAGAGAAGCCAATGTGCCAGCATGACACAAACCAAAGAGGAGGGTTTTTTTAAACAATCTGAAGGGACATCTGAAAATAGCCTTATGAGGCATGCACATTATAAGAGTCTCAGTGAATGAATGGTGTTGGAGAAGCATACAGAACGATGAGCGCAAAGAGAAGCCATGGTAGAACATCACCATTTGCATCATTGCTGTGTATCTATCTGTCATCAGGAAGGTGTCTTTCATGCAGCTACCTCTGTGGTATCGCAGTACTCTGTACAGATGGACTGCAGGCGGAAGGAACCTGCATGTTTACTTGCAGAAGTGAGTAGATGTAGACTGACCTTGAAGGAAGAGTTTACCAAGGTTCATGAGGTGCTGGCAAATAGTGTGTTCTTGTTGTGACAAACGCAGAGCTGCTCTTATCAATGGTAGTGTTTAAAGGGTACGTAAGAAATAGATTGCAATTCATGTCCCCTTCATTTACCAGACATTTACAGGTCTTGTCGGTGTGCTGTAGCCTCTTGCTTTAACCTGTAGTTGGCTACTGTTGAGGTTCAGCTTTTACCTTAGGACAAAAAAAATCTAAGAAACAAGTTTCTAATTGTCGCATCCTACTCTTTAATCAGAAAAGAAGTGAGGACGTATACTGAATGCTCACACCACAGTAGATTCAGAACACTTTGAGGTACTGGTGCCCCAAGTTTCTAAACACTGCTTAAACAATGCTGCTAGGTAAACTGGCAGAGAAGATAAAATGCATACATTCTAAGAGTCCGTCTTCGACTGCATGTTAACAGGTTTAAATCCCACTGGGTTAACTCATCCTTTCATTATTCTAAGGTTGGTAAACGAGTACCAATCAGTTAGGAAACCAGGATATATCTGTTTTTACACGTCATGTTGTTAATAGAGGCCGAATGTTTTTTGTAGAACAGTTCCCTTCATGAAAACATAGAGTGCCACAAGGTGGCAGCAAATGCTAAGACAATGAGGCTTAGGCAAACGTATGCACTTTAGAGTCGTTTAAACAGAACACTGACTATCATTGGAGACTTTCTCCACTGAGAAAAATATGTACTTATTGGGAGTTTTCTCCCCAAAGTTTTGATCTAACTACTGGACAACGGTGGAAACAAAGAAAAGCAAGAGCTATTATTTCTCTCGGTTTATGTGCATCCTTGTGAAGACAACCTTTACCATCTGCATAGCGGTCTACCAGGATATCTCGGAGCATCTGCAGGTCCTCTGGAGAAATTCACCAAGGTCTGTCCATCCTGAGCTTCAGGGAAGAGCTCGATACACTGCCCTTCAACAAGTCCTCATTGTGTAACTCCAGGGGCTGTATTACGTATTGGGATTGTTTGCGCCTGGCACACATTTCAAAACGTGCGCTAGGTGCAAACAGTGCACATGCGCCCCATTATGGTAAAGGTAGCGAATTCAGGTTAAAACACAGAGCAGCTGCTCCGTGTTTTCACTGTGCAGACACCCACCTGCACTTTCAAAGGGGATGTCCGGGGGTCCATGGGGGACCCCTTTACCCTCTGCAAAGGGCTGCTGTCAGGAGGTGCACTGACAGTGCACCACCTTTTAAATGGCGCACTCTCAGTGCGCCTCCTGAGGGCTTCTTTGACTCTGCACCCGCTCTGTAATATGGCGTGGGCGCAGAGTCAAATAAATTCCCTACTTCGCATAGGGCACGACCCAATGCAAATGAGGATCAATCTCTTAAGGTAGCGCTGTAATAAGTGCCCCAGCGCTATCGGTATTATAGAAGGGGATGCACAAGCGTCTGCGCCTCCTTCTATAATAAGCGGGCTCAAATGTTTGTTGTGCTCCCGGGGTACCTTATGTAATATGGCCCCAGATCTGTACAACTCAGGACAATAGACGACACTCCAGTCAAATCCACCAACCGCTTCTCACGAGCCTTAGTCATATTTCAGCTACACTGTACAGCACGCTGCTTTATAGCCAAGTCTGCACTATATTATATATATCCAAAGAAACAGTCCTGTTTACCTTACTTCCATGAAGGGAATCCAGCACATGTATGGACCACAAAAGAAATGTCTCCAAGCACTCCAATAGATCCTTTGCATATTCCGTTATTTCATCATATGCACCACAAACGTGTAACGGACCAGTGTCCGCCCAGACGTGTTTCGATCGCCCACAGCGATTGGGATATATCTATATATCTATATCTATATATATGCATCTCAGTCTGTTCAGCAAGCGCTCGAAATCACACAATACATCTCTTCGGCGTTCAAAAGCAGGAAACGGCAACTCCAAACAGTTATCTGGAAATGGATGATTTGCTTATTCCACCATGTGCAGCAGCAGCGTGAAATGGTCTATGTGGTTCAGCCATAGCCTTCACAACTTTTGTAAATAAAGTTTTGTTGAGGTGTAGGTAGGAGCCCCTGCTCCTTTAAATGGGCACTCTGCACATACATCTCTATTTTTTTTAAAGGTTTTATATAGCGATTGCTAGAACCGGATGTATCAGAGTGCTTTACATGAGCATCAGATCATAGTTACAGGTTACATCGTTACAAAGGTTACACAGTTATTACAGCATGGCAACAGTTACTTGTAAGGTCAAGATAAACAATAAGCACAAATACTTAAGGGGAAAAGCAGGCAAGGGGAAAGGTTCAAGGGAGGGGGAAAAGGAGCTGGGGAAGTAGACCGGTAATGAAGGCGGGAAAGAGGAGGGGAGGGTGAAGTAACAGGGGAAGGGCGACAGGGACACAAACCGGTAGACGAGTCAAAGCAACGTCCAAAGTCCAGTAATATGCGATTCCCCTGGGATCTTGACCTTACAAATAACTATGTTGCCATGCTCTAATAACTGTGTAACCTTTGTAACGATGTAACCTGTAACTATGATCTGATGCTCATGTAAAGCACTCTGATACCTCCGGGCCTAGCCAACGCTATATAAAACCTTTAAAACAAAAAATTGAGATGTATGTGCCCATTTAAAGGAGCAGGGGCTCCTACCTACACCTCAACAAGACTTTATTTACAAAAGTTGAGACAAGACCTCTTTTCATATATATATACACACACACAAGTATACATATACTGTCCATCCACTAGATTTAAAGCACCAGGTTTTCATTTAACATATATCCCTGATTAGACACAGATTATCTCAAAAGGAAAAGGCAAGGAAATGGTAAAGTACCACAATCTCCCAAAACACACCCTCACATGTTTTCTATTTCTCTAACACAATGTTCAATAGTTATACTGCATGACATTTTTGTATTTCTAAGTTGGTAAACGTTCTAATTTATATAAATATAATCCCAGCCTAGTTCATTAATATCCAATATTCTACAAATCTACATGTATGGGAAGTATATTTACACAATTTTAACACTTGTACTAAGTTATTTTCACACTTCTATAGAAAACAAAGTGTGTGATGCTATATTTTCACACATACACACAAAAGTAACTCCTAGGGGAGATGCTTCATCTCCCCGGAAGAGCTCTCTTCACTGTCATCAGAAGACTTCTAGGTGATATTCTTCATCTCCTGAGGAGAGCTCTGTTTACTAAGCCTCGTCAGAAGACTCCTTACTACTGTTTAAAGCTCTTGCTTAAACCTACCCATGGGAAAGTCCTCACCTCTCTTTTGTAGCAACGAACTCAGTTTGGTGCCATCCATAGGAATGACATATCCATGCCAGAAAGGCTGCACTTAAAGTCAAGTGGATAAAGCAGCATAGACACCACAGGGTAGTGGAAAGTGGGCAGATGTCAGTCGGCAGAACTAATCATAGGACACATGAAAAATGTTAACACTGACAGGGTGCTTTAAAATGCACCACAAGAGGAAAAAATGGTGAACCTTCTTTATGATTGCCATCTCAGGTTTGGGTGAGAAGAGCGTGAATCGGCTTGGTTTAAACTCTCTGTATCCCCTCAGCTGACCTTGTCTGGCATTTTAATTTATCGCCCTCCGGAGAAGCCCGCCCCTGGGTCTCCACTTTCCCTGACTTATCGCTCCCTTTATTTTAACGGCAGCACATTTTACAATTCTAGGTGACCTGAACCTTCACCTAGAAGATAATCAGAATAACTTCTGACACACTTTTTTTCTGATTTGGAGGCTCTAAGCTTACTGTTATGCAATCAGGGCCCTACTCCTAAGGCGGGACACCTTCTGGATCCAATTTTGTCCAATCTTTGCTATGACTGTAGTACTCCTGTGCTTCAGTCAGACTGGTCCGACCATTTTATAATTCCATTCAACCTGTAGCCTTCCACATTTAGGGTAGTGGCCCCTACTACTAGCTCAGGTAGTCTCAGATCTTGGGGCAAGTTGAATATGGAGTCTTTTAATACTATTCTGTCTACTAGCATACCTGATGTCACTTTACCTTTGCTTTCATTAAATACTGCTGTCTCGGACTGGCTAACCAATGCCATTGACATCTGTCTGCCCCCTGTACCCAAACGCAGTTTTACTCAACACCCCCCTTCCCCATGGTTTACAAACGATCTTAAAGTTATTAAGTCTAAATGTAAAGCACTTGAAAGAAGATGGAGGAGATTGTACTCTTTAACTTGTAAAGATGCTTACAAAGCTGCTCTTAAAAGTTATCATTCAGCGTGTAAAGAGGCACGCATTTTTTACGTTGCTAACACAATAACTAAGGCATCTAATCGTCCTCAGGCTCTATTTTCGGTAGTGAATAAGTTAGCTGGCTCCGATACCATCCCTCCTCCTCTTATCCTTAATGAAAATCAATGTAACAACATTGCTGACTTCTTTATTCAGAAGGTTGAACTTATTTACAAGTCACTCTCTGCTCCTTCCCCTTCCTTGTGTAGTATGGCTTCTGCATTTGACCCTACATATCACAGTAATTGTGACAAGATAGCCAAGATTTCTTCCTGGCACCCATTTGAAGAGGCGTCTTTCCAAAATTGTTTAAACAGTATTAAATCTGGGCCTCCTCTTGATACTTTGCCTATTCATCCTTCGTAAGCTTTCTGCCACATCTAAAGGCGTCCTTATCGCACTCCTTTACGCCTCTATGCGGGAGGCCTTGGTACCAAACCGCCCCCCGCACACCCCCCCCCCCCGAGTGGAAGCGAGCCATGGTCATCCCTTTGTTGAAAAAGGACGGAGAAAATCCTTCTGTAATATCCAACTTCAGACCTATATCTCTGCTTCCGGCTTTCTCCAACATTTTGGAGAAACATATCAATACTCAACTGACAACACATAGACAAAGTTGGCTTTCTTCATTATTCACAATCCGGGTTCAGAGCCAACTTTTCAACTGAAACCGCTCTGCTTGGGGTTACTGAGAAACTGCGCCAGCATTTAGATCAAGGGAAAACTGCGGCACTCATTCTATTAGATTTGAGTGCCGCATTCAAAACTGTGTTGCATAACATCTTGCTTAACGCCCTTAGGTCTCTTAGGCTGGACGGCACTGCCCTATCCTGGTTTGCTTCATTCCTTGATGAACGCACTTTTCAAGTCTTTTCTGCTAAGGCATCATCTAAGATCGGAGTATCAGCACATGGAGTCCCACAGGGATCCATTTTAAGCCCCTTGCTTTCAAAACATCCATGTCAGACCTCTGGCAGAGATTGTGGAAGAGGCGGGTCTTTCCGTAAATTCGTATGCGGATGATACGCAGATTGTCTTTTCGCTTTCCACCACGAAAGGCGCTACGACATCTGCCCTTCAGTGCAGCCTACGGCAAGTGACAGAGTGGATGCGCCTTAACTTTTTGATATTAAATGGGTATAAGACTGAGGTCCTTATCCTGGGCAAGCACAAGGACCTATGGGGCCCTCACCATTGGTCTCAGGAAATGGGTTCCTTTCCCCTTCCTGTCACCCATGTCCGTAATCTGGGCATCATTATTGATGACAGTCTCTCTATGAGACAACAGGTGGCGAGTGTTGCTGCTATCTGTTTCACGATCTTGCGGTGGCTTCGTAAGATCATTTGGATGTTTCCTGCCTCAACCCAAAGCACGGTAGTCCAGGCACTCATCACCTCTCGCCTCGAATACGGCAATGTTCTCTATCTCAGCTGCCAAGCGGTACTGAGAAAGCTACAGGTAGTTCAGAGCTCTTCAGTACGCCTTCTTTG
The DNA here is from genome assembly GCF_964263255.1 of Lissotriton vulgaris. Lineage (NCBI taxonomy): Eukaryota > Metazoa > Chordata > Amphibia > Caudata > Salamandridae > Lissotriton > Lissotriton vulgaris. Next base: position 78,746,658 of record NC_141700.1, on the reverse strand, counting down.
TCAAGTTCCTAGACAGGCTTCCATCTCGCCGTATTTACGTGACATTCACTGGCTTCGAATTGATCAAAGAATTAAATTTAAAACCCTGTGTTACATCTTTAAAATCAAACAAGGTGTGGCACCAGCGTATCTGCAAGAGCTCATCCATCCTTACATTCCTCCTCATCCCCTGCGCTCTACAGCCCACGGAGACTTTGTGATTCCCAGATTTAAACTTGCAAGAATGGGACGCCGTTCCTTTTCTTATCTTGGCCCCAAAATCCGGAATTCTCTTCCGGTGTCCTTGAAGAATGACCTGCCCTATCTCAGCTTTCGAATAAATCTTGAAACGTGGCTCTTTTACTAGCAAATGGTTCTGGACTGCTCTTTTTCTAGCAATTTGTGTGCTAGGCGCAGGGAAACCCTTTTAGGGTAGCTACGCGCGATACAAAACTAATTTAATAATAATATTAATAAGAGTGGTGACAGGCAAGGCAAACCAAGATACAGCGCAAAGTCTTCTTGATAAAATGTGATGGCTCGGATAACAGAAAGCTCTGAAGTGTCAAAATTACCATATATAGAATTGTACATGTTTTAAAATGAAAAACGAATCCTCAAAGCTCTGTGAATGGAACTGAGGAAGGCAGATTATCAGGTGGAGCATCCACGGTGCTAACATGCTCAGAGAACAGATTTAGAACCCCCTTATGTTCTCCTTCATAAAATCCACTTCCGTCTCATTGAGGAGATAGGATGTAAAGGCCTTGGAATAGACCGAACCTGTATTCTAAGCGATCACCCATGCCTTGATGCGTTGGAGATAGAAGAGGTCACCATCACCATTCGGCTTTGACAATCTGTACAAAGCCAACCAAAGTGGATTTGAGCGTTTGAAAAGAAGCAAACTAGATTTAAAAAGATCGCTTTAGTATGATCTAAGGAGGCAAAATATGTTCAAATAAGTTGTTGGGCTTCCCTATTAAGATTTTAAATGACACATTTCTACCTGGTGAAACCCAGAAAAAAAAGATGCATGTAACTCGAACAAAACAAAAAAAGCACTAAAAAAAGAACTCTAGAAACATTAGCCAGGTTTTGTCTACTGACCTTATTTTAAGATAGGAGCAAAGGGACAGGTCAATTGCAAGGATTGGAAATGCATGAAAAATGATCAGCTCGATTTCTAATGGACAATGGGATATCTGATTCAGATTAAAATGCGTATGTCTACAAAAACTATTTAAATGCTTAAGGTCTTCTCCAGCAAGGAAGAGTTTTCTAAACTAAAAAAGCATAAATGTGAATTTGTTAATTTTTTTTCAATAATGTTCCTGCCAAGCATCTCACAACTTAACTTGCTAAAAAACTGTCACAAAGTCAGTAGGTGACCTTTTCCTAATAAAAAAATAACTAAGTTGTACAACCAGAATAAATCTCAGCCAATTAGATTAGAGGTATTGTTGTATACTGACAGCTTAGCATAGGACTACATCTGCTACAGAAACCACAAAATGACAAATGAAGTAACAAAGCAGGCATTGTGCTGGAATAACTTCCATCATACCTTTACTGTTGGAGTAACACACTCTTACCTCAGACTTGGAAGAGGCCTCGTCCTCAGAGTTGGATTCCTCCACAGGTTTCTTGATCTCAACTTCACTTTCGAGTTTGATCTTTTCTATTTTTGGAATCACTTTCTCCTTGGGAGGTTTTTTCTCGGGATATGTCGATGCAGTGCGTGGGGAGGTAGCTGAGAAAGTTTTCACTCCTTTGGAGCTGCTCTTTTTCAATTTTTTTATGCTAGGCTTTGGCGATTCTACGTTGAGAGGCCTCTTACTGGAAGACTTGGACTCTTGTGGAGGAGGTGGGCCACCCTTGGGAGAAAGGCTTTCCAACTTGGGCTCCTTCAGGGAAAGTTTGGGTTCCTTGAACGCAGCTTTAGGAGGGGCTTTCTCCTCCTTGGGAGGTCTGTTTTCTATTGGTTTTCGAGACGAGTCCTTCGAGGGCTTGCTTTGTTCCCGCTCAGGCTCTTTGGAGAAGCTTTTGCTCTCAGAGTCTTTCCGTGGTCTCTCTCGGTGTTCCTTTGTTACTTTGTGGGGCTTAGACACTTTGACACTCTCTTGTTTTACATCCTAAAGAATACATTGGAAAGAACACCATTGTCAGGTAATAATAATAAAACACTTGTCAAAATGTGAACGTTTGCAGTATATTGCTTTTAACTACCATCTATGGTTACTGATAAACAAAACTACGCAATCTACTGTTGTACGACTCTGATCAAACATTAATTTCCCAAACTCGATTCATTCCATTTTCAAAAGAGGACTTTGCCATTGGAAATTCTGTTTGTAAACAGTTTTTGCAAGTTTTAATTTATCTTTTTTAAATTTCCATGTTTTGCTTCATTAAGTAAAAAAAATACACTGTCTTTACACAATTGTTTATTTTTTATTTATTATTTATCTTGTTTATTTTTAACAAAATATAATTTTACAAAACAAGTGAATATTTGGAGGTGTTCAACTATGTATCATGAAAAAAGTACAGATCCATGATCAAACATTGCATAATCATTCTTAAGCAGTGCTTAATTTGAGTGGGTGGTGCATGTGTGCGACTCATCAGCACTAGGTTGTGGAAACTGGGACTTATTTTTATAAAGCAAACTGACCACGTGCAAGTGTGAGAAAAGCAAAAAAAAAGGTAAAGAATAGAACAATGTTAATATTGTAATAAATGGGGAAATCATGGATGAAAATGCAATAAAGGGGCAGGGATAGTACATTAGTGAATGTCAGAGGCATGAGAGAAAATAAAAATTAACTTGTCTTGGCATTCACCACCAGAGACTGGCAAGATTTTTAAAGGGTGTCAGAGAAAAGTGGCAAAAATTCTGCCTGAATGGGTTTATTTTGAGCCCCATCTGCCAAATACAATTATTAATATGTGCAGCTTTGCAGTATTATTTGTCCACAACCACTTACTCATCTGGCTTGTTAAAGCATATGAACACCTGACGAGATGCATCTTTTGTAGTTCAGAACCTGGATATATTAAAGCTAAATCAGCTCCAAACACTTACCACAGGCTGTTTGAAGAGCACTAATGCTTTATTACAGCTAAAATGAAAAATACAACTAAAGTATTAGTTTAGGGACCAAATAAGTTGTTTATCATGTTTTTGTGTGTCCTTAGCATTAATTCAAATTCAATTTGTGATGGACTGGCCAATACGCACTAACCATTGGAAACACGCTACCCGAATAAATCCCAGACCTCCAATCCTCCCCTTTATAATTGTGTGCAATTAGAACTATTTCCAACTTAAGAAAATTCTCAACAACTGGATTATTTCTTAAAATTCAGTAGTAGCTCTTCGGGCATGGAGGATAATGGAATCAAAGACAACTTGCTGTCTTTCGAACTATAGAAATTATCAGGCATTTATCGCTCAAAAACCTTCTCTTTGAGGTAATTCATTGACTGGGAATCGATATAATCAGGTTACCCATATAAATCCATGTCCAACGCTCAGTACAGCAAAGGATAGCTCCACATTTTATCCAATGCATTCAAGAGTCCAATAGTCCTACCTGAAAATCTGTTAGGTATACCACTATACGGTTTTCAGTTATGATTACATATTTCTGTGTTCTAGCTTCTCTATTGTCTCATGGGTGTCACTTTGAAGCCAGGGCCGTAGGCAACTTGTATATTGCAACTACTTTCTTTTAGCAGTTTTTACTACTGCAGATAGAACCAGACACATTTTCTTAATTTAACTTTTATCAGTTTGTTGGCAAAATATCTGATGAATAAGCTAAATACCATAACCTAGTTTCCTGGCTGACCAAATACAAATCCCTCTTGACGGACACACACACACGGACATACACACGGGGACACACAAACACGGACACAGACGGACACACACGAAACCCATGCAATTACAGATCACGCCGCAGCATTCTCCAACTCTGTTGAACCAAAAAGACTCCTTGATTAAAGACTCACTAACAGGACAGTTGCAAGGACCAGGTCAAACTTTGGAACACAGCTTACTATGAATACCCATAACATGCAGCCGCACAGGGTACTACATACAGGTTACACAATAGACATTCTCAAACCACCTGCAACTCTTTCTCATACCTGCAATGCACATGGATATTGTGGAAGTTTGCAAGACCGCCTGGTTGGGACAAACCTTCAAGTTGACTGCACACTATGCCAACACATCAAACACACACTAGGTCCGTACCAAACATGGCTTCAGGTTAAATAGTCAAACCCACCCTTGCGTACATTAGCTGCAACTAAGGGATCCAAGAGAAATAATTTCAAGTGATTAGCAAATACTTCTCTGTAGTAAATCTTTGCACCTGCACAAAATACTTTTTCTTCTCAAGGTCACTTTTAGATGACCAGACTGTCACCTTGCTACCAAAACCATGTACAGTGTAGCCTGGCTTTTGTGCCTTTGGCAATGGATGCATGAAAATAGCAAATACACTGTAGAAACAAAAGTAGATCTCAAAAAGCTTTCATTGCATAAATCAGTAAAAGCCTTATACACCAGTGTCAATTTCAACTCACCTTTGACCCGTGGGATGGCTTGGTCTTCTTTGGATCAGAGAAGGCAGAGAGTGGGATAGTGGGCAACATTGGGTAATCCGGGCTTGGTCTTGATACAGTTTCAGCTCCTTCTGGCATTACCATCACCTAGGACAACAGAAAGGAGGCTGGTCATCAGAAATGAAAAAGGGTCGGCGAGTGAGAAGACCAGCAATCGACAGAGTAGCACGATTATTAATACAACTTTCTTTCACGCAATAAAAGTGTTTCACACAGGGACAATCCCTATAATCGAATGATTTCAAGAAGTGAAGAAATCAGTAAAAGCGATGCACAGCTTTAACCTTTAGGCAACACAAATGTTATACATTACATAACAGTGCAACAGAACCCTATAAGAAAGGAGGTGCGTTACCACAGACATTGGCCCAAATTAGTCTTAATTTGAATGCGGATTTCTAAAGTGCTTAGCTACCCTAGGGCGTCCCAGCGCTGACATACAACCTATTGTTCCAGAGGGGGGGGGGGCGGGGAGTGCAGAATTATGGGAATAGCCATGTTTTTAGTTGCCTACGAAAGGCGAGTAGATTGTGTTCTCTTCGGATGGACAGTGGAAGGGAGTTCCACAGTTTTGGGGCATGTAGGAGAACAATCGCCCCCCCAGATCGGGCCTTTTTTATTCTGGGGATACTGGCCAGGGAGAGAGAGTCAGATCTGAGATTTCTGTTCGAGTGATGGGGTTTGATGAGTGATCTCAGGATTGGCGGACCTCTGCCTTGCATTATTTTGTGTGCAATGCAAAGGGTCTTAAAGTTGACCCTTTCCTTGATCGGGAGCCAGTGAAGGCTTTTGAGGGCCGGTTTGGCGGAGCATCTGGATGTGGTCCCTGTTAGTAGTCTGGCAGCCGCGTTTTGGAGGTATTGCAGTCTTTTGATGACTGATGCAGGGGCCCCTAAATATAGGGCGTTTCCGTAATCTAGTCTGGAATTCACCAGACCCTGCATAAGCAGTTTCCTGGATTGGAAGGGGAGCAGGTGGAGGATCTACCGCGCTTTTTGAATGAGCCCGAAGCAGATACCAGAGGTTTTTCTGGCCTGGGCTTTAAAGGTGAGCTCTTGGTCCAGCCAGATACCAAGGATCTTGACTTCTGCTTTGGGGGTGGGGGGTGATCCCATGCAGGGTGGCCAAGAGAGGGAAGGAGGGAGTTTGCGTGGGTTGCCCAAGAGGAGGATCTCGGATTTCTCTCCGTTTAATTTCAGGCGTGATTCACACATCCAGTGGAAGATGTTCTCAAGACAGGCTGCCAGGTTGTCCAGGCTTTTACTTGACTGGTTTAAGGACACCACCAGTTGGGTGTCATCGGCATACATGACTGTTTTTATGCTGAATGGGGCTATGATGTCCTCTAAGGGGAACATGTAGACATTAAAAAGTGTGGGGCTCAGGGAGGAGCCCAGGGGGCCCCACACTGGAGGGGAAGAGCACTGGACAGAACTGAGCCATCGGACACCTGGAAGGTTCTGCCTTCGAGGAAGGATTTGATCCAGGACAGGGCGGTGCCAGACACTCCTACCAAGCTGAGCCGGTGGATGAGGATGTTCTGATCCACCGTGTCGAAGGCGGCACTCAGGTCGAGGAGGATCACTGCCACTGATCCTCCTGCGCCTATGATGGTTCTTGCCTCTTCGACCACGGCTAGTAGTGCGGTGTCTGTTCCTTGTCCAGGTCTAAAGCCTGTCTGGGATTGGCGAAGGAGATCGTTGGTTTCTAAAAAAAGGGATAGTTGATGGTTTACAATTCATTCGGCGACTTTGCCGATGGCCGGGAGGAGGGAAATGGGTCTAAAATTGGATAGGTCCGTTGGATCGAGGTGGGGTTTTTTAAGAAGTGCCCTGACTGTAGCTTTTTTCCAATTGTCTGGAACCGTGCCTAGTGCAAGAGAGGTGTTAATCAGTTGGGTGAATGGAGGGGCGATGGTGTCGGCGACCAGTTTTAGTTTGCTCGTCGGAGCTGGATCTGATGGAGCCCCGCTTTTTACGGATTGTAAGGTAGTCAGAAAGCGTTCGGTAGTGACCCCGGAGAATGTTTGGAGGCGAGGAGCCTCTGCACAAGGGGGGGGGGGTTGGGAGGAGATGAGGGATGGGAGGGATTTAAGGATATTGCAAATTTTTGTGGCAAAGAATTCAGCTAGCTGATTGCATCTGGTGCCCGATTGGTCTGGTACAGGCACAGGGTCTGGGGTTTTGGTTAGAAGGCGCACAATGCGATACGTTTCTTTGGAGGAGTTTGATGCTGCTAGTATTTTTTTCTCGAAGAAGGTTGCCTGGGTATTTTTTATACAGGATTTGTATTGTTTTACGGCGGATCTGTATTAGTTTTTGCTTTCAGTCGCCCAGTACTTTCTCCAGAGGCGCTCGAGCTTTTTGCACTGTTTCCTGAGTAGGCGTAGTTCTTGGTCAGTCAGTTAAGGGGTTTTGTACTGTCAGGCTGATGTCTATCACCCCTTAAACTCTTGTAGTTCTAGACCCTCTGATACTCTTTGTAGTTGTTTGGTAATTGGGATCTGTATTCAGAGCTAGGTCTTTAAATATTCCCAGGGTCCTACCCCACCGTTGTATTTTCATTGTTTCCTGAGCAGTCGTATGACTGCGGACCCCTTTTTAGCGTATGCGAATTAACGATATCGCATAAGAATTTCGCTACTATTAGTGGCTGAAACTTGCTTGCTCTCCTCACAGTGGGCAGCTCGGACATATACTTCGTTCTATCCTGGCTGAGAACCATGGTCTTTCTTTCATCGACGATGACCTTTTAGCAGCGCTCGCTGAACATCCTGATCTAATAGAAACCACACACGCCGTCATCTGTTAATGAAGATGAATGGGGCAAACTATTGGGCCTTAAGAAATCACATACAAGAACAGCACTACATGGCACCATTATGGCTCAATATCTACGCAATGACTGTGCTCCGACAGGCCTCATAGTGACGAATGCCCCTAGGTTATTCCTGACAGATAATGAGTTTCTGAAAAGCTGGGCAATGATAGCCTGGAGGTGTACCAGAGATTGGTTAATTTTAATTATACAAACTTCAAAACGTATAGCAGTTGCAATACTAATTGAAATTCAGATCATGGAATCTAAAATTAAAACCACTCTCTCTTCCAAAGCTTTCCAAAAAAATCTGCATGACACTAATAAAAATAGGGAGTACAAAGAATACACATTATCAGTAAAAATTGATAAATTCAGGAAGGACCTTGATAAGTTCAAATTTGAGAAAGTATATCCCTACTCGAGTGATTCCTATGTCCCTAAAGACCTTACCACAACTGGTCGTAGAACAGGTTCCACGTATGCCACATCAAGTTCTGATGATAACAGCTCAGGTAGTGACACCAGTAACAGTAATTCAAATACATGCGGTAGAGGGCGTGGAAAGAAGAATCTGAGAAACAATTGGAGGGGTAATCACCAACAACAATGGTGGTCACCTAACCCGTGGCAATTTGGAGGGATGCCTCCTTTCTTTCCACCACAACAATCAGGCCCTTTCCAACAATCTATGGGCCCGTTTGTACCAAATTTCCCAAACACTTTTCCACCCAGTTTTCAAGGCAACTTTAATGGGCAGCCTTTTTTAGGGTTTGGCCGGGGCAGATCCCGAGGGGGAAGAAGAGGACAAACCCAACTCCAGGTCCACTACAGCCCTCCATCCACATCGTCAGGGACGAGGAATCTGAGGAGCAACTCAGCCAAGAACAAGGAATCCGCCCAGAGCAGTGCAGCCCCGGAATAGTAATCAACCTAAGTCAACACAATTTAACCCAGATTGAACAACAGGCTCTCAACAAAGGGCTCGGCTTTGTACCGACTCATCAGAACAATCATTTTGAGACTCGCTTGGAACTTGCTAGGTTTCTAAGAAAAATAAGATTACACTTCTTTTCAGATAAAGAAACCTCTCAACAAGATGAGAGACCAACACAGGGTTAAAGTGCAAGTCTACTTTTACACCACCAACTCACTTGATGCCACCGCAGGTTCTAGCATATGAACAGGCGATTGAAAAAGAAATAGACAGCCTATTCTCTGAAAACAACAACGTTTTCTATAACTTACCTAAAGCAGAACATCTGGCCTTGAAATCCCTAACTGCCAATAAGGAACTTACCATCAAACCGGCCGATAAGGGCGGATCGATTGTTCTACTCGATACCACTGCATTCCGTTCAGAGTGTTTAAGACAACTTGACATGAGGAACGCATACCAGCTCTTGGATCATGATCCAACTGAAGAATTAAAACAAACCACCAGGAATATGGTGGAAGAGGCGTCCTCAGAAGGATGGATAACCCAAGCTGAAGCTTCTTTTCTATATACAGTACATCCAAAAATGCCCTATTATTACACCTTACCAAAGGTTCATAAAGTACAGCGGCCGCCCCCTGGACGCCCTATAATCTCGGGCATAGGGTCGGCCCTGGAACCTCTGTCCACCTTCGTGGATCATTTCTTACGACCCATAGTGCAAGAGATGCCCACGTATCTCAAAGATACGACAGATTTATTGCAGCTTTTACCCGACATTGAATTTAACATCAATACTGACTTATTGGTCTCTTTCGATGTCGAGGCCCTTTACACCTCCATCCCTCAGGATCAGACCTTGGAGGTGATTCATCAACTATTAGATTCCAAGGATCTAAATAGCATTACACCAGTCCATTATATAATGGCCTGTGCCACGCTGGCGATGAAACAGAACTTTTTCCAATTTGAAGAGAAGATCTACTTACAGGTGTCTGGCACTAGCATGGGGAGCGTTTATGCCCCCAGTCTAGCTAATTTGTATGTTCACTCCTTCGAACAGCAACATATCTTTACTGATCTCAACCCTTATGTCGATAACCTCAGAACCTGGAAAAGGTATATCGACGACATTTTTGTGACCTGGAGAGGCACCAAAGAAAAGTGTCTCGAATTCCTAGGATGGCTCAATACCAGAAACTCCTATCTTAAGTTCACCATTGAGATAGGAAAACATGAACTTGCATTCCTCGATTTATTGATTCTGGCTAAACCTGAAGGCTTGCATTCCGAGCTATACAGAAAACCTACCTCAAAGAATTCATTATTGTTGTTTGACAGTCACCACCCGAAAGCTTTGAAGGAAAACCTTCCATTTTGACAGTTTTTGCGTGTCCAGAGAAACTGTTCTACAACTGCTGCCTACAAAAGACATTCCAGCATTCTATGTAACCAATTGGTTGCTAGGAAATACCCTCCCAGGCTGGTCAAACAATCCATGAAACGGGCCATGAACAACAACCGGCAAGCCCTTTTAGAACCGGCACTACCAAAAGCTCCTCTGGAACGACTGACATTTGTTCACACGTTTGGTACTTTATCCAACAAGATTCAAAAATTGGTCAGGAAACACTGGCCTATTTTGAATTCTGAACAAAAGACCCTACAACGTCCTTTGTTTTCCTTCAAAAGAGGTTCCAACCTGAAAGACAGACTGGTGCACACGCGACCCCCTGAAGAACAATCAAGAGCGATCGGATCATTGTGGAATCTGCCCCCAGTCACAGGACACCATCCCTGTGGCACATGCCATGCTTGTGCACAAACAAAAAAAATCTACCGAGATCGACATAGGTACTTCAAGACCTTGGAAACAAGTAAAGTTTACTAATTGTAACAGTGACCGACTTGTCTACCTCATCACATGTCCATGTGGATACAAGTATGTTGGGATGACAACACGAAAGATTCGTATCCGCATATCGGAACATAAAAGCACCATTCGATGTGTGAGACAGGCAACAAAACTGACCACCCACTTCCTACAGGCCAAACACCAGTCCACTGAATTCCAGTGGACTGTCCTGGACAACCTTTTATTCGATCACATACCGCGGATGTAGCCAAATACCTATTGGTAAAAGAACAGAAATGGGTACTGAAACTTAATACTCATCGCGAGGGACTCAACGATGATATTCCATGGTCTACACTGTAATTTACCTTAATATGGAATATTAAAGTCTACAGCACCTAACTTTCTGTACCAGTTTTTCTGGTTTAAATGCATTAGAGACTAGGAGGCTATGAACCCTTGTGACTGAACCTAAGCTTTATTTTCTTAATCAGCTCTTACATCTAGGTTGACTTAGCAGCACCCCCGTACTAGCAGTTATGTTTGGTTGGATAGGCATTATCTTGTCAACATGGAGGGCTACACTTAATTGCAAATTTGTACATGCTATACACTCCAGCACGACGCATTGATGACATCAGGACACATATATTAATTTCCATTGATATTGCCCTTTAATTGGGAACCCTTGTCTTACACACTGTGGTAAACCTGCAGAGATATGGCATTTGCTGTGCTTATACAACCTATGCACGGCGTAGCTAGACTGCAACTGTCCTGACGGTGCCTAATCAATTGCGGTTACCGCCAGTGATAGTTGCCGTCAGACTTGTACACAACATTCAGTATTGAAAGAAAGAGCAAGCCTAATGATCTGCCAGCGGACTCGGTTTATCATTTCCAGCACCGAGGCGAAGCTGGAGCTAGACGCGATCTCTGGCAACCATAGGAACACCAATGAGAAGCTTGGTTGCAGTTCTAGAGCTGAGCGGACCTATAGGATCGCGAGGCCTCGTGCCCACGTGATCCTTCTACCAATCAGATCGCGCTTGATAACGGACCTCTGTCCTGCCGATCGGTGCCTCCCCAGTCGGTTCAGACGCCGGCATAGGAGCACCGACGGACAGGTAAGAGCGCGCTACGCTTTCTCATTATAGCGAGAGCTAGGCAAGTGAGAGCTATACAGACCAGTAACTCTGAGCGCTTCAACCCATTGTGTTCTCTGCCAGTGACCCACGAGTGGTTTTACTAACAATCCTTATCCCGGAGTCTCCAATATTAGTGCTTGAGAGACTTTACCGGGTTAACCACTCTTTTTATCAGACCCCCTTTCTCAGTACAGAGAAGGCAAGTGCGTGTAGGTTCTTGCACACTGTGATAAACATGTTGTCATTTTTACATGTTTTTTAGAGCGGTGCTTCAGTCTTATCCTGAGCCACTGCCAGGTGGGGTGAGGTCTTCAAATCTTACAGACTACGGAAAGATTTTCTTCTTATATGTTTGGAATGTAAGATATATATCCAAATATAGAAACATCTGTTCCTCTACAAAGATGTGTATTTGTCAGCACCATTTTTTCTGACAGTGTTATAGGTCTATACTGATTGGACCTAACAATAGAAAGTTTTATAAGGTGTGGTTAGCCTCATCTGATACTCATTCCTCTCCTTTTCTTTCTGATTTCACAGTGAACGACACTAGCTGTAATTTCATGACGAACTTTCATGTTCTGGATAATTCAGGTGACATCTGCACTTGTTTATTTACACATTACATTTTCTGTTGTCACTTTAATTTTTCACTTTTGTGCAGTAGCACAGTCTTTTGTTGATTTGGTCCTGATGAAAGCAAGGACGAAGTAGTCCATATGCTGAAACATGTCGACCTGGCTCTACCTTAGACAGTCTACTCAACTGTCTTTGGAAACATTTTTAATCTTTGACAAGCGAGCGTCATTTGAATAAAGTTGGTTCTAAGCTCTCTCATCCAATTTTATAACACATTGTTTATTATTTTCATTCACTTTTTTCTGCACTGCACTCCACAGTCACCACCCCTTTTTTCCACTCATTAACTACTACTGAGTGGTATACCATACTGCTGTTGATGCGGCAAAGAAGACTTTCTAACCATCTGGTCTTTCTTTGACTGTGACAAAACATACTCACACGGATGGTTTGGATAAATCCCAAATGATGAAGGGCGGATCCGAGTGGTGACTGATGGTTTTTTCCTCATCCACCTGAGATGTTGAAGCACACCTTCTTTTTGGTCAGTCAGTTAAGGGGTTTTGTACTGTCAGGCTGATGTCTATCACCCCTTAAACTCTTGTAGTTCTAGACGCTCTGATACTCTTTGTAGTTGTGTAGTTCTTGGGTGAACCACGGGGATTTGAGGGTTTTCTTCTTACTGGGGAGGGGTTTGACGGGAAGGATAGCATCCAGGGATTGATCGATCCAGCCACGTAGTTGAACGTCTGCTCTGGAGGGGTCTGGGTCCAGCGCTGGAGACGTAGAGACAAGTGCTTGGGCCCATGAAGCCGTATCTAGTTTTTGCCACGGACGGGATGGTGCTTGGGGAGGAGGACTCTCCGGTACTTCGGCCGACGGCTGAAGCTTGAAGGGGATTAGGAAATGGTCTGACCAGGGGATAGGGATAAGGGTATTCACGACTAGTCGAGAGGTTTGTGAATATAGGGTCCAACAGGTGGCCCTTGGCATGGGTGGGCTGGTTGCTTTTTAAGTGCAGGTTGAGGGAGGCTAGGTCGTTTTTGAGGTCGGCGGCTGTTTTGTTGTTCAGGTCGTCGAAATGGAGATTTAAGTCTCCTAAGACCATAAAGTTTGGGGTTAGGCAGGCCAGTGAGGTGATGGATTCCACAAGGGAGTCGCGAAAGTTGTTGCTGTCCTGGGGGGCGGTAGACTAATATCCCCGAGAGGGTTGTGGCAGGTGGCAAGTGGATAGAGAAGTGGACGTTTTCGCAGTCCTGAATTGGGCTGTCCTTAAGAAGGCAAGACAGGTGATCACGTTAGATGATTGCTATCCCACCTCCAGTCCCAGAAGGTCTATCCTGGTGTTTGATAAGATAGCCTCGGGGGAGTGTTTGGATTATGTCTGGCGTTGATCCAAGTTTCGGTGAGAAAGAGGATCTCGATCTCAGAGTCCTGTAAAAGCATGTTAATTTCTGCTTGGTGTTTCGGGAGGGATCTGCAGTGGAGTAGAGCCATTATAAGCCAACGTGGTCTCAGGGGGAGGCGTGGGGTGAGCCTATATGGACAGTTTGCACAACAGGACTGTCCATCCTTTAGGGAGATAATGCTGCGACAGGGGGCAAAGGAGGCGCCCCTTAGTTTGAGGAGGGTTTTCTGGGTATACCTCCGGTGGAAGATGTGACCGCGGCAGGGGTCCTGGGCTCTGGGCTCGGTCTGGCGCAGACGGGCTTGCCTTAAGCGCTCCCGCTGCGCTCGTTCGCTGCGCTTCCGTCAGAGGCACATGGTTTATGCGGGAGGGAGGGGGAGGAGTGAGCGTGGCCTAAAAAGGGGCGTGGCCTCTGTCCTCGCCGGTAATGGCATCAGGGGGTGTGTTGGGGCAGGTTTCACGGCAGCACTATGATCCGCTGTGCGAGCCGGTCAGGGGCGAGCAAGTGCCCTGAAGTGGTCTAACGAACGGGTGAGTTTAAAAACACAGATTTATTTGTGACAATCAATTTTTAAAACAATTACCAAGTTGCGCTCCCATCTTCCGCCTCAGGAGATAGGTCAATCTAGTTGTGGCGTTTGTAGATCAGCGTCTTTATACCAGGTGGCAGTGGGCGTGGCCTAAAAAGGGGCGTGGCCTCTGTTCTCACCGGTCTTAACAGTACCAAATACTAGAAACTTTGCTAAGGGTCCTCTTAAGAGAAGGAAAATCTAAAACAAATGACACGTACTCATACAGTTTCTCAGTCTTTCTACAGAGGGTAAAGCCAGCAGATTGGCAGACTTCCACCCAGCGTATCTCACAGAAAAAACTGTCAACTATTCCTAATATTAAATCCATCAAGTAATAACACTTTACCACTGCTTCCTAAGTTATATTGCCAAGACAAACCTACTGTGTCATTTGTTCATACAAAGTTATCTGCACACAACAACAAACCACTCTAACCTCATAAAAGGTTGTGCCGATCTTACCTCAACTGTTTCTTAGTATTAAGACTGCAAGTGAATCGCTCAAATAATTTTGCATTTCGACCAACTTTGCCTAGGCTACCCTAACTGCAGCTACTACCCTTCAGATCATTGGCAAACTACTCACTCTCCTCTGCTATAGAGATCGAAGTGCAATTGAAGTTACCCAACGTATACGGATATTACAACTAAACGGAGTAATTTGTGAAGTCCAATGGAAACTATCCAGATACCTTGGAAAATAGGTATGGTAGTCTTACACATCACACCCACTGCTAAATGCAAGACTTTCAAAGGGATCTCTGAAGACTGGGTATTCAGACCAATCAAACCTATTGGTGTTAATAGCACACTTACTTTCAGGCATAGATTGACTAACAACAATGGAAACATTTACTACAATGAAGAAGCTGAGCTCCCCGCACTATTGTCCCAAACGTGAATAAGGAACCAACTGAGTCTGATGATAATGTCAGGGCACATTGAATGTGAATATGAACAAATGCTACAGAGCGGTTTGGGCTTCAGTAACTGGAACATTGTTCTAATTTACTCACCCCTCCAGCCTTGAGAAGTTTCCGTCTGAATTCCTTAGTGGGGTTGTTGAATGTGAGCTTCTCGCAGCGAAGGTGGTTGACTGGTGGGTTTCCTTCCAAGTTCAGGAACAGGTCGTATGTAAAACAAACTTTCTTCGGCTCCTCCTATAAACATAAAACAGCAAAACGTTATTCAGGTATAATCTCAAAAGAAAAGGTAGTAGTCCCCCAAGATCAATATCAATGTGAAAAAAATTATATTTATGAATTTTCAGAAATACGTTTTGGTCCAAATGCTAGAGATAGCCTGCCATACATGTATTGAAAATGCTGAAAACGACCCACTTCACAATATAAATCGAAAGCCACATTCCTATAACGGTGGTGGTGGGTCTACATCTAAAAGTTTTAAAAAGAGAGAAATCCAATGTTTTGATAAACCGCACATTAGGAAAACTGCAGGTTACAAAAAATGAGGCAAGTTAAGAAAAAACTACACGCAAGAAAATCAGTAAACTAGAAAAATGGCATTCTAGAAAAACATGCTTAAAAATGTTTAAAAAATTAATTTTAAAACAGGGTGGGGGGTTAAACTTGCCTTTAAAGTAAGGGCCAAGGTGGAAGTAAAGTTAAGGGTTAGTACTGATCAAAACATTCAGACTACACGAAATGTGCCAAACCCACCTGCAGAAAAATGAAGCACTTTGATTTGCTGTATGTTTTATGAAATTGTTATGCCTCACACCATTTCCAAATAATTCAGTTTTGAGTAAGTGTTGTTAAATATTTGGTGTTCTGTGGAATTTTGTGCAGTCTACCATGAAAGGCTAAAAAGATCATGAGCTTAGGGCTTTGTTGCAGGACTGTGTGCCTTTTTCCCCCCATACTACAGAACACAGAAGAGCATTTCTCGAACTGTGACTTTTTCAATACCTCTTTCTCAGGAATTAAAAAATGTTTTTGCTCAGAGCTACCTATGGAAAGTTTTGTATGTGCATTAATGGTTACGGGCAAATTCTTGGTTAGGGTACAAACACGGTGTAGATAGGTTTGGCTTGTGTGTGCATTTGAAGTTTGGGATACGGTTACAGTTATGAACAGGAAGGGCTACGGTTAGGTTAACAATAGGTTTAAGGTTTGTGATGAGGTCGGAGTGAGAATTGAAATGAAGGGTAGCACATATTATTCAACTGAGGCATAGGGTGACAGACTGTGAAGGCTAGGCACAGTGGTTGAACGGGGTTGCTAAAACGAATTAGTAAATGACGAGGTCTGAGGGTTAGGGTTGTTGACATATCAAAAAAGACAAGCATTAGGGTTAGGTGTAAGAATTGAGGGTGGGTATCTTCCCGCAAGAGGCAGATCATCTAAATAAATGAGAATAATGGAACAGTATTGTGAACTTCTGGCTTTCGAATTAATTGTGATGCACAGATTGCATTAACATATGAAACGTAGTTCCCTTAGCAATTGTCAAAGTTTGGCGATTCTCAATTTTTAATTTCGAACTATCAACCTAGATTCCCTAGAACACCGACCCCATCTCTGTTTATCAGACAGTAAACACCAGTGCTCAGACTAAGGAGATTTGCCCTCTGTGCCAAGCCTACTCATATTAACGAGGCTCCCAAAGGCGATCATTTCCATCTAGTAATGTTGTGGACCTAATTAGGTATTGAAGGATGAACCTTGCGGGTTTGGCATAAAATTAGAAACCCATTTGTTGGTAAATCAACTTATCACATGTATACTCTGTTCCTAAAAAGAAAACTTGGAGAGAATGATTTAAACTTTAATAAATATAGGTTTTAATGTTATTTAAGTTCACAAACTAGTATTTTTCTAATGTGAAAACAAAGCACAATTTATTATTTACATATTATACCTAAAGAAAAAAGTATTCTAACAAATTGGCTAAAGCCTCGGACAGCAGCATGAAGAGCAATCTGTAGTCCGAAGAACAGTTCATGGTATCTATTTTAGGATTTTTCACAGAACACTTTAGTTTTTGCTATCTGGAAGAAAATGATTCAAACAAATTCAAGAAGTAGTACAGAGAGGTAGTTGGTTATGTGTCAGATCCATTAGTCATAGGCTGTGGTTTTCATGGTTTGCCCAACAAGTACATGCGGTACAAAGCTAGAGTCTGATTGAGTCAGCCTGTTTAGACACTGTTTTTTTCTTATTTTAACAAAGTTGATAATGGTTGGATGAGTGGGCCAACAAGGCTATGTCTAGGTGCTGAAGACAGTTTACTAATAATAAGCTCTCTTGCCACATACTCAAACTCTGGCTGCTAGATGTAATTGTGAAATCATGCACATTAGGCTTAGATCAACAATTTGTCGTAGGTATTTCCCTCTGCCTGTTATCAACATTGTGGTGGCCGATGGTTACTCTCGAAATGAAGGCCTATAAAAAGATATAAACAAAGAGGAATCCTCCTAACATTAAGGTGAAGTCAGTCACCAAACCCTGGTTTACATTTATCCTGGTACGTTCAGGATCATGGTCAACTGAAAGTAAACCAATTAAGTACCGCAGCCATAAGATTCGGTTTGGTCAAGTAAAACGTGCCCTGTACGCGACATACCCTGATGCACATAAAGGGGGTGTCAAAAACCCAGTAGGAGGGACATTGAACTGCTTGATAAGTTTAGTTCAACCAATAGAAATCCAGGCATTAAATTCACATGCCCAATATGAATCAACAAGACTGGCAACTTAACAGAATCCAGTCGAATGAGGGATCCGGGGCAGAAAGAGAGGATGTATGCACAGAAACAAAAAATAAAATTATATTTTGAGTTTTTGTGAAGGATTTTCCTAAAACAACCAAGGAGGTCTAGGAAGGCAGTGTTCTTATAAACAGTTTGTAACATACCTAGTAGTTCTTAAATAGCAAAATAAAAAGGCACATTTTCAAAAGTTAACACACTCTAAATTACTAAGCAATGCGACAAATACACCTCACTTTAAACTCTGGTGTTAACTTTCTCCTCGGAAGGAGAAGGGTTATTGAAGCATTTCACTGGTTGAATTAAGCACATCTTCTAAAAGAAAAAAACACTCCTGTGTTTTCCGACTTATAATACACAAACAAGGGTTCTAGCACTTTTCTTGTTGACCTGTTTCATAAAGAGAGGACAAAGGGGCTCCAGTCGGCTGATGAACAGCTTTTGGTTCACACACTTGAAGATGAAAGCACCTCTTTATTTTACCACCAGAGGCTGTGAAGCGTCTGAAGTGGGATATCCTACATTCAGGGTTCTTGAAGTATCCGTAATCATTAAGCATGAATTGATGCAACCATAGTTGAAGAAGGCTTCTTCGCTGTTTTTTTCTTTTTCACAGGTGTGCCCTGGGGCAAGAGCAAGATTTAACAACTGTATTAAAGACCGATTTGCGACATGCACAATCAACTTCAAGACTGGTCTTAGATCAAGCCTAAAACAAAATTAAGAGGCATTAGAGCTGGTCCATGAGATGAAACAAAACATCTGTATTAAGTGTTCACCAATTTGGGTTAGGTTCAGTAAAAACCACAAGGGCCGATTTCAGAAGTCAACCTTCATTATTGTGGCTTCCTCACAATAGCTCATATCCCATGCCTAAATGAAGTTCTGCTCGGAGGACACATTCATCTTTAGCTATTCAACTTCAGTGCACGACTAAATAAATGACTCCACTTTATGAGTGAGTGAGTGGAGAGAGTGAGTGGAGAGAGTGAGATAGAGTGAGGGAGCGAGAGCCCCCAATAGCATGTTTCAACATAGGACACCGGTAGTGCAACCATTGGTCCAAAAATATCCATTCTAGATTAACCAGGAAGAAATGAACATTTTAGGTCTACAATAGATGAAAAGGGAAAACATGCAAGCTTCAATCGCAGAAGATACATTCAGTTCCTAGGCAAACCTCAGAAGGCTGCTTTCCACTGGAAGAAGACATGTTCCAGTGCAAAGAAACGCTCTCCAAGTCTTTCCCTTACAGCGTTGAGTAACACAGGGCGCAGTGAAGGAAACGCTCAAGGCTGGCTGGTGTCCATACGTAACTGGAGGGACATCCTCTAAAAATATACATATTTCTCTTGATATCCTGTCTGCTAAAATGTTTGTTATTCTTTATCAATGTAATAGTGGCTAGAGGAGAGAAGCCGGGATAAGCTCCCTAGGTTTACAGCTCAGACTGTCTGGAAACTTACCTATACTTCGCAGTCTTTTCCGCCTGACTCCAGAATGAAGCTGTCGCTATGTGCTTACACAATGGCAATCCCTGGCTTGCTAGCTCCATCTGATGCCCTTGTGTACAACGGTTGGAATCCCCAGATACTAGTCAGAACTACACCCTGCACCACCCTGTGTGTGCTGGAGAAGACAGCTCTTATCACAGCAGGACACACTGCACAGTGCAAGCAAGCAAGGCTTGTAAGGAACCTCTGGAGTGGGGATCACAAGCCCTTCTTCAGCACAAAGCAGAAAACATTTATAGGGCTTTTCTCTAACTCCACCTCTTATATTAAAGGCGAGCAAGCCTTACTTTTTTTGGGGGGTTGGGGGGGGTATACGAACACCTCATACATATAAAGAAGTACCTGGTGGGCTTCAAACCTTTAAAATGCTGTGTTCTCCTATGATAATGACACCAAAGTCACTAATGCAGGACTGTTGAGTGGAAACAGACACATGCAAAGGAATATCTCATATAGCAAGTAATCCAATCCAGTAAAGCACAACAAATTACGATGAAAGGAATGGCAAACATCAGAATATAAATATTTAGGCGCTTACATCAAAAGAAATAGGTTCTGAGATGGGACATCAAGAGCCAGTACATTAATGCAGCCATTGGGCGGCAGAATCAATTTTAATGCAAGTGGGACAGTAGCAGCGCCTACAAACAGCACGCCTTTCTACATTTCACCTTGGAAACATGGCAGACAAAGAGGTGCTTGTCATTGTCTGAGACATTCCCCCTCCGAGTCAAATGTCCAATCTTGGCAAGTCGGTAATGGAATGCCATTGAGGTCTTTGAACTATAAGTGGATTTAAGTGCATTAATTCAATTAAGACGTCTTATCAGAAGATTATGACAAAAGACTTGTTGGCCAAAGTGACTCCAACTCTACGTATACATTTTACAATTAAAAATACCATCAAACTAGCACCAAAAACACACAGTTGACTGACAATGTCAAGCGATGCACCGTTCATACAATGATTGAAGCCGCAATAGGTTAAGATAGCCCACCATCAGCACATGCCAAGGAGCTTTAATTTACATCCTTACTACACACGGTACCATGACATGACAACACACAAAACATCTGAAGCTTGGGGGGAGGTTGACATGGAAAAGACAAAAATCTTGGGCAAATCACGGTTAAGGGTGGGAAAAAAAATAGGAATGCATAATTAAGTTACAATGTTTGGGTACATGGAAGACTTCATATAGGGGTTATGGTAACTTATGGAATGGGTAAGGCTACATTTACTCTAAGAAAACAAAATCAGCCTAGGCGTGAAGCTCACAGTAAATGTTAGGAGTAGACCTATGGTGAGGGAAAGTATTAGGTAAAGTTTAGGAGTAAGAGGAATAGTTTGGTTTCAGGTTAGTAAAACGTTTACGTAAATAGGGCAAGCTACCGTTCAGATTAAGCCTGGGCAAAATTCAACGTTCGCTTCTTATACGAAATACCAGCGATTAGATAATTACGCCACATCGAGATTTGGTTCAGGTAAGAATCACACTGTGGCAGCACAGCAACAACACAAACTAACCGAACATGAGCAGCTCCAGTTGAACTTTGTTGTTGGTGCGAAACGCATTGCGCTAAAAATATAGCAAAATGCCAGACCACTAAGGTTATTACACAAATACCATCAAGGCCTAGATAGTATGCGTAATAGGTTTAGAGCTAGGTTAAGAGTAACCTAAAAGGAAAAAAAGGGGGCGATGATACTGAGAACCTTGCTTGTTTCAAATAAAAACAAATGCTTTTATATTTCAAAACTAACGCTAAAATAAACAAACAAAACACACAAAGATAAGAAATAGGACGCTGATATTTTTTTCGTGCCAAGATAATTTTTAAGTGGCACAACTATGAAGTGCAACTACCACACCACAGCCAACTCAAGCAGCAGACTGCGGTTTAAACACCTCCACACTCCTAGTTCAACATTCAAATAAAAAGGCACATCATTGACATTTGATATTCATATAATTAATCAAACTGGCCAGATCTCTCGCCTAGCACCTAAGGTATGTATCCTCGAGTACTCTGGTCTACCCAGGAAACTCGACCTGGACTCCTAAGAACTGAGAACCAAGCAGCCAAAATGCAGGATTGCGCCAAACCAGCTTTAAAAGTTTTGCACTATTTCCCAGTGTAAGCCCGGGTTCAATTTAAAGGTGCGTGTACCACTTAAAGCACATAGGGGCAAAAGTCTGACAACTATGCAGAGACTGAGCCCTCACAACATCTCAAAGCCTACAGTCCATGTCAGACCATAAGATCAACCGACGATCTTTTGGGAGGATGAAGCACAGAGGAAGATCTCTGGGTGTCAAAGGACCTCGTCTCTGGAAGGCCCTTGTCCCCAAGGTCAGAGCTCAACCCAACCACATGATGTCTCAGTTTGGGGAAGGACTGTTGTCTGTACCATGAAAAATCAAGCTGTTGTAAAACCCTGCATGTGCAAAATACTGAAAGGGAACGGGCAGTCCCACACATCCCGCACAAAACTCCTATATAAATTAAGAATGTGCGAAATACAAAACAGGGGCACACAGCGGCTAAAAGTTAAAAACGCAGCTGAAGAAATGCAATTTATTTGTATACGGTGATGTAAATATTCATTGTGATAGATTAATAACAGATCCAATGGAGTGATGAAATCACTGTTTGCCATGCATTTCATCTTCAGCTGCACGAATGGATTTTAATTAAAATAACTTCTTCCATCCTATCCGGAATGCATCAAACATAACTAAAACAAACAGCCCTTGTGGTACCCATGGCAGTGCCAGACACTAAAAAAAAAGTTAGCTGGTCACATTTTAGCTGGGGAATGATCCAATAATGAATAATGCATTAAACCGTTATTAATCAAGAGACTTGTCGAAGGGGCGGTACTGCTGTCCCCAACTGATTGTTGAGGGAACAGCTTTTTTTTGTCTGTAAACGTGAATCAACCAGGTAGAAATAATGACTGCGTCTTAGTGATGAAAAGTTTTGTTTCATTATTTGCAAAAGTTCATGTTAAAACAGAGAGCCTGTACTTCAGCAGCAATTTGTCAGTAGGTCGCCCACAGCACACTAAAATTCGAAATATTTTAATAGGTCTCTGATATCCTGAAGCAAAACACCTTTAAATATATGTAAGTTACAATACTGTTCTGCTGGATTCTTTCCTAATGCAAATAGGTGTTTCGACTCCAATTTAATGATTTTCTTGCCTTTTCGCACTGCCTCCGTGACTCTTTCTCCCTGAGCTTCCTCAGTGTCTTCGGGGTTCTCGCCCTAGTCGCTTGAAAGGCTGTTGTACTTCTAAAAAGTTTTGACCTGTGCCAGGGCATAATATGCCTAACCCTGCATCTCCCTAGTCTTTAGGGTTTTCAGTTGAAATTCTGCACCTGCGTCACAACCCTTTGCATCAGGATCTTTCTGAAGGCAGAGGAAGCATGCAGAGTTTGTGACTTTTGGGGCGAGTTTGTGGAGGCATTTCAAGCAAAACGTTAAGAGGGTATGCTCTAATGTAATTTCTTGACCCCGATTGTCAATGTTCCTCAAATAGTTTTTTTGCAGGTCAAAAAATGCTTTCCTCCTGGACGTCTTCGCAGTTATCGGGGATGTTGCTCCGTTTGTTTTTAGGTCGAGCAGACCTACTCTCAATGCGTGAGCATTGAGAGTGTCTGCTTCAGACCTTTTGTGGCCCGTATTTAGGAATGTGGACAGCTACCAGACGCGCGCTTTGACGAGGTCAGATTTCACCTCGGGAGCGAGCGTCTGGTAGCTGCACTTGCGCGGTGCGAAGCCCTTGCTCACACACAGACACAGGCAGCCCCCATCCCTCTGCATGCACGCACGCACACACACACAGGCGCGCGCATGCACACGCAGGCATACGGCACACATACAGGCACACATACAGGCACACTATCCCCTACCTCGCATTCTCTCTCAATCACACACAGTCACGCATGCGCACACACATTCCCTCGCGCACACACGCACGCACACATTCCCCCACTCCTCCCCCCCTCCCCCCTCCCCCCAGGCATACACACAGGCACGCACGCACTTCACATCAGCCCTGGGCCCCACTCACCGACTGCGCTCTACCGGCGGGGCTCCTCACGGCGCGGCGCGTCTCCTCATCGAAATCGGGGCTCCCTCAGGTCAGAGGAGCCCCGCAACAGGCGCCACACTCCTTCTCCCCGGCCCCCTCCTGGGGACCCGGGCTACTCCGGACGGCAGGGCGCTCCATGCGCCGGCAGCTCGCGGACCTCAAGAGACGGGACTTCCGGTCGGCCGCGAGCGGATTGGCCGGCCGGCCAAGAGCTTCCGGGTCGCCGCGGGCAGCGCGGCGGCGCCCATAATATTTTTGCTTTGTTGCTGGTTTCACCTGGGCGCATGGAAAGCCCTCGGTCAGTCATAGCAATGGGAATGTCGAGGCGTGGCGCAATGAATGGGACGCACGGCGTGAAGGACCGTAAGGCGCTTGTTCTTCATGGAGTGCTGCTATTTCCACCGAGCGCGGGAGAAAAGCAAACGTACACAGAAGACCCTTGTCCTTTGTCTTTGAAGCACCAGGTTGTCCTGGGTTACCAAATACAGGCAGCGCGACTGAAGGATGATGCTCTCTGGTATCGATCTCCGGCATTAAAAGTGGCCCGTCCTCACAGATATTTGGTTCCCGTCTCGCTCGCGGTGAATGTTTTGAATGAAACAGCAGTGCACGTCCCTTGTTGGCGGGTCTCGGAAACAATGGAGACCAAAGGTTGCACTTTGAAATGTTTGCTGCCTTCGAGTGGCTGCGTCTCGACAGTCCCTCCCGACGTGCCTCCGTGCTCGGTTTCTCGTCAGCCGCCCATATATGCGACTCGAGACGCCTCGTAACTGTACTTCACGCGCTCCGCGATAGAGCCCCAGACTCTGAGGAATGCGTGCACGAGGCTGAGCCGTGACGCCAGTCCTGGGAGCGCCCCACACCTGCATTCACCGTCCCCGGAATTCTGGGCTTGGCATAGCATATCACCAAGTCTCATCCGAGGGGCACGGGGACGGCGGCGCTGGCTGCACACGCGAGCGTGATATAGCATTGATTAAACATGCACTTGGCACTTGCTGAAGGAAGGACGCCTGCAAGCCACCATTCCAGACAGCCAGTTGCATAACAATGTGAGATGGCGCTGCCTATTCATTGTCATGCCAAGCACACTGTAATCCCGTAACAGTGAACTTGCACCGATTGGAGGGCGGTGCCGAGTTGCTACACGTTCCCCGATGAAGGGTTGCCTGACCCATTTAGTCGGTGGGGCGCCTATATCTATCTGCTGTGTTGACCATATTAATATTTTAGGGTATTATTAACGTATTTAATTCTGTGTTCTTACGTGTTGACACCCTGATGTCATGCCGCCGTGAATGCGTCATCTTTTTCCGAGTTGGTGTGAAGATATCACAATGTTCTGGTTTGCTCATTGGATTGTGCGTTAAACACGCTTCCTAAGTGCATTTGGTTCCATTTCATGAGACTGATAGCATACAAACATAAAATTCAAGCATCACATGTGGGCTATCACATACAGTGGGTTTTTTGGGATAAATATTTTGCGTTGTACTACTTTCCGGGTTGAATATTTTCTCCTTAAAGCCATAGGGGAAACTGAAAAATCAGTGACTGGGTTAACATGCTCCTGCTGAGAAGCACTAGTACTCTCCCATTAAAAGTATTGCACCCCTGCTAAGAAGGACAGGTACATTCCCATTAAAAGTATTACACCCATGCTGAGGAGCGCTGGTTCTCTCCCATTAAAAGTGTTGCACCCAAGCTTAGAAGCGCAGGTACACTCCCATTAAAAGTATTACACCCATGCTGAGAAGCGCTGGTTCTCTACCATTAAAATGTAAGTATTAATTATTTTTTTTTAAAAGCCATTGTTATTTATAATATCAATACATCTAACTCGCGTAAATACAACACATATTGCATTAGAAATGCTATAGGTGTCACATTTGCGAAAGTTAGAACTATTGGCATTGTAAATGACAAAGCTTTTAATTTCCCTATTTTCAAAACCAACACATAAATAAAAAAATTGTCATTTACAATACCAATAGCTCAAACTTTCCTAATGCGAGACCTATTGCATTGCAAATGCTTGTTTTCTTTAGTTTTTCCTTCCAAATTAAACACTACGGCCCTCTGAAAATCTTGTGCATCCTCACTCTGCTTTTAGACCCAATGGTGGGGGGTAAAAAATGGCTACCATGCAAAGAGGCTTCTGAGGAGGATGTCTGACATCACAGGGAGAAGGACAAGGCACCAAATGTCAACACTGCCCAGGGATGGGGGAACAACTACTAGATTATTATGGACGTCCCTCAACCACTAGATGACTAAATAATGCACAGCATGTGGAGCCAGAAAGGATTCATACTGCAAAGCTCTCAAATCTGAAATTGAATACTAATACATAACCCGCAGCAACGGAATAAAGGAGGCACACCTTGTAATCCACACTTGTATGCAGGGTCAGATTGGTAAGGAGGGCAATGGGTCTGTATCAGAGTTTCAGCTGTGGGCTACTTTTTTGGGCAGCCTAGTGACCTATTTGGGCTGTGTCTATGCTGTTCAGATGCTACCAGCAGGCTAGTGGAGCCCTGAGCGGCCTTTATGGAGGCAGATGGGCCTCTGCTACTTCCCTTTTACCAGCAGTGCGGAGGAGTCATTCCCGGTCCCTCGCTGGGCACGGCCCTTACTGTACGCAGATTGAGCAGGAGTAGTGAGTGGGCTGAGCAGAAGTGGCCTCACTTATATTCGGGTGTGGTTCACAATTGTGCCCTAATACGTGCAGAGTCCTGGCAACACTTGCAGATTTTTTTAATTCAGTAAAATTAAGAAAACATGCCTCTTTTATAGAACACCTCCCACAAATTAATACTTAAAACATTGAAGCAGTGTTTTGCGAAAAGGCGCCATCCGCAAACGTAGGCCACTTTTTAGGTTTCGCCTGGCGAACAGCTGCGCAGCAACGTTTCGCGCAGGCGAAAACTTTTGTTTACAAGTATGTGACTTATTCCCGCCTCTCTCTTCCATTGGCTAGCTCCATAAATGGAGGCTAGCCATTGGAAGAGAGATCTGCCCGTCATTGTCCGAGGCGATTCGTGGGCGTTCCGGCGATTTTTTACCTCCCCGCCCCTTTGACAACATCATTGCGGTGGTGGGCAGTTCCTATTTTTTTTTTTTGGTCGCCTTGTTTTTGTCAGTTACCAAAAGTATTCTCCAGGAGTGGGCTGCGAAATTGAAGTTGCCAGGAAGGAGTTTATATTTGCGATCAGGTAAGCAGCATTTTGTTTGTAATTTTCTTTTCCCTTTGTACGTTTACCCAGTCTCATGTCGTCTCCTTGTTTAACATGTTTGCGTGTCTCGTTGCTTATCCCGTTCCCGCCCCCCCTCCCGCTGTCCGTGTTTTCATTCATTAATCACTGGGTTCTTGTTTGCCTGCCCTTCTCTGAAGTAATATACTCCTTAACTATTCCCAGCGAGTTGTCCTTTGCATGCCTGCTTGCGGGACGCCTGGAGGCAGGCACAAGCGTGTTCATTCATGAAGTCATGTGCTCGGTTTAAGGGATTCTTGGCACTTCCTGAACCCTCTCGGCTACACCGGTTCTCTTCTCGACTGGAAACCTGTTCTATTTTTGTGGTTCGCCGGAGTGTTCAGATGTGGCGGGGTTCCTGCGTCGCCCTCCGCACTGCTGCAGCACAGCATGCAGAGACCCGAGCCTGCGGGCGGGGCGTGGAGCCCTGTAGTGCGCCAGCTGCAGATTGCAGGCATGGGACGACCTTACGGATAGCTGCAAGGATTTCAGCGCGGAGCAGGAAGTGATGAAACGGGCCCGGCAAGCCCCCAGCTGCTGAAACTGGAGGCCACGCGCACTTCACCAGCTGTGCGAGGGAAATAGGTAAACCGTTCTTTTCGGTCTCCCTAGATGGCGACTGCCGGCCCTGACTATGCGCTTGCACTGCAGGCTTTAACGCAAAATACAGCGCGCCTTTCAATGTCCCAAGCGGGGTTAATGTAAGTGACTGCTTAGAAAGAAATGTTATCACCTGTACTTCTGCCTAGCTTGATTTTTTTGTAAACAATTTATATTGGCATTTGATAGGGAGAAACAGGAAGTGCAACATAATCAACTTCTGCCTTGATTTCTTGTGGAATGATTTGTTGGTCTCTGAATTGCTGCTGAAGAGATGGAAGATGTCCTTACAACTGTGAAATATTTTGCTATTCTATATTTTTAAGGTTTGTGATTTTGCTAGTTTTCAGTTTCTCTGTCAGCATTGCGCGTGTCGGCTGCTTATTGAATGCTAACCCAGCAGCTACTGAGGTAAAGAATGACAGCTTATTTTCCTCTGCGAGTGGCATTTAGTATATGTTGTGGGACGTGGCTGTGGATGGTAATATATTTAGGGTTTAGGAAAGCAAGCATGCCTATAAGTTAAGGACGGAAAGCCCATTTCGCAAATTTTTTGTGCATCTTGCCTCACTTATGTGTAAAAAAACGCAGTGACATCTGTGAAGGCCGCTCCATCTGGCTGAACTCCTCTGCTGATGGTTGATTGTGCACTTGAGAGGGTCATTGTTTAGCTCTTCTGCACTCTTTACTGTGTAGTTTTACAGTGTTGATGACTCTCGGCATGTCTGTCTTCATGATTGGAAAATGCTCTTTTGAAGGGTTAAAATCCAATATCATGGCAGGTTTTACTCCATTTTAAGTTTTAGGATCAGGTGTGGGAACGTTGGTGTTTCCATGGAGGAACACGGTCACCATTGGAAATATCGTAAACCCCCCCCCCCCCCCCCAATCATAACATTGTGGTTATTCAGTAACATGTTACATATTGTTAAATCGTTTGCATACATAACC
The DNA here is from genome assembly GCF_964263255.1 of Lissotriton vulgaris. Classification (NCBI taxonomy): domain Eukaryota; kingdom Metazoa; phylum Chordata; class Amphibia; order Caudata; family Salamandridae; genus Lissotriton; species Lissotriton vulgaris. The sequence goes on along the minus strand of NC_141700.1, from coordinate 78,718,568 downwards.
CACTACTCCAAAATTAGGTTTGAGTAATTCTGTAAATGGCTTGTAAAAATGTCTTCTCTCTATTTTGCAAAAGTTGTGGGAATGGTTTTTTCCCCAAAAGGAAATCATTTTATTTGTGGATAAAGTTTTCTTCAAAAAGTGTAGGTTTTCCATTGAAATACACCAGATAGTTTCATGCTCAATGTGGATGAAAGCGCTGCTGTTGCACTCTAAGATGACCAGCACACGGATATCGGATGTAGTCCTGTATGTTACACACCTCCCAGAGTTCCTTCCGGTGCGATTCTACATCTGGTCTTCTAGGAACAGAACAGTGCCTATTTATTATTCATTTAATTTTGAGCGCTGGTTAATGAAGTAAACGTAGAAGGCGTTGCCTAGTCATATACTTGTCAGCAGCTGCTCTTCATGTATTTTAATCCCTATTATCTGCCAGTAGTTTTCAGATCACTTGTTTTTACCTAATGTTATTTATTTTGCTTGCTGTGACTTTAGTGTGCCCAGTGGATGCCAGAAGAGTCCTGGGAAGGCTATGCTTGTTTAACATAATTTGGTATTTGGCCTGCCTATGGAATCTATGCATCTATGGTTGTCGACTGCTCTAATTTATGTGCTTCATTCAGAGGATGAATGCTGTTTACAGAGCATGGATGTGTGTGGTGCTCTCTACTTGTATGAACGCACGTAGAGGATAGAGATGAAACAATATGTTACAGACTAATGCACAGATCTCGGTGTGGACATGCGCTTGTGTAAATGTGACCAGCTGATTTTTTCTTGATTTGTTTACATTAATTTGCATTTTTATACTCTTGTAGTTGTATTTGTTTTTTCTAGTCTGCTGAAATATCTTGGCAGGGGCTGAGGTCAGCCAAAAGATCGGTTTGGCAGTAACGTTTGCATGAGTAAAATTGCACATTGAATATATAGCTGTCAAATGACCCATGATCAATTCTTTGGCCTGCTTTCGAGCGAATACTAAGCCTACTGGGAGTAGATGTGTCACTTTCCACATTTCACTTTCCTTGAGTTGCTAGCAGGTAAGCGGCATATTTTAATACTTTTTTATCCCGTTCCCGCCCTATACCGCTCTGGGTTGGTGTGTGTGGCTCTAGGTGTGTGTGTGTGGCTCTAGGTGTGTGTGTGTGGCTCTAGGTGTGTGTGTGCGGCTCTGGGTGTGTGTGTGTGTGTGTGTGGCGCTCTGGGTGGGGGTGTGTGTGCCGCTCTGGGTGGGTGGGTGTGTGTGGCTGTGGGTGGGTGGGTGTGTGTGGCTGTGGGTGGGTGGGTGTGTGTGGCTGTGGGTGGGTGGGTGTGTGTGGCTCTGGGTGGGGGGGGTGGGGGTGTGTGGCTCTGGGGGTGGGTGTGTGTGGCGCTGGGGGTGGGTGTGTGTGGCGCTGGGGGTGGGTGTGTGTGGCGCTGGGGGTGGGTGTGTGTGGCGCTGGGGGTGGGTGTGTGGCACTGGGGGTGGGTGTGTGTGGCGCTGGGGGTGGGTGTGTGTGGCGCTGGGGGTGGGGGTGTGGCTCTGGGGGTGGGGGTGTGGCTCTGGGGGTGGGGGTGTGTGGCTCTGGGGGTGGGGGTGTGTGGCTCTGGGGGTGGGGGTGTGTGGCTCTGGGGGTGGGGGTGTGTGGCTCTGGGGGTGGGGGTGTGTGGCTCTGGGGGTGGGGGTGTGTGGCTCTGGGGGTGGGGGTGTGTGTGTGGCTCTGGGGGTGGGGGGGGTGTGTGGCTCTGGGGGTGGGGGGGGGTGTGGCTCTGGGGGTGGGGGTGTGTGTGGCTCTGGGGGTGGGGGTGTGTGTGGCTCTGGGGGTGGGGGTGTGTGTGGCTCTGGGGGTGGGGGTGTGTGTGGCTCTGGGGGTGGGGGTGTGTGTGGCTCTGGGGGTGGGGGTGTGTGTGGCTCTGGGGGTGGGTGTGTGTGGCTCTGGGGGTGGGTGTGTGGCTCTGGGGGTGGGTGTGTGGCTCCGGGTGTGTGTGGCTCCGGGTGTGTGTGGCTCCGGGTGTGTGTGGCTCCGGGTGTGTGTGTGTGGCTCCGGGTGTGTGTGTGTGGCTCCGGGTGTGTGTGTGTGGCTCCGGGTGTGTGTGTGTGTGGCTCCGGGTGTGTGTGTGTGGCTCCGGGTGTGTGTGTGTGGCTCCGGGTGTGTGTGTGTGGCTCCGGGTGTGTGTGTGTGGCTCCGGGTGTGTGTGTGTGGCTCCGGGTGTGTGTGTGTGGCTCCGGGTGTGTGTGTGTGGCTCCGGGTGTGTGTGTGTGGCTCCGGGTGCGTGTGTGTGTGTGTGGCTCCGGGTGTGTGTGTGTGTGGCTCTGGGTGTGTGTGTGTGTGGCTCTGGGTGTGTGTGTGTGTGGCTCTGGGTGTGTGTGTGTGTGGCTCTGGGTGTGTGTGTGTGTGGCTCTGGGTGTGTGTGTGTGTGGCTCTGTGTGTGTGTGTGGCTCTGGGTGTGTGTGTGTGTGGCTCTGGGTGTGTGTGTGTGTGTGGCTCTGGGTGTGTGTGTGTGGCTCTGGGTGTGTGTGTGTGTGTGGCTCTGGGTGTGTGTGTGTGGCTCTGGGTGTGGGTGTGTGTGTGGCTCTGGGTGTGTGTGTGTGGCTCTGGGTGTGTGTGTGTGGCTCTGGGTGTGTGTGTGTGTGTATGTGTGTGGCTCTGGGTGTGTGTGTGTGTGTGTGTGGCTCTGGGGGTGTGTGTGTGTGTGGCTCTGGGGGTGTGTGTGTGTGGGGGGGGCTCTGGGGTGTGTGTGGGGGGCTCTGGGGTGTGTGTGGGGCTTGGGGTGTGTGTGGGGCTTGGGGTGTGTGTGGGGCTTGGGGTGTGTGTGGGGCTCGGGGTGTGTGTGGGGCTCGGGGTGTGTGTGTGGCTCTGGGTGTGTGTGTGTGGCTCTGGGTGTGTGTGTGGCTCTGGGTGTGTGTGTGTGGCTCTGGGTGTGTGTGTGTGGCTCTGGGTGTGTGTGTGTGTGGCTCTGGGTGTGTGTGTGTGGCTCTGGGTGTGTGTGTGTGGCTCTGGGTGTGTGTGTGTGTGGCTCTAGGTGTGTGGCTCTGGGTGTGTGTGTGTGGCTCTGGGTGTGTGTGTGGCTCTGGGTGTGTGTGGGGCTGTGTGTGTGGGGGGGCTCTGTGTGTGTGGGGGGGGCTCTGTGTGTGTGTGTGTGTGTGTGTGTGGCTGGCTCTGGGTGTGTGTGTGGCTGGCTCTGGGTGTGTGTGTGTGTGTGGCTGGCTCTGGGTGTGTGTGTGTATGTGTGTGGCTGGCTCTGGGTGTGTGTGTGGCTGGCTCTGGGTGTGTGTGTGGCTGGCTCTGGGTGTGTGTGTGGCTGGCTCTGGGTGTGTGTGTGTGGCTGGCTCTGAGTGTGTTTGTGTGGCTCTGGGTGTGTTTGTGTGGCTCTGGGTGTGTGTGTGTGGTAGTAATTGCTGTCTGCTGAGCTCGTCCGTAGGGTACAATAGGTCTCACATTTGCGAGAGATTAAGCTAATGGCAATGTAAATGACAATGCCATTTATTTATCTGTTTTCAAAACCAACACATAAATACAAATGTTGTCATTTACAATGCCAATAGCTCAAACTTTTCCAATGGCGAAACCATTGTATTGTAAATGCTTGTTTTTTCCAACACTGCATGTACACATGCTTTCTGAGTGATGCAAAAATACTACGCATCGGAAACAAATTTACATGTGCGTAATTGCTGCAACAAGATATTTTTTCTAACGAAGTTATAAGAGAGGGTGTTTATAGGTGTTCTTGGGTTACCTGCCACGGTAAATAGGATTTGGGAATTTACATACTTTCTTTTCCTAAAAATCCTTTTTTTTGTAAAGTAAAATTAATACTTTATCAAGGTCTCAATAGGACATAACCGCGAGATAATACTGCCCCAGAAGGAGTGGCATCATTTGTTTTTGTTAACGCTTGATTTTTATCAATTCTTCCCCGATCATCTTGTGTCCACTGCCGCCTAATTCCAAAGCCCTCTGTTATAAGAAGCCACCACTGTCTCTGCACCGTGCACTCGGCGGAAACCCCCGGCATGGCGTAGATTGTGTTCCAAGCGGGTAGGGAGCGGCGGCTTCCCCAGTCCCACAGACCCCGAGGGGGGGCTGCCTCCGCCATGTGTCAGATGCTTCTGGAAACATCCGCCGGCTCCGGAGCTCATTAGCGCCAGAGAGGGGTGGGTTTCCCTAAACGTGCTGCGCCCCCGCCCCTCAGCCAGTCACACGGGCAGCCTTCCTTTTGTCTGGCGGCGGCGGGGAGACAAAGCCCGCCGCCCCTGTGGACTCTGCAGCTCAATGCGTGGTCCGCCGGGGGCAGCCATGCCGCCTCAGAAATGTCCAGAACACACGAGGCGCGAGAGCCTTCCTTCCCGCAGAGCCGCCAGCGCGCTCCCCGCGCACGGGCCGCCCCGGACTCTGGCAGGCCGCGCGGCCTGTAACCACTCACAAGGACGTCCTCTGAAGACGACACAAAAACCTCTCACGTGCAAAGTGGCAAAAGCACAAAGCGCCCTTTACAAGAGCGAATCAACAACAAAGTGTCTTGGCAAAGGCGACATTCCGCCACCGAGGCCGCCTCCAAGCTCTCGGCAGTCACTGGGCTCAAATGTAACGCCAATAAGCTGCTACAGAGGCATCAAGGCGCCGAGTTCAAAGCGTGGCGCCTGCTGCAGAAACCGCCTTCTGCACCTCTAGACAGGTTCAATGATATGCCCAAAGTGGGAGCGGTTAGAAAGCAGCTCAAAGCGCTATGACGGAACAAGAACTGGAAAAGCCAACTGGTCTCGCCCTTTCCACATTTTAACTTTGCCAATGCCTTTTACCGGCGCTCAGCATCATCAAAAAAATGAAAGGCATTTTAGAGAGGAAATGACAAAAAATGGGAAAACAATGCGCCCATGTTATGATTCTATCGTGGCGAGGCGCGATAACGTGCTCGCATGCAGCACGAAAAAGCGGTCATTAAAAAAAATATATCCTGTTTCAAGAAGGTACACGTCGCTTAAAAATTTAAACAAAAACACATTGAACAAGGCGCACAAATGCACTTTGTGAGAACGGCGCAGCTGAGAAGCAAATGGCAGCTAACAAGTCCTCAAAAATATGAAAACATGTTTCTTGTAAATGGGCAGTGACAGAAGGGTTGGGGAAGCACAGGTGGGTTGGGGAAGCACAGCGGGGGGTCGTGAGGTGCAATGGAAAAAAAACCTTAGAAGCCAGATTTGGGGAAGTAATGGGTAAGCCGAGGGGGTAATATGGCGCACAATGGGTGCGGACAGAAATTTCAGAGGAAGTTGCACGACAGAGAGAAAGACGGTAAACACATACACTCCAATGATGGACTGAAAGAAAAAAGTAGTTCCCTGAATGTGAGCATTGGAAGGATACAACTGATCCAATGAAAAGCACTGTAAATTAGCAATACTCAAACAAAACAAGACAGGCATTGGCAAAGCCAACAGTCATATGTAGAAGGTACATTATTATGGTTTTGATTAGCTGGGGCAAATAGTTATAAGGTGGGGTAGGAGAGGTTCTTGGGAAACCTGCATGCGTGTTACTGAGAGCAGATAGATATACATTGGATAACAGTAGTGTGTAAAGCTTGAACTTTAATTATGCCTCTTGGCCTAAGTTTTTGATTGGAGTAAAACTGACTCCAATGTCAGGTGAAGGTTACGATGCTTCCATTACACTTCCAGCTGGCATTTTGTTACTCCACTTCAGTTATAGGTTGACTAGTGTATATTTAAAGTGAAAGCAATGCACCCGTTCCTGTTACAGGCTATCGTAAAGATGCCTTCTAGGCACATGCAGCTGTCTGAGCACAAGCACATTTCCCCTCTGGCATCTGGGGGCAGGTAAATGAAGGCCGTACATGCAGCTAACAAAGTATACTAATCTTTCTTTCATACAGAGGCTATATTATATAGAAGTATTACTGTTTTACTGTTGCTTTGTTCTTACAGTATAGTAGAGAAATAAACCTGCATACTAAATATTGAAAACACTTGTAAACACAGTAACAACCACACTAGAACCCTCCGAGCATATTGCAGACACTCTGCCATTCCATTAATGTCTGGTCACATACTCGTGCTACATGCTACACGTCACGAGCTCTCATAGCAAAAGTAGAGTTTTCCGGTTTAACACTGGCTGGAGAAATTAAGTCTTTATTTAAGGGGGGTGGGGGAGAAAAACATTTCCCCCCCCAAACCCAGCGTAAGGGGATCTGGGGATATTTCATTAACACGTTGTCTCATTAGGAAACACCGGAAAAGTCTAGTAACGTCATGGGCCCTTTTTCTGATGTTCGCTTTACCTGGACCATGTATTCCTGTGTTGTCGCCTCTGAGCGTTGGAACCTGCGGCCCAGCAGCCACAACATTGAACTGCAGAGCTTTCCTTTGCTTCACACAAACAACACAGACAACCGTGACAGGGAAATCAAACCGCTGAGCAGAGTCAAAAGGAGTCCACACAGGAGAATCTGGTTTGTAATGTTATCAAAAATATTGAGCGGCTGCCGCCACACTACAAAGAAAATAGCGCTTGGTTAAGAAGCGGGGCAACAAAACAAGGTAAACAAACATCTTCACTCCCAAAGTGAGTCTTGCACTACCTTCAGGCTAGAGGCTTAGAACTCACATCACCTTTACCTGCACACAAGGCTCGTATGCTCCTTCGCTGGTGTGACAGCTCCACAGGCTAGGCAATGATCCCAATCTGAGGGACACAGTCCCGCGAGGCAGCTGCCCGGGAACTCACTGGCCAGCCCGAGAAGTAATGCGAACTCAGCTGGAGTACTGGATCCCACAAACAACAGCCGTGCGCACAGAGAAAGAGGGGATAACAAGTGGAATGGGCCAGGCTTAATTTCTCATCGTCGTCAGCGGATCCAGGCTTGTAGGCAAGCTTGCCACCAGCAACAATGCCACTATCCATGGGTCGAGTGAACATAAAAGACATTCTTAGCACAAACAGCTGGTTAAGAAATTTTGCCTCCAGCTACTTCAAATACAAATTTACAATTCGCTAAATATAGTACTTTCATTTGGGCTTGCAGATCCAGCCAAAAATCTCCAATACCGTCCACCACACAGAAACTCCTAGCACCACAAGATTAGGCGATTTGGAAAACATTTCTTGAGCCGTCAAGAAGATGTCTTTTCAACTCTTCAAATCCCCTACCACCTCCAAGAGTGTCTCAATTCCTCCCCATGATAACTAGGATAGTCTTGAACACCAGCAACCTGGTTATCTCAGTGAAATACAGCAATAGTGCGTCTCTGGCTACCAGTGGAAAAGGATACAGAGGGATATTCCCAGCAACCACTGGTTGCCCTCGGATTCCATTAAAGGTCTTGTAGGTATGCTATTCCCTAGACCATATCACTTGCGTCAGGAGACAACAGAGGTTATTTGCACCTCCCTGGCCTGGCCAGACCCAATTTCAATGGACTCGTGGCTGTTGGTTTAGCAAATAACACATTGAAAGACCAAACAATACCAATTCAGCAAGATTATCACCTCTACCATGAGTGTAAGTCACCATACTGGACACCAGAAAGAACAGGGTATCAATGGGAATTTGGAGGTCTAGCTAAAGAATTCAGAGTGGCACTTTCGTGGTATCAACGGAAAAATAATGCAGGACACACCTTGGTAAAGTTCAATCACTATAGTGCTCCTTCTTTTAAGGTCTTGTCTAAGATAGTTCATGCGCTGTCTGTTGCGAGACATATTGTCATCTTAAAATGGGCTTAGAGCCCGAAAAATGCTTTCCATGTGTTGGCTTGAAGGTGTCTCTTATTTGCATGATTCTTATTGGTTAGCTGTGCACACTTTCCTTCCTTCCTCATCTTGTATTTTTCCAGTCCCCGGAGAATGGACGAATTACTATTTCCTTCCACTACTTGCTTCTCAGGCGCTACCTTTTTGTTTTGAAGCACTGTACAAGAGTGCATGTGTTTACCAGCAGTCCCCTCAGGTGCTTCTCCTCCTCTCCACCACATTCACTGTTCCTCTCGCTCACCCATGAGATTCACCTTCTTTAAACTCACACTGCTTTCTCGCTCCTGTGCTTTGCACCGGCCACTGACATTGGTTTTACCCATTTAACACCCCACACGTGCCCAGTTGTTACACCTCCAACCCACACTCCTGTATTGCTTCTACCCACCCACTTAAAAAAATGCTTTGGATTTATTTATTTCCTTTTTAGTTACTGATCCAACTTGGATCGGTAACTAAAAAGAAAAAAAAAAGCACCATGTCACATTATAGGCGCACGCATACATGGTGCATGAGCCTACAAAATGTACCTTCTCTAGCAATGCAGCCCAGCATCGGGGCTGCTGTGCAGCATAGCTAAAACCTTTGGCAAAGCCAATGAATTCCAAAGGCGAGAATTGTTGGTTCTACCAATGCTTGCCTCTGTTAACACTACTCACTGCTTTATTTGGGTACCTTTAGCACCGATGGCTTATAAACAGCCTTTTACGTGTGTGAATGACAGCACGAGTGCTTAAAGTGTCCAACAGTACAAGACGCTGCTCACATCAACAAAATGCTCTTGGACATGTCTTTGTATTTTGCAGACTCCTGCCCCGACCCCACCCAATTTAGGGCCAGTTTAATGAAAGCAAAAGACATGCTGAACATGGGATTCTGTGAACTGAAGATTAACAGGGGGTGGGGAAACCAACTGAGCAAACTTCTGGATGGTGTATAGGTTTCCTTTACAAATTAACTAGAATATAAATGATACCAACACTTGATTTTAGCTTGTGAATCTTTTATAATGTCATTTACTGTTTTTGGTGGTGGTGGTGGGGGGGGGATTCACCAACACCAAGCCACTCACTCAATGGCTGTCTCTTTTACCAAAACTCTGTGTTCAGACAACTGCATTTTGTAGCTCTGCTAAATTACGCAGGTCACAAATGTGACCATCAGTGGGACCTGGTTTTCAGCCAAAGACGCTACAGGTGCTGGTTGTTGTAGTTTCAGGGTTTGCCATGTGTAAATGTAAATGTGTTTGTATTTATTACAGGAACTTCGTTTTTCTGTTTGCTTGTCGCAAATAACGAACCGGACCCAATCAGGTAAATTTGCTTGTTTTATTTAATTAAGTGCAACACTCCATCCGCCATGACGCGTTTTGGGCCCTGAAGCCCTTGATCACATGACACGGTCAGCCAATCTTTGTGTTTTTAACATGCATGCAGACATCATCTGACCACTGGGCCTTCAGTTGAATAAATGTTTCTTTTCTTGTAATTCACTTTCAGAACCTGCGGTGTGGAACTACTGGCGTGGTGACGTTCATCCGGGGGAACATGCTGCACGTTGCGTGGCTGGGGGACTCGCAGGTGATGCTGGTCAGGAAGGGGCAGGCCGTCGAGCTCATGAAACCTCACAAAGTGTTTGTATTTCTATAGCGCCTTCTACCCAGAGGTCTCGTAGCGCGGTATTCATACCACTGTGGAACCCTTCCTGGCTTTCCTGTGAGATGTCCACTCCTGGCACCCCCAAGGTGAAGCCAGGCATCCAAGCGCTGCTGGGGCCGTTGTGGAGATTAAGCTAGCTATTTCCCAGAGTCACAGAGTGGGACCCATGATTAGACTAGGCACCGAGGCGAGAATTATCAGGTCCGGGGAGATTGAGTCCAAGAGCCGCCGAGGCGGGAATTGAACCCTGGTCCCGGGCCAGACCTCTGCATCAGGGTCTGCCACTCTAACCATTGAGCCACGCTTCACGCTTAAGGTCGAACCTTAAAGTCCCATCATGCTTAGCGCTGTTGGTTGCAATCCAAGACAGATTCAAAGTTGCCCTCAAGGTATGGGTTCAGTTGCCATCTATATTACTGTTCGAACTTTAGGGGACGGGACTAGGACATGGCAGCTTTTTCCACGTAATTTTATTTCATTTCCGCTGCCAATGAAACTCCTGTAGTTACCAATTTTTTTTTCCCTTTCACACTAAAGGGTGATGGCACTCCACATCCCACGATGTGAGCCAGACGCTGGTTGGAGGGTTATGCTTTATTTTGAATCGAAAGTCAGGCGTTAGTGCGGTTGACTTAAAAACCGTCTAACTTCTAGTGTTTTTATAAATTTCTGTGTTTGGTGCTAACTTGTATTTTAAAATTATTGGGGGGTGAATTGGCTGGCCGAATCTAAAACATTTTGTTCTGTACCCACTCCCCCTCTGCACTTACCTGATCGGTCCCCGGTCCGTCACAGCGATTTTGTGCCGCTTCAACGGAGGGATGCGACTCCTCCCCCTTGCTGCGTCACTTCCTGGGTCCCTAGATGGTTACTCCGCCGCACAGCGGGCGGGCGCGCCGAAGGTGCGCCTAAGGTAAGCCCGTCTGCGCCCGTCCGCGTCCGGCCGGGGCAAGGGGCACTCCATTTTGCCCTTTCTGCCAGGTATTCGGTCCTCGAATTGACTCACCTGCATGCCCATTGGCCCCTTAGTTTTACTACTCGGTCTACACTTAATACACTGGGGCTGCTTTGTCCAAGACGGGCCTTTCCTGAGGTCGCTTCTCCTTGGGCCATGGAACCTCCTTTAGGCACCCCTTCATGTTCGGATCCCCCCCTCCCTCACTAAAAGGACTGTTAACTCAGAGTTTACTGTGAGCTATTTGAACACTCGCTCCCTGCCCAAGCATCAACTGGAAATATTTAAACTCTTGGATTCTGACAAACCCGACCTGTTATTTATCACCGAGACATGGCTTAACGAGGAATCTTTCCCGGACATCCTCGCTGCGACCCCGCTAGGTTACTACATTCTCCAGGCTAATAGGGTCTCAGGTAAACCGGGTGATTGGGTGGCAGCTATAATCAAGCACCCCACCCGCTTTTCCTCATTGGCTGTGGACGATATTCCTTCGGTCGATTGTCTTGTCCTTAATTGGAATCTCCAGTTGCACCTCTTATTTGTGTCCTGGTCTACCGGCCCCCTCAGCACATGCCCAATTTTCCTTCTAGGTTCGGTGACATGCTCTCTCAATTGGTCATCAACAACTCCAAAGTTTTAATCCTGGGGGATTTTGACTATTGGCCCACCAATGATAGAGAGAGTGCGTGTTCCTTGGCCTTCTCTGATTTTTTGACGGGCATTAATTGCTCCCAACATATTAAATCGGCCACCCATGTAAAAGGCCACATACTGGACCATGTATGGACTGTTAATCTAGATATCTCCATTCCCTGTATCCTCCCCTGTCATTGGTCGGACCATTTTATTATCACCTTTTCTTTTACTATTGGGTCTAACACCAGTCGGATGCTAGAGGGTAATCGCTCAGCCAGGAACTGGAACAGAGCAGATCTTAGCGGATTTGTATCCTTACTTAGAGCCTCTCCCCCCCCTGACTGTGACTCCTTAGACGCCCAGGCCTCTGGCCTAAATTGTGGGCTTGAATCTGCCTGCGACACTGTAGCCCCCTTTAAACAGGTCAGACTTAAACGTCTTCACGACGCACAAAGATGGTTCTCCGAGGAACTTGAAGGCAAGAAGCTTAGACTTAGGCAGGCTGAGCGGTGTTGGCGCCGAGATTATGCCGCTGATAAAAAGCCGGCATTTACGACTCAGCTCAAAGAGTATAAATTAGCCATCCTGCAAGTAAAAACTGTCCAAGAAGATTGTTGATTCAGCTTCTAAAGCCAAAGACATCTTCTCTATTGTTGAGGAGTTGTCACATCCAGACAGGGTCACCATTAGACCCCTCCCCTCCCAGGAGCTCTGTGACTCCCTCAATCAGTTTTTTATTGAAAAAAATCTGAAAAATTAAAAATAGCATTTGCCCTCCTGCCACCCCTGACCCTCTCACTACTGTTGTTACACTTGGTATCCCCAATCCCCAGCTGATTAATCAGATCCCCCCGATCACAGAAGATGAGTTTCTGACTATTGAATAAAGTGGCTTCTGGCTCCCCCACCGACTGCTGTCCCCCTCATGTTTTGCGTGAGGCTTTCTCCGCCTGCCCCTCCCCCCCCTTTGACACTCCTGAATAACTCCCTTAAACTGGGCCTGGTCCCCAGCTCTTTTAAAGTCGCTGAGGTGGTGCCTATTCTAAAAAAAAACAACGCTGATCCTTTAGTTATGCGTAATTTTCGCCCTATTTCTTTACTCCCCTATCTTAGTAAAGTCCTTGAGTCCCATGTCACCAACTCCCTGAGCCTTTTTATCGAGCGTTCGCAGTTCCTCGATTCCCAACAGGCGGGCTTTTGACCCGCCCACTCCACTGAGTCGGTCATCCTCTCAGTGATTAAGGAGCTAAGGAGGGGAGCTGACTAACATCAGTCAGGCCATGGTACTCCTGGATTTGTCGGCCGCCTTTGACACAGTCGACCAGGAGATCCTGGTCGACCGTGTCAGGGAGGCCGGCATCCAGGGATCAGCCCATAACTGGGTCCGCTCCTTTTTGAGTAACCGTTACCAGGCTGTTCGTCTCTCACAGTTCTCCGCGGAGAGAGTTGGGATGACATGAGGTGTTCCACAGGGCTCTTCTCTTTCCCCTCTCCTTTTTAATTTGTACCTGACCTCCCCCTTATCCAGTGCTTACGAAACAGCAAGGTCACCGCATTCAATTATGCGGATGACATTCAGCTTATCTTTGATATTAACTCCTCAGAACAATCGGTTTATAAATACGCAAAATTGCCCGTTTCCTCACTACTTATGCCCTCACCCTGACCCTTTTGGCTTTGGTCATTTCTAGAATAGACTACGCCAATTCTCTCTATGCTGGCATTCCCACCTATCAACTGAATCGCCTACAGCTGGTTCAGAATCAGATTCATTTTCCATCAGCCCAGGCATCAGCATGTGCGCCCCCTGCTGAAGACCCTCCATTGGCTCCCGGTAGCAGAACGCTGCTACTTTAAACTAGGCTGTATCATCTTCAAAGCCCTAGCTGGCCTTGGCCTCCTATTTATTTCTTCTCTTCTTCATCACTATGTTCCCTCCCGTAACCTTCGTTCTTCCCATCTTGCCCTACTCAAAATCCCAGTTTTTAAGCGCAAGAAACATGGAGGGCTTAGAATCTCCTTCTTAGCCCCATCTTTCTGGAATGCACTTCCCTTAGAATTTAGGCTCACTGTCTTACCCCCTTTTCAGGTCCCTTCTCAAAACTCATCTGTTTCGTAAAGCACACAACTGAGTCCTCCTCCGATCTGCCTTCACATGTTCACAGCGCCAAGAAACCGTCAGGTGTTAGTCGCGCTTTACAAATATTTTTACATAACATAACGAGCTGCTTTCACAGAAGAATCAAGACTAAAAAATGGAAATGTTACTCTAACTCTTTTTGCAGCTTGGAGTGCAGGCCATTCAAATGATCTGCACACTTCAGCCATCTTGTGATGGGTGCAAGTTGTTTTTCTTTGAATAAGTCTTCAATCTTGTAATATCCAGGGACTCCTGCCGGATTCATCCACTGCACTGGGACAAAGAGTCCATCTCAGATTGCCTCCTTCACAAGTTTAGTAGGTGGAGTAATCAGGCATAAGAGTAAAAGTGTACAGTCTACTGTGCAAAAGATCAAAACGCATCAACTTGCATTCGGAGAGACGGAAGGTGTAAGAGAATCTACAAAACTACAAGCCGATAGTTAAAGTAACATTCTCAGTGTGGAGCATGCGCTGCTCTGCACTGCCAATACAGCAGTGCACTCTCCTAAGGAAGCGGCTAGCGACCAGAGGAGTAACATACAGAACCTGCTCATTCACAGTGCAGTGCCCATATCCCATGGATGTGGGTAAATGAAGGCGAACCTTCAGCATGTTGCATTTGGCAGTCAAAAACAGGACTGTGGGTATCTCCCATTTCTAGAAGTAATGCTGAACTACATGAGGATTCATTTCCTATTTTTTTATTTGATAATGGATCCTGCCTAGCAGGGCCATTAACCTGATGTCTAGTCCTTCAAGATTTCTCGTTAGGAGCTGGATCAGATAGCAAATGGCTCCGCTGCAGGGCATTAAGCCAACGCGGATGAGTGTGAATAACTCCTTGTATACATATTGTCCATTTTCACCAGAGCTGCCTTCTTTCATACGGGTGTCTAAAACAATATTAATAGCAAGAAAGTGAATGTGTTATTTTCTCTGTTCTTGCACCCAGGTAACACTAAATAACACTGAAACATGTAGACGTTCATGTGTGCTCCTTGCTCCACGTGCAAATTGCCAGTGGGAATGAGTGTCCCAAATAAACAAACAAAAAGCCTGTCCAGGGATACATTTTTGCAATTCTACCATTTGAAACTGTGCTGAACATTAGTTCTCCATCAATGCTAGATCTCTCCATTGACCAGCCATTTATGACCTTGATCTGTATATATGGACCTATGTTTGCAGGCGACTTAATGCGTACGGCACTATGGTCGTTAAGTAGGCCATACTCTAACGATTGTATGACTGTCTCTGACTGCTGGAGGACACAATGTCTGAAAAATGAGGTAGTAGCAGCCTTCGAAATGCTACTCTTGAATTGGCTAGACTTTGCCTGCTACCAGATTTAACACTGCACGGGCTGAATCTGCAGATGACCAAGATGGGACATTTTGGCATTTACTGTAAATCCTGACTTGTGTAGGAACAACACCTGACGGCTGCAGCTGTTTATCACCCAAACCTCCAGATATGGAAATATACGACTTGCAGTGTGGCAGCGATGTGCTGCAACCACCACTAGACATTTTGTAATGCCTATGTGGATGCTGTGACTCCCTGATCCTCCTGAGCTACACCTTTCTTCTTGAGAAGTCACCACTGTTCCTAACTGACTTTGTGATGTTGTGGTATATGTGGTGTAGATCTCCATGCTGCTTCTTTGCAGCACCACGGAAAGGACCAATTGACTGAGGTTATTTCTTCCCACTATTGAAAGAATAACCTGATCCTGCCCCAACAGCTGATGTGTGGACATTGTGGGGTGGGTGGGTTGTGTTGGAGAGCTTGGCAAGTTACTGTCTGGGTTTGAAGGCAGCTTTTTCACAGCCACCTCTACTTCTTCCACAAGCGTTGCCCTGAAATCCTCCCTGTGGAAAGGGAAGGAGGGCGTCAGGAGGGATAATTTGAAAGTTAGTTTTGAGGTGTTAGAGCCATTTCCAGAGCCACCACTACTTCTTCCACAACAGTAGCCCAGAAATCCTCCAGTGTGGAAAGGATGTTTGGGTTTCCCACTCTTGATCGAGCAAATGCTGCTAGGAGCCTGACCACTGAAGTTCTATGGCAGCCTTTGTACTCTCACACACCTGCTAATGCTGAAACCCAAAGTAGCAGGCCAAGATGGAGCGTCCCATGGCCTTAGCAGTGTTTGGATCCTTTTTGATTTTTTCTTGCATTATGTCCTTCGGTAGTCCGTATACGTGTTTCCCACGGATTAAGAGTTGCTAAACCTCAGGAAGGAGCCCTGATTCCTGGCCATGAATGTCTCTGAAGGATCCTGCTGGTTGTTTATTTCTCATGAGAACACATCAGCTGCATAAAACACACATCTGATGGTCTCTTTGCCTCTTTTCCAGTAGGCTTCCAGAAGGCATTTTAATTTTTTCATCTTCTCCCAATGATACAGGTTCTACTTTGATGGGAAGCCCAATGAATTTGCGATACACTACTGTGTTGCTGTCCCTACAGCAACATGCCTTCCAGCTGCATCAATCTTCTGACTAACTTTGTCAAGAGGGCGGCATCATGAAAGCCGTTCAAAAAAATGTTTGAAAGTTGTATCACTACATAATCCAGAAGAAGAAGATCCCCAATGTAAGCCTTCTACTTTTGCTCCACTTTAGAAGTAACTACTCAGATCCGCCCCAGCACCTTAAAGTTCCCTGCCGCACTTCATCACGCTGTGAAGCATGGGAGGGAAGTGTACTGGTTTTTCTGTCTTTGCAAAGTTCTCTACTATAATGGCCACCTATTCCTCTATAACAGGTAGCTTGACAATGTGGTGTTCGGCTGCCTTTGGAATTACAGCATGGTAAGCTACTCTATCATTTGGAGGTGACGCCAATAACATGATGTGGTTCTAAAATGGATTAAACCCCAGGATATTATACAGGTTTCAAAGATAATCCCCTTCATATTGTGGAAGTGGCTCGTAACATGGATGATATGGCTAGTGAATGTCATGCTGGCAGCCACGGACAGAGCGTCTGTGTGAGTACAGATCCCTGTGGCAATTGGAATATCTGTGATAGTGGAGGAATCAGCCTTGAAAGTGCAGGACTAGTCGGTTTGCTTCTAGGTTTCTCTTTCACGTATGTTTCATCATTTGTCTTACTGCTCTCTTATGTTTCTTCTTTCCCGCCCGCCATGTTGGTTACCCTTCACTCACTGCTCAAACCAGCTCACCCACTTTATTTCTCTTCTTTTTTAGGGCTCGGGCCTCCGTCTCCACGAAGTGGGGGGCGGAGCTTCCCGAGCTCTTTTGTATTTAGAAAAAAAGAATTCAGAAAGGGGTCTGGCTGCCACATTCTTTCGTGCGCGCCAGCGTTTTTTATGGCATCTGCCTAGTGATTAGTCTTCGCTGTGCTGTCTATGTAGTAGCCTTGACGTGATAGGGTATATTTACTTTTCGTCCGTCATTTATTGCAGTTGTATGGCATTTTCTGTGCGCGAACGAGCACAGCAGAGTGATTAATCTTAATTAAGAGCTGTCAGAGTGCCCGTGTAATGCAATCCAGATGCTGCGAGCGCGTTCACCATTGCATTGCACAGTCTTTCAAGATTTCTGAAAAGATTTCACAGGCTCCGTAAACCGTCCGCTTGTTCTAAGTTTGTAACCTCCTATGAGGTTTGCCCCTTGTAGATGTGCTGTTACTCGTAATGTTATTCATTCGTTTCGTAGCTCTTTTTTCTTTTTGCTTGTTTAAGCTCAGGAACTGCGCGCGCCCACTCTTACTCCATCTCCCCGGCTGCAACCAACTCCTCCTCCTCCCCGTTCGCACCCTATCTTCGGTTGCATCTGCCTCCTCCTCTCTCCTGCTGTCCAAATCACGTGTCCTGGCATTCCGGTCCCTGCCTTCCTATAGTTGCTTCCGCCTCTGTCTCAGAGCTGAATTAAGTTTGCAATATGTGGTTCTGACGATACCAGCTTTCCTGTTGGCTAATAAGTAATTAAGTGTGGGCGCTAATACGCTTGCTGAGTTTTCTTTTGATACTCTTACGGCTGCCTGGGCAGCCGACATCAGGCGTGGGAGACATGCGTGGGAGAACGGGGTGGGTTTTCCAGCGCACACCGGCAAATCTCTGGTGCGCTGCTCTCTAAAAGAAACTCGCAAAAGTCATCAGAAAGCATGTCCCGTCTCCTGTTGCACACCGGCCTCTCCCCTCTGCAGGGATTACGGACAGCAGCTCGCCTTACACGGCTCCAGATGAAAGTGCCTCGATGCAGGGGCCCTTCAGGTACTGCATGCTTGCAAAGTAGTACACTCTGTGCCGTGACGTTTATTTGGGCACTTTTTGCGTTTGGCCATGTAAATCATGCAGAGAAAATTATCACGTGCAGTGTTACTATTCCAATACATTATAAATGCACTACAGTCTACAGTGACGCACCATGCAGGGGTGAGCATGTTAGACGGGTGCCCGAGGTCTGTTCTGTATTCTCCGAATATGTACCGTGTAGAACTCTTGGGTTTGCTTTCTCTGCCCAAAATCAAATCCTGTTGATTTCAGTGCACAGCCATTAATGAAAAATGTCACCATGTCAGACGCATTCCTGCAGTTACATCTGTCAGAGGGCTGTAGCTCTCACCATAGGCACGGCCTGTCAAAAGGTTAAGAGGGTGAGTGCCTTACTCTGCAGTGTATCGGTCAATCCTGTCTGTGCATTTAGCGGGCGCATGCATACCAAGGCGCCTATTACTCTTATAGACACTTCAGCAATGGCTGTATTAAATGCTCCCGCCTAGAAGTCTGTCACTATATAAAAAAATCTTTCTGAACTAAAGATGTAATGTTCTCTCGTAGGGAATTTCCATATATAGTCACTTGAATAGTCCCGCTCATTTGCAAGAACCCTGGAGCACTTCGATACATCTTCTAAAGTGAGATTTTTTTGCCTTTCTTCATGAAGGCCTGCAAAGACACTTAAGAGATAGAGAGACATAAGGCACCCTAAATAAATAGGCTACATTGGCCGCATCTTCGACTTGAAGTGAAAAAAGGGAGCCAGTATACTTCCTAATTTTTATTTTGAGCCGTGCACGACGAGTGCGAGTTGTGCAGCACGTTCTAAACATGGGTGTCCAAAGTAGGCCCAAGAGGCAAAACCGCTCCAGATTTGAAGGCAACAAAGGTAAAATGATTTTATATGCAATTGATCAGAATCAAACTCTTTTACCTGGTTAGCAGTTAAACTAACAAACTTCCATTAATCCGGCTTATGGACAAATGCTGGACTCCACTGCTGCACATATTTGACCCACTGTTAAAATCAGTTTTTGATCTTTATTTGGGGTAGGAGGGCTTTTGACAGTGAGTGCAGAGTTACAGCAAGTGACAATGAGTGCAGAGTTACAGCAAGTGACAATGAGTGCAGAGTTACAGCAAGTGACAATGAGTGCAAAGTGACAGCAAGTGACAGTGAATGCAGAGTGACAGCAAGTGACAGTGAGTGCAGAGTGACAGCAAGTGACAGTGAGTGCAGAGTGACAGTGACTGCAAACTGCGTGCAGAGTGACAGTGAGGGCAGAGTGACAGTGAGGGCAGAGTGACAGTGAGGGCAGAGTGACAGTGAGGGCAGAGTGACAGTGAGGGCAGAGTGACAGTGAGGGCAGAGTGACAGTGAGGGCAGAGTGACAGTGAGGGCAGAGTGACAGTGAGGGCAGAGTGACAGTGAGGGCAGAGTGACAGTGAGGGCAGAGTGACAGTGAGGGCAGAGTGACAGTGAGGGCAGAGTGACAGTGAGGGCAGAGTGACTGAGTGCAGAGTGACTGAGTGCAGAGTGACTGAGTGCAGAGTGACTGAGTGCAGAGTGACTGAGTGCAGAGTGACTGCAGAGACAGTGTGTAAGGGTGCAGGCTGCACATTGTGTGAGTGTGCTGAATGAGTGTGCAGGATAAACAGTGTGTGACTATGCAGGGTGACATTGGGAGTGTGCGAGTGAGCAGTGTGTGAATGTGTAGGGGCAGTGTGTGAGTGTGCAGAAAACACCACACACACATACACCACACACACATACCACACACACACACCACACACACACACACATACACCACACACACCACACACACATACACCACACACACATACACATACACACCACACACCTCAGTCTCTCAACACCACACACTCGTCACCACTCAACACAACTCACTCACCACCACACTCACTCCCCAGGCTCACCCCCACAGACTCACCACCACACACTCACCAGTACACAAAAAACAACACACACAACAACACACCCCCAGCCGTCAATGAATGCTTTCACCATGCACAAACACCAACAACCATCATCCATCTGTGCACGCTTTTACCAAGCACACACCCACCAGCCGTCAGTGCACCCTTCCACCAGGCACACACACCTCCAGCCGGCAGTGCACTTTTCCACCAAGCACACACACCACCAGCCATCAGTGCATGCATCAATTGTTAACGCATCCACAATTAACTATTGTAGCAATCGCAGTATGGTACACTTTACTTTTAAACATATTCATCTAAAGCACAGCATACCACCATTGGTAAAATTACAATCCAAGCCACATAATTCCACTACACACCACATGCACACACTCCATAACACATGGCGAAAAGACATTGGCATTTACAATGCCATTAGCTCAAACTCAAATAAATCCGAGCCCGATTGCATTTCTAATGCTTGTTTAAAGTGGTTTTGAGTTACAATTTTAAGAAAGTGTTTTCACGCTACTGTTTTTTTCCTCTTAAATTTACAGATTCGTCTTGGTAAATAGAAAGAACAAACACAAGTCATTTTGTTGATGCACATGCGTGTTGAATGCATGCACACTTGTACATAATGACACAGAGGTAACATTGTTGTATTTTTTTTGTTTCAGACATGCTGCACAGGAGTTCCAATGCCATACCGCATAGCAAAAAACATTGGCAAAGCCAATATGTCTCTAAAGCAAGCCGTATGGCTTTCCCAATACCTGTTACTACTGCATGGTGCTGGTAAACAAATCACATGGAGACACAAGCTAACAATTACATGTACAACAACAACAACAAAAATCACACAGAGCCTCATGTGCCTGAATAGGATCTGGTGACGTAGCCAATTTAAATTAGTTATTTAGAGAGAGACTACCAAAGAAGGAATACAGCCATCATAAATCTCCAATCCCCCCCCGAACGATCAGCTCCTGTGAACTATAGGCAAAGGTTACTCCAAGAACTGGACATGGGACGCACAACTAAAAATAGAATAGAAATGTTCAAGTGCTTCGGGTCACTGCTAAAAAGAGACCAGGTTCCTCCCAATCAAAGCCATCCTCAATGCTACTAGAAATTAAAGGCCAGTCTTCACATTGGAGCACAAGTATCAGCCATGCAGCAGACTGAGGGAAGCAGAGACACGCCTTTGGGGGCAAGGCTGAAAGGGAGATGGGGAAATAATGATCCAAAATCTATGCGAAACAACTTCTGCTGGTTTCACCAAAAAGAGAGGCTCAGGCCACAATCTATTTAGCACGGAGAGGCATGCTTCTCAACTCATCAACTTGACAGACATTTTAATTAAGCATGCAATCAGTATAGCATTATGTGAGGGGTGAGAGGAATGTTAAGTGCCTTGTGGGTGCGTCAAGCTCAAGGCATTCAGCAGATCCATCTTTGACAGACATTCAACAATAGCAATGCACAAAAGATGCCGATCTCTTATTAAATCGACTGCCCGGCTCCGTCTCTCAAGAAACGGATGCATAAAGGCAGTCTACACCGCTTAGCCACACATTTTTATAAATTAGAGAATGCATGCGCAGAATCGGCCTTCCCTACCCAAAGTATTCAAGGACCTCTTCGGAAAGAAGACCAATATATATTTATAGCTCTATATCTGGATCTCTCTCTATACATACACACACATATATATAAATATATATATATTTTTATATACACACAGACACACACACACACTGCTTTTCATTATACCAGCTCTCCTGCAATCTTGCAGCATGTTTGTATTGTCTGCATAATCCATCGAGCAATGGTACCTTTAGATATAGGTGTATTGTTGCTTGCTAGTGGAAACCAAACAAAAAATTGCTTTCCATCTTTTGCATGTATTTTCTTACATCATTTCCACAAAGTAGTACTTGATCACTCTCTCTCTGGTCGAACGTGTTCCAGGATCTTTCAGCAAGCACCCTGGGTTGTTAAAAAAACACCGGTAGCTGGATAATTTGGTTGAAATAAAATTGTGACCCCCAACTTTGAAAGAAAATGTTTGTTTGCTTTCATCACCACTCGGTCCTTCTATATTTGCAAGAATGGCTTCCTTGATAATAAGCACTTGCAGCTCGCTGGCTCTACACAGTGATTTGATGGCTACTAGAAATGCTACCTTGGAGTTAGAAATTTTAGCTCAGCCTTATGCATACATCCAAATGGTTCTTTCATCAGCATAGTGAGCACTGTGTTAAAGTTCCACACGGGTGTTGGTTCCGACCTTCAGGGGATGGGCTATCCATTTTGCTCCTTCTAGGAATCTTTTCAAGACCTCTGTGGTAAATCAAATTTTAAGTGGGAATCCCCTAGTGTCCACTACAATGGCAGACAGGTGGACCTTGAGTGATGCGTAGCCATCATCTAGTAAGTGAGTTTGGTATACAAGGACCGTGGTGTCACCAGTGGATAACTCTTCCACTTTGCATTGTAGAATTTAAGCATATTTGTTCTCCTAGCCACCTTGAGGAGGTCCACTGTTCTTTGTAGAAAGTCATGGTAAGCAAATTCTAAGTACTCAGGAACAAGGAGGCCAGGTTGAACCTGGCCTATACCGGTTACAGACCTGTCCCACACACATCAAGAGTAGGTTGTGGGCAGCTGGAGGCATTATAAATCCTCCTCGAGAGATCTTCACCAGGTTCGAGAACAACATCTGTCTCGCCTACAGTGGAGTTATCAGAATGAGCATCATGGTTAGTGTTTGAATTGGTCTATTATCATTGGGCTCATTGGAGGAATAGCATATGCAAACGTATCTGACAGTCTATCGATAGGACATTTCCGCCTGGATCGGAGTTGTGGATATCTGGAGGCAAAGTCTTGGCATCTTGCGTTCTGCGGTTGCTCCCAGATCTATGTCTGGCATGGCCACCTGTAGAAAATTGTATTCAGCACTTGGGAGCTTTAGCTCTCATTCAACAAATACATTTGCTTGTCTGCTTAGCTTGATTGCTGCATTTTATTGAATGGTCGATAGTTGTACTGCTACCAGGACTGTTCTCATTTTGATGGCCCAATGTCCAGGTCCCGCTTGGATGGCAGATGAGACCTTCTCCCTCTCTGCTTTTTTAGCAGAGACATTATGGTCGTATTGTCTATTTGGACCAGTATATTTCTTCTTTTTACCCATCTACGAAAAGCCTTTAGTGCCTGGACAACAATCTTGATCTCCATAATATTCATTTGCTTGACTGCCTCAGTCAGGTTCCACAGGCCTCTGACGTTCAGGGTTTCCATGTGTGCACCCCCCGCAATAAGAGGGGTATTCTCCAGTTCCCCTCACGACCCCACCTTGTGGTCTGAGAATGCACAGTGCTCTCATCCCTGTTTTTTTTCTGGTGGAAACCTGGTACGGTATACTTGAATTAAGCAAAGCTCCGGTGTCGTTTGGTGTCTTTATCCTTTTCTCTGGAATTTCAATTAACGATTTGTCAAATTTGTTAGAATTCTTTCAGATCTCCTCCGCTTTGCATCCAGACCCAATGGCAAAAAAAACAAACCATGGAGATTAGAGCTAAACCTTTTCAAGGTGGCCTCCGAGAACGCATTCTTTGGGGAATTTTGGCTCAGCGAGCTTGGGGCTCCTACAAAGTCAGGCCCAGCGGTGTGTTGCTTGCAAGCAGCCGCCATCAAATCCAGCGTGGCAGAGGTGAAGCTGCTACTGAGACGGTCAAAAATGGACAAGGTTGGCAAAGAGGCAGTGGTACAGCTGGGCTGATTCAAGGCTGCCTCCTAACTTACATGACATTACGACCAACAGGGGAAGGCCCACTTTTCAAACATAGGGATGGGAGCCCAAATTTCAGTTCACAGCGGTGATGCGCCAAGCCCTCAGTAGAGCGGGGCTCCTGCTGGCCGCATTCGGCTCTCATTCATTTAGGATTGGGGCAGCGACCTCGGCAGCCCAACATGGGACGACTGAAGCAGGGCTCAAGGCGATCGGCAGGCGGCAGTCAAAGGCATGCAGGATGTACGTGAGGCCCCAGCTACTGTAAACGAACAAGTTACTTACCTTCGGTAAAGCTTTTTCTGGTGGATAAAGTATCTGCCTGTGGATTCCTCACCTTGTGAATATCCCCTGCGCCAGCAGCCATTCGGAAAGTTTCTTAGGTCTCCATGCCGGCGAGGTCATGGACGAAGTCACAGAGGGTACGACTCCGCTCGCGACCCCACTGACGTCACTCGATCCATAACAGGGCCTCGTCGGCGTGATGACGTCAGTTCAGCCCATTTTTTCCGTGCCCCTGAAGCACACGGACGGACCGACATAAACAAATATAGTATACACAATACACAGCATTTGAACCAACACACATGTGTGAAGACAATTCAAAAGGTAAAAATTAATTCAACATTTCCATTGTACAATACGACAAACACTTGCAGGTATAGAAGAGTGGACAACGGGGAGGCGGGTGGGCATGTGAGGAATCCACAGGCAGATACTGTAGCCACCAGAAAAAGCGTTCCCGAAGGTTAGTAGTAACTTATTCTTCTGATGGATACATCGGCCAGTGGATTCCTCACCTTGTGAGTAGAATCCCACAGCAGTCCCCACTCCCGGAGGAGGGTGTCCACTCCTCTATACCAAGCAATCCTGTAGGACGGAACAGGCAAAATGACCATCCCTCCTCACTTTGGAATCTAAGCAGTAATGCTTTGCGAAAGTGTGGAGCGAGGCCCAAGTTGCCGCTCTGCAAATGTCCTCTACAGGTACACCCCTAAACAAAGCAGGTGTAGAAGAGTTTGCTCTAGTAGACTGAGCTCTTATATCCTCTGGAGGTTCCTTACCAGCCAGGGCATAGCAGATCTTAATACACAAGATAATCCATCTTGAAAGTGTGCGCTTGTGCACCGCTGTTCCCTTCCTGCTGCCAGCAACTCCCAGAAAAAAGCTGGTTGTCCACACAATAGTCCTTAGTGCTATTGAGATAAAAGCTCACCTCCCTCTTAGGGTCCAGATGGTGAAGCTGTTCCTCCTCCTTGGAAGGGTGAGGGGGAGGATAGAAGGTAGGAAGGGTAATGGACCTTGAAGCTCACTTACCCGCCTTGCTGAGGTAATTGCTAAAAGAAAAACAGTCTTAAAAGACAACAGTCTCATGGGACACTTGTGCATAGGTTCAAAAAGTGAACCCATCAAGTAGGTTAAGACAAGATGTAAGAGTAGGAGGAAACTTGTTGGTAAGTCCCTTAATGAAACACAATACCACAGGTGACTTAAACAAAGATGGCTGGTCCGGCAAACAAAGGAAAGCTGACAAGGCCGAAAGATTACCTTTTCCAGTAGCCACAGCAAAACCCTGCTGGGCCAGAGATAGAGCAAACTGAAGAATGTTGGATAAACGAGCCTTTAAAGGGTCAATAGACCTCTCTCGACACCAATGGACAAATTTAGACCAACTATAGGAAGATAGATAGATTTGGTGGAGAGACGTCTGGCGGACAAAATAACATCCACCATATCAGGAGGAAGGGAAAAAGAATTCAGGTTGCCCGTTCAATCTCCAGGCATGAAGGTGTAAGCTCTGGAGGTGGGGGTGTAGAACCTGCCCCTGCGACTGGAGGTCTGCCCTGAGAGGGTGACGGAGCGGAGGGCACGAGGACAGGTGGAGAAGATCTGTGTACCACACCCTTCTTGGCCAATCCGAGGCGATCGATATGACTTGGGCCCGGTCTTGGCAAATCTTCTTTAGAGCCAGAGGAATCAAAGGTATGGGAGGAAACTCGTAAAGGAGTTGAGAACCCAACTCAACTGAAACGCGTCCCCCAACGCCCCCTGCATCAGATACTGGAGACTGCAGAATGACGGGCCGTGAGCATTCTCGTGAGTGGCAAACAGGTCCACCCGAGGAGTTCCTCAACTGAAAGACGTGACGAACCACCTCTGGATGAAGCCTCCACTCATGATCGGCAGAGAACTGCAGACTGAGACTGTCTGCACGCACGTTCAGAACTCCGGCCAGATGATTTGCCATCAGACCAATCTGATGGTCCTGGAAGCCAGAGACGCAGAGACACTGCGACCCTACTCCTCCCTGTTTGTTGTCATACCACATCGCGGTATTGTTGTCTGTCAGGACTTGAACCGACTGCCCACGAAGGGAAAGGGGGGATGGGGGAGGCCTTGAGCGCTAGACGTATTGCCCTCAACTCTAGAAAGTTGATGTGAAGCAACCTTTCCTCTGGAGACCTAAGACCCTTGATCTCCAGGTCCCCCAGATGAGCACCCCACCCAAGAGTGGATGCATCAGTCATCACTGTGGCAACAGATGGAGGAAGATGGAAGGGCTTTCCTTGAGACAGATTGCCCTCCACGCTCCACCAAGACAGATCCGCTGCAGCTTCTCTGGAGATCCTCACTGACTCCCTGAGATCCCCATTGTGCTAATACCACTGCCTGCGAAGGCACAACTGGAGCTCCCTCATGTGCCAGCGTGCATGGTTGACCAACAGAATGCAGGAAGCAAACAGACCGAGCAGACTAAGGACCTTCAGGACTGGAACAACTGGTCCATTGTAAAAATCCTTTGAGGAGGAGGGAATGCCCGACACACAGTAGTGTCCAGTACTGCCCCTATGAACAGGTTGCGCTGTGAGGGCACCAGGGGAGACTTGGGTACATTTATCGAAAAACCCAATTTGTACAACAGCTGGGTTGTCATCTGCAAATGATGGAGCACCTTCTCTGGAGACTCCGCCTTGAGAAGCCAGTTGTCCAGATAGGGGAAAACTGGAGTCCCCAATCTTCTGCGATGGGCTGCCACCACTGCCATCACCTTGGTGAAGACTCGAGGTGCAGTAGTAAGTCCAAACGGGAGGACCGCAAACTGATAGTGCTGCAAACCCACAGTGAAATGGAGATACTTCCTGTGCGACCTCAGGATAGGAATGTGAAAGTACGCATCCTGCAAGTCGATCGACACCATCCAGTCCTCTTGCTCCAGCACCTGAAGAACCAGCGCAAGGGTGAGCATCTTGGACTTCTCTTGTTTCAGAAAAAGATTCAAGATCCTGAGATCCAGAATTGGACGTAACCTGCCATCCTTCTTGGGAATCAGGAAATACCGGGAGTAGCACCCCTGACCCCTTTCCTGCTCTGGGACCACCTCTATCGCACCCTTTTTCAGTAAGGTTAGAACTTCCTCTTGCAGGAGAAGGAGATGTTCTTCCGAGCAAGCACCTTGGCAAGGAGGGTAATTCGGAAGAAATTCCCGAAAGGGAAGAGCATACCCATTTTCTAAAAGATTGAGAACCCATAGGTCTGTAGTGACCGATTCCCAATCTTGCAGGAATTGCGTAAGTCTACCCCCTTACAGGAAAAACATGTTCCGGAATGGGGAATCTAGGGCTCCTTTGCTGCGGTGATAGGAGGGGAGGAAGAGGAGGAGGGTTGACGGCCTCGGAGACGACCTACTTTTTTCCTCTATATGATTTGTATAGAGTATTCTGTTGTTGCTGCTGCGGACGAGGTTGGCAATAGGAAACCCTTTGAATCTCCTAAAAGCTGACCTAGGTTGAGACTGTAAGCCAAGAGATTTAGCTGTTGCCTTACGGTCCTTAAATCTTTCTAAGGCAGCATCAGCCTTCTTTCCGAAGAGCCCTGAACGAAAGGGTAGGTCCAACAGAGTAGCTTGAACATCTGTTGAAAAATCCGTAGACTTCAACCAAGCACTCCTTCTAGTAGCCACAGAAGATCCTATGATCCTTGCTACCGAGTCAAACGCGTCTAATCCACTCTGAATGATTTGACGTGCAGCAGCCTGGGTATACTGTAAAACCTCCACAAAATTCTTCCTGTTTTCCTCAGACAGCTTAGGCAGCAATTGTTTAGATGAGTGCTTCAAAGCATGGATGTATCTGCCCATCAGACAGGTAGCATTTGTTGATTTCAATGCCATGCTTGCAGAGGAGAACACTTTCTTGGCAGATTGATCTAACCACTGTTTCTCTGTCAGCCGGAACTTGAGGGAATGCTTCCGAAGATCTCTCTGAACATGCAGCTTGAACTACTAAGCTCTCTGGGGAAGGATGATGTTGGACCCGGCCTCGTGGCGTGGTCCTCGCTGATCTCCGCAGCTCCAGAACTACGGGTGGAGCAGATGCCCTTCCGCCCAGAACTGTACATGACACTCCTACCCCGGACCTGAGACGATCCCCAGACCGCGTGCCTGCACCCGTGCACGCGACCATCAGACTCCATGTTTGGCCACCCCGGCCGGCCGGCCGCCTTCTTTCCCAGATCTGCCCGGGGGGTGAACGACTCAACAAGTACCGAGACCAAGACTTCCATCACACCTCCGGCCCCCTTCCGAGGAACTAGTTCCCCTCACACCTCCGAACTATCCCTGGGGGCTGGTTTTCGATTGCACCTTGGGCCTCCTAGTGAGCTGGCTCCAGGCCCTGATGGGCGTCTGGGATTCCCTGGACGCATGGTCCAACGCATCAAAGAACCAACCGCCCAGACAATCAGGCGCCTGGCCCTCGGACCTCTGGCCTCCTGCCTTTGAGGGTCCGGACATCAAAGAGCTCCAGTACTATAAGAGCCTGCCTTCCAACTAGTGGGCAGTTGTATCTTGGACAAGAAAGCCCTGCTGATCTGATCGCGGCTGACCTTGAGGAGAACAGACTTTGACCCACCGAGCCCTGCTGATGCTGTCGCGGCTCATCCTCGAATCTACGGAACGGAACCATCGGAGCCCTGCTGACGCTGTCGCGACTCCCTCTCGAAGCACAAGACCTGAACCATCGGAGCCCTGCTGACGCTGTCGCGGCTCCACCTGCCTACGAGTACGACGGAGTACTCCTGACCAAGCCCTGCTGACCTCGTCGCGGTTTGACGAACTCTCTGGTCCGGCTGGACCATCAACGCTACCCTCACTATCATCTTGAACCAGAAGTGAGTAGGACAACAAGTCCCATCGCCAGCCCCCGTGCCCCCCAGTTCGAGGATTAAGAACTGTGCGCAGGGTGCGTGGCGTGCCAGCTGGCATCCTAAGACTGTCCCGCTTCCTTGATCCCTCGTTACGAGACTTTCGCGATCCCTCGATCGCTGTGTATTGCTCCCTACTTTTTTATCTTGATAAAGTCTTTTCTGATAAAGAATCACGGTGTGGTGTCCGTTCATAAGTGTGGTGCGTCGACAGTGTGTACGATCAGTCCTCCCCGGCGGGGACTCCCCCTCGATAAGACTCGGCAGTAATTGTGGGAGAGGAGGTTCCAGGTGGTTAGGAGAGTCCTCTTGACCCCTGGGGTCACCGCCTTCCAACAGATGAGCCGATAAAAACTCTGGGTATCTTCTTGCAATAGACCTGGAAACTGCCGGCGCAGAATGAGGTTTACGCCATCCCTCCAGTACAGGCTCAAGAATTGCCTCATTGAATGGCAATAGAGGCTCAACAACTAAGGAAGGTGAATGGAGAACTTCCGTTAACAGATTTGATTTAAACTCAGTAGTAGGGAGTTCAATGTCCAATAATTCTGCTGCCTTTTAAACTACCACATGATACGGTGCTACATCTTTTGAAGGTGCATTAGAATCAGGAGAAAACTCCCATTCAGGAGAAATGTTTAGGCCACTGGCCTCTCTCAATTCAGCAAAGCACACATCTGAATCATGTAGTTCACTCCTCCATTTCTTCACAATACCGTTCCTCTTCCAAGATCCTCTGGGCTTCGCTCCTGGATCTTATCCGCGGCACAGCAGTCGAGGATCCATCATTGGATTCGGAGCCGGCGTCGTGCACGGATCCGACGGCGCCGCTTGCGTCGAACGAGGCCGAACAGAAGGTGCCGGTGAAGATAGAAATGGCGTTGGAGCCCTCTGCGCCGGGAAACTCCAAGACGGCACTGTTGGAAGGAACGGCATGAAAGTGGCCTGGGCATAGGCTGGAGGAACCCCCAAATTGAAAGCTAATGGACCCATGGGACCCGCAGGTGCACCAGAGGGGTACATAGCCCTGTGAAAGACACAATACATAGCATTAAGATCATGCGATGGGTCTTGTCCTGTTGTGAACGTATCTAGGACCCCAATTAAATATTCCCGATGTATGCCCTTATGTGGTTATAACAAATCATATCCTTATAAAGGCATAAGAATCATATCCATATTTAGTCATAGCCAATGCAGTCCAAATACGGCAAGGCTACTTCCCTAGACTCCTAGAAAGTACAATGCGATCTTTAAACAAACCAAACCTCCAGCAGCCCGGGAATTCTCCCTGCTTCTGTTTTGATTTGTCTAAGACCTCCTGAGAGTCCTGAAAGAACTGCCAGTTCTTAGTGACAGTTCTTAGTGACGTCTTATGTCCAACCTTACGTCAAGCTCAGCACCTAGGTATAAATATACCAGCATTTGCCTTAAGCAACACATGGTGGTTTGCAGCAGAGCGGCTATCTACTTACCCAAAGCCCAGCTTTTGAGAGTGCCGAAGGAAGCCGACCCTCCCATTTGACGCACTGAGAGAGACGCTGTCTTTTCTCCTGCCGAGAAATCCAGCTCCAGTGTTTCAAGTCACCCTTGCGGGTTGCTGAGAGATCGAGCCCTGAGAAAGAGATACAAGACCTCCTTCATTCTAAAACCAAGGTACAGAGCGGATTAGATCTTTGGAGAATTCTTGATTCAGATTCTTGGCAAAACTAACTTAACTCACTTACTCCTTCCCACATACTAGGCTTAGGTTAGGTACACTGGGGCAGGCGTAGTTTAGAAGCACCAGTTAAGTACATTTAGTCAACTTTTATCATTGTATGTATTGTATATATTTTATCAGTTTTAAGTATCATATGGCTCAGAAACCATATAAATGCTTTTACAGTATTATTTCATAATACTCCTTTTACTGTACGTACTTTACTTTATAATAAGTATTGCAATTGTGGCAATTCATTTCTCTTGCATGAGAAAGAAGACTACTCAATAAATAACAACTTTTATTGATAACGCCCGTCTCTCTATTTCTCTGCACTCTGGAGAAACTAGCGGTACAAAAGGGGGTGGTGATGGACGGAGCATCTGAATCAATCAAACACTCACACCCAGTCAAAAGATCTGGGTTTAATCCATCACCGTTTTTTAGCCCACTCTGCCACCCCAGTTCAGACATGGCTATATGCAAATCAGTCTGACCCTGTGCCTCATGGGAACAGTCCAGCCCGAACTGCCAAGCCATGTCTTCCTTGGACCGGAAACAAGCTTCCGAGGACTGGTTTCTGGCATTCCAGCCGTCTTCAGCCCGGCTTGCTTGAATCCAGTGGCAAAGTGAGCAAGGGACTCACGTCTGAGCATACCCTGCCACACTTATGGCGGCCAAAAGCGGTACAAAAGGAGGTGGTGATGGAGCATCTGAATCAATCAAACACTCACACCCAATCAAAAGTTCTGGGTTTAATCCATCACCGTTCTTTAGCCCCCTTTTGTACCGCTCTGGTGAAACTAAGCATGCACGATTGACTGAGTGAAATAGCTATCTATTGTTTTCACACTACTCTGGAGATATACTCATTCTGGAGGGAGCAAAGTTGTCATGTTTATGCGGTTGTCAGAAACTAATCCCTTCTTGTCTAATCAGGAAAGTTAACTCCTTTCTGTTCATTCGAGAAAGTTTCGAGTGACCTCCGAGCTAGCTGGCATACATAATGAAGTCTAACATATTCAGTAGAGACCTAGTCGACCTCAGTCCTACATCTAAACTATCGTTTATGTTATTCCAATGCGCAGAGCCTATTGGGAATATAGGAACTACACTACATGGCGCCCAACGTTTGGTAAGTCGATAATCTAACGCAAGATACACCCACCTTAGGCAAGGCCCCCACCCCAAAACAACACGCAATAAACCTGGGTATCATTATGGACGACGCCCTGACCATGAAGGATCACATGCGATCCCTTTGTGGCAAAGGCTTCGCTATCCTCAAGCTTTTAGCCAGACTGTTCATGGATACCACTGGACTGCAGACGCTCGGTAACACAAGCTTTGCTGGTCAGTCTTATGGACTATGGCAATGCCTTATTCGTAGGCATCGATGAGCATCTATTCACACGCCTACAAGTACTGCAGAATGCAGCAGCAAAACTTGTCTGCAATAAGTTTGAAAGTTTGATTCCGCCTCAGACTGCTTAAAGAAATTGCATTGGCTGGCGATGCGCCAGAGAGCAGTTTTCAAACTTCTCAGCCATACCCATAGAGCCCTCTACAAAACAGGCCCTAGAATACTTCAGGAAAAGATCGAATTTTATGTTCCCACGAGAAACTTGCGATCGCTTCAATCAGCCCTCGCCACAACAAGACGCATTAACACCTTGCGTGCTGCCCCGATTTCCCCCCGGTGCTGGACATTCCATAACTGGGTGTGGTTGTGACGGAACCATTCTGTCATCAGCACAGCTCAACCGTTACTGATGACGGAATGGTTCTGTCACAAGCATCGAAGGGGTTAATAAAGCAAGGACAGGAGGTCGCTCATTTTCCTACCTAGCAGCAAAGAGGTGGAACAAGATACCTCAAGACATACCTCCAACTATCTCCAGTTCCGGAAAAAATTAAAAACACATCTATTACCCAAACCTTAAGTATCAGCTTACTAGCGCCTGGTTGGCAGATTTATCAGTTCTAGCATTAGCGCCTAGATATCCCTTGGGATGAGTGTTGCGCTTTACAAATAAATAATAATAATAATCATAATAATAATAATAATAAAGATACTAGAGTAACTCAGTCGTGCTTTTCACACAGACCCCTTTTCCCGTAAAAAATTGACGCCTGGAGTGGGTAAAAGGTTAATATCCGCCAGAACTTAGTAGGAAGAGATTCCTATGTATTCGTTTTTGGTTTAGTCAACGTTGAAGGATACAGTGTTCCAAAATATTGTGCACCTAATCTTTGTTTCCTTGAAACTTGATCTGCAAAACTTTGTCAGTAAAATGTCAGAAAGTGACGACGAAAGGGAGAGAGCTAGACTAGCAGCTCAACTCTTAGCGGATGACACAAATATGCAAGATAACGACCCGAATGCTGTAATCACCCCGGTCAATATAAGAAAAACTATAACTATAAAACTTATAGAAAATGGAGTATCATCAAGAGGTGGTACAGTTTTATTTGTGGTAGAGGCCCATGAATATCGGCAGGCAGAGGTATTCTATTCCTGGATACATTTTCCAGCAGCACATGCTGTGACACGCGAGTTCCACTAATACAAAATAGAGAAATCTCCAGAGGAATACTCTCCTTTCGAGGAAGTTGAAATTCCACTAACATACCAAGAGCACCTGCTCTGGTTTAATGGCACCCTAAAACATCAAAATCACATTACCAGGCTCGGTCCACTAGGTAGACCAGGGGAGCCACATGGCCGATTCTAGCCAGCTATACACCACACCCCGACATTGAAAAAATGTCAAGCGAAGAACTCTTAGTTAAAATAAAAGAATTAACAAAAGCATATAGAGATTTAGTTTAACAGTTGACGGTACAACCCACCGACTAAAAACACTAACAAAATCCTTAAAAAACTTTCATTAAAAATAATCTTAACTCTCAAAAGAAGAAGTGGGAGGGTAATAAACAAACCTCTCCCAGAAAAAAAACTGTTTCAGTCCAGAGGGAGGTCTCCCCAACAAAGAAATAGATCTCCAGAAAGGGAGGGGGGGGGGGGGGGGGGAGTCTCCACAACGGGAGCCCTCTGAAAAAAGAAATAGGGACAATTTGAGAAAACCTGACTGATATCAAGATATTGATACACGTCCCTCTCGATCTTTTCAGACTACCTCACAGAAATCGGAAAGAAGAGGACAGTCAGAACAAAGAAGAGCACGTCAAGTCCAAAGCCAAGGAACCTGCTCATCAAAGTAAAAAATTACAATTTCCCAGAAAGAAGGTAGCCAGTATTAAAGTAAAACATGCCGAGTATTCTGAGGACACAACTGAAAAACGGAGAGTAGGCCCAGACAATGCTAGACAGCGCAGCAGAAGCGACCATAGCTCGCAAGATCCTGATGAATCTTCAGGAGACAATGGATACAAATTAATACATTAAAGTGGAAACTGCAGACACCCGAGTTAGCGTGCCCCATAAACTATATGAAATAACATTACGTATAGAGGGAGATAAAACTAGGAAAATAAAAGGTCTCTTTTGGGAGAATCTATCTAAAGGTTATGATATCCTTCTAGCAGAGAAATACTGGCCAACA
Organism: Lissotriton vulgaris; assembly: GCF_964263255.1. Taxonomy (NCBI): domain Eukaryota; kingdom Metazoa; phylum Chordata; class Amphibia; order Caudata; family Salamandridae; genus Lissotriton; species Lissotriton vulgaris. The sequence goes on along the minus strand of NC_141700.1, from coordinate 78,684,962 downwards.
GAGTTTGTCAGGGAGTGCCCACATGGCGAAGAAATGATTATGCCTGCCTTCTCAAATCACATTCCAATTCATAAAAAATACACATTTGCTAGGTAATGGGCAGTGGCCCAAGCCCCTGCATTATATAAAAATCATGTAGGATGAGGATTCTCCTCACCATAAAATCCAGTTAAAAAAATCAACCTACTGCACAGAGGCAGTATCCTGTTAAGCAAGAAGCTAAAAAAAAAGTCAGAGAAATCTTAGATCAACTTGAATATCAAGGGGTTATTGAAACATGCACCTCACAAATGAACAATCCTTTGTTTCCTGTCTCCAAGCCAGACGATTCATATCGTCTAGTTTTGGACTCCAGACACCTAAACTCCCGCTGTAAAACCTTTGCAGTACAAAACTCGCACAGTGCAGCACTAATGAATAATATTGTTCGCAAAAAATATAAAAACGACATTAGATATTTCAAATGGTTTCTTCTGTCAAAACATAGCACCTGAAAGCAGATATTTAACCACTTTCTACAGCATGGGGGCACATAGGCAATTTTGTCGTCTCCCACAGGGATTCAAGAACAGCCCAGGATTATTTTCAGCCAGGGTACAGAGTTACTACAAATATATGATGATGAGGCATTATATTATGTCCATGACATATCTTACAGACGATGACCTGGAGACTCACTTGAAAAGAGTGAACACCATCATACTTGGGTTCCCATCTGAAGGGTACAAATGTAACTTTAAAAAAATCACGAATTGCCCATCTAACTGTCCTATTTTTAGGATATGAATTATCAAGTGAAGGCAAAAGCTTAGCAGACAACTTCTTAGAGAAGTGTGCAGTACTGCAAGCTCCAAAAACGCTGAAAAACGTACAATCAATTCTAGGTTTCCTGAATTTCAGAAGAACATACATTCTAAATTATGCAGAGAGAGTTAAACCTCTCTACGAACGAATAAAACCGGATTCTAAACCAATTAATTGGAATCAGAAACACACATAAATTTTACGATTACAAACAGACATGTTAACTAAAACAAAATTGCAAACACGCGCAAACGAACGCAACCTTGTAATCAGAGTCATCCCAGGAAGATGCGGATTCACATACCTGACCTCTAATGAGGGAGAAACGGTACCAATAGCTTACAAAATCACACTTGTACACACAAGCTTAAATGAAATTCAGTACTACTGAAAATATTCTAACTGCGGTTCAAACTGCTGTAGCCAAAGAAAGAGCCCTGGCACAAGGTAAACTTATATTAATTGTTACACCGGTACCTGCCCTAGAAGCAGTAACAAGAGCAAGCATTCTCAATGCTAAAGCTTTACATCCGAGATGGATACAATGGGTTAATTCTCTTGCTGCACCAGACGTAGTATACGAATTTGATCCTAACTCAAAAACACAAGAATTTCTACAATACGAATATGAATGTCCTCTGCTGACCGAAATCGTGCCTCTCGAACATTACGGCTGTATAATATATACAGACGGCTCAGCACAACCCGCAGTTGCAAGTAAACAAGCCTATAGTGCTGCGTGCCAGATTGTTAAAGGTCGTTGGCACAAAGGAAAATTTAAACCTTTGGTCACTAAAACTCAATCACTCGGAGACTGTACAGCTCAGCGAGCTGAACTACAGGCTTTTAAGATGGCACTTGAAAATACCTATAGCGAATTCCCCACACTAATAGTGTGCGATTCGTATTACTGTGTCCAGTCTTACAATGAATACTTGCATAACTGGGTTCAAAACAACTTCAAAGATGCAAAAGGTGGCAAAATCAAGCATAAAATGCTTTGGGAACAAGTATTTCTTTTACAGAAAGAACTACAAAAGACTCACGTGATTCGTACACTGAGTCATCAACGTGATGGCGTTCACGTTGCGGGGAATTCATTGGCTGATGAGGCCGCGAAAGCAGCTGTACAAACTGCTTCCGTAGCTGTCATTACTCGGTCAAAAACAAAAATAGACAGTGAGATAATGCAAGCTGTCAGTGCTTCAGTAAAATACAGTGGTAAGACACTCCTAAAAGGCTTTCCAGTAAAGTACTCATACAAAATTGATGCAAACAACATTCAGTTTGCTCAAATCCCTGGAGTGGGGGATAGAGCAATTCCAAACACGGAACACAGGTTAGGACTAATTTTAGCAGCACACGAAGGGCTCGCTTCTGCACATGCTGGTGTTTCCGCCACAGTATCTTTTTTTTTATTTATTTTTTATTGAAAGTTCATGACAATAGCATATCCAATAAATACAAGAAAAACACATTGATACAAAGAGACAAAATAAGTATACATCAAAGATGTTAAAACAGGTAAGAAAACCGATAATGTAGGAAGAGTGATAATATATCTGTGGAGGACAGGAGGGAATTTCTACATAGGTACTAAGAGCTGAGGCACGTGATTTTCGACCGCCTCCATGCTGCAACGGGCGACCACAACCTTAGCCCCATATCCCTGGATTTCACTCCCTTCAATGCGTACAGCTCCGATTCGATGTTATGAATCCCGAGCAGCCTGCAAATCCACATCTGAAAGGTTGGGGCATCAGAGTCTTTCCATGCAGCAGTAATTAATATTCTAAAAACAGCTATTGCTAAAAACACAAGTGCCTCAGCCTCGATGCTTAAACCCTGTTTGGCGTCAAACCCGAATATTAGAAGTGTAGGGGATAGGTCGATCTTGACAGCTAGCAGCCCCTCTAAAAACTTTGCAATTTCGTTCTTAATTGGCCCTAGCTTTTCACAGCTGCAAAACATGTGAGGCAGATCCGCAGGGCCCTTACCACATCTAGGACAGTTGTTATCCACTCTCTTACCCCAATCATACAGTTTTGCCGGTGTATAGTATAAGTTAAATAGGGTTTTAAAATGCTGTGCTCTTAGGTTTGAAGAGCGTAAAAAACTTTTATCCATAAGGATGGCTCTATCCAGATCGATATCGGGATCGTTCAGTTTCCCAGCCCAGGTAGCCTCTGTCTTGAGCATATCATCCGGCAGAGTTCCCAAGAATATTGCATATATTTTCCTTATACGGCGACCGCCACCCTTCATATAATCTAATAGTATACATTCTTTTGATATATCTATCACAGGTCTTTTGGATTTAATTGTGTTAGTCAATTGTATATATTTGAACTCTTGAGGGCCTTGAAGTGAATATCGTGTCTTTAGAAGTTCAAGAGGCCTCAGAGCATTCTTTACCATAACTTGACCCAATGTAGTGATTCCCTGCATTTCCCAGTGTCTCCAAGAACCATCTCTGCTTAAATGCGGGAATAACCCTGATTTCCAAAGAAGAGTATGTTTATTAAACTTAGGAATACTCTGGTTCTTTTGTATTGCCAGCCATACCACCCGGATATCTTCCAATATTTTGTAGCCTGGTGATTTGAAAAAACGTTTATCATAGTTCCTTAACAGTATACCATACGCCTCATTTCCTAGTACTAACTGGTATATGGATGGGATAGTACACTGGGAATGTATCGTATCAGCAGGGAAGAAAAGTATAGCCATATCAATGAGGAGACAAGACCAGTGATATAATTTTAAGTTAGGTATACCCAATCCACCCTGTTCCTGGGGTAGAGACATAAATTTAATTGATCTCCTCACCTTGCCGTATTGCCAAAGGAAGTTCATAAAAATAGCCTCCATCTCCCTGATCAGGATATCGTTTATTTTAAAGGGGATTGACCTAAACTTATATAGGATTTTTGGGAACATTGCCATTTTAATGACATTGGCCCTACCTATAATTGATAAGTGTAGGGTATCGATTCTTTTTAGATCCTGTTTCATTTTCAACAGTAGTGGTGAGAAGTTATCTTTAATGATTTCCTGTATCTGGGCATTAATTGTGATTCCCAGATATACTACCGAATCCACATATCTATCATCCAATTTAACTATTTGGTTTGAACATAATACCTGTGTTTTTGCCACATTAAGTCTATATCCAGAGACATTCCCAAAATCAGAGGTGATATTGATTATTTCTCTCATAGCACTAGCTGGATCGACAGTGGTGATAGCTATGTCGTCCACATATGCGAGGATTTTGGTTTCAAGACCATTGATGATAATTGGTTTAATATTAATATTGCTCATAATGCGGCAAATCAGGGGATCGATATAAAGTGCAAATAGGATGGGTGAGCACGGACACCCTTGTCTCGTCCCTCTTGAAATCTGAATAGGGTTGGAGGCCTCGCCCATTGACTGAATGCTAGCTATTGGGTTGTGATACATGGCCTTAATACCCTGAAGAAAACGGGGACCAAATCCTTTGCCGACCAATACTTCCCAGAGAAAGCTCCACCTGACCCGGTCGAACGCTTTCTCTGCGTCGAGGAGGATCATCGCGATCCCCCCCTCCCCCCGAGCATGCAAGTCAAACAGAGTTATGGCTCTTTTGATATGGTCGGTGGTACCTCTGCCAGGGATAAAGCCATGCTGCCAGGGAGAGACGAGGCCCGCAATGATCCTACCCATCCGTGAGGCCAATATTTTAGCGTAAAGTTTATTATCGCTATTAATTAGTGATATAGGCCGATAGGAGCCCGGGCTCTCCTTGGGTTTGCCCTTTTTATGAAAGACAATGATATTGGTTTTAGTCCAGGATTCAGGTATAATACCTGTGTTGATAACCCCATTAAATAGATCTAGCAAGAGAGGGGCCGTTTCTTCCCTCAGGCATTTATAAACTTCGAGAGGTATAAAATCGGGCCCTGCTGCCTTACCAGCAGAGAGATCTTTTAGTGCCTGAAGAAGCTCCTCCATAGAAATTTCCTGTTCTAAGGATTCCCTCTCATTGGACGTCAGATTAAGACCTGTATCCTGCCAATTAATACCAGGATGTGCTGTATCTGCCTCCTCCTTATAGAGGACCTGATAGAATCGCCTAAAGACCTCTATAATTTCTATTGGTTTTGTATACATCTGCTCGCCCTATTTGATCTCGGTGATAATATTTTTTGAGGTGGCCTGTCTTATCCGAAGCGCTAGAGCCCTGCCAGCATTCTCGCCTGTTTCATACATGCCTAATCTACGGGTCTGATATTCTGCTGCAGCCTTCTTTGCTAAATGTCTCTGAATATCTGCTTTTATAGTATTTAGGCTCTCTAGGCTCTGTGACCCCTGGATCCCATGACAGACATCCCTCCTGTGTTGCTCCTCTGCCTTCACCAGTTTAGCCAAAAGACATTCCCTATCCTCCTTCATTTTTTTCCAAAGCCGTGCAGAGAAACTAATTGTCTCCCCTCTTAGACCAGCCTTAAAGCTATCCCAGACCATACCGCGGGAAGCGCTATATCTATTGGCATCAAAAAAGGATTTGGACCACTCCTTCATATGTGTTAAATAGTCGCTATCCACTAGTAGTTTCCTGTCAAAAGACCATGGCCTCATTTTTTCCCTTGGTTTGGTGACAGAAAAATTCAAAACAAGAGGATTATGGTCCGAGATTAGCTTTGGCAGCATTGAAATTTCGACATTACTAAATTGTGTGGCTGAGACAAAAATATAATCCAATTTTGTGTATTTATTAAATGGGTGTGAAAAGTATGTAAATCCCGGATCATTTTTCTTTTGGTTACCCCAGACATCCTTCAGGCCATAAGAGTGCAATATAGAGGACACTGCCCTAAATACTCTAGGCTTACGGCCGCTATATGGGGTGTTACCTGTAAAGTCGGCTGAGATATTAAGATCACCGCAAAATACCATGGGTGCTGACCAGTTAGTAAGCTCCCGTTCAATGTGATCCATCACCCCTGGATCGTCCAGATTAGAACCGTATACTGAGCATAGAGTGATGCCTAATTTTAATTCACAAATTGCCCATCTTCCCAACGGATCAGCTTTTGATTTTCTAGCACCTCCCAGTCCTACCCGGCCTAATATGGCGACCCCCCTGATGGTTGAGGTCTGTGAGGAGCAAGACAAAATTTCATACCCCCTTATGTTCAGCCAATGTTTCTTTTTCCATGGTAGGTGAGTCTCTTGTATACACAGAATATCGGCCCTAATTAATTTGACATACTCCTCAAATTTTTCCCTCTTTTTCCAATCATTCAGTCCTCCTATATTAAGACTGATTATCTTAATCCTTGACATATCCCTGGAGAGAGACGAGCCAACATACTAACCAGTCACTTTTTATCCTAAATCTGACATCAACAAGTTTATCCACTTTCAACAACTCCCATATATCAATAGACATGTTTATTGCATGAACTTTCTTTTTGCTTTTGTTTCCCCCTCCCCCCCCTCCCTCGAGTTGCCCCCCCTCCCCTCCCCCCCGACCCCAACTTACTCCCAGGTGAGGCGCGCAGACTAGTCTGTGCGTGTGATGGGTGTGGCCCTGCGCTGGACACAGTGCAATCAATAAGTCCAAACTTCAACCTTAACCTTATGTGTGCCCACAAATCTCCATAACGTGACACATTTCCCTTTATGAAATTTATGAAATTCAAACTTAGTCTTAGACCAAACTAGCCCCAAGACTTCAACCAGTGACATGAATTAAAGCCTTAGCCTTTGTTGATTGCCATTAGTAATATAACATGCTATAGAGAGTCTAGGAACTCCTTAGCCTTGATTTCCGAGGAAAAGTATATGACCTTGCCTAGGTGGATTATTTTCAACTGAGCTGGATTGATGAGATAGATCTGCACTCCTTTATCCTGGAACGGTTTGATTAATTGTCTTAGTCGCCATCGGCGTTCCACGGTGGTATGGCAGAAATCCGGCCTGACAAAGAAGGACCCTCCTTCAAAGGTTCTTTTAGAGTCTGGCCTAGCTTTCTCTGCAATGGACTGGCAAAGAAGAAAATTGCCTATATAGATTAGGATCGCTCTAGGCTTATCCCCTTCTCTAGCGTTTTTTCTCAGTCTGAAGGGTGTCCTGTGTGCTCTCTGTATTTCAGTGGTCCAGTTCCATCCGGCAATATCTGGAAAGGCTTTCTCGAATATTTTAACAATGAACATTTTGGCATCCTGACCCTCGGCCCCTTCTGGAATGCCCAGGACCCTGAGATTGTTCCTTCTTTGCCGATTCTCCAAGTCCTCCAGCTTCCACTGGATGTCGATAGCTTGAGCTCCCAGTGTTTCGACTTTATTTGTGGCTGCGGCCGCCTCAGCTTCAGTGGCGACTACCCTCTCTTCTAGATTTGAGACTCTGTCTCCAACGTTTACCCAGGCTTTTGACATCTTTCTAACCACTGCTTTCATTTTTCTTATTGCAGCTTGGGATTTAAGGCTGTCTGAACGGGTTTCTTCTCTGTGTGCCGTTATCCCCTGTTGGATTGATTCCATCATCGCCATCATTTACAACTGCGCCGTATCGTTATGCCTTATATCGCCCGTGGCCAGGTTAGCGCTCTCTTGCAAAGATGTCGTAGGAGAGTGGTCCCACGTAAGTGCAGTGTGGTCCCTTTGAGGGGGCACGTTTTTGATAATAGATGACGGTAGCCCTGCCTCACTGTCGCTCTCCGTCTCCGCATTACTACCATCGATATCTGAACTGTGTGGCTCGTCATCATCATCCTCTGACCAGTTGGCCTCCTCTGTGACAGAAAAGAAGCACTCGCTGGGGGTCTTTTCTTTTTCCGCCTCACCATGTGTGACCCCAAGGTGAATTGTACTAACTGTAGAGTCGGCAAGTAGACCCCTATGTACCTCTGGGGCAGTGCATATCTCGGCTGTTGTTGAACCTCCTTGATTGCCCACAATGTTGGCTGGTGGGGCTGGTGGGGCTGCTAACTCTTCTGTTGGGAGGTTCAATGGGAGGTTCGTCGCACATTGTGAGGATATTAAGGTGATAGCCTCAATGCTGCCGGCGGCTCCGAAATCATCAGTCCTCAATTCAGCCATTAGAGACTCTGATTGAATAGTCAGGATCATGTCCCCGCTTGCGGCACCCACCCCAGCTTTCTCCACCTGAGTTGACTGAGGGAACTGTGCCTGCGGATGAGTCTGCTGTAACTGCTGCTGCTGCAGATTCGGGACTAATAGTGCAACTGGTTGCGGTGCTAGAGTTGTACCTGGATCCACTTCTGAGATAATGGCTGGTGTTGGTGGAGAAAGCAACTCAGGTAAAACAGATAGAACGGGTAGTGAGGATGACCCCGGTAATCCAGACGCCGAGGCTACCAAAACTAACTCACTGTCCTTCATTTTTTTTTTTCTTTCATTCCGATTCAGCATTTCCACCACGCTGACAGTCGCTGTGGCTGTAGCTTGTCGGGTTCTGGCTGAGGGTGGACGCATTTCTTTAGGGGTGTTCTGTCCTACGGGCTGTAAAGGTTTTGCCCGCCCTAATCCGGCTTCCAATGCAGGACCTTCCACCTCGGTATTTGCCATATAGTCTAAGCCTAGAGCATTGTCTGCGCTGCCACCATCAGCCGTGCCTTTCTTTTTTGTCTTGCCCCCAGTATTGCTTTTAGGAGCCATAGATAGTGCCAATATTATGAGGAGAGAGACCCTCTGCCTCACCTTAACTGTAACTCCGCTGCGGTGACCCCCTCCACCTCCTTGCACCAACCTGACGTGACTGATGGGTCTATCGGGTCTGACCGAGCTGCTGCCGCCGTTTCCGCTGTTTCTGCCGTTTCTGCCGTCTCTGCTCCGTTTTCCAAGTCTCGCCGGCTTTGATCGGCCCCGCCTCCGGGCTCCGCGAGCTCCGCGAGCCCTGCCGTGCGCCAGCCCACCTCCAAGCGAAGCCTCAGCCAGACGCCGCTGCAGACCCATGCGGAGCAACACGGCGTGGAGATCACCGACAAGCACCATTGATCCCGTCACGATCATGAAAGGTAAACACCGGGTGCACTTTTGCCGCCGCCGCTGAAATGCAACTTTAGTTCCCTCGTCGCTTTGAAGGCTGTTATGACTGCATGTCTATCTCCTATGGCATATGCATTGCACCATGTGTCCATGTGTCCATGTGTCCAGCCGGTCGTGTAACACCGGTATATTCACCGTCCTAATGCTCAAAAAATGATGGCATAATAAAAAAGGGCTTAGGTATCGAGGTTTGCTATAATCACATCATCGCCGCACTATGCACGGTGTCTGGCGCTGCCGCTCAGCCGCTTGTCACGGCCGCCATCTTTCCGCCACAGTATCATTATTAAAACAGAGATATTGGTGGCCATGCATGAGAAAACACACTAGGAACTATGTTCTAGAATGTGAAATATGCCAAAAAATGAAAATATCAATAGTGAAACAACAAGCGCAGACGCCCCTTCTAATCTCAGACAAACCAGACAAACCATTAGCATGTGTCTACCTGGACCACTGTGGTCCCTTACAAAGGGACGGCAACTATAAATATATCATGGTCGCAGTGGATTCCTTCACGAGATTCATTTGGATGTGGCCCCAGCGCTCGGCTGGCGCCAGAACTGTTATAAAAGATTTGAGAGTCTTTATCGGCATATACGCAATTGGCATACTACATTCTGACCAGGGTCCTGGGTTTAGCTCTCGGGCTTACAAGGAGGCCATGACCAGTGTGGGCATTAAATTGCGGTATTCTAGTCCATTCCTTCCCGAGGGAAATGCGGTAGTGGAGAGAAAAAACCGTGACATAAAGCAATCTAGAACAGCGAGGGTATTAGGTTCGGGTGACGGGTGGGTCAAACATCTAATAAGTGTCCAACGTAGTCTTAATAATCTGCCAAGAAATTCTCTAGGAGGTATCACTCCGTACGAACTTTTGTTCAGTACAAGAATGATCATTCATGATCGATTGTCACACTTCAGTGGTGAAACAAAAAAACTTTGATATCAAAGATAGTTTGGCTGTTTTACAGGACTTGAATGAAAGAAGAAGGAGTCTAAGTAACACAAAGCTAAAGCCAAAGACCACTGAAGAAAAACCAGGCTTACCAACCTGAAAAACCATTCATGAACCTGACCAAGGCAGAAAGGGCTGCACTGGATAACCTCAAGATGTGTGAAACTATCACAATAAAACCGGCGGACAAAGGGGGTGGGGTGGTAGTACTAGACACTACTATGTATAAAGCAGAATGCTTGAAATTACTATCTGACGTCAACAACTACTGACAGCTAAGCCATGATACGACATCCGAACTGAGGAATGAAATAAAGTCCCTGATTGACCACGGTGAAGAGAGGGGCTTTATCTCTAAACAAGAAGCTGATTTTCTGTGCAGCAATGAAGGGAAGATACCATACTTCAACACTTTCCCGAAGATGCACAAGAACAAGCATCCCCCACCTGGTAGGCCAATTGTATCGGGATAAGGCTCATTACTGGAACCATTGTTGGGATTCTGCGACGTGTTCCTGAAACCCCTGGTTCAAAAAACCACCACTTACTTGAAAGACACCAAGAGTGTTTTACAGCTGTTAGACCAGATGACGATTGACGATGACACCATACTGGTCAGCTTTGACATAGAGAGCCTGTACACGAGCATACCTCAGGACGACACTCTCAAAGTACTGGAAAAGGCTCTGAACAAAGAAGAATGGACGCACAGGACTTCCAGGAATTTTGTTTTGGAATGTGCAAGATTAGCACTGAAAAATAACTATTTTGAGTTCGAGGGGACCCTATATTTGCAAATAGGGGGTACCTCTATGGGGAGTACCTTCGCTCCCAGCGTGGCAGGTCTTTATATGTTCGATTTTGAGGAGAGATTAATCTTGAGCGATCAAAACCCTTTTGCATCACACATTCTCCTCTGGAAGCGGTACATAGAAGATTTCTGACAATATGGCATGGTCCAGAACCAACCCTTCTGGCATTCTTTGATTGATTAAACTCCCAAGGCAACAATCTGAAGTTTACACACACAAAGGATTCTAAAACCATGACCTTCCTAGACCTGACCATCACCAAGGAAGGAGGACACTTAGAAACCAAAACACACTTTAAGCCTACTGCTAAGAATAACCTTCTGAAGTTTGACAGCTTCCACCCGAGACCCCTCAGGGAAAACTTGCCCTATGGGCAATATCTGAGAATTCTGAGGAATTGCCGTAAAATCAATGACTATCGGGATCAGGAGGGAGACCAAACATCTAAACTCCAAGCAAGAGGCTACCCAGACAGAATCCTCAAGAAATGCCAGAAACGAGCGAGGAATCAGCCACGTGAGGTGCTCCTGGAGGAAACCGCCAGGACACAAGAAGATATACCTCTTTTGTGTGTGACAACCTACTGTACTGCGTCCAACTTGGTCTCAAAGTCTATTAACAAACATTGGAAAATAATTAATACAGGCAACCTCAAATGGGATAAGCCCTTGTTTTCCTACAAGCGGGCGAGAAGCATATGCGATTGTGTAGTAAACACCCGACCCAGGACACCGACTGTGGAACAACCAACAGTACTCAACGCCTGGGGTCTGCCCAAGGTAACAGGCCACTACAAATGTGGAAATTGCAGCGTCTGCCCTCTCACTGAGAACACAAAGACACTTGCTCTGGAACATGGAAAAATGTGGACCATCAGATCACATACTAATTGCAATAGCACTAACGTGGTATACCTGATCACATGCCCCTGCAACTTAAGGTATGTAGGGAGGACTGGCAGGAAAATAAAAACATCTGTGAACACAGGAGCACCATTCGTTGCCAGAAATCAATGACTAAACTGACAGAACACTTCATATCCATGAAACACAGTCCCAATTACATCAAATGGACGATCATAGAACAGATCGAAAGGGACACCAACCCAACCCAATGTCTTTTCGATAAGGAGCAACGTTGGATTTATAGACTTTCAACACACAAGACCGGCTTGAATGACAATATTCCATGGAATTCACTGGTCTAGTGGTGTGACTAAACAATGCAAGTCCACTACACCCTTGGACAATCTGTCTATTGAACTACCATCCTAGACACCTGTAAGACATGACAAGGAAGGTTTCACTAGATGTCGGGCTCTGAAAAACTAACCTCCGACAATCTAGCCATTGATATGTCCACCAGTACTGAATGACCAATGGATTCATTCATATCTTAAATCCCCGCTGAATCCCACGCCGCAGATACCTTCTCTGATCCACGACGCAATCATGGCACCCCCTTGTGTACATAACAGTGCACAACCTTCTGTGCACACGTATTGCTCATGGTATTTCTCATTATCTTTTCATGACACATTTGCGCTTTGCATTGCCCACGCTCTATGCAGACCCCAATGTAGCTTGTAGGATTTACACTGTAATCAAACCATCAATCTGGGTCAGCACTGAGCACCCCTAGGTTGGCCCCACATATAACATTGAGTCACGGACTCCTTTGCAGTTTGTTCGCATACACGCCACTAACGGAACTTAAAGTTCCCATTGTTCAATCTGCACTAACCGCTAGCAGTCACGAAACGCTTCGACTGTTTGGACAAGATTTCACCTGACTACAAGTGACGCGTTAGAGCTCTCAGGCGAGCCCCCACATCAAGTTGGTAGTTAGTCAGGAGTGACACGTTCCCGCAAACCACGCCCCACCCAGAAACGGTCAACTCCTTAATACCGGGACGACGGACCCATACAGTAACACCACGGAGCTCCTGTCGAACGGCATAGGCATGAAAGGCGCCCGTCTTCACCTCTGCAAGCAAGATTGTTGCATTTGGGCAGCCGATGCCCTGCTTTTCATGACCTGAGGCAAACCCCCTTACCTCGCTTTTTATTCCGGACAGATCGTAGCGAGGTCTGGATACTGCTAGTTCGGGGATGCTCATGGAGCCTTGAATACCAGTGCTCCCAGTAAGAATTTATCTTAACCAAGTGGCGAATATCTTTATTGTGATTCACTCGCAATATTATGTTTAGCCAGTACGCATGATTACCACAGACACTCATCTCACATCGGATAGCTCGTCAACCCCAGGTACAGTATCAATGTACCCATTTTAAACTCACACCGATCACGAGCACGGTCTTCTAAGATCGTTCAACCACGAGGCCCGACACCCACTTATCTAGCATTCGGTGCTATGGCCCCTCTCACGAGGGTGAGCCACACACCGGGATGTTGGCTAACGCACAACCAGTGTCCTGTGGGTTGAATCGCACATAAATACGGCTGTTTTCAGTATCAGCACAAATCTTCTGTGGTTATATTGGCCATATAATACAGTATTCTGACCTGCCATTACAACAACGGTCCGCCCCAGACATTAGCACTGGTGGTAGCTGGACCACACAAGGTGCACCCAGCACGGAGGGATATATCAATGTTATATGTTTGTACGTGTAGGTCTGTTACCCACAACCCTCTCCCTATCTTTCTTCCTCAGGTTTTTTTCCCGGGAACACAGGAGTAGAACACACTTAATAGAGAGTCACATTTTGTGATTCTAACAAGGTCAGCAACGTGGATAGGGTGCGCCTTAGCGTGCGCATACCATCCCGCTGGTACAACATTGGTCCTGAAGAAAACCTTACAATTGCACATAGGTTGAAACATGTAGACCTCTTTTTAAACTCACTATATGTCTTATTTTATACACAGATAGCCCACTTAACAGGGCAACTGGTGTCCTACATTTTAACAAGTATCCAAAACACTCCAGAATAAAGTCTCAGAGTGGGTAGCATTGGATTCCTTTTAAACACACGATTACCTGTCTTGCACATATAAAAGAAAACCAGCTCCACTGTAGTCAGGTGTCGCAGCACACCTGAATGGCACTCTGCTGTTCAGGTGGGACCCTGATGTTGAAGCATGTCACCAACTAGGTTGGTGAGTGAGGGGTCTTCTAAAGGACAAAGGACATCCCGTTTGGGGTTGTGATTAACGCACCTTGCCCTCCCTCTACAGAGGATGGGACCTACTGATAGGGTTTAACTCCTTACTTTGTTGTTGAAAAACACCTGTCCCAGCAAGACCTGTCTGGATTCCAAAGATTGGGGATCTGGTCAGAGAAAAGATTGCGGTGAAGAAGGAATTTGGGCCTTCTTACAGAAAAGCAGTACCTGTCTTAGCGGTCAGCGGAACAAGATCAGTAGTACTACCGCCCCTTGCTGGTAAAAAGGAGAACCGAGTATCAATCGACCTGGTAAAACCACAATCATGTGGCCAATCATAAGTACCCAAGAAATCGCAGAAGACCAAATCTTGCTGCAATCCAAGAGGTTCAAACTGAGAGGCTGGTCACATTTTATAAACCTGCAGTGAATAAAAAAGGACTATGCAACAAAGCCATGGAACTTGTGCCTCTTGAAACCCAAAGTGCAACAGTTCGTCAAGAAACACCTGTCTACAATTATGTAGTATCTGAACATACATATCCAAAGATAAATGAAAATCCGGAAGCAATTCCACCAATTGACAGAACTGCATCTGGCTACTTTATCAACTTCGATGACTTTTCTGATGATCCAAGTGAACATGGAAACAAGCCAGCAAACAAAACTTTCAAAAAGAAAATTATAGAGCTCTTTCATCAACTCAGAGAAACATATCCGATTTCACCATGGATTGAATTCTGGATTGTGTTAGGCGTACTTTTCCTCCTTCTATGGCTCATCTTGGTTTTAAGTTTGGGTAGATTTATTGATGGAAAATATAGTACAATGGACACATCAAGTCAGAACATCAACTTGGTCCTGAAACCACACAGATCTTTTCACATCGAAAAAAGAGAACTATCATCAGTGAACATCACAGCCATCCCTATACCTGGTGGTATAGCATGGGACAAAACTGACTATGAAATCTATAGCCCAGTTGAGCTCTTGAAATATCCACACCAATTCAAGATCTCCTTAAGTGACTTTGTATCATCTAGTACTTTCTCTGATGATTGGGACTTTGAAAATATTAATAATATTATGTCAGATTTAGAAATGTCAGCAAAATTTACAGAACATGATTTACAGGGTTCTTCGAATTATGAAGAAATGTATTGCTTCAATCACTTTGGACATCATTATCTGCATAAATCTGCTAATCCTAGACATGTTTTCAGTTATAATCAGTGGGAACATTGTCCAACTCCGCCAAAAGGCAGTTGAAAGACATTTTATGAAAAATTCCCATACTTCTCAGGGTTTAATATCACTAATCCAGAAGCGTTTTATTTCAAAATGTTAAAGACAGGAATGAAAAACATGTTAACAAATACTAAACGGAAATATTCTGAGAAATTTTATGAAAAAATGTCTACATTTGGTTTTGAATTTTGGAAAAACAACATTGAGACAAAAACTATCTGGGGTACAAAAGAGTGGCAGGTACAAGGTGTAGAATCATTATTCAGATCCTGCATGATCCCAGAACAAATAATGTTCCTGAATGACACCATTCAACAATCAACCTGTCTTGGCCTAGCCAAGATATAAGATTTAAACAACCTGTCTATGCCAAAGCCCATGCCTGATAGAAATAACACTACGGATGAGGGGTTAGACGTGCCCCATATTTTAAAACAAAACAGAACAATTCCCGATTGGAACAAATGGTTGATCTGGCCCACAGACACTAATAACTGACATGATAGATTCCTGAACAAAACACAGGGGTTCAAACAGAACAGGCCAGACCCAAGATATTCCCAGAGTCAACATCCAGGGATAATTACAACATACAGTGTAGGAAAACTATGCCTCAAATGAATACAGAAATCCACACTACCCGAGGTTAAGCAACACTTAACTTTACTTAAAGAAGGTGCTGACTTGCGAGATTTCATAATGGGACCTCGCAAACAGCGTCAAAAACGTTTCATATACGCCGGTATATACGCAGCTTACAATGAAGCTTGGAAAATAACACAAATTGAAACTGCAGAAAAAAATACAAGAAATTGATTGTATTCATTTGGAAAAATCACTTTCTGTAGTGGAAAATGGGTTCACGACTCTGTCCTCCAGAATGTATTCACTGGACAGCATTATATCATCTGCTATTGATATAATAGAACAGGATATGCTAATGTTACAACATGGTCAATCCCAATTGCGTTCTATTGTACAGCTAGGCTGGACGTTACAAAACCTCCATTCAGGCTACGTGCCAGGTCGTCTAATCAACACAATGTCATTATTTTCTATCTTTAACCTTACTGATGAACAAATCTCGTTGGCAAAAAAAGGAGCAGACTATACGGTGCTGAGCATTGAAAACTAGAAAAATTACCACTGACAATGTCAGAACGACCGGTCATTGAATGGATAATACATGGCACCATTACAATCCTGATAACAACTTTCCAGTTTCAATACTGCCAAAAGTATATACCAGCAGGCCTTTTTTATGAAAGGTTGGGTAAAGGATACATCAAGTCAACCTGGAATTTGCCTTTTACACATAGATGTTATAGTGAGGGGGAAAAAAATATTTCTTAGTGGTAACAATTGTAAAAAATCACTAAGCGGTACACTTCTGTGTCAAGGTATTAACTTGCGTGGAGCCTGCGAAGGTTCATCAAACAACCTTTCATGTCATCTGCACGGCACCCCTGCTACACAGATAGAGCCCTTTTTCAGACAAATTTCCAATGGTAGCTACGTTATAATAAGTGACCACAGCTGTTGTGGCATGATGCCAGGAAAAGCCTATCTCGTGAGATTTACTTCCAGGGTCATTTGTTGTATGCAAGTATTGTATCCAAACAGCAATCCAGACATGGATGCAGCAATATGGCCTTCTGTGAATCTCTCTTCTATTCTAATTGATACTTTGAGCAGAATGAAGTCTATTCTTTTACAAACAACTGTGCCTTTAACCTCGTCCAAAGAGACGTATGATCTGCAAGTTGCAAGGACAGTGGCAGAGATACATACCCTATTTTCGACAAATTGTCCCGTGCATTTCGTAGAAATGTTAAGCCAAATCTTAAACATGTCAGATACCAGTGGCATCGTACATGTATTTAAGACAATTTTTTCGGGACTGTTAGCACCCTTTGAAGCAGTTCTGGGCATCTTCCCGAATTTTGTGCATTATTTTTTCAGTGGTCTGCCTCTTATTTTGGGACTCGTAGCAGGAATTTTTTTTTTTCCTTCTGCTCCGATATGGCAAGCCAAGTCACAGACAAAACTCAGGCTACGATGGAAGAAACGATCCTAGCAATACGATACCGAGAACGTATCACTAAAGTCCTCGGATTGGCCCGGCTAAGAGATCTGAATACTACCTGGTTTCTTTCGTTCAGACCAATCTGGCAAGATTGCATCTTACCTGTGTTTTGATGTCTGCTATGCGGAGAAGAATGCGTGTTGTACGTCTGTCTTACACTACCATCAGCAGTACCAATGGATATCGATGCTTTTCTTGGTTCGGGAACGGATCATGCAACGTGTTGTCCCCAGCGGCTACCTATTCTGATGACGGCATTCGTTGAGACTTCACCATTACGATTAGGTGGTGAAGTACGAGATGAAAGCGGCACCACACAGGTACAACCTTCTGTGACCATTGCTGATCTAAACACCGATGATGGCAATGGATCGCATATATGCACTATTTCCAATTCTTCTGAGTTGGCCCAACTTTCACCTACTGTTGTAGACAAATTTTTTGCCGGCCTATCTGAAGTACTGTTCTCTCCTAACAACGAGAATAATATTTGAAATAGCGAGCACACAGCGTTCCCTGAACTCTGAATTCGGCCTTCAGTTTTTATAAACAGCACTACTGAAAACATTTGGAACTATTTTTTTTCCCATGAAAGCGAAATTATTTTTTCCCCAATTTCCAAGCGTTCCCAGCGTCGAACGTTCAGCGCCCAGTGCTGAACGTTCGGAGAACGAATGCTGACCCGACGGCCAACGGTCGTGCGCAGCACTGGGGAGGTAGCGCTCGTGACGACCGTTGGCAGCAATTAAAGGGTTAAAGTAGAACTATTCTTAGATAACAGAACTTCTATTTTTAGAGACTCTAGAGACAATATTTTGAATCAGCCTCTAGCACATGTACAATCTTGTATAATTATGTGATGAAATGGTCTCGACCTTTTTTTCTGTATTAAGAGCCATTTCATAAATGTAAATTTCGTGATTCATTCAGTGAAGATTATAATGCACTACAAAAACATCTGAATGATACCACTGCTTGAAAACGTACAGTATAATACTCATTTTCGTGTATCTATACCATTTCAAATGCATTTGATGTATTTTGGGGTGGGCTGGAAAACACATGCATACATATATGTTTATTGATTGCTTAGTATTTAGTAATGATGGACATTATACATGGAGTGAGTGTTGTGAACGTATTTAGGACCCTAATTAAATATTCCCGATTTATGCCCTTATGTGGTTATAACAAATCATATCCTAATAAAGGCATAAGAATCACATCCATATTTAGTCATAGCCAATGCAGTCCAAATACGGCAAGGCTACTTCCCTAGACTCCTAGAAAGTACAAGGCGTTCTTTAAACAAACCAAACCTCCAGCAGCCTGGGAATTCCCCCTGCTTCTGTTTTGATTTGTCCTAGAACTCCTGAGAGTCCTGAAAGAACTGCCAGTTCTCAGTGACGTCTTATGTCCAACCTTACATCAAACTCGGCACCTTCCAGGTATAAATATACCAGCATTTGCCTTAAGCAACACACAGTGGTTTGGAGCAGAGCGGCTATCTAATTACCCAAAGCCCAGCTGATGAGAGTGCCGAAGGAAGCAGACCATCCCATTTGACGCACTGAGAGAGATGCTGTCTTTTCTCCTGCCGAGAAATCCAGGTCCAGTGTTTCCAGTCACCCTTGCGGGTTGCTGGGAGATCAAGTCCTGAGAAAGAGATACAAGACCTCCTTTATTCTAAAACTAAGGTACGGAGCCGATTAGATCCTTCGAGAATTCTTGACAAAACTAACTTATCTTAAACTGCAGCTCACTTACTCCTTCCCACGTACTAGGCTTAGGTTAGGTACACTGGGGTAGGCGTAGTTTTGAAGCATCAGTTGAGTACGTTTAGTCAACTTTTATCATTGTATGTATTGTATATATGTTATCAGTTTTAAGTATCTTTGGCTCAGAAACCATATAAATGCTTTTACAGTATTATTTCATAATACTCCTTTTACTGTACGCACTTTACTTTATGATAAGTATTGTAATTGTGGCAATTCATTTCTCTTGCATGAGAAAGAAGACTGCTCCATAAATAACAACTTTTATTGAAAACGCCCGTCTCTCTATTTCTCTGCACTCTGGTGAAACTAAGCATGCACGATTGACTGAGTGAAATAGCCATCTATTGTTTTCACACGACTCTGGAGATATACTCCTTATTCTGCAGGGTCCAAAGTTGTCATGTTTATGCGGTTGTCAGAAACTAATCCCATCTTGTCTAATCAGGAAAGTTAACTCCTAAGAATGAACAGAGTCCGGTTTCGGAGCCGGCGATCGACGCGGAGAGGCTTCAGGCTAAGCCGACTTTTTTGGTGAAGCCGGAATTGATAATGTAGGAGACACATAATCTTTTCTGTGACGTGGAGGCAAGGTCAATCTCGGCGCCGCTTCTTTATCCGATCAATGTTTTGAAGAGTGCGTCTTCTTATGTTTCTTCGGCTTCAAGTGTCCCGAAGTCGACTTCGAGCCCGACCTCAACTCGGAACGAGACCTCGACCTCCTCCTACCTCTCTTCTTTTCTTTCCTCATTTTGGCCATAAAAAGCTTCGCTTTTCTCTCCTTTAACGCCTTAGGATTCATCTTCCTGCAGCATGGACATCCATCGACTTCATGGTCGGAAGACAAGCACCAAAACACAATCTTTGTGCGGATCAGTGATGGACATCTGTTTACGGCACTCTCTCCAGGGCTTGAAGCCAGATTTCCTCGTGGACATCTTGGAAGGAAATAAGAGAAACACAGCAAAACAACTAGAAATACAAAGTAACTACAGAGAGTCCCAAAAAACCGTTGGCGTCGACGGCGTGAAAAAGAGGGAACTGACGTCATCACGCCGACATAAGCGAGAGGCCTCCTAACATTGTGATTATTGCTTCAGCAGGAAAGTGCCCCCGACTGGTATGGGGGGTGGGGCACTCATTTGTAACCCGGATGCAGTCATGGTGGCAGCGGGTGGGCCACAAGCTGAAGGGCAAGGCGGTCAACACATGCGTCCGATGGATGGGTCGTCGAGGGATGAGATGGAACCAGCTGCTCAAGGAATTCCAGGCAGACGCTGCGAGGCATGCAAACATCTTGATATTATACCTCGGAGGGAACGATCTGGCCCAGCTGGGGAGGAAGGATCCCCTCCAGGCCATTCAGACAGACTTAACGGAGGCGGAGATGTGCTTCGGTAGCACTTCCATCATATGCTCAGAGCTGATCAGTGGAATGGTTTGGCGAGTGGCCGAATCACATAAGGCAGTTGAAAACTCGAGGAGGAGGCTTAACATCATGGTAAGCATGTTCTGTAAAATCAATGGCCTGGAGAGCATCGGGCATGGCCTCATCAACTCAGACCGCCCGGAGAATTATGGTCCGGACGGGGTTCACCAATCGGAGGAAGGAATGCAGGTGTTCTGGCAGGCTGCACCTAAAAAAACACAACAACCAAAAAACTAACAACGCGGGGGCGCAGGAAGACCTTAGTCTCCCTGATGGCATGGCAGATAAGAAAGGGTACGGTGGTGGTTTATGGGGACACACCAATAGGGTGGTGTGTAGTAGAAGGGCCACTCACTATGGGATGCCTTACGGCAGGGTGGGCAGGCTTCACAAAAGGGGTTAGCAAACAGACAGTGCTCACAGGACAGACCCCGCCAGACGGCAGGGCACAAAGACTAACAAGGTAGCGAGTTGGGGCCTAATTCCAGGGAGAGGCTAACCCCCCCCCCCCACACGCAAGGAGCGCGGATACCAACAGAACAATTTTGTAACCCTATAAGTGGCAAGAAATGAGATCTGCCTGCAAAAGATCGGAACAACGCACTGTCAGGGTGATTAATGAATCTAGGATGTGCAAATGAGTTATGACAAGCATTTCAAAATGGTGATTTATGGCCAGGGTCATAAAATTATGATCAGGGTGTTGTAAAAATGAAGAGATGATTATTCATATAATGATAATAAAACTGCGGCCAACAACAACCACAAAAACTACAAGGCATGTTGGCTGTTTTTATTAACGATGCATGGGTAAGAAGATTGCATGCTATTCTGGAGTGGGCACAGTGTGGGGGTTATTTCAATTGACGATTCGTCAAATTTGTTGTGATTCTTTCAGAGCTCCTCTGGCTTGCATCCAGACCCAATGGCAGAAAAAAAACATGAAGATGGCAACCATGCACAGGAACATCTGAGGCACAGGTCAATTCAATTTTAAAGCTTTATTCGATTTTCACCTTTTAAAAATCATAAAAGCAATTCATACAAAAAGTATCACTTTACAAATACACATAATAAATAATTTAAAAAGTAATAAATCAATTGAGGTGATTAATCGATTAATCATTAGTTCATAGTGAGTTCCGTTGTTTCAAAACACTTTTTAAAAACATCGACATAGTCCTAATGCACAGAGGGTTTCCTAGGTGTTGCAGATTCAAATAAGCTGGCCTACATTGCCGCCATGCCCCACCTCTCAAATATTGTTTCAACCATCTAGCACGCTCTTTCTAATCTGAAACCTTTGGGCATACTTGTTAAATAAAAGACTTAATATATTTTGCCAAATTTTTTTTATAAAATCGATAGAGTTAAATAAATGAGATTCGTTCTTTATTTTTGTTAGCAGTAGTGACAATCCTTGACTACACGCAAGATAAGAAAATACCGGTCAAGTTGAGTCTCTGACCTTCGAATATAGGATACCTTCACAACCTATATTAAGAACGATTAGGTAATATTGTTTCTTCTTTTTTAACTAGTTACAAATCTCTGATCTGAGTTTTCAGTATTGTTTATTAGAAGAACATATATAGCAAGTATCCTTTTTTAACCACTTGTAGATCTACATATGGAGACAATCATACGTCGCTCATGCTACCTGTGACAGAAAACACGTAGAAACCCAGGTGGTCGGAATCGTTTCGATTCACGAAAGGTACACAGGAACATATAATACTTTTGAGGTTATACATATGTTGTGTTGATAATTTCCACTCTTTCAGTTGAGGCATTTCACCCTCTGAGGCGGAAGCCGGAGGTCCTACTGCACTTTCCTTTACCTGATCTGCCAACAGAACTAATTGTTGAGGGTAACTTGCATTTTAGAACGGGTCCCGAGTGACCTTTGCTTTTAATCGGCGCTTGATTTTAAAAAGCGTCTTTGCACTTTGACAACTTTTCCTACCTTCCTCTACCTCCTGGGCCGCTCTCAGCTGAGTGTTGACGCTGAGAGCTGGTCCCGGGGAGGCGAGGGTGTCATAGCGGCCATCTTGGGTGTGGGGTCGCACTCTCGCGCTCTAGCTGCCTTATAAAAAGGTACTGGGCTCTTCGCGTAGCAGACGCGCCGGATGCCCGCCAGAGTCACGCCAGAGTCCAGCCCGTCTGCGCCCGTCCGCGCTGAGGACGGGCTGCAGGACGGGCTGGACCCAATCCCTATTCCTTTTTCTCCCAGTGAGTCTCCTAGATTTTATTCCAATTCTGACCTCCTTGCTCTCCGACCCTCATCCCTGCCCTGCTCCCATCGTTTCTCCCCTGAAGAGATCCTGCATTCTTACAGGTGTTGGGCCTGTTCGGCCTCCTTCTTATCCCCTAGGGCAGTCGCTCCTAGTGTTCTCCCTCCGCCCCCACAGCCTGTCTCTCAACGGAGATTCGGCTTCTTAATCAATGCCCGCTCTCTTATTAAGCACAACGTCGCCTTTCACGATTTCGTTGACAGCCGACAACCAGAGTGGGTTTTCATTACGGAGACCTGGGCCTCCGACACCTCTGGACATGATCTGCTCATGGCTATACCTGACGGCTATTCTCTACATAGGCAGGACAGACCCCTGCGCAGAGGAGGTGGCATTGCCATTCTTGTGAAATCCTCCTTTCTCTGTGCAACTAAACCAATATTGATTCCCTCATCTCGCTTAGAATCATTCTATTTCTGCATCTCCCTTTCTCCCTCAGTCTCCTTTTCTGGGATCCTTATCTATAGACCCCCCGGTTCTAGGGCCACCTTTCCCGCTGATCTAATGACCATCCTTGAACCCTATATTGGAAAAACTGCCTTTACCATCGTGGGTGATTTTAATTTTCACCTTGATGAGACTAACTCAAAGGACACTATCGCCCTTGTGGAAACGCTAGAATCCTGTGACCTCGTCCAGCTTGTAAAAAGTTCTACTCACAAGGCAGGACATATTCTCGACGGTCTCTTTTCTAACGATGACAGGCTTTCCACCGGCTCTCCACTCCAGGTGGTCTGGTCTGATCATTTTGCCGTGCCATTTGAACTATGCATTCCTGTCCCCTGTCTCACTAATCGGGAAACCTCCCCCTTTACCCTTAGGAGAAATCTAAGAAATATCTCTGATGAGGCCCTTGCCCCTTTGGTCTCCACTCCTGATACTTTAGCCGTAAACGACGCAGCAGAGGCAGCCCAAATCCTGAATGACTCCATTTTCAATGCAGTGGAACAACTTGCTCCCTTATCCTTGCGCTATGTAGCGCGCCGTAAACCCACGGCACCTTGGTTTTCCGATCAGCTGAGGCTTCTTAGACAAGGTTGTAGGAGCAACGAGAGAAAATGGAGGAAATCTTGGGACCCAAATGACTGAGAGGTTCATAAATCTTCTCTGCGGGCCTACAAACTTCAAGTGATAATTGAGAAACAGAAATATTTTTCCAATCTGACCAGCTCCCTCTCCTCTTCTAGAGAACTCTTTAAAATCGCTGACTCTCTATGCTCCCTGCAACTCCCTGACCCTGTAGTCAGCTCTCAACAACTTTGCAACAATATTTCTGATTTCTTTCATAGTAAAATCCATGACATACATGTCTCTCTTGAAGCCCACTGTCGTGCTCTAGATCAAAAAATTCCACCTGACATTTCCAGTCTTGATTCGCTAGGCAAAGATCCTTCGTGCCTACTCACGACATTTCCATCATTATCCCTTGAATCACTGAACCTACTATTGGACAGGACCAAATCAGCTTCTCCCCTTGATCCGATACCGCTCAAAAAACTGAAAGAATGCAGAAAGTGCCTCCTTCCTCCCTTGCTTCAGGTCCTGAACCAGGCCATTTCTCAAGGATCTTTCCCCCCTATATGGAAGAAGGCAATTGTTAAACCTCTTCTCAAGAAACCGTCCCTGGACCCGGCCTTGCTGAAAAATTTCAGGCCAATCTCCCTCCTTCCAGCGCCTGCGAAGATGCTTGAGGCACATTTGAACTTCCACCTGTCCTCCTTCCTTGACTCCTCTGAATACCTGGATAACACACAACACGGTTTTAGAAAACACCACAGCACAGAGTCCGCCCTTACCTGTGTGGTCGATAACATCCGACGCAAGGTGGACTCTGGCCAAACTACTGTTCTGGTCCTTTTAGACCTCATGGCCGCTTTCGACACCCTATCCCCCGCCATTCTTACATCTCGGCTGAGGGAAGCTGGTGTCGCAGGACCGGCCTTGAGCCTCTTAAACTCCTTCCTGACCGAAAGGGAACAGAGAGTTATGCTTGAGAACCACCTCTCCCCTGCCAAGTCATTGCAGTGTGGGGTGCCACAAGGGTCGGCCTTGAGTCCGGCCCTGTTTAACATCTATGTGGCCCCCCTTGCAAGACTGGTTAAATCTCAGGGGATGGAGGTGGTATCCTACGCAGATGATACCCAGATCATGGTATCACTAGCTCACACCTCTGTTAGTACAGCTGCCACTAGTTTCAGGGTTTGCATGCAGTATGTGGCAGACTGGATGACTATAAACTCCCTCAAACTAAACGGCGAAAAAACGGAGGTGTTGATCTTTGGGAAGGGCCAAAATCTGTGGTCGAGCGAGTGGTGGCCTTCTTTTCTTGGCATCTGCCCCACTCCCTCCCCTTCCGCCAGAAATCTTGGAGTATTATTTGACACCTCGCTCTCTATGTCCCTGCAAGTCAACAGGACCGTGGCCACCTGCTGGGGTGTGATCAGGACGCTCAATAAAATCCGTGGATACCTATCCCCCCAGGCGTGTAAACAGGTTGCAGTCGCCCTGGTTGGCTCAAGGTTGGATTACTGCAACTCCCTGTACATGGAAGCCAATAAAGGCCTGATACATCGTCTGCAGATTCTCCAGAATGCTGCAGCACGCTTTGTTTTAGATCTCCCGAAAGCATCTTCTGCCACCTCAGCCAGGAAGGAGCTTCACTGGCTCCCGGTGCAGCACAGAATTGCCTTTAAAATTCTATGTCTGACCCACAGAGCATTGAAGGATGGTCCTGCTAGTGCTACCGGATCTCTTCTTATGCGTTACGTCCCCACAAGAAACCTCCGATCTGCGGGACTCTGTCAACTGGTTGTTCCTCGTTTCAAACTTGCCAGATGGGGCGCCAGAGCTTTTTCCGTGGTTGCTCCGCAGCTGTGGAACTCCATTCCCACAGAAATAAAAACGCTCCCGACCATCGAGTCTTTCAAAAAGGCTCTCAAAACCTACTTTTTTTAAGAGGGCCTACCCATGAGTAAATAGGACTTGTGTAGTTTTCTAGCTCCTGCATTTGATTTAGGCGCCTTGACGCCCATTGGGCTAAGTCCGCGCATCTACAAGAACTGTTTCATTCATTCATTTATTCATTCATTCTTATACAATTTGCATAATAGTACAAGATGGAAGGTGGACTGGGTTGATACATTGTCACATGGGCAGGGAGCCAAAGTTCTATTCCAGTCTTTTTTATCCGGATATGAAACCAAGTGGTTAAAAATGTTGAACCTGAATCTAGTCAGGACAAAGCGTTCAAACCCCAAAGTCACGATTGTTAAGTATGATTGTATTTTATAAGTAGTCAGCAACGGCTGGTGTTCGAGCACAGATCTTTTACTGACTTCACTCCGAAGCCTTAGGATGTTGAAATGCTCCATACATAGATTTTTTAAGGCTTTCTTAGGGGTTTTCCCAATTAGTTCATGTTTGTAGCACCATTCTGGCCTTTGAATGTCCATGAGAACATTCCTCACGTACTCAAGCCATTTGATACTTTTTACATTGTCCAGGGCCATGACATCATTAATTACTTCTCGATTTCGGCCCAATTCTGGAGTCACCCAGATTCTCCCCCAGAGCAAAATTGGCTGGATTTTAATCAGGTCTGTCAAATATTCCATTCCTAGTTCCATGTGACAGTGGTAGACCGATCTACTTTTCGGAAGGGACAGGAGGTATCGAAAAAAAGTTGTTTTCAATGATTTGGAGCGCTGTAACGTCCTGATATCCCCATATCCGTGCTCCGTACAGAGCAATACTTCTACACTTGGCCACATACATGCTGAGCATTATTTCTGGTTGTTTTTTGCCCAATTTACTAGCAAAATGCTTTACAGCCGCAACCGAGCGTTTAAAGGCTAGAGATCTATTTTTCACCTCGGGGCCCCAAGCCCCTGTTGCCTCGATTGTGACTCCTAGGTATGGGAATGTTTTTGTAGCTTGTAATTGAAGACCTGCCACACTGAGTTGCTTACATCTTGCTCCAACTTTGCCGGATCCCATCACAAAGGACTTTTTAGCGTTAAGTTTAAGGCCCCTATCCTCCATGTAGTCTACGTATTTATTTAATGCTTTTTGGGCGCCAACCTTTGTTCTTGCCATCAACACAGCGTCGTCCGCATACAAAAGGGAGATGATCTGCCTATTCCCAACCTTTGGAGACTCAATGTTGCTGGCACCCAATTCCTTCTCCAAGCCGTTAGTATATAATGAGAAAAGGAATGGGGCCAGCACGCATCCTTGCCTCACCCCCTTCTGTATGCGGAAAGACCTAGTGCATTCCCCCCCCCAGCCCAAACCTTACTCTGGCGGTAGCATTCGAGTAGAATTGTCTCAAAAAGAGAACTATAGCTGGGTCCACTTTAATCTCCTCTAAATGTTTCCCATAATTTGTTGTGTATTACGCAATCAAATGTCGACGAAAATTGCCTAAAAACATCCCTCTTTTGCTCTAGTATATTTCCCCTGTAATAGGCACAGGTCTCAGGTCACTGAGTTACTGACAGACAGCCAAATGTAGTCTACAATACCCATAGAAACAAGCATTAAAAATGCAAAAGGTCTCGGATTTTTTTGAGTTAGAGCTAATGGAATTGTAAATGGCAATGTCTTTTAGCCAGGTGTTATGGAGTGTATGCATGTGGTGTGTAGTTGAAATATGTGTGTTGGATTGGAATAGTAGGAATGGTGGCATGCTGAGCTATAGATGAATAAAGGCTGGTGGTGTGTGTGCTTGTTAAAAGCGTGCACTGACAGCTGGTGGCGGGTGCGCCTAGTGAAAGCATGCACTGACGGCCGGCGGTGTGTGTGTGGGTTTGGTGAAAGCATGCACTGAAATTGGGTGTTGTGAGCGTGGTGGAAGCCTGCACTGACGCCTGGTGGCGTTTGGAAAGGGGCGACCACTCTGTCCCCCCGAACGTATGGCTGGGTGCCCCGATCCCCCCCCGGGAAACCATTTAGGGCGGGGGCGTGGCTCGGCTGGTATGCCCGAAGCGGCGTAGCCGGGGCGCGCCTTTTCCCGCCCAAGAGGGGTTGTCCTAGACACCTACACCGAAGACCACGCCCAGTAGGCGTACCGGAGGAGGGTACACGCCCTCCCGCAGAAGGATAAATAGAGCGGGAATCCGAAGAAGGTCCTCTTGTTCCTGTGCTCTGAAGGCTGCACCCACTCGTTGCTCGTAAGTCCTCGACGGAACAAGCAGCAATTTTGAGAACTTGTAATCTTGTTGTTTCTCTTTCAGTTATTTGGAGTCGAAGAGTCCAGGACCTCGTTGATGGGCTAGGAGCAGAATACTCGAAACCATGGCTGGCAAGAAGGCAGGAAAGGGTTCCGAGACGGATAAGGTGCTACGCCTATTGTCGAATCGGATGGCTTGCATGGACCGAAAATTCGGACAAGTCCAATCGATCGGTCGAGGTTTAGCGGAGGTCAAAAAACAGCTGGCTGCACTGAGCAACCCCGGTAACCCTAAGAAGGTAATAGGCCCGGCTTTGCCGGGAGTCGTCCCCGAGGGTAGAGGGAAGCGGGTCAAGAAGAGGGCGGTTTCAGGGGAGGTTCCGGTCCCAGAGGTACCCCCAGTCGCCCCCGTCACACCGGCGGACAACCCGGTACCAATCCCAGATGCGGGTCAGCCGATCCCGGTGGTGATTACTCCCGCTAACGATGAGGAAATGCCTCCCGAATTGGCCATCCAGTTGGCAGCATGACTCAATAAGAAGGCAGGGGGTGCAGTGGCACCTGGAGACACGGCCAAGAGGCCAAGCTACTAATCGAGCAATTGCGGCAGTCGAGAGATGCCGCAAAGGCGAATCTTCCTCTTGTTTCCCCACAGGTGGCACCGGTGGGACCTGCAGTTGGTCACGAGAAAACGGCGGGAACAACGGCCGAACCGGGTAAGCTCGCTTTGCCAATGACAGGGGAGGGTTCATTACCCTCAAGGCGGGAGAAGGTGGCACAGCACATCCCTATGGCCACGAAAGAGTTAATATGGGGAGAGAAATGTGTCAACATGTTTTCATTATTAACTGACCATCGCGAGATGGAATATGCTAAAACCCAGAAGGATTTGTGGCACCCGAGCGTGTGGCGCGCCAAGATGGCGGAATTCCGGGTGGATGAGACAGTAACGAATTGGGTTAAGGCCTTTTCTATATTTACTGCAGTTATGGGGGAACGTAAACCCGAGGTGTTAACTGAACTGTCTTGCTATCAAAATCGTATTATGGATTTTTATGCAATGTATGAGGGGGAGGAATGGAAAGGTTATGACATGAAATTCCGGAAAGCGAAAGAATATGATGCTTTTCTGACATGGGATTGCCTCGACTCGGTGTCATGGCACAAGCAGCTCCTGCCAGGGGCGGTAGGTACATCCTCGCCGGGCGGGAGTGGGTCAGGGGTCGTCCGCCAAAAGCCCGCGGTGCCCTTTCGAGCGGGCGCCGGTGGGGATTACCAGCCAAAAACCGGCGGGAATGGCGGCAAGCGGGGGGTCTGTTGGGGCTTCAATCGAGGCAACTGTAACAGACCGCAGGGAACATGTAGGTTCAAGCATGTGTGTGCGGGCTGTGGGAATTCCTCACACCCGGAGAGTTCATGTAGATCTAAAAATAGCGGAACGGGAGGAAAAGGAGGGTCCAAGCAGGAGTGAGGTAGAACGTTGTGACCGATTGCCTACCCCCGTTGATCTCATGGCTATGACTCCTTGGTTGAACAAATACCCTGATCATGTATCCGCTGGGGTGTTGAGGAAGGGATTCTTACACGGCTTCCACATCCCGGCGGGGGATTTTCGGGGCGACTCCTTTTGTAAAAACCAGTTATCGGTACAGCACAACCCAAGCGTGGCAGAGAGAAAAATTGCAAAAGAAGTCAGCTTAGGGCGAGTGGCAGGGCCTTTTCATCGCCCGCCGGTGGCGGAGTTCATCTGTTCCCCGTTAGGGGTTGTCCCGAAGAAAGACCCAGGGGAGTTTAGACTTATTCATAACCTGTCTGCTCCAAGGGGTTCCTCGGTGAACGAGGCCATTGACCCAGAAGTTTGTTCAGTGCGGTACGCATCGTTCGATGGTGCTGTGGCCATGTTAAATCGCCTGGGCCCCGGGGCGCTGATGGCGAAATCAGATATCGAATCGGCGTTCATGGTTGCTCCCGGTACACCCACAGGATCAGCGCTTGCTAGGTTTTGCATTTCAAGGGAGTTATTACATGGATAAATGCATGCCTATGGGTTGCTCCATTTCTTGTGTCTATTTTGAAATGTTCAGCTGTTTTTTAGAGTGGGCATTCACCAAGGGCATAGGCATGTTATGCACTATCTTGATGACTTCCTGTTCTTAGGAGCAGCCGGCGATACGAAATGTGCGCAGGCGCTGCATGACTTCTGCATCCTCATGAGGGAGTTTGGAGTCCCGTTGGCACCAGGTAAGACGGTTGGACCATCTACTTCACTGGAGTTTCTGGGAATTGAGCTCGATTCGGTGGAGGGATGTTTCTGTTTACCGAGGGAAAATGTGGCCAAGTTTAGGGCTTCCTTGACGCAATGCCTGGGCAAGGAGAAAGTGACCCTGCACCAGTTACAACAAACAGTGGGTCAGCTTAACTTTGCCTTGAGGGTGATACCAATGGCCCACCCCTTCTCACGCTCTACTGCACAAGCTATGGTTGGTCTCAAAGAGGGACACCACTGTACGAGACTGTCTGCAGAGGTTCGCCAGGATATGCGCATTTGGTTGGCATTTCTGGTGGACTTCAATGGTCGAGTCGTGTGGAACAAGCCGCCAGCGTCCTCAGATGAGCTAGGTCTGTGGACTAACTCAGCGGGGAGCGTGGGATTTGGCGCCATCTTTGGTAATCGATGGTCGGCGCAAACATGGCCGACGTGGTGGCACTCCAGCGGTCTCACAGGTAACATTGGGTTCTTGGAGTTATTCCCCATTTGGGTTGCTCTGATGGCATGGCCAGACGACTTCAGGGACCGCTCAGTGGTGTTTGGTCTGATAATATGACTGTTGTCGAATGCATTAACCAACAGGCAGCACGCTGCAAATGGATCTTGAGATTGTTGAAAGAAATTGTGCTGCTTTGCACGAGACTGAATGTACAGTTCAGGGCGAAACATGTGCCGGGCGTACTGAATCATGCAGCTGATGCACTCTCTCGTTCACATATGCAGGCGTTCAGGGGTTACCTACCGACAGCGGACCTAGTGGCGGCACCATTCCCCGAAGCACTATGGCTAATCGGTGCCCCGGATTACAAGACCTCGTGGCAGCAAGCTTAGCCCCCAGGACAAGGAAGGCATACGAAGGAGCGTTTCGTTCCTATTGCACATTTTTGGGTCCAACAGGGAGTTAGAGCTGGGGTCAGGAGGAATCCTTCTTGGCGTTCCTGGTAGCGCTGCACAGAGAAGGCCGATCAGCGGCAACGGCCAATAGGCATAGGGCGGCCATTTCATTCATGGCACAGGTGCATGGCATAAAAGACCCAACGGGTTCCTTTTTGGTTAAGAAGGCCCTTCGCGGCTGGCAGCGCCTCGAGGGTCGCAAGCAAGATGCGAGGCGCCCGATTGGCTTAGACAGGTTGTCTCTACTTGTAGCGAAACTAGACGAGACGTGCTCCTCCCACTTCGAGGCAGTTCTGTTCCGGGCAGCTTTCGCATTAGCTTTCCATGGGGCTATGCGGGTGAGCGAACTGGTCGCAAGGAATAAGAAAGACGTTGAGGGAGGTTTGTGCAGGGATCACGTCCAAATTAGGGGTGATTCGATGGTTGTCTCGATAGCCAGGTCCAAAACCCGACCAGGGGGCTATGGGCAATAGTGTTGTCGTGCAGCGCGCGCGCGAGGGTCCCCCACCTGCCCGATAAAGTGTATAGAGGAATACTTGGCACTGAGGGCGGCTACATGGGGGGGGGAGTTTGCTAAGGCACAAGAATGGCACCCCACTGACGAGGTTTCAGTTCCAGAGGGTGCTAGCACTGACAATCGCTGCTGCGGGATTGGACCCGTACGATTTTGGGACCCACTCCTTTAGGATAGGGGCTGCTACTGAGGCTACAGCCAGGGGTCAGAGTGCGGAGGAAGTGAAACAGTTGGGACGATGGTCCTCGAATTGCTTCAAAAGGTATGTGCGATTGCACATGTTGTAAAGATCAATTGACATGCACTCACGCTTCTTGTCTTTTGTTTGAATTACAGTTTCGCGAGCCTGTCACGCGGGGCGGAATTTACAGTCGACCCAGCACCAGGAGACCAGCGGTCAAGGACCACCGTCTGGAGAGAGAGTGGTATGGGTCGTGGGCCACTCATATGTGAGGCGCGCCGGGGACGTATTTAAAGCAGGTGACGCGACCCACGCAGCTGGGGAATATGGGTACAGAGTGGCCTTCCATGGGAAGGGCGGGCTCTGTTTTGACCAATTCGAATCATTTTTTGAGGGTCTCTTAGGGCGGCAAAGGTCACCGCCATCTGAAGTCATAGTACACCTGGGGGGCAATGACTTGGTGACACTGGGTAGACGAGTGTTGTTTGAACAAATTGTCTGCTGTTAGCTGGTTGGCTAAAAGAGTCCCAGGATGCACGATTGCCTGGTCCCACATGATTCCCAGGAAGGTATGGCGGGGGGGCCTTTCGGTGTCAGCACTGAACCATTCGGTGAAAAGGGTTAACAATAAAATTGGTAAATTGTTTCGCTCTTCGCAGTTGCATAGCATTTCTCACGGGTGTATTCGGGGTGATCTCATGTATCTGAATGATGGGGTTCACCTGTCCGGGGAGGGAAATGATTTACTCATAGGAGACTTCATAGCATGGCTAAGGGGTTTGAGAAAGCATGACCTTTAGGAGGAGTAGGGGGGGCCAGATAGTCGGTCAACTATTCGGCCTGTGGCGGTAAGGTCATGATCGGCGAGCAGTAATTTCAAGGTCCCTAGAGGGGGGCGCCACCCAGAATGGATGGGAGCGCCCGGGGGGAGGCGGCCATTGGCCCCTCCCAGGGGGGGAGGCTGCTAGATGCCCCTCCTACTAATTTCCCGGGGGGCGGATATCCGCAACGGCGGATAGAGAGTGTGGGGATTGGGGGGGGGGGGGGGGGAGTCCACGATGTCCTTCCTACAGATACCTCACACGGGAACTCGGACGACCTTCAAGATGGCGTCGAGTGGAAAGGGGGCCCCCACCACGACAAGGGAAGTTACAGTTGGCAACGAGGGTAGAGTCCTCTGCGCATGCGCCACTCACACCGTGAGGGCGAGAGTTTTGGTAGTAGGGATCTGACACCGGTTAAGACCTTGCCGTTGGCCCTTAATGCTAGGATGTACAATTTTAATTTAGAATGTATGCATTTGCAGGATGTTAGACTCGGCTAGGAAACCTTTGTATTACAGATCTGTTAAGGTTAGCCAAAGAACATGTCTTCATCGAAATGTAATAAATGTAAAATTGTACATGATTATGAAACTTTTATTTAATGTTTTAAATTTTGTTTCATATTTTAATAAATACGGCCGGGAGGGTGACTCCCTCCCGCCTTCCAAAAGTTCAACCTGTGTCCGACTTCTCCCATCCTTGGGGATTGTGTTGGGAGGGGGTGGCGGGCATCCCGGCCATATGTGCTTGATGAAAGCGTACATTGATGGCTGGTGGTGTTTGCGCCTGGTGAAAGCGTGCACTGACGGCTGGTGGTGTGTGGTTGTGTGTGTGGTGGTGAGTCTGTGGGGGTAAGTGTTTGGTGGTGAGAGGCTGG
Organism: Lissotriton vulgaris; assembly: GCF_964263255.1. Classification (NCBI taxonomy): domain Eukaryota; kingdom Metazoa; phylum Chordata; class Amphibia; order Caudata; family Salamandridae; genus Lissotriton; species Lissotriton vulgaris. The sequence continues at coordinate 78,651,639 of NC_141700.1, read as the reverse complement.
TGTGTGGTGGACTTTGAGTATTCGTCTTCTGCACACTCTGCACGCAGTCACACTCTGCACGCAGTCACACTCTACTCTGCAGTCACACTCACTCTGCAGTCACACTCACTCTGCAGTCACACTCACTCTGCAGTCACACTCACTCTGCAGTCACACTCACTCTGCAGTCACACTCACTCTGCAGTCACACTCACTCTGCAGTCACACTCACTCTGCAGTCACACTCACTCTGCAGTCATTCTACACTTGCACTCACTTTGCACTTACTCTGCACCTGCACTCACTCTACACGTACTGTGCACTGACACTTATTTTGCAATTAGGAAAGGGAAGAGTTTTCTAGTACTATCAGTGTGTCTAATTTAGCTGTATGTGGCTTTCAGATTATTACTTCTCAGACCCAGGAATAAGAAACGTGGGGGAGCTAGGATACGGAATGGGTTTCTATGGGTTTTAGATTGCCCCGACTTGACCGGAAGGCGTCAGAGCGCTTCACAATAGGAGCAGAGCTGATACATGGGAACATTGCAAGTGAACAAATTACAAAAGGAACGCTAGGACGCATGGGAAAATTGATAAGAGTGGACAGCGAAAATATAGAGATAGCAATCGATGCAGTACAGGAGGCAAAGGGATTGCGTGGACTTGACCTGAAGGCGTCGGAGCGCTCCACAATAGGAGCAGAGCTGATACATGGGAACACTGCAAGTTAACAAATTATGAAAGGAACGCTGATAAACAGCCGAAAGGCGTCAGAGCACTCTTGCAAACCTCTGTACCATATATTGAAAAGGACAGGGGTGTTAAGTTCTTACAACTAACTCTTCAATATCATAACTTTGTTTACTAAGACACTAGATGACAATGATCCATTCAAATAATTTTTCTCGTACTGACTGGTACATCCTGCCCACAGCTTTCAGCCGACCTTGCAGCTGTTTCTCGTACTGAGTGGTACATCCTGCCCATTGCTTTCAGCCGAGCTTGCAGGCGTTACATGAAAATGTAATAAGTTTCAAAGCAGCTGCCGCGTTTTATATTACAGTACAGGAGGAAAAGGGATTGCGCGGACTTGACCGGAAGGCGTCAGAGCGCTTCACAATAAGACCAGAGCTGATACTTGGGAACATTGCAAATTAACAAATTACTAAAGGAATGCTACGACGCATGGGAAAAGTGATAAGAGTGGACAGCGAAAATATAGAGGTAGCAATCGGTACAGTACAGGAGGAATAGGGGATGTGTGGCGGTTGCCAAGATTACAAAGTACAAGTAGGGGAAAAATACTGCAATAAATGACAGACTCTCCAGCACAAAAAAAAAATGTTACGTAGGCAAGGGGGGCCTGGGGCGAGTGCAACGGGAGTGGCCGCGCAGTCATCGTGCTCCGCTTTCCACTACACAAACAAGATTTGGCCGGGAGCCAGCATGAGCACACACACCGCTGAAATAAAACAAACTGGAGAGTGGCGCACGAGCGCCCACCATCTGTCTTCAATTACCGCGGTCCCCGACAGCTGGTAATTGAAGAAATATGCCCTTCTGCTGCGCATGTCCACACGGAATATGCACTAGGCGGAGCAACTCTAACGCCTATGGCGTGCTCTCTTGAAAAACACACGCATGCGAGGGACAATTGCCATGCAGCTGGCAAAAAAAACCAGCAAAAATCACGAGCTTTCTGGAATTCGGTAGGTACGATTTTCGAAGCCCTCAGAAAACGACTTTGGCCTCGCCCACTTCGAGGGACGTAGGCCGAGCCCTAATAAATACAAGAGAAAGAAGAGACAATTCTGGATGCAGCCACAACAAAGCACAACAAATCACTGCATGTGAATCCAGAAAAAAATGTGCACTCCAAAAATAAGGGCTTTTACATCCAGGGCACAATCAGCAAAATGTTAAATCCATTGCCTCAAGCTTTACTTCATTTCCCCCAGTTTCAGTGTAGTTTAATCTATACTGTCAATGTGTTAAAAAAAAATTCAGAGCATGTTTTTAATTTCCTTACAATGCGGCTTTAAATATTGAGCTATGATGTGCACATTCGTGCATGGAAACACCTTTCAAATATTAGTGCATCCTCTATGCCCAACAAAAAACATTTCTCAAAACAGTGACCCACATCTGCAGCCTTAGACGAACAAGGAATACTAAAACTGACACTGGCACTCAAATGCTCCAAATGTTTCCAAAAGATTACAAATTACTTGATCATGTAATATAGAAAATATTTCATGAGTATCGTGTTATATAGCCCTATACTGCCATCTTGTGAATCAGGTAACATTTATTTATCCAGTTGGCCTTCGGCTCGTGGGTTTCGGATATCACAGGGAGCCATTGATGGCAATAGGCCAATATTACACAGGTATCCATTATGTATGTTCTCACAAAGTACTGATACGGTTGCAAATTAATACCGACAACTGTACTGTAACTGTATCATAAACCATAGTTCACAACAAATGCAATGCTCACAGCTCCAACCCATGGTGTGATACACAATTACAAAGGAGTTGAAAATTACTTTTATATTTGGAGCATCTGAGTATCACTTTACTTTCAACATGAGGGGGAAAAAAAAAATAAAAAAAGACTATGAATGTCGTGTTATTCAGTAGCTTAACAACGGTGTTATTTAATCATGTTCTGCTTTTAGGTGTTATTTCTTGCTATAAATATGAGAGGTCATAAGCACTGATTTTAATTTCCAGCCATAACTGTACGTCAACTGTAATTTCCAGGGGTTTTGGATCATATACCAGATACATAATCTACCTTCCCTCATTGTGCATGGCCAAAGGCTGTGCATGCGGGAATTGAGGCCGGCCTGCCCTGTGGTCGGGCACTAAGTTATAGATGCTACAGGCAGCCAAACTCCCTTCGACCTTCCACAGCAAGGGTTGGACCTGAACCAGTGACAAATCTCATCACAGAACCCTCCACAGTTGCCCAAACCGGGCTGCACAGGGACTTTGGTCACGAACTGGATGGTGAACTTTTTTTATTTTCTAACCTTTGAAAGCCCCATTTTGGGACAGTACACCCGCAAACATTTGTGGACCCTTGGTGGCCCTTCTTAGGGTTCAAGGAACTAGTATCAGGTCCAAAGCCCTGGGAGGGACTACATTGATCCACAAACATGAAAGGGATCCGTGGGCATGGGGTAGGTTTTGCGGACACACAGCTGTGCTTCGGTTTGCGAAATTGATGGCACAATCAACAGTTTCTTTTTTTTTATTTGAACTAAAAGAAAAATTCCTTCAGGGTCCCTGCACCTAAGTAAGGAGAGTCCACCTACCCCTCTTGGTGTTCTTCATTTTTATTTTTCAGCATTCATGGTTAAAGTCATTAGTCCTTAACAGCAGCTCAGCGTTATTCCACAAAGTTGTTGCCAGCCAATCAGAAGGCTTCAGGTTTGTAGAGCAGCCTTTGGGATCTTTGACCCAAAATAGATAATTTGGGATAAAGATCCCTAATCCGATCAGGTGTGAATATTTTGGTCAACGAACCTGCATTTGCAGAACCAACTACCGGACTAAAGAAAGAGTACAACGTTTAAGGTAGTTCATGCCTTTTTGGTGGATTTCTAAGTAAGGGGAAATTCAGCATAGGCACCTGATCATGTTAAATGCTTCCTTGTGACTTTATTTACTAGAGAAATAAAAGGGAAAGTTTCATATCCAATATTATGCACAGATTTGGGGTTTATGGGTTGGAAGGTGAGCCAAGTTCTTTTTGCAGTTGGTGGTTGGTCCATTCACTGCTGGTTAATATCTCAGTTTTGTGTGTAAATTAACAAAATTTGTTACAGAAACGATCTAATTCAGATGGACCTTGAAGTTTTGAATATTTTCTGCATCATCCACATAGCTGAAGTTAAAGATGGAGATCTGCTACTTTAGTGGGCTACGGTACGTGATAAAGAAAAGGTGCAGTTGGTGGAACGTTAAGGGATGTCCTCCAATTGAGATTAAAGAGCTGCAGGTGAGGTGAGGCAGTGACAGAATGAGAACAATGAATCGAGCAGAAGGTGGTGGCTTGTCGATTTGAGGAAGTACAATTCTGAGTTGTGAGACATAGGTCTGACTTCAAGGAGTAGCTGATGATAGCCGTCTGAGAAGGTCGCTGAGCTCAATAAATGGGCTACAAAGAGATTAATCTAGGAAAAAGAGCTACAGGGTTTTGTGATTCTGGTGAAATGTTCAGAGGAGAGAGGAGAATAGATTGTGTGATGGAGTTTGTGGGACTGAGTAGATTTGGGAAGATTTAAATGACCTCCTGGTTTTAGAAAAAAGATATCTTTACAAGTCTTTGGCCTAGGAAATTAAGTGGACATCATGGGAGTCACAAGGTTCTTGTGTAGGTGGCTTCGGAATTTGAGCTTTCTGGTTTATGTAATCCTGGGATTATGTGAAGCTTCTTGGTTGTGTCATGCAGCCCTGTTTATCTGAAAGAAGAGGTGTGACGTGAAAACATAAATGGCATTACATGAGGAGGAGGAATTGGGACTTTTGGAAGTCCCTCCCTGTAGAAAGTTGGGACTGTTATAGAGAGCAATTTTTCAGTCAGCTAGAAGGTGGCGCTTGGGCATTATTGGCTTTCCAATCAAGGCTGATATCATATTGGTTGTAACTGGGCTTAAGGGCAACAATTGGGAAGCTTTCACCACCGGGCTTTGAAGGACAGAATTCCAAATATTAGTAGTAGTTAGAATTTGGTTTTGAAACCATGTTCTGGACCTATGTGGAAGACTTGGTGATGGGGGTTATGGAAACTGATGGCATTTAAATGCCTTATTGTTCATATCAATATGGAAGAGAAGATCTTTCAGCCATACAATCTTTTTAGGAAGAATGAAGAGAAGCCACATGCCCGAGATTAAGAGGAGTTGAACATACACCATGAATGTGCCTGATTAGATGAGTATGGGGTGTTTTTGTGCATTTCCATATGGGGAAGGGATGGGTATGGATTTTTTTCTGAGGATTAGAGAAGGTCTACATTTGATTATATTGGTTGCCTTTGATTTACTGGTATTTGGCAAGGTCTGAGCGGCAGATGTCACCTTAAGAGTCACTGCTGAACTACCGACAGGTTCCTTCAAATGGCAATAAAAGTAAATGTAAAAACATCTCAGAGAGCCACAATACCAGGTGCAATTCTGAGGGATCTAGGCTGTATCAGCCACATACCAGTGGCCAGTTAAAACTGAAAACAAAATTCTTGCACGGTTCATGGATCTATATTAATAGGAGATGGCCTGTGCCCAATGGGGTGGTCTTAAAAGCTCATTTTTCTACTGAGCCACTGTAGAACAGCACAGATCTATTTTGAAATAAAATACTGTTACTGTTCACAAAATGGACTATCATTTAGACCGTATGTGCAAAGTAAGTTTGTGAACTCTTTAACTCCAACACAGTAAAAGTAGTTGGTCCAGAAATACATCACAAGTTAAACAAATTCACAAACTCCCCAATCGTGGAAGCTGCTCAAAATGGTCAAGCAAAGAATGCTGTGCTAGTCTTACAGTAAAGCATGCCACACACTTGGGGAAAGGGTGCACTGCAGTTGGTGAGTAAGGTTCAAGGGTTATCTATCGTTAGGACACCTTCCACTTGAATGAATCCACACCAAGAATTAACTGAAGCATCTACAGACATTTCAGCCAGTACTACAGGGCAGAAAATAGGCACGGTTGGGCCATATTGGTCCAGTGATCCCTCCACAATATTGTTCACAACAGATTACATAGTCCCTCCAGAACTTGCAGGGTCATCTGTCAGACAGACACTAAATCTCAACAATAACACCAACTAGCCTTTGTCACTGTAACCTCTCTGATGTCCCATAGCTTGCCGATCCTTTGATCAGTCCTAGAACTGACGGTGGGCTAATAGCAGTGAACATTCGCCTCTGAAAAATGCTGTAATTTTGATCTGAGTTTGGAAGCCAGCAAGGCAGACTCAGTCTTCAATCTTTCCAAGATCCATTAACTGAGATCCTTATTTGTTGAGGGTAAATGTAGATTACCAACAAAATACAAGTTATTAGTTCTATCAAGAAGGAACTAGAACCGGTCAACTTAATATATTTCCTCACTAACATATTTAGGTCCTCTAATATTTTCAATATTTTTTTGACTGAAGCAGGAATCGAAAGAAAACGTTGCAAATTCCTTCAGGTTCCTTCCCTTTGCCATGAAGCAGAACAATCGACAGTAAACGTGTACACTGAACAGACTGCTATGCAGCATGGATTTAACATTTCGGTACACAGTTGTTGCCTTTCCTGTACAAAGCTATGTCGCCGGAAGTGGCATCTTGGGAACAGGTTAATTATGTGTTCCAGGCCTGCTTACAGAGCTCCCAGTCTCCTTGCTGTGCGCTGGTGGAATGTACCCCGCCTCCAAGGTCCAATTAAAGAACTGCATTTGTCGCGGGTGTGCAAGTAAACAAAGGGACCCTGGGCCTTCTGACAAAACACCTTATTCACATATCAATTAAAAAACAAAAAAAAACATGAACAGCAGAGTGAGAAGAGGTATTGTCATGGTACCCTTACAGGTTACTTGTAAGCAAAACAAAATCAATATAGCGACAATCAGATGCTAAAGACAATATGTAGGCATTCTGTTGCATCAATGACTGCAAGCAACGACTGACGAGGGTGAAATTCAAACAAAGCAATACTTGAATTCGGTTTTATCCCATTTTCTTGGGTAAAACTGCTGACATTGTGCTTTTTTACGGCTACAAAATACCCGACGCGTAGCTGACTCCTTACAGCAAGTTTTGAAATATTTTCAAATTAGATATTTTACAAATATGGCTTGAGGGTCGAGAAAAAAGTGTTTAGGGCTTTCATCCTGGGGATATGTAGCAACATTCAGTACAGCATAACCCATAAGCCAGCTATGGCAGAGTCCAAACAACAGGCAAACAACAGAATCAAGCTTGTAGCGTTCCAAGCAAAAACCAGCTTACAGGTTTCAGGTTGAGGAAGCACCAGCCTAAGCTGTGTAGCACTCTTAACCCATCAACAGAGGGAGGCCCCCCCCCTACCGTCAAGCTGGTCAGGCATGCTTGAAGCACAACCACAAGGAAATAAGCACTGTAGATTAGTAGTTGCTGGGTACTACCCTGTTTAATATCGCCTAGGTCTCCTGATGTCAAAGACTGATAAGAATAGTCATTGAAACAACTAAGCCAAAGAACTCTGCATTTAGCGCTATTTCTGATGACAAAAATACCCTTTCCCATCCAAAATGGTTAAGTTTGCATTTTGTGCTAAGAAATAGCGCTAACTGCAACAGAAACCAAATAGTGAGCAAAAGGGGCTCGTTAGATGCGCTCTTGCAGTAGGATTTTTCCCCCTCAAATTACTCTTAATTACACGAGCAGGAGTAACTGAGTAATTATCGGTAATTCCATGTCAAAGAGTAAGGTGGAATTACGAAATTACTCAAATGACTCCAATGTAATCGCAATTCTGCTCAGGCCTACATACCAGACTATCATGTTTATCACTCCTTCGATTGCACTGGTTGGTACGTACACTTTGAGGCGCCTACAACTGGGATGTATGAAGCATAGACAGAATGACAAAGGACTTTAAACGAGCTAGAGGAGACTCTTGAGATACGTTTGGAGCCAAGAGTGTTGACTTACCTTGTTCTTGAAGTAGACCTCAATGGGCATAATGAAGCCGGCGTACCCAGACTCTTCCACTTTGTACGGAGGTTCTTTGCACGCTGCAAGAGGAAAGCCTCTGTTACTATTTCAATGCTAATCATAATTCAGTTCTGCAATACCAATATATCAAAATCAAATGCATTGGAGATCTGGGATAAATGGCAAGGGGTCGCCTTTGTTTCATGGAATCATGACAGATGGAAAAACAAAATACATCTACAACATTCAGAAACATTTTATTTGGACAAACGTTTTCAGCAACTCGCAAATCCAGAAATCAAGTTAAAGTTTATGTACCAGGTGCCCTACAGTGAATATCAATACCAAAAGAGTCCTAGCATGCTATGATTTCAGTCCATTCACTACTGGTCATTTTCAGTTTCAATGCTAGAATCTGTGGTCCCTTTAAACTACCACAGCGCACTGGCACTACAGACCTCAATGTTCGGCAAGGCCCCAGAGCACATTACAGGCCACTCTGCCACACACCGCTGGCACCTCAAAGAGTTCCTGTCACACTGGCAGGTCTTCTCATGCACAGCTCCAGACCCTCCACAACATCGGACCTCAATACCTCAACAATCGCCTCCTCTCCTTTCATGCCCACAAGAGAAACATCCGCCAAGCCTACCTAGCCACCGTCCCACGCTTCTACAGGACCAAAGCGGGCGGAAGGTCCTTCTCCTACCTCACAGCCAAGACCTTGATCGGTCTCTCCCCCTTCATCTACGGCGAAGACTCTGCACCAATTCAGGAAAGACCTCAAGACCTAGCTCTTCGAATGGCTTCAACGGAGCTGCTCACACCCACCCTCAGAGATTTGAGAACCTAATGGGCGAGTAGTGAGCTCTACAAAACCCAGATTGATTGACCTCACCAAGCTACAACTCATTACAGAGCCCTGCACACTGTAAACTGAGTGAAGGATCTTTGTACCATAATACCTTTATCGCTATTCATGGCAAAAGGTGCTTCATATAGTGGAGCACTTGGCCCAACATCAAATCTGAGCAACTCAAGAATCAGTTTAAGGGTTATAATTACGAAACAACAACCAGGCTTGACCTCGGTCCATCTAACTGTTGCACAACCTAATTTGAGCAGGAAACCATTTTACTTATCTTTCCCTTGTACCTGCCAGATCATTAAGTAGTAATGCACGGATTTAATTACCGTGGTACATAGTTGGACTCAAAACATGAAATGAACCTTCAAAGTAAGAGTGGAGCTTTGTTTTGCAAAAATGCAAACTTTGTACTAATTTTAGGGCCAGAGAGATTAACATCATGTTTAATAACATGTACTCCTTCATTACAAAAATCACATTTCCCTCTACCAACCGTTATTTTTATTTAAAGAGATTTCTCCTCCCCTGGCCTGACAGAAAGACTAGTTAGCATACTGTGGCTTTGGAGTCTAATTGCTAGTGGAGGGTCAAATAGAGGGCATGATCCAGTCAATCATGTCCTTGCCAGGGAAAGGTTTTTGCATTTCTCGAATTTGTATCAAGATGAGCGTACTGAAGTAAGCAAGGGTGCTATGCTGTGCAGTGCCCCCCCCCCAACTTTATTAGTCTACAGTTCAAAAGGGAGAATGTTATTGATTCTCCTGTATCTTTTGCAGGATGGAAGGCCCCCAGCCCATATGGAGTGCCCATTGATATATTAATGTATGACAGTGATGTTTGGACAACCTATCTACTAGCTTTGTTTAATGCCATCGCTCTGGGGGATTTGATTCCAGACTCATTGCACAGAGCAGAAGTGATTCCCGTATATAACAAGCATTTGTAATACAATAGGACTCGCATTTACGCGAGATTAAGCTATTGGCATTGTAAATGACAATGCGTTTTGTTTACGTTGCAAAAAAACAAAACATAAATAAAAGGCATTATGATTTAGAATGCCAATAGCTCAAACTCGTGTAAATACGAGACCTGTTGCATTGCAAATGCTTGTTCTCTTTTCTATTAAGTTAATTTCTGGTTTTAGCTTTATCATACCTTATTTCAAAAACACCTATAATAGGCCACACTTATTGTCTGCATGTTGTTTACGCGATCACATCCGCAAAGCTACTGTGTAATCACTTGTTTCTGTACTATAGTCTCAAGTAACACATGCAATGCGATATGATGCAAACCTTAGTACATTAAAACACACAGATGAAAAGGGCTGGGTTTAAGCACTGCATGGATTCTATGTCAGGACCGGAGGCTTCAGATTATGCTTTTCTCTCTTCGCTGTTTATTAACATCACATCGCACAGCAGCCAGAAAAGCATCAAAACTTGAAAACATTTTTAGTATTCCCAACATAGGAATATCAGAAAACATTGTAATAACATTGTTTAATAACTACAAATCCCATGAGATGAACATTTAGGCAGTCCTTCTTTAGTGTCCATAAACCCCAATATAAGGCGTCCAACCAACGAACTCCTCCTCTTTCTTCACTGCTTCGCAGCCAGTTAAGTGCTATTATCCCTCTCTTGCACTTTTGTGTTTGTTGAGGTTTTTTCTGTGTTTTCTTCTATTCTATTTGCATTGATTGTTGCTTTGGGGGGCCTGTGGGGTTTTTCTTCCCTTTCAGAGCCCCTTCCATCGCGGGGACGCCTTCGCCCCTTACGCGATGTCCCCGTGTATTCCGCGGTGTTGAGTCACCGCTAGAGGGCACCGTTGCGTCTCGCCTGCCCGCAGTTTTCGTCTCATTGATTGGAGCTACACTGGGGAGTCGACATCGCAGGTGCCCTGCTGCCACCTAACCCTGACGCCCTCTTGGGTTACACTGTCCCGTGTTGAACGCCCCGGTGGGGTCTGTATAGTGGTTGTACCCACGTTTAAGCCTGCGGGCGATTTCAGCACCTTTTTTCTGCAACAGCTTCCGCTGGGGTGTTCCCCGCTCGAGCGCGCTGGGAGGCGGTGCGGCCCGGTCTCTGGAGAGAGGGTCGGCGCGCTGTAAAGGCTGGTGCTGCCTTTTAATTGTCCGGTTCCACCGGCCTACAACTTTTGCCAACCTTCGGTCGGCCCACACGTGGCAGTCTGTGTACGCCATCGGAACCCTCAGTTTCACTTTCTTATCTACTGCGTAGCGCCATGGCTGAGGGGTACTACGTCGAGGAGGAGGAGTCTCACCAATACCTCCAGGACGACGAGTTCTATGCAACTGTGGACCAGTCGATTTACCGGTGTGTGCAGGAAATCGTTGGGCCTATGGAGGACAGACTTTCAGCCCGCATTGTCTTGGAATGTACAAAGTTGGCACCAGCCCCAGGGGGTTCCCCCGCCAATGATCCTGGCCAGCCTCCGGCGGCCAAAAAGTCACGCGGGGACGCGGGTCCCAGTGGTTCGCAAGGTGTGGACAAGGACGCTTTCGAGCGCCTACGCGACACTTTCCTGGCTAAAGCGTCTGGGTCGACCCCCGAGGCGCCTCCGCCTCAGACACCTTCTACACCGGCGAACGTTGTCCCGGCCTCCCCGGGGGGGGGCTTCCCCCGCAGATACGGACGACGACGAGGACTCCGTGCGGTCATGGCGACCGTCGTCCAATTCGACGGAGCTGCCCAAAGACACCTCGGGCATGCTGGACCCGGACGAGATCATGCACCCGCGGTCAGCCGCCTGGGCGCCTGGCGATAAGGTGGCGCAGTTCGTGGCGGGCCGCCTCCGCAAGCCCTTGGAGAAGGAGGCGCGCAGCTGTCTGAGGGGCGAATGCCCTCGCCCGACTTTGGAGGGGAAGGTGGCCATGACGCCGGAACTTGATGGGAAAATGGCCACCTTCATGGCGAAGTTCGTCAAGGACCCCCGGAAGGGGATAAACCGTTCCTGGCGCTCCTGCCAGGACAAGCTCTTGGACACCATTGGCCCCCTCACCAAGATTCTCGATATGGCCGAAGAAGCCAAGGTGTCGGGCAGCGCCATTTGCCCGGAAGTATTGTCCAATTGGGCGCAGCGGGCGGTTGTCTTCTTGGGGAATGCCAACTGTGCCCTGTCAACCGAGCGGCGTTGGTCGCTCCTGATAAAATAGGATCCCAAGTTGGGCGATTTGGCTTCGTCGGAAGCTGGCGCTGTCGCCCAAGGTGGTCTCTTTGGTGAGCCGTTCATTAAAGAACTGGGGAATTTCGTTTCCACCTTCACCTCCCTGGATAAGGCCCAGTCGACCATCAAGCGGGTCTTCCACCAGCGTTTTTCCCGGGGGGCTGGTCGTGGTAGGGGCCTCACGACCGGCCGTGGTGGTCAGCAACAGCCGGAAAGGGGCATGGCTCCGGCAGGGGAGGCTACAACTCCTCCGCGAATTATAACAACTTCTACCCCACCAGAGGTCAGCGTTTCAGAGGACGCGGAACCTTCCGGAACGACTCCGGCGGCAACAGTTCACACGGTGAGTGTTATTCCTGCAGATCAGGTGGTTATTGGGGGGAGGTTGGCGTGTTTTCCCCAAGCGTGGGAGGCTATTACAACGGACGCATGGGTCCTTCAAACCGTGCGGGGGTTCCGCATAGAGTTTTACGACCAGCCGTACCAGGCGGAGCCTCCCCGGCCCATAACGTTTTCTCAATCGGACGTGCTCTTGATCGACGAAGAAGTCTCGGCGCTGCTGCGCAAGGGGGCTATTTGTCGAACAACGCGCCACCCCCGGGGTTTCCTGAGCAATATTTTTCTTGTGGAAAAAGTGGACGGGGGCAGACGACTAGTCATCAACCTCAGGGAGTTCAATGGCTGGGTGGTGTACAACCACTTCAAGATGGAGGGCATCCATCTTTTGAGGGACGTTTTGCTCCCGAACGACTGGATGGTCCGTCTGGACCTCAAGGATGCGTATCTGGTGGTTCCGATTTACCCCCCGCATCGTTGTTTCCTTCAGTTTTGCTGGAAAGACATGGTGTTCGAGTTCAAGGCCCTTCCGTTCGGTCTTTCCTCGGCCCCTTGGTGCTTTACAAAAATTCTGCACCCGGCCATCGAAACCCTGCGGAGTCAGGGGATTCGGCTTATCGTCTATCTGGACGACATCTTGCTGTTGGGCCAGGAACCGAGCAAGTTGGCCGCCCATCTGTCTCAGACAGTCTCCCTGTTACAAGGTCTGGGGTTTATTGTCAACAGGGAGAAGTCGGTTTTCACCCCCGCCCAGCAAATGGTGTTTCTGGGCTTTGTGGTGGACTCGGTGAAATCGACTCTCAGTTTGCCGTCCAGAAAGATGGCCAAAATAAAGCATCTGCTTCGGCAAACTATCTCAAAATCGCACACCTCCCTCCGGCAGGTGGCCAGAGTAGTAGGCCTTCTCTCATCGTCCATTCAGGCGATATTCCCGGGCCCTCTTCACTATCGGGCCCTTCAGCGACTGAAAGCGCACCATTTGCGCAGAGGGCTATGCTACGATCACTTGATTCCCCTATCGGTGGAGGTCAAAGAGGAAATGTCTTGGTGGCTAGCCCACATGGAAGCGTGGAACGGCCGCGCGATTTTCGGGTCCGTTCCGGACTTGGTGATAAAGTCAGACGCCAGCAGGTCTGGCTGGGGCGCCCGCTGCGGGGATTTCTCCACAGGCGGCGCTTGGTCGTCAGACGAACAGCGACTTCACATCAACTGCTTGGAACTTCTAGCAGGTTAGTTCGCCGTCCGTTGCTGGACGAGGGACTCTGAAGTCATGCGTCCTTCTGCGGATGGACAATGTCTCAGCGGTTCGGTATGTGAACCACTTAGGGGGTCCGCGGTCGAGAGCCCTTGCGGACCTGGCAAAAGACTTTTGGGATTATTGTCTCGCTCATCAAGTCTCGGTTCAGGCGGAATACCTGCCGGGTCGGGCCAATCAGGTGGCGGATTGGCACTCGAGATATCTCCGAGACTCCAGCCTGTGGAAGCTGGATGTTCAAGTGTTCCGCTGGCTGGCGGCGTTCTGGGGTCCGTTTTCCATAGACCTGTTTGCGTCCCGTCTGGACTTCCAGCTTCCGAGGTTCATCAGCTGGAGACCGGATCCTTTGGCGGAAGCGACGGATGCGTTCCTCCAAGACTGGAGTCAGGAACGGCCGTATGCCTTCCCGCCTTTCTCCATGATAGTACGGGCCGCGGCCCAGATTCGCCGGCAGGTGACGGACGTGGTGATGGTGACGCCCGTGTGGAGGTCGCAAGTGTGGTTTCCAGTTCTTCTGGAACTTTCCTGGGATTCTCCAATCCTACTCCCCCGGCTTCCTCGTCTTCTCCTCAATCCAGACGGGGTCCCTCACCATCTCCTCCAGGGTTCTCTCCGCCTCATGGCATGGAGGCTTTCAGGCGACGTTGGTCGCTCCCTGGCCTTTCGAACTCAGCTCAGCACTTTGTCCAAGGCCTGGGCGGGCAGCACTGCCAAGAGGTATAGACCAGCTTGGACCAGGTGGGTTCGTTGGTGTCTTCGACGGGGTTTGGATCCCATGGTCGCAGGCCTCGTTCCTATCCTGAATTTTCTTGCAGAACTCTCTACCGCCGGCTTGGCATACCGGACGATTAATACGATACGTTCCGCCATATCAGCGGCTCATGTGCAGATAGATGGAGCGGCGGTTGGGGAGCATCCCCTGGTATGTCGACTCCTTAGAGGAGTGCGTCTGGCTTTACCGCCGGAGCCACGGTATTCCGTCCTGTGGGATGTTAACGTGGTGTTGAACCTTTTCCTTTCCTGGCAGCCTAACAAGTATCTTTCCTTAAAAGAACTGTCAGCTAAACTGGCGATGCTCTTGTGTTTAGTATCTTGTCCCAGAGTGTCTGATGTGCGTGCCCTGGATGTCACGGCGAGAGCGTTCTCCCCAGATGGGGTGACCTTTACCGTGGGTCGACGCACGAAATCGGCTACGAGGTCTATTTCCTATCCGGCATTTGCAGATGCCCCCAAGTTGTGTGTGGTACAGTGTTTGAAAACCTATGAGGATGTTACACTGGAACTTCGCCCTCCGGGCGAACGGCAGTTGCTGATTGCGCTGCGCAAGCCGCACAAGGCTGTCTCTTCCCCCACTATAGCCCGGTGGGTGCGTTGGGTAATGCAGGAAGCTGGTATTGATACGAGGCAGTTCGGAGCTCACTCAGCAAGAGGGGCCATGGCCTCGAAATCTTTTGCTCTTGGGGCACGATTAGAAGACCTCATGCGCGCGGCGGATTGGTCTTCGGATTCCACCTTCAAACGGTTCTATTTTAAGCCTGTGGTGGATATTGCTAGTTTGGTGGTGAACAAGCTTTAAACAAGCATAATCTGAAGCCTCCGGTCCTGACATAGAATCGAAATTTGCCTAGTGTAGTAACGGTAAGTTTCAATTCTATTAAGGACACGGAGGCGAGGATTATCCCACCCATACCTCCTGCGGAGATCCCGCCCGTACTGGAGTAAGTAATCCGTTTTCCGACTTGCAGTATGGTCACTGTTTTCTTGGGTTGCATGTCGATGACTTGAGACTCTGCTTTGTTGATTTGCCTTCAGGCTTAAGTGGTATGGTTTAGCTCACGCTGTTCTTTTTTCCGCCAGGGAATGATGGTGCGAAAAGAGATGCTTGAGACTTTGGCCTGACTCGCCACGAAGAAAGAGGAGGAGTTCGTTGGTTGGACGCCTTATATTGGGGTTTATGGACACTAAAGAAGGACTGCCTAAATGTTCATCTCATGGGATTTGTAGTTATTAAACGATGTTATTACAATGTTTTCTGATATTCCTATGTTGGGAATACAAAAAAAAAATTTCAAGTTTTGATGCTTTTCTGGCTGCTGTGCGATGTGATGTTAATAAACAGCGAAGAGAGAAAAGCATAATCCTCGCCTCCGTGTCCTTAATAGAATTGAAACTTACCGTTACTACACTAGGCAAATTCCGATTCCATTCCCGAGAGCTGCATGTTTCTGTAGGAAGAACAAGTCTTTTCTAGATACATTACACTGGACTCCTGGAGGCAGTGGTTTATGTGAGGCGAAGAAGATGGGGGGTGGGAGGGGCGGGGAGGTGGAGGAGGGGTCTCAAAAGGGCAAGGCCATAAAAAGCAAAATAGAGACCCTTTCAAAGAGTCGGCCTATTTACTTATAGACATGGCCTAAAACATGTGAATAAGAATTAAGTGCACATTCCTCCAGTTGTTTTTTCTGTTAAAGCATCCAGATACGTCAAACAACAATGAATACAAACACCTAAAACAAGGCAGACCTACTTGCTTTACCAATGCTTGTTGCTAATGATTCTTATACAGTGGCCCATAAAGGAGTACGGACTCTCATTCTTCCCTTTACATTCCTTTCCTCTAATCTCGTTTTCTGCTTTGGTCACTTGTATCCTCTCCACACATCTTTCTGAAGTTACCCCCAACCACGTCACTCGTTAGCGTCTTTCTCCCAATTCGTCTTTTCATGCGTTCCTTCTGCATGCACTTCCTCTCATCTCCTGCACACCACCGCCCCCTTTTTCACTCACACTGTGTTTCCTTTGGCACTGTCCATATTTCCACAGATGTCTCCTCCCCCACCCCAAATCATAGTTCCATTTTGCGCGAATGTGATCATCACTGTGTAAGCTCAGCAGAGAAGACAAGGATTGAATGATCGTATACTAAGTACACCTTCATGACACAGTGACAGACAATATCAGAAACTCACCAATGTTTTCAGTCTCGCCTCCAGAGTTCTCAAACGTGCTTAGTCATCAACACCCATCCACACCCTGAACTTACCCAGAGGCGACGCGGTTGTATTATGTGCTATACAAAATCCACATTTGCCGAAATACAAAACTAAAGAAACATCTGGGAAAAAGAGACGTCTGTGAAATTAAAACGAGTGAAATCTATCAGGCGCCTATGCACTGACTTATTTTAGCTTAAGGTTTCCTGTAAACATTGTCATGAAAGAACGCTCAGTGCTTGGGTTAAATTAAAAAATGTGAATACATGGCCTAGACTAGTTTAATTTTTGTATTTCATTTATTTGTGTGTATCTTATGCCGTTTTAGATAGCACAAACAAGACCCAAAGATATTGGCGTGCTTTACATGAGAACCAGTTACATTAGCTAGGTCACAATTTTAGACGTGGGGAGATTAAGGGATTTGCCCAGAATGTAGGGCAAACCGAAACTGGCACTTGCTTCTCCAATTCCAAAATCAGCAGCTCTGGCCCTAACGGCACAGACTCTTGCATCTGCTACGGGTGCTGAGCACTGGCAGGACCCGCCCCACTTAGCCACTGGATTCAAGCAAGCCGGGCTGAAGACGGCTGGAATGCCAGAAACCGGTCCTCGGAAGCTTGTTTCCGGTCCAGGGAAGGCATGGCTTGGCAGTTCGGGCTGGACTGTTCCCATGAGGCACAGGGTCAGACTGATTTGCAAATAGCCATGTCTGAACTGGGGTGGCAGAGTGGGCTAAAGAACGGTGATGGATTAAACCCAGATCTTTTGACTGGGTGTGAGTGTTTGATTGGTTCAGATGCTCCGTCCATTACCCCCCCCCCCTTTTGTACCGCTTTAGTCCCTTGCTCACTTTGCCACTGGATTCAAGCAAGCCGGGCTGAAGACGGCGCGAATGCCAGAAACCGGCCCTCGGAAGCTTGTTTCCGGTCCAGGGAAGGCATGGAATGGCAGTTCGGGCTGGACTGTTCCCATGAGGCACAAGGTCAGACTGATTTGCATATAGCCATGTCTGAACGGGGGTGGCAGAGTGGGCTAAAGAACGGTGATGGATTAAACCCAGATCTTTTGACTGGGTGGGAGTGTTTGATTGGTTCAGATGCTCCGTCCATTACCACCCCCTTTTGTACCACTTACAGCCCTGGCACAAGGACATTAGCTAATGGGGTGGTTGAAAACGGTAGGGAAGGACTGATTAGGGGGCAATTCCGTGCGTCTTACTCCAGGTAATACACGTATCTAACTGTTTAGGAACGAAGATTGCATTTGTTTGCACAGTGGTACAAGTGCATAAATCGTGCTTAGTAGGAGATTGGTGTCGAAAAAACAGTAACCCTTACAATGTAAATGACGTAGCATTAGAATCTAGATGAACATCGCCTCAAGCCATTTCTTGGTTCCTCCTATCAATTCTGTTAAGAGGTTTACAAGAAGTGTAACACAGTTTTCTTTTCTTTCCACAAGATGACGCCTATAGTCTGTTAAGTGCAATCAAGTACTGCTAAATTGAAATCATATTAGTATTGACGGCATTAAAATTTGGCAAACACCTTCTCGTCCGTCCACAGTGAAATAACGTAAAATATAGTTGCCACATTTTGAAGGACGCGTGTTTTACTGAACAGAGAGCGAGTAATGTGCTTACAACGCAGCGTCGGAATCCAACAGAAAAGGGGCATTTGCATAGATATTTTTCCTTCGGGCGCAACAAGAGAAACTTGATGCGGTTGCCTTAACGCTTAGTGCGATTTCTCAAACAGAGGATAAAGAAGAACTGGCTACATAAAGAAACAAGCACTCTCAGATAATCAATCGCATTTCCTCAGCTCTATCAATAGAAGAATGCCTCGACTCTCAAACCCCCCTAATGTGTTCATGTATCATGTTCCCCTTTAAGCAAGTCTTCAAATGACGAGGAGCTAAAATTAACACTTTGCGGGCACACATCAAACATTTTCTTAAAGATACCTGTGCAAACACGAGGAAAAGAAACACAGGGGGTGCAGGTGGGACTGAAAGCACGAAGCACGCTGCCAGCCTCCGGAGACAGGAGATGTGCACGCGTAGGGAGTGCACATCTCCTGTCCGCGCGTGCCACCTCCTGTCTCCCTTCCAGCACCAAAGCAGCAGCAATAGTCTTGCAAGCAAATCAGCGCATGCGCTGCATTCGTAGCGAGATCTAAAAAGGGGAATAAATCCCTACCTGCGAATTATAGACCTATTAGCCTCATTGACTGTATGCAAAAGATCTTCAGTCGTATGATTCTGGTAAAAATACAAGCATGGATAACTGAAAGGGACATTTTTTGTCCCTTCCAGGCAGGATTCAGGTTTAAAACCTCTACTGTGGACCAGGCATTCTTTAATATAATGGAAGATCCTTTTGATCGGCAGGGGCAACATGCTTGTTGTCTTTGTCAATCTTAAATCTGCATTTGGCACGGTCACGAGGAGAATTTTGCGTCAGGTCCTGCAAGCAATGGGTATCCCTCATGACATTTTAGGCCTATTAACCTCTTAAGTGCTGCGCCTATACCAACGGCCGACGGCACCACTACCTCGGGAGTGCTGCCGTCGGCCGTTGGACGTTCCAGCTGCACCTGCGCAATGGAACGTTCAGCACTGGAGCTGGACGTTCCAAAGCAGCTAAGGTGTTAACCAGGTTCCGTGAGAATAATTTTGCTAAGGTTTGATGGGGCGCCCAGGGTCAATTGACGGATAGGATATCTGTAACGAATGGTTTAAGACAAGGGTGTGTATTGGCCCCTCCCCAGTTTTTTTCATTATATCTGAATGGGTTGGTAGATTATCTTTTAGACTGTCCTGCAGATGATCCATCAATAGGTAATTTCAGGGCCGGCATTTTTATGTTTGCAGATGACATTTAAAAATCTCGAAAACAAAGAGTGGTCTCCCAACTACTTTAGGACACATTTAGTGCGTTTTGCCAGGATCATGGGCTAGAGACTTAACTAAAACCATATTTATGGTGTTTACCAATGTGAGAAAGGTTATGGGTCAACTGAAACTAGGGGGTAGGCCTTTGGTGAGGGTTGACTCTTGATTATTTAGGAATTAAACTTTCTTCTAATATGACAAGGGTAAAGCATATTGAAAAGCCTTGCTTAAAGCACAGACATATCACTGGGACCATTCGGAGAGAACATCGTATATCCCTTACAAAAACAGTAAAACTTGCTCTTATTGTGTATGAGACAAAGGCAAACGGTGCAGCACTATATGGTTGCTGAATTGTGGGGCTTTTTGGGGGGGGGGGGGGGGTGGGGGGGGGGTGGGGGGGTCTGCCTTGGAACGATCCGAAAATGGGTTTTTAAAAGCCTTGGTATCTCCCCCCCGTACTTCTTCGCATCCTTTACGATTAAATATGAATGTTAAAAAGACTGCTCTAAGGGCAACTTCATGCCTTGCTGTACTGGCTGAGGCTTTGGCTAATCACAGAGTTGAGCCACTATGTTGCTGCATTATTAGAGGTTTTAAATGCTGATAGAATTTGAATTTAAAGATATTTGTATAGCGCACGTTTACCTAGCGATTTCATGGCGCTGTGGGGTCAATTCAATTTCAAGTGCAGGCGCAGAGTTGTATCAAGTTGAGAAGGCCTGTGAGAACAGAAGCGTTTTCAGTCTCCCGCGGAACTCCATGTAAGACGCTGATGTTCAAATAGAAAGAGGTAAGGAGTTCTAAAAAGACGGGGCGAGAACAGAGAACTTACAGCCTCCTGTCCTGCTTTTCTTAAAACGGGGCACCACCAGAAGAGATAGGGAAGAGGAGCGTAATTGCCTGCTAGGAATGTAATGATGGATGTTAGATTTAATAAAAGCCGGAGCTGTCCCGGCAAGAGCCTGGAAAGTCAGGCATCCAAGCTTGAACAGGGCTCTTTCTTTAATAGGGAGCCAATGTAAGGAGCAGAGAAAAGGGGTATTGTGCTGAGACCTAGGTAAGCTAAAAACCAAGCGGGTAGCTTGGATCTGCACTAGCTGGAGCCGGCGAAGGGCATAACTGGGAATGCCGTTGTACAGTGCGTTACCATAGTCAAGGCGAGAGAGGACCATCGCCATAACAATAAGTTTAAGAGCTGAAAATTAGAAAAAACGTGAAATCTTGCGAATAGTACGCAACACAAAAAAACAAGAAGAGACCACAGTGCTAACGTGCAAGTAAAGAGTAAGGTGTTGATTTAGAGTGATCCCCAAGGTTTTGACAGAGGAAGAGGGGAAAGGGGGGGAACCGAACGAAGGGGGCCAAAAAACAGAAGACCAAGGATTAAGTTTACCACCAGTCAGGACGAGCTCAGTCTTATCAGGGTTGAGTTTCAGATGGTTCCAATTCATCCAATCCCTGATAAATACCATCACTGACTGGAAGTTGTGAATGCAGTGGGGTGAATTCGACAAAGTAAAAATAAGCTGGAGGTCATCAGCGTAATTAAACACTGTGACCTCCATTCGCTGTAAAGCAAAAATAAGTGGAAAAATATACAAGTTAAAAAGGAGAGGGGAAAGGGAAGAGCCCTGGGGAACACCACATTGCACTTTATGAGCCATAGAGGAGAAGTCCGCCAGATGGACGGCTTGGGTGCGATCACTAAGAAATGAACTCACCCAAGCCAGGGCGGAACCCCGATGCCTGCCGCCTCGACACGGGAAAGAAGGATGGTATGATCAACCGTGTCGAAAGCGGCAGACAAATCGAGGAGAATCAACGCCTGTGGGAGATTGGAATCAAGCCCCTCTCTGAGTGTGTCCATAACGGATACCACCACCTTTTCGGTGGAATGAAGGGGGCAGAAACCTGCTTAAGAGGGGCAAGAAACCCACTGGTCTCAATAAAGGAGCTAAGAATTCTAGTAATGTGCCGCTCCAGAACCTTAGCCAGGTAGGGGAGGAGGGAAATGGGACGATAATTTGCTAATATTGTAGGATCTGCGCCAGACTTTTTTAAAATGGGGACAATCGTGGCTGACTTGTGAGGAAGGGGGACAGTTCCTGTTTTAAGGGACTCATTGAGGAAGGTAAGGGGAGGGAGAGGGCAACTCCGAAAGATGTCACGCATAATATAGGCCAGGCAGACATCTGCGGGTGAACCAGATTTAACACTAAGGAGAATAGAAAAAAAAGTCTCCTCAGATAACAGAGTTAATTGGTCAAAATGACAGGTGTTCTGCGGCGGGACAATGTCAAGGAATGCTGAAGAGGGGGGGGGGGGGATATTGGACTTGATGTCTTCGATTTTACTGATGAAAAAATCATTCAGGGAATCGCACAACTGTTGAGAGGGAACCGGTTTGGCAGTTGTTCTGTCAGAGGAGGCCAATTCGAACACTGTGGCAAAAATTTCCCTCGGTTTGTTCTCCGCCTGGAGAATCTTACCAGAAAAATAAGAGGTGTTTGCCTTAAGAATAGCTTTCTTGTACTCCGCCTGGATAGAGTTATACAAGATTTTAGAAGTCTCACTATAGGTACGTCTCCAGGCACGCTCTGCTTGGTGAGCTGCCAGTTTTTTCTCCTTAACCTCCTGGCTAAACCACTTGTTCGTATAGTGGGTGCGCTTCACCTTAACACGCCTAAGGGGGGCCACCTGATCACATGTCCTAGACAGCCATTTATTAATGGCCTCTACTTGAGATGAAGTGGAGAGGTTATCAATAGCTGGGCTTGAGGTTAAAAGAGAGGAACACAAAGATGGAATGTCGACTTTACCCCAATTACGCGACCAGGTATTCTTTGGGAAAGATGGCTTCTGAGCTAACCTCAAATCCAGGAAGAAGGAAATCAAGTAGTGGTCAGACCACAAACAAGGGGTAACAATAGGGACAGGGATAGGGATTTGAGGGACCAGATTTGGTCCAGGGTATGGCCCTGAACATGAGTAGGGGTATGAACGTGTGAGATGAAATTTAAGCTGCCAAGCAGTTCGGTGAAATCCCTGGAAGGTGCGTCTTCCGCTAGATCAGAGGGCCAGAAGTTAAAATCCCCAAGTACCAGGACCGATGAGTGGCTTACTCCGAGTGTGGCTAGTAATTCCTGGAAAGCTGGGAGAAAATGGGACATATGTTGGGGTGAGCGATACATCAGGACACAGGTAAAAGAGGTTTGGAATTTCACAAAGTACCATGGTTACAATCAATCAAGAAGCAGCTAAGTGCACTAGGTTATGAAAACCTTTGGAACAATACTATCTTGGGTTAATTCCCCTCTAAGGAGATATTGCAAAAACAATATTGGGCAAGAACAATTCAGCAGGAGGAACACAATGCGGCAGGTACCTCTATAACAGAGGAATTCTTGAATTTTAAATCGAAGTAGGAATTAGAAATGTACTAGGATTTTATAACTATCCCGCTAGGCAAGAAATTGTTTCACTAATTTAGAGTAGGGTCACTCCCCTTGAAACCATTTATGGCAAAGTGGATGGGTTCTGGAATGGTGAATTCTCATTGTTTGAACACGAGGAGAATGTGCATGCCGCTTTCAGGAAGGATATTCTCCAGACTTACGTGGCTGGATTGGATAGACTTGAACCCTTGTCGTGGGGCTTCTTCCTGAGAGAAATTGGAATGATATTTGGAACATTCTGTGGATTATCTCACCCCGTTTATATTGCCCTAATGAAGTTCCTTTGAAAGAAACGAAACACATTGGCAGATGTCTAAATCGTATTTCACAAAGAAAAATAAAATAAATATAATGGACTCCCTTGAATATTTTTGACTTCTTTCCTGGCACACCTTCCAACAGTGAAAAAAAAAAAATCATGTGTTGTTTGCATGTCCTGCTTGTGCTCAGATACGTTCAGTTTGGCTGGCACCTTCATATAGGCTTATGGGGACTCGGTGCCATCCACCTCCTTAATGATACTAATATCTGATGCCTCTGCACTTTGTTTGTGCTATAGCGAAATTCCTGGGTAGGATGTGGGCAAAGAGAAGCCTTGTTACGAAATGCTGAACTTTTAAGTTGCAATTTTGAATATCGATTACTATGTATGTTTTTAAAGTCTATTAATGTATATATATGTGATCAAGCTTCAGTGGAAGCGAAATGCGTTATGGCGGCTGGCAATAAATCACTTTGATTAAGCACCGATTCCTGGGTCTGCTCTGTAGGAAGGTGGATACCTGACTATGGTTGCCCCGTACTTTTTGCCTTGTGTTTTGCTGGTTTTCCGACTTAGTTGGCCTGGGACCCTGCCAATCAGGACCCCAGGCCTACTGCTCTCTCTGTAAAATGGATTCCATGTACCTTAGGTGCATTATCCAATTGGGACTGGGCCACCTTATCAGACCCTGTAACTCAGGGCATAGTTGTACCCAGGGCCTACCAGGGGCTGAAGCATGTATTATGCCACCCCTGGATGGCCATCTAAATCGGACACAACTGGCTGCACGACAGCTGGGGCACGGTGGTGTAATCACCCTTTGCTTTAGATATAGTATACCTATATCTAACCCTAAAATGGACACACAGATTCCTATCAGTCACTCCTATGGCAGGCCTTGACAATCCTGAAGGCAGAGTGCTTGGAATCGTGTGAAATGGTGCTCTGGCATGAGCTGAGCCCGTTTGCAGCTTGCGGAACCAAGTCCTAATAGCTGTTCCATGATATCGCATACCATATACTCTTAAGTGCATTATAATCCTCGCGGTTAAATGCTATCTCTGGTATTGCTTTATCAAAACATGTCGAGTAAGGTGTCATACGAATTGGAATACTAACCCCTCGCCAATTCTGGCGACGGGGTTAGCATTCCACCCTTCTAGAGGGACACGACATGTATGTAACTGTGAACCCCGGTTAAAGTTAACTCGAGCCTCAGCATCACAAAATGGATGCTGCCACCAGACACGAGCCTGACCCCCTGCAGCTGGGAGTCCTTCCAGCGAGGGGAGCTTGGACAAAGGGTTTCCTGTCAGGGGCGGTGCTGGCACCATCCCAGACAGGGTTTTGTGTATCCTGGGTAGGCAGGGCTTTTCAGGAAGGTGACTGCAAGTGGCACCCCGGTGCTCACTACGCATCTGCCGGCTAGAACCAGTTCCAGGGGCACACCAGCCCCTGGCCTGGGGAAAGTCCGGCATGGGAGAGGGGTGTAACCACCCCCCTTCCTGGTCCCACCCCTAGGGCAGGACCTAGTCGTGTACCCACCCCTTTCTTTAGGATAAAGGCAGGAGCGGGGACCCTTCCAAATTAGATCATCTTTGAATCAAGAAACTACTTTCTACGAAAGGAACTCTCGACTTCTTCTCAAGATTTCTCCCTTGTGGCTAAGGAGTAGTCACCCTGCACCCGCAGGCACCATCTAAGAACTCTGCGGTTTGCTGCACGTCCTTCCTCAGGAATCCGACCGACCAGCTCGACGAGACCCGGCTTCCCTGGCACCTCTGACCTTTACCTACCTCTACAGCTAAGCTGAGAACCGTAGGTGCGACGAGACCTCGAGGGACCGGCCATCATCAGAACTGCACGACTTCTATCCAGCACGACCGCCGAGGGATCCTCTGGTGAGTGCTTTGGGGTCTGAGAAGCCCCGATCCTGAGCAGCTCTAGCACCGAAGTCCAGCCCCCCAGCATCTCCACGATCTGCGTGGGGCCCTTCTGCTTTTTACTGCTCACCGCGTTGTCTGGCTACTAGCCCGCTGGCTTGTGGCCTTCCCGATGACGATCAACGACGACAACACTGCTGGTCTGGTTGCTCCAGACTGGCCCTTGCTCCCTTCCAAAAGAGGAGCACCCCGGACCCTCCTGGGCCACTCCAGACGCCATTTTGAGTCCACCGCGTGGGCTTGAATTTGCCAAGACTTGTTGCCCTAATCCTGGGTCCAGCGACGTCGACAGCATCAACCATCGTGGGACAGCTCGCACCTCCATCCTGGTCGCCGACAACGCCTCCTGGTCCGTGAGACTGCAGAGCCCAGCGTCGCCCACTCACCTGGTCGAGGTGACTTCGCCCGGTGCCATCCTGGTGCCCACACAATCACTGGCTAGTGATTAAAGAACTTGGTCCCCTCTGCTTTCAGGTGTCATCCATCTTCGATCCAGGCTTGGATCACTTCGAACTTCTTCACTGGTCGCCTGCCAGCAACTTCTTTCTTCAGGCTCCATAGACTGCAACGAGGATTCCCGACGTCTTTTCAAACTTATGCAGCTGCAGCCCCTGGGCTAGGTAACTTCGGCATTTCGGTGCCCCAGCATAGCCTCACTATCCAAGGGTCCAGATCCTTTTCGTTTTTCAGCCTATCTAGTCGGGTTCGCCCGATAACACTAACTTTGTGAAATCTAGCTACCATAGACTTTGTCCCGCATCCCGCGTGAGAGTGCACACTCTGCACCCGAGTCCCCTAGGCCTCCTACTAGTAATCTGAAGGTTCAGTAACGTAATCCTAGCAATTCCAAAGCCTATTAGTACAGTACTTACCTGCTAGTAATTTCGCATTCCACTTTTAGAGTATATGGTTTTTCGTGCCCCTCTGGCATTTGTGTAAATTGTGCAACTTAAAGTATTTTCGTAAGAGTTTTGTTGTGTGCTTAGTACCCTGTCCTCATAAAGAGTACAAGGCTGTTGTGATCTAAATAAATACACTGTTTATTTTCATAACACTTGTGTGGTGTCCTTTCACTTGGTGTTCAAGGGGTATATGTGATGGTATAACAGCTGGCTTAACACGCCCTCTAGAGTTTAGCCCGAAGACTGCTCGTATCCATGCTACTAGGATAGCTGGTCTATAAGGTTGACTTACAACCAATCACCATAAGGGTTGTTTGGACTGATACAAAGTGCTCACTAGAATAGTGAACATTATATATCAGGCCAACTTCTCACATGCTCTTCGTCATTTTCAAAGGCAGGAACCTTTTTCTCTTGGTTTTAGGACTGTTTTTATGGTTTTGATGTATAATCTCTAGGACTCTGCTGAAATAAAGTATTTTGACTGACTAGTTACCTACAATCATCTACACTCTTTCTAGTGAATATGCACAACAGTTTGAAGCCTGTGGTTTTCGTAGTATATGTAAAGTACTTATAAAACCAACCAAAACAGTTTTCATAACAGACAGGATGTTCTGTGCAACACTGCCCGAGAAAAAGAATTTGGATTTAGGGAAACGCCAATGAAAGTTAATGAATGAAAATCACGATCGGAGTCAAAGGACTCAGAAAGAAAGGAATTAATGTCAGGGCACAAAGGTGGCACCTTTGTGTGCTTCTGTACAGTCACTTCCAGAGGAGGTATGAGACTGCTGAGAAGTCGTTTGTGTCACTTATTGAGGCGTGGCAGCAATGCTGAGAGAGAAAGAATTTTCTGTTGTGGCTGATGTTCAGCATGGTTAAAAGTTAGCGGCGTGGAGTAGGGTAGATAGCAATAGAATAGACTTGCGTGGAGTAGCGGTAGATTAGCGTAGTAGATTATAGTGGGGTAGATTAAATTCAGGTAAATTGGGTGGAGTGGGGTAGATTCTGGAAGACAGGAGCAGAGTATATTGGAGTGGGGTAGAATGGAGTGATTTGGAGTGTAGTAGATTGGGTGGATTATAGTAGTTTGGAGTGGGGTATAATGGAAAGAAGTGGGGTAGATAGGAATAGGGCAGATTGGGGACGAGTGGGATATATTGGGGTGGATTGGAAGTGGGGTGGATTGGATAGAGTGGAGTGGGGTAGAGTAAAGTGGAGCAGATTGGGGTGAATTGGAGAAGGGTGGAGTGGAGTGGGATATATCATGGCGAAATGTGAGTGGGGTATATTGGGGTAGAGGAGTGGAGTACACTAGGGAAGAGTGGAGTACAGTGGATTGGGGAGACTGGAGTAAGGTAGGTTGGAGTTGGGTACAGTGGAGTCTGGTAGAATGAGTGGGATAGATTGGGTGGATTATGGTAGGGTAGACTGGAGTCGGGTAGATTGAAGGGAGTAGATTAGAGTGGCGGATAAACTGGGGTTGTTAGACTGGAGTGAAGTAGATTGGCTTTTGGGCGGTTTGGATAGGGTAGATTTGAGTACGGTAGTTTGCGGTGGAGAGGGTTAGACTGGACAGGGGCAGATTTTGGTGGCATGTGGTAAAGTGAAGTAAGGTGGGGTAGATTTTGGTGGCATGTGGTAAAGTGAAGTAAGGTGGGGTAGATTTTGGTGGCATGTGGAAAATTGAAGAGAAGCAGAGTGGGGTGGCGTAGATTGGGTATAGTGGAATGGAATGCAGCCGATTTGGTACAATGGGATGGAGTAAAGCTGGATAGGATTATTTGAGTGGGATAGAGAGGATGGGAGAGGGGAGCAGGGGAAAAGGGGAGTAGAGCAGGGTTGAATGGGGTAGAATGAAGGCGATCAGAGTGTAGTGGAGTTGGGTAGTGTGGGTAGATTGGAGAGGGGTAGGGTAGATTCGTTTGGAGTGGTGTAGAGTGGAGTCGGATAGAGTGGAGTGGGGTAGCTTGGCGTGTGGTAGATTGGGGAAGATTGGACGGGAGTGGAGTAGTTTGGAGTAAAGGTAGATAGAATGGTGTGGGGCAGATTTTGATAGGGTAGACTGGGTTAGGGTGGAATAGACTGAAGTGGAGTGAGGTAGATTGGAGTGGTGTAGATCGAAGTGGGGCAGATTGGAGGAGGATAGTTTGTGGTGAAGTAGGATGAGTGGGTAAGATTGGACTGGAGAAGATTTGGATGGCATGTGGTATATCGGAGGCAAGTGGATTGTGGTAGATTGGGATGCAGTGGGGTAGTATGGGTGAACTGGGGTGGAATAGATTGGAATGGGGTAGAGTTCAGTTGGATAGATTGGAGTAGAGTTGAGACTGGGGTGGAGTGGGGTAGATTCAAGAGGGGTGATTCAAGAGGGGTGTGATTCAAGAGGGGTGTGATTCAAGAGGGGGTAGATTGTGAGGTAGAATGGGTTAGAGTTGGGTAGAGTGGAGTAGATGGGGTAGAGTGGAATAGATTGAGTTAATTGTAGTAGGGTAGATTGGGGTGGAATAGGTAAGACTGGAGTGTGGTAGATTGCAATGGGGTACATTTTAATGGAATTGGGTAAATTGGAATGGGATTAAATTGGAAGGGAGTGGGGTAAATTGGATGAGATTGACTGGAGAGGAGTAGAGTAGGGTAGATTGGAGTAGAGTCGGGTAGACTGGAGTGGGGAGGGTTGGCCTGAGGTACATTGGAGTGGGGTGAATTGGGGTAGAATGGAGTGAGGTAGACTGGAGAAAAGCGAGGTGAATTTCCGTGGAGAACAGCAGACTGGGGGATAGTGGCGAGCAGTTGATTGGGTCAGATTGAGTGGAGTACATTGTAGAGGAGTGGGGGTAGACAACCACAGTGAAGTGGATTGGGGACGAGTCGAGTGTAGTGGGGTAAATTAGGGTGTAGTGGGGTAGAATATAGAGGAGTGGGGTAGACTGGACTATAGTGGAGTGGATTGGGAAAGAGTGGAGTGTACTGGGGTAGATAAGGTGGGGTAGATTGGGAGGATTAGAGTAGGGTAGAGTGAATGGGGTAGATTGGAGGGGGATGGATTGGACTGCAGTGGGTTGTAGTGGAGTGGAATGGGATGGGATGGAGTGGGGTACATTGTGTGGAGTGGGGTGGATTGTAGCAAAGTGGAGAAGGTTCAGGTGGATTGGAGTGGGGTAATTGGTGTGGAGGGGCGTAGAGTTGAGTGGGGTGTTGTGTGGTGGTGTGACTGACAAAGATTGGAGTGGCGCGTCGTAGACTGTCAGAGTGGAGTGGCATTTCGTAGAGTGGAGGGTCATAGAAAGGAGTGGCAGTATATGGGTATAGAGTAGAGTGGTGTAGTGTGGAATATGCATGGTATGGTAGTGCACATTTTCAATTGAAATGTCCATTACATTTGAATTATATGGTTTTACTGCAAACAAAAGATAATGTGTGTAAATATCACCTAGTGTATTGGTGTTTTGATCATATTCAAATATTTGTTTCCACCACACTTCAGAATTACAAAAAAATTGCTTAATTTGCACTAATTCTGATATATTCTGAAACATCAGCACAGTTCTTTTTTTGTGTGATAGAAAAAAAAACATCCTAAACCCTCTCCTGTTACGTGGATACTCAGCAGAATTCTGGCAAATTCTCTCACTTTGAAGCCTAAGAAAGAAAAACAAACGCCAAGCTCGCTTGGAAGAGTGAGACTGACATTTGACCTCCGTCTTTGAATGCACATCAAAAGTGACAAGTGAGAAAGTGAGTTTGTGGAAGAATACAGTAAATAAGGTTTGGGAAAAGGGATGGACAAACGCAAGCTGGACAGCCTAAAGCAAATAAAGCCAGCAAATAAGCCAGAAAATTTGAGTTACAAACTGCTAAGCCATTAGTAAGCAATGGGCGGAATGCATTTCCAGGGAAGCTTTCAGAGTGCCCGCAAGAGGTCTTCAGCAAACCAGATTACTGAGCTGTCTGGTAGGTTTCGACCTAAATATCACTAGTCTGTGACATGACTTCGTTGTGCTAAATCGCATTGATCGGCACGTTGGATTAATACATTCACAACGCACTGTTGGCAAAGAAAGGAAAAATAAAACTCCATATACAAAGAGCGACTGTCTTCAACCGTTTACTAAACCACCGACGATAAGGAATGAAAGGAACAATATGCTGAGAAAACCGAAAACACTGTTCATGTTCCAAACTTTTTCTGTAACTCTCTGGATGCCTTTGTCAAAGATGTTGGCGAGAGGACTCAGCAGATTAAGCATTTAATCTCTGACCCCTTTTCATGAACAGGAAAATCACATTCTTTGAAGCCTTTCCGGGGAGGGTAACCACCACGGCCTGAAGTTCAAGTTCTCAAAAGTTGGAATATAAATCCCCAGGGAGTGATTTAGAATTTAAAAGACAAGACGGCGATATGATGTGAAGGCTTTGCGACAAGTTCAATAAAACAATGCATGTCCTCGAGCTCCCAGCACCACGCGCTAGTAGCTGATCTAGTCCGCATGAGTATGAATAGTGTAGCCACACTAACGCAAATGAAGTTATTGCAACTGACGTGAAGATAGAAAGCACAACATGGTCATCAGCAATGGAATCTATACCTGCTGGTAAGTAATTGGTTTATATCATCATCACATGGCAGCGGTGTCCAACCAAGATCCAGAAAGCCACATTCATGTAAGATTTTCAGAGGTACACACATGAAATGCATAAACAAATCCAAAGGCAAATTTTTGCAGATGGTCTATGGTTATAATTAAAGTATGCATGGATATGGCATGTCTAGACCAACAATGGATTCCACTACCACAGGGCTAAAACTTCAGTGTCCCTTTAAAGAGGTAGTTAACAGGCCAGATAAAGGGTCTCCTAAAGGACTCTAGTGCGCACACTTCAACAGCAGCAGCCCAGTAAACAACATTGAAGACTTCCCCAGGCTGGAAGATAAAAAAACAAAACCCGATGGGACATGCACTGGTAAACCCAACAGGCCTGTCTTTGGCAAGCTGGTGCAATGGTTACATGGCTTCAATAGGTCTCGCCTGCTGCTCGCTCTGCGAGGCTTCTTGTAATCGATAATATTTCAGAAGTGGAGTGAAAGCTCCGCCCCCTCTTTCCATTGGCTTGCCTCACCGTGCAAGCTAAACCCTAGCTTTCTATTTTCAGTGAGGCTTTTTAGTCGCTCCTTGTTAACGCCCTCTCTCCTTTTGTCCCTGCTTACCCGGACTGGATCTTTTTCTCGCGGTGTGACACTGCCTTTTAATTTGCCGCTAAGCACTTTTTTCTTGAATTAGCAAACTGGCAACGTCCTGCAGAGGAGCCCTGGCAACGCCCTGCAGAGGAGCCCTCCGCTGTGCGCTCTTATGTAATGTTGGCTGTGTTACATTTATCACGTGTGCTCTTAAAATAGGATTGTAGCATTTTTTTATTTTTTTTTGTTTTTTGGAGATCTGTAATTAACAAATGTCGGACAACAGCGCGTTTTAATTAAAGTGTGTTCACAGTTGTCAGCAGCAGCCAGACACGGAGACCAGCAGCCCGGAATGGCCCGCGGACAGTGACTGGAGCTGGTGAGCGGAGACCGGGTTCTCTGCCTCTTGCGCCTTTGTGTTCAGTCTCACGACGAGGCGGCTTGCGACACTCCATGGCTTCACCCTCCGTGCTGGTTCCTGTGCCTGATACCTCCTGGGCTGAGTCGTTGCTAGAGCAGAGCCTGACAGCCAGCAGAGCCTTAGCTGTGCTACCCCGAGCATGCTCCCATCTGTTTAAGACACAGGAAGCTTTAATCAGTGTGCGTGCACTATTTTCTTCAGTAAAGAATGTGGGACAGTGGCGGCACTTGAATTTGCATCGCGCCCACATAGCACTCGCTGGACAATGGCGTGTGCTACTTGCAGGCGGAGCGCGCAATGCGCGCTCTCACTTTATTAGTGACAAATACCGCCACCCCCCAGCACTCGCAGGACATTGCGAGCGTTAGGTATGCTATAATTAGTGTGCTAGCACTATTTTCTTCAGTAAACAATGTTGGACAATGGCGGCGCTTGCTGTTAAACAGTCAGCGAGACGGATTTCGAACTAGCAGGCATACTCAGTAGTTGTATTTTTTCAATGAAGCATGGTAAGAAAATACACATTTATTCTATAGTAGAATATCCATTTTGAACTTATGCCGCCAAAGCAGAGAATCAGTAGGCAGAGTTAGTAGGCTCTTCATCAAGGTTCTCCAACGGTCAAGTGATTCGGATAACTGAGGATAGTTCACTCTGTCAAAAGCCCTGCTGCAGATAGAGTGAAGCCTGCAAGTCACTCGTTACCATCCCTATATCATAATTAAGGCTCCCTGTTTTCCATTTTTACAGATAAATACAGACAGAAAGCATTCATTTTCTTGTCTGCATTTATTTTTAAATGTGGATAAAAACAGAAATTGGGGTGCTTTTTGAATAATATTAAATACTGTCTGCCATGACCGCCAGGCCAATAAATGTGTGGATTAATAGATAAGGGGGGTTAAAAACAGTTGATACTGAAATTTAAATATTTTCATATAAGTGCACTGATTTATCCGCTGCTGGTGTTCACAGCACTGAAACCTGGCGGCCATCCAAGCATGAGTGCATATTTATTGGTTAAATAAATGTGGAAATATACTAATTTCAGCTAGATTTTTCCACAAAACCCAATATAAATATGGATCAATACAGATAAAAGTAGCAAAAAATAAATATGGATAAATACAGATTGAAATGGCAAAAAAATAAATACCATAAAACTGGGAGGGAGCCCTAATCATAACTTAGCTGGTTACTGTACCTGTTGTAGGACGCTAACTCAGTGCAATGTGCATGCAACTGATGTCAGCCACATCTAGCCTCTGGTGATGCTAGTTGTGTGACCTACTCATTCAGTTCTAGCTTTCTAACCTTACACACACATTACATGCTGGGGTTTTTGAACCCCTTAAAGCTGCACCCCACAAGTCACATAGTGCAACCAATGATTGGCTATAAAGTTGACTGATTGACGGTGTCCCACAAAAGAGGCAGCCATGTCAGGGCAGGACATCCGGCAGATCACTACCCCAGCCTCGGAGATCTGCTTGAGAGCTACAAAAACACAGTTTCTCTTTTTTATTCTCTTTTTTTTTAATTGGGACTTCTGATAGAGACTTTGTGACTTCCAAATTGTTTGCTTGAACTTGTTAGCAAAACCTCACTTGACGTATACATTATCATGATTTTACTAGCCATACGAAGAAACAAGTACCGTGGCAGCAGGTGCTATTAAACAAAAAAAAAAGCATTGTTATTCTTGAACAATAGAAGCTATCGGCAGACATAGGAGCAAAAAATGATTTATGCTATTTAGAGTTTTTTTGGAATGGGTGGGTCAGAAACTAGAGGACAAAGATGGGAGGAGACGGGATACATGAAGGGGGAGAGGGTGGTGAAATCGAGGGAAGTAGACAAAGAAGGGTACAAGCATTTGCAATGCAATAGGTCTCACATTTACGTGAGGTTAAGCTATTGGTAAAGTGACAATGCCTTTTATTTCTGTTTTGGTTTTTAAAACCTAAATAAAAGGCATTGTAACTTACAATGCCAATTCCTCACACCCGCGTAAATGGTAGACCTATTGCATTGCAAATGCTTGTTAGGTCGAGTAATTTTAATTACTCGAAATCTATTACATCTGAACCAAAGTCTCTTGAACCAGCCGGATTTCCTACAATGCATGTTGTGCAGTGGGAAACAACTAGGGCTGGCTCTAATCAGTAAGGCTGAGCCTAATCAAGGAAATAACAAAAAGAGAGATGCCAATACTGATGATTTCGTTCTCAAATCCTTTTATCAACCAGAAAAAAGTGTACTTCAAGACTGGGAAGTGCTAATAGATAGCATTTTATTTTTCAAATTTCATATAAAAAGGTATAATAATTTTTAGACCTTCTTAGATATGGGAAACACCAAAGAAATTATTTGTGACAAAGACATGAAATAAGGACACAGCACAGGATAAAAATATCAAACAACCAATCATAAATCAACCATGTCACAGTCATACCACAAACATTCATACATTCATACCGGAATACTTCACACAAACTGGAGGATTGATACACCAGAAGGGGAAGTAATGGGTCTGCTGTGAATCTTTAAGGAATTCAATTTCAAAATAATGATAGTACACTCCTTTAGATCAAAAACAATTCAATCATTTCTACATATTTACAAAAGTGAGTTTATGATTGTCAAAAAACTAGTGCACTCTAGCACCAGATCAACCAAAGGCAGACACAATACAGGGGGGCCTACGCGTTTCAAATCCCCAGTGGTTGATGGGATTCTCCTCAGGGCCAGGTTATTCAATTGGAATCTATCCACGGGATCAAGCTCATGAATAAAGGTGGAAAACTCCTTGGTGTTTGAAGGG
This sequence comes from Lissotriton vulgaris, assembly GCF_964263255.1. NCBI lineage: Eukaryota > Metazoa > Chordata > Amphibia > Caudata > Salamandridae > Lissotriton > Lissotriton vulgaris. The sequence goes on along the minus strand of NC_141700.1, from coordinate 78,617,426 downwards.
TCCTGTGCAGAAAAGTGATGTAATTTAATGCTGCGGGACCCGGAGTCCCGGGGTTCTGTAAGCCTGAATCGGTCTTTTGTCTAAAGCTTTCACGGCGGTATTGGATCAATTCGGTACGGGCGTCTCACAAGGAGGAAAGGTTCCGTTCGGTCGCTTGTTCCTCCCTCCCACTCGCTGGCCCCCCCCCCTCCCCCGCCCCCCCCGCCCCCACCAGGCTCTTGCAGCGCGACGCTTCACCAGTGCTTCCCTCCCACTCGCTCGCTCACTCCCCTTCTCCCCCGCCCCCCACCTACATCCGACTTGTTTTTCGTGTTCTTTCCCTCTCAGGCACCCGTACTCACAGCACCTCCAGCAGCCTTCTGCCTCCGTCTACTCCACGACCGTCTCCGGGAGAACAGCCCCTCCTTCCTCGCGAGCGCTCCCCTTCTCCCACCACCCCCATCCGACTTGTTTTTCTTCATTATTGAACGAAAGCCCCTTAAAAGACGTGCATTCTGGAAGTGTGCTGTTCAAAAACCTCTCCTGTTTGGTTTAATTTATTATAGTGTTGCCTATAGGTATGATTGCTATATTTTAACGTTTTGTTCTCTCCTTTTCCTGTTCGCTTAGTCTTAAAATGTACCATTTGATTTTTTGTTCATCTTTTTTGTATGATGATATTTGTATGATGAACATATACTGTTTATATTTGAAATGCCAACTGAAAAAAAAATCTAGGCCATATAGTCAGCATAACAACTGACTTCTTAGTTCACTAATGTCATTATCGTCTAGTCGGAGATCATGAGTGTTTCGAACTTCTTGTTTAAAATGTAAAATTTTTTATTAATGCTTCTCAGAGTTTGTGATATGCTCCCCCAACGGAATATATGTTTTTGATTTTTTAAGAGACTTGAGCATATGTTTAAATGGCCTTTGTTGCACGACTTACATGCCGGAGATTTTCATGCCTCAGGTAGTGTACGGGCTGTAGATAGTGGCATACTGGATGTGGTTAAGGGCCAGAGCGGCCGACATTGCAGCTGTGGGACCAGGTTTGAGTCTCGGGATTGGCTCAACATCTTGAGAAAATTGGCAAATCACTCATCTCCCCAAGCCTACCAAAAATGACTGTGTAAGTTAACTGGTGCTTATGTAAAGCGCTTCAATACCTTCGGGTCGAGTTCGCGCTATATAAAACTGCCACCCTCCCCCAAAAAAATCCTCTGCATTCCTTTTTTTTTTAAACTTGGAAGTGACACCCGATGTGGAAGGGCGGGAGGCAGAAGAGGGGCTGGTTGTGCAGAAGGTCCGTATCGAAACCTCTCAGTTTTGAGTTAAAAACATACAACCGGCTCATGATAAACAAATTTTCTCAGCGGCTCCCGCGCTACGTGCAGCCACTTTTATGACTAGCACTCCCTGCTGACTGACAAGCCTATTACAAGCGCTCACTGCGGCTTCTGTGTGAAAACCAAAGCGCTCGCGGACGGGAACGCGGCCCGAGATAAAATGAGAAACAGACGTGGTTTTCACGTCCTGCTTTGTGCATTTCTCGCTCTAATCCGAGCCAATTGCCACTACACCGGCACTTCCCTCCGATACATCTGCAGCTCCACTTTTCACTTGCTTACATTACCTGCAGCCCCACACCTGGGCAGCACAGATGTTTTCGTTTATGGTACGAAGGGGTATTTATTCACTAGGCAACCGGTGCCTTGAAAATAAATAAACCCCCGAGGACACCCAGGAATTCCTTTCTAGGTTCCAAGGCGTGCGTAGGGCCATTCTGCGTTAAAAGCACATATGCAGACAGTGATTACTCAACGCCACAGCACCCCTCAACGCCACAGCACCCCCTCAACGCCACAGCACCCCCTCAACGCCACAGCACCCCCTCAACGCCACAGCACCCCCTCAACGCCACAGCACCCCTCTACCCCACAGCACCCCTCTACCCCACAGCACCCCTCTACCCCACAGCACCCCTCTACCCCACAGCACCCCTCTACCCCACAGCACCCCTCTACCCCACAGCACCCCTCTGCCCCACAGCACCCCTCTGCCCCACAGCACCCCTCAGCGCCACAGCACCCCTCAGCGCCACAGCACCCCTCAGCGCCACAGCACCCCTCAGCGCCACAGCACCCCTCAGCACCACTGAACGCCACAGCATCACTCAGCACCACTGAACGCCACAGCATCACTCAGCACCACTGAACGCCACAGCATCACTCAGCACCACTGAACGCCACAGCATCACTTCGTAACACTGAACGCCACAGCATCACTCAGCAACACTGAACGCCACAGCATCACTCAGCAACACTGAACGCCACAGCATCACTCAGCAACACTGAACGCCACAGCATCACTCAGCACCACTGAACGCCACAGCATCACTCTGTGCAACCATTCAACAACAACTGGTTCTAATATGTTCTCTCAATGTTTCAAGCTTTATTACAAATGTCACAGAAAGGTGTTAATATTTCACTGCTGTTCTTGGATTTTCATCACAATAAAATACAATGAACATAATCTTCCCAAAAGTTAATTACAAAAGTTGAAGCTATTTCCATTATAAATTACAGTAACTTTTATTTAAGTATTAACTATTAAAAAAATTAAAAGCCATTGTTAATTGTAATATTAATACATCACATATTGCATTACAAATGCTATAGGTGTCACGTTTGCGAAAGTTAAAACTATTGGCATTGTAAATGACAAAGCTATTAATTTCGCTATTTTTAAAACCAACACATAAATAAAATATTTGTCATTTACAATACCAATAGCTCAAACTTTCCTAATGCAAGACCTATTGCATTGCAAATGCTTGTTTTTTTATTGCAAGCCTATGCCACAAAAATAAGCAGGCAAAAAAGGATATACTCCACTACCTAAAAATGGAGGTCATATGCTTCTATTAAAAAATGAAAATAAAAATAACCAATGCATGCCATTTTAGAGTATGGTGTTTGATAGAAGGCAGGTGCCTTTAGAACAGGCACAGAAAAACTTTAGTTTGAATGCACATCACAGAAACATAGGATTCTTAGTGGTGCAAAACAATGTATTGTTTTTGAACTATTGTAACACGAAGTCTATTTAAAACAAACAAAGATAAGGGTCACCCAACGAAAAGAAAACAAAAAAGGATTGACAAAGTAAAATATTGACCCACCGGAGGGGACGTGACTTGGCCGGCTGCAAGATGGCCGCACTGCGAGTAGGCTCTGCCGGCCAAGCTCTTTATCCTCCACAATCCTGCAGCCTGAACGAGTTTCGCTGCCCTTCGCTACCCACACCTCGACCGTGGGATTGTAAGAAGTTACCTGGGACCGTCTTCGGCTGACCCCGACGTCCCTGGGGTGCTGATCGGGCTCCGGGCTGGTGCCGGGCCCGCACCGCCTTTCTTCCGGAGCCTCGGTGGCGCCATCATACCTTGTCCGTGGCACACTGTGAGATACCGCGATGTTGCACCGGCTGCCTGGCGGTGAGTGGTGTCCTGTGGGGGGGCTGCTGGTGATGGGCTGGGGGCTCCCGGCTGCCTGGCCTGCGCGTGTGGCACTGCGGCCTAGTTGGGGCCTAGCTTCCGCCTCGGCTGCCTAGGTGATCGCTGCCCCCTCCAGCAGGCAGCGTGGCCCGGGTGCGGCTCAGACTCAGGGGGGTCGCGCTGCGCGGTCGTTGGGAGGCCTCTCCTCCACTTAGCCCCGATCCGGCCTCTACGACATCGGGCAACCCAGCAGACGACTCTTGGGCAGCGCCTCACCCCTCGACTGTCAGCCCTATAACCTAGATTTGTCCGCCTGCTGACAGCTGTGGCCCGGGCCTGGTGGTTCCTCTCCAGACCTCCTGTCACACGCTTCCCTGCGAGTAGACTGCTTCTACTGCTGGTGTCATTCGCGGCCTGCCACACCCTGCCTGGGCTTCCTGCACTGCTGAGTTCCTGGCTATCACTGAAGCCTCCTCCTCGCCTGTGATTTCTGAATTGGTGGCTGGCCCCCTTAGCTTTGGGACTTCTCTTTGATCCAGAGTGCCCCCGCCTCTGGGGCCGAGTGCTGGGCTGCCTGCGACTGTTCGCCCCGCAACCTCCATGTATAAACGTGCGCGCAGCTGCCCCCCTGCCGGGGTCCTGCTGGGTCTGGTGGGACAGAGACTTGGGTTCTGTGCCGCCTGTGGTCGGTGGGGTCACTGACCGTCTAACTTGGCCCCTAGTGAAAAACTATCGGACTTATACCTTGCTGCGGAGCCCGGAAAGTAGCTGGTGAATCGGGCCTGACTTTCTTCCTACTCACCTGCATGGTCTCACCACGTCGCGTGGTTCGGCGTTCTGTTGCCTTGCTCATCCTCCTGACAACTTGACCACTGGTGGGCTCCAGCCGCATTCTTTTCTCAAGCCTAGGGTCTATCCTCCGCTGGCCGACTCTGTAGCAAGCCGCATTACCATGGGGAAGTCAGACCCCAAGCAGCCCAAGATAGCTTTCGAGCTCCACAGGTCTTCCCGTCAGGACGGTGCGGGCTTGGAGGCGGCGGACTCTGCCGGAGCCCCTGACGCTCTCCCTGGCTGCGACAACAATCTCAAAGCTATAATGTTGGAGGTGAAATCGGCGGTCTCTGGGATCGCCTCTCAACTGGAACAGCTCTCGGCTCGCCTCGACGAAGGCCCGGGTGGACTCCCACGACAATAGGCTCCTTCATGTTGAATCCAGGGTCTCCGACGCCGAGGACGTGGCTACTCAAGATCGACAGAAGCTGCTCCAAATGGATAAAATAATGGCGGTCATTCGTGAAAAGAATGAGGACTTTGAGGCGCGCTCCCGCAGGAGCAACCTCCGCCTTACGGACCTTTCTGAGTTAACCAACATCTCCAAAATGGAGGATTATCTAAAGGACCTACTCAGGGAACTCTTTGGGGATGTCCGCTCATCCTTCATGGTGGAACGTGTGCACCGGTCCCTGGGCCCCCATCCTCGTCCTCATATGCCCCCCCAGCCCCATTGTTGCCAAGATATTGAACTTACGCGACCGAGATGCCATCCTCTGGGCCGCCAGGGACAGGGGTACCATCACGCACCAAGGAAATACCCTCTCCTTCTACCCCGATTACACTGTCCGTGCAAGCTCCAAGAAGAGAATTTCCTCCAGCCAAGCGAATCCTCCAAAAACATGTGTCTTACTCCCTTGCCTATCTGGCGAAACTGAGAATCCGCCAGGGCACCAAAACGCTGGTATTCCCCGACCAGAGGGAAGCGCTTGCCTTTGCCAAACGCCTTGACAAAGAGTCTTGGAATTCCCCCTCGGGGTCATCCCATGAAACCACCAATCAGCTAAGTGACAATGACTAACTGTCCAGGCCGGTCACGGTTTGTATTTCTTGTTGTTTATTGTCATTGATATCGGACCTCTGTATCCATGCTGATCTGGTACTCGCATCTCTCACCCCTTTATTGTCTGTGGGTGCCTTAATTTATGCGAACTGTGGGTTGCTCACATGTGTTGCTTTACTAGTCCCCGCAGCTGTTATTGGGCCATGTATTCTCCTTTTCTCTTCTTTGCTGTATTGAGACTCCTCTTCAGACCCGCTGGGCCTGTGAAATGTATGTGTTACACTTTCTTTTTCAGGAGGCTGCTTTTTGCTCTTAGCTTAGCCACCCTGCTGTCTCGCAGGGGTGTTCACCGAGCCCTGCCATACCCTACCTGGGATGATTCCCACATCTTTGTTTTTGATTCCCAGGGTGGGGTGGGTGGTATTCTCAGCCGGATTGGGGTGTTTTAGTGGGTGGTAGGAGGTGGGGTGTGGGGAGTTCTGGGTCAGGTCCACTAGGTATGGACCTAGTTTTTCTGGCGGGGTGGGGGAGTGGGGGCGTTCTCCACATGATGTTGTGGTTTTGTTGTATTGCTGTCTTGTTGCTGGTTTTTTTTATTTGTATGCTCCAATGCTTATATTGTGCCATGTCTGATCTTCTGCATCCCGTGCCCGGCGAGACACTTGCTGCTCTTTTGAATATAACTAGCCAGATTTATTCCATCCCCAGCAATGCGCCCTATCTGCGGCCCTGTCTTGTTACCTCAGTGACGGAGTGCATTTCCTCAGCCCTGGCGCTTGCCTTCTGCTGCCTCCATATGCCCTTCTCCCCTCATCGACTTAGTCACGGTGGTGCGTTTCTCATACCACCGATCCTCTTGCTTCTTGGTGCAGGCGTCTGCCCTACCCGGTCTGGATTCAGCGTCCTTCGGGCCGCCACCTGTCCTCCCTGCCTCGGGGGGGGGGGGGGTTCCCGCTCCATCCTGCTGGATTGGGGGGTGGGACACTTGATTTCTCGGCGGATTCCCTCGCGCTCCATGGCCTTTGACTCTTCCCTAAATGACTAACATTACGTGCTGGACTTGGAATGTCCGTGGCCTAAATGACTTCCGCAAAGCCCGCCTGACCCATGCCCACTTGCAGCGCCACTGCGTAGATATTTGCTTATTGCAAGAAACTCACCTGCTCCCTAGCTCGGTATCCAGGCTGCATGCGCGTTACTGGGGGAGGCCCATTCCTCTACTTATTCCTCCTACGCCAGGGGGGGGGTCTCAATTCTGATGCGCCGAAGTCTCCCCTAGCAGACTTCCAATGCCCTAATCGATCCAGAGGGTAGATACGTGGTTCTGCACGGTCTCCTATATGCCCAGCCGTGGTTCTGCACGGTCTCCTATATGCCCAGCCGGTTACAATCGCTGCGGTCTATAGCCCGAACTCTGATTACCCCAATTTTTTTCATCACGTGTGGCATCTGATCTCCTCCTGCGGCCCTGCTGCTGTGAACTGGGGTGGGGATTTTAATATAGCCTTCCCCGCTGCGCTGGACCGCTCGGGGGCCCACCGGTTCCACCCGCGGGCTACCAGTGCTCTGTCCTCTATCCTGACAGTTAATTCGCTATTCGACGTTTGGCGTCATCTCCGCCCGGAGGCCCGTGAGGGGACTTGTGTGATGGGTGCTCGCAGCTGCTGGTCGAGAATTGACCTTTGGATAAAATTCACCTGATGTTTTGTCTTGACGGTCGACGCCACTCAAATGGCCCGAACCCTATCCGATCATGCCCCGGTTCAACTGATCAAACCCCCCTTCTCTCAGCGTCGGGCCTTTCCTGGCGCCTTTCTCCCAGTGCCCTCAGGGACGCTGTATCCTGCGACTAAATTCAGTCCTCCATCACTAATTTTTTCGAGCTCAACGTGGGATCAGTGGACTCAGCTTCCGTCCTCTGGGAGTTTTAAGGCATAAATTCGGGGGCGGAGTGCATATCTAAACAATCTGGCGTTCTCAGGTCTATTCGGTGTACGCTAGCTAGGCTGGAAGGAGTGATACGTGACCTTGATGCTGATCTGTTATTGAATCCTGGTCCTGATGTGCTGGCGCTTTTGCGCCAGAAACACACCGAATTTTCTGACGAAGCTGGCCACGAACTCTCTTTTTTGGACAGAGAATCGGGCCCGTCGATTTGGAGACGGGGATCGCCCGGGGCGCACCCTTGCCAACCTACTGCGCCCTCCTCGGGCTGCTTCCTATATCACCGCCCTCTGCAACGGGGTTCCGGATCACACCATGGCCACTGGGGAGATTTGCGCCACTTTCGCTGTATTCTATTCTGATCTTTACCCCACCGGCCCTCCCCCGACCTCGGTGGACTTTGACCAATGCTTTGAGCCTATTGCCCTGGTATGGTTAGCGGACTATCATCGGAAATCCCTTGACGAGCCTTTTTCGAAGGAGGAGATACTGGCGGCAATAAACAGTGCCCCGAGTGATAAGGCACCGGGCCTTGACGGCCTGCTAGCTTCCTTTTATAAAACGTTTGCCGCTTATCTTGTTCCGCATTTAGCCGCCATGTACAACGAATCCTTCGAGACGGGCACGTTCCCACCATCCCTTCGCGAGGCCTCGCTGACCCTCCTTCTCAAGCCCGATAAGCCGGCGGATCGGTGTGATTCTCATCGTCCCCTTACCCTTATTGATATAGACAACAAGATCTTCGCCAAATTAATCGCCTCTCGTCTCTTATTATTAAAGCCCACCATTGCCCTCCCGGATCAATCTGGCTTTATCCCCGGCAGGGTCACCTCCCACAATCTCCGAACCATTTTCTCCGTTTTACATCAAATTAACCCTGAGCTCCCAGCCGTGGCGGCATTGCTAGTCGCCACAAAGGCGTTAGATACCCTGGAGTGGTTTTTCTTATTCTATGTTTTATCGTGCATGGGCTTCAGTGCCCATTGTTTGCAGAATATTCGTCTTCTATATACTAACCCCACGGCCTGGCTCTGTATCAACGGACTGGTGTCTGATCCCATCGCCATATCCCGTAGAACTAGGCAAGGGTGTCCTTTGTCACCCATGCTTTTCGCGATGGAACCCCTAGATGCTCGGCTGCGGCAGCACCACACCCACAGGGGCATCGGTTTTTCATCCTGCTCTCTCCTGGTATCCATGTACGTGGACGACATCACTCTTTATGTTCGCCACCCCCAGGACAACCTTAGCCCCCTGGTGCGGGAGGTCCTTCGGTTCGGCTGACTCTCTGGAGTCCAGATCAACTGGAATATATCTGTGCTTTTTCCCCTAACTGACTTCACTCGTCCTTTCGCGCCCGATTATCCCTTTGAGTGGCCTTCTGCCCCCACGCGTTATCTAGGGATCTGGTTGAGCAGGGACCCAGACTAGCTCTGGCGCTCCAACTTTGGCCGCACGGTGGATTGGTTTGATCCAGGATCCCTCAGTGGAGCCGGCTACCGCTGTCCCTGGCGGGCCGGGTTGCTATAGCCAAGATGGTAGTCCTCCCCAAATTTCTCCATTTATTTTCCAATATACCTATCCCCCTGACCGCTTATTTCCTCTGTCGACTCCGCTCGTTGGCGGTGTCGCTGGTGTGGGCCGGGCGGCAACCCCGAATTGCATATGAAATTCTAACACTTCCTATGTCGATGGGTGGTGTGGGTGCCCCAGATTTCAGAAAGTATGCTCTTTGCGCTCAAGCCAGCTTCCTCCATTTCTGGTTGCATTCCACCCCTTACTAACCCCATGTCGCAGTGGAGTCAGACGTGGCCTGCCCCTGGCCCCTGTCCACGGGCCTCTTCGCACCCGCTGTCCGACCCCGGGCGGAAGTGAATACTGTGGAGACACTGCGCTGGGCATGGTCGCAGCTGAGCCGTCTCGCTGGTCTCCCTCTGATGTCTGCCAACGCCGCACCCATTGTTGATCACCCGGATTTCCACCCCTGCAATCCTCTGCTATGTCTCGCCATGCGGCATCTCGAGGCTTTAAGACTGTTGCGGACCTATACCCGGACGACTCCTATTCCCTACCGGAGTCCCCGTCCCGAATGGACAGACTCCTTTTCTATCAGCTGCGCGCAACCTGTCGGAATCTGCACCCAACCTTCCAGCACCTCCCGCCTACTTTCCCGGCATTAGATTACCTAAACACTTCGGCTTCCCCGCGTAAACTAGTTAAAAAGTAGTACGCCCTTACTCTGCAGGCCTCTACCGTTTCCTCGTCTCGTGCGCGCGACGCTTGGAGCACGGACTTCGGAGTGGAGATTTCGAACGCCGATTGGCTTTACTGCTGTAACCAGACCACTAAACTGTCCCCGAATTATCGACCGCGCTTGATCAACTTTACATTTTTACATAGGTTTTACTGCACGCAGGTTCATCTTCACAGCTTGGGGCTATGCCCGGAGGACATTGCAGGCGCTGCTCGGCGCCGGGCGCAGACTTTGCGCACCTGTCCTGGCTCGGTCCTAAGGTGCAGGGGTTCTGGATAGAGGTCTGTTCCATTATTTCGGCCATTACCGACACGGAGGTACGTCTGGATCCTTCCGTTCGTCTTCTTGGTTTTGTGAAATCCTGTCCCAATGCCTCCCGCCGGCTGATCGCCATGCTCCTAGTGCTGGCTAGGCGAAGAATAGCTCTGTGCTGGGGCCATCGTCCCGCTCCTGAGGCCGCCGCCTGGCTGGAGGACCCCTCCAGTTGTCAAATGCTCCCATCTGAATTTTGGGACCTGATGCCGGCCAAATCACGCCTGGTTGATATTTGGGGTCCCCTGGTGGCCTATCTCCTCTCCCGTGCCCCCTCTAGTGGTGCTGCCTCCCCTGCGCTCCCTGTTGGCCCTGGGCCCGCGGTGGCCGCCGGTGCTGGCCCCCGGTACTCCTGTCTGGCATGGCCTCGACCGCCCCTACGCCTTCCCCCCTGGGGTTCCCGCTCTTCATGTCATCACTCTGGGAACTCTCCTCTTTTCTCTTGTACTCACCAGGCAGCACAATACTATCAAGCTATTGTTTTCATGATTGCTTGCTTGCTGAATATTTGTTATCTATTGTAATAGACATGGACTCGCTATTTTGTAACTGGTCACCCTGCACAATGCACAGACGTGGAGCCATCTTTGGCATTGCTTTGCTGTAATATGTATGCACTATAAAACTGATAAATAAAATATAATTTAAAAAAATATATTGACCCACCAGCTATGGCAAGTACTCATTTGTGGCAATGGGCGCAAGTGATCGGGCAAATTACTACCACTCACCTTGCAAGAGAGCCAATGGCTGAAATGGAATCATCTAATGCTGCATACTGTGATTGGCAGAATCAAAAGGGAACGGACAAACGACCAGAACAGCGGATGAAGAGGGTTAACACAAAGCGCTTCTACGATGTATAGATTTATTTATTTGTAAGTCTGGCTTTATCTGTCTCACCAGCTGCGTGTAATCAACATAATTCAAAGAAATTTAGTGTCTTAAACAGATTATACCCAGATGATAATTTAATTCAATAAGACACCTTCCAGTTCTATAACAGCCTCCATGACTGTCAATCCACCATATTCCGCCACTCAAATATGGATAAAAGCTCAAAGTTGCTGAGAAAAACAGGTGTCAATATTAGGTCAGGGCAACCTTTGAGCCCTCTCCTACTAGCCGTCAAGACTTGAACCAAGCTCCTGCCTACTCAAATTTTATGTTTTTGCTTTCTTCTGAATAAAGATTTTGGTATAAGGAGACAGGGCAATGTGATGGTATCTTTTAATTCATCGTCAGTAGACGTGATTCATAAGGAGAGTTCAATCTTTGTCCCCTTCAGCCAAAGGCAACCATGGTGAATCTGGGAAATGATTACAAAAATCCCAGTTGCTCTGGCTCTACCACCCAGAAACTCCACAACGTGGCAGTGTGCTTGGTTCTTGATTTTCTGAAATTCAACAGGGTTTCAAAGCACGCATGTAATGGAGCTGTGTTTGTTGTGCCACTGGGAGCAAGTGTAGACCTCTTTTGAAGCAACCTTTGGTCCTTGGCCTAATATTTTAGAGGGATAACTGTTTGAGCAAGTACTAGTTTCACTGATTCACTATCAATTTGTTTCAGCTCCGTGTTCAGGATCTCCCAATGTGCAAGCAGTTTTTTTTCATCCCATTCACACAACTTTGGAATTCATTATTATTAGACTTGCACCAGAATAGGAACCCCCGTTGCATTCTGGAAAGCTCCTACAACTCGACTATTGGGATGAGGCGAGGCCTCATGCTTTATTTCTCCTTTTGGATGATTAACTCCGCACTAGCTGGAGATTATGAAACCTTAGACGGTGGATCCACATCATGTCTGGATAAAGATTATAAAAGAGAGTGATCCAAACCACCCCACTCTTTTCAAGTTCCAAGCACTTATGGATTAGGAAAGGCAGTGCTACTTAATGCCCAGAGCTGGTGTCTTCATGACAGCCAGTTTCTCAGAGTTGAGGGACATCTCCTGAAGTCTTAACTTCATGCTGGAAGAGCAGAGGATCGGCCTGAAGCCGAGAAGCCAGTCTGCTAAAAGGAAGGAACGAGTGAGCCTTGCCCTGAAGGAGAGAGGCTGTCCAGGAAGAGAAGCTGGGCCATTTCCTGGAGTGAGAAATACCAGAGGAAAGCAGACTGCCAAAAGGGAATGAAGCCAAGAGCATTGTATAGAGGCACCCGATCCCTTTCAGCAGTTCCATCCATGAACTGTGCCAAGACTTTCATCTGCAAAACATCATTATGTCGGCAGGAATCCTGCTGGGTTCGCAAAAATGGCAACTTATTTTCTCGTGTCACCATGAATGGTGTGTCTTTAAGCATCTATGTCTTCTATTCCAAGTACATTTTTGGGTACTGAGCAGTCACTGTGCAAATCAAACAATTTGTGGGACAGACGTCTTCCAGGATAGATGTACCAAGCTTGAAAGGGAATACATGATGTTCAGGAAACAGGAAGGAGTTGCCTGGGAACAAGGGATGGACATTGGTCACTGAACAGACCTACTGCGCTTAGAACTTCTCAATACAAACCCACACCCATTGCCAGAGGCACTTATTCAATATCCCATCAGCATGGCCTGGGACAATATTAGAAGACGGCAATAGAACCTCGTCAAAGTTGACACAGGTACTAGAGCAACCCACAGTTCAAGAGGAAGCAAGCCTGTGGGCACTTTTAGAGATTAGTTTATTCACACCAATTAGAAGGGATTTCACATTTTAAAAACCTCTTCTTGGTCAAGTAGAGCAAAACACTAAGACCACTTGACAGATTTGCACGCCCGGAATCGCCACTCCGATTCAAGGAGTGATGTGTAATGGGTTGAGACAGTCATGATTCTCCTTTGCCCAGGTAGGTGACCACAGCACAACAAATGGGCAACTAGGTCCATTGTGCGAGGGAAAACATACTCTAGTCAAAGGGAATGGAAGATGACCTGCAACCGTTTATAGGTTTCAAAGTGTGGGACAGGACCGCTGCATATCTAATACAAGGCCAAAATGGATTTAGCCGGCCCTCCCAAAGAAAATCACTAATTCAAAGAGCTTTCACACATCATTCACCAGCCGATCATTGAACAACAGATGTAAAGACATACATGAATCATTCAATTTACCAAAGATGAGAAAAGGCAAGGAGCAATCGACTTGGATACTGAAGAGTACTTTACCCAGCGACAGCCAATAAACTGTCCCTTCCCAAAGCCGCAGGGAGAAATATCTGTGCAAAGGGATTATAAAACGTTACTAAAACAGATTGTATTTAGTTAAACCATGAATAAAAAGGTACTTTATTTGTACAGTAACTATTGAAACTGAATCAGAATTTTTTAGAAGGAAGCATGGTCTTATGTACAAACTAGAGTGCAAACTCTACTACTTAATGCAATGGAACTCAGAAGAACAAAAGGTTTCATTATAGGTCTCTGGTTTTTGATAGAAGTACTTAGGGCTCAATAGTAATCCTGAAAGGAAGCCAAGGGTGCAGTACTAACACTAAAGACAATATTACAATAGGACCTATACACATAAAAATGTAATGTCCACTAGAGGTACTGGTGCTTCTCAGAGCGACAACTAGTGTAGAAATCTACATAAAGGGTAATAATTTGAAAGAAATAAATGTGTTTTTCATTTGATTTTCAGTGGTGTGGCATTCCTATTGCCCGACGTCCAGGACATATTGTTTGAGGTCAAGGACAACAAGTTTTCATGTGTATTTTGTCCTTGGAACAAGTAGACCCAACACCTTACAGCACAACCCCCTTGGCTGCCAGTTCACAGTACCATGTTGCGATCAGGGAAGGGAATTGTTTGCAGTTAAGGTAATATTTGTGTCCATGTGTTAATGCTGTTCAAACTTTTATTTATTGTCATTTATCTTAAAGCCTTTATAAGGGTGAGCGCTCCAAGTAAACGTAAGCTCGGACTGCACTACTGAGTGGGTCCAGTATAAAAACGTGTACACACGTTTTAAAGTTTAGCAATATGTGCCCGAGTACAATGCTCCCAAAATGCTCTCTGGCTGGACGCAAATATTTGCAGAAGTTTGAAAGAAAGACTGATGATTCTTTGTTTTCGAAATAAAATGTTCAGTAAAAAAGTATGAAAAAAAAAACATTTTGATAAAGTATTGTAAAATTTTAGGTACCATTTCTTTGCAGCAACATTTAGTAAAGTGTGTTGATGTATGCTAGTATTTCGCAAAAATAATTATTATGGTAAATGTGTGTAACCAGTTTCAATAAGATTATGGGAAACAAAAATAAACGAGCACTGACAAAGCTTGTAGGCCACAAATTGACGGTCAGCCTTTTGGTTTTGTCAATGCAAGACTTTTTTTTGGAAACGTTTTGCAAAAAATATGTTTGGTCTCAAAAAGCCCAAATTGCAACAGTAGTTCCTGGTACGGAGTGAAACTACTGTGTGTGCCGATATGCTCCTTGTGAAAGAACAAAAGGCTGCGAGAGCGCGAGGAGCACAAGCGGAGAAAGAGAGCGAGCGCGGAGAAAGAGAGCACGCGAAGAAAGAGCGCCAAGTAAGAAAGAGCGCCAAGAAGGACATCGCGCCAAGAAGGACAGCGCGCCAAGAAGGAGAGCGAGCGAGCGAGCACGAGAGAGAGAGAGAGAGAGAGCACGAGAGAGAGAGAGGGAGCGCAAGAGGGAGCGCAAGAGGGAGCGCAAGAGGGAGCGCAAGAGGGTGTGAACTGCATTTTAGCTTGAGCAAATATTTATGTGTAGATTTTCTCATGTGAAAATCAGAGTGTTTGCAAGTTCACTTTCACTCCAACCACTTTTTTCCCAACCCTGGAAGAAGTTTTATGTCTGGCATTGTCAGAAGTAAATTTCCAACCTTTCTCAGTATGGGAAAAGATTAGAGCAGAGTTGGTGAAAACCCTTAAATCACATAAGTGAGTAGATTTGCACAGACTCAAAAAGTGCATTCCAAACCAGGAACTATTACTTAGCATTTTGAGCCCCAGTATGTACAACTGCGGAAACGACGCAACATAACGAAATTGCTAGTATTTAAACCCTACTAGGGTATGAGCCCTGGCATAATCTGAGAGGCTATATCAGAGCGCTTATATAATGAGATTGCTGCCACAATTTGTCACAGCATTACATGGCACAAAAGGAACAAGTAGATTTATGAAGCAACCTGCCCGATGAACAAGTAAATATTTTATATAATTCAACACCCCTGTTCTTTACGAGGTCACCCCCCCTCCCCCCCCATTGAACTTACTAATGGATGTTTTTTTAAGAAGTTAACCCAGTCATGCCAAACAATTAGCCTATCAGAATTAGTCCTCTACTTCACCACAAAATATGTTTAGTACTCACCTCTCTTCGGTTTCGGGAAACTCTCGTGCAGCCGGAAAACTACTTTCTCCACAAAGTGCTGGATGTCACATTGCTCTGGGCCGCGGACAAACACCATCCAATCATGGGTGAACCCCTCAGTAGTGACCTTTTTTCGTAGCTGGGCCCGGTGTCCCAGCTCCAGCTTCACTTGTACCGTGCACTAGGAAGAGAGCAAAAAAAAAAAAGGTAACACTCGTTAATGAGGGACAAGGTGAGACAGAAGTAAACTTGGATGAGGAGATGTCAGCCATATAACATCAGCTCGCTGTGTGTGCAAAACAACCAAAGAAACGCTCGCTTTTGCTTGGTAAAAGAATTTACCAAGCTTGGTAATACTGCACAGGCACCGGCTAAGAGTCCCTAAAGCAGAGACCGGTTACAATAGAGGAACATTCTTATGCACACAGAGCAGCGACTCCCGTCCATTATCCTTAACAATTTGAATTCACAAATAGTAACTCAAAGATATTAAAAAATAATAATAAAGAAGCTTTTGGGGGGGAACTAAATTAGTGTAAACATATTATTCTGGCTGGAGGCGAGGAGGGGTTCTGGTGCTGGCTTTTGAGGGCTCATCCAGAGTTCCAGGCCCTTCTAGTGACATTCCCTGGAACACTGCTATTGTGAGCAACTAGAGGGGGTGGAAACGAGTGCTGGAATTGCAATGCAGTCTTAAAAATCGAAGCACATAACAGTCTACCAGCTGCTGCAAACTATGCTTCAAATTCGAAGTAACCTTACTCCATTTATGAAAAGAAAAGGAGAGCATCTCCCATGAATTACTAATGGTGAATGAAATAGTGCAAAATAACTAAGCACAAGGTTGCGGTTTACAAACTAATTATTATACCAACTTAGTAAGAACCGAAATTCTATGTGTCCCAAGAGGGAGAATCAAACTATTGAAGACGTTAATAGAAAAGAGAAACATTAAATGGGACACCATTAGATGTTACATTGATGAATACGTAGGTAGGCAAATGAATGCATGTAAGGCAAACCAGTAGAGTAGCTAGCAGTTTAAGCGGGATGACAAGCCAATAGTTCTTGCCTTTTGGCTGACAATGTTAATCTATAGGCTCGCTTTTTTTTTTTAAACAACTTTTATTTATCAAATGACACATATGGAGCAGAGCTCTGTAACCCAGAGACGTCTGCACGATCAATATTCAGCATCATGACTGACTTTTCACGAAAGAATTCAAGGAGAAAGTGAAAGCAATACAGATGAAATATATCAAATGAGAAACCCCCACACAACTACCCAACTACCCCCCACCCACATTCCCGTCGCACTAATGCCTGGCTGTAGGAACTCAATCAAACACTAAAGACAACAGCCTGCACCAGCGAGGAAGCATTAATCTGGGTGGAGGTGTCCCATGCAGTGACTGGCTCCAACAGCAGGCCCAGATAGTCTGCCAAGCGCTTCCACACTTTAAAATGCTTCTGCAGGCACCCTATTGCAATGAAAATGGGAAGCGCCAGGCCCATGCAGAAGTCGAGTCCCTTCTTCCATGTCAACACCAAAGGTGGCGCCGGCGCCATCCATGCCCTAGCAATATCCCTCTTCGTCAAGGTAAACCTCAACAGCATAAGATGGCGTTTATAGAGATTGCCCCGAATCCCATCCATAACATGTAGAAGCACCAGTTTCGGCGAATGGGGCAAGTCCCAGCCCAGCACTTCAGAATCTATAAGCTTTCTTAATTTTTTTGTACACCTTTAGCAAAAAAGAGAACTTTAAACTTGCTCATACTGATTAGTGTACACACATTATTATGATACACAACTGCATGTGTGTCATGAAGCTATATAGGGCTAGCGAGATGTCGCATACACAGACATTTGCCATGAATTGTACAGCATGACAGACTTTACTTTGTTTTGTAAATTTGACATTCCAAGACTGTGGGCACCCATCCCGGTCCAGTAAAAAAGCTAAAACGTACACAATATCGCACAAGAAGGGGCCCAAGCGGCGCGCGAGGAGGAGGGAGGGCCCAAGCGAAGCGGCGCACGAGGAGGGTGAGGGCCCAGCCGAGGGAGGGGGCAGGAGACGACGAGGGAGGGGGCAGGAGACGACGAGGGAGGGGGCAGGAGACGACGAGGGAGGGGGCAGGCAACAACAAGTTTTCGAACTGATTAACAGCAAGTAAAACATTTTCTGAACGATAGCCTGTAACCCATTCTCGGGGATACCCACATTTATCCCCATTAAAGCCAGTGGGGCAGGTCACTACCACAGCATTTACAAAAAAAGCGGCAGCAGAATAGCATGGAATAATGTTAACAGGTAGAAGGTAAATTTATATACAACTACAGGACATCAAAAGTATGAAAGGGCTACTCAGATTATGCAATCTTTGATAGAAAAGCATTGGCATCAAGTTAATAAGAGAACCAGTAACTCCATGTTGAATTCAGAATAGATGTGTGTCCTTTCACAAGCCTCTCCCAGTTAGCTCACATCTGGGTTCCCTTGGGGCACTGTACATTCATGGATGGAGATGAATCCAGCTGCCCTCTCTGAACTAGGCTCTCCTGGACTACTTTGTATTCAATGGGCTAAACGAGGAGCATTCCGTTTTATTTTGTCAGCTCATAATAAATAAAGTCTGCAGTCATATGGAGAGACTACTGAAGGAGAGGAAGTAGGTACTACTAGATACATATTGCACCTTATGACTAGCCCTCTTAACATTTTGTTCATACCATGTTCTCTGAGGGAATACTTCGTTAAAACAATTACCAGTTTCCAAAACGGTAAACATCTAGATTTCATCAAGAAATGGTTTTCCTCAATTTCTTAAGTTATGCTTTCCATTGTCTGAAAACGATTTTTTTCTGTGACCTCAAATGATACAAGCCATGACACAGGGTCAAAAACATCACAAATTATTTTACATAATCCAGGAGGTAACGCGGTCCTCCCTCTTCCAGTTTTGAAAACAGCACTCTTTCTAGTTTCCACCCAAAAAACAGTAGCCTAGAAGCCTTTTCCGTCACTCCAAGATCACTAACATGGGACCACTTTGAGATTAAGGGCTCGGTAGGTACCATCAGAGACTGCAAAACCAAAAGCTATACAAAGGTTGGAGCTGGCACAGCAGCGCAACTCTATAAAGGGCAAGTTAACATCTGTCCGAGTATATGTGCAAGTTCGAATGTTCAGGACACACCATCCCACCAACCCGTTAGATCCCTGCTGGCTCGGGACAATGAAAACCCGGCAGACTACTGAATGAAAAACAAGTTCAAGTCTAGTGTTTCAATGGCAATTAACTCGTTTTTTTTACTTTTTGTTTTTTACAAAGATCGGCTAACCTGTGAATCATTTAATCAAAAGAGGCAATAGACATAACACGTTTTCAAACCTACTATTACTAACCACGAGCTGTTTTCTCTTATATGTTGCTAGGTGGATAAAGGCGCACAGTTCAGGACCATCTGTCACCACCTTTCCCCTGAGGCGGAAGCCGGGGGCGCTCTTATCTTCACCCTCTCCCGCTGATTAATACGGAGTGCATTACATTTGTTCAGTACTTTTTTTAAAGTGTGTAAATATTTTATGGGGTGCTTTTTTAATTGCTAACTTGCTGATATATTACCTATAGGGATAAAAACTACTGATTGTCCTACCGGCGCAGCCCGATTGAAGCGCTGACGCCGGTAGTCGCGGATATTTACCGCCGCCGCCATCTTGGGGAAGGCACGAAGGGTAGCGGTCCAGCTTCTGGACGATTCCCGCCCTCCCGCCTTATTTAAGGTCTGTGTTTGCGTGCCTTCTGCAAAATCTGTCACCACCTTTCCCCTGAGGCGGAAGCCGGGGGCGCTCTTATCTTCACCCTCTCCCGCTGATTAATACGGAGTGCATTACATTTGTTCAGTACTTTTTTTAAAGTGTGTAAATATTTTATGGGGTGCTTTTTTAATTGCTAACTTGCTGATATATTACCTATAGGGATAAAAACTACTGATTGTCCTACCGGCGCAGCCCGATTGAAGCGCTGACGCCGGTAGTCGCGGATATTTACCGCCGCCGCCATCTTGGGGAAGGCACGAAGGGTAGCGGTCCAGCTTCTGGACGATTCCCACCCTCCTGTCATGCATAAAAATAACCACTCATATCGCCCGCGCAGCGGGCGGGCGCAGCGGGCGCGCCGATGGCGCGCCGAAGGCGCGCCTAAGGCAAGCCCGTCTGCGCCCGTCCGCGCCTGGCACGGGCCGAGGGCCAGTCCCCCTGCCCAGGCTATTACCAATACCCGCGTCAGTTGGTCTAGAGAGCAACTCCAACAAATTGGACTGGGCACCTGTGTCTTAGACGCTCGCTGCCCCCCTGAAAACTTAGATTGCCATTCATTTCAATGCTCTCAGTGCAATTTTTTTCTCCCTCCATGGTGTGAGCGTATACTGTCCCCACCCCCAGTCCAGACGTCCCATCCCTTAAAAGCAGCGTTGATCAATTGTAGATCTCTCCCTCGTCACGCCAACGAAATTTGGTCGATTCTGTCCACCTACAATTGGGATATTCTTTTTCTAACGGAGTCCTGGACTAAGGATACTTCAAATCCGGATATTTACCTAGCTACCCCCCCGGACTATCGCTTCCTGGGCATTAACCGAGAAGGTAAAACGGGGGGAGGAATTGCCATTATGTTTAAGTCTCACCTCAATATATCTATAAAAAAACTTACTGGCATTGGGCTGATTGAAGCCTTGTATTTCTCGATTGCTAACTCTGCATCTGTCTACTTATCTGGCATTCTAGTATATAATCCTCCAAAAGCTTCCCCTTCCTCCTTAACGCAATTGGTCCACATCATTACTGATCTGTCCCTCAAGCATTCGAACTTCACAGTACTAGGCGATTTTAATTTACATGCTGAGGATCCTTCCTGTACCCTAGCCAGTAGGTTCATCGACTCTCTTCAAAACCTGAGCCTGTTGCAATTAATTCAAGGTCCGACACATGAGGCGGGGCATACTTTGGACCTAATCTTTTCGAATCTACCTGGGATTATATCCTATCCTCCTGTGCCCCTTATCTGGACTGACCATTACCTTCTCTCGTTCGACATCCCTCTACCTCAGCCCCCTACCCTAGTGGTATTGGGTAATGACTTCAGGAGAAAATGGCATAAAATCACATGTTCAGCCCTAGAGCCGATATTTAGTTGCCCTCTGGAGCCTCATTTAGATAATCTAGATGCAGGTGTTTTGAAGCTTAATGCTGCCTTATCATCAGCGATTGACGCTATCGCCCCATCCCTCCCGGTCTCATCGGCTAGATCTCGTCCTTCTGCTCCCTGGTTTTCTGTTGCCTTACGAGAAGAAAAAAGCCGATGCAAAAAATTAGAACGAAGCTGGAGATTGACATACGATGCCGAGGCAAAAACTATATACAAAAGGGCCTTGAAGCAATTCTCCAAGCTTAAAAAAACTGCCATGAAAGAGTTTTTCACCTCGCAAATCAAAGATGCAGACAACTCGGCTAAAACTTTGTTTAAAATTGTCAAAGATTTTGTTAAACCGCCCGCAATTACCCCCAACAATGTTGCCAGCCAATCTCTCTGCGATGGTCTTTCCGATTTTTTTCAGGAAAAAATTGAGAAAATATCATCTACCTTCCACCCAGTAGTGGTGTCTGAGCACCCCAATCCCCATATATCCACTAGATCCGACACCGCTCCTTCTCTATCGACATTCAAGGACCTCTCTCCCGACTTGGCCCTTAAACTTCTTACACAATGTAAGTCTGGCTCCCCTCTGGACCCGGTTCCCCCTAAGATCATGACTGATTTGGCTACCTTATTATTAGAGCCACTTACCTCCCTTTGGAATGCCTCCTTACAGTTAGGCCAATTCCCCTCGGCCTGGAAAGAAGCCTTGCTAGTGCCCATCCTGAAGAAACCTGATGCGGACCCCACTCAATTCTGCAATTACCGGCCTATTTCCCTCCTCCCTAAACCAGCGAAGGTTTTGGAGAAGGCCGTCCAACTTCAATTGGCAGAATATCTCCAGAGTAACTCCCTGCTCCATGACTCCCAGTCCGGTTTCCGTGCGGGTTTCAGCACGGAAACTGCATTATTAGAAGTCTCTGAGACTGTTCGAGAGTGTGTGGATAAGGGCGAGGAGGCCATGTTGGTTCTCCTCGACCTGTCCGCCGCTTTCGATACGGTGTCTCATCAAATACTCTTAGACCGACTGGAGCAGATTGGACTGGGCGGCTCTGCATTGTCTTGGATCACATCTTTTCTTCAGGGCCGATCACAGAGGGTTCTCCTCAGACCTTTTAAATCAGGGTCCAAACCTCTGGTCTGCGGAGTCCCTCAGGGCTCGGCATTGAGCCCTCTGTTCTTTAATGTCTACCTGGCTCCGTTGGCCAAGGTTGTGGAGGCATGCGGAGTCAGAGTGATTTCATATGCTGATGACACACAGCTGATATTCTCCTTTAGAGATCACTCTGACTCCAGCCTCTCTAGCTTTCGCCACTGTTTGGGAGAAATCTGTTCATGGATGGCCTCGAGTCACCTTCGTCTTAATACGGATAAGACGGAGGTCCTGTTTTTTAATCAAAAAATGACAATACCCCCCTCTCTGTGGTGGCCTACGGTACTTAACCCACCCCCTATTCCAGTGCACACGGCCCGTAATCTGGGATTCCAATTTGACGATACGCTCTCTTGCGGCCCTCAAATTAACAAAGTCACGGCGGCCTGCTTTGGTAAGCTAAAAATGATGAAAAAAATCTTTCCATTCTTGCCTATGGATGCGCGCCGAACAGTCACCCAGACGCTAATAACGTCCCATTTGGACTATGCCAACAGTCTTTATGCAGGTGCCCCTCTATATCAAATTGAACGCCTTCAAGCAGTTCAAAACGCGGCAGCAAGACTGATTGGCAATATTCCTTTCCGACATTCGATCTCCATGTTTCGTAAAAAGCTCCACTGGCTGCCTATAGCTTCTCGGATTAAGTTCAAAACACTTACTCTTGCTTTCCGTGCTCTCAACGGGACCGATCCTGAATACCTAAGAAAGAGACTGACATTATCCCATTCTGTGAGAGACTTACGTTCCAACAGCCTACGCCTTATGGTTGTGCCACGCCTTCGCCGCACACGAATGGGCGGCAGAGCTTTTGCTGTCCTGGCCGCAAAACATTGGAACTGCCTCCCTTTAGACCTCAGATTTGTCTCATCTGAAACACTGTTCCGCAGCCGCTTGAAAACTTGGCTATTTTCCTCTTCCTAGATAGATACTTCCTTCTCCTTACTGACAGTTTTTAGCGCCGGGACACCTCCGACGGAGGTAGCCGTGCGCTCTACAAGATCCATAAATAAATAAATAAATAAATAAATAAATAGGTCAAGTGATGCCACTTAATAGTTTTGAGAAATAAAACACCAAGCCATATTCCTCGAAGAACATTTTTAGGAGCTTCAATTTGTTATGAGATTTAATTTTGAAAATAACCAAACCCCCAAACGATTAAATAAAAAGCATTAGGCATTTGCATTTTTCCAATCTCATAAATTAAACAGTTATGCTGTGAATGGCACTGAAACATGGACAGCGTGCACAAAAAGGCAATTTTTCACAATGGCCATCCACCCACAAATCCATTCACCCATCCATCCATCCATCCATCCTCCATCCTCCATCTGTACTTACGACAGAGAATTCTTATTTGTGTTAAATAAAGACAGGAGAGTGGGAAGCTCCCGACTCAAATCATGAGGGAGTAAAGGGAGTGTGGGGTTGGAGTGGTGGAAAAGGGCGAAGAGACTTTAGCCGGGAAGGAATCAGGATGGACGTTGGGTCCAACTGAGGCGTGTACAAGAAATGTCATCATAATATTCCACAACAAAACAACATTAATACCAGCCAGATATTTCCAAAACACAACAGGTTCTGCAATGTACCAGCATCCAGGTGATCCTCCAGAAAAATATAATTAACAAACCAGGAATCATGTTCTCCCATGCATCATTCCAAACCCCACTGATAGGTTGGAAACAGACATTGCTTAGCGTCAAGAGAAGCAGAAACCTAGATTGTACTATAGAAGCATCTTCATCACCACCGCCAGCTGCATTAGGGCAAAAAACACATTTGTAGCTATGGCAGTTCAGGCGCAAAAAATGTCGTTTCGATATCTGTGTCAATCAAAATTAGAAATATACGCATCACACACAAGACTACCCCACCGCCACCAGAAAGACCCGTCTGTCACACCAGGAGATGCAATACAACAGACACCAACAATCTGCCACCGACAGACAACACACAGCGTAGGAGAAAACAAATACCATGTGGACAAATGGGAGCTTCGGTGCAGGCTTCCGCCCACAAATCTCGCTGCTTTGAAGTGACAGCCAGCCTCTCCTCAATGGTAACGGGAGGCAGGCCAGCCTGACGTAGATTATAGCCTATTTTTAACTCTCAACCCAAGATCCCACTTGGACCTGCAGCAGTGTGTAAACACCACCTGCTACAATGCCGACAGTCTCACAAGGGGATGCCTTTGGAGAAGCGGCTTGTTGTGAGAATTCCCAAAACCCTCTGGTGGAATCCCACCGAAACAGGGGTGTTCTCAAAACACAGATAACTGCAAGGCATTCATTCTTCTCCCAATGTTGTATATGTTCACCCTCGAGTTATGACACAACGGGCATCTTGAAGAGTAACACGGTCTACATTTATTATCCAAAAAACATTTCAAATCTCCACACTTCGAGAAGAATATAACGCATCACTTAAAGGATAACTGGAAAAGAAGCTCTGGGACTCCGGGTCCCCACCTTTCGATCAGTGCAAAATCTCACCAGCAACACTCCAAGCCCTTTCGGTCCCCTGGGCTTTCGTCGCTGCTTCCCACCTAGAGAGAGGTTTGAACAAACCACTGCAAGAAAGATTTCCCACATGGTTGGACATTAAAGAAACCTCCATTAACGCACATGAAAACGTCTTTGCAGAAAAACCTTGCTGAGAATGTATAATTAAAAACATGTTTTAAGGAAATCTAACTGTTGACTTGCTGTGAAAATACACCACCAGGTTTGCGCACCGCTTTCTCCATAAATGCATTATATCAAAGTCCCCAAATTGTAGAAGAAATAACATAACCCTTTAAATGCTTACTAAATATGCCCAGTCCACATGAAACATTCCTGCGGTTTAAGACTGAAAGAGTTGCCAGAGGTTCAGACCTGCTCGCAACGAAATACACAAGATGGGACCATGCATGACAAAGACCACTGCAGCGACAACTGAGCATTCACTCCTGTCAGGGAGCACCCAGAGGTGACTCAGGTCTAGGCCTGGGCTGAGTTCGCAGAGTTCTGCTATGCGGAACTATGCAAAGTCCTAAAAAAACTTGATGGGCTCCATGGAGTTCCGCAAGCAGCGGGATACAGTTAGTCGTGCTGCTCAAACTGATTTTTTGCGCCAGGAGTTTGTCCCGCACTGTAAAATCAGCGTGAACGACACCATGTGCAGTGAAAGAAGGAACTACTTCTTTCAGACACTCAAGAAGATGTTCTACTCGAGCTGCAGCTTCCTCATTGTCTGTCAACAACAAAAGGGGGAGAGAGAGAAAATAAATCGAAATGGATTCGTTCTCCCTAGACATATGTAAATAAACAAATAGAATCCACTCTTCGTGTTGTGGGTTTAGTCTCCGCAGTGGGGAGCACCCTCCTTGTTTTTAGGTCCCCTCACACACCAACAGGCCCCTTGGTGTCATGCTTCATCATCGGGGTCATCGTACCCCTCTACGGGGTACGGCGTGCTGCGACCTACGGGTACGTGGGAGCACTTGATGGACTATGTGTGGTGCATGTGAGGGGTTGTTTTTATGTGAGTGTATGGTGGGGTTTGTGGTTACAGGTGATACATTTGTAGTTGAGATTATTACTATAGGTGTCAATTGTGCCTATAGTGGGATAAAAGAAAAAGACAAACCAGACTCACTGACAAAAAACATAACACACACTTTTGTATTGTAGTTCTGGTGTTTAGCATGGTTTCAGAGTAAAACACCATTCGTGGTTAAACAGTATGAGCAAGGTTGTTACGTGCCCCTGTAAAAGGAAATGTTTCATGCTTTTAAGTTTTACCAACATACTGTTTGAAATGGATGAAAAAGCTTCATGAGTCCAACGAATGGATCTGGTATGATATTTAGCACGATTTCAGCAAGGAAATTCCTCCCGATCGATCCCTTTGTGGCTGTGGTGATAATCCCAGAAGGAGTCTAAGGGCCGGGTTTTTATATTCTTCCCTGAGGTTGGGTTAATTGCGCGATAAGTTAATTGGTGTTTCCTTATGCTCATAAGGATATTCGCCGGTTCTGCTCGCGACTCGTTGAGTAAGCGTATTCGGTTGGTGCATGCGCACATGTGCGTGTTAGTTTCAGTGTTTCGCGCGCATGCGTGTTCAAACGCGGTTGCTTCCTGTTCCTGATTGCCGCTTGGGAGGGTAGTGTTACCGCAGAACGCAATGGATTCTACCAGAACCAGTCTTTTTTAGCCTCACGCCCCGGAACAGAAAAGGAAACACAGTGGTGTGGCAGGACACGGTCCAAACGGACCCACGAATGAACACCAGGAGCATGACGGGGGCCCTACCAGAGAACCCATCCACCAGCCGGAGGAGGACCTAGTAATAAATATCACCTCATTGGAACTAACGGATACCCAAAAAGATGTCCTTAACAAAGGGTTGGGTTTCGTCCCCACCAATAAACTGGACTTATTCAAATTACACACGGAAGTACAAGAATTCATCCGCAAAATAAAATTACAGGTATTTTTCGAAGGAAAAGAGAAATTCGCGGAAACAGACACCGGCTTGAAACCGAAATCCACCTTCGTCCGCTAAATAGCATGCCAGATCCATTCGTTGGACTCATGAAGCCTTTTCATCCATTTCAAACAGTATGTTGGTAAAACTTAAAAGCATGAAACATTTCCTTTTACAGGGGCACGTTACAACCTTGCTCATACTGTTTAACCACGAATGGTGTTTTACTCTGAAACCATGCTAAACACCATAACTACAATACAAAAGTGTACGTTTTATGTTTTTTGTCAGTGAGTCTGGTTTGTCTTTTTCTTTTATCCCACTATAGGCACAATTGGCACCTATAGTAATAATCTCAACCACAAATGTATCACCTGTAACCACTGGCCATTTTGCCTATGGATGTAGAGAAGTAGACCACCAGAAAAACATTTTTTATCTTCTTTTCTTTTAAAGGTTGACTAACAAACAAGGTTTTTTGCTAGGTACATTGTCTTACCCTGCACTATATTCCTCACTTTTATTTGAAATTCCAAATAAGAGTTAGAGAAACGTGAGTAAGGTGGGGATTTGTGTACCCCGTCCTGAAGAAGGTGTCTTTACACCGAAACATGTTGACGCACACAGAGAGGAGGTAACGCACATTGACTGCGAGACAACCTCCCACTTTTTAATTTTAATAGCACCAGCCCGGGCTTATTAAATATTTTTTAGTCACCCCACGAGCCAGGTTCTTTTTAACCTTCACTTAGTTCTAAACCCCACCATACACGCACATAAAAACAACCCCTCACCTGCACTACACATAGTTCATCAAGTGCTCCCACGTACCCGTAGGTCGCAGCACGCCGTACCCCATAAAGGGGTACGATGACCCTGATGATGAAGCATGACACCAAGGGGCCGGTTGGTGTGTGAGGGGACCTAAAAACAAGGAGGGTGCTCCCCGCTTCCTCATTGTCAACAGCAGGTTTCTCAACACTAGCGGTAACGGGCTGCCGTGACGAGAAATCTCCCCGGGAGGGTCTAGCGTATGATTTTCCTCACTCGTGCTCACCAACTTCACATTGCAAGTCGCGCAAGAGGAAAAACTCCAGTGTTTTTCGGAACTCTGCACTCTACGCGGCGGGAGCAAAACTCTGGAAACATTAGTCGTCCCCCCTACTCAGTTCTTTTGAGACATACGCTGATCCACCCCCATGCAGCCTGAAACTAGTGTAAACTAACAAGAGCTTAGAAATAAGCCTTTGCACTCACAAACCGGCACAGTCTGAAACTCCGCACTTTCCATTATTCACATATCAGAACCAAAATGACAGGCCACAAGCAAATTGTTTGTCTGATTCTTCCTTCTTTCCCACACTACATCTTCCTTTCAATTTGCTAACTCTCTAAAGTTTCTTCATACTGATTTGCTTTTTCATGCACAATTCCTCCCTCTCCTAGTAAGGAAGGGAGATGGTAATTAAAATGAAACATTAAAGTATGTAAGGAATGCTCCTGCCGAAACTTTGTAGTTCCCAGTCTTGAAGGGACCCCAATGGATCTGTTCTAAATAATCACACACAACATGCAGGTCTACCTAGCACAGAGTCGCTTCACTGGAAGGTCTCCCTAACAGCATCGCTTCATGGGCAATTCTCCCTAGTACAGCGTCGCTTCTAGAGTAGGTCTCACTAGCACAGCGTTGCATCAAGGGGAGGTTTCCCTAGCACAGCGTCACATCAGGGGCAGATCTCCCTAGCACAGCATCGCTTCACAGGCAATTCTCCCTAGCACAGCATCGCTTCCAGAGCAGGTCTCGCTAGCACAGCGTCGCATCAAGGGGAGGTCTCCCTAGCACAGCGTCATATCACGGGCTGGTCTCCCTATCACAGCGTCATATCACGGGCAAGTCTCCCAAGCACAGCATCACTTCCAGAGCAGGTCTCGCTAGCACAGCGTCGCATCAAGGGGAGGTCTCCCTAGCACAGCGTCGCTTCACAAGCAGGTCTTCTCAGTACAGTCTCATATCACTGGCAGGTCTCCCTAGTACAACATCGGAGCTGCTACATAAAATCGGCTTGCCTTAAGTCGTAATTGGCAGAGACGCTCTAGGACACATGCGCACCATCTGGTATTCGTCACAAGTAACCAGCATCTCCATTTACACAGACTCTTCTACTCGCTCAGCACTGGCTTTTTAGGTCTCGCGACCTATCGATGCGCGCAAGCGCATCGAGCGGAGCGAGAATTCATGTCGGCAAAACACAAGTCAAACCAAGGGCTTTCATCCCCGCGGTTTTCTTGCAGTTCACGTGTACATGCACACGCATCGCATGCAAGCCCAGCCTCTCGCATTCCCAGGCTCTCCCGCCCCCATCCGGCATCAGGCACTCCTCCCACACCTCACGGACATCTGCATGCAAGCCCAGCCTCTCGCATTCCCAGGCTCTCCCGCCCCCATCCGGCATCAGGCTTCTCCTCCCCTAGCAGCACTCCTCCCACACCAGCACCTCCCCTCTCTCTCCCCGCAAACACAGCCTTGCCCTAGCAGCACTCCTCCCACACCAGCACCTCCCCCCTCCCACACCAGCACCTCCCCTCTCTCTCCCCGCAAACACCATTGCATGGTTTCTGATGGTGACCAGCCTTTCTCGTCCACTTATCACAAGCCTTGTAAAATACACTACCGAAGCCTGTCTCTGACCTGACCGTGTACGGACAGCCCTTCTCAGATGCAGGGCCTCGGTTTCGTGATGTGGTTGTTGTAAACCTACACCTCCTGCCTGTGGTTCGTTTGTGAACAGTTGTTGCCAACAAGTCCGTCCGCTCCCAGGCCTGACTTGTTTCTTTTTACTTTAAAACTACTTTTTCCAATTTCAACTGTCTCGGAGTTCCCTTGTTTCTCAGACCATGGTATTATCTTCTTATTTCTATCACGTCCATCGCTAAAAATGGCCTTCGGCTGAAGGTGTGGCAGAGCCTATTCTTTTAAGAAGCAGAGATCCGTCACGTGTTTTTCTTTACGAGCCTTGGTGGCGTTCCCTCAGTAAACACACTGGGTTGCTTCGCCATTGCTGTGACGTCAGGGCTTCG
Organism: Lissotriton vulgaris; assembly: GCF_964263255.1. Taxonomy (NCBI): domain Eukaryota; kingdom Metazoa; phylum Chordata; class Amphibia; order Caudata; family Salamandridae; genus Lissotriton; species Lissotriton vulgaris. Next base: position 78,588,364 of record NC_141700.1, on the reverse strand, counting down.
AATAGTTGGGTTACGTAAGGCGTACCGTGGATCGTAACTACGTACAGGCAGGCAACAACGCGTCAACAAAAGCGAGGAAGGCTTACAGGAAACATCCTCTGCAGCGGGGCTTATCTCGACTGGGACAGTAATTCAAAGTGAAATGTTATTACTGTTTTGGCTTCTTTCTGCGCCAGCAGGCGGAAAAAAAGACAATGGGAAACAACCGAGACGGCAGAGTCAGCACTCCAGACTGTCAGAATCCACAGAAAGCACGTGCGCCCCACAAATAGGCCATCAGCTCCACCGCATGCCTTCAACCCTAGTTATATTTAATTAGCAGCAGCAGCATTTCTCCTGCGCCAGGCCACATCAAAGGCTCTGTGCCACTTTCACCCACACAGCAACGCTTACAGACACGCAACGCCACTCACACCCACGCAAGCCCACTATCATCCACGCAACACCACACTCACCCACGCAACGCCACTCACGCAAAGCCACTCACACCCACGCAAAGCCACTCACACCCACGCAGTGCCAATTTTTACACACACAGCACCACTTTCAGACACGCAACGCCACTCACCCACGCAACGCCACTCACACCCACGCAACGCCACTCACACCCACGCAACGCCACTCACACCCACGCAACGCCACTCACACCCACGCAACGCCACTCACACCCACGCAACGCCACTCACACCCACGCAACGCCACTCACACCCACGCAACGCCACTCACACCCACGCAACGCCACTCACACACGCAACGCCACTCACACACGCAACGCCACTCACACACGCAACGCCACTCACACACGCAACGCCACTCACACACGCAACGCCACTCACTCAAATGCAGTGCCACTTTCACCCACACTGTGCAGTGCACAATAGGTCTCGCAGTAGGAAAGTTGGAGCTATTGGTTTTGTAAATGACAAAGCCCTTTATGTTTTTAAAATGGAAACAAAAATAAAAGGCATTGTTATTTGCAATTGTAATAGCTCCAACTTTCCTACTGCGAGACCTATTGGCAACGCCAGGGCTTGTTGCTTTGAGTTGGGGCTCAGAGTTCCCGGAGTACATGTGAAAACGTTTTAGGACTAGCATAGAGACAGGTTTATTTGCCTCGTCCAGCCTTGTGTCTTCAGTAAAATGATCTATCAATACATACACACACAGGTTCAGGCCTCTTCATCCACCAGTGTGTACTAATGTTATTCACATGTTGCTGCTGCGCACCACAGCATACAGCACGTGGCAAGGGGTTAGTCAGTCTATGGCCCTTTTCACTGTGACTGCGTTTTGGTCGTGCACATCTGCCTAAATAGTCCACGTCAGTGCCAGGGCTCTTCGGCCAATCACTGCTTGCTTATTCATTTTTACAACAATTTGTCTGCAGCATTTTCACGTTAACAAATGTAATACACAGTACATATGTCCGCAAAATACTGCATGCTTGCATTGCCACTGCTATTGGCTTATCCAATGTTTGATTGACTATGTAGCATTACCACCGAGTTAGGAGGCACAAAAAGATTTGCTTCAAAACCGACTTAAAATGCTTAAAGTTAAACATCCCATTAAATTAAGGTTATATTGCCGACTTGACGCTTTCTTCAACGTAGTTTGATAAACATCCTTGTATTGTCTTTTATGCGGGGAGTTGGCAGTCATTTAAACAACCACCAGACAGGGTCGGATTAGGATCACAATTTGGCCCGGGCACTGACGAAAAAAGTGGCCCACATTCATGAGGCATGGCCCATATTTAGGGGCGTGGCCCATATTCATGAAACACCATTTGCACAGACAAGGAATGAAAGTGGGAGAATACTGTTCTTGCGTAGGACACAGGGCCAAGATGACAATGGCCTACATGCTGAGCAATTAAACAAGCATTTACAATGCAATGGTCTCGGCATTATTAAATGTAGAGCTATTGGCATTGCCCATGACTTTTTTTTTTATCATAAATAAAATGGCATTGTCATTTACATTGCCAATAGCTCAATAGCTCGCAAATGCATGACCTATTGCATTTACGCCCACCCACACACAGACTACACAGACACACTACACACAGACTACACACACACAGACTACATGCACACACAGACTACACGCACACTACACGCACACACAGCCCACCGCTCTCACAGCCAACAGCCCACATGGGCTGGCAATGTGCCACTCTATCAGCCAGCCCAGTATGCTGATTCTATTGGCCTCAGAAGGATGAATGGCTGAATCCAGCAAGACACAGGACCGCTTGTGTCTCAGCTGTGTCTGGTGAAGATAACAAAGAACAGGAGTATTCAGAGAGAGAAGGGAAGGAAGAGAAATACCGTAAAGTAAAAGGAAGGGAGAGAAAGAAGTGGAGAGGGAAGGAAGAGGGGGACAAGTAGGAACGGAACGAAGAGAGAGGGAGGAAATGCAAGAAGCGGGCAGAAGATGAAACATGGGGGAATGAAGAAAAGAGGTAGCTAAGGAGAGAATGAGGAAAACGAGAAGTAGGGGCAGATAGAAGGACTGCTGGGCAGAGAAGAGAGCAGTATTAGCGAAAGCTGGGTGCCGCCTCACCTCATATAGCGCTAGAGGTGCCAGAGGAGACAGATCCGCTCAGGGTCCCGCAGACACCCCGGAGATGTCGTACCGTTTGTCCGCTTGTCTGGTACGCATCTGCAGATTCAGATGTAAACCTTCATTAAGTGGCAGGAGCACACGGCTTCTGATTCATTCACCAGAGAAGTAAAACGCTCAGTTTTCTTTTACAGAATCCCCAAGGGGGCTAAAAAGCACCACGTCCAGGGCGAAAAGTGATTCTGACGGCGTGTCTCGCTCCCGGATTCCCAGATATACACTCTCTTCACGTCTCTCACCCTCAGACTCGGGTTCCGCTGAATTCTCAGACGTCTTCATGAACTTGCCATATTGACTCAAAAGGTCATGAAAGGAACATTTTGTTTCCCCGCCCCGTTATTTTATGGACCTAAATTAAGCCTGCGCCCTCACCTCTGCTCTTAATTGCATGTATGAAAACACTGTACATAAAATAAAGGTTACATTTTTTTTAAATCACACCCAGCCGCTGATGAATGCGTGTGTGTTGGTGCTAGTCCTTTGCCTCCACACCAAGAGCAGAAAGCAAACGTCACTGCTCTGCATTAGCCGTCAACGCCGGCCCTCCCGCCCCAACTACCCCAGGGCCCCCGCCCCCCTTATATTCAGAGGGGCTTCGGGTGGCAAAAAAGAAAACAGGCAGCAGCGACCTCAGTTTCAGAATAATTACATCTAGCGTCTGTCCGCTTGAGAGTAACGGCTTCCTCCTTCATCAAAACTAATACGATTTTCTGTTTCACTCCCAGCCTAGCCTCAAACAAGGAAGGACTTATAGGATATGATACAACATATTTTTAAAAAGTATTTAAACAAGACTCGCGCAGGGGGACGGGACACGCGGGGGGGGGGGGGACGGGTCTGACGCGGGAGGGATGGGACTGACGCGGGGGCGGGACTGGCGCAGGGGGTTAAAAAATACATTTAAAAAAAAAGAAAACTTACCTGACTGCCCGTGTCCTCGTCAGAGCAGAGGAAGCGGCTCTAGTGTGGGTGGAAAGCGGCAACATCACCTTACTCGGCGCCGGCTGGGCAACAATGGCTGCCTCAGAGCTTCCGAACTTTTTCGGATTTGGGGGCGTGTTTTGCTGTCATGAGTGACGGACGACGTCACGAGCTAAAGAACAGCAAAACTTACGCCCCCCAAATCCGAAAAAGACGGGGCTTGTTTTGAGTGACTCCCTTCTCTTCCAATGGCTGGCCTCTGTTAAGGAAGCCAGCCAATGGAAGCAAACGGAGCTGAGAGGCGGGTCTAAACTGCCCTACTATACAACATAAGATCTCTGTACATCCGGTTTTACCTTCGGCAAACCGGATATACCTCGACCTAAAAAACATTAAGGCTCCTTTCTGTCACAAAAGTATTCGAGCCCTCCAGCGCAGGAGCACCTGAAAAGCAGCAAAGCCACTGCTATTACTAACCTACTTAGCCCTCCCCAGCCCTTCAGCCTAGGAGCGCATGAACAGAGGTAAGGCCCCTGAAATTAGTAAATTAATCAGCCCTCCAGGCCTCAGGGCAATGTCCTGGCAGGGGAGCACAAAACACAGCTGCTAGGTCATCCAAGGTAGCCAAGTAGCCAGGGGGAGGCCGAGGTGAAGATGGTGCCCGAGTTCCAAACATCACCTGGCCCACACAGGGAGACCCATTCTTCCTCGCCCACTATGCCCTGAATGTGAAGGGCTGAGGGCGAGGTGTTAAGAGTAACACTGTTTCTGGGCTACGTGGGCCCCAGGGGAGCCGAGGTGAAAATGGCTCAAAGGCCTGAGCAACACCTGGCCCCCAGGGAGGCAGATTCTTGCCAGTAATCACCCCTCCCCAGCCCAGCCTCGTGATTGCTTGGCAGGGCAGGGGCTGAAGGAGAGGCCACAGCTGATAATCGCTGTACGGCGCACAGCAAGGCTGCTTTCATTTCTCTGTCTGTCTCCGTGCCCTCTGTGGGCCGTTTTTATTTTCTCCCCTTTCCTAGTACACTCTCTGGACTGGGAAAGGGGAGAAAAAAACGGCCCACAGAGGGCACGGACACACCGGCCCTTCGGCCGATGCCCGAATGCCCGCCTTGCCAATCCGCCCCTGCCACCAGATACTGCAAAAGTGTTGAGGTGAAGAGAGGTGTAGCACAGATTGCTGGGCTCAAAGCAGCATACACCGAGCGCAGAGGGAAACTAACCTTCAGTCTCAACTAGAACAGATACTGGCACCTTGTACTGCATCAGGGATGGCAGCAGAGGCCCGAGACCCAAAGGTATTGCCACTCAGGTTGTACAGTAGGGGTGGTGAACACTAAGGGGGGGGCTTCCAGGTAATGGAAGAAGCAAAGTCGTCAATTTAAAGTCACGTGATACACAAACACATTCTAAGGGGGAAGATACACAGCGTACAATTACTGGAGCCAACGCTGTGGGTATTAAGGGCCATATGTAGGTAATTTCCAAATACCGAATTCTTAATACCGAATTTAACCGATTCGGTATTAAGAATGTCGGTATTTGTGATTTAGGTAAATATTCAGTAAAATATACTGAATCGTTAATATTCCTTATTACAAATCGGTAATACCGATTCGATAATAAGGAATACCTACCCATTCATTCCTATGGGCTTGGAGGCCCATAGGAATGAATGTGAAGAAATTCTGTATTACCGAAATCGGTAATACCGGGAGGTATTTCAAGGGTGCCAGGGTGTCCAAAGGACACCCTGTTGCCCCCCTGAAATGTGCATGTTTGCACATGTGGCGCACATCCATGCCCTAAGGGCATGGATGTGTGCCACATGGCACTTTTAAAAAAGCAGAGATGTGCTTTTTTAAAGGAATTCGGCAATTACCACCAACTTGAAGTTGCTGGTAATTAATGAATTCCTAAGGCCCAAAAGCACTCTTAAAAGTGCTTCCTACATTGCATTTAAGGAATAGGTATTAACGATTCCTTAAATGCAAGGCCAATTAGGAATCGGTATTAAGGAATCTGTATTTACCAAATCCGTCCTTACATCACGAATGCCTAAATACTGGTCGGTAACGGTGAAATTTACCGAATTTCACCCTTACCGACCGGTATTTGGGCCACCTACCCAGGTAGCTGTATCTCCGGAGGCGGAAGCCGGGAGTTTTTAGAAAAAGCCTGTTTAGGAAACGCTTGCTGTTTTAAATTCTGTTATTTGTGTGCCGTCACCTGTATTTACGTTCTGCATGATCCCTTGATGAATCTCCAGCCGAGTTCGGAGTTGGAGGGGTTGGGAAGGGCGCTACTAGCACGGCGGGCAGTCATCTTGGGGGGGGGACAGCGCGGTCAACACGCTAGTGGTTGACACGGGGGCAGGATAAAAAGAAGATGCAAACGCGGACGAGCGCAGCAGGTGTGCCAAAGGCAAGCCCGTCTGCGCCCGTCCGCGGCCAGGGATGCTGCCCTTTAAGACAGCCCTAGGGCCTTCAGAGCCCATAAGCTATTCCGCTGACTTACTGTTGGAAACAAAAACTCAAGCGTACGCAAATAGAGGGCTGCCTGGAATTTGTACTCCGAAGATACTACATGCTCTGGAAGGGCCAGTAAGCTGTAGGTTATGTCAATTTCAAATGGCAGCTCCTGCAGGGGCTTCAAAACGAGGGGAGGAAACACCAGAACTAGTCACGAAGAAACTGAATTATCTTATGTGTAATGTCAGATCCCTGGCCAAACATGAAATATGGGACATGATAGATACATATGACCCAGATATGTGCTTCCTCACAGAAACATGGTTAGGCCCTGCTAATCAACCTGCAATTACATTGGTCATTCCTGAGAATTATAAATTCACACATCTGGATAGAGATACAAAAACGGGAGGAGGGATTGCAATTTCCTTTAAAAATCATCTGGTGGTGAACTGGACCTCGACAGTCAGTAATGACTGTCTGGAATTGGGGATTTTTAAGGTTACCGCATTGGCATCGGATTGCTGGTACGGTGCCCTTATTTATCGGCCCCCAGGTGTAAAAAGCTAGGTTCACAGATCTCTTGATGGAACACCTGGCCCTACAAGTACTGGCGACTAATAAATTCATTCTGCTTGTAGATTTTAATTTTCACGGGGAAAACCTAATAGACCCGGAGGTAAATAAACTCTTCTCCTCCCTGGAATTGATAGGACTAACTCAAAGGGTAGAAGGCGCTACACATATAGCTGGCCATCAACTGGATCTAGTCTTCTCCAACATAGACCAGCTCCATTGTAATGTGCCTGACCCTCTCCCTTTAGACGGATCACGATTAATATGCAGCAATTAGACCTAAAATTGGCTAACCGTCCTGTTAAATCAACTCCTAAACAGGGTAGGAAATGGTATAAGCTCACAGCAGAAGCCTTTAAGGAGGTCTTCTCCCTGGGCCCAGTCATAAATACCAAAGATTTGGGCGCTAAGTTGGAGAGCATTGGATGCCATTATACCAATACAGGCGCGTAGTGACACAACAAGGCGGGCCTCAACCCCCTGGTATACAGTGGAATAAAAAAAAAAAAAAAAAAAAAAAAAAAGAGAGAAAGAGCTAGCTGTAGGGGTCTGGAAAGAAGGTCGCGCTCAAATAAGACCAATGGAAATAAAGTTCTCTACAGACAGGCTCTAGCTAAGTATCACCTTAATTTAAAAGAGGCCAGGCGTCAGTTTATAATCACCCATATTGAAAACACCAGTAACTCCTCAAAAGCACTGTTTGGGATAGTACAGGAGTTTGTATCCCCGAAAGGGTACAGTCAAGGTCCTGTGGAATCACAGGAATTATGTGACTCGTTAGCACACTTTTTTTATAATAAAATCTCAAAAATGTATGAGAACTTTTACCCACCAGCCCCTTACGACACAGTGGTATCTAACAAGCTAGAGTAGCAGAAGGGGCATGTATCTCACTCACTGAGTAGCTTTACAACAATTACGACTGAGGAGGTCATGAAAGGTTTGGCAACGGCCAAATCAGGGTCACCGTCAGATCTTTGCCCACCAAAGACAATGGCAATCCTAGCAACCAGTTGTGCCCAGACGAACAGAGTCATTTTTAATCAGTCAATCCACACTGGTGTTATTCCAGCGATATGGAAGGGGGCATTTGTGCGCCCTATTCTGGAAAAGCCCATGGTGGACTCTGCCATCCTCAGTAATTACCAACATATTTCCTTGCTACCATTGTTGAGCAAAATCTTTGAAGGTATCATTAACCGACAACTTAGTACTTACCTGGAAGACAATCATCTCCTGGATCCGTCACAGTCAGGGTTCAGGCCAGGCTTTAGTACTGAGACGGCAATCTTGGCAGTGACAGACTCGCTCAGACTAACTATGGACGTGGAGAGGGGAATCAGCAATCCTGATCCTCCTAGATCTCTCCGCAGCCTTTGATACCATTTCGCACTCCAGGCTGGCGGAGAGATTTGTAGTCGTGGGTATTAAGGGGATGGCACTCAAGTGGCTTAACGACTGTCGGAGAGAACCCAAACGGTGATGCTGGGACCTTACATCTCCAAAAAAAGACATCTGGGCAGAGGCATCCCGCAGGGTTCTCGTTTAAGCCCTACTCTTTTCCACTTTATATGGCCCCTTTGGCAAGAATCGTCGAGCAACTGCGTTTCGAGATAGTCTCGTATGCAGACGATACGCAGCTCATTTTTACCATCGGGTCGAACCTCACACTCGACAAGCCCGTTTTGCCACAGCTATGCTAGTCATCTCGGACTGGATGACAGCGAACTATCTCCAGTTGAACCCGGAGAAAACCGAGATGATGTTGCTGGGAAAAGCAACGGATGCTTGGTCAGGAAATTGGTGGCCGACTGAGTTGGGACCATTTCCTAAAGGGACAGTAAAAAACTTGGGGTTAAAGCTTGACCGGGCCTTGAATATAAAAGATCATGTCTTGGCCACGACAAGTTCGTGTTACTATGCCCTCTGACTTCTGAGGAACATTTTACCTTATATTCCAGTCCCACATTGGAGAACACTAGTACAAGCAATGGTAACTAGTCGTCTGGATTATGGGAACGCATTATTGGCGGAAGTTGGAGAGACATTTCTGGCCAAACTTCAGGTAGTGCAGAATACACAGCAGAATGATCCTGAATCAACTTGCAGGTTCACCTTCAGCGCCCCCTCCTGAAGGAGCTGCATTGGTTGGCAGTAAAGAAGAGGTCCTTCTTTAAAATCTGCTGTTTATCGCACAAGGCGGTCAATGAAAGAGGCCCCCTGTACTTACTGAAAAAACTACACAAATACATTCCGTGTAGGAATCTTAGATTTAGGGGGCATGACCTTTTACAGATTTCCCGAATTCAGTTGGTCCGTACGGGAGGCAGAGCCTTCTCATTATTGGCGCCGAGGTACTGGAACCAACTCCCGCAAGAATTACGAAAAATCACAAGTTACAACGTCTTTAGGAAACAGCTGAAAGCATACCTGTTCTAGAAATATGGCTGGGCTACTTTCTTCGCCTTCTTCAAAGGTGTACATCTGCCAGGATAGCGCCGTGATGCCCCAGGGTGATGTGAGCGGTTTATAAACTTTAACATCACATAAAATAACCTACATATGGCCCTAAGTCACCGTAAAGACAAACTTGCACGCACTTTAACATGTACCTCTAAGGGCACCACAAACAAGGACTAGTGATGGAATATGCCCCTTACCATAACCACCTGTATAGTGCCTTAAGGAGGTGTGAAGGTTACAACCCTCTCCAAAAACACTGGATTATTCATCATTGTTTCCTGAACTAAACGCAGGGAACGAGACACCTCCATTTGGCACAGGACTCTAAGCCCACTGGCGGAAGCATTAAAAGTTGCAGTTGAATCTTGCCAAACACTCGCTCCAGAATCAGAGCAGGCCATCACCATATATTCAGTTCCTTGTTTTCAGAAACTAAACATCACCAACCATAGCAAGTGTTATGTACACCTTCCCTATTGTGATATTTGCATAAGGCACAGTGTTTTCAAGCGAGGGGTTACAACCTGTCTGACCGCAGGGCTAACGATCGACCCATTCAGACTCGAGCCACGCACAAGGCCTAGTATTACCAACCCAAGATCCCTTCATTACTGAACTCTCCCTGGAAGACTTACATATTACTCATCACAAAAGCTGATAATGCAACTTTTTGGTTGTGGGGGGAAACAATATGGCAAAGGCGTTCACCCACATGTGGGTGGGTTAACTTCAGGCTAACTGGGTGTTTAGTACGGTGTTAAATTTTAAAAGCTGAAAAAACACCCTAATGACAACGTTAGAGCCACCAGGAATACAAGGCCTTCCATAGTACATCAACATGCAATGCTCACTAGTTTATAAGGGGGGTGCTGCCCCAAATAATTAATTATTGAGCTGTAGCACCTTTAAACACAGTGGAGTGGGTTTAAAAGCCAAAAAGCCAACATCAGTAATAGCAACTTGTAATTGTGGATAAAGATCATTATGGTGTCCACAAAGGTTGGAAGACAACATTTGGGGCCAATCTTCCGTTGTATGGTGTTTTGTATTTCAGGAGTTAAGTACGCCTTATAACTCCACTTGCAGGGCTAAAATAAAAAAAAAAATTTAAAGGTTTAAATTTTTTTTTAAAAAACACACCCCACAACCCAAAACATCTACTTGTTATTAACACCTTGCGTGCTGCCCTGATTTCGACCCCCCCCCCCCCCCCCCCGGTGCTGGACATTCCATAACTGGGTGTGGTCGTGACGGAACCATTCAGTCATCAGCACAGCTCAACCGTGACTGATGACGGAATGGTTCCGTCACAAGCATCGAAGGGGTTAAGGAAGGAATAAAAAGAGAGCAAGCTCGACGTGCAAGGCCTCCTAAATACCCCCTATAGTCCACCCTGTGAAAGAGTACACAGATGTGATGTGCGCACGGGAAGCCCACAATGGCAGCAATTTGTTTGGGATGGCTAGTTGGCCACAGAAGCCTTCCTTTAAGTCCACTTGGTGTGAAACACTAATGGAGGGTAATGTTTCTATTGTTGCCAAGAGTGACCTCATCCTTTGCCTCGTTTCCAAACCCCTAAGACAGTGTGTTTACAGGCTAGTATCCTCGTTAGGACAAACGTTTACCACTAGCATTGCAGCTCTTGGATACCACTGTGATTCAACAGAAATGACAAAGTACGACTTAGAACTTCTGACTCTCCTAAAATGAGTTTGGGCAAGCAGTAAGAGGTGGTTATAGGTTTGGAATAAAACAACTGTCTACTCAGAGCACTTGCCTATAAAAGTAAATAGATCTTTATTCATAAACAGGAAGAGCAGGGTGATATAACTGAAAAACAGATCAAGTTGTCCTATCACATTACAGGGTTTAAAGATGAAACCGCAAACATTATTCTAGTGCCTAAGCACTGTAACTTTGAGGCACTAGATTTAAGTAGTGATATGGCTGAAACACGTGATGTTCTTGGTAGTTGAGTTTACTGCCCCATCTGGTGACCTCTGAGGCTACGACAGGACATGCCAATTCCACTCTGGTTAATAATCTATCCGGGATGATATGACCTGCTTGCTCTTTGCTGTAGTTTCCTCTGCTGCTTGGTGGTTTAATGAGAGTAGTTTTGTGGCGCCGAGTGAGCAGATGACTTAAAACCAATAAAATCCCTTGGACCGTACATTAGGGGGAAGGAGGCCAACAATTAATCAACCAATTAATCAACATGTAGACTAGGATATCACATGGCACACATATAAGACAGTTTGTGGCGCCTGGCTGCCAAGGGAGTCAAGCATGTGCCAAGTCTCAGGCAGGACTCCGGTACTGCTGCTCCTGATCTCGTTTCCCAACTAAGCAAGAGATTATTCTGCTACATTCCATTTACAGGAAAGTTCACTTATATGCGCAAGCGGGTGGTGGCAGAAGGAAACGTAGCAAATGCAAATAAGTTTAAAAAAAAAAAACTGTCGAACTGTTACAATACAAAAAACAAAAATAAATTCAATATGAAAAAGTAAATATAAGCACAATCACAGCAAATTTATGAAGAAAATGCGTGAAGATTACGTAATTACGAGATTTAAAAGTAGTCCAACAAAAACATGGAGAAAGAGGCAGAAAGATCCATGAAGAGGTAAGAGATAAATCCGCTTTAAGCCACAGCCAAAGCGCAGCAAATTTTAGATAACTGGTAACAAAAGGCAGCCGCCAGTTGCATTTTTATAGTCGGACCAAAAAAGTGAGAAGCTATAGAAACAGAAAGCGAGACATGATAAAAAAATAATTTGAATTTGGCGGGTAAATGGTGGTGTGCAGTATGGGAGCTATGGTCAGGAGGCAGCAGTAGAGGGTGCACACCATGGTTCTAATGGCCTTTAGGTGAGACAGTGGTGAAAATTTGAAGATCTTGTATAAGAACTATGTGTGGCTAAGTGTCTATAGAGTGGTCCAGAGAACAGAGCAATGCTGAATGATGCTTGAGTTGGATTGAGGGTGTACAGATTTTTTTGGGGTGTACCATAACATTACAGGTACCTTGCTGGTGACGGTGGCTCCTGAGATTGCAGGTGGCCAGAGAAATCTTAATTCCTTACACAAGAGCGCTATACAAGCATGATTGACTGTATACGATCAGACAGCTGAATAATGGTACGCCCTCGGAGCGGAAGCATCCAGAGTAACCACAGGCGGTCATAGAACAACAGGTCTGAAAAAAAATAAAGTGCTGTCAGACCAGGAATACAAGCATAAGTTGAGTAACCATTAGTCACAAAGATCTAAACCAGAGAAACTTAAGTTGCCGGACAGAAAGATAAAAGACAAAATAATGGTATGTTTTTATAAATAGAATGGGCTATGAACTAGAGCATTGAGGTGGAGACCTATACATGACAGAGCAGTTAGAACCAGGGTAAAAAGACACTGATAGGCCAGGCAGCAGTACATACAAAAGCCAACGAAGTTGAACACCTACCGAAGGTGGAACTTGAACCCCCGCAACTGTCATGGATCTGGTTAAAAAAATACACATTATCAGAAGCAGATGCACGCCTCATATAAACGTTACACCTCTGTAAGACATACACCATCACACCGCAGGATATACACGTAAATTAATGAAACATCACTGAACAAGACTGGAACCTTAGCGATTGTCACAAGGCCCCGGTAATTACTTTCCACAGCGATGGATACAAGCAGAATTAGTCATGCCTTATCGAGAAGCGAGTTCAAAGCTCATAAAATCAGATTTTCTCAGACAGGAAAAATGAAGAGGTAATCTTAGGCTGTCACGTGACCCAATAAATGTTTAAGTATGCACTGATATAGGGAAAGATACAAACTGACCCAAACGTGCATTATCACACAGCAGGAGGCAACACATGTTAACTGCAAATGTGCAGGGTGGGACACAGGCGAGATTAATCGCAACCCTCTTCCGTTTGCTGATGAGAGAAAACCACTCTTCTCAGCTGCCCGAAATTTCAAAGCAATCGTTTGGCCTAAATACTATATACATTCAGTTTTAGTTAAATATCCCAGTTTAGCGGTCAAAAGATCTTGCTGTCAGATGGTAGGAAAAGACCAAGGACATCCCTCTAGAGCTGGTTGAGGATCTATACTGAAAATTCAGTAGCATGGATAAAGAGCAGGGTAATAACATGGTTTCCAGCCTATAAATACAAACCTAGATCAACCTCAAAGAAGGTCAGTTTTTGTCCAAACGTAGAACTACAGGACCACAAATCTTTTTTCACCACTTTACCAACTGCAAGTGAATTACCCGCAAAGTCTTTTCTGAGTTGCCCTGTACCGAGTCCACTAGTAACATTTTCAACTATGAGGCCACTAACATCAAACGTCTGCATGAAGCACTACGCTCTATCCAGTATGTCTACATGAAGCGCTGCGCTCTATAATGCCCAATGTCTGCATGGAACACTGCACTCCAGCCGATCTGATGCCTTTTCTGCAGCTACTCTTTTGTACATTCCTTGCCCATCCAATCCTAGATTTCTTCTTCTATGCAATTCTTCCTCCAAACGCCTTCTCACCAAAAACAGGTTAACGTTTGACCACTATTTAGATTTGCTGTTCGAATCATTGCCCCAATGAAAACACCCAGAATAGCGCCATGAAGGGCACTGGGCGCAAACACCAATGGTAGGACTTTCTGCAGCTCCACTACAGATGTGTAACCAGAGCAGAACACAGGCTGTCCTCCCACTTCCAAGAAACAGAAACAAAATACCACCAAAGCTATAGATTACATTAAGTCGGACCACTTCCTTGAGAGCAGCCGACAGACACTAAAGAGAATAATTTTAACAATGATAACACTAAAGTAATCTAAGTAGTCAAGGACCCATTCGACCGTGATCAATTTCATTTGTTACAGAAAATGATTGGTTAGAAAGACACGTACAAAACGTGCATTTATTTCCGACTTTCTCTAAGGTTACCTGGGACAGTGGCAGCAAGAAATGAATCCTCAACAATTTGAGTGAATGCAGATTCCTCAATCTGATGGCCTTCGAGCCAATCTACGCATTTGCAGGCCTCCAAACCACCGACATCGGACTGTCACCAATCAGGATAGAAAACTGCAACTTCTTACTTAAGTAAGATGACGATTAGGAGTAAGAAGCAGTTTCCAGCAGAAGGAGCAACATAACACACAAGTGGAGAAAAATGGACACCTTCCCTGTGTCACGATATAGGAACAATTAAAATTTACTTCTAACCATGTAAACATCGCCAATATGATTTTCAAAACCGTTTGAAATATTAGTGATAAATCTAAATTCATGCTAGAAGTGCAGAGCAACCACCTGACTTCACTTACTACTCGGAATCAAGTGCAGACACCAATTGCAAAGAATGGCAATATTACTGTGCGACCTAATCTTGTCCTTTTAAGTTACAGTTATGTAAAGGGTTCGAAATACTACCTTCCCTTACATAAAGAAAACTCTTGGATTCCTAGATGAGAGTAACCATGCTAAAGAGCCCACACTACTCCGAAGCCAAAACAGTTAACATGTGTGATAGAGGTCCTGGAAGTACGCGATTCTAGATATATTACTTTACATGAAACCATGAAGAATTCATCCCTTGGTTTAGATTCCGCGAAACAGTATATGCATGTATCATACAGTGTTTGGTTAGCAACCCCTATGCTGCATCACATTTGTTACAAACTGTGTTTGACTTCAGTACTGTATTCAGCAAATCGTGGTGTCCAGATTTCCAAGAAGAACGGATTCATGGACTTGTGTCACCTGAGATGGTTTGTTTTCCCACAAAGTTCAAATTCCTTTTGTTGCGAGCAGTTAAGTGTCCTTGGATTCAAATAGGGGTTTTCCTTTTTCAAGACGGATGTATACATTAAATGGATAAGAATAATAAAGAAAATGTGGCATGCAGTTTGAGTAACCAGATTTGTGCATTAAGATCGATTCAGACGTTGTCTTAGTAACTAACAATTGGGTAAGGGTCCAGAAATTGAATTCAATGTAGAAGCTCAGACATTTTTGCAATGTGACAAAAATATACAAAATACAAAAATGTCAAGTTTGTTTGATGCCAGTTTAACCAAGCCGCCATGGAAACGTGTTTTTAGAATGATGTAACTGGATCACACCAGGCCCAGTAACTTACAGCCAACACACCCAACCCAACGGTTATTCCAGGCAGATAAGTGGATTGAGCACCAGAAGAGTTGCTGTGCAAAACGAAAGAACACACCACCGCAACAAATAGTGTTTCATGTATGAAGCCAGGAAGGATTTAATCACAGATAAATGGCACAGGGTGTCCTGTGAGCCAGCACCTGAGATCTAAACCCATCCAGAGAAATATTCAAGTAAAACCTTCATGTCCCACTGCACCCCTATTACACAAGAAAATATTCACAGCAATTGGAAACAAATCATAAGCGGGCCGTTAAGCACATTTCAATGAAACGAAAGTTTGAATTAATCTTGAGACATGGACGATTGACAAGGCCTCATTCCATTTTCCAGGCCACTGTTCTTCACCTCTACCAAGAGACCGGCCATGTGCAAATCCAATCTTCGTCCTACTGAATAGGGTCCACTCTAGATAGTAACACAAGCAGCCCCTGCTACACCTCCTCAGTACTGTACAGATGGAGTCCTATAGAACAGTGAGCAAAAGAACCTAGTCTTCGTTGATTTTACACCACCGCTTTTGGATGTGTATCACTAGACAAGCTGACAGAGCAGGCAGGGTGGGCCTGGAAGGCCTCTCTTCCTTCCAAATGGGGCATAGACCCCAAGATTATACAGATCGAAAGTATCTTTTAGCAACAGTCACATTTGCGAACGTAGCACCCATTGCCCCCTTCTCTCTCAGATGTAAACAATGTATGTACATTTTTATGACTGCCTGGGTGCTTCAGATGTGCTCTAAAAGTTCAACACCACATTTCTATTTCTCATTTCCTTAGTAGGGTGGGAAGGAGGAGAGTTCACGCATGCGCAAGACCTAATGGGAAAGAACACATGGCTGCCCATGGGCGTCCCAGCGCTAATAAACAAGAACCTGGTGGGGCGTGCCTTATGGGAAAAGCCAAGTTTTGAGTGCTCTGCGGAATGAGAGAAGGTTAGGTTGGGCTCTAAGGTCTGCGGGAAGCGAGTTCCATAGTTTAGCCGCGTTATATGAAAACAGTCGGCCTCCAGAGCGGGCTTTTCTGATCCTAGGTACCGAGGCTAAGTTACAGTTAGAAGAACGAAGCGTTCTTAGGGTGGTGTGGGGTGAGATGAGATTTTGGAGTATAGGAGGAGCCTTGCCATGCAGAATCTTGTGGGTCGTGCAGAGAGCCTTAAATTGAATTCTCTCTTGAATGGGGAGCCAATGTAGGGCCTTCAAGGAGGGTTTGGCTGAGCAGCGGCGATGGGTTCCTGTAAGGATGCGGGCTGCAGCATTTTGAGCCGTTTGGAGTTTTGCCAGAACTTTTTTGGGGGCCCCTAGGTACAGGGCGTTGCCATAGTCCAAACGGGAATGCACAAGGCCGTGGATAAGGAGTTTGCGGGATTGTGCCGGAAGCAAGGGTAGAATTTTCCTTGCTGATCTAAGCAGGCCATGACAAGTTCCAGTGGTTTTCCGCGCTTGGGCTGAGAAGTTGAGCTCTTCATCTAACCAGATGCCCAGGCTCTTGATTTCTGGTTTGGGCACGGGGGAGGGCCCATAGCTGATGGCCATACGGAGATGGAGCGGTATAGAGATTTGTTGCCCAAGAACATTATCTCGGTTTTTTCGTTATTTAGCTTGAGGTGGGAACTACTCATCCATTTCGTTATGTCGATTAAACAGGTGTGAAGGTTGGGAATGGAGTGGTCTTGTTGGTTTAAGGAGACCACCAGTTGAGTGTCGTCCGCATAGGTTAGTAGTTTGATTCCGAAAGGGGCGACTACTTTCTCGAGGGGGGACATATAAACATTAAAAAGGGTTGGGCTCAGAGATGAGCCCTGGGGTACCCCGCAACTGAAGGCTGTGGGTCTGGACGTAAAGGTGCCATCATAATTTATTTCCTTTAACAGATGCTGCACACCATGAGCAAACAGCATTAGCCAAGCCAACATGTCCGAAACGCAAGACATATTGTTAATTTTCATCTTTAAACCTATTGGCATAAAATAGAATGTACTTGTTATTTATACACGATTCGTAGGAACAGAAGCAAAATGTAAAGTTTATGGAACAAAGTAGTAAGATCATTTTTTTCTCATTATGCCACAGCAGCCTGACCTCTCCTTACTCCATCCTTAGAAGGTGGAGGAAGTGAATACAGGCTAATCAAAGGCAGAAAGACACCGAGAAAGGAACAAGGGAATAAGAAGAGGATTATGCATGAATGAGAACAATAGAAGCATGAAGAAGGCGACAATAATAAAGGAAGAATTCCAAGTGCTGCCGATCTGGGCAAGATACTAACGCTAGAGAAACAAGAAAAGAAAGATGGGGAACAAAGGGGAGCCAGCTATGCTGTAATGCAAAGAAAGAAACCAGTAAGAAGGAGGAGGGGTGAGGGAAGAGAAACGGACAAAATGAGAATCATCGTTGGAAAGATGAGTGAGGTGCTACAAATTAGATACCGAGGTATGGGAGACACAAAGGGAAATTAATATCAACAACAATGGGGGGCTGTGAAACAAAGATAATGAAAGGAGAAGAGATGATTGGGGAACTGTGAATAATGGAAGGAGACACGGGGACGGGAGAAGACAAGTAGGCAAGAGAAGCAAAGGGAGAAAAAACTACAATTAAGGGAACAGAAAGGAATAGCGAGTGGGAAGGATATGGATAGCATGAGGAAATCTCAGGGGAGAGACGCAAATGAGCGAAAAATCAAATAAGGAAAAAAAAAAAGGCCACAAGGGAGAATGAAAGCTAATGTGAAAAACAAAGCATAAAAAAGGTGGCATAGAATAAAATTATGTCTCACAAAAGGAGTGCGAGACTGAAGAAAGAATGTGGGAACATGGAACATTTTGAAATACTTAAGGCAAATGGAATCACAAAAGGGAGGAACAAGGAGGCAGACAAAGAGGGCAGGTTGGACACACAGGAATGCCTACTTTAAACATGGTACGGTAAGCCAGAAGCGAAGCATTAACATGATAACACACCAACTTGAGCTGTACTGGGATCAACTGAGTGACAAATACCCAAGAGGCAAATGAACAGCGCACCAGCAATTATGCAGCGAGAACAGGCGGAATGATTATCAGCCACAGCGAAGGCTGTTTGGAGTATTTCCCGCTAGGAAAGACATTAAAGTAAGCAAAATAAGCGATAAAGACTGGGAATCTAAACCGGGGTATTTGAACAGCCTAAGCTATACTTTTAAGAATACTTGCAGCCCTTGCAAGAGAAACAGCTAAAGCTGCAACGTAAGAAAGCAAACGAGTGAGGAGAGACATGGAAACATAACCAGAAGATAAACATAATTAGGAGGGAGATAGAAGGCGGCCAGAAAAGGAGAAAGCACTGCAAAGCAGGCGTTGAAGAACAAAGAAGCAGGCCAGGTACTGCCTGCAATGCCCTTGGACTAATCGTCATGTGATGCTATGCACTCCCCTGAGTGAACATGCAGTCGATGTTACACGCAAACATACCGCCACATGCGTAGGCACAGAAGCAGCCATGACGCCTTGGAGTTGTGTTTACAGCGCTCTGCTCCACAGTGGATAAACCTCGGACTAGCACTTGCAGGACACCCTAAGGGAGGCAATGAAGAATGGGCGACCTACACCCCCGGAAGTGCGGGGCAGGGACTCTGCACCCTCGGGAGAGCGGTGCTGGGGCACCCTATTGAGGGCAGGGGCTCTCCACCCTCGGGAGAGCGGTGCTGGGGGCACCCCCAGTGAGGGCAGGGGCTCGCCACCCTCGGGAGAGCGTTGCAGGCACCCCCAGTGAGGGCAGGCGCTCTCCACCCTCGGGAGAGCGATGCTGGGGCACCCCCAGTGAGGGCAGGGGCTCTCCACCCTCAGTAGAGCGGTGCTGGGGCACCCCCAGTGAGGGCAGGCGCTCTCCACCCTCAGGAGAGCGGTGCTGGGGCATCCCCAGTGAGGGCAGGCGCTCTCCACCCTCAGGAGAGCGGTGCTGGGGCACCCCTGTGAGAGCAGAGACTCTCAACCCTCGGGAGAGCGGTGCTGGGGAACCCCCAGTGAGGGCAGGGGCTCTCCACCCTCGGGAGAGCGGTGCTGGGGGCACCCCCAGTGAAGCAGGAGCTCTCCACCCTCGGCAGAGCGGTGATGGGGGCGCCCCCAAGTGAGGGCAGGAGCTCTCCACCCTCGGGAGAGCGGTGCTGAGGGGGCACCCCCAGTAAGGGCATGGTCTCTCCACCCTCAGAAGAGAGGGGCTGGGGCACCCCCTGTGAGGGCAGGGGCTCTCCACCTTCGGGAGAGCGGTGCTGGGGCACCCCCAGTGAGGGCAGGGGCTCTCCACCCTCGGGAGAGCGGTGCTGGGGCACCCCCAGTGAGGGCAGGGGCTCTCCACCCTCAGAAGAGCGGTGCTGGGGGCACCGGGGCTCTCCACCCTCGGAAGAGAGGGGCTGGGGAACCCCCTGTGAGGGCAGGGACTCTCCACCCTCGGAAGAGCGGTGATGGGGCACCCCTGTGAGGGCAGGGGCTCTCCACCCTCGGAAGAGCAGTGATGGGGCACCCTAGTGAGGGCAGGGGCTCTCCACCCTCGGAAGAGCAGTGATGGGGCACCCTAGTGAGGGCAGGGACTCTCCACCCTTGGAAGAGAGGTGCAGGCACCCCCAGTGAGGGCAGGCGCTCTCCACCCTCGGGAGAGCGATGCTGGGGCACCCCCAGTGAGGGCAGGGGCTCTCCACCCTCAGGAGAGCGGTGCTGGGGCACCCCCAGTGAGGGCAGGCGCTCTCCGCCCTCAGGAGAGCGGTGCTGGGGCACCCCCAGTGAGGGCAGAGGCTCTCAACCCTCGGGAGAGCGGTGCTGGGGAACCCCCAGTGAGAGCAGAGGCTCTCAACCCTCGGGAGAGCGGTGCTGGGGAACCCCCAGTGAGGGCAGGGGCTCTCCACCCTCGGGAGAGCGGTGCTGGGGCACCCCCAGTGAAGGCAGGAGCTCTCCACCCTCGGCAGAGCGTGATGGGGGCGCCCCCAAGTGAGGGCAGGAGCTCCCCACCCTCGGGAGAGCGGTGCTGAGGGGGCACCCCCAGTAAGGGCATGGTCTCTCCACCCTCAGAAGAGAGGGCTGGGGCACCCCCTGTGAGGGCAGGGGATCTCCACCCTCGGGAGAGCGGTGCTGGGGCACCCCCAGTGAGGGCAGGGGATCTCCACCCTTGGGAGAGCGGTGCTGGGGCACCCCCAGTGAGGGCAGGGGCTCTCCACCCTCGGGAGAGCGGTGATGGGCACCCCCAGTGAGGGCAGGGGCTCTCCACCCTCGGAAGAGCGGTGCTGGGGGCACCCTCAGTGAGTGCAGGGGATCTCCACCCTCGGGAGAGCGGTGCTGGCGCACCCCCAGTGAGGGCAGGGGCTCTCCACCCTCGGAAGAGAGGGGCTGGGGAACCCCCTGTGAGGGCAGGGGCTCTCCACCCTCGGAAGAGCGGTGATGGGGCACCCTAGTGAGGGCAGGGGCTCTCCACCCTCGGAAGAGCAGTGATGGGGCACCCTAGTGAGGGCAGGGGCTCTCCACCCTCGGGAGAGCGGTGCTTGGGCACCCCCAGTGAGGGCAGGGGCTCTCCACCCTCGGGAGAGCGGTGCTTAGGCACCCCCAGTGAGGGCAGGAGCTCTCCACCCTTGGAAGAGCGGTGCAGGCACCCCCAGTGAGGGCAGGCTCTCTCCACCCTCGGGAGAGCGGTGCTTGGGCACCCCCAGTGATGGCAGGGGCTCTCCACCCTCGGGAGAGCGATGCTGGGGCACCCCCAGTGAGGGCAGGGGCTCTCCACCCTCGGGAGAGCGGTGCTTGGGCACCCCCAGTGAGGGCAGGAGCTCTCCACCCTTGGAAGAGCGGTGCAGGCACCCCCAGTGAGGGCAGGGGCTCACCACCCTCGGGAGAGCGGTGCTTGGGCACCCCCAGTGAGGGCAGGGGCTCTCCACCCTCCGGAGAGCGGTGCAGGCACCCCCAGTGAGGGCAGGGGCTCTCCACCCTCGGGAGAGCGGTGCTTGGGCACCCCCAGTGATGGCAGGGGCTCTCCACCCTCGGGAGAGCGGTGCTTGGGCACCCCCAGTGAGGGCAGGGGCTCTCCACCCTTGAAGAGCGGTGCAGGCACCCCCAGTGAGGGCAGGGGCTCTCCACCCTCGGGAGAGCGGTGCAGGCACCCCCAGTGAGGGCAGGGGCTCTCCACCCTCGGGAGAGCGGTGCAGGCACCCCCAGTGAGGGCAGGGACTCTGCACCCTCGGGAGAGCGGTGCTTGGGCACCCCCAGTGATGGCAGGGGCTCTCCACCCTCGGGAGAGCGGTGCTTGGGCACCCCCAGTGATGGCAGGGGCTCTCCACCCTCGGGAGAGCGGTGCTTGGGCACCCCCAGTGAGGGCAGGAGCTCTCCACCCTTGGAAGAGCGGTGCAGGCACCCCCAGTGAGGGCAGGGGCTCTCCACCCTCGGGAGAGCGGTGCTTGGGCACCCCCAGTGAGGGCAGGGGCTCTCCACCCTCCGGAGAGCGGTGCAGGCACCCCCAGTGAGGGCAGGGGCTCTCCACCCTCGGGAGAGCGGTGCTGGGGCACCCCCAGTGGTGGCAGGGGCTCTCCACCCTCGGGAGAGCGGTGCTTGGGCACCCCCAGTGATGGCAGGGGCTCTCCACCCTTGGAAGAGCGATGCAGGCACCCCCAGTGAGGGCAAGGGTCCTCCACCATCAGGAGAGCGGCGCTGTAGGCACCCCCCAGTGAGGGCAGGGGCTCCATTGTCTCCCCCTCGAGCAGACAGACACACGGAGGCGGCAGCGCCGGAAGGCCCGGTGCAGCCACTCTCCCTTTAATGGCCGAGACGTGGGCTCGCCCGTCAGCCTAATTAGGCCCCGGGGACCACAGAGCGCAGGGCTGGGAGGGGGGCACCGCATTCTTCGGGAAAGCCGGACCGGAGGTCGTGACGGGGGCCCCCTGGAAGGTGCTCCGTTACAAACACTTGACGTATCTTGGCTGCTTCTGGGCCGTCGTACTTCTGGTTCATGAACACGTGACGCCTCCACACACGAAGCCACCACGGCGGCAATAAACCGTGTCAGAAACGAGGTGGGAGCGGGGACTCGGCGGCAGGGCAGTGGTGTACAAACAGTGCAGGGGCAGGGGCCTCTGCTGGGCAGCATTCCAAAGCACAGGATTACATGCCAAGCCTTCAGGGCACGGGAAGCACCTGCGAGCGCTCCCCTCGGGGGAGGAGCACCAAAATACAAGGAGCAGCGGGTCTGACACCGAGGCCTCTGCCCGGGTAACCTCACTCAGCTGACCGTCTCCAGCCGTCAGTCCCCTAACCGGCCCCTACTGGGCTCCCTGGAGGAGACAAAAGGAGAAAATGACCAAAGAGTCACAGGGTGCTAGCCCAGTTTGCGTGCTGCGGCCTTCAATGCCCTGGAGATCAGAGGTAGCAAGGGTCGGGCCAGAGGCACCAGCAGCTACCCTCATTGCCGTCCATGTGGACAGCTGTGTAGGTCACCTGCAGGGCGACAGAGGGGGCAGATCTTAATACAGCACCCCTAGACAGGATGGCAGTTTGTTTAGAGGGGCACTGTAGGTGGGAAGGGCCTCCCTCGGTATAATGCCCCATGGTGTCAGGAGGCAAAGGAAGGGGGGACAGGTAAGGGGAGACAGATCGGGCTTGGGCTCTATGATGGTCGGCTTTGCCAACTCAGACACCATAAATACACAACGTTGTTGTGAATGCTTCTTTCAGGA
Organism: Lissotriton vulgaris; assembly: GCF_964263255.1. NCBI lineage: Eukaryota > Metazoa > Chordata > Amphibia > Caudata > Salamandridae > Lissotriton > Lissotriton vulgaris. Next base: position 78,565,435 of record NC_141700.1, on the reverse strand, counting down.
TTGGAAACCAGAGTTACAAGGCATTGCAGATACTGAATCTCTGTGATGGAAGTCATTACAGTGGGGCCATGGATGACGAGAGGGCACTCCTTAATGCCTCATAGAATAGCTGGAATCCTAAGCACAACTGGAGACTGGCCTTGGTATTTCTTTGACTCATGAAGCAAAAGAAAGAATATGATGGCAATATACTTCTAAATGAACTAACTGTAAATAATCTAAGTGACTTGTTTTGGAGGTGAACTCACCACTGTCACCTGGACAGCTTGTTAGCTAACTCAATCTGTGTAATTAATAAACTTGCAACATAATTATATCCACAAAAGAGTTGCTCTCTTGAAGTTCAGGTTGTGCAGAGGTGAACAACAGTACATTGGTTAGCAACAGGCCATTAATCTACATTACCAGTTAGTATGATTCGGTTCTGTTACAGATTTGCAGCACACTACTTCCCACAATTCAAAGACATCAGCCTCAGTGCATAACCTTGAACTAGCCCAAGCATTTCCTTCACTGGCATTCGCCGACCCGATTTAAGGTTGTACTTTTTAGGTCTTAGAGACGGCTTTAACCGACTAACTCAACTCATGCAACCAAACACAACAAAAGTCATGAATAAAATAGAGATAGAGGCATTAGGTCGGACCCATTTGTCAATTGGTCCGTCTAACTGTCATTCATATTTTGCCGCTGTCCACCATAGCAAACATCACAGGTCAGTTCACTACAGCCACTAGCTCTCTTGCACTATAAATAAGGCATTGTGTCTGATCACATTTGCACATCTGTCTAAATACAGAATTGCACTTCAATGCAAGCCTGATTGGACAGCACTTCAACAATGTTTTCTACTTTGATTTTTTTTTAATCCTTTTTGGTCATCTGCTTGTTTAAACGAGGTCTTCATGTTACAATAATTGCAATCATAAGGCCACCATGTTTAGAGGAGGGAACAATTTTCTTTGTTTGCCATTGCTTGCAATAAAAATAAAACATTTCCATAACACTAGCTTTTGGAGACTAAACCAATTGACTTTGCTGATGCTTGTTTACGTCTGTAAGTAATATAATACTCTTGTAAATTTTTAAATTGTCATCAAATTTCACCATGTAACATTTACAGAAACTAATTATGTAAATGCTAGTGTGCATTACTTTTGGAACATCCGATTTACTCACGGTAATACTTTTTTTGATGCATTTACGTGATTAAGGGAGAGCACTTAAAACATTTTGACAAAGAATCCAACTAAAGAGCAGATTACAAAATAATGTCATGGGTAATGAAATATGCACTTGAAAAAAGATAAAAAGGCATGACTAGGCAGAATTATAGTTCCTACTGTAGAGCACCTGACAGTTAAAGCCTCATGGGTCAGTGGTGTAGACACTTTCCTTCGCTCTCTTGTATAAAGTGTCAAGACTAAAACTAAAAGCGAGTGGACAAGCAGGACCACTCTCTTGCACAGAGAGCATCAACCCAACTTAAGGAGGCACCACGTTTTTAAGCCTTGGCTATCCTTTTCAAAAATCATTCTGATTTTTAGTCCAAGTGGCTTGATGGAAATGAAACAGTTAAAAAAGACAGACGTCCCATAATGCTATGTTTTGTTTAATCAGAGCGCAGCACTGGAATACTGATGAATAGAAGTCACCTGGTCAGCCTACTCAGGCCCATGGTAGCAATGGATTCAGCTGCTCTGCACATCCACAATACTATCACCCCAGCGTAATTTGAACACATCTATCCACTGACTTTTTCCTTCAATTTTACTGATACCCCATCACTTTAATACCATTTTCACTTATATTTATGTATTCAACAGTTTTTCCCCAAAACACAAGCCTACTTTAACACATTACACGTACAATGCACGTCTGTAGTGATGCCAAGAATGCAGATCTCGGTGCCTATTAAGAGCTTTCCACCACACGTGCAGCACTTTCCAACAGATTATGTAACCAGGACTTGTATAGTATGTCCTTGAATTAAACAAACGCGCATCCACCTAAACTTGCAGATAAACACATATCAAATCTACTATATGCAGATGATGCCATTCTTTTAAGTAATACTAAAGTGGGCTTACCGCGTTTAATAGCATGGATATTTGAGTATTCAAAATAGGATTTTGGTGTACTGCCGGGTCTAGCCCATGCACCAGCGTGGAAAAAACGTGAATACGACACTATGTAGGCTGTGTAAATCTGGAGAAGAAAACATTATCCATCTATTATGCCTCTGTCCTGAACTGAAAATGGAAAGAGTAGCTATACTAAAGAGACTATTTAACGAAGAGGGATAAGGACCTGTGACAGGCATTGATTCAATGTCTTTCTTCGGATGATCTACTCATGAATTCTGCTTTAATACAAATTTGAATAAAAGTATGGAAAAAACTAGATGAGTAAGAAATAGGAAACGAATAATGATTATACTTTCTTTTTAAAGTCTTAATGTATGAATTTTATTGTAATCATTTCTTTAAAAAGATGTATTGAATTCTAAGGATTTGTTCTTATTCAAAAATGTATATAACGGATTACTGTATGAATTTGTTTTATTGTAAGATTTTAATTAATCAAACAAAGATCTATCCATCACTAGTATGTCCTATAGGCCACATGTGCCTTCATAAGTCAATATTTTCTTTTCTGTCAGTTTAATATCCTCTCTCCAGCCTTCCAACCATGATTTTTTTTTTAATACTTTCACCTTCTTGTTAACAGGAAAGCCAATTTTTCACCACCATTGCATGAATGACCAGACCAACATTTCCCATGGTTTAAGTAGTGTAGGAGTATCTAGACTACATACACCTCACTGTGCCAAGAAATTAAATTCCATCTTTAACATAGTTCCTTATATATTTATAAAAAAAAATACATTTTTACATATTGCGTTCAATTTACCCTACACGTTTAACTAGAGCTGCTTTTCTACACTACCACAACTAAAATGTTGGGTTGATGAAAGCTAAAAGCAGAGGACTATGGACAACAGGCATTTGTCAAAGAAACAAGTTCTTACATAGGTTACACTTATTCCTTTAGCAAGCATTAGCAAAATCAATAGGTTTCACCAGTGTGAGAGCTACTGGTATGGTCAATGTGAATGTCATTTAACCATGTTGTATAGCAACACATTTCCTGTTCAGAATGGCTAAAAGTCATGGAAAAAAGTGCAATCATGGGCCAACGCTGGTCATGGCACTGCACTTGAACGGTAGGACAAGGAACAACACGAGGGTGCAGAGAGACAGAGCATGTGCGGTGTAGCCAAGAGCTCAAATGAATGCATCCTTGTGTAATGTAACTGTTGCTCGGGTAAAGTCCTCAAATACATTCAGGTTGAGTTTGTGCTATAGAAAACTGCAAAAAATTAACGTGGAGCTCCTCACCATGCCTGCTGGGCAAGGACAACACAAAAGGAGTTTTCTGTGGACAAGCTGAAACAAACGTGCTTCAACCCTCATCAGTTTGTTAGTATTTAGTGGATGCTTCAGCATTTAGGCTAGGCTGTGGTACGTAAAGTACTCCTAAGAATGGAGGTGGCAAACCATGTTCAAGGGGTGCTATGAAATTAAGTCTAGTGAGACAATACAGAACAGTCAACACAGGAACCCATTCGTTTATACACAATATGCCAGGTCTGGGGGAATGCCAGCACTGATGAGAGAGGCTGAGAATCCTCATATAATAAGGAGGTGGTCCTTAACACCTTGGGAGCTAATGGCTTTTCCCCTCCTGTGCTGCAGAATCAGGATCCCCATTGTTCATGACAAGGTCAACTCGTCATAAGCACAGCGCAGGTAACACCCATGACGAGTTGACCTGGTCATGGAGCATGGAAGGGGTTAAGGACTGTTTCGAGGCAAGTAGAGCAGTGGATATCCTCAGGACAAGGGAGTGTGCGTTTCCATGGGTGTATACTAGAAGGGAAAAGAAAAATATGGAAGTTGAACACAGGGGTTGGGAGAATAGTTGGATTTGGGGCTGGTTGGAAGGTAGTTTTGTCAATTGGTTTAGATATCCGAAAGGAACAGGAAAATGGATTATGGAGCAAACAATCATGCTTCGGGGAGGGGGGGTTGCATCTGGATAGAATGATTATGGTTTCAGTTGAAAACTGTAAACCGTTATAAAAGGCTAAAAAGAGGCAGTATGGGAGCCTGTTGTCAAAGTTGTCGAGCTTTCTGAGAACAGAAACCTTCGTCACGGTTTTAAGAGGGAATCAAAAGGTGAAGACAGGTACTTGGATTTCGAGAAGTTGAAAGAGGGTCAGGACATGAGTATGTGAAGCAGGCCCAGACTGACACTACCAGATACCAGGCGTTTTCCTGATGAGCTACTAGAGTGCAGCCCAGTTTTGGTGCTGGGGGCGAACCTGCTGCAAACCCTTTAAAAATAAACAATGCAAAAAGAACGGTTTTAAAGTGTTCTTTAAAAAAATTTATTTAGGTGGTTTCGGTCTACTGCAGGTTTGCCACCAGAACCGCTGACCTTCAAACCTTTTTTTCGGGGGGGGGGGGGGGGGGGGGTACTGCTTTTCCATGGGGCACAGTTTTATATACATGATAAAGACTCTTCCAAAATTGAAACTGTATGTTTCTTTAGAATGTGATCTTTGCAGGACATTTCAGTTTAGAATATTTAATTATACCACTGTACTGAGTCCCACTTGTTAGAAGTGACAGATTCTAATAATGAACCTGGAAATATTCATGCTCACACTACCACTGCCCTGATGACGATGCTATAAGTGAACCAAGAAGAAAGCCAGTTACTTTTAAACCCCTATACAGAGCCTATGGTGTTAAAGGAAATGGATTACCATTATAGTCTTTTGCTTTATGGCAGAACACACCACAAACTGGCTTATTTCAAGGTGCTTTCATGTGAAAATGAAGGAATAGGTGGCACTGTGAAAAAAGTAATTACTAGGATCACACAACGTTGTCAAGTGGAAGCCAGGATTGATGCAAAGTTTCCTGGTTTCATTTTGTGCTATTCAGGCACTACATGGTTATCTCATTCTCTCTCTTGGTTTCACATATGTATTAGTTGTAGTAGTGTTTGGGGGTTGGTGATGTTTTAACGTAGAAGCTAAATTTTATTTTAGGAGTTTTATATAGCACAGGCTAGACCCGAAAGTATTGGAGCGCTTCACAACATTTGTCACGTTAGAGTCATACAGTCTGGCAAAAAGTATATATGCTGGTTTAGGGCATTTGACAGTCTCAGCGCAAGGTAGATCCTTAATGCATGAACGTCTGGTAGTATTCCGGTTGTGTGCCTGTTGACTTCAACTCAACCTCCTGTGGGGAGGCTGGATAAAGTATGGGGTCGTGGAGGCGTAGGAGGTAGAAGACTTAATGTCCCACTAATAGTGCACTGCAGTGTGCTTTGGCTTGAGGGCAGTAGCTATCGGTACGGGAGAGAGCGATTAAGGAAGAGGTCTTTGAGCTGTCTTTTGAATTTTACAAAGGAGGGGGTGGTCCTGATATGGACAGGAATGGGGTTCCAGATTTTGGGTGCATTTCCAGCAAAGGGCTGAGCTGCGGTTTTTTGTTTGCATGATTTCAGAGGGATGAGGAGTAGAGTGTTGGTGCTCCTGAGGTTCCTTTTCTGGCCGGCCTTTTTGAGTTTGGAGGCCAGGTAGTCTGGTTTACCTGTGTGCAGGGCTTTGTGTTTGAGGCAGGCAGTTATGAAGCTGGCACGCATTTCAACCGGGAGCCATTTTAGTTGTCGGAGAACGGGTCTAATGTGATCCTATTTATTAATTCCGGTGACCATTCTCGCTGCTGCATTGAGGGTTGCTCTGAGGGGAGCAATATGGGATTTTGCTGTGCCTGTGCGAACTGCGTTCCCGTAGTCGAGTCTAGACACCACCAGCGATTAAGTCGCTTGCTTGACTTCCTTGGGTGGGATGAAGGGTTTTATTTTGTAGAGTATTTTCAAGTTTAGGAAGGCGCTCTTTGCAGAGTTCTTGATGTGCTTTGCCATGTAAAGTTTCAGGTCTAGGGTGATTCCCAATGATTTAACAGAGTCAGCTAGGGTGAGATTGCTGTTGAGAGCAACAAGAGCTTTTAGCCATTCTAGGATTTGGGAGTTCTCTTCCTTGTTGGAGATGAGGAGGATTTCAGTTTTGTCATGGTTGAGTTTTAGATGATTTATAGATAGCCAGGGTTGAACTTCTCTTAAAGTGTCGTTGAGTCTCTGATTGTCCTCGATGGAGGAGGTTTCGAAATGAAAACCAGGGTACTCATATTAGGTTAACGCATCGAGACAAAGTACTCCATGTAGCTTAAAGTCTTCCATAATCATTCATCCTTCCAACTTCCATTCGTTGAACCATGGAGCCCTCATTCCAATATCCATTGGATAAGGTTATATATTGAAAAATATGTTGCAAAATATATATTTATATTTGCATTTTTCCCCCAATAAATGTCTTGGGCAGCGAATCCCCACTCCCAACCCCCCTTGCTGTGGTCAGACTTGCTCGCTGCATGCCGCATGGGGGAGGCTGCATTGGGCTCAGGTCCTAGTGTGAAAGTGAACTCTGTTCTGTGGAGAACAGGATTGCATTTGCCAAATCATAGAGAAAAGGCAATGTTATTTGGATCAGCGGGGAAAGGTGGAATACACAATTCAGTTTTTCCCAAATTTAAGAGCAAGAGCAGCATCACCCAGCTGAGTATCAGGCAGAAAGTTGATCATTTAATGTTGGAGATGTTCTGTGAGGGTGCGGATGAAATTTTGTTCCAAATACCCTGCTTTAGAATAAACAAAAGAGGAGAAAATGCTGCAAAGAGAAGCAGTTTAAAGAGCTGAGCACAGTAACAGAAACTGAGCCCTTTTCAAGCAAATTCAAGCATAAGGTAGCATAATGAATAGACTGTAAATCAGTTAATAAGCCAAACAACTGATCCTTAGTAGGATGGTGCCAGAAGACGCACTTGCTTGCCTGCTCCCTCAAATTAGAAACCAGAAAACCCATCGATATGACGGGCTTCACCCAAGGAATTCTCAAAGTCTCCAAAGAAGTGCGACAGAAGATTGAAGTACTCATGCGATCTGCTGCAGGGGACAGCAATAGCAGCTCCTGGTAGTAGCAAATGTTATTGTAACAAGGTTGGTCTTGTTGCTCCCTGGGATAAATGGCACCAGGTCCCTTTTGTTTGTTTTTAAATACCTGCACTATGTGTAAATCAACAGCACATGCTTCCTAACCTATTATCAGACGGGATCACCAAACCTTGTTTTACTCTCTGAAAATATCCAAATGCAGACAGATATAAATCACCCTCAAAATGCAAAGTCTGCGCTATATAAAACTCTCAAATAAATAAATCTATGATTACCTTCTATTCTACCTCATCCTCCTCCATCAAGAAGTACAACGTACTCCTTACTTCTATAATTACCCACATTGTATTTACCAGGCTCTCTTAAAAGCCAGTTTTGTGGGTTTTATTCCTTCAGAAGGTAAACGTGCAAGAGCAAAATATGTCCAGGATGTTTTTTAATTAAAACGCACTCTCTAGAGTTGGACAGATTCCCTTCGACTGAAGAACGACGTGTTCTAGTGCATGTAAACCTCACCAGGCCTCTAGGGAGCAGTAAATAAGCAGGACCTAAAAGTGTAGGGGAATTGTCTCGTCCCTGCCTGTGACACCTCTGCGGCAGCTCTGAGACCCCTCTGCATCTGTTTACCTCGTAGCCCTGTGTGACGATAAGACATCACCAGTGACAAGCACACTTTCCTCCGACCCTAGAACCCCACCACCTCACGTTAATAATATCTCTGCTCACTCCCAGAACAACACTTGAGCAGCCCTGTGATTGTGGAAATCTCGGACGCCCCCTAGAGCCGATAATACCGGTTCTCCTTTTACTGCAATGAACCCGACACGCAGTTTCATTCCTCCACGGAATACTCCTCTGCTGGCGACTCTCAAGGAATGGAATAAAAGCGTGGACACCAAAGAAAGCAACATTTGAAAACGTGCAACTTAAATAAAATAAAGACTGCTCTCTCTTTAGCGTACTAGCATACATTATCGGTGGGTTACACAAATGGAGGCAGGCACGCTAAAACGTCTCTTCTGTCAAACAAGTCACCCTCTCTCGCTCCAGGAACCGTTTTTGCTCATGAATATACACATTTCGGATGCCATTCGTATGAAATTTAAAAATGCGCAATGTATAATGTAAAATGTTCTAACATGTGAATATTATTTGTTATGTTTTCGCTTCAGTTTCCAGCGTTTCAGGAATGGGTTTCCAATAAGGCAAAACGAGCCCCAGCTAAATATACCAGTCTGTCTTCCTCGCCTCTATAAAAACACAAAAGGTTTCAAAAGTTCTAGTCTGGCAAATGTAACAAGGGCAATGCCTTCACCGGGTAATGCCATTTAGCATATAGAGCCGTCATCCATTGCTTAAGTTCTTGTGTCTTCCGTTTGAGTAGGTGCCACAGTCAAGTTTTAATAGGTCTCTTTGTGCTCCTACCTAGCTCAATTGGTTTTCAGCCGTCCCTTTGTGAAGCGCATTCATCGCCCGGCTGCCTGTATGAATACATGACATTACTGTGGGGGCAAAGTGTGGCATTTAAGTACATATCCTTATAACTGGGTGCCCGCACTCCCTATTTAGTTACGTTCTTGCGATCTTGTATTGTTTCAGTATCAGCCATTACCATAGGTGCATACCATCTGTTTGAAAACCTTCCACTCGCAAAGATGCCAAACCACATTGCTTTGATGGAACCACATTGCTTTGATGAATGCGTTTGTTTACATATGCACCCCTTGTTTGAACACCTGCTTATTTGGGCAGGTACACAATCGTCACCATCTAAACACCAGTCAGATTGCAGCTGGACACAACCCTTAACTGTTTTAATACATGCTACTCTGTTTAGGTGCCCCTGGCCCTTATTACATCTATTAATATCATGTGGTACAGGTGCATCATTCTCTACTGAACACCTAACTCTTTACCATTCTTTAAACAAAGCACATTTATATAGGTATACTCTATCGAGACACTAGATCTTTGTATAGAGATGCATGGGTACTGCTTGACTACGTATACCCTTAGAGGTAGCAGTGTATGAGAACCTGCACCCTTGTATCAGTGCAACACATTCCTTGCTCGCTGTAAGATGTCTGCCACCTTCTCTGTTAACAGGTAAAAGATGCCACCTTCTCTGTTAACAGGTAAAAGATCCAATGTTAAAAGGTAACAGTGCATGGGACGCAACTCTCCGATGTGCGAGTACCTGCCCCCTGGTACGATTGCACACATTCTTTGCCCTCTGTAAAGAGGTCTGCCACCTCCTCCGATTGAAGACATGTTCCTTGCACAGAGGCCTCCAATCGAACTTGAAATCGTATGCTTTATACCTACACTACTTGATTGAGTCCCTTTGCATCAGCATCCAATTATTTCGATAGCTTGCTGTAGGTGCTTTAAGTCACTGGCTCCTTTTGGGCCTGAACTTTCGTACAAAATCCTTAACCCACCAATTAAAAAGCATTTATACTTCCCTTCTGGTCACTGAATTAAAATAACCCCTTGAACTACTCTCTCCTTCAAACTTTCAACAAGGATCCATACCCCAAAAATGTTTACTCGCCTCGAGCTCACAATTCCCAAATTAAGCTGCATACTTGCTATCGACACGGCTTCTAATGATTAGCAGTGGTTCCATTTCTGCGCACCCAACCAATTTATTCAACAGCCCTTAACGTCAGAGGCAAAACTGAAAGAGATTCCATTGTGTGTCTGGCCTACTTCACGTTTTCATTCACAAGCACTTTCTGCCTAGTTTACACAGAGCCCTGCTAAATCTTTCACCCAGTCTAATCAGCTCCAAAACCTGCCCCAATGATCTCCCACACTTCTACTGAGTCCTGAAAATAAATACCTCCATATTTTCCAAGCATCAATGGGCAGTTCTACACCCCCAACTATTTCACGTCTAGAGCCATTTGTAGATGGTAGCCCCGGTCCCCTTCCAACCCTGGTATGCATTCCACTACCCTATTTATTGTACAGGCCGTCTCGTTGTATCATACTGTACACTGTATCGCTCGCAGACAGTTGTGTCTGGTGCCTCCAACATCTCACTACAGGCAGCGACCTTAAGTTGCGGTGATAATTGTTTACAAATAATTACTACCACCTACGGCTTCAGCACTTTGTCTGATAATCTTGTTAAAATCACCCCTGTCATATCAAAAGGTACGCCAAATTCGAGCTATATGCTTACGAATATAGGGTTACTTCTTCAAAGCCACCCTGCATATACCTTCGCTGGACATGGAATTACGTCTCACACAGGTTAAAAACAAAGACGACGGCCACACACCCTGAACGACATAGCATGCTGCCCATGTAGTCAAGCGATTTATTGAAACTGCATCTATAGAGCGCTTACTAACCCCGACTAGGCGTTGACAGGGGTAAGCGCTATATTCATGTTGAAATAAAACAGCTGAAGCCCAGTATCTTTAGGTCCGGTACTGCATTGCTTGACAGTCCACAGGGGCGTCCCCAAACCGAAAGTTGCATTGGTAAAGACTCGAGATCGGTATTATGTAACTAGTTAACCCTTCTCTCGGGCTACCTGCCGGACATCTGACTTTCCATAGAGGTATTAGAGTCTTTTCTGATCCTTAACAGCAAGATGCTGCTAGTTTTGCCATGTCTGGTTGTCCATAAGTTGACACCTAAACAAGTCCCTTGAACACTACTAGCTAGAACTCCCCAAAAGTCTGTCACTTTGCAGCACACTCCCAGACAATGCTCCCCATTGTCCCAGCATGAGCAGAGAGACATGTTAATGAACATCACTGCCCCTTCGCTACCCTCTTTCCCATTTGACAGCTCAGTCACACTGGTAATCATGGCTTTCACACCCTTGCCAGCAAGCACTTACTCCTTTGCCAATAGCTGCCCCCATAGTATTGCCTGCCAACCTCCTGCTCCTACAAGCATCCTTGCCTGCGTGACTAGTATGGTTCCTTCGTTTCGCCTGTCCATGCACATGGCTGTCATTTAATGAAACACTTTGACCCTGGCCACAGACACACCCCTCAGCCCCTTGTCCTCTTCCATTTCAACTGCCCCAGGCAGGACTGTCAGCAGCCTAAGAACCCAGGCTCACACGGAGTGCTTATTTTACATACAGCAGCAGAATGTCCCACCCATCAGCTGAGCCTTTACGGCCACCTCGCCTTCCAGGAGTCCACTCACCTGGTTGTCCATAGCTGGGTCCCCACCTCCTCCCAGGGCTGCTCAGTTCACTTTCCGGGGGCTCCCCTCACGGGCCTTCTGCTAGTGGCATTCTACGCCCCTTTGGGCGCGGGGCTGGGTCACGCAAGCCCCCGACGAAGGGACCGAGGGATGGCGGCAGACAAAACAAATCCAGCCAGGCTCCTGCCCCAGCCTAGGCCTCGGCTCCCTCCGCACGCAGCAGCCACGGCCAGCGCGCGGCCAATTGGCTGCCAAGGAGCCGGAGTGCCCGGCTCAAATCTGGCCAATCACAAATAAAAGAGGGAGTGACTTCCTCCCTTCTAGGGATGCCCTAGGGCCGCAAACACAGAAGTAGGACATCAAACACTAGCCCGTGCTGAGCACTAGCAGACGCTGTACGTCTTACTCCTTAGGGGTGACAAAGACGATGAAACAAACGGCCATCTTGATGTTTTGCCCGGTTTATTTCTCCAGGAGCAGAATGAGAGAAAAAACTCATAGAATTGCTTTTCTAATAGTTTAACTAATTTTATTTGTACATTAATTGTAATAGTTCAAATTGATGTAACAAAATCCAACACATTTTCGGGGGCTCTTCTTCTTAGAACGTCGCAAGGACATAAATGCAACTGTTTTTTTCGTTTCTCGTAATGCAGTTAGGGTGTAGAATTCCCATTCCAGTGAATGAAAACTGCACGAGGTCTTGCGTCACCGCTACGTCACATACCAGGTAGCAGTGGAATGCCCTTTTTCTTGCTTTCTTTTTCAAAAATCTCCCAGTGCACGCCTGCACTGTAAGAATACTTAGTCTAATACCGCAGCTGTTAATGTGTTTATAGATGTTAAAAATTCGCTTTTAACATGTTTAATATGCTTATCAATAAATGAGAAATACCTTTAAGATAGAAACACGTCCATGATAAGTCTACATTTGGGTAAATGTTTATTAAAAAAAGAATCCCCCACAAAACTATATCCTGACTTTAGAAAATTGCCCCAGTGCTTTGATTCTACAAAAAATTAGTTCCATGATGGCCGCCGTTAATCCCCGTCTCTTTCCATGCCAGCAGGCGCGGAATGTGGCGAAGTGGGCGTGCACTAAACATAAGGCCAGCGCCTCATTGGTGTATTGGATTTACAATAAAGGCAGAAAGGGAGGGGCGGTTAAAGACCGACCCTGCGTGCCAGGGTGAGGAGTTCAGTAGCTTTTGTTAGGAGCCATTCTGTAGTCAAGCAGCAGAATGTCAACTGAGAGGGTTTCCTACATTAATTAAGTGTTCAAAACACTGTTATGAAAAACCGAGACTGATTATTCTCCCCAAAAGAACCCCAGCAGAGACCATTTGAAATGATTTCTTTACCCACACCTTTCACCTTCATTGTTGTCCCAACAAATATACTTGAAAAAGGCATTACAATAGAGTCTTTGGTAAAAAGAAAATTTAGATGTTCCACTTAAACAGCTGAAAATAAAAATTAAAAAAATTCCGTATTGTCAGCCAGAGATTATGTAAGGTTTCCGTAAAGCTTTCTTACAACCAACGTACATTGCTGAGAGTTTCTTTGCACTTGCAGAATCACACATTAGGTGGCCATAACCTAAAGCATGATTAAAGAGCCAGGTAAGAGCAACAGTCACATCGTCAGCAGTTTCCCAAAGCTAAGATGCCTGAATTTAAGAAACAACTACACTAGAATTTTATGCTTTAAGTGGGATGAAAAAAGGGTGTCTTTGAAAGGAATGTAACCAGGGAAGCTGGGTTCTGAATCTCTTTCGAGAGGCGTGGCTGATGTAATGAAAGGCTGGCTTAGAGCATGTGACCTACAATTGAAAATGTTTTAATTATCAAAATATGAGACTAGGAATTAAATATTGCTAAGGTCTGAAAAAGGGGTGGTGGCCTTTGAAAACAAGCATAGCAAACAAGCATCTAGTTAAGGGTGTAATCTTAAAGTTGGTAAACTAAAATCCTGTGCTTTCCATAGCTACCACTGACCTGTATTTTGGTGCCCTTCCATCCGCTTTCTGCTATTATAACCAGACATATCACATAATAACGGACACGCACCCAAAATAAGTCAGAACTATTGGTTTTGCTAACTTAACAGTATCAGACAAACAAGTAACAACAATTATTTTGTTGTGAATAATTAGAATTGAAAATGTTTCAACTCCGAAAATATAAGAATTTTAATTCAAGTGTACAGGGTTCTGTGGATAGGGTGCTCGTCTTCACAGTTTTGCAGTCACTCCCATTCTCACTATCCCACAACTTTCCTCTGTAGCCTCTCTGTAGGAGACACCCTTTCCCCCCATGGCTTTCTGAAATCCTCCATCTCCATATTTCACACCTGATCTCTTTACTCCACGACACCCTCTTTTCACTCTCTTCTGCATGCACTTCCTTACATCTCCTTGACTTCAACATCTGTAAAAGGTTGGAAGCAACCAATAAACAAAGATCCTTAAGTATTGCCCGGCGGTGTCGCCTCTTTAACCCACAAAATATTAATCAATGAAGAGGCAGGCGCTGGAGACTGGAAGGCAGGAAACAAGGGTTTATTCTCTCCGGAGGAGAACACATCAGTTCGGACAGCAAAATATCGTCACGAGGTGCTCTAACCGCATCTCTGAGGCCTGGCCTCTTATACACAAGTTTATTGTTTTATTGCGTCAAACACATCTCTGTCATTACTTTGATGTAAGGAAAGACATCCTCGGAATCCCCGCTTCAGGCCCGTTCCCACACACATTTACAGTTGAAGTCCCCACCCCGGTCACAACAGGTGATGATCATCGCGCAGCTGGACATTCCGCCGATTCACGGAATGTATGAGGTCGATCGAATCTCATGGGGTGGGGGCTTTGATCAACTCATGGATCCTTTGATGGGGGAAGCTTCCTACTGTACAGGAGGGGGGGAGGCAATAACAGTATCCGCAGGGCCAGGTGGCGGCCTGGGAACGAGTAAGACAAACGGGCACAAAGGAAAGGGGGTTTTATCAAAGGATCCGGGACCATGAAAGGGATGAAGGGAGGTGTCGGTCGAGCATGGGGTGTGATTCCCAGGGAAGAGCAGCGCAGATGGAGAGGGTTTATGGCCCATGCATGAGAGAGCGGGGGTGACCAGTGCGTGGGGGGTACTTGTGAGGGCGAAGAGCCGTGCTGGGGGTCAGCGGCGTGCAGAGGGTGGTTCTGACCAAGGCACCTAAAATGGCGGGTGTGCACAACAAAAAGTGTGGCATCGGGGGAAAAGGCAAGATGGCGCAGATAATGTTTACCAAACCGTATTAATTTTCCACAGTCCTCCCTTTAACATTCCCAAGACATCTTGCCGGCCTATTTCCTACCCATGTCTACTGTGGCAGTCATAAGTAAAGAAGTAAGAACCCAGGCGAAGGAGCTGTGTATAAACATTACATTTAAAATCTTTCATCTTAGGAGGCGGGTCCATCGTTAAGCTCGTTGCAGGAAAGTCATAGTAATGCAATATCGGACAAAAAATGATTCTGTAGTGAGAGCGTTGGGTACATTTCATGGATGCTTATAGTCATTCGGAATATGAACTGATAGGTTATTACATATGTAAGTTCGTTTCGTACTCGGTTGGAGCATAATCAATACAATGGTGGCTGGGAGAGAAATGAGACGTAGTAAAAACGATAATCAGAGGTGTCACTGTTCGAAGAGGAGGGGTGTTGCTTTTTCCAGTGTCTTATTGTCGTGGCTTCTGTTGGCACTGTTGAGCACCGGCGGTGGAGCTATGCGTTCAGCTCTATTCCAGATCCTGCGTTGCAGGGCATGACCTTTTCTTCGTTTTTCTGGTCAAAAAGGTCCTTTTTCGCCCTGTGTCCTAACTATTCTTTCATGGGTACCTTAGACAGGGCACCCAAGTTTCATTTTAGTTTGCAACAAAACCCTATTCTATCTGACTGCAGTTTTTCTTTTTCGAGTCGATTGTCAAAGAGTTCAGGTGGAAGAAGGGTGTGTGTGAGTAGTCCTTATGGTAGGTCGGGGGAAGAGGGGATGGAGCAGGGCCAGATCGGGAACAGACCAGGGGGGCGGAAAATTCCAGGTAGGTGGGCCCATGACCGGGCTCAGAGGGCGGGGACTTTTCGGCACATGTTGGTCATCGAGCAGGGGCATCAGGTCAGCCCTTTCCTTTCATTTTGTCGGAAACAGTGCCTCGTCCTGCGACTCCTTACTGTTGCGGTCCCGCCTTGGCCAATGTCGCAGATGTTCCACGATCTGCAGTCAGGCCGCGTGCTCCCACATCCGATCTCTCTCTCCTCCGACAGTGGAACCCTTAAATGAGTTTGAAAAGACAGTCTTTAGAGAACTGGCAGAGGAAGGTAATCACATAAGTCTATTTTCTCTCCCAACTCCAAGCAACTGGGGAAACATCCGTTACATTGGGGTTTGCAACCAACGTATAAATAATTGATGATAGGTTTGCTGGATTCCCTACAACTTTCCATTGTAACTATTTCTTCGGCGTTTGTTGGTATTACATTCATTGTCGTGGTACGAGGTCTGATACCTATTCATTGCATTTGTTTATTACAGTCACGTCAGTTCTTCTGGCAGAGACCCACTTTTCTAGTACTAGTCTTACAAAGCTATACCGTTCTTCAGGGCTTTGTATTTTACGAAAAAGTGCAACGTGCTATCACCATGGCCTGATAGGTATCTTTCTGAGGAATGAACATATGCTAAACAATTTTTCATTATATCAATGCATCCTATCTTTCAGCTAAACATTTTACTTTCAACAGGGTTTACTGCAACAATTTCTTCATTTCGATCTAATCTTAACTTCGCAAACATCATTCTAATTTCTACATAGTCTCTTACAACCTAGCTACTTCATAAAAAAAAAAAACGGGGGGGGGCTTGCGATAACTATTCAACTCATCCTTGGGGTGACCGGGGTCTTATGGAAAACAACCAGGAACATAGCAGACTGGGGTGAGGGACTATCGTCTTGCTTTGTGTCCTAAGGGCGTTATCTAGCAGAAGGCTACAGTTCAGTTGGTAAGCGTTCAGGGATATTTCTCAAATTTCTAAACTTTGTAGCTTGTTCATCAACAAATCATTTCTAGGAACAACGGCTGGCCTGTGTCAGTTGTAAGTCGACCCATCTCTTACAACCGGGGGTGAGCCATATTTTTCAAACTCTTGTCCGGGGCAGCTGATACAAAACTGGGGGCGTTCTGGGAAGACGGGGATGCTTCGATCACTTTTACTGTTTGGGCATTGAGACAATTCGGGACGGGGAAGGTCGCGTTACCTGAGGCATTTTTATCATAGAAGCCACTGACATGTAGTTCCCTCATTACGGGTCAGATTAGGGAACCTCAGTCGTCTCACCTGTCCTTTCCTTTTTGGCCAATCTAGGTTTCATCAATATTTAGCAGAAAGGAGAGGTAGTAACATGGTATCAATGTGTTTTTATTTAAGACAAATTTGTGCAAATACTTGCGGTATTTGGAGCCAATTGGGTGGTGCACCAGGGATGGTGGTCGCCAATTAGGTGCCAGTCGTTAGGAAGAGTAAGAGTGTGGAGGAGCGAGAGAGAGAGAGAGAGAGAGAGAGAGAGAGATGTGCAACAATAGGCTAAACAGTACACGTGAGACATGGAGAGTGGCCGTGTACTAAGATAGGCTATTCTGCGCGTTACACAACAAGAGACATTACGGGTCTGTGTTAGAATTTAGAAAGCATGCAGTTTGGGACGGACGAGCATTAGGTCGGGTACAAAGAGACATGCATTGAGTAAAAGGTACCATTGTGTCGCACTTCTCGCACTCTCGGTCCTTTGCCTAGTTAAGTCAATGCTTCAGTCGCATAGAAAGCATTTTCTCATAGTTTCAGACATACGTGACATGTGCTCATTCACGCAACACGGGTTAGGGGTGATCACGTCCCATCATATCATACAACTATTGGCTCTTTCGTTACAAGAGTAGTTTGTGGGTGTCTTTAGGTGCCACCTTGCAGCGTTAGTCCGCTTCATGTACCGGACATGGCGTGGCTTCAGATCTTCACTATACCCCAGTTGTGATTCCAATGTAACCTGTAGAGGGAGAAAAAGGGGGGAAGGGAGGGGGTACAGCATTCGAGCATATCAAATGTACGGGTACGAAAGTCCTTTACTTACCACATACTCGTCTTATCTCCTCGGGATGTAATCCCTGGGGTCTTGGTTTCTGAAGCCAGGGGGGCGGGCAGCGTGGTAAGGATGGCAAGCGATAGGTTTGTTCATGAGGGAGACGGTCCGAGTGTGGCATTATAGGCCGCGTGTAGGGAAACGTTAGAAATCAGAGGCGCTTAGTGCGAGGTATCTAGTTTGTAGATGTATCTAGCTATCGGGATCCTTAAATCATTTTCGATGCTGTGATGTCCTAAGGCATACCAGCTCTTCGGCCAACCCTGTTCCCTAGTACCTTTGAGTACCATACCTTTATAACATTTTATCATTTACACTGCTTCACTTTACCCGTTCTCAGAAGTCGAGGTCCTTCTCCATGCGTTTGTTCCTGAGCCAGTCGCACATTTGGAGGCAGCGTATCGTGCCTTAGATTCGATCATCAATCCGGGGCTGAGCAACCATTTTCTAATAACCTTAAAAAGAGAACAAAACAGAGCGCACAGAAAAACCCTCCCGCTGATCCCACATTTACAAAAGTATGCGATACCTGTTCATAGTTTGAAAAACCTTTATTTGCACAATTGTTCAGCATGTAAATATGAGAGTGCAATCGTATTTGGCCAGACACGGCGTTGGCTGAAGCGCGTACAGTAAGGGGGGGGGCTATTTTGCAGCATTAAAAACATTTTAAAGGGTTTATTTAGTTATTTGCAGGAAACTAAAAACATCTATCAATAGTTGAGGGATCAGGGGGCATTCATTTCATAATTGGAAGCATAGTCAGACTAGTTGCAATCAAATTTCCTAGATGCATACCGTGGGCGTGTGTCATAAGCGACGTTATGTATCAGTTACAATAATATCATAATAAATCATACATTGAAACCAACATTTTAACGGGATCCTTTTACGTGTTCGCCAAGTGAGCCCTCCCCCTTTTTCGTCAAGTGTACAAAGGATCATATACATATCTCAGAACATCAAGTCTTATTAGCTAAAAACACCACAAGGTGTTCGTGAGTTCCTATTGACACCGGCGCCATTTTGGGCGAGGCCGGGTTAGTCCGGAAGTAGCATCAGGGAAAAATGTTTTCGACAACCGGCGGTTGGACCAGAGTCCCTTTCGGCAGTTCAAAAAGACTTGTGCCAACAGAAGGGGCAGGCAATGTGGATTGTCAATCAAAAGGGGAGGGAGGCAAAATCTCCCCTACCGGGTCACGTTGAGGTTCAGCCGGAACTTGCTCGAATCTGTTAGCCCACAATGTTTCTGGATGATTCAGACCGAAGCTGGCGCTGGCACGAGAGCACCACCATCTTGTGGCTACGTCGTGGTCATTTCGTTAGTGATCAAGGCAGTTGTTCCCCACCGGAAGCCTGCAGGGGCCGAGGGCTCTTGGGACGTTTGTAGAATCTTCAAGGCTGTGGGGATGCTGTCGGAGGTGGGGACTCGTGCCCATGTGGGCAAGCGTCCGAGTTACATTACTGGTCAAAGTTACTCTAGCGGCCTAGACTCGACTTCCAGGGGGCCCAGACGCCATTTTGAGACCCCGCAGCAGCCGCCCTTCGTCGTGTCTGCAAGAGTGGATGAGACTTCTTGGGGCGAAAAATGGAACACCGTGCCGTAGGAGCAGGACATTCGGTTCGGAGCGCTAGGGTGCAGCTGTGGAGCCTCCACCTGGGGAGGTGAGGGAGGCTCGTTCGCGCCGCCTCCCTCTCCCAGTGCACCCCACGCCGTCCCTTTGCACGGGTATACATGATGGCCACCCCACATCCCGTGCTCCACAAGTACACTTGAGGGCCATCATATGTCTCGTGCTGCGCAAGTATGGTTGCTGGCCATTCTATGTCCTGTGCTGCGCAAGTATGTTCGTCGCCCGGCTGGAGGATTTCGGCGCCGGGCCGGGGCTGGGAAACCTCCACCTGGGGAGGCGAGGGAGGCTCGTTCGCGCCGCCTCACTCTCCCAGCCCCCCTGCACCATTTCTTCAGCGGAGGTATTTGTGATGGCCGGACCAGGAGATACGAGGGAGGGGGTCATCTGCATCCGCCCCCTCCCTACTCGTGGCCCGGGGGACGCCGCCCCAGGAAGAAGAGGATGGGACCTGCCGGGCCCGTGGTGCCTCCTGGACTTCCCACCGGCGACCTCTTCAATCGATGGCTGTCAGCAGGACCCCGCCCCACACGTGCTGCGTGTTCCACCTTCCGGATGGGCGTGACCGGTGACCTGCTGCATTTCGGGAACTTCCGGAGTGGGGGTAGGTCTTTTTTTTTTTCATGTTTTCTTTTTGTCTATTGGGCGTGGTAGGAGGCGGGACAGGCATGCCTGGGTAATGGGGGGTGGGGTGTCCACAAGAACAGTTTTCCTGAATGGGGGGGTTGTCTATGCAGGCCTGTAATTGCTTTTGTCCACAGAGTGGGGGGGCAACAGAGAGTAATCAGTCCCATTGCACTCGAAGTTTGAGTTCATTAATGGAATGTATACTAATCTGTCCGAAACTACTCTGTGTGTTGTTCCTGTATGTTATCCGAAAGGGTGGCTTTTGAGTTCGGGAACAGTAGCGGTAGTACGGGGTTCGTCACCGGGTAACCTAGAGCTTGACTGGGTTTCCCGTCTTAGCGTTGTTCGACCTATGAGAACTCAAACATGTCACTGAAATCTGTCTGGCGAAATCTGTGCCATCGGGCGTAATCAAACGTGGTGGTTCTATCCGGCCTGTCCGTGTCAGTCTGATTCATCTTTGTCTCACGCCTTTTCCCTTTCTGCCGGCCTGTTATTTCTGTCGGCCCTCTGCTCTTACCCGTGTTCAGTAGAGTCGGGCATTGGGCTTTCCAGTGCCCGGAATATTTACAAAAAGCACATTGGTTTTGCCCTAAGTCTGTTCGTCCTGCGCGTAGTGTCGGGGGATTGCTTTCGGGTCGTTGTGTCTTGGGGTTGTCCTGTCGGTATATCCCTTTACACCGTTCCCTTCCTGTGTTTACTCCTTGGAACCGTGTCGCTGCTATCCCTTCCTTTGGCCTACCAGATGCTTGGTAGGTTGTCTGTCGCGTTTCTTTACCTACTCTGACTTCGTCTCTTTTCTTTCGTTGCATTGCTTCTTTGCGCCACATACCGAGACTGTCGAGCATAATAGGTGTCGTCTTACTACTACAAAGGGCTATTTCTAACGTTTCTATTTTATCAAGGTCGAAGGATACTATCAGTGGCCACTGTTTCTCTTGATTTTCTTTGGTATACTTATGCCACAGCTTACTATAGGCTATGGTAACTAATCCATACTTTGTGAACATGTCTTTATTAGGGGTGCCTTCCAGCGGAGCTAGATGGTCCACCTCTAATAAACGGACAGTAAATGAACCAGCTACTAATCAGTGAGGAGAAGATAGGCATGACAGATTTCAGCGGGGGACAAGGTCCGCACTACCTATCCTTCACTACGTGCAAAGACTAGACAGAATATTTCTATTCTGTGTTATTTGCAAATAATGAATGCTTCGAGAGAACTAGATCCGGACAGACGATCAGTGGGGAGAAGACAGGCACGACAGATTACATCGGGGACAAAGGTCCGCGTTACCTATCCTTCACTACCTGCAAAGACTAGACAGAATATTGCTATTCTACGTTGTTTGCAAATAGTGAATATCTCAAAAGCAAAATCTATTCTGACAAAAAAAACAGGGAGCTACCCTTACAATCAAT
The DNA here is from genome assembly GCF_964263255.1 of Lissotriton vulgaris. Lineage (NCBI taxonomy): Eukaryota > Metazoa > Chordata > Amphibia > Caudata > Salamandridae > Lissotriton > Lissotriton vulgaris. The sequence goes on along the minus strand of NC_141700.1, from coordinate 78,544,317 downwards.
CAATCAGTCAATCAGTCAATCAATCAGTGGGGAGAAAAGATAGGCACGACAGATTACATCGGGGACAAAAGTCCGCGTTACCCACCCCTTCACCCTCCACAAATGAAGATAGAGTATTTCTACTCTTCCTCGTTTGTAAGCAGCGAATATCTCAAAGAGCGACAATCGTTTCGCAATTTTGTCGTTTTTACACGACCTTACCCGGACCACATGGGCTGTTTCTCGTCTTCCGCGTCCAGCGCCCGATCGTCCTCCAATCTCCGATATTGCCACGGCACTCCTGATGGTTCCCAGTCAGGACCGTAGATCACTCGAGAGAGGTCGATTCGGAACCAGTGAAGTTCGGATGATCGGCTGCCAGACGAGGGTCTATTGGGCAGGAGCTCTCCCGATCGTTGCAGTCGTTCACTCCGTCGTCAGGACCTCTCCCACTGGATCCACGTGTCGCTGATGGGCCCCACGCTTGGGACGCCAATTGTAAAAGGTTGGAAGCAACCAATAAACAAAGATCCTTAAGTATTGCCCGGCGGTGTCGCCTCTTTAACCCACAAAATATTAATCAATGAAGAGGCAGGCGCTGGAGACTGGAAGGCAGGAAACAAGGGTTTATTCTCTCCGGAGGAGAACACATCAGTTCGGACAGCAAAATATCGTCACGAGGTGCTCTAACCGCATCTCTGAGGCCTGGCCTCTTATACACAAGTTTATTGTTTTATTGCGTCAAACACATCTCTGTCATTACTTTGATGTAAGGAAAGACATCCTCGGAATCCCCGCTTCAGGCCCGTTCCCACACACATTTACAGTTGAAGTCCCCACCCCGGTCACAACAGGTGATGATCATCGCGCAGCTGGACATTCCGCCGATTCACGGAATGTATGAGGTCGATCGGATCTCATGGGGTGGGGGCTTTGATCAACTCATGGATCCTTTGATGGGGGAAGCTTCCTACTGTACAGGAGGGGGGGAGGCAATAACAGTATCCGCAGGGCCAGGTGGCGGCCTGGGAACGAGTAAGACAAACGGGCACAAAGGAAAGGGGGTTTTATCAAAGGATCCGGGACCATGAAAGGGATGAAGGGAGGTGTCGGTCGAGCATGGGGTGTGATTCCCAGGGAAGAGCAGCGCAGATGGAGAGGGTTTATGGCCCATGCATGAGAGAGCGGGGGTGACCAGTGCGTGGGGGGTGCTTGTGAGGGCGAAGAGCCGTGCTGGGGGTCAGCGGCGTGCAGAGGGTGGTTCTGACCAAGGCACCTAAAATGGCGGGTGTGCACAACAAAAAGTGTGGCATTGGGGGAAAAGGCAAGATGGCGCAGATAATGTTTACCAAACCGTATTAATTTTCCACACATCCACCTAAACACTTATCCCCCACTCACCGGGAAGCACTGCATTTTCACACTGTAGATGATTTCACAGCTGTGTACCCCTTCACACACTTTTGCCTACAATTACAATTGGTATCCATGATCACCACTCTTTTTGCTCTGCAATGACGTCCAGGATTAGGGAAAAGACACACAATTGATGGACGGAATGCAGAACAAATCTAAACATTTACCCCCAGTCAAGATATCTGGATTAAATCCATCATTTTTTTGCTCACCATGCCACCCCAGTTTAGACCTGGCCCTATGCAAATCAGTCTGACCCTGTGCTTCATGGGAACAGTCCAGCCCGAACTGCCAAGCCAGGTCCTTCCTGGACTAGAAACAAGCATCCTAGGACCGGTTTCGGGGTTTCACCCCTCTTCAGCCGGGATAGCTTGATTCCAGTGGCACATTGAGCCCAGGACCCACATCTGGGCATACCTGGCGCACTTAGGGCGAGAAAGCAAAAGTCACACAATTGATGGACGGAAGGCAGAACAAATCAAAACATTCACCCCCAGTCAAGAGCTCTGGGTTAAATCCATCATTCTTTTGCTCACAATGCCACCCGGGTTTAGACCTGGCCATATGCAAATCAGTCTTGACCCTGTGCCTCATGGGAACTGTCCAGCACGAACTGCCCAGCCAGGTCCTTCCTGGACAGGAAACAAGCATCCTAGGAACGGTTTCGGGGTTTCACCACTCTTCATCCAGGATAGCTTGATTCCAGTGGCACAGTGAGCACAGGCCCCACGTTTGGGCATACCTGGCACATTTAGGGTGAGAAAGCAAACGACACACAATTGATGGACGAAATGCAAAACAAATCAAAACATTCACCCTCAGTCAAGATATCTGGGTAAATCCATCATTCTTTTCCTCACCATGCCACCCCAGTTTAGACCTGGCCATATGCAAATCAGTCTTGACCCTGTGCCTCATGGGAACTGTCCAGCACGAACTGCCCAGCAAGGTCCTTCCTGGACAGGAAACAAGCATCCTAGGACCGGTTTCAGGGTTTCACCCCTCTTCAACCAGGGTAGCTTGATTCCAGTGGCACAGTGAGCCCAGGACCAAGGATTGGATAAGCATGTATTCTGAACACCTTTATACCCCATTAACAGGTACCATGAGAAATTCGCACTGCCTTTAGCCTCAACTACAGAGCTCTCAAATGTGACCAGAAACAAGACCTGTCACTTTAGCTGAGCATGCAGTTATGGCAGAAAGACATTCCACCAGTTTATTTAAAATTCATGGTCATTGTGTAACCATTCACAGAGAACCATAGTTGTTTACCGAAAACTATAACCACCGGGGATATGGAGTAAAATCTGGATGAAAGATAGACATGAATTGTCCTATAACATCAGTAATATGTACAAATAAAACACAGCATTGTAAACCCCCACAAACAACCTGACTCACACAGACCCCTACAGGCAACTCAGTTTGCAGTACGCGCTATAAAAGAGTAATATGCTGAATGAAAAGAAAACAAATTCCATTCCTTGCAAAAGTAAATACTCTTGTGAAATATATTAGGTTAAACGTGTGAAATGCACCGCACACTATTCTTTAATACTCCGGAGGAGGTGTTTGCCTGGACCGATGAGACTGTCCGCGTCATGGTGCACACTCCGCCTGCTAGAGACTCTGATTCATCCTCGACGACGACGCAGCCGCAGACACCCAACCGCTCGCGAAGTAGGAGCAACTGGAGATCCAGACCGTCAAGACGCTCTCCATCCAAGGAGGTGGAGATGGGGGAGACCGTCGCTCCAGACACTCAAAAGCCAGATTCGTGAGGGTTCGAGGCGCTCCTTTTCAAGGCTCAACGTACGGATCTGCGGGCACGGCTTGAGCGGACATATACGGTCCAGCTACAGATGGACAATGACTATGGGAATTACTATCAGGGGCGTATAGATGCTAATGGCATTGCTGACACAGGATGTGAGTATGGGTGGGGGGGAGCGACCTAGAGAGCGGACGCACACCCCAAGTTCGGAGGAGTTCATCTCCCAGGGGGGGTAGGTTGGGGATTAGGTGGGCTGTTCATGGGGATCCATTGGGATAGAAGGTCTCTGGTCTTCCGTTGGGGGTCGGGGATATCCTATGCCGCGACAGCTACTTCAACGTTGCTGAGGTATGGGGGGGGGGGTTGGGGAGTTGCGGGGGAGTTGGGGGGTTGAAGGTTGGGGAGGGATGGGGGAGGGTTGGGTGGCACAATGTCGTCTGGATCGTTGTTCTTGGTGTGCATGCCCGATGTGCCCGTTGCTGCGCCCTGTGATGTGCTTGCGATTAGATGGCGGTTGAGGGCCCTGGACTGGAGACGCCTAGGGCGTCTATGAGAGTACTAAGTTGGAATGTGCGGGGGATGCTTGATAAAATTTAAAGAAGTGCAGTTCTGAGACTGGGGAAAAGAGAGAAAGCGGATATTCTCTTTCTCTAGGAGACACATCTGTTGGGTAATAAAACGCTCAGCCTGCAGAGGTATGGTTATGATCAGGTCTACCATGCTGGGTTTGTGAGAGGATCCAGAGGAGTGGCCATTCTGGTTCATCGTAGATTGTCCTATATCCACTCGACACAGTGGATTGATCCACAGGGCCGGTATGTGTTTATAAAGGGAATGATTGGTGCGGAGCCGCTGGTAATTGGGAGTGTGTACGCCCGCCCGCCACTACATTGGTCACTGATTGAGAAGTTGTATACAGTGTGGGCGGAGATTCCTGAGAGCCTTGCAGTGATAGGGGGTGATTGGAATGATGTTATGCAATGTCGCATGGATCGCTGCAAACCTGGGGAGGGACAAGTTGCTGACACACCCACCAAACTGAGAGACATGGTGCAGGGCATGGGATGGGTGGACACGTGGTACTATCTCCATATACATGACCGGGAATATACATTTGTCTCAGCAGTTCATAAATCGTTTTCTAGGCTTGATTACATTTTTGTCCCCCAACGCGGTGATAGGGAGGGTCGACACGGCGTCCATCTTACCACGCGGGCTGTCAGATCATTCTCCAGTAACGGTGGATATTACTTTAGACAGAGGAAGGCAGCCATTTCGGTGGCGCCTTTCGGCTTGGACTTTGCAACAGGAAGATTATAAGCGCCATATGGAGGAGGCCATAGCCCATTACTGGGAGAATAATATTGGCACAGTGTCAGATGTGGGGACGTTATGGGAGGCCCTAAAGCCCACGCTCCGTGGGGTGGATATCGCCTGGTGCGCGGCGGCACGTCGGAAACGAAAGGAGGAGTTGGTGAAGGCAGCAGTAGCGGTGGAGTTGTTGGAGACCCAATGTGGGGTGACTCGAGACGGTGGGGATGTGGGACAGCTCCTTCTGGCACAGCAGTCCTATGCGTCCCTGCTGCTTGATGAGGCTCAGCAAGTATGGCTGGCGACAAGGAGCAGAATCTATCAGTGGGGCGATAAATCTAGTACGATGTTACACAGACTCTGCCAAAACACATTTGAGGCGCGGGTGTTGCCGGGTCTTAGGGACGAGACTGGGGCCTCGATTTCGGCACCGAAAGTGCTGGCGGATAGCTTCGCCCGGTACTACGTGGCCCAATATGCTCCTTCGGAGAGTCTCCCTGCGCCAGACATTGATGGCTTTATCGCAGCCCTCCCACCCCGCGCACTCCCAGAGGACGTGCGGGAGCGACTTGATTCTCCGCTGTCGGTAGACGAACTGGGCACAGCCCTGGGGGAGCTCAATACAGGTAAGGCCCCTGGGCCAAATGGGTTTCCAAGCGAGTTCTTCAAGAAATATCATCTCCAGTTAGGGTCACACTATAAGGAAGCCCTGGAAGCGGCGAGAGAACAGGGACTCCTGTCGGCGGACTGGAGACACGCAGAAATTGTTGTGTTTTGTAAACCCGGACGACCACCTGATCGGCACGAGTCATATCGACCGATCTCTCTTCTGAATATTGAGGCCAAAATACTGGCTAAGGCGCTCGCGAACCGGCTCCTCCCATATATCGCAGACCTGATTCACCCTGATCAGGCCGGATTTATGCCCGTAGGGCGACGAGAAACAACATCAGACGAGCACATGTGGCAGTAGAGGCGATTGGGAGAACCGGGACCCAGGCTAGCTACTAGCTGACATTGACAGGGCCTTCGATTCCCTAAGTTGGGTTTACCTCTTTGCACTCCTCCCGCATCTTAACTTTGGGCTGCATCTTTTTGTCATATCTGAAGCTGTTGTACACTGACTTGACGGCCTCGGTGAGGGTAGCGGGGGCTACATCTGTGGCCTTCCCCATAGGGCGAGGCACTTGGCAGGGGTGCCCCCTCTCGCCGTACCTATTCGCTATAGCTATGGAGCCACTGGCGGCGTGGGTTCGGATAGACGCGCAACTGATTTGAATGGGAGGCGGGACCATCGGACAGAATCGCATTATATGCTGATGACGTCCTATTTTTCCTTACAGATGTGAATAGATCAGGGCCCAGAGTCTTGGAGATCATGAGAATATTCGGTGAGGTGTCGGGATTGTACTTGAACCCGCGTAAATCTACCCTTCGGGTGCTAGGAGATCGTCGGGAGATTGGACCGTGGGCATCCATACTGCAGGAAGCGATTGGCGGTCTCAAGTATTTGGGGGTGTTTTTGACAGCCTCGCCCGCTATTGCGTGGGAACGCAATATAATACCTGTCTGGGACCGAGTGCAGACGGAGATGAAGTCCTGGTCTCGTATGCCCCTCAATGTATACGGTAAGTCGGCTATCTTCAAGATGGTTGCCCTTCCGCGCCTTCTGTACCTGTTTCCGATCTCGCCGCAGTGGTTCAGGCAAGTAAATTCGGCCCTGGGGCAGTTCCTGTGGGCAGGAGGGGTGGTGCGAGTGGCCTTGCGCACCTGCTTTTTTGTCCACGTACTGTGGGGGCCTGGCGACATCGGACATTCTGTCCTATTATCAGGCGTCCCACCTTTTGGTCCTGAATGAATGGTGGTATGGGGACAGAGGAGACCCAGCCTATGCCCTTGAGCAATATCTAATGGACCCTGAGACACTACACACTATTTTATACTCGGCACGACTGAGGAAGGTGCTGCCCAAGGCTACGCAAGTGGTCTTTTAGATCTGGCGACAGTCGCTGTGGCGCATGGGATGGTGGGGTAGGCTTACGGGGGAGACCCCACTCTGGCATAATGGGCGGCTGCCGGCGCTGACATCGCTGCGAGGCTTCCGAGGCTGGGATTCTATAGGAATCTCCACACTAGGACACGTTCTGAAGGGCACGTCCCTTAAGTCCTTTCAGGAGCTCAGTGAAGAATTTTGTATGCCCCGAACGCAGTTCTTTAAATACCTACAATTCCGTCATGCCCTTGCGCCCGCATTGGAGGGACTGGACTCCTTGCCTGAATTTAGTCCGATAGAGGCGAAGGTATTCATGGGAGACCTGGAGGAGAAGAAAATATCCCGAATCTATCAAACACTAGTCACGCATTGCTCATCCTCTCTCCAGACTCGGTGGGACTCCTGGGTCAAGGATGTGGGGGAGCTAGAGGAGGAAGACTGGAGAGAAGCCCTCGAGTCCCCTAGAGGTGCGGCCATAGCAGTGCATCTGAGATTCATCCAGTTTAAGTATCTGCACAGGGCCTATTACACCAGGGAGAGATTGTGGCGGGCTGGGTTGATTGAGTCCCCAGTATGCTTGAGGTGTGGGCAAGAAGTGGGCACTTTCCTACATACAGTGTGGGGTTGTGGTAGTATGACAAGGTTTTGGACTGTGGTGTGGGACTGCCTGTCTGAGGTGTTGGGCTGGGACCTCCCTCGCACCCCCAAACTAGGGCTTCTTCACGTCCTTGAAGGCGTTGGTGGTAACATATATAAGAGACACTTACTCGGACTGGGTCTTACAGTCGCAAAGAGGGATGTGGCTCAGGCATGGAAAGACCCCGGGCTTCCAAGGTGGTAGTGTGGAAAAAGGGTCTCGATTTTTGTATGGGGTTAGCGCGACCAGCTTTTGAGGCCAGGAGCTGCTCCAGGAAACATTACAAAATATGGAAAAGATGGGCAGATTACAGGGGACTCTGACTGGAACCGCCAGTATTGTTAAGAGACGCAGAAGGGCAGATGTGATGTGGACATGGGGGCGAACAGATACACACTGCTATATGTATGTAACTTTTCACAGGAATAAAAGAGACATTGTGCGGGGGTGGGGCTTGTTTGAGGGCGGGGGCTGGGGGGGCGGTGGGTGGGGGGTTCGAGGTCCTTGGTATCAGAAGTTAAATAGATCGCTGATTATATTGTGATTTGTATGTGGCAGTTCCTCCTGGGTACGGATTGCTGTGTCCTTTGTACGATCTATCAATAAAAAAGAGTTGTTAAAAAAAAACGTGTGAAATGCAACCTGGCACTACAAATGGATTCTCTTAACTGTATATACCCATTGTTCAGAAATCAATCAATGTTTTTCACCATAAAATTAAGGATAGAATATAAAGCAATTTTAGGATTTATTTCAATGTCAGCTTTTAACTACTCAGGTCTCAGATCCAGACCGACCCACTCCACTTAAAGCTCGGCCCAATACTACTGTCTTTTCAGTCTCTGCCTTCAGCCTGTACTTTCCTATGTCACCTCCCCTTCTCCATGCCTCTTCCTGTGTCTCTCTCTCTCTTCTTAGCTGTAAGCAAATCATTTTCATTTAATTTCCATTGGCGTTGTCAATATTTCAACACCTGTGTATAGCCTTTCACTCACTTTCATACAAAATAGTAACTACAATTGCCAAATACATGAACATCGCTCTATGTGCTCTACCGGGAAGCTAAGGATGGATGAGCATGTAGCCTAAACACCGTATAACCTACTGACAGGTACTGTAAGAAAATATAAACACATTTTAATGTGGCTATATGAACAACAATCGTACATGAGATGCAATTTTATGATAGTTTTAACATATTTACCTATGTTTATGTTGGATTCCTGTATTATAACTGTTGGTAAGCGCTCTGATACCCTCGGATATGGCCTGCACTATATGATGCTCCTTAAATAAATAAATACATTTATATCTATATTTTCTACGAATTTCACTTTATTAGCCACCAGTTGAGCATTATCACCTGAAATTTATGCTATGGCATCCTTAATGTTTCGAATCTTCATGGCTCTAAATATTGGATGTAACCTGGTGTGGCGCAGTGGAGAAGCAGACCAGGAAAACAGGTAGGTTTGTACTTGTGGTTTTCTTTTATTCGAATGTTCAAAACAGGGAATTCTGGGAACTGTAGTCCTGAAAATAATAGTCTTGGGTTTCCGGCTTGTGATTCTTCTTTCCCAGCGATGAATGGCTTCAATGGCGAGGGACTTTTCATTCCTCACATGGGACCGGGTTCACCCAAAAACAAAAGAAAAGACATAGGCTTGATCAGGAAGGTGATTTACCTTCAGAAATGGACGTGGGAAGCAGGGGGGGGGGGTGCAAGGATTCCACCAAACCATCACCAGTGTTTTCTACATACATCAGTGTAGCGAGGCTCTACGCCAGAGGTCTTCAAACTTTTTGATGCCGAGACCCCCTCCTCAAAAGTTTTTAGGTGTAAGGACCCCCTCCTGACAAAATATTCTAGAACCTGTTACTCTCCATCAATAACCATAATCTCCCTTAATTCCTGTGGCAAATCATTTTTACGGTGGGTAAATGTTATTAAACAGTGTAATCTGTGAAAATGTTTAGGTTTTTCACTGCCAGGTAGCTACGTATAAAATAATTAGTAGTTTAAGTGAAAAATACATTTAAAAAGCTGTTACTCAGTGGGAAATGCACAATAGTACATTATGACATCTTTATTGGTGTAATGCACTTCAAAGGTCTATGTGTAACCAGGGACCCACATAATTAATTCTTTGATGGTGCAGTGGAGAATAGTGACGTGCATTTTTTGTGCTAGAAGGTTACATATTGTTACAGAAAACACTGTGAATATGTAAGTCATTATTTAAAACTTGCATTTTAGTAATACCCAGATTGTACTTTTTTTTTACAGAACTGTCCCTTCAACACCTCCTGGGGTGGTAGGTTTTATACAAATTCAATTACAATTGAAAAAACACACTTCAAATCTCTTTGCACTACCACTCAAAAACAATGCATCTGTGTCATCACAAAGCTTTGAATGATTCAATCAATTAAAACCAGTACCTGCTTTCAAGCACCCTTTATTTACATTTTCATCTAGCATATGTTTGTATTTCTTTCAGTCAACCTGCTGCACCCTGAGAGTTAACTGTCTGTGGCCTTCCGTTTCGCAGCACATGACTCTCCTTGAATGACACTCCAGCTAAAGCATATTGTTGTGAAGTTAGCACACCAGTAGTTGGGAGTGGGAGGAGCTAGGGGGCCAGAGGAAGAGGAGGAGTGGACACAGGAAAGAGTTAGTTAGTGTAGGGACAGGGTAGGGATAAGACATGATAAATAAAGTTCCAGTTATAAGGTAACCATAAGTGTGTGTGTTTATTGTAGCTGGACGCTACAACTGGCGACGAGGGTGGGATCTCGTTAATTGCAGCCCACGAGACCACCTAGAGACACCCTGTCCCCTGCAGCGTCGAGAGACGAGCTCCGCTGCCTGAAGAAGCTGAGGCCGGCCGAGGAGGGTCAAGAACGAGTGACCGCGGCCCCAAAGACGCTAGAAACCCCGAGTATACCGTGACCTGGGAGCGCTGGGACGCTCGGTCGAAGAACCGCCTCAGCGCGATTCCCGCCGGGGGTGTGTCACCCAGCCGATGCAAAACAGGAGTCGGGAGCCCACTCCGACCCTGTCCAGTGCCCCACAGCAAGTCAAGAGGTGCCCTGGTGAAAGGGGCGCTGCCCCGAAGAAATCGCTGCCTAGCGCGATTAAGCGCGCCAAAACCGGAGCCTGCACCGGTGAAAGTGCCGACCTCACGCCTGATGCGTGGGTTTTGGCACGCGATCGGCCGAGAAACGCGGAAAAGTGCTGGGCAAGGCGGGAGCCCACCCCAACCCTACCTGGTCGCTGTGGTGGCCAAGGAAGAGTGATTCCTGGAGCGCGCTGCCCTGCAACTGCCGGCCGGTGAGTCTGGAGTGCCTGAATCCAGCGAGAGAGAAACCTCGTGTGACTACATTGGCGGCGGCCATCTTAGAGTCTTAGAGTCATAGAGCGGACATTTTGAAGTCAGGCATCGTGAAAGAAACAAGCATTGGCGACGGAAAGAAACAAGCATTGGCAAATAAAACAAGCATTGGCGATTGAAAATAAAACAAGCATTGGTCAAGAAAACAAGCATTGGCGACTGAAAGAAACAAGCATTGGCAAATATAACAAACATTGGCGACTGAAAGAAACAAGCATTGGCGAAGTCAAGTGAGATTGCTGCACAATGTCCGACGAAGAGAATGCTCAGCCTCCATCAAGTGGGTCGCTTCTACGGGCACCCGCACCTCTCAAGGTGACAACGGGAGGGAGCATGGGTCCCAAATGGCAAGAGTGGCTGGAAGAGTTTGAGGACTACACTGCAGGCTCAGATATCGTAGACGAAAAAAAGAAGTTGATTGTTCTGCGCAACCTGGCGGGGCGAGAGATAGTCAAGATACTCAAAGACCTTCCTGCTACCGACGTGGATACTTATGTTAAAGCATGTGAGGTTTTGAATAAAAAAGTTTCTTCACAAGCGAAATGTAGACTATGAGCGCCACTCATTCCACTCCGCTCGGCAAGGGAAGGATGAGCCCATGAGTGCCTTCATGATGCGTCTGCGGAGGCTAGCCAAATACTGTGAATTTGATAATTTCTCTACCGATGACGCCATCAAATCTCAAATAATAGATGGATGTTATTCGGATCAACTCAGGAGGCGCCTGCTGAGAAAAGCACATGGACTAGATGAAATAGAGGAAATGACACGAGCTTATGATCAGGCGGAGAAGTATGCAGCCGTCATGGAAACGGAACACAAAGGGAGTCATGAACAGGTGCGACGTGTGCACGCCAAAAGTGACAGTCGGAGAAGCTCAGGTGACAAGCAATGGAGATCGCACACGTCGTCCCGTCAAGAGCAATCAAGATATCAACGACGAGAACCATGGAAGAAGGAGAAAAGATCGGAAAGAGTGAGAAAATGCTACCGATGTGGGTATGATTACCCTCATGTGGACAGCTGCCCGGCCATGGGCCAGAGATGTCGGAAGTGTGGTCGAACTAACCACTTCGAAGCAATGTGCGGGGAGTACAATAAAGAAAAACGAAATGGTCCCACAGGGACAACTCGGTCTGACACACGAAGCAGAGCCCCAAGAATGTCTCGGTCCGACACTCGAAGGCACCATGCGCGAGCTGTCCAGGATCAGACGGAACAGTCCTCTGGATCATCACATTCCAGCAGAGAGTCACGTCGGTCCAGGTGGGAGCGAAGGTCACCGTCCAGAGAATCCAGACCGTCGTCCCGAGACTCGGCATACACCATTGAATATCTGAATTTAGCAGCAGATCCAGACCAGCTTAAGAGATACCCTCGGCTGGATATCAAATTTGGAAATCACGACACAAAGTTTGTGCTAGACTCTGGTGCATCCCTAAACTACATTCCAGTTACCGAATACGAAAGAATGAGTCAACGACCTCCTCTGACATTTGCACCGGTGAGGGTTTTCACGTGGATGGCCAAGAAGCCACTCCCCTGCCTGGGGAAGTTCTCGACGACCCTGACACACGACAACACAACTATATCAGCGGTCATCCATGTTATCAAGGGCCCCGAAGCAGACTGTCTTCTGAGCCTACCAACCGCTGAACGGCTTCACCTGGTCGAAATCCTTTTCAAGGTCAGCGACCACCAAGATGTGACTCGCCAGTTTCCCGGATTGTTTCAGGGATTGGGCAAATTGAGAGACTGTCAGGTGCGATTACATATCAATGAACAAGTCAGACCTGTCGCCCAACACCCTCGACGGGTACCATTCCATCTACAGACTGCTGTTGAGGAAGAACTCCAAGACTTGTTAGCTGCGGACATCATCGAGCGCACGGACGGCCCGACTCCATGGGTATCACCAGTCGTTATCGTCCCAAAGAAGGGCACGGCCAACAAAGTCAGACTCTGTGTGGACATGCGCCTGCCCAACACGGCAATAGAAAGAGAACGACACCCGGGGCCACATTTGAGCGACATGATCGCAGCGCTTAATGGAGCCACTGTGTTTTCAAAATTAGATTTGAATAAAGGGTACCATCAATTGGAACTAGAAGTGGGGTCCAGATACATCACCGCCTTTGCAACCCACCTGGGGTTGTTCAGATATAAAAGACTAAGCTTCGGAGTCTCCTCAGCGGCCGAAATATTTCAAGAAACAATTCGGCAAGTCATTCAAAACATTCCTAACACGCTCAACTATAGCGATGACATCCTCGTCTATGGTTCTGACGTTCGAGAACACGACATCGCACTTAATCGTGTCTGCCATGCCCTACTGGCAGCAAACCTGACTCTGAACAAAGAAAAATGCGAATTTCACCAGACCACGCTGAAATTCTTTGGTCATATCTTCTCTGGAGCCGGCATGAAACCTGACCCTGACAAAATTGTGACCTTAAACAACACCAAGAGTCCCCAAGATGTCAGCGAACTCAGGTCGTTCCTTGGAATGGCTAGCTATTGTGCTCGTTATATTAGGGACTACGCCACGATCAGCCATCCCCTCCGAATGCTGACCAAACAGGGTCAGTCATTTGAATGGACTCCCCAGTGTGAGCAGGCATTCAAAGAAATCAAGAAAGCGGTGGAATCAGCGGACCATCTGTCATATTTCAACCCAAAGCGAAAGACTGAAATAACTGTGGATGCCAGCCCCGTGGGGCTTGGAGCGATCCTGGCACAGTACGAGAATGATTCGGATCAACGCCGCATCATTGCCTACGCAAGTCGCAGTCTGACTGACCCAGAACGGGCATACTCCCAGCCCGAAAAGGAGAGCCTAGCTGTAGTGTGGGCATGTGAACATTTTCATGTTTTCATTTATGGCAAACATTTCACTTTAATTACAGACCATCAGGCTCTCATCACTATCTATGGAAATCCAAGATCTAAGATGCCCCCGAGGATTGAAAGGTGGGGCCTACGATTACAGGAATATACGTTCACCATAATTCACAAACCAGGGAAGTCTGAAAATCCTGCGGACTACATGTCCCGGCACCCCCTTCCATCGTCAGCTTCCAAGTCCTCCATCGCAGAAGAGTACATTCATTTTGTAACAGATCAAGCTCTACCGCCAGCCATACCCATGGAGACCATTCGAGAAAGTACAGCACAGGACGCCATCATGCAGAAAGTCATCCACAGAGTCCGCAACAATCGATGGAGATACGATTCTCAGGATGATACTGCCGACCCCTCGACCCAGCGTGAAATGCAAGCCTTCCGGCACGTGAGTGGTGAGCTGTCGGTCACAACTGATGGCATACTGTTGCGAGATCAGAGGATTGTAATTCCCACTAAACTGAGACAAGGAGTGATTGCTCTGGCACATGAAGGGCATCGGGGAATCGTGTCAACCAAAAGAGCACTAAGGGAACGAGTGTGGTTTCCATTCCTCGATCACCTGGTCGAAGCCACCCTGAAGGATTGTCATCTCTGTCAACTCACTAGCAAGAGCGATCCTCCGGCACCATTACAGATGACCACCCTACTCAGTGGTGTGTGGCAAGAAATCGCCATAGATTTTTATGGACCCCTGTCATCGGGCAAATATGTACTGGCCATCATCGATGAGTATTCCAGATACCCCATTGCCTACTTTGTGCCGTCCACTAACACTGCCAGTACTCTCAAAGTACTCGATGAGGTCTTTGCAACGTGGGGGGTTCCCAAAATAGTTAAATCAGATAATGGGCCTCCGTTCAACGGAAATGACTTTGCAGCTTTTGCGAAACACCTAGACTTTCACCATCGCAGGATTACACCCCTCTGGCCACAGGCAAATGGGACAATTGAGAGATTCATGGCCACACTCAAAAAGACCTTCCAACATGCTACAGCGGAAGGGAGGGACCTGCAAACAGCACTCAATGAAGTACTTCGAGCCTATCGTACAACTCCTCACGCAACGACTGGCCAATGCCCGGCGACTCTTATGCTGGGACGTCCCATGAGGAATCGCATTCCAACGTGGGATGGAGCCTTGGAAGCATCATCATCTGCAAAAGATCCGCGTGAAATAAGAGCCACTGATGAACGCAACAAAGGAAAAATGAAGGCCTACGCAGACCACCAGAGAAGAGCGAGGTCACTATCATTACATGAAGGGGACCATGTTGTCGTCAAGCAAGAGACGCAGAAAAAGACCGACTGTCCTTTCAAAGACGAACCATTGGTGGTCACAAGAAGAAAAGGAACTATGGTGACCGCGGAGTCTGAGCAGCGGCGAGTCACGAGAAACATCTCGCACTTTAAGAATGATACCTCAAGAACCATGACGAGTGAAATGGACAATCCCAGAGTGGAAGAACTGCATTCAAATGATCATGAGAACATTGCTCCGATCACTGAGACACTGAGCACCAATAGTCAGAGAGCCAAGTCGCCACGACCTCATCGTGACGTTCGTCCACCCAGGAGACTGATCGAGGAGATGGACTGAGAAGTCAGTATGTTTCGTTTGTTTTGTCACAAAGGGGGGAGATGTTGTGAAGTTAGCACACCAGTAGTTGGGAGTGGGAGGAGCTAGGGGGCCAGAGGAAGAGGAGGAGTGGACACAGGAAAGAGTTAGTTAGTGTAGGGACAGGGTAGGGATAAGACATGATAAATAAAGTTCCAGTTATAAGGTAACCATAAGTGTGTGTGTTTATTGTAGCTGGACGCTACACATATTAACTATTAGAATTAACCGTCCCAGGAGGGTTGGGTTTTTCCATAAAGTAGGGGAACGGCTATTTAAAAATGTTTACGTGTGCTTTCACTGCAGAAACCATCTTCTTTACACGAAAGGACGCACAATTGCACTGTATAATTATAAGATTTGGCAGAATAATCCCTCAATGAGAGCAAAGAATAAATAATTAAAAGTTAATAGAACTAAATCTTACAAGTAATCTGCAAACATTTATTTAAAAGGAAATATAAATATTCTAGCACCAGGTGTCAAATGCTTTTCTAGTACAGGTTTTTTATGCAGCACAATAAAAAACAGAAAATCTAAAGTATTTGTGTAGACTAGGTGAAAAAAAACAGGAAAAATGACGCATTTCGACACAGCAGAAGGTAAGGAAAGTTCGAAGTTGTGTGGGTCTGGCCTCTGATTTCCATCCCAGTTTCCCCTCACTGAGAATGGCCTGCACCAGCCCCCCTCCAAGCCCAGATCGCACCTTTCCTTGTAGATGCAGTGCATAAACAGGCCCAGCACGAGGTCAATTAAGCTAGTACTTGCCTCCTGCAGAGCCTGACTGCCTCTTAATGACGTTGTCACCAAGACCCATCCTCCTTCATCAGCTGGTGTGAAGTGTGCACAATAGGATTGCTCTTTGGAGCAGCTCTCAGTGCGAGGCTCTCTCTGGCACATTGCTCGGCTGGGGAATGCGCGCCCCCCTTCCTGTGACTCCACGGCCCCCCTGGGGGTCGCGCCCCACAGATTGAAGACGTCTGCTCTACGCAATGGCGGTTTTAGTTTCAGCTATTCAGTGGCACCCCCTCCCTTGGGAATCTCTGCAATGCGCCCCCAAACCCGACCAAACCGACCCCGTACCTTGTACAGCCATGACCCTGCAGGGCCGTGGCTGGATTCCGGGTGTTGCCAGTTAGGGTCTGGCTGCCAGTCTGTTGCCCCATCCGTAGTCTCCGGTCCCGGGGACAATCTTCTTTCCGGTGCCTTCTCTTCTCTTGGTGCAGGTTCCGCGCTGCTCAACGGTGAGATCTCGAAGGTCTGTACGAGCCGCTTCTCCTGCTCCGCCTTCCATAACTCTGAAGGTCTCCACGAGAACGCTGCGTCCTCGGCGTCTTCCGCTTTAATCGTCCAGGCCCCGCTGATCCTCTCACGTGACCAGGAGGTGTGGCTGTTTTAAAGGTATAGGGCTCCTCATCAAGCATCTGTAAATATAGAAGAGGAGATGGAGAGATATAAGGGGGAATGTGATCCGCTTTCGGCGGCCTCAGGTAAGGTTCACCCCGGTCCTCTTCCCCACACACCCATACCCCAGTCTGTTCACGATCGGCGAACAGTGGAAGGGGAAAAAGGAAATCCACGTTCCCATTGTCTATGCCCTTTCGATGAATGAACTCAAAGGAGAGCGGCTGTAGGGAGAGGAACCATCGCAGTATTCGTGGGTGTTGGACCCGGCCCTTTTGGCAGGTTCACCCCGAGACTTTTTGCTTTTTCCTAGCCTGTTTCTGTGACCTGGTGTTGGTGATTTTAGGCCTCTGCGCACTTTTTCACTGTGGTACAGTGTAAAGTGCTTGAGCTCTCTGTGTATGTGTGGTGAGTGACCCGCCCCCCCATAGGAATGAATGGGGAATATGTATGCCCAGGGTAGTTCCTGATGTGTGGGGAGTGCAGGGGCGAGTTTGATATGTGTGAACTCGTGAGATTGAATGCTGCGTAATGGTATATGCGGCATGATTGTGTCTAGTCTAGAAGTGCCACTTTTAGAGGTTGGCATATTTGTGTAATTTGTGTCTGGCGTGTGAATGGCTGGTGAGCCTGGTCCAGGAGTGCCTGGGCCTGCTTGTGGATTGACTGTCTGGTTTGAGGGTGACAGGGGCTGGGGAGCCCCAGGAGGTTGTCTGAGTCAGCCCGTGGATGAAAGGCTGCATCTGCTGCCAGGGAAGTGGGAGGAGATGGCACCTGGGAGTGACCAGGGCTGTGCCTGCCTGACCACAATGCTGGCTTCACCTCCCGCTGGGCGACTGTCACCTCTGTCCCTGACACTGAAGAGAGTTCCCTATAACCAGTTCTAGCTGGTTCTCACACTGCCTGCACAAAGACTTCAAAGACTTTTCTCTGTATAAGAAGGGGCTGTGTCCCCTTCCAATTTGTTTTTGGACTTGAATCTTGCCAGGGGCGTGCTGCTGCTTGGGCCCAGGGGAATCCCCGGGCCCTGCCCAGCCTCTGGACACCTGATGGACTTTCCTGGATGCCTGGAGGACTTCTGGGGGACCCCTCTGCCCTGCCTGGGCTGATTGGGGGGACTTTGCTTTGCCCCCTTGGAATCTCTGGGACCTTTGGCAACATGGAGAAGCTGCATTTCCCTGCAGAGAGCGCTTTATTTTTACTTGAACCTTCTTTGTTGCCTGCTGGTGCGTGGGAGCGCTTGATTCGTATTTCTAGCGCCTGGAAGCGCTGTGTTTCCCCCTGAGCACCTGGGAGCGCTCTGTCTGTTTGCTAGTGCTGGGAGTGCCGTGGATTGCCCGTTGGCGCTTAAGAGCGCTTTGTTAGCAGAGGCCGGTGCCCACCCGGCATTGCCAGCGAAACCGAGGACTTCCCGAGCGCTGGGAGCGCTTTATTTTTAAGGCCGGTGCCCACCCGGCATTTGCTGCTTCTGCATTCTGAATCACCGCCGCTGCCCGGGACGAAGCACCGATGGGGGCCGCGCTAGGATTGGCCCGCTGTTGGGGGCTCGTCCCGGTGGGCCGCGCTGCCATTGGCTGGCCGGTCCGGGATTGTTTGGTGATGTTTCCCCGGGCCGCGCTGTGATTGGCTGCCGGCCCGGGGAAAGAGGAAGAATGATGGTGGCGGCTGCTGCGGGGCTCCCGTGACCGAGAGGGAGCCCCGAGAGAAGAGGAGCATGGCGGCTGGTCGTCGGGGCTCCCGTGTGCTGGAGGGAGCCCCGGGAGAAGACGGGCAGCCTGTCGTCCTGCGATGGGGCGGGAGGCGCAATGGCAGAGCCTGCCCCTCCGCGCTGCTCGAGTGAAGCCCCGCAGAGGAAGCGCCGTTGCCCGGAGGAGCCCCCGCCAGGAGAAGAACAGCCCGGTGAGTCGAAGGGCTGGGGGGCTCAGTGTGGGTGCCTGTTGAAGGCACAGTGACGGCAAAAAGTGGCCCCACTTGGCAGCGGGCCACTCCAACCTTTGGGGCATGATTTTAGGAGTTTGAGAGCTCCGCCACGGCAGGGGTACATTCCGGGCGGCCCCACAGTGGGCCGCCCCCATGTTCTGTCAATGGTCCCTGTGGCCTGTGTCTTCCCCCAGTTGTTTCGAGAGCCACGGAGGCTCTAGGGGGGCACATTATTGTTTGAGTCCAGAGGGGCTCACCTGATGTTTAGAGCCCAGTGAGGCTCTTGGGGGACACAAGTGTTTCAGAGCCTGTGTGGCTCCAACGTTCTGCGCCATGGGGCATGTGTAATATCCCCAGAGCCTGTGTGGCTCCAACAGTTGGCGCAGTCTGGCCTAAGGGTCAGTGAGGACCCTCTCGCAGTGTGGACTCCCAGCTGCCCAGCAATTAGTGGGCAGCTGCACCGTTTAGGTCTTGTGTGTTTCCCAGGTGCCCAGCAAGTAGTGGGCACCTGCTACGTTTAGGTTTTGCGCCAGTGGCGCACCCCTGACTGGCGCTGCATGGCAGCGCGCCCTGACATTCTGGACACAGGGCTCTTTTAGTCCCTTTATTAGATGGGGGCTTGTATGTGATTTTATTTAGGCGCAATGTTTTTTATCTATGTGATGGTTTTTGCCTCATGTGATTTTTGCGCTATTGTATTGTTCTGGCACCTCTGAATGTTTTTAGGCATCATGTGTCTTCCTTTTCCCTGCGCTGCACCTCTGAATGTTTTAGGCATCATGTGTCTTCTTGCGCTGCACCTCTGAATGTATTTTATTGCATCATGTGTCTTCCTTGATCTTACTCCTCTGAATGTATATTTATGCATCATGGGTAATGTGTTCCTTCCTAGACCCCTAAAAGGTGTATGATACTTAGGTGGTTGTCCGTACACCTCTGAATGTTTTTAGGCATCATGTGTTTTCCTTTATTACTCCTCTGAATGTGTTTCATGCATCATGGGTAATGTGTTCTTGTTTATACCCCTAGGTGCTGTGTGATACTTAGGTGGTTGTTCTTTTAGTACAGGTGGTCCTAGTGAGGTCCTGGTTCCTGTTACCAGTGGTTACTGGTTGTGTGCCATAGTTGCTAATTTGTGCTACTATGATTTTTATTCTTTATTATTCTTTATTCTAGAAGTGCTATTTCTGATTCTGACAGTGGCCCAAGTGGCCCTGTCTCCTGTAAATAATCCCTTGTGAATATTGCCCGTGCCAGTTGGCACCATGTATTTTGTGTGATACTATCTGATGTGTTTTTACAATACAAAAGTTATTTTATAATAACCTTGTGTGGGGTTCCTTTTGTGGTGTGCCTAGTATGTTGTTGTTGTTGTGTGCTGGTGCAAATGCTTTACACATTGCCTCCGAGTTTAGCCTTACTGCTCATGCCAAGCTACCAGGGGGTGAGCAGGGGTTATCATGGCGTGTGACTCCCTTGCCCTGACTAGAATGGTGGTTTCTGCCTGGCTTTGGCGTCAGCCTTAGCCTACCAGAAATAGCCAGTTCTAACAGTGGGTTATTCCCCTTGTTGCAACTCATCCATTGTAATGGGGCATGGTCTGTAAATAGACGGAAATGGGTGCCCTCTAGATAGTATCTGAACTTGTCCACGGCCCACTTGATCTCAAGGCACTCTTTTTCAAGAGTTGGGTATCTCCGTTCACGTGGAAAAAGCTTTCTACTAATGAAAAGGACAGGTTGTTCAATGCCCTCAGGGGATATCTGCGACAAGACAGCCCCCAACCCATGGTCGGAAGCATCAGTGTGCAGCAAAAAGGGACTGGAAAAATCAGGAGAACGTAAGATGGGCGCTGTGGTTATGGCAGTTTTTAAATCAGAGAAAATTTTTCTGGCTTGTGGGCTAGGGTTTTGCAAATCTTTGGTTTTGACGTGTTTTTGTAGGAGATCAGTGAGAGGTGTGGCTACTTCAGAATACTGAGGAATAAACCTCCTATAATATCCCAGTAGCCCTAAAAAGGCTCTGACCTCTTGTTTTGTGGATGGGAAGGGGGTTTCCTGTATTACTTTTACTTTTTCTGTTTGTTGTGCGATGAACCCGTCACCTGTTTGTAGAGCTGTTAAGACCTGCACACAATGCTGAAGATGAGTCTCCCAGTTGGGGCTAAATATAACGATGTCATCAAGGTATGCGGACGCATAGTCCTGGTGTTGTAGCAATACCTTGTTCATGAGCCTTTGGAACATGGCAGATGCACCATGCAAACCAAAGGGTAACACTGTGAATTCATACAAGCCAGTAGGTGTTGAAAAGGCCGTTTTCTCTTGGTCTTTCTGTTTGAGGGGCACCTGCCACTATCCTTTTGTCAGGTCTAAGGTTGTGATGTACTGTGCTTCCCCTAGTCTCTCGATCAATTAATCGACTCTAGGGATGGGATATGAGTCGCATTTGGAAATAGAATTGACTGCCCTGAAATCGATGCAAAACCGGACAGTCGCATCTGGTTTTGCACTAAAACGGTAGGTGACGACCATTCACTGGGATGGTTTTATGACACCCAGGGCCAGCATGCTTTTGACCTCTTGTCCTATGGCATCTCTTCTGGCAGCCGGTATACGGTAAGGCTTTTGCTTGACTACCTTCCCTGGTTGTGTCTAAATAGAATGCTCTGCGAGGGTAGTATGCCCTGGAAGATCAGAGAAAAGGTGTTTAAAGGGGCTCAGGGGCTCCTGAAGGGTCTTTCCTTGTTCCTCTGTTAATTCAGGATTAACCACTAGCTGTTCTATGGTGGTTTCTGGGACGACTTCAGTTGTTTGTACATCACTTGGTGGGGGGGGGGGGGACCTAACCACTTTTTCAGGAGGTTTATGTGGTATAGTTGTTGTTTTTTGGTGTGACCTGTATTTTATAAGAAATCAACCCTATTTTGTCTACCACTTTGTAGGGTTCTTGCCAATTTGCCTTAGTTTTTCCTATGGCAGAGGGTAGAAGAACCAACACCCAATCCCCTATGTGAAGGTGTCTCCATTTCTTTCCCTTATTATATATCAGCTGTTGTTTGACCTGTGCTTTTTCTAAGTTAGAGTCAGCGAAATCCCTTAGCTTATGTATCTTATTGCGGAGACTGTGTGTATAATCCAAAAAGGATTTGGTCTCTTCCTCCTTTTCCTGTTCCCAAACCTCTTTAGGGATTTCTAAGAGACTTCGAGGCTCTCTTCCATGGAGAAGTTGGAAGAGTGAGCACCCAAGGCTGACTTGAGGTTGGCTCCTCACCATGTACAGTGCCAAAGGGAGTAGCATGTCCTATTCTTTCCCTTCCACAGTAAGGAGTTTTTTTAGGGTTAGCTTCGATGTGGCGTTATAGCGCTCACAGAGGCCGTCCGTCTGTGGATGATACACAGAGGTTTTGATATGGGAGATGTTCAGAGAGGTGCACATTTGGGACATCAACTTGGAGACAAAAGGGGTCCCTTGATTGGTTAATATTTCCCTTGGGAATCCCACTCGAGAAAATAACTCAAGTAGCTTTTCCGGGATGTTCCTAGTGGTGGGAGTCCTCAAGGGAAAAGCCTCCGGATATAGTGTGGCATAATCTACCACGACCAAGGCATACAAGTGCCCTTTTTTAGTCCTCGGGAGAGGTCCTATTAAATCCATACCTATTCTTTCAAAGGGAGCCCCCACGATAGGCAGTGGTTGCAGAGGAACAGCCGGGGGTTTATAGGGGTTCTTTTTTTGACAGACCTCACACTCTTGGCAGAACCGGGTTACATGTGAGAAAATCCCAGGCCAGTAAAAGTGTTGTAACAGCCTTTGAATGGTCTTTTAGGCTCCCCTATGTCCTGCCAGTAAATGGGAGTGGGCAAAAAAAGAACCTGATCCCTAAAAGCATGGGGTATCACAAGCTGAGGGGTGTTCCACTGTTTCCTCACTCTGTACAACAGTTCATTTTTTTTTATAAAAAGGGGAAATGTAGGATTAGCCTGAGGATCTGTTTGTTGGGCATGACCCCAGGCAGGCTGCAGAGTTGGGTCGTTTTTCTGGTTGTACCTGAAACTCTTGTCTGATAGACAGGGGGCCTGTGTTAATAGAGTCGGGGTTACTGGGTTTAAGGTCTTGAGAGTATGCAGCTTATCTTTTAACATGAGCAAGAAGGAATGATTGTCTTGCCCTATAATCATTTGTTCAGGAAGGGATGGCACTACTCCAAGTCTGGCCTCTAAGGTTTGCCCATTCGGAAGTGTGATTGGGACCTGTGATACCGGATACACCCTCACATCTCCATGTACACATCTGATAGGGACAGTCTCTTTGGTTGTGCTGAGGAGAAAAGGTGCTACAATGGAATGGAGTACTACCGATTGTCTACACCCTGAGTCGAGTAGCGATTTTACCTGTATTCCCTGTATCTGTACACTTACATGAAAACTGGGTCCCAATTCTGCAGTATACAGGATGGAACGCGGTATGCAACCAATATCCATTGGCTCCTCCTGGGTTGTTTCTGTGGACAGTTCCGTGCGATATGTCCCCATTCACCGCACTCAAAACATTAAGGGTTCCTCAAAGGGGGTGGTTCTAAACGGACTGGTCTGGACTTCCCAGGGTCTGGTAGGGATTTCACTGGCTTCTTTTCAGGCTTTCCTTGGATAGTGTTTTGATGACTTGACTCAGTATCCCACGGCAAAGTCCGAGGTTGAGCCCTATAAAATGTAATGGCCATATCTACTGCTTGTTCAGGACTCAGGTGTTTGTGCTGTTTAAGCCACCGTTGGATAGGGAAGGGAAGGGCTTCAATGAACTGTTCTAAGTATATCGTTGCCATGATCTCGTCCTTAGAGTCGGTTTGTGGTTTTAGCCACTTATCCGCGGCGGCTTTTAGCTTGAAATATATCAGAAGTGGAACTTCTTTCCTTCCTAAAACGAACCCTATAGGCTTCCGGATCCATCCCCATGTGATCCAAAATGATCTCCTTGATTTCGGAATAAGGTGTATGCCCATTGGGATTGGCAACTTGGTATGCAGCTTGTGCTTCGCCCGTGAGAATGGAAGCTAGGAAGAAAGGCCACTTAGCCTCGGGTCACCCTGAAGCCCTTGCTGCTCTTTCAAAATTCAACAAAAATGCATCAGGGTCCTCTCCTGTGCTATACTTTTGTAAGGAGACATTGGGACCGTTCCCGGCTCTTATCTGTAGTTGTGTGGTCAACTCGAGGTGGTCGTCCGCTACCTTTAACATCTGCTCTGCCTGGTTTGCCAGGCTGTCCTTTAACAGTTCCCGGTCTGCTTGGGCAGAATTCATTTGTTTTTCCACCGCCATTCTAATTTTTCCTGGCCGCGAATCAATTGCTGTATTAGGTTTTCCATGATGAGGCGAACCAAAAGATCCCACTTCTGACACCACGTGTGGCGCTGTGGAGAAGCAGACCAGGAAAACAGGTAGGTTTGTACTTGTGGTTTTCTTTTATTCGAATGTTCAAAACAGGGAATTCTGGGAACTGTAGTCCTGAAAATAATAGTCTTGGGTTTCCGGCTTGTGATTCATCTTTCCCAGTGATAATTGGCTTCAATGGCGAGGGACTTTTCTTTCCTCACATGGGACCGGGTTCACCCAAAAACAAAAGAAAAGACATAGGCTTGATCAGGAAGATGATTTACCTTCAAAAATCAACATGGGAAGCAGGGGGGGGGGCGGGGTGCAAGGATTCCACCAAACCATCACCAGTGTTTTCTACATACATCAGTATAGGGAGGCTCTACGCAACGCAAGTTTTAGTTTCAGCTATTCAGTGGCACCCCCTCCCTTGGGAATCTCTGCAATGCGCCCCCAAACCCGACCAAACCTACCCTGTACCTTGTACAGCCACGACCCTCCAGGGCCGTGGCTGGATTCCGCCTGTTGCCAGCTAGGGTCTGGCTGCCAGTCTGTTGCACCGTCTGTAGTCTCCGGTCCCGGGGACAATCTTCTTTCCGGTGCCTTCTCTTCTCTTGGTGCGGGTCCCGCGCTGCTCAATGGTGAGATCTCGAAGGTCTGAACGAGCCGCTTCTCCTGCTCCGCCTTCCGTAACTCCAAAGGTCTCCACGAGAACGCCGCGTCCTCGGCGTCTTCCGCTTTAACCCCTTCACTGCGGCGGCTATTCCGCCGCAGTGCTAAGGGGGCGGGGCGGCCGCGCGGCGGCCGCATGCTGGTGACGGAACCGCTCCGTCACCAGCGTCGGTTGCGCTGTGCTTATGACGGAGCGATTCCGTCATGGCCCGCCCCGCTCAATGGAACGCTCAGCGCAGGCGCGGAATTCGCACCGCGCAGGCGCTCCGAGCGTGCCATGACGGAACCGCTCCGTCATCAGCACAGCGCCACCGCAGCTGATGACGGAGCGGTTCCGTCATCAGCAGGCAAGGGGTTAATCACCCAAGACCCCGCTGATCCTCTCACGTGACCAGGAGGTGTGGCTGTCTTAAAGGTATAGGGCTCCTCATCAAGTATCTGTAAATATAGAAGAGGAGACGAAGAGATATAAGGGGGAAGGTGATCCGCTTTCAGCGGCCTCAGGTAAGGTTTATTTATTTATTTATTTATTATGAAGCTTATAAAGCGCGCGGCTACCTCCAGCGGGGGTGTCCCGGCGCTAAGGTTCAACCCGGTCCCCTTCCTCACACCTGTATTTTCTTTCCTATTAAAAGCCAGACATGTTGGAAACACAAGGGACAGAGACTCCAACCTGTAACTACAAAGCACATAGATCTTTTGCTCCTTTTTATTAGGTCTCGCTCGAGACCCATTGCTGCCGAGTTCCTTGTCAAGGGACATAGAGCTGGGCACGAGCGCCGATTGCACATTGTGGACACGCATGCCCAGCCCCCCCCCCCCCCAGCTGTGCACATCTCCAGATTGCCAGCCATGCTTCTCAGTCACGTGCACACACACAAAAACACACTGTATACACACACGCACATGCACACACCCCCCCAACCTACTCTGTGCGCACACACACACATGCATGCACACACACACACGCTCACACACACACACTCACACACACACACGTGCACACCCCCCCCCAACCTACTCACTGGCTCACGCGAGCACAGTCACACACACGCATGCACACACTCGAAGTGCCCATCTCCTGTCTAGCTAGCCTGATGCACCAAAAAACAGTCCCCCTACTCACCGGGCTGACTCAGGACTCTCCCGCTGCTCTCTACGCCGGTCTTTCCTCCTCAGGTGTGTAGGGTCAGCGGCTCAGGCTCGGCAGCAGGCGGGGCTCTCCATGAGCACGGGAGCCCCGACGTCCGATGTGCACGCTCACGGCACACGGAAACGCGCGCAGCGTGACTTTGAGTGTGCGCCCGTACAGCTGAGGTGCATGATCGCACGCTCACAACGTTATCCTTCACTTGTTTAATCGTTTTTTTATTTTTTTTAATGGCCTTCCTTTTAACAGGTTTTTTTGTCGCGGGAGACCGTTTCTTACTGTAGAATCCTCTTTATTGGCCCAAGTGCGTCACTGAAATACAAATTAAGAAAAATATTTTCATTTTGCCGGACGGCGCGCGCTCCCGCCCGCCAGGCCCCCTCCCGCGCTTGAGGCTGCACAAGGAGGAAGCACGTGGGCAGCTGGTGTTCGGAGCTACAAAGGGGCAGGCGAGCCCGTTGGTGAGATTTATGTTCCTTTGTGGGGAGCCTTGGGCTGGGAATGTTGTCTGTGCGGCTGATTCCGTGGTCTTGTTCACTTTAGGTAGAAACTTCGACCGTGTGCAAGTGGCCAACATTTGTCAATACATTAATTGAATCACAGACCAATTAGTATAATTTAGTTCTTTCATCTGAATTTCATTGGCCACTTACCTGTCGGTGATTGGGGCCAGAATTTACTAAACAAGTTAGTGTTGCACAAGTTCACCTTTTACACCCCTTTAACCTGGAACTGTGTATGTACTATTGTAGGCTTATGTGTCAATTGAATACAGTACTTTTCTTATCTGCTCTATTCTTTATTAAGTTGTTTGAGGAATAAGCATGCAGTTGAGTTGTGACGTTTGGTGCACGTGTGACAACGTGTGCAGTTTTGTTAGAACAAGTGGAACCACAGTTTCTTCTTTATTTCGCAGAGCGGTTCAGCGTCGCCTTTCTGCCTCCTTAGGGCGTCACGAGGACCGTGTACAGGTTGGGTTATCGACAACGCGTTTCTCTAAATAATGGCATGCCAAAACTGTACCAGAGATGTGACGAATGTCGTCCTGTCAGAGGGGAGTGTCTAGGCTGACGCTCAGGTCTTCTGCTTATATAAGCCAGACGTGGTGCTTATAAGAAGGCTGAGCTGCGCGTTTTCGAAGTTTCAAAAGGCACTGCTGACTTCGAGGTATGTCCTGTCATTGCGCCTCCGCAAGGTATGACATGTAGATCTAACGTCATTACGTGTCAGCTATGGAAAACTGGTAAGCTCGTGTGCTTTTTGGGGTTTTATGTTTGCCTTCTGGTACCCGAAACGAGACCTTTATTAAAAGTCACACTACAGGTACCAGTCTGCAAAGTAAATGCGATGAATGGGGGTGTCTGGCTCCCTCCCACATGACGCAGGACATTAAGCGTCTTGGTGATAGAGAAGTGTTTCTTGGGCCTCTGGAGGCCTCTGCCGTGGTTGGCCTTGTAAACGTGGATGGCTTATGTGCGGCGCCAGATGGAACAGTGTCTGGAGAGAGCTCCGCACCACGTGCATAAAGGAGACGGGTTTATCCCTTCACGTACATAACAGCTAATCCTGTTACTAACTACATCAGAGCGGCAGGAGAGGAACGCGTATCCAATCCTCTTTCTTAGAATACACCTCATCAGACGGTTCACGTGCCACACTCGTAGTCGTGCAGAAGACAACACTGCGAGCCGCGGTCTTTAATTGTTTTAAGCAGACAACTTAGAACCAGAAAGCAAAAGAACTGAGGCAGCAAGGGGTAAAGATAGAGACCGTGCATGATCCGTGTGCAGCGGTAGTGCAAGCTTCTTTCACACAAACAGTATAGTAACGGTAAAGGCACCAGTAGTGCACGCTTCCTCACGTTCATGGAACAAGTGCAGCAGCAGTGGATGCTTGCCTCACACAGAACAAAAGGCAGCAGTACCGCCACTGCATTTGTGATGCTGTTTGTTTGAGAGCGAACATGTGTGAGTTGTGTTGCTTTGGTGCTCCGTTGCCCTGGTACATCCCTCCTCGGTGGGGTGCAGTATTTATGGGAGTGGTATCAGTGGACAGCAGCATTGACAGCTTGAGGTACCGCCTCTCCATCATACTGAACGTGGGCGCCTAAAGCCTACTTGAAATTGATCCACCCCGAAATTGGAGTTTGCTCTCTTTGACAATTAGAATATGACAAACCCAGCTAAAAGAAGAGCCCTCGATAATAGTCATACCTCTATTCTTGGACAGTGCATATTGTTCGGCTTCTACCCGCACCCCAACGTCACTGTCCAGACACAAGCTGTACACCTGAACTTCCAGATGTGCGGAAGCAAGACCTATCTTCTGGAAACTGACTTCAAAACTGTTCTTTATCCTTTGGCACTCTCCCACCTGGATAGTGACTGTGCTCAGCTTGCCGGTACCCCAGACACTTACCAGGCATCCCCACACAGTCTACATGTGGATGCAATACTCATCAAGTATTGGAGAAGCACAATTGGATCACTCCCCCGCTTTACTAACTCCATTGGCCCCCATTGCACACCTGCGTCACCTTGATGATGGGTCGTCTTGTCTTCAAGTCAATTACTTGAACACCACCTTATCTGGCAGGCTAAGTAAAGAGCTCTGGTGGCTAGCTCACTACGCATAGCCTTTGCATTGCTAAGCAAAAGGTCAATAAGTGCAGTTAGAAAGAAGATCAGAAGACACACCTTCTCCTGCTTATCACTAAGGCCCAGTTTAGGATGTCTGTCGGAAAGCTTCTGACCACAGGCCGGAGGCTTACCAACCGATGCGACATCCTTGGTTTGAATTCCGACCGCCGTTTTAGGATTAGGGTAGTCTGAATTTAAACCGGCCGATCATTCCGGCTGGCTTTCAACAGGCTCATGGAGCCCATCGGCCATCCGCAAACCCACCATAATCTTGTGCGGATGGCGTTTCCGCCGTCGGGGTTATGATGTCGGTTTCCAACAGGATTTCCATGTTGGGCTTTCCGACATGGAAACCCTGTTGGGAAGCAAATTTGGGGGCCCCTAGCAGGGCCCCCTTCTCCCTGCGGCCTCCGGTTGGGGGAAGAGGGGGCACCTATTGCACCATGTGGCAAGCACCATACACGTTGGAGGGATTTACATAAACTCTCATTTCTCTATGGGCGCTTGTGCGGCGAGCGATTTCCACCTGCCGCACAAGCCCCCATAGAGAAATGGAAGTTTGTGACTGCACCATGTGCGGTTGCTTCAAAAATATGGTGTTCAGAACCGCCAACTGACGGTCGGTCAGTTCCCACACCAAGACTGTTTCTGTCTGCGACAACTTCGATTGACATCGTAAAAGGGGCCTAAGAATCTTAAACAACATCCAGCTCGAAGCACGCTGATGCATTATGGGAAGTATTCCTGGCAGAATCTGATCCTGGGATTTTCCGTATTGGCCCCTAGAGGATTTTCATCCTCTAGGGAAAAACCAGACGTTCAAGCGTTTTCTAATAATCCTCAACTTTCACCGATTCATAATATACTTTCTGCCGTAGAATGAAGGAGCTTGATCTGGTACTCTTTCTACCATGAAGACATCATGTTCTTTTAGCGCTTTGTGTTGGAGTTTATGTCTGTCACAAGTCTGACGTCCAGTCTTCCACTAGTTAACTAGGTCTTTACTTTATCGCTGCCTCCACAGGATGCTGTGAATTCCAAAGGTTGTGTTTCCTTTCAGGTAAGAAACGTTTTCATCAAGAGAAAGTGATTGAGAGTACTTTGTAGTATGTCACTCCGATGATATGGTAATACACACAGAAGGGGTTAAAGAAAGTTTGAAGAATGCAGCAGGATTATCCATAAATGCTTTCTGGGAAGGCCGACGGACGCCTCCAGAAAGGATATTTGACCACTTTGTAGGGAGTCCTCAGAAGTGCCAAGATGATGGTCCTTTGGCATATTTACTGTACTCCATATGACCAGAGAAAACGTTTTGGAGTCGGACATCCGGATCAAATCCTGGATTTTGTACACAGCAGTAAGAAACGTATCACCTTTAGCAAATAGAAATCGCTTGCAACATCTGCTATAAGAATCCCTGGGAACTATAATGTTGCTCAGTGGTATGGAATTCTATAAAATATCTTCTTCTCTTAGGGATGAGATGATTTAGAAATGTATTTGTCCAGCATAAAAATCCACATGCCGCATTTGCTGCCCAGCAGTGACTTGACAAATTATGGCCGACTTTTCATTTTTTAGAGTTATTATTATAGCCTCTCTGATTATAGCAGTGCACACTAGGGTTTGAGTTCTAGCAATGCTCTGATTATACACATTTCTGATTATTCTGGACTTTGAACATACCAGGGCTCTATTTATTTAAAATCTTTTCATTTTTATTTTAAGTGTATTTGTAAAGTGCACTATCACATGTAAGCTTATTCTGGCGCTGATAAAGTATGTGTGTCTAGCCCTGCCTTATGGTAAGTAGGTTAATTGAAAAGCCAGTTCTTCAAGAGGAAAGGAAGAGGCTCCGACAATGAGTGGGAGGCCGTTTCACACTATAGCACCGATGTCAAATAATGCCCGTCTTCCTGACCTCGTTCTATGTGTGCGAGCTGAAGTCGTGCAGAGCAGAGTTGTCTGGGTGGTTGATGTAAGGAGATGCACTTGTTCAGCTAAGTGGGGCCTAAGTTGTGTAGTTCCTTGAATGTGTGTGTAAGGAGTTTGAAATGAATGCTTTTTTGTACTGGGAGCCAGTGGAGCTCCCTGGGGTGTAGTGTTTATGTGAGTTCCATGTGGGAGGCTTAGGATGAGTCTAGCTGCAAAGTCTGGATAGTTTGTAGTCTGCTAGTGAGTTGCCTGGAGATCCTGAAGTAGAGGGCATTTTGCAGCGTGAACCTTTTCTGGATTCACAGGCTCTGCATTATTCTGCCATCTAGTAGTTGGGTCCGGAATGTCGGTCCGGTAGTAGACCTATGTCTCTTTATTTTCTTTTTAGGTCGAGCCTAAGGCATTGCTCTAGTGGGGCTTTCAAAAATGCCAGTTTAGTTTACTATTGTTTGGGGTTGTCACGATTCACAAGAGGCAAAGACGCAAGTCATAAAGTGTATGTACGGTGCTCCAGTCTCCTTTCAGAGCATTCAGAGGAGAAGAGGGGTGGCACATGAATGAATGAATGATCTCATCCCTTGCCACACATAAATAAGATGAAGTGTCAACTACATGAATCAGTGAGCCTTTGAAGAATGTTTTACATGTGCGCCTTCTGTATTTCACTATGTTGTTTGACACTTAATTCACACAGTCACAATTGATGATAATCACAACTTGATAAATTCATGTAAATATTTCATTTTTTATTTACCTGCGACCAAAATTGCCCTTATCTGATTGCCAAAACAGAGCTTTCAAAGTCTGTTCTTAAAATGCATTTGAATAAATATTCCAAATATATGTAGACTTAATAACAGGTTAGCACGGTTGATCTTTCAAGGCAACCTTGTTAGGTCTCGCTGAGCCAACGTGCATGCGTTGTTCAGCAAGAGTATAGTAAGGGACTTTAAAAAATGCTCCCAGTCTGCAGGCGGATCGAGCACAGTGCATGTGCGCCGGGCACGCGCACCATTTATCCGCCTGCAGATCATTTTTTTTGCCGCTTTGATGTTCTCAGTGAGCCGCGCGGCCACTGAGAACATCAAAGCGGCCGCGAAAGTGCTCACCATTTGCCACCCCCTCCCTTATCCCACTTCCTGCTTGTTCTTGTGCCCTCGTGGCTCGTCTGGTGTAAAAGTTGTTGCTTGTGTGATAAAGGTGCAGCCAGGGCAGTTCTGCCGGTTTACTTTCCGGTCGCATGTACTCTCTCTACCATACTTTCCTCCTCAGTTTCTCTCATTCTCAAATTTGTTCTTTTTTGCAATATGGGCACTTTTGAACCGGACTTCATCTGTCTTACCTCTATTTTGTTTACCCCCTTATTTTGACCCTCTTTGGTCTCCGTCCTGCAGAAGCATCCCACCTCCTAGTGCTTCACTTACTCTCCTGTGGTATAGTACCACACCCCCTGCATCTCTGTGCTGTCGTGAGATGCTGAATGCGCCATTGTCGGCTCAGTCTGAATATTACACCCCCCTCCCAGTCCTGGATGTGTGCCATCATGCTGGCGGCGCCTTCTGGCCATCAACCCCTGCTCCTCTTGCAGCTGGTACACCTGCATACCTGTTCCAGAAGAGTCTGTGCCTTCTCCTTGGACATGTAGCTGTGGTGTGTTCAGGCTGCTCCTTCTGAAAAGCAGCGCGTGCAGCGTGTAATGATACGTTCCTGGGCCAGCCAGCTGCTCTATTTGCCTTTCGGCAATGTTAGTGATCTTGGTCCCTAATGAGTTTATGTAGCTCTGTTCACCAAAGATTTTCTGGTTTGGGTTATTGTTTATAACAGTAGTTCCTCTTTACCTATTTAGTAATATTCCATTTTGTTGGTCTTGTTAGGATTCAAACATATGAAGTCATCTTTGTATATAAAACGTATGGTGGCTGTGTGGATTTAGTTTCTTCTTTCTAATATAGTGGTGGAAAGTTATTTTAGTTTGTGTGTGCTTTGTACAACCTCGTCATATATTTTATTTTTTATTTTTCATTTACACTTCAAAAGCGAACACATTCTACAATTATAATGGCAAAATTGTACCGTAACATACAAAGAAAAAAAAGAACTATTTACTGCAGTTTGCCTTACCAGTTAACTAATATAATCTGAATGAAAAGTGCTATTTTCCATACCTTACCATAGAGATGGGCTGTGTAAGTATTTACATTTTCTTTTCAGGCGGACTTTGACATCTTAAAAGTAATCTCCTCACACACTTGCGTTTTTAATTTTGCCGTTGATGCATCTTTTACTCTACTCTGGTGGCAGCCATGGCAATTTTTTTTAAAGGTTTTCTACTTTGTAACTTTGTGCTACTGTTGTCTTTTAGTGATCACGTTTGCATTTAGATGTGAGTTGACAGACCCTTGGGAGCTCATCTCATGCTATAAAATGAACAGACAACGAGCACGCATTAAATAGATTAACACCTGTCCTCTCTTATTAATGCTACCTGACCAGCTGGTTATGTAGGAGTATTTTTTGTCTGTGTAAAGATGGTTCGTTCCAAATTAAGAAGAAAGAAAAGAAGACCGAAAACAACACTGTGGCAATATGTGAAACTGCTATCTATCTATCTATCGCCCTCACTCTATCTATCTATTGCCCTCACTCTATCTCCCTCACTCTATTTATCTGTCTATCTATCGCCCTCAGTCTGTCTATCTATCGCACTCACTCTGTCTATCTATCGCCCTCACTCTGTCTATCGCCCTCACTCTGTCTATCTATCGCCCTCACTCTGTCTATCTATCGCCCTCACTATATCTATCTATCTATCTATCTATCTATCTATCTATCTATCTATCTATCTATCTATCTATCTATCTATCTATCTCTATCCATCTATCTATCTATCTATCTATCTATCTATCTATCTATCTATCTATCTATCTATCTATCTATCTATCTATCTATCTATCTATCTATCTATCTCTATCCATCTATCTATCTATCTATCGCTATCTATCTATCTATCTATCTATCTATCTATCTCTATCCATCTATCTATCTATCTATCGCTATCTATCTATCCATTTATCTATCGTCCTCACTCTATCTAGATGTCTATCTATCATCCTCACTCTATCTAACTGTCTATCTATCGTCCTCACTCTGTCTATCTATTGCCCTCTATCTATCTATCTATCTATCTATCTATCTATCTATCTATCTATCTATCTATCTATCTATCTATCGCCCTCACTCTGCCTATCTATCGCCCTCACTCTATCTATCGATCGCCCTCACTCTATCTATCTATCTATCTATCTATCTATCTATCTATCTATCTATCTATCTATCTATCTATCTATCTATCTATCTATCTATCGCCCTCTATCTATCTATCTATCACCCTCTATCTATCGCCCTCCCTCTATCTATCGCCCTCCCTCTATCTATCTATCGCCTTCACTCTATCTATCGCCTTCACCACAGCATCACTCAGCACCACCCCAGCATCACTCAGCACCACCTCAGCATCACTCAGGGGCACCACAACATCACTATGCGCTACCACAGCATCACTGAACGCCACAGCATCACTCGTCGCCACCACAACATCACTCAGCGCCACCACAGCATTAATCTGTGCAACCCTTCAACAACAAATGGTTCAAATATGTTCTTTCAATGTTTCAAGCTTTATTACAAATGTCACAAAAAGATGTTAATATTTTACTTCTGTTCTTGGACTTTCGTCAAAATATAATACACTGAACATAATCTTCACACAAGTTATTTTCAAAAGTTTAAGCTATTGCCATTATACATTACAATAACTTTTATTTAAGTATTATTAAAAAAATTAAAAGCCATTGTTATTTGTAATATCAATACATCGAAGTCACGTAAATACAACACATATTGCATTACAAATGCTATAGGTGTCACATTTGCGAAAGTTAAAACTATTGGCATTGTAAATGACAAAGCTATTAATTTTGCTATTTTCAAAACCAATACATAAATAAAAAAATTGTCATTTACAATACTAATAGCTCAAACTTTCCTAATGCGAGACCTATTGCATTGTAAATGCTTATTTACAGATTGTAGGGCATGACCACATCATTTCTAAATTTGTGGTGGATCCCTTTGTGTAAGTGTTCATTATGTAAAGCTGCGGAGTTAATTCATTAAATCAGCTCATACTGAATTGATTACTATTCAGCCTATTAAAAGTCTGTCAGTCCTCAACAAAGGATAAGATCTTTATCTCTGGAGACCACTTGTTATTGTTAATCATAAGGCAAAACTACCCCTAAATTGTTTAACTGAAAATACCATGGGCAATTTGGTTTACATCTGCCAAGGGCCATGGTCATTTGCTGAAATGTATTGACTATCAGTTGATTCTGGCAAATATCATTTTCAAGGCCATTTAAATACTACTGTAATCCTACAAGTAAGTGGTAAGTCAGCAATATGCAGAAGGAATGTTTCCATCTGCATATTGCTGATGGAAACATGCTTTACCCACTAGTTTGGGTGGAACAGTTCACCTATTAAGTAAAGGTTGAGCACAAGTCTGCTCTATAAAGGCTAAAAAGAAGAAGTGCTAATACACATCCTTGTCGTAATCCTGTTTATGTGGGGATCTTTCTTAATGTGTTCGGTTTTTTACCAAAACCCAGATATCAGTATAAAGTAATTATATAGCCCTTACTGGAGGCAAGGAAATACCTAGGTTTACCAACTTGGAGCAGAGTATTCGATCGTTCACTCTGTTAGGTGATGGTTATGATGCAAAAGGCATACACATGGAATACTGCCTGTTTGATTAACTGAGCCATCATTGATAATGCTCATTCCTTGTCCATCGCATCACACCCTGCTCTAAAGCTGATCTGTTTTATTTGGAAAATGCCATTGCCATCCACTTACTTCTGCAACTCCTCTGACCTCACTTGTGCAAAGATCTTACCAACATGAAGGAAGAATATCATCCGATCGCCCTTTGGGTCAATTCGGGTGCCTTTTATAAACAACGAGCAAATGAACAAACCCGTCCAGAGATTCCTTATAAATGATCAAATATTAGGTCATCCCTTGTTAGCCTGTAAGAGCTCGGAACCCCAAACATTTGTTTAAACGTGAAAAGCCAACAAATTTTACTATTATTGATAGCTAAGCAATTTGAAATATTTCACAGCAGATTTAAAGTCGATATAGACGCGATGACATAGAGTGAATCTCTAGAAGATGTCCATGTGATAGCACTATTAATGCTGACAGCTTGTTCCATGCCTTCCAGTCGTTTAGTATTTGCCAATTTCCTTTTTGTTACAATTTTTGTTTTTACTTATGTCAACATATTACCTTTTAGTTTCCAACAAATTTGCATTGTACTTTTTTTTTTACATGTTTGCTCCATTTTGACTATGGACTACACACAGTGGGTTACCTAGATAACCTATTCACCTCCCTGTCGAACTATAGAGCTTGCTCACGTGTACTCTCCCAATTCTAAGAGGATCCCACCTCCCCCAGGCATGGCCCTCTCCTGGCCTAAGAGATTGCTCCCATCTTGATCTTCAGACAATCTTTCTCAGGCAGAACCTGTTGACACAATCAGGCTTCGAGAACACTCTGTCATCCACCTCAACAATCACACACATACTCTATACACACTAGCAGACCAACCCTAAATGTGCAGTCAATCAAGCTGCCCTTTGAGGGTAACATAACACTATTCATGCGAATGAGTCCATTTTAGCAATGCCACCCAAGAAAATGAACACACACACACAGAACTTACCCCCTTAATAGGAACACTCATTCCTGTAACCTGTGTTGATCTGTACTTCACTGAAGATGGTGGGATCCCTACATCCTGCCTTTCTGACTTTGTCCAGTCCGACTTCTGTGCTTGTAAAAAAAAAAAAGGACTCGTAGCGTTTCTCAGGACGCTCTCCCTTGCTGATGCGGCAGAATAAGAGGACTAATGAATATCAAGGCTGCCTAGTCGCTATTCCCAATTCAGCCATATTCTTCCTCTACCTTCCACTTCCTGCCTCATCACCGCCCTCTTCCAGGTAGTTTTTTTTATCCCCACTCTCTCACTTTGATGCTGTTTTCCTAGCTTTCCCTTACACCTTTCTCCATTTCATACATGTTTCTCT
Source organism: Lissotriton vulgaris (assembly GCF_964263255.1). Taxonomy (NCBI): domain Eukaryota; kingdom Metazoa; phylum Chordata; class Amphibia; order Caudata; family Salamandridae; genus Lissotriton; species Lissotriton vulgaris. The sequence goes on along the minus strand of NC_141700.1, from coordinate 78,508,037 downwards.
CTTTCTCCAGGTAGAAGTCTGAGGGTGAAAATTGGCGCTGGTCTCTAAAAATGAGTGCCTTTGTCCACCACCAGCAGGAATCGCACACATATTTAGCATGGTTTGTCACCATATCATATTGGTCAATACAACATCGTGGCTAACTGTCTACACTATGTACATGTTCAGAGGTGTCTTGATCACATCCTTGGAATCCAACTGCACCACAGTAAGCCTGAGCTCACATACACCTAGTAGACATGCAGCCATTACTCCACATAATCACATCTGAGATCACATGCATTTGTAGCTAAATAACTAACACGGTATCCTTGGTGACAAGTCTCCTGCTCGCAATAAGAAGTGGAAAATTGTAGCAGTACGGCACAATTCATGGTCCTTCACCCATTCACAGTCATTCTTCTGGATTTACATGCCAATTAGCAGACATGAGTTCACAATAATTCATCGGCTCTCTTCCTTTGCTACCCAGGTCCATCGGCTTCAAGAACTAGGAGGAGCTTCTGGAGCTACAGGCAGGTCCCCCATATCGAGGCCGAGTCACTCAGCGGCTCCGTACATTACCTGATCTTTGTAAATATCAACATCGAATCCAAGCAAGCATGGAGAAGTGTGGCTCAATGGTTAGAGCGGCAGACCCTGATGCAGATGTCTGGCCCGGGACCCGGGTTCAATTCCCACCACGGCAGGTCTTGGGCTCACTCGCGTAGCTAGTGGGGGGCGAGGGGGGCGGACCGCCCCAGGCGGCACTGTTTTGGAGGCGGCGGCCGCGCGGCACTGGTGGCCCATTGCGGTGGCTTTTATAATTTATTTGGGGACACTCACTGTCTGACACTTTGTCAGTCAGTGTCCCCAAATAAATTCTAAAGGCTGCCGCAACGGGCCACCAGTGCCGCGCGCGCGCAGCCCCCGTTTGAAGCAAACTCACGTGACCTTCTACGCTGCACGCAGGTGTGGTGCGTGCGCGAGGTCAGAGCATGCAGTCTCTGTCTCTCCCGGGTAATCCGCGCACAGAGGCTAAGGCAGGGAGCGAGGGACGAGTTACGGTCTCGCAGTCATGCGAGGGTCAGCTGCCGCCTGCAAAGGTTTGTGCTGCACTTTTAGGCTGCGCCAGCTCTCAAGTGAGTACATCCGCCGAGGCTGCCAGACAGACTGTAGTTGGTGCCTGTAGCCTGTAAGGATCATGCTGCGTGACTCGGGCCCAGGTGCGGCTGCTGGAGAACATTTTTCCTGCATAGAGCCTCTCATAACGCTGGGCCCGACAATTCTCCTTTCATCGCTATGCCAGAAGTACCCAGGTAATTTGATAGTCTTTTATTTATATTTTTAATCACTGTAGTGTGCCCGTTACAGCTCTCATTGCGTGGCTGTCTACTCCGATTTAATTCGATACAGTATGTAGTGTCGCGCACTAGATGTTGCACGTCACGCCTTGACGTGACGTGCGGGCAGCCATATTGGCGGCTGCGTGCGCATCTCGAGCAGAGGCGCGAAAGCCGACCGGAAAGTTAGATCGGCTCGGTGCTCTTTAAGGGAAGAGTTTAAAATAAATAAGAGTTGAAACCACACACGGCTGCAGAGTCATTATTAAGCAGAGAAGCTACATTACAATGGCGACGAGAGCGGGATCCTGAACCCCGGCACCCTGGAAAACACATTTATCAGGAAAATACACCAAGAGAGACAACAGCACACCGGTGAAACCAGACAAACAGGACAGCAAGGCCAAGCAGCCAGAGAAGCACGGTGTCGAGGAGGGGCAAACAAGCCACCGCATGAGGTACCAGACCATAAAGAGCGCAGCAGAGCCCAAACACACCCAGTGGGGAAGACAACCACGCAAGGGGGAGATAAAGGAACCAGGCGTAGTCAGGACTGAGCGCGCCGAATCCACACGGCTAACTTAAACAAGGGTAACCGCGCTGGCTACTGTAAAAGAAGGCGAGGGGGCTGACACAGATAGTCCCCAGTTACAAGCGGGAAAACAGGAGCCAGACAGCACTCCAGGTAGTCCCAGAGGCCAAGGAAACACACCACCCACAGTCAAAGAGGAGAAAATGAGCACTCAAGCGGGATACGCAATGGCGCCAGTCCACTTCCTGCCCAAACCGGGGGAACCACTTATGAAGTGGGAAGATTGGAGGGAGTATATAGACAACTTCATAGGAGTCCTAGAAGACGAGAATGAGGAACAATTTAACCCCAAGAGAAAAAAGCGCATTCTACTACTCAATTTAGTCCCGGAAGGACTCAGAATTTACAAGAGCCTAGTATCCAAACCAAGCGGAAGCACAGACGATGACGTGTACGCCCATTCCATTTACGACTTGAACGAACACAACCGGCCGGCAGTGTGTGTATCAGTCGACAGATTTAATTTCCAACAAAGGAAACAACGTCCCGGAGAGTCAGTAGAGGAGTATGTGGCGGCCTTGAAGAAACTGGTGACCACATGCAAATACGATGCATGGGAAGATGAGTTCATTAAAGATCAAATAGTGATGCACACTACGAGCACGAACGTACAGGACAAGCTGTGGGCCAGTGGGGAAACCACGCTGAAGGAGGTGATGGTCATTGTCAAAAGGGCAGAATTGGCACCCAGGTGCGCAGACGCTGCAAAGAAGGAAACGACACCCAGTCCCATGGTGAACAAAGTAGACGATGAGGAGCCTCGCAGAGACTATAAATACAGAAGTTCCGCCGCAAAAGGACCAAATAAATGGCAAGGCAACCCCAGGCCACCAGCATGACAAGCAGGGAACAACAAGAAAATGTGCTACAGATGCGGAAGCTGGTCCCACGAAGCACACGACAGGAAATGCCCAGCGTTCCGGGCCAAATGTATGTACTGTGGCATAATAGGTCACTACGAGAAGGTGTGCCTGAGAAAATCTTCCAAGAACATGGTGAAATACATTGATCAGGATCAGGAAGACCATGAGGGAAGCACAGAGGAAGAAGTAGTCACCGTACTGTGTATATACGACCAGGTGTTGTGTGTGGACGGAAAAAGGACAACCAAACCAGTATTAGAAATGACAATCGGCGGAATACCCATAAGCGTAGTGGCGGACACCGGCTCTCCCTACACCATTGTCCAGAGAGCGGTGTGGAATGAAATTTTCAGGCCACACTTAGGCCCAGAACTGGAGAAATTGGACATCCAACCAGTCACATACAATGAGGACCGCATACCGGTGGCAGGATTCCGACCCTTAAAGTTTGAGTTCAGAGGCCGATCCGCATTTTGCAAGCTGTACGTATCAGAGAAGGGACCGTCAGTATTGGGATGGCTAGACCAAGGTGACCTGGGCATCAAACTGGATCCAGGCGGGAAGGAGCAGATACTGCTCACAGAACCAGAAGCATGGCCAGACCTGGTCAGGTGGAAAGAAGACTACCCCAAAGTATTCGGAGGCACAGTGGGAAGGTTGGAGAAATTCCTACACAGAATTGTGCTGAAGGACGGAGCCATACCAGTCGCCCACAAAGTGAGAAACGTGCCCCTAGCGGTGAGAGATGCTGTTCAAGTTGAACTACAGGACTTAGAAAAAAAAGGAATTATCGAACCCATCACGTGTGCAGAGTGGCTCGCGCCATTAGTGGTGGTCATGAAGCCCAGTGGAAAGGTCAGGTTATGTGTTGACCTGAGGGAGTTGAACAAGAATATCGTGGTGGAGAAGTTCCCTCTACCAAGAATCGAAGAAATGTTGGCAAAAACCAGAGGAGTCAAGTGGTACTCCACCATCGATTTGACCTCGGCTTACCATCAAATTGTCTTGCACCCTGACAGCAGGAAATTAACATCATTCATCACCCCATTCGGATGTTATCAGTTCTGCCGCATGCCGTTCGGACTGGCCTCTGCGGCTGCAGTGTTCCAGGAACTGATGCACCAGCTGTTTAGGAATATGGACGGCATCCAGTACTTCCAGGACGACATCCTGGTAATGGGGCGCGACAAAATGGACCACGACTCGAAACTCAACAAGGTGCTGAAGACCTTGGAGGTCAAGGGCCTCACAGCAGAATGGGCCAAGTGCCGATTGGGCATGGAGTCGGTAACCTACCTAGGCCACGAGATAGGGGTGCAAGGGATCACGCCTAAAACAGAAAACGTAAAGGCCATTTATGAGGCACCGCCACCCACCAACAAGGAGGAGGTCAGGTCATTCCTGGGCATGGCGGAGTATTACAGTAAATTTGTAATGCATTTTGCCTCAAAGACACACCACATGAGGATGCTGACAAGGGAGAGCACTGCATTCCAGTGGACAGCAGAGACTCAGAGTGAATTTGAAACCATCAAGAAGGACGTCTCAGGAGCTGTGCCACTCCAGGGGTATGACCCTCAGGGCATAACGGTGCTCACAACCGATTCCAGCGACAAGGGGCTGGGTGCAGAACTCATGCAAGATCGAGGCCAAGGGCAAATGGAGACAATCAGCTTCGCATCCCGCACATTGAGCGATACGGAAAAGAAATACAGTGTTATCGAAAAGGAGATGCTGGCTGTTGTGTGGGCAATGACAAGGTTCAGGCAATTCCTATGGGGCACTCAATTCCAGCTGAAGACAGATCACAAGCCATTATTGAAAGTGTTAGCATCCAGCGGACATACCAGTGCCACGCCCAGGATCTCGAAGATGACCTTGAAATTGCTTTAATTCTGATACGACGTAGAGTACATTCCAGGAAATCGGAACAGGGTAGCAGACTACCTAAGCAGAGCGGCGGCCATGGAGCCAGGAGAAGAAGACCAGGCAGGAAAGGAGGAGATGGTAGCACTCACGGAAGACCAAGAGAGAGTCATCTGCAATCAGGAGTGGACGGAAGCATACAAAAAGGACTGCACCATACAGGAAGTGAAGTTACACATTGTCAAAGGTTGGCCGGACAAAAGACAAATGAACGAGAACCTTAAACCATACTATGAGGTCAGGGAAGAGTTGTCGTTGGATGACCGAGGAGTATTCGTGTACAGAGGAGATAAAGTCATCCCCCCAGAAGGTATCATTCCCAAGCTACTAGACATACTACATGAGGGCCATTTGGGAATAGGAAAAATGAAATTAAGGACCAAACAAAACTACTGGTGGCCAGGTATGGACCTACGGGCAGAGAGACATGTCAGAGATTGTCTACAGTGCCAGGGAGCAGACAAGACGCTCAAACCTTTGCGTCCAGCATTAGGGAAATTCGACCCTCCACAGAATCCGTGAGAAGAACTGTCGATAGACATTTTGGGCCCGATTCTCGACGGCAAGGTATCCAAAAGTACGTATGTGTCCTTATAGACAGATACTCGAAATGGCCAGAGGTAAAAATAGATGAAGCAATGGATGCTGAGAACATTTTAAAGTTTATGTCGGACACCTTCGTGAGAGAGGGCATCCCCAAGTCCATCCTGAGTGATAATGGCCCCCAATTCACTTCCGACAAATGGAACAACTTCATGCAGAGGAATGGTATCAGTACCAAACGCACGTCGATCTACCATCCGGCTGGCAACGGTCTGGTAGAACGATTCAATAGAGTAGTGATGGGAGCTGTACAGGCAGCGATCTCCAGCAACAAGGACAGGGAAAAGGGAATATGGCACATGGTGTGGGCGTACAGAATTACCCCCACTGGGACTGGGTACAGCCCCTTCCAGATACTGAGAGGTCGCGAACCATTCACTCATGACAACCGCGCATGGAAGGAAAAAACTATAACAAGTGAGTGATCCCCTGCAGTGGTTCAAGCCAACCTGGAAAGAGCACAGACCATATATGCCAACCACTACAACAAACGCAGGAATGTGAAAAGTACAGAACTGGAAAAAGGCGATGGGTGTGAGTAAAGTTAGCAACGTTGCAGAGGAAGGGGGACAGTAAGTACAGTAAACCAATGCAGGTCAAGGAGGTGTATGACTGAGCGGCCGTGCTGAGTGATGGGAATGTGTGGTCCCAGGACCGCATGGCCAGGTGCAACAAAGTCTTACGATGGCATCAAGGCGGAACAGAATGGGAAGACATGGAGGAACCCAATGTGGAGCAGGAAGAACCCGCCGTAGAGTTGCAGGAGAGGAGAGGCGAACAGCACGAGGAGAGAAACCCTGACAGCAACCAAGAAACTGCAATGGAAATGCAAGTGAGGAGAACTAATGGAAGCGCGGCGGCGCTGAGAGAGGGAAGGATAAGCACAGAGACCCAGGATAGGGGGGCGCCGTCCACCCCAGCAAGGGTAACCCGGAGAGGACGAACCGTGGTGAAACCTGCTAGGTTTAGAGACTTTGATATGGACAGCGAACTGTAAGTTACTTGTTCTTTGTTTGGAAAAAAGGGAGATATGTAGTGTCGCGCACTAGATATTGCACGTCACGCCGTGACGTGACGTGCGGGCGGCCATATTGGCGGCTGCATGCGCATCTCGAGCAGAGGCGCGAAAGCCGACCGGAGAGTTAGATCGGCTTGGCGCTCTTTAGGGGAAGAGTTTAAAATAAATAAGAGTTGAAACCACACACGGCTGCAGAGTGATTATTAAGCAGAGAAGCTACTTTACACAGTACATCGGACAACCCCCTGCATCAGTGCCCGGTGGCCTTTCATTTTGGTTCTGACCGGGACTCCCAGGCAGGAAGGATCACGTCAGGATAATATCTGGAAGTGGTGGTGGCGGGGGAGGGACCCATGCCAGCCGGATCCTGCCTGTCCAAATTGAATCTCGGGTGACATAGGCCAGAGTTCCTTTATGTTGCCCAATGCAGGAAAAAGTCAGTTTGCAGCTGCAAAGTGCATGATGTGCACTACACAATTCCAGCAGATATTCAAGCACTGGCAGCACAGCAGCAGGTCGCAGCTCCTCACCCTGAACTGCCCAGTGGGGAAGCCTATGCCCTGGAGGGAAGAGGGGGGAAGAGGTTGTGTCCGTCCTTGCCACAGTGAGAGAATCTATAGATAATATGGAGCTGGTTCGGCGGGCCGCCCCGGAGCTTCAATGAAGCCTTAACTGGACACAAGCTTTTTGTCAGCGCATGGTGGGTGCAGCTGAGGCCATGGCGATTTCCCCCTGAGATAAGGTTGCAGCTATCTCTTTAGTTTACGTTCTGCCACCAGTGCAGTCCGATCTCCAGATGGCGGGTCAGGCCACAGTGTGTGGGGTGTTTTCTTTTTTGTCTGTTTGTGGCCTTGTCAGGCTGGACTGCTGATTTTTCTGAAGAAAGTAAAATCCTTAAGTAAGCTTAAATGAACGGAATCTGACATGCAAAATAGGTATATAACATATGAGGACAACCTGAAAACGTGTTTGTTATGGTGTACGTCATGATCTCCTACTGCTGATTTGCTATGCTATGAAAATGTGCTTTTGGTGGGACAGTCGCGTTGCTGAAATGGGTGTAATTTCTGATATTTACGTTTCCCTCGTTTTCATTGCTTGATTTTACTTGCAAAAAAGTGTCACTCATAGTCGTTGAAATGTCACTCATAATTTCCCTAAAATTATGAACACGTCACTCATAGCCAGAAACCGGTCCCCGGAAGCTTGTCTCCTTCGCAGTATAAAAATTGGCTTGGTATTTTGGTTTGCCCTGTTCCCATCATGCACTGGGACAGGAACAGACTAATTTGCATATAGCCAGGTTCTGAGCGGGGATGGTGCAGTGAGCTAAAAAACGGTGATGGATCAAGCCCTGATCTCTTGACTGGGTAGGAGTATTCTGCATCATTAAGAAACTCTGTCCATCACCTTTTCCAAAATTGATTTTATCCACACTAAGTGTGGGAGGGTATACTCAGATATGAGTCCCTAGCTCATTGCACCATCAGGATTCAAGCAAGCTGGGCCGACGACGGCTGAAATGCCAGAAACCAGTCCACGGAAGCTTGTCTCCTTCCCAGTATAAGAATTGGCTTGGTAGTTTGGTTTGCCCTGTTCCCATCATGCACTGGGACAGGAACAGACTAATTTGCATATAGCCAGGTTCTGAGCTGGGATGGTGCAGTGAGCTAAAAAACGGTGATGGATCAAGCCCTGATCTCTTGACTGGGTAGGAGTATTCTGCATCATTCAGAAACTCTGTCCATCACCTTTTCCAAAATGGATTTTATCCACACTAAGGGGTCGATTATGATGGCGAACGGACCTGAGTCCGTCCGCCACCATAGAGTAGGAGGGACCGTCCGCAGGGGCAGCGGCGGTCCCTCCGTGCAAATTAGGATGTGACCGCCACCCTGGCGGTCACATCCTGTATTTCTATCATTGCGGCGGGTGTGGCTTGAAGCAGCACCCGCCGCAATGATAAAAATGTGAATTGTGCATTTGCATGCACAAAGCGGCAGGCACCTCGCGGTGCCTGCCGCTTTGTGCAGGCAAATGCAGGGGGGTACCATAGGTACCCCCCATGTGCACCCCCCACCCCCTTCACCCCTGGGGGCCCGCAACGGGCCCCCAAACACGAATCCGTATGCCTTTACACGGCGGAAATGCCGCCGTGTAAAGGCATCTTTCCGCAGACATCCTAATATGGCTGGCGGTGTCTGATAGACACCGCCAGCCATGTTAAAGCTTTTCCGCCGCGGTCGGAAGGCGACCGCGGCGGAAAAGCTGCGGACTGAAAAACGATCCCCCAGCCATCCTAATCTGGCGGGGGGTCTTTTTCAGTCCGCAGCGGTTTTCCCGCATCCTCCGGGCCGGCGGTGGCTTCCGCCGGCCCGGAGGATGCGGGAAAACCGCAATCGTAATCAGGCCCTAAGTGTGGGAGGGTATACTCAGACGTGAGTCTCTAGCTCATTGCACCATCATGGTGCAGTGAGCTAAAAAACGGTGACGGATTAAGCCCTGATCTCTTGACTGGGTAGGAGTATTCTGCATCATTCAGAAACTCTGTCCATCACCTTTTCCAAAATTGATTTTATCCACACTAAGTGTGGGAGGGTATACTCAGACGTGAGTCCCTAGCTCATTGCACCATCAGGATTCAAGCAAGCCGGGCCGACGACAGCTGAAATGCCAGAAACCGGTCCCCGGAAGTTTGTCTCCTTCCCAGTATAAGAATTGGCTTGGTAGTTTGGTTTGCCCTGTTCCCATCATGCACTGGGACAGGAACAGACTAATTTGCATATAGCCAGGTTCTGAGCTGGGATGGTGCAGTGAGCTAAAAAACGGTGATGGATCAAGCCCTGATCTCTTGACTGGGTAGGAGTATTCTGCATCATTCAGAAACTCTGTCCATCACCTTTCCCAAAATTGATTTTATCCACACTAAGTGTAGGAGGTTATACTCAGACGTGAGTCCCTAGCTCATTGCACCATCAGGATTCAAGCAAGCCGGGCCGACGACGGCTGAAATGCCAGAAACCGGTCCCCGGAAGCTTGTCTCCTTCCCAGTATAAGAATTGGCTTGGTAGTTTGGTTTGCCCTGTTCCCATCATGCACTGGGACAGGAACAGAATAATTTGCATATAGCCAGGTTCTGAGCTGGGATGGTTCAGTGAGCTAAAAAACGGTGATGGATCAAGCCCTGATCTCTTGACTGGGTAGGAGTATTCTGCATCATTCAGAAACTCTGTCCATCACCATTTCCAAAATTGATTTTATCCACACTAAGTGTGGGAGGGTATACTCAGACGTGAGTCCCTAGCTCATTGCACCATCAGGATTCAAGCAAGCCGGGCCGACGACGGCTGAAATGCCAGAAACCGGTCCCCGGAAGCTTGTCTCCTTCCCAGTATAAGAATTGGCTTGGTAGTTTGGTTTGCCCTGTTCCCATCATGCACTGGGACAGGAACAGACTAATTTGCATATAGCCAGGTTCTGAGCTGGGATGGTGCAGTGAGCTAAAAAACGGTGATGGATCAAGCCCTGATCTCTTGACTGGGTAGGAGTATTCTGCATCATTCAGAAACTCTGTCCATCACCTTTTACAAAATTGATTTTATCCACACTAAGTGTGGGAGGGTATACTCAGACGTGAGTCCCTAGCTCATTGCACCATCAGGATTCAAGCAAGCTGGGCCGACGACGGCTGAAATGCCAGAAACCGGTCCACGGAAGCTTGTCTCCTTCCCAGTATAAGAATTGGCTTGGTAGTTTGGTTTGCCCTGTTCCCATCATGCACTGGGACAGGAACAGACTAATTTGCATATAGCCAGGTTCTGAGCTGGGATGGTGCAGTTAGCTAAAAAACGGTGATGGATCAAGCCCTGATCTCTTGACTGGGTAGGAGTATTCTGCATCATTCAGAAACTCTGTCCATCACCTTTTCCAAAATTCACGTCACTCATAGCAGTCTGAAACCTTGGCAGCTATGGAGAGGCAGCAGGCACAAACCAAATACTGCTGGCGGTGCAAGCACAGGTAAGCTCACTCTTGGCAGAATTAAACATTTAGAAAGTTTCATAACTGGCGCCTATTTCCGCGCCGCGTGCAGCACCACGTCCTATTTATAATTTGCATCTTGTGTCTCGGCTGGCATTGCTGGACGAATTTAACATGGATTGGAGCTAGAACATACATTTACAATTTGGCAGCCCTGCGTTATTAGCGGTGGTGGCACTTTATTTTGTCCACAGCTGCGGCAGTGAACTTTGCGGTGTTGGTGCCCCTGCTTTTGTCCATCCTGATCCACGGTGCCACAGCCTGTAAACGAAACTACTTCGGAGGGCAGGCCCCGCCCGGGTCTCGGTAATTGGGCAGTCAGTCACTGACTCACTGCGACAGCCGCGTGCAGGCACTGGCAGCAGGGTAAATGGTAACATTTGTAGTACTGAGCCTAAGAGCACAGAGTTAACTGTTTACTAACTGTGCTGCTGCTGGCCGCAAGTGAAGTCTGCTGCCTGCGGCCCCGGGCACACACAGGTGTGTCTGAGCGCCAGTGCCGTTTGCACCTGGCGTAGCAGGCAGCCAGTTTCAGCACTGTCAGAAGAGAGTGTGGTCAGGGACAAAAATGCGTGACAATGCATTTCAGTGCGGTGTTGCGGGAATACCACACTGAAATGCGTTAGTGTCACGCCCAATGTATGAAACTTGGCAGGCCTGTAATTCTAAACTGCGCGACAGCCTGGAAGCCAGCTTCAATTTATTCGACCCTGTCCCGGTGGGTGGGGATCTTGAGGAATGGATTGATTCCCACCACCAACGCATGCCATCCGGGACAGGTGGGCCCAGGCAATGCCGGCTGCTGTTAAATTTAGTCGGTCAACTGCCTGCTAAGTGCTGGGCTTCAAAGCAGCATGATGAGTTCCTGCCTGGTGAATGGACCCATGACCTCAGGCCTACCTGTGGCTTACTCGAGTGATGCAGGCATTCTGAGTCACCGGCGAACCTGTGCAGAAGTATAGGAGCTGTTTAAGCTTCTCACGTGGGGGCACCTGCGCGCGGGATTCGATGCACAGCTGCCACAAGAAGTCATTCATCTTCAGGAGTCAGTAGGAGTGCCTGTATGTTTTAAAGCAAATACTTGTGTGCAGTGCCATATGTATTTTTAAGACTACTTTTACAGCCTGCTGCATAACACGCACTGGTGGAAGTACTGTTAGATAGCTCAGACTTTTTAATGCCCACTCTCTCACAAAGTATATATTTGAAATAAAACTGCCACAGGCCGAGTTGTGACCGCTAGGCTATGTGTACTTTAACCAAACTTTTCTCCTGAGGCTTTCATGCACCCCCATGCTCTATTGTGTCTCAGTGTTAATTGCTTAGACTAGCAATGCAACAGCTTCTGCCTTAGGTTGTTAATAAAGGGCAGCACCGCACACCCTGCTGTTATCAGCAAATTGATTTTTATCAAATTGCTCAGTGTATCTTTTTGACATAAATTACAGTCTGCAGAGGGGTTGTGACCTCTAAGCTGCGCGTGTACCCTTCCATTTCAGTGCTTTGCAGCCGTTTAACAATCTTCTTGCAGTTTCCTATTGCTCAAATGGGTGTAATTTCGGATATTTATGTTTCTGTTGTTTTTATTGCTTGATTTTCCTAGCGAAAAAAGTGTCACTCATAGTTGTTGAAATGTCACTCATAGTTACGCTGACATTATAAAAATGTCACACTTAGCAATCTGAAACCATGGCAGCTATGCTTCCTTTATGTCCGACCTGCTGATGTTAGACATACTTCTGGTGCCAGCTGCACCCCTCCACGTGCACAAACCATGAGCTGAACATTGCAGGCATTGCCCTGCAACTGCAGAAACGTAGACATGGCCGCCGGTTGTACAGTGGGGTGTCAGAGAACATTCCATAAAGTATAGAACCCTGCGAATGCTGGTAATTTCTAACTTGCAAAGACATACAGTTTTACAGATAAAATATAGCGCACAAACGATGTGTGGAAATCTGGTGACAATCAATCAAACAAACAGGATTTGCAAAGCGCTACTTATCACCTGTGAGGTCATCTAGGCATTAGGGGCGGTGCTGCTGATGAGGGACGTTAACCGAATAACCATGTTTTTAGGCCCTTCCTGAAATCCTGCAGGGTGGCAGTCTGTGTTCTCCTTTGTAATGCCGGTCACCGGTGTATTTAACTGTGTAGCCTTGGACCGTGTCATGTATGTGCATGTAACTTGCATGATCGAGGTAACTATTAGTGGCAATAATATGTGTCTCTCGGTCCTTTTTCCCTAATACCCTTCCGCCTCCTCATCAGGGGCGGCAATCTGAGGGATAGCCCCGGGCGCCACAAGCTCTAGCTACGCCCCTGCTTGGGCTCAATTTCCTCTGACCTGATAATTCTCTCCTCGGTGCCTATTCCAATCATGGAGTCCCACTCTGCGACTCTGGGCAATAGCTTGCTTAATCTCCACAACGGCCCCAACAGCGCTGAGATGCCTGGCTTCACCTTGGGGGTGCCCAGGAGTGGACATTTTACAGGGAAAAACAGGAAGGGTCCCACAGTGGTATGCGTTACAGCGCCAGGACACCCCAGTTGGGGTATAAGTGCGTTTTACAAGTACAAATTACATTTACATTTACATTCATCCTAAGGTCTCACTGGGTATACAATCAATGTGACAGGCAAAGGGAAAATAAACAATAAATCCAGCAAACATTTATTGGGGAAGAAAAGCAAGACAAACACAATTGCTGATTTTTTTTCTAGTTTATTTTACTGATTTTGGTCCTGGGACAGTAAAAGGGAAATTAAGCTCCAGTTTTATTATGCGGACAATGAATGGTTAACTGAGTCTTACTCTGGACTTGGCTTCTGATCACAATTTTTGAAGTGTTTTTGTACAGCAATGAGCTAGACAAGAACTTGGAAAAGCAAGCATTGGCAAAGCCAGTAGGTCTCACCTTTGCAACTCTGTGCAGCATGGCTAAAGTAAAAAAAAGAATACAAAAGCCTTTGTCACAGCCACCTGCGTCATTTTGTTGGGGCTCGGAGTGTGATGTTTGCCAAATAATTAATGAAGAGGTACATATTGCCCTGAATACTTTGGGATAATGGTCAGGCTAGTCATGTTTGGGTGGCCTCTGTGTTCATGAAGTTAGTCACCGGCTTGTGGAGGTGCTAAAAAAGGTTGGTGTCTTTCATGGCTAGTGTAGGAGGGGTAACCAATATGCTATTTAGGCACGGCTGTCCAATGGAGACCTAGGAGAGTCAAAGTGAATAGGACTGCTATAATTTACATGTAAATTAATTAGGTTTAGGTTATTTGTACATACATTGATTGTATCTCTATATCCTCCTGGAGATAAGCTGTCCACTGTCTTAGATCTTATATCGCTAGTATAGACAGGCTCTCTTCCTTGCCATAGTAATCAGGCATCATATCTGACTGGTACTTCCAAATGGTAATGGAAGCCTAGAGAATATATTTATTGTTATTTCATTAAGCCCTTATGGATCTATTTACTTATATTTCAGAACTATCGGATCCTAAATTGCATTTGGGAATATTCAAGATACAGCTTGGCAATAAGCCAATCTTTTCCAGATCGGAACTTTATATGAGAAAAAAGTAAAAAATAGAGAAACCTATAGAGTCCTTTTTCTGGCTTTAACAGGGTCCAGGTCGACATAACTGTTGCATGTTTTCATATATTATGTTTTTGCTTAATCAAAAACATTTAGATGAAAGAGTCTCCTGATAAAGAGTGTTCACCCAAAATGCATTGGTGCTAGAATGTATGAATCAGTATAATAATTTAACCAAGATTTGATAAATACTGAATAAATAAAACATACGGAATTTCCTGGAATATCAACTGCATTTTTTTTACCACAAAAACTCAGATATAAATGAAACCAGATATCCCATCCATAAAATGGCCATAGGCTATAATGCACTTGTAATACAGAAGACAGGACATCCACCACATTTGAGGCAGAGTATCCCGTCTGCCAATCTCTAAATCAGGACCTTAGGGCCTAATTTACAGTTTGGTGGATAGCGTAGTCTGTCGCAAACGTGACGGACTACTCTGCCCGCGAAACCCATGGTCTGAGATGGACAGACTTTAAGTTTGACCGAGCCCCCGTTTGTTCAGTCAATGGAATACTTCCTCCATTGGCCCATTCTCCATTGGACATTAAGCCGCCCGCTTTAATAATGGTGGATAGCGTAATGTCTGTTTTTTCCTGTCCGCTACCTCCTGGATAAAGCTGGTGGTGAGGAAAAGGAATATAACAATGAATACCCTCACACTCTGGAAGCAAACTCCAATGGTCTAGAGGTCATTATTTTAAAAAAAAAACCTTCGACTTTGTTTTCGAAAAATCAAAAACATTTGAAAAGTTTGATGGCCGGACATCATGGCCGATGGTACTGCCTGTCAAACTTTTCATACATTGATGGGAACCGCAGTGGTGGTGGTTCCTTTCATAGTACAAAGTGAATACCCACTTTGTGAGTTAGTTTTTGAAAAACCCCAAAAAGTTAAAAGTTTGACATGCTCATCAAAATCAACAACGGTTGTCCACAAAACCTTTTATACATTGAAAGGAGCCGTCGTCATGGTGCTTCCCTTCAATGTACAGAGTTGACCGCTGGGCTGACAGTCACCTTTATATTTGGCGGGTGATAACCTGTCAGAGGTAATGCTGTCTGCCACACTGATGGACTCTGCTCTCCATGCCAATCTCTAAATCGGGCTTTAATCCTTGAAATGTTAATACCCTCAGCACTATAAAGGCAGAAGATGGTTTTCTACACTGCTAATTCAGGGCGGTTAAGAATCCCTTCGGCAATTCATTTTATTAAGAAGATACCCAACTTGGCATTTTGCACAGTGATTCATTTTCCTACATGTCAAATTAAAAAACAATGTTTGGCATCTGATATCCAAGACACTGAGGCCAAGACAGTTAAGCACTCTTTACCTACCCATGGCTTTATATTTACAGATATGACCATTTATTGTCAGCTGATTTAATTCAACCTCACATTCTTGACAACTCTGAATTGTGTGGTTCTGATTATCCTGCTAATTGTGAACCCTATAGTTTTTATTTGTTACGCATTGGTATAGGCACCTCTTTTTAATATGAAAACTTTTTTAACTGTATGGCACTGTATTGATGTTATTAATTACTGATTTTATTGATTTGTAATAAATTGTGCAAACATTTTTTAACAAACAAATATATGTTTTATTCATTTAGTGAGAAATGTTTTTGTTTTCATTGTATGTCTTAAATGGTACACTTTTCTATTCTGTTGGCATTTTGAGTTATGAGGGAGATATACAAAAAGGCTCTTCTAGAGTTGACTACTGGGACTTGTTAAGTTCTTTACTTCTTCTCTCCTTGTCCCCCATCGGACTATTTAGGAGCCCTCCCTTTCTTTTACTTTAGAAATCAGAAGGCCTGCTTTCCAAATGCATTCTCTTGGTAACTTTCATTACATCAGGGCGCACAATGGGGGATTACTGGGACCAGAAGGGGATGAAGAACATTAAGGGACACAGTGTTGGTCTGCATTCCCAGGTAGCAAACTTTGGGCCTCATTATGATGTTGGTCGGAAAGGCTCCGAACGGCATTCGGATTTTCCTAATCCGAGTTGGAACTGATGTTGGGGCCTGTGGGGGTACCCATGGGACCCCTCTTTACAACCATGCACAGTACAGCAGGCACCATGGGGTACCCACCACAGGGTGCAAGGTTTTCTGCAACTGCCCCTTTCTTTGACAGGAGCCTGTGTTGTGTTGTCGGTCGGAGCACAGGCTCCCTTTGAAGTCAATGGGAGTCCAACAGAACGGTGTTCGGAAACATCGTAATTGATCGTCAGACTCCCCAAACCTGAGTCGGTCGGAAACCATTCCGACACGGAATCGGTTCGAATGTTTTCCGACCAATATCATAATGAGGCCCTTTGTGTTTATGCCTTCTGTGCCTTTGGTTTAACCAGGCGGTCTAGGTCAGTTCTACTTGAAGATTGTGAGAAGTTGGCCTGGCATATGCTGTCCACTATTCTAGTGGGCACCTTGCACCAGTCCAAACGACCCTTATTGATGGTAGGTTTAAAGACAACCTATATAGAAAACTATCCTAGTGGTAGCTGTGGAGAGCAGCCTTCAGGCTAAGTCTTGAAGGAATGTAAAGCAGCTTGTTTTAGCAGTCTATAATCTTGTGAATTACCAAATTAAAGGAGAACCACCCCAGGTATATATAAATAAAATATATGTATTTATTCTAAACACATCCCTCTAGTCTCTTTATGAGGCTAGAGGCAAAAGTACACAAGGAAAACTTAATAGCACACAGTAAACTAGCACAATATACGTTGAGCCCTAGAGGCGTACCAAACCATATATTAAGAAAGTGGTATAAGTACCACGACTTACATAGAGAACAGGCCTAGAGCCTGTAGAACCGCTGGGGCCACCAGGAACCACCCACGGTAGTGACACTGGGGACCCACGGGGGACGCGTGCAGTGTCTAAACACAGCCGCAAATCACCATTAACTTCTATGGGGAAAGTCGCGGTTGGAAATTAAGGACACTTAGAAGAGGACTTGGAGCAAACCCCTTTAGAACTAGGAGGTTCTAAGGTCAACACCCACGGGAGCACCGGAGTACTCAAGTTACCTCACCCAGGGATGCCGGGTGCATAGGTGTCTTTTCATGTCGGGTTTCAACGTCAATTTCAATGGAGAGCTCTGCAAAGTGCTGCTGGCGTCAAAGTGGAAAGTGTCCGGGTGGAGCGGAGATGAGAAGCACCTGAAAGCAGATGGGACAGAGTCTGGGTCACTTGCCAGTGACCAGGAAGGTGATGAGAAGATGCCCACCGATGTCGGGTGATTTCAGGTGAAGAAGGTAAAAGCTTGACTCGTCAGCCACGAGGACCAGGAAGCATTGACGATGACCAGGAGCTGGATTAGAGCTGTCCCACAAAGGATGTTGAGTCCTGCGGTGTCGGTATCCGGATTGGACCCAACAAGCCTTGGCAACAGCAACCCATGCAGAAAGCAAAGATTTGCTTCGGTGCAGACCAGCAAGGTCTGAGGGGCTCATCTCTTGGTAGGGAGTTAGGGCACGTCTGGCAAAACCAGGGAAGCCCAAAGGAAAGACGAGTTACCTTCGTGGGACCCACAAGTCGACGGACCAGGGATCGCGAAGGGGCATCATGCAGAAATGCTAGAAGCAGGCTCACAGAACACTTGTGGAGTGTAGGCCCACAATCTTCGATGTAGATGGTGTTCGGGGCTTGGACTACAAGTAGCCCAATGCACAACTTCGGGATTGGGAAAGCTCGGGAAGTTGATGCACTTGCAAATGTGCACGGTGTCCAGGAGTTCTGGTACCACGTCACTCGTGAGAATTGCGGGTCTCAGGTTTGCTGGGATCTCGTGTTGGCCTCAGAGAAGTCTGGAGGTCCATGTCCTGAGTCGCAACTACTTCGGGGTCCGGCGGGAGCCTCGGAAATGCAGACTGGCAAGATGCTTCCTGGTGCCTGTTTGAACAGGGGAGTCACTCCATGACCCCAAAGGAAGATTCTTCCGACTTCTAGTCATGTAGAATGTCAAAGTTCCAGGATATATGCTGCAGCGTTTCATCCAGGTGTAATCTGAAGTCCTAAGGACTGGGGTCCCATACGTATACTAAGATAGGGGGTTGGACAAACTCTGGGGACCCACCTGTGGGAGGGTCTGGTGAGAGGGGTGGTTACACCCCTTTCCCTTTGTCCAGTTGGCTGAGTGCCCATGCAACTGGTTTGAACTGGAGTATGCACAGGGACACTAAGTGTGCCCCAGCACTGTCTGAAAAGAATTCTCGGAATACACCCACCCAGCCCCAATACACTAAAGCCTGTCTGGGAGGTGGTTACACCTCTCTGTGACAGGAAACCTATTGTCCAGGCCTACCCTGCCCGAGTTTAATCCAGCAGCAGGCGGTCAGACTCGTGTCTGTGGCTGCAGCAACCATTTTGTGATGCCAGGGCTCTTTTAAAATATTACCGGTTAGACCAGTGTGTACATGTCTCTCCCTCTACAAGAGTGGAATTCTACCCCGCCGCCAGGACCGGTGGCGGGGGAGGGAGGATTCCAAAGTGTTTGACACCAAACACAACATGTTTCCATGCAGCCTTCCAAAGTTAGCATTTACCAAGAGGTTATAATGCACTTCAGAGTTTATGGTCTGGCTGCATCACAGAACAGCCTCAGAGAATAGATTCCGAAAGCTGCAGAGGGGGCCTGCTCATGCATGGGCACCCTCTCACACAAAACCAAGCACTCTGCCTTCAGGATTATTAAGGCCTGCCATAGGAGTGGCTTATAGGTTTATATGTGCCAGTGATTAAAGGTAGATATGAGTAACCTATATCTTAGTAAGGGGTGCATGCGCCACTTTACCCAGGCTGCAGTAGCAGACCTGGGATGGCATTTTGGAAGGCTTCCAAGGGGTGGCATAATACATGCTTCAGCCCCTGGTAGGCCTTTGGGGTACCTATGCCCTTAGTACCTAAGGTACCATATACTAGGGGCTCACAAGGGTAACCCAGTAACCAATCTGGAGTGTACCTAAAGTACATTCAATCATTTTAGAGAGGAAGCAGCTAAGCTGGGGTCCTGATTAGCAGGGCTCAGCCAGACTAAAGTCACGAAACAGTGAAACACCAGCAAAAAGTGGGGGTAACCGTAATACGGAGATCCTACTCTCCTACAAGGATCTTCAACCTCACACGGCCACAAGTCTTTCATTTGTAGTATGTGTTGTTTCGCATGAAGGATGAGTCTGCGGCCACACACCTGTCAATGAGGGAGAGAACAAAGGCACATACAATGTTGAGACGTCATTTAGACCTATCTGTGGTTTGGGGTTCTTCCACAAAGGGAATCAGAACCGCTGATTTGTGGATTTTGGCTGTATGTTCTGTTGTGTTAAGGAAAAAAGTCAGTCTGGCAAAAATCCAAGTGACATGGTATGTGATACAAAGTAGTGTGGAGTAGAAAATGTCACATTTGGAAGGGAATGGGAGATTTGTCTGGGTGGAGCAAGAGTTACTTAGTTTTGTTAGGTCTAAACTTGAAGACGGCAGATGCCATCTAAAGTTTAAAATGCACACCATTTATGTAGAGGTGGGGACCTCCAAACATGGCGGGAATCGTGACTTATCGCCAAGCGAGAATCACACAAATGATGATTGGAGGAACAGTTGCAAAAATTCTAACTACTGGCATGAGCTTAGGGTAGCATTCCAACCCATTGTTCGTTGGCCACTGTGCCACTCTAGACAAAAGCCCGCATTATGCAAATCCATAGTGACCCTGTTTCTCATGGGAAAAGTCCATCCCAAACTTCCAGGCATAGCGCCCTCCAGAAAGGAATAGAAGTAACCCTAGACCCTCATCACAGTTTGTGAGATTGACCTTACGCCTTAAGTGGCCAAGGGTATGCCCAGACCTGGATCATTTGCTCACTGTGCCATAAGATCCAATCTACACCTCACGGATGAGGAATGCAGTAACCCGTCCGGAGTTACTTGTGTCCCCTTCTGGAGGGGGCCGGGTCTGGGAATTTGAGGTAAAAGTTTAAATTGGGCCACTTCAGGTGGAACGTATTCCCTTTTTTGAGAGACTGTACCCTGCTAGATCAGAATCCCAAGCGGGCCAGGAACCTGGAGTTCACAAAGGGGACTTTGCAGTGCTCTTCAAAACACCAAGGTCAATAAATACTAGAAGTTTTTTGGGTGGACGCTAGAACGAGATTTTGAATTCACTGCAATGACTGGTGAAGGTATCAGCATTTTTTTTCACATTTCGAGTTTCCTAAAAGTGTACTCTGAGAGGCAAGGAGGGGTGCACTGAAAATCTCAGCGGGACAGACTCCTTTCCTACCTCTCGGAACTGAGAGAGACCAACTGTGGAGTGCCCCACGCCCCTTCCTCAGCCCCACCCTCTTCAACGTCTACATGGCACCCCTCGCAACCATCGTCAGGAATCACGGGCTCAACATCGTCTCCTATACCGACAACACCCACCTTATCCTCTCCCTCACTAATGAACCCAACATCACCAAACACAACTTCAAAGAAGGGATGAAAGCTGTTACCACCTGGATTAAGAACAGGTGCCTGAAACTCAACTCTGGGAAAACAGAAGTACTCATCCTTGGGTCCAGGCTCTCCGCATGGGACGAATCCTGGTGGCCCCGCCCTCAAAAATCCTCCACATCATACTAGATTCATCACTCACAATGAACCTCCAGATCAACGCCGTATCCTCAATCAGCTTCAACACCCTTCGCATTCTTCGAAAGACGTTCAGTTGGATCCCATCCGAATCCAGAAATACTGTCACACATGCTCTCATCAGCAGCAGACTGGACTACGCCAACACTCTACGCCAGAATCAACAAGAAACTCCTTCCCAAACTCCAGACATGTCCAGAACGCCGGTGCCAGACTGATCCTCGACATCCTCCGTCGCAGTCGCATCACCCAACACCTCCGCGATCTCAACTGGCTCACAGTCAAAAGAAGAATAACCTTCAAACTCCTCACCCAAGCATACAAGGCCTTTAACAACCCCAGACAGACATACCTGAACAACTGCCTCTCCTTCCACGCACCCAAAAGACACCTCTGATCAGCCAAACTCTCTCTGGCCAACGTCCCTCTCAACTACAAGACCAGAACGGGTGGAAAGTCCTTCTCCTACCTCATACCCAAGGCCTGGAACGACCTCCACCTCCGGCAAGCTTCCATACTGCCCCAGTTGAGGGAGGACCTCAACACCTGGCTCTTTGGATGATCGCAGCACTCAACAGAGCGGCCCTCATCGCCCCCAGCGCCTTGAGACCTTCAGGGGTGAGTAGTTGCGCTTTAACCAACCCTGATTGATTGACCAAATCTTTCTAACACCCTGTATCCCTTAGCCTCTCCCACAAGCCAGTTAATAATTCCTTGTCTTTGAAAGTAGTAGACTTGGGGTCCTACCGAAGGCCTATCGTGTAGGTCATCACTCTGGGGGTCACTCTAAGTTCACAAAAATAATTTGCATGTTTCCACTGAATATGGCTATCCTGTTCTTCAAAAAGTCCTGCTCTAGCGGAAGCTTCTTAGGACGGATGGTCAAGCTATGGAACTTGATTCCTGCAAGGACAAGGATATTTGACAACCACCTTGACTTACGGAGAAGATGAAAAACATGGGGCCTATTGAGAAATGCCTTTTGGAGTGTGTAAATGAGTATTCATGTGATTCTCTTTTACACACTCTTAGAAATCTGTGTGAATTGAACACAAAACATCTAAAATGGGAACAAACAGGAATATTCATATAAAATTAGTACAAATAGACAGGACTGCGCCATCTTTGAACTTTTACTGATGGGGAGTTCGGGGATTCACAAAAGCATGTAAGAGAACGTAAAACAGTGCTCATATAGATCAACTTTGTATGTAAAAGAACGTAAAAGAGTACTCCTGTGGAACAAATTCCCATACTGCTTTTGTGAATCAGCCCACTGGATTTTTCCATACACAATATTATACGACATAGGCCACTCCAAAAAAAAGGCAGGTGCTTCTATGCGTGACACTTTTCTGCAACACTTCATTCTTATTGGCAGCTACTCTGGTGCCACACCATGCATAAGGGATGTTTCCCATCCTCGCACACTACGCCCAAATCCTCCACTATGGTCCAAACTACAACCAACCTCCGTGGCATAGCTACCATTGGTGCAGCAGGTGCAGTAATACCGGGGCGCAGAGCCCTGCGGGGGCCCATTGAACCCTGATAAATACTGTATTTTACTGCTCACACAGCAGTCGAAAGGGCTGTTTTCCTTGCACCCTTGCTACGCTACTGCTCAACCCTATCCACTGGGCACCTCTCTTGGGAATCAGACCGCTTAGAGGCCTCACAGGGGGTATATAGCGCTATATAAATTCTACAGTACAATACAGTCCTGGAAGAGTCCAGGGTTCGAGCCTGCAAAAGCTGGTGATGAAAGGTCCATCCCACAGCTCGCTTTTGTTGGACAGTAAACATGGCGGAGGGGGATAAAAGGGGAGAGGATGTCCTCATGGCTAGACTGCCGACTTTGGAGCTGGGAAACCAAGGTTCGATCCTTGGGGTCGACTCCATGTCACACTGTGATTCTGGGCAAATCACTTAATCTCCCCGTGCCTGCCCCCCACCCCAAAAATGAATGTGTCCTTGTGTAACATAACGCAGGTGCTCATGTAAAGCGCTCCAATACCTTCGGGTCGAGTTCGCGCTATATAAATCTGCAACCAAAAAATGGCGGAGCAGGAATGTGTTCTGGACTATAGGCCCATGGTGTTCGAGTTCCAAAATGACACCAAGCACACCCCACAGAAGAGGATGGGACTCGTATATTTTATGCGCCCTTTATCTCTGACGTTGCCTAGCAGCGGGGTCATTGTAGGGGCAGCCCCCCTCCCTTGCCTGGGTTGCACTTTTCAACTTGCTTTTGAGGTGAACATTGGCATTGGTTCTGTGGGAAGATAGAGCTGTGTGAATTCAAGGCGCTAGAATCTGGCTTTGTGAAAATAGCAATTTCTTATCTTAGAATCTTATGACGAATTCGGCGAGTGGAGGGGCTGGGTGAAAGGAGAAATTATGAAAACAGTGTACGGAAAAGAGTCAACAGAACTAAATAAGATGTTTTTTCACTGGCACATGCCTCGAAAAGATAGGGCTGTAGGCGAACCATATTGGGACCTCTAAAAAGGCTGGGAGGGCTGGGGCTGAGCCAGCCACTGGTAAGAGTCGCGGGCCGTGGCATGTGTCCCTAGATGGGATTCTGTCTCTGACAGGCTCCCTAAGTAACCGAAGCCACGGAAAGGCCAATAGGGGTGACCCGGAAGTAGAAGACTGCAAGCATAATGCCACTAGCTCAGACTGTGCATCCCGTAGAGAAACATGGATTACCTGCCTGAATCACAGAACACGAAACAGAAAGTATTACATTTAATATAAATGTTCATACTCATCACATTTTCTTCAGAAGGACTGGAAAATTCATTTGTGCCGATTGCACAGTTCAGCTTCATCAAAACCTATAGGCCTTAAAAGACATTTACATTTTTCAATGAATGCAACGTATAGGTGCCTCATAATTGTGAACCTCTGAAGCAGCCCCTCAACACATATGGTTTAGAAATGAAAGATTTCTATTCGCGACATGGATTGTAACATAAATTCATCTCACTTCTTGAAACGTTCCACTTTATTAAATCAAACCATTTGCACAGGGGACGTGAAATAGTGACCTGCAAGTCCTAATCAAGGTGGGGCAGTTGCAGGCGTTTATTCTTATAAGGTCGATAAGTAGAACGGAATCTGGCTGTGAGAATGAAAATTCGTAAAAGATCCGAGTGGAAATCCAGTTTTTGGTATTCCTGGAGTAGTCACCTTTAGAAACATCAAAAGCTCTCTGTTTCCAGCAGTATGGTCAACTTTGATCAAGTATATCGGGTAAATATTCAAATTCTATAATGTCACTTTACTGACCTTAAAATAATTGATTAATAAAGAACTTGAGGAGGTCTTGTTCACCCTAACAAAAATACCAGGGCCTCTCCTTGAGATTTAAATGAATCTGTGTATTGAACCCATGATATGATTTAAAAACAAATTACAGCTTTTTTCAACCCACCAGGACCTTCCACTAATGATGGTGACCGTACTCTTACTGTTGACCGTGCGAATGTGCCTTTAGCCCATTTTAGGGATTTTTACCATAAAATACCAAAAATGCCATTGTTGTAAAATTCTCATTTAGGATCTTTTCACCAAATCTCTCCTGTGTTTTTCGTAAACATTCCTGAACTACTCATGCTCATCTGACCATCAAATTGTTAAACATCTCCCCCCACTTACATCCAAACATCTCAATCGGCTCTTCAACCTATTCCACACACTATCGCCTACATTCTCTGCTTCAAGATGGCCGCCTTCACTCTTCTTGGCCAACAAATAACAGCTGATCACTGCCCTTGTCACCAATACGTGCCACGTCTTCTTCATCGTCTCCTGATTAAACATAATGTTCAATATTTTAGTCTCCAACAGAGTGCTCACTGCCTCGCCAGGAAGGATATACAACCCTCTATGTTGTTGTATGTCACAATATCAGAGCAAGCAAAAGCTATCTGCAGCAATATTGACTACCACTATACCGTCAAGGTAAAATATATGAGTAGATAGATAGATACGTAGATAGATAAGTATAGATTAATTTTTAATTTACTAACACCACATCTTACATCTATGATATTGTTCTAGGGGAATATTTTGACATAGCTATTGTGACGCTCCCCACACCCACCTGAGGGTAAACAGCCTTTACTGCGCGGCAGAAACTGCGCATACCTTTACTTCGCAAGTGTTACTACGCTTGCGATGTTACAACGCGTACCATTAGTTCGCAAGTTGTTACATCGCAAGCGTTGTTACTACGCATGCGAAGTAATGGTATGCTTACTTAGAAAACGATACACATCGTTGTAAGGAAAATGTAAGGAAAATGAGGTTGTTTCCTCACAACGACGTGCAACGCCCATCGGAGACGACGTGAGGAAGGTTCCAGGAGGAGAGAGGAATCACGAGGAGAGTGAGGTAAGGGCGATCTACTGTGTTTTTGTAGTGTAGGGGGTCGTGCTAGGTGTAGTGTTAGGGTGCAGGATAGGGTTGTGTTTTTTTAGTTTGGGGGGGTTGTGCTGGGACTAGTGTTAGGGTTCAGGGTAGTGTTGTGTTTTTGTAGAGTAGGGGTTGTGCTGGTGTAGTGTTTTAGGGTGGTGTTGTAGTGTAGGGAAGTGTTTTTAGGGTAAAGTTGTAGTGTATGTGTACTGTAGGGGGTAGTGTTTTGGGGTTTAAGGCAGTGTTGTAGTGTATGTGTAGTGTAGGGGGTAGGTAGTGTTTTAGGGTTTAGGGTAGTGCAGTAGTGCATGTGTAGTGTATAGGGGTAGTGTTTAAGGGTAGTGTTGTAGTGTGCGTGTAGTGTGGGGGGTAGTGTTTTTGGCTTTAGGGTAGTGTGAGGGGGACGAGTAGGGAAGTGTTTGTGTGTAGAGGCAAGAATGTGGCACAGGGTAGTGTAATGCTATGTAATGTTGAAGGGATTAGAGTAGTGTTGAGAAGTTCGCGGTGTGTAGGGTATAGTATTTTGCGTAGTGTTAAGTTATTTATTAAATGTATTTTTTTTTTTATGAAAAGTGTTTTGGTGATTAGTTATAAAATTAATCCCCCACCCAAAACCCCTATATCCCTTAAATCACATCTCATGGTTTAGGTAACTTTAATTAAAAAGATATTTAGAATGGTACATAATTGCGTAGTAGTGGTATGCGAAGTAATTAATCGCGAAGTAAAGGCGCATTCCTATATTCTAAATGCTTTTGCGTAGTAATGGTATGCTAATTAAAATAATGCGGAGTAAAGATAGTTGCGAAGTAAAAACATCGCAATAAAAGCATGCGTAGTAATGGCATGCTAAGAAGCGTCAAACATTCCCACCTGAGGCCTTTCCTCCTAAAAGTTAAATGGGGTAAATTGTGCCCAGTGGAACATCATCCAGGGATGTTTGCTATGTCTTTGTACAAACATTCCAACAGAAATCTGAATCAGAGATTCAGCCAGGGTCGGAGTGTCCCTAGCAGGCATCAGGCGGTTCCCCGAAAGGCTGAAAGGGAGGGGATCGGTTTTGTAGTGGTGAAGGCCGGTTTTGTTACTGGGGGCTTCACACTTGCAACCCCCTCCCATCACTCTCTCCAGGAGCTGGTCCGACAAAATTGCCAGGGCTGCTTTGGGTTCCAAGTCTGCATGACATTTAAAGGATCGACCTCAGATGCATTGAGATGATTCACCAACAAAATGAGCTGAAGTTACAAGCAATGACTTAGTCCAGAGGGAAATCACATTTTGCATTCCTAAAAACGTTGGTGCCATTTGATACATTTGGAGTTTGACAAAGACAGGAGGAGAGAGCGACTTGGAAAAGGGGGCAGGGCATTAAGCTGCATGAAATGTCACTCCAAACAATGCAGTTCACTATTCTTCGACCCTTGCAAGTTTTATGCAGGATGATCAAGCAGAAGTCAGAAACACAAGGTACTAGGGGAGGGGTCCCTAGCCTGAACCCTCTCCAGGCCGGCTTTAGCGCTGGTGGCGTCCGTTGCAAAGTCATTTTTGCCGCCCCCTCATCCCATGACCACCTCCTCAGATTCTCTCACTACCATTGGGCAAAAGTGTCCCTCATCTCTCCAATCATAAGTTATTGGTAAACACAGCGCCCCCGCTCCTTGAGGTCCGTGCCCAGTGCGGCCGAACCAGCCGCACTACCATAAATCCCGCTCTGTCCCTCTCCATTCTTAACATGAAGGGAGATTTTGGTTCAGCTACATAAAAATGGAAGGACACCAATGTTGGCACACATATACATCACCATACTGCATATTTCTTATAAATTAAAGTGGTATTTGATTATCCGTTGGAAGCAGGACATTTTGCTTTGTTGGAAAGAATAAAGTCAGAATAACACTCATTTTAATAAAGATAAAATACTGTTACAAGTGTTGTCATGTAATGAAATGAAATATTTAACAGGAAACTCATGAGTTCAGCTGAGCCATGTTAAAAAACAAGCATTTGCAATGCAACAGTCTCACCTTTGCAAAAGTTAGAGCTATTGGGACTGTAAATGACAACATTGTTATTTATGTGTTGGTTTTGAAAACAGATAAATAAATGGCATTGTCATTTACAATGCCAATAGCTTAATGTCTCGCAAATGCAAGACCTATTGCATTTGCACCCCCACACCCACACACAGAGCCACACACACAGCGCCACACACACACAAAGCGCCACACACACACAAAGCGCCACACACACACAGCGCCACACACACACACAGCGCCACACACACACACACACAGCGACGCACGCACACACACACAGCAACGCACGCACACACACACAGCAACACACACACAGCGCCAGGTGTGAGGGGATGTGAGGATGAGAGGGTGAGTGATGGGGTGAGAGGGTGAGTGAGGGTGAGTGAGTGAGGGTGAGTGATGCGGTGTGAGGGTGGGTGAAGGGGTGTGAGGGTGGGTGAGGGGGTGCGAGGGTGAGGGGGTGTGAGGGGGTGAGGGTGTGTGAGAGTGAGTGAGGGTGAGTGAGAGTGAGTGATGGGGTGTGAGGGTGGGTGAAGGGGTGTGAGGGTGGGTGAGGGGGTGCGAGGGTGGGTGAGGGGGTGCGAGGGTGAGGGGGTGTGAGGGGGTGAGGGGGTGTGAGAGGGGCAAACTTAAGGGGTGGGATAGCCACAATTTGGGCAAGCCAATGGCTGTCAGGTAAGCAAAACCTAAACATGATTTGTACATTTTGCGACATGATGAAACGTGAATTTGCATGACCCTTTTTTTTTAACTGTCTCCAATACCTGTGGCTTTTTAAGCTAATTGTTAACAGAAATTGTGCTGAAAAAGCCTGTTATACCAGAGTATTTCAGTGTTGTCTTGAGGAGGATGATAACCCTGGGCTCTTGAAGGGAGGGTTTCAGAGTCGTGTTAACGCACCATGAATGAAAGTTTTGAAATATTTCATAAGTGCCCCTTCTTAACCTATGGCATTTTAGCAGGTTTTTGGGGTGACAAGCGTGCCTAAAAATGCGTGCTTAAGTCTCTTGGTGAATTCGAGGCTGGCAGCTATTCCACACCATGTTCAAGGTTCAGAAACTCTGCTGTGTTTTGGCTCACCATTCTCCATGGGACAGTGGTCGAGCGTGGCAAGAGCCCGCATCGAGCCTTGCCTGAGTTGCATATTTCTATTTTGAAGCATGGGAATATCTCCTTCCTTATTATCGTTGTGAGGGCACTATTCTTGTAGAAGTAGGAATCCACAGGCTGCCCGATCAAGAACTTGAAAGTAACCCATGCTTTGCGAGGAACCTGTTTTACCGTTGCGCTGCACAATTGGATAAACATGTTTCCTAAAAGTGCAGGTCTAAGAAGCCCTCTTGCCAGGTGCACTCAGTGTCGCCAAGGAGGCCCTGGCTGCAGCCTGCTCCCCCGGATCTCTGAGGGAGGATGTGGTTTGCGGCTGCGAAGCCTTTCTGGTGGCGTGTTTACACGTCTTGGGAGGCAGCCAGGTGTTTACCTTCCTGCGGCTGCTCTCTCCCTCCTCATGTCTTGTGGTGACGTCTGTGGGGAGGTGGCAGGGGGTTGCTGGGGCAGTCTCCCCGAGGGGGTCATGCATGTAGAGGGAGGCACGGCCCGCCATCATGCCGCAGAAACAAATAACCAGGCAAGTTCTTGGGACGGCTTCATCTAGGCAACGATTCGGGAAAGATGGAAAGGTACCAGACCACATCTTACAGCCTTTGTGTAAACTGGCTATTTAAACTGCTCTTATTTTTGACGCGTCGTTTAGAATTCTGAGGCTGTGCTCTAAGAGCAGGCACAAGTTGAGTGAGAAAGGCACTAAATAGGACCAGGGGTGGGAGGGCAGAAAAACACAACTGGGAGACAGTAAGAAAGAACAAGAGGGTGTAAGAGGGATAAGTAGAGGAAAATGTGGATAAAGACCGAGAGAAGGAGCGGGCCAAAGACGGAGTAAAATTGAGCGAGACAGACAATGCGAGAGAGAAGAGGGGGCGGGGAGGGGGTTTACAACCGACAGAGGGGCGCTCAGCTGCAGCCCTGCTGCTATTCAGCTCCAGTGGGTGTGAAGTGCCGGCGCCTGTGAGCGGGACTCTCCACGCCCTCGGGACAGCCCCCACCCAGCGGGAGACGGCAACCCGCCACAATTGCCAAGATAAAACATTTTTTAATCTCAACACTAATAAAAACGACATAGCGGTGTTATGCTCTAGACCTCACTGCATGTGCCATAACTCTTCAGTACACGAATGTACACAAAGCAAGCCACGTGTCCCCGCAGACGGACACTATCATTTTCCACTTCACATTTTCAACCGCACGCAACAGCTGAAAAACACTGCATGATTACAGTCAGTTTTGATGTTTTGTAGCCTGAGCGCAACAATTATAACAAGCATTTACAAGTGGGGCCGGAGACACGGACAGCGGGAAGGGGGGGGCAGAAACGGGCACACGGACAGCGGGAGGGGGGCGGGAATGGGCACACTGACAGCGGGAGGGGAGGGGAGCACTCACCTGGACTTCTTACGGCGGTGGTCGGCCTGGAGGAATGACAAAAAAAAACTCTGAAGAAAAAAAAACAATAAACAACCGCCCACCACCGCATGACGTGCTAAAAGGGGTGGGAGGAGTAAAAATCTACGGAACGCCCACAAATCTGCTCCGACAATTACGGACAGATCTCTCTTCCAATGGCTAGCCTCCATTTATGGAGCTAGCCAATGGAAGAGAGAGGCGGGACAAAGCCCTGTACTGGTAAACATAAGATTTCACCTGCGCGAACACTGCTGCACAGTGGACGCCAGGCGAAACCTAAAAAAGTGAAAATCATACTCAATAATGCAACTAAAGAATACTGAGAAATTGCCGGATCACACCAGAGCCATGTATGCCAGCATCGGAAGGGCAAAAATAAAGTACTTTGCCCATCATCATTTGCAATTCTCCCCATCACTAAAGTCCATCAGCAGAATTGGGAATTACTTGGAGCAGAACTCTCCATGGGTAGGAGAATACTGCAGCGAAAGGTAGCAGCCTTGGGCCCCATTGCCCAGCAGGTCGGTCCAGCATATCGGGTTGTCTTACCTTGGATACAGTGTGGTCAAAAGCAGAGCAAATAATGCCTTGATATTCACTTAATCAGTAATTAATATCTTGGGTCTAAACATGACACTACTGTAGGAATTATGTGCTTTTTGCTGTAAAGTTTATCTTGCTTCTACTTGTGCTTTTCTCCCATCTCATTTGTTTTTTTTGCCTACGGGACCACAAGGCAGACTGCTCAGACTCAAAACACCCCACACAATATCACGCTAATGTATAAAAGTGACATTCTAGAACTACTTTCACAGTCCATTCCCAGAGCCAACATACATTCCCCACAGTCAATACATTACGGGCAGTGCAACTGGAATTATGTAGTAATGAAATGAACACATTTTGTGACAAGATGTACCAAATTATGTTGCAAGGAAAGGCAAATTATGCAGCACAAATCGACACATCTTGTGACAGTGTTACTTCATTATTTTGTAATTTTGAGGTTGAGCCTGCGTGAGTATGCGCCAGCGCTTGAATTCTCCCTTGCGAGACTCTTGAAGTCAATAAGGGGCTAGGAACCCGCCCATAGCTTACCATTCTTTGGCATCATTGTCGCTCTTCTTTGAGCTATGGCGCGGTCAATGCTGGTTGCGTTATAGCTCTTATTTTTTTCCACTTATCCCCACCCCTCCCCGTTTCTTCTCCGCTCCCTCCCTTCTGTTTCTTCTCACTCTCACTGTATATTTTTATGTAACTTATCGCTTGTACTTGGGGGGTGGGGGAGACAAAACAAGAACTCTATGCTTAAAAAAAAATAGTTTGGGAATCTTTGGTGATCATTGACCACTACTTGCACAGGCTGTCCGTAAATCCAGCACAACATTCCGTTATAGGTTTTTCCTGCACAAGACATTAGCCCATAAGTTTAGTACTTCCAGTACACATAACAGCCACCCCAGGGGAAATATATTCTCGGAGTCTTTTTGGGAGTGCGAGGGATGCATAATATGTCAGATGATGTAGAATTGGAGCATCAGCAGTACCTCAGTCAATTCTAGTGCCCTGCACTGAATTCACAGGTACAGCTAACCAATGGGTGGCCTCATTCCTGAGTGATAGATTCTGTCAATGTATGGAGGCCAGAATCTTCTCAGCCCCTTGGGGAGTCCCTCAGGGATCTTACTGATGCGCTACCCTCTTTAATATCTACCTGAGCCCACTAGCTCACATAGTACAGGAGTTCGGACTCTCCATTGTGTCATGTGCTGATGACACGCAACTAGTGGTCTCAATTTCAGATTCCCTCAACTCTGACTATAGGCAACTAGGCCCTTGCCTGGGAAAAAATCAGATCATGGATGGCTCACTGTAGCCTTAAGCTGAATGGGGATAAAACCAAGCTTATTATACTGGGCAGCAACTTCAGCCCACGCTCAGAGATCCCCTGGCCAGAAAAATGAGCCCCCCCCAAACTTCCATACAAAAACTTGGGGATGTGGCTGGACCAGAATTTAATGATGGAAATCCAAGCCAAAATACTCTTGAGTACCTGTTTTGGGATACTTCAAATGATCAGGAAAATAATGAGCTGCTCCCAGAAAACTCAAGTAAGACGGTGGCTCAAGCCTTGGTGGTGTGGAGGCTGGACTACGGCATTTCTCTATACTTGGGCTCCCCCAAATATGTCACGGACAGACTATAAGTAGTACAGAATGCAGCAGCCCGACTGCTTCTGAAGATACCCAGACACCAGCAAGTAAAAACATTCCTTAGGGAGCTACACCGGCTTCCGGTCAAGGCCAGGATCAAATTCAAGTCTCTCTGCTTGGCCCATAGAGCCATGTATGGGAGAGGCCCCGCTTTGTTACGAACTCTGATCTCCCACTACTGACTCCATCGCCATCTCAGATCAGGATCAAACTTTCTGATGAACACCACCAGAATCAAGAGATCTAGGTGGGGTGGAAGTTCGTTCACACACCTGGTACCCAAACTGTGGAACAGTATGGACCCAGAACTCCGACTGATTGGAAACAAACTGTCCTTTAAAAAGAGACTTAAAACATGGTGCTCCCCAAAATCCATGTGCAAGATATCTTCCTGGCCTGTTTCATACCAGCGCTGGATGCCTGCGGGTAGCCATGCGCTCTACAAATCCCTAAACCTAAACCTGAGGTGTTCATTTGCTACATAGTCCAAACGTGCCTTTGCAGGACATGTGGGTGCTATTTTAGCTGTCCTACTCTAGTTGTAGCGATGCAGTTTCTAGTAACATGTACTTTGCTGCTGGAAACCTGAATAGGTTGAGCCTTGTTTTTAGGTCTCACATGCGCTGCTCGCCTTGACGAGATCTATTGTCGTTGGTTTTCTGTCTGGTATCTTTGGAAGGGGGGTTGGTGACCGCCCTGTCTCCCTTAGGCGCCGCTCACCCGGACTGGAGATTTAGCTCGCGCACGGCGTCTCTTCCAGACAGCGTCTCCAAATAACATGCAGTCACTTTGGCATCTATAACTTGGTGACAGAATGGAATCACCCGATGCTCGTAAATGAGAGGTGGGATCTCAACGTATTTCCCCAAAAGCACCGCTTCAAGGATAAGATGAAATGTGTGGTGACTAGTAGAGCCCCAGGTATTCCCCGCACTCATGGTAATGTGAAGGACCTCACAGATGAATTGCGTCATATTACATTTAAAATAACAGAATTGCCCGCTTCGTTGCTCGTAGCTCAATGGGGGTAAAAGGAACACATGCCGCTGACTCTCCACAACAGACTACCACTTCCTCTACTATATACTCTCACAAACCTTGTTCCCCGGCATCCAAAATGGCGTCAATACAACCCACCGCTGGCTCCCTCTGAGGTTTTCGAACTCAAAGTCACGTGCCGCGAGAGCAGCCAATGACAGGAGGGGTTCACTTTTCTCTCCGCCGCTGACAGGCTAGAACGCACGCTTCAGCGTTGTACCTCCGGCTCGCGCTCCTTCGCCATTGTAAGCTACTGTTTGCCAACTTGAGAGGGGCTCGCATGTGCGTGCACGAAAGGAAGAGGAGGTACCTAGGCGAGCACGAGCTCAGGGAGGCCGAAGAAGATAGCAGCCAAAATATATACCCTTCCAAAAAACAAAAAAAAGAGCCTGACTGGCTCACAGGGATTCTGGCACTAAGGAACCATGGACAGTCTCAGCTTACAACCCCGGAACAACGCCTGACAAACAGCTTTGTGAAGACCCCGACAAACGAGGAGCCAAAATCAGCCCCTGGTTGTATGTGTTCCTAGCACACCGCCCCATAGGGAGGAGGCTCTGTCTGTGTGCGATCACCTGAGAGGAGCTCTCCAGCAGAGTCTGGAGCTGCACTCAGGGGATTGAGGATGAACCAGGCTGAAGGTAAGAGTAGGAGCTTTCCAAAATACGCCAATTTTGCCATTGAATCCTGTAAAAAAGGGGGTGGGTCAGGTGTATGGAGCCTACAGCACAAGCAATACTAATGGTCTATTTGTGGTTTTACCCTCCATCCCTTGAGCAGCATTCTCGGCATATCCACCATTTCTCTGTTAAGCGCAGGTGAACGCAACGTCAAGAGTCACTGCAGGTGTGGGCTTTCTGCAACCACTCTCATCCCCCTACTGAGAGGAGCACACTGATACCAGAGTGCGCACATCCTCTCCGTTGCAGGGCTTACTTTTTATTATTTTGCGTTCTGCTGGTGTGTGTAGTACAAGGGAACGAGCGGGTAATTTTATTGGCAGGCTAGTAAGCTACAAATTGGATAAAAATTGGTAAAGTAGGAACATTCTTTGCTCTTTTGATGTATAATCTAAGATAGCTCTGGACAGCTGTTGCCGCTTTACATAAACAGATATCTCAGTTGAAGGTTTGGACTACAGGTTTCTCTTTTCAGATGAACATTCACCCGTCATTTTTTATTGATGGCCTTCTTTTGAGGGGAAAAACACCCACGTTTGTACCACTGCTTTGACGTGCGTTGCTCATATTGTCAGATCACGTGACTCTTTAAATGAAAGTTGTTCAGAGTGGGTGGTTTTAAGTGAGCCAAACATCACCACACAAGAGTCTTACGTTACGGAAGACACTGCATCGATACATTTTTTTCTAGATTGGAAGTTACTTTCTTTGCATGAAAAGATCCACATCATTTGCAGGACGTCGGTGTGTTTTGAAATGCATTCTCATTTAAAACAAGCATTTACAATGCAACGGTCTCGCCTTTGCAAAAGTTAGCGCTTTTGGCATTGTAAATGACAAATGTTTTATTTATGTGTTGGTTTTGGAAACAGATAAATAAATGGCATTGTCATGAGCAGTAGAGAGTGAGTAGTAGAGAGAGTAGTAGTGAGTAGTAGAGAGTGAGTAGAGAGTAGTAAGTGAGTAATAGAGTGTGTAGTAGAGAGTAGTGAGTGTGTAGTAGAGAGTAGTGAGTGTGTAGTAGAGAGTGTGTAGTAGAGAGTGTGTAGTAGAGAGTGTGTAGTAGAGAGTGAGCAGTAGAGACTAGTGAGTGTGTAGTAGAGTGGTGAGTGTGTAGTAGAGTGGTGAGTGTGTAGTAGAGTGGTGAGTGTGTAGTAGAGTGTGTAGTAGAGTGTGTAGGAGAATGTGTAGTAGGGAGTGTAGTAGGGAGTGTAGTAGAGTGTGTAGTAGAGTGTGTAGTAGAGAGTAGTGAGTGTGTAGTAGAGAGTGTGTAATACAGAATGTGAAGTAGAGAGATTGAAGTAGAGAGATTGAAGTAGAGAGATTGAGGTAGAGAGATTGAGGTAGAGAGATTGAATTAGAGAGATTGAGGTAGAGAGATTGAAGTAGAGAGTGTGGAGTAGAGAGTGTGGAGTAGAGAGTGGAGAGTCTGTAGTAGAGTGGAGTAGAAAGTAGTGAGTGTGTAGTAGAGTAGTAGAGAATGTGTAGTAGAGTAGTAGAGAGTAGTAGAGGGTGTGTAGTAGAGTGTGTAGTAGAGCGTGTGTAGCAGAGTGTGTAGTAGAGTGTAGTAGAGTGTGTAGTGTAGAGTGTGTAGTAGAGAGTGTGTAGTAGAGAGTGTGTAATGTAGAGTGTGTAATGTAGAGTGTGTAATGTAGAGTGTGTAGTAGAGTGTGTAATGTAGAGTGTGTAGTAGAGTGTGTAGTAGAGAGTGTAGTAAGTAGTGACTGTAGTAGATAGTGTGTAGTAGAGAGTGTCTAGTATAGAGTGTGTCGAAGAGAGTAGTGGCTGTAGTAGTGAGTGTGTAGTGAGTGTGTAGTAGAGTGTGTAGTAGAGAGTAGTGACTGTAGTAGAGAGTGTGTAGTAGTGTGTAGTAGAGAGTAGTGACTGTAGTAGAGTGTGTAGTACAGTGTGTAGTAGAGAGTAGTGACTGTAGTAGATAGTGTGTAGTAGAGAGTGTCTAGTATAGAGTGTGTCGAAGAGAGTAGTGGCTGTAGTAGTGAGTGTAGTAGTGAGTGTGTAGTGAGTGTGTAGTAGAGAGTAGTGACTGTAGTAGAGAGTGTGTAGTAGTGTGTAGTAGAGAGTAGTGACTGTAGTAGAGTGTGTAGTACAGTGTGTAGTAGAGAGTAGCGACTGTAGTAGAGAGTGTATAGTAGAGTGTGTAGTAGAGAGTGTGTAGTAGAGTGTGTAGTAGAGAGTAGAGTGCGTAGCAGAGAGTAGTGACTGTAGTAGAGAGTGTGTAGTAGAGTGTGTAGTAGAGAGTGTGTAGTAGAGTGTAGTAGAGAGTAGAGTGCGTAGCAGAGAGTAGTGACTGTAGTAGAGAGTGTGTAGCAGAATGTGTAGTAGAGAGTAGTGACTGTAGTAGGGAGTGTGTAGTAGAGAGTAGTGACTGTAGTAGAGAGTGTGTAGTAGAGAGTGTGTAGTAGAGAGTGTGCAGTGATTTGAGTTTTACATCAAATTAAAAACGGGAACGGAACAAACTCATCCTATACATTATTGTGGTAGGTGCCCACGCATATAGGGTTAAATGATGCGTTAGATGCCACAGGTCCCACCAACACGCTTCCTTTATGATAGGAGAATGCCCAACATCGCGGAGATTTGCTCTCTGCTCTTCCCGGATATTTGTATTTTCAAATGTATAATGTTATCCTGCTAAACGAAGACGATGCTCAAACTATAAAAGAAGAGGGTTTCACAGATATGTTAGTCCTTCCGGGCAAACGAAATGACCCAAAGAAAGATCAAGTGACAGTTTAGAGCTCCAAGTGAGTCTTAATAAAATCAGTGTCTGGAACGCATAGCATCAAAAAACGAGCGGGGCATCAAACTGCAGTGTCATTCAATCAAAGCTTCAAGGCTTCTGAGCGCTAGCCGAGAATTATTTTTTGTGAAGCACTAATCACTGTGGAAGGTGCCCCTGCTATCCCAGATGTGAGAAGTCAGTCTGATATGAAAATAAGCAGTATTTGGAATGAATGTATTTGGCAGGGGGAAGGTGGGACGGCGCAAGACCGTACTGACGAGTGAACAGGAGCCATTTTGTACCGAGTGATTCTGCCTGTGTGCATGTAGACAAACCAGGCGGCAGCATGAGCATGTGATTCGGTAAAATAACAAGCATTTACAATGCAATGGTTTTGCCTTTGTTAAAGTTAGAGCTATTGGCATTGCTCTTGACACTCTGAAGCTCCACTCTGCATTCTGAAGCTCCACTCTGCACTCTGAAGCTCCACTCTGCACTCTGAAGCTCCACTCTGCACTCTGAAGCTCCACTCTGAAGCTCCACTCTGCACTCTGAAGCTCCACTCTGAATCTGAACTCTGAAGCTCCACTCTGAATCTGCACTCTGCACTCTGAATCTGCACTCTGAATCTCCACTCTGCACTCTGAAGCTCCACTCTGCACTCTGAAGCTCCACTCTGCACTCTGAAGCTCCACTCTGAATCACCACTCTGCACTCTGAAGCTCCACTCTGCACTCTGAAGCTCCACTCTGCACTCTGAAGCTCCACTCTGCACTCTGAAGCTCCACTCTGCACTCTGAATCTCAACTCTGAAGCTCCACTCTCCACTCTGAAGCTCCACTCTCCACTCTGAATCTCCACTCTCCACTCTGAAGCTCCACTCTGAAGCTCCACTCTGAAGCTCCACTCTGAAGCTCCACTCCACTCTGAAACTCCACTCTGAAGCTCCACTCTGAAGCTCCACTCTGCACTCTGAATCTGCACTCTGAAGCTCCACTCTCCACTCTGAATCTGCACTCTGAAGCTCCACTCTGAGGCTCCACTCTGAGGCTCCACTCTGAGGCTCCACTCTGAAGCTCCACTCTGAAGCTCCACTCTGAAGCTCCACTCTGCACTCTGAAGCTCCACTCTGAAGCTCCACTCTGCACTCTGAAGCTCCACTCTGAAGCTCCGCTCTGAAGCTCCGCTCTGAAGCTCCGCTCTGAAGCTCCGCTCTGAAGCTCCACTCTGAAGCTCCACTCTGAAGCTCCACTCTGCACTCTGAAGCTCCACTCTGCACTCTGAAGCTCCACTCTGCACTCTGAAGCTCCACTCTGAAGCTCCACTCTGCACTCTGAAGCTCCACTCTGCACTCTGAAGCTCCACTCTGAAGCTCCACTCTGAAGCTCCACTCTGAAGCTCCACTCTGAAGCTCCACTCTGAAGCTCCACTCTGCACTCTGAAGCTCCACTCTGAAGCTCCACTCTGCACTCTGAAGCTCCACTCTGAAGCTCCACTCTGCACTCTGAAGCTCCACTCTGAAGCTCCACTCTGAAGCTCCACTCTGAAGCTCCACTCTGCACTCTGAAGCTCCACTCTGAAGCTCCACTCTGCACTCTGAAGCTCCACTCTGGAGCTCCACTCTGCACTCTGAAGCTCCACTCTGAAGCTCCACTCTGCACTCTGAAGCTCCACTCTGAATCTGCACTCTGAAGCTCCACTCTGAAGCTCCACTCTGAAGCTGCACTCTGAAGCTCCACTCTGAAGCTCCACTCTGAAGCTCCACTCTGAAGCTCCACTCTGAAGCTCCACTCTGAAGCTCCACTCTGAAGCTCCACTCTGAAGCTCCACTCTGAGCTCCACTCTGAAGCTCCACTCTGAAGCTCCACTCTCCACTCTGAAGCTCCACTCTGAAGCTCCACTCTGAAGCTCCACTCTGAAGCTCCACTCTGAAGCTCCACTCTCCACTCTGAAGCTCCACTCTGCACTCTGAAGCTCCACTCTGAAGCTCCACTCTGCACTCTGAAGCTCCACTCTGAATCTCCACTCTGCACTCTGAAGCTCCACTCTGCACTCTGAAGCTCCACTCTGCACTCTGAATCTGCACTCTGAAGCTCCACTCTCCACTCTGAATCTGCACTCTGAAGCTCCACTCTGAGGCTCCACTCTGAGGCTCCACTCTGAGGCTCCACTCTGAAGCTCCACTCTGAAGCTCCACTCTGAAGCTCCACTCTGCACTCTGAAGCTCCACTCTGAAGCTCCACTCTGCACTCTGAAGCTCCACTCTGAAGCTCCACTCTGCACTCTGAAGCTCCACTCTGAAGCTCCGCTCTGAAGCTCCACTCTGCACTCTGAATCTGCACTCTGAAGCTCCACTCTCCACTCTGAATCTGCACTCTGAAGCTCCACTCTGAAGCTCCACTCTCCACTCTGAAGCTCCACTCTGAAGCTCCACTCTGAAGCTCCACTCTGAAGCTCCACTCTGAAGCTCCACTCTGAAGCTCCACTCTCCACTCTGAAGCTCCACTCTGAGCTCCACTCTGAAGCTCCACTCTGAAGCTCCACTCTCCACTCTGAAGCTCCACTCTGAAGCTCCACTCTGAAGCTCCACTCTGAAGCTCCACTCTGAAGCTCCACTCTGAAGCTCCACTCTGCACTCTGAAGCTCCACTCTGAAGCTCCACTCTGAAGCTCCACTCTGAAGCTCCACTCTGAAGCTCCACTCTGAAGCTCCACTCTGAAGCTCCACTCTGAAGCTCCACTCTGCACTCTGAAGCTCCACTCTGAAGCTCCACTCTGAAGCTCCACTCTGAAGCTCCACTCTGAAGCTCCACTCTGCACTCTGAAGCTCTACTCTGAAGCTCCACTCTGCACTCTGAAGCTCCACTCTGCACTCTGAAGCTCCACTCTGAAGCTCCACTCTGCACTCTGAAGCTGCACTCTGAACCTCCACTCTGAACCTCCACTCTGAAGCTCCACTCTGAAGCTCCACTCTGAAGCTCCACTCTGAAGCTCCACTCTGAAGCTCCACTCTGCACTCTGAAGCTCTACTCTGAAGCTCCACTCTGAAGCTCCACTCTGAAGCTCCACTCTGAAGCTCCACTCTGAAGCTCCACTCTGAAGCTCCACTCTGAAGCTCCACTCTGCACTCTGAAGCTCCACTCTGCAGCTCCACTCTGCAGCTCCACTCTGAAGCTCCACTCTGAAGCTCCACTCTGAAGCTCCACTCTGAAGCTCCACTCTGAAGCTCCACTCTGAAGCTCCACTCTGAAGCTCCACTCTGCACTCTGAAGCTCCACTCTGCAGCTCCACTCTGAAGCTCCACTCTGAAGCTCCACTCTGAATCTGCACTCTGAAGCTCCACTCTGAAGCTCCACTCTGAAGCTCCACTCTGAAGCTCCACTCTGAAGCTCCACTCTGAAGCTCCACTCTGAAGCTCCACTCTGCACTCTGAAGCTCCACTCTGAAGCTCCACTCTGCACTCTGAAGCTCCACTCTGAAGCTCCACTCTGAAGCACCACTCTGAAGCTCCACTCTGAAGCTCCACTCTGAAGCTCCACTCTGAAGCTCCACTCTGCACTCTGAACGGTCAGACTCCAAAAATCGGCCCTAATCACAATAGTATTATTTCACCTGCGTGAATATAAGTCTTTGAAATTCTGGCCAGTGGTAATACACACAAGTAATATAAAATTGTTGTTCCAAAGAGCATTAAATGGAAATAAAACAAGTACCAGACCCATTGACGCCTGCACCTTAAAAGTGAAACTGACTGAAGCAAGCGCCAGGGCCACGTTGAAAAAAAAAAGCCACACACATTAGATGCAGTCAAGGCGCGCTCACGAGGTCAGAAGGCACTCCACATGAACAACTACCAGACACATTGACGCCTGCACTTTCAAAGTGAAATGAAACAAAGTGAAA
Organism: Lissotriton vulgaris; assembly: GCF_964263255.1. Classification (NCBI taxonomy): domain Eukaryota; kingdom Metazoa; phylum Chordata; class Amphibia; order Caudata; family Salamandridae; genus Lissotriton; species Lissotriton vulgaris. The sequence continues at coordinate 78,467,858 of NC_141700.1, read as the reverse complement.
CTGACTAAAGGAAGCGCACGGCCCATTAGATGCAGTCAAGGCGCGCTCACGAGGTCAAATCTCCAAAGGAGAAGCTCGTGACAGCCTGACTACAGCAGAAAAAGCTCGTAACAGTCTGATGTCCACACCATTCCCAGAAAAGTGGCAACATAAGTTGTCTCGCATAGACAGCAAAAGCTTCGCTTTTGCTTTCATCTAGGCGAGACCTAAAAAAGTTAGTCTTTTATTTAGCGGAATGTTGGACATTCAGTATTTCTGTTACCCACTTGATGGGTCGTTGCCTGCTATGTCTGTCTTTTTTTTTGCTGCAGAAGGATGCATATGTATGCCATTTTGCTGTTTATATTTGATTGTATTACCGTTGCATTACATGCATTTCTGTGAATATTTATCAACTAAGGTACTGTGCATAACCTTGCTCTAAGTGTTCTATTGCACCTCTTTTGCTGCACTAAAATACTCCATGCTGTATAGCCATTTTTGAGATGAACAATGGTTAGTATGTGTCGATAATTTTTGATTCATGCTTTTGAATTGCTGATTATGCCTGTTAGTCAACTTGTGAAATGTTTCAGTAAATGGGTCCTTTGTTAGTTCACAGCAACATGATCCAATTTTAAACACTCCTATTTCTATGTGAACACCTGTTCCTATTTGTATACGTATACCACCTACCTCTGTGTTATCGGCAAACTGCGACCATCAGGATGCTATGTTGCAGACGTTATAACAAAAAAAAAATTGCAATACCTTTTTTTGAAGACCCCTTTTTAGGTCGAGCGTAGCGATGGACCTATAGTTGGCGTGTTCCGGGGAATGTGAGACAGCGATCGCCCATGCGCCTCGCTGTCTCAGATTCCTCCTCGAGGGCGCGCACGTCGCCGTGCACATCCCCTGCCTGCCATTCACTCTCAATCACAGACAGCCACACTCACGCATGCGCGCACACACACACATACACCCACGCAGGCACAATGCATACACACACACGAGCGCCCATGCACGCACGCACATACATACATGCAGAGACACCCCCCCACACACATACACACACGAGAGCACTGAGGCCCCCCCAGCCCTTTGGAACTTACCGGGCCAATCTCGGGGGAACTCCACTCGCAGCACGCTCCTTTCCCGGGGCTCCCACTTGGTCAAGGGAGCTCCCCCCAACACTTCCGCAACCACCTGCTAGCGGCCCCGGGGCTCTCCACCGCTCACAGGAGCCCCGGGCCGCAAGACGGATTTACGCCTCCTCTTCCGGTCCAAACGCGTCCACGCCCCCGTCACAAGGCGACCTTGCCTGACTTCCGGTGCGGCCGCGGCGGGATTCACAGCTGGTTTTTAAAGCACTGAAGAATTAACAAATGTCCGCAGCGCAGTATTGCACAATGAAAACCAGCACATATCTTCAGTGACGCCTTGTTGTCAACTTGCGCGCGTCAGCTTCTTAAGTTTCATTTTCGTCAACTTGGTGTGAAGAGAAGCAGGGCAGCGGGGAGTTGGGGCCAAGCGTCGGCGCCCGAGGAGGAACCACGACCAGCAGCTACGGAGGCGGCAGAAGCGCTGGAGGAAGGGGTAATGCTTGTTGCTTCCATGACTCTGTCCTTGTTATCAAGTGTCCTTGTTAAACTATGCAGGTGTGTCAAAGCCTCAGTCAATGTCGCCTAATAATCGGCATGCTCAATGGTTTTCATATTTCCATAAGTGCTGTAAACTGGCGATCCTGCTGGATACCGAGCACAGGTACCAAGCCCAAACTTCTTTCCTGATGCTTTCAGTCCCGCATGTCTATTTGTCACTCTCTCCTCGGTAACGGCATGCCTTACCACTCCTGATGAAAAGCACCCTTATGTGTTTGCCACAGCTTGCTATACTTGCGGCGCCTCCTGTGTCAGATCGGGTTACCCTGGCATAGACGGAGGCCTGTCCCCGGGCACTCTGTCACAGGCCCTCACAGCTCTTTGCACACCGTGTGCATAGAGCGGGGGGACTGGAGGCATGTGTCCGGTGGGAGCTCCGACTAGACGCTGCTCAGGGAACCAGCTAGTACAAGCTTGCATGGGCAGGCGACCCTGGGCAAGAACATGAGTATGCACTGATGCTGCGGGGCGTGTGCACGACGGTGTATTAGTGCACACATCCGTCCGCCTAGGAAGAGTGAGAGAGGTGCTAGACAAAGGAGCAGGCCACCTTAAAGATGTTTGCGGTAATCGGTACCACCTGTGAGGTACTGGACCACAGGGTTACAGGTGGTGGCGGGCGTCGCACAGACCAGGAGCGTCTGTGCAGAGCCTATGTTTGTATTCTGCAGTCATGCAGTAAAGTGCCTTCCGACTTTGTAAGGCTCAGGGAGACGATTAGCGTGTGATAAATTTCGCAATCAGCCGCGGTATTTACAGTCACAAGAATGGGGTCCTCCATCGGGGTGCGTGCAAGGGATGAAAGGCACGGTACCACGAGTACTACACCTAGCGCGGAACCCCGCGCACAGCAGTGTGTTGTGCTCCTGCTCGGGTCACGCGCTGTACCTACCAAAACATTACACACCAACACTTCACACACCACTACACAACAGTGGCTCACGGCCCTCTGATGTCCTAACTCCTCACCCCTGGCCTTGTGACCCTTACCCCCCCCCCCCAAACTACACCCAGCGCGGATCCCCTCCCCTCACACACGACTGAGGCTCCCGGCCCTCACCTCTGCCCACCGCCCCCCACCTCCGTACTACACCAGGCACAAATCCACGCACACAGCAGTGTGTTTGTGATGCTGCTCAGGTCACGCAGCAATCACTCAGTACCTACCAACACTTCACACATCACACAACAGAGGCTCCCTCTGGTGTCCTAATGCCTCACCCCTGCCCTCGTGACTACCTACTACACCCAGTGGGGATCCCCGCGCACAGCAGTGTGTTGTGCTCCTGCTCGGGTCACGGGGTGTACCTAACAGCTCATCACACACCAACACTTCACACACCACATAACTAAGGCTCCCGGTCCTCTGGCGTCCTAAAGCCTCACCCCTGCCCTCGTGACCCCCTGCCCCCTCTTGGGGTATCCGCTGGTCTTGTTAAGATCAGTGGATGCATTAGTCCACTGCGGACTTTTAACGCTGTCGATACCTCGCCTGGTCGAGCCACGCGGTCCCCAGACAGTATAAACTCGAACACCGAATCAACAGATTGAGGGTCACAAGCCCCTGCGGTGTGCCGTATTCTGTCATCAAATTCTCAAGGAGCGTTAATCCCCTGCCAATGGGGATGATATTGAAACCCTGTGAATTGCGAGGAGGCGAAGGGCGGAAGCTGCATTCTGACCGAGATGCCTGAACACAAACAGCACAAATTGAGAGCTACGGCAAGAAAGACATGCAGTGCCAAGAGGCCGATAGTCAGCGCTGCTGCAACAGCATACCAAAACTATCACACTAAGAAGTGTACACTTCGAGGTAATTCGTTTACACTTTCATTTTTTTTAAAACACACAGGAACTTAGTCTTGGTCTGTTATATAATAGTCAGTAAAAACAGTTTCCGTTTCTGTATGTGCTTTTACCTCCCGAACAGCATACACTCAGCCTCTTTCAGATTAAATGCCATCGGGACGAAATTGAGATGGTTTTAGTGCCTGACATCTTTTTCTTCGCTTGTTTAATGAGGAGATAAACCCGTATCCCAGTTGCATAAAGGTTGCTTCTAAACGAGCATGGGTCAGATGCAGTAGGAAAGAAATATCCTAGCTGTCAGTATACAAAAAATGTGGCTCATGCTTTTTACACCATGCCCACTAAGAAGCTACATAGATGTTTTATCTATCTCACACGCTCCTGGGCGTGTGAGATAAAGCAGTGAGTGAATTTATACTTGATTAATAAATACGATCTGGTGACAATGATTTATTAAGAAAGTAAAGTTATAATGTGTGTGTATCCATCCATCCATCCCTCCCTCCCGCCCTCCCTCCCTCCCTCCCTTGCAACCTGCAGAGCTGGGTGTTGGGGAGGAGAATGTGGGCCGGCTTATAAAGTAGTTGGTGTTTTTTAGGGAAAGGGAAAACTGTTATTAGAATATGAATGGGGTCCAGGAGAGGGGGAGAATGGTGGATTACATCTTAATTGCTTTAACCATGGGCACTGATATATGTTTTCACGCCCTCCTCCAAATCTGCACCCTCTCACCCTCACACACCCTCCCTCACCCTCACCCACCATCACTCACCCTCACTCACCCTCATTCACACCCCCTCACCCTCACACCCCATCACCCTCACACATCCTCACCCCGTCACCCTTACACCCCCTCACCCTCACACACGCTCACTCACCCTCACTAAGACTTACAGCCTCACACCCCTCACCCTCACAACCCTCACACCCTCACCCTCAAACACCACATCACTCAGGAACACCACCGCATCACTCAGAGACACCACCGCATCACTCAGAGACACCACCGCATCACTCAGAGACACCACTCAGGGGTACCACCACGTCACTCAGGGACACCACCACATCACTCGGGGACACCACCACATCACTCGGGGACACCACCACATCAGCTAACCATTCACAAACAATGTTTATATACCAATTGCAAATTAAAAAAATAAATATGCAAAGCATTGTCATTTACAATGCCAGTAACTCAAACTTTAATGCTGCGAGAGCTATTGCATTGTAAATGCTTGTTCAAAGTTGCTCTCTGTAATTTCCACATGTCTGCTAGTTCCACTTTTATGGTGAAGTTTGTGGCGGATTTTACTGCAGCAGTCATGTCACAGTTTCTTTGGTCATTTTATGTGTTTTAAAATTGAGGAGTATGTTTTTTTACATAGCTGTATTTCTCAACAAGCATTTGCAATGCAATAGGTCTCGCATTTGCAAGAGTTGGAGCTATTGGCACTGTAAATAACAACACCTTTTATTCATTTGTTTTTAAAACCTGCAAGCGGTGCATAAACACTCACTTTGTACATATAGTCCTTGCTTACTAGAAGCAAGGCTGGCAGTAAAAGAGACTGCCAGCCTTGCTTCTCATAAGCATGGACTAGAAGTACAAAGTGCTTGTTTACACACAGCTTGCTGGTTTTCAAACGCATACATAAAAGGCATTTTCATTTACAATGCATGTGGAGGTAGCCGTTGCACACCTGTTTGTCATCATTTCTTCACGTTTATTATTTTGTTCCTTATTTCGCGTGCAGTCTGGGACCGTGCCTCGCCTCATTGCACGGATAGTAATAGATTCAAAAGAGTGCAACATAAGTGTGTCGCAAACCCATTCGCACTGCATCAGAAAAATGTGTTGCCAACTTTTCAATTGTAAATTCATTTTATTTAGAAGTTTTCATAATGTATCCATCTTGACTTCATTAATCACGAAAAAGCTGTCCAAATATCCATGAGCTTCACACAAAATAATTGTGCCCATCCAGGCCTCTTATTACATTGCGTCAGGACATTTTAAATTCATGAATGGCAGCAAAAGACTTATTCCCAATGCATTTCGAGCACCTTTCTTGCTCTTCGTCAGGGGAAGCTGTTTTAATAAAATAAAACCCATGTTAGTCCTCCAGTTTTCTACTCCGACATATCTATCTGACCTTGCATGCTGTAAACATAACCTGCATTCTCTACCCTTTTAAATAAATGAATAATTTACACACAAATTGACCCAAAATACCTGTCTACCAAAGTGCAAAGTTTACTAAACGCAGTAACCTCCCCCTCTCCAACCTCGTTTTAAAAAACCTGCAAAACTTACACCTGCGTTTACATAAACAGTACACATCCCCAGTGAATTAAACGTATTCTAAATATCTCAAAAACAACTCTACTATTTATTTTCGATGCCTACATTCCCATCTTATTTAAATAAACAGAAATACCCTTCCTGATGTAGTGCCTTCAAAGTTACGCTCATCGTTTCTATTCAATACCGTCTCTCTGCTCAATCTTCCCTATAGTCATTGTGCGCTATTTAAACATTTGCTTCTGCACAGATCGCAACTATGACGTGACCTCCTTCACCTTCAACTGCACCCAATCCTAGATAAACAGTCCTTTAACCCACATCTTTCCGCCCTGTGTTTCCTGCTCTTTATTCACTACTTCATGTCCCATAATCCTTTGTGAAACAAATAAATACCAACTGAACCTTTAAATAACGTGTGTGAAATGCAATCACCATGAAAAAGCTTCAGAAATGTAACATATATAATGAGTTATTAACAATTTTTTTTATGAGGCTTCGATACTGCAAACAGTACATTGTAATTATACGGACACTTGCAAGATGATTTCAAATGTAATGAATATGCATCACGAACCAATTTTTAATTTGTTAATAACTCATTATATATGTATGTATATTGCATAACTGGCAAAGAGCAGCCAAATCTATGGGACTGTCAAGCACCAAACAGTGCACAAATGAAACCCATAGGTAAAACTAGCATAAGCCAAACAACCTCATGTGCACAGCATTGCATCACAAGACACAGCCCAGGGGCGTCGTACACATAAAATGCACAGATTTCTAAGCAAGCATTCAACAATAGTCTCTTGATTCTTGAGTTTTTATCTGTGATCTATAATGCAACACTGCCCTCTTGTGGCACATTGTAGTACAAAAGTCAATTTCTCAGTCAAATATACTTTTCAGGCTTTCAGTAGGTTGGGTAGGTCTCAAAAACTGTTAAGAATGAACGAAGTGTATGTAGTAATTGTACTTGCATTTATATAGCGCTTATTACCCCCGGCGAGGGGTTGAAACGCTCTTCAAGCCCAAAGTTTTGTTCAGAAGCCCGTGACAGGCGCTACCGTTTCCACCTCATGCCGCTTTAATCTACCACCATACACTCGCTGCTGCTTTATCTCTCTCTTGCAGGTTCCTCTTTTCTCCCCTTGTCACTGTTTCTCCATCTTTCGCTTCCTCCTTCTCTGCTTTTCTCTCTTTTGCTTTGGGTCCATGTTTCCTGATGAAAAATGCCTGCCAGTACCTCGAAATGAGTGCTGCTGGGCCCCACCTGCAACCACCAGCTCAGATTAACCCTTTCGATGCTGATGACGAGCTGGGCTCGTCATGGTGCACAGTGGTCGTGTGCTGATGACGAGCCCAGCTCGTCATAAAATGAGGAAAATAGCAATTTCCAGCACAGGAGGGGAATTGCCTTAGCAGCGAAGGTGTTAAGCCTTCTGTGTATGCACTGTTTACAACAAAGAAAAGTGACGCTACCCAGCACAAAATATTTTTTTACCAATTTACTTTACAGCACAAAACTTGTTTTGTGTTCGAAAGTAACATACAAGTAAGGCAAAGTAGCAGCATTGCTTTGCTTTACCTAGCGCCAAGGGGGCATTACATGGGTGGCACATAGCGTAGGGTGACCAGATTCCCAAAACAAAAAACGGGGACCGGTCATAGACATAGAAGTAGGACTGCTGTTTGCAGTAACCATCGACATAAAAGTAGGATTATTTGACAGCTGTCATAGACATAGAAAAGGGACAACAACGACAGCTCCCTCCACAGACCGAGATGAAGTATTACAGACAACAAATCCGAGGTCTTTTATTGGCATCCCTCTCCTTTACACAGCAGCATTAGTACTTCTTATTACATTTACACTTATAAGGACTACAGCATATATTTGCCAAAAATCAATAAAACATCACAGGATAGCAAATGCCAGTGCAAAGAGAGCATGCACATGCATGCTCAACTGGAACAATGAAAAACAGGGACATTTCTGTGTTTACCTGGGACACTGTTTGAAAACGGGGACATTTGAGTCACTTGGAGAAAAGTGTCGGGACACGGGGACATTTCTCCAAAAACGGGGACCGTCCTGGGAAAACGGGGACGTCTGGTCACCCTAACATAGCGTTCCCATGCAACCATCCATGCCTACAAACAATTGCACACATACAAAGTGGGAAAAGTGTTTGAACTTGTCTAGGCATAGTATTTTGTACAGGAAGGATACCCTTCCTGTACAAAACCTATGCCCGACTCAGGCACGCACCTAAGCGCTCTGGCGCTAAGGTGTGTGCCTGAAATCAGCGCCACCGCTAGGGACAGGGGAGGAGAGAGACATGATTCTGTATATATGGCGCTCTCCTGCTCCCTCCCCGTCACGCAATGCAGTGCAGCATTTTTGGCTGCTGCATCGAAAATCTGGCCCATAGTGTCATAATATAACCTCAATTCTGAACTTGTACCCAATCAGAATGCATATTTTAGCGAATTATCCTCAATGTAGAAGGAGCCAATCACAGTGCTGCACGTCCCATCTGCCACTTTGTTAAACTGTTGAATTAAGTAAATATAAAAATCATAACTACACACACGCAAGCACAGATCCATTTACAACCTTTATTTATTGCAATTTTTAGAATACCATATAAACATGATGAACAAGTAGGTGAAGTTTCTTAGTGCAGGTGAAATACATGGTGGATGTGATGTACCAACCAAAGTCCGCTAGGCCTGGCATGCTGAGCAGAGTAAGAGGTTATGAAGATTTACACTTTATTTTGGTGTTTTGAAACCCAACAAAAGCAGTAGTTCGATGACGCAAGTGATGGACTGACAGCTCACCTGGCCCCAGCCCCTTTCACTCTACTTAGTCTCCTCAGTCACATGGCATGTAACCAACCAATAGGAGACAGCCACTTGTACTGCTATGATTGAGAGAAGACAAGAGTCATGCGCATTCAACACTGAAATAAACAAAAGGCTCAATTAACGCAGTGGGTCAGAAGTAGTCTTCAATTTACTCCCTCTTCAGCTCCGTCAGACCAGAGAAGCCTTCGTAAAAGAGGCACCACAGCACATTAGGCTACAAGCTTTAGGAAGGGCATATACCACTACTGTGGAGTCAGGAAAAACAAACCTCTTGATACCTATGAGTGAGTTCAGATGGGGGACCTGTAGTCTGTTAAACAACAAGAGCATCTTTCACTTACAAGAGAAAGTTGCCATCAGTCTTTTGTAACTGTAAGGTCTTTCAAAACGCAAAAACCAACATCCACTTTAGTCTTTTCCAATGGTTCCATTTGCTCTTTAGATAACAAATATTCTCATGAAGGAAAATCCTCTCAGACCACGTAATGACTACAGAACGTATTGTGTAAACAAGGCCAGATCTTTGGCAAGGCAGGACTGGCAGGTACAAAAGACACCATCAGGTGGCACAGCATTGCCATAACCCTAGGCCTAAATTACCAATTTACAAAAGGAAGTAAAGCTGTGCTCGTAAATCACTCATGTATTCCATTTCAGGGGCAGAAGCACAAACGTTGGAACCCAGATTATCTGTTTTTAATGTTTACTTTCCATCTAAAACCCATTCTACTTCAGCACATTTGAACAGAGAGCTTGGAGAAGTTTCTTTTTCTGACTAACAAAGTCCATATTTCTGAAGTTAAGAGGTTTGTTTACGTGTCCTCGGATTCTGCACCCAAGCCAGGTCTGGTTTGAAAAGGATACTCTTGTACACCTTCTAAAACAGCAAAATTTACATCCAGCGTTGGTAAATATTTGGAAATGCTCAAGGCGCGCATCTTCAAGATTTATGTCATGCAGCAACAGCGACTTACTGACTAAAACCGCTGTTCATACATAAGCCGTCACAAAAACAGAATGTTGTCTCAAACACGTTAAGACAAACCTCAATGCCCTCATATTGTTTCTAAATTTGTCGCTTGGTGATAAGACTCAAAATCACATTTTACAACCCTTTCGGGAGGGTCCCAGAGAATCAAAGGTTGTGGTGAGGTGAGTTGGTACCGTAACCGATGGAGTACATGCACGCGTCATGATGGAATCTGAAGGGCAGCCCACGCGTTTGCCCGCAAGAGCATAGTCAAGACTATCCCTAGTCTTGGAGCAGATGGGACACCTGGTTTCCTTTGAAAGACCTTTCCTTTTCTCTTCATCTGATTGCAAGTAATATACTTATAAGCAGTTTCTGTCCTTGATGAACATTTCACTGATAAAGGAAGCTCATGAACTACAGTTTCTCTATATTATTTATTCCATTAATACAAAGTTCACACATTCTGGGTAGTACAAGAGATGGCCAACCGCTGGCACAAGTAATCCTTTTAAGTACCAATCTGACAAGAAAAATGCACCTCTTGCAAGAACACTGTATCAAAAACAGTCTACAACCCAGCTTCTCGCGCATTCTGCTGCCTTTTAGACAGGTGTGGGCTATACAAGCAGCACATATGCCCATACATTAGGACAAAGTGGGTGTGGCGAGGTAGGCTCCATGAACCTGAGCCACAACTGCTGAGGTCAGCTTTTCAAAATGGTGCCCACTTAGCCCTGCGGCATTGCTAAGAGACAAGCACAAGGAAGCCAATGTGCAGGAGCAGCACTCGGGTTAAAAATAGCCATGGCAATGAGATAATGTTAGTTGTGTGAATAAAGTTGACAAGCCCTTTGCAAAAAGTTCATTTCTCTCACACAGAGGAAGAGATGGAGCTAGGGCAACCCAGGAGATGAAGAGTGGAAGTCAGTGGTACCATAGTGTTTTTGTACACTGCTCTACTTGGGAGAATGTCCCAGTAGTCCGGCAAGAAGGGCAGAAAACATACAAGAGATCATTTCCAAAGTAAGCAATTCATTTTGAGAAGAATTTGTACAATTTCTTATTTTCATTTTGTTAATTATTTACCAATATTCACTTACATTAAATCTCTGGGTTGTTTCCAATATTTTATACATCAGCTATGACATTAGCCAACTAAAAATACATAGAAATCATAAATATGAGTAGGACAAATGTAAATAAGAAAATCCTCTAAAGTTTGTGAAATCCTTTGTCTTCAAATGTGACATCCAAGCTTCAAAAGATGGTGCCCTTAATGTGCCACAAAGGACTCAGCAACTTGCAAATCCAATAAATGAATATTGCATTTATGTAAGCAATGTAAGACAAAAATCCAAGCAACTTCCTGTTTTGAATTCTTCATGCAGGTAAATAATTCACCATTCACCACATTTCCCCCCTCCAAGAGTCCAGTTGAAAACTCGCTTTAGATTTCCAATCCTTTGACATATTTACTACTTATTGACTTCTGTGGTGGGAAGGCACTGACTCCTCATTAAAGTTTACATCAATATTTAGTGCAATGGTTAAGTTGATATTATTATCGTAGAGCGACTCAGAAAGTGTTCAAAAGGTATGGCGACATCTGGTGTGTGTAAAAGACATGGATTACCTTTATATATCATGGTAAAGTATTTCAGAGAAATGAACATTTATTAGCAACATTGTTGATGTAGCTTCAGGAAGAATGTTTCTATGTATAGCATTTTATGGGAAGAAAAGCATTTAGAAAATACATATAAAAAATATGGAAATAGTCAACTTGATTCATGAAGACACTAGTGCATTTCAAACTATAAATGTAGCCACAAAGGACACACGTTCCAAATCTTTCAAAATAATCGAAATGTTTTCCAAACTGAAAGTTTCAAAAAGGAATGCTTGTCGAACTAAACGTTTCACATCATTCGCTTAAAACCTAGCAGCATATTCTGAAGAGAGGCCACTAAGGAGAATGGCTAGAATAAGAGGTCCTTACCTCTAAGTTAACAGTGGCTGAAATTGTATCCAAATCTCACAAAAAAAGCTATTTTACACTCTGGAGAAAAAGGGAGCAGTGGAGTCCAGAACGGATACTTTTCTTCTTCTAATAGGTATAGTTTAGCAGTACTTTGGTTATGGGTAAGAATTGTTAATTTTAATTGAAAAGCAGTGCCGGGAAGGAATATCAGATTCAACTCTTTGGTATGAGAGACAGATACGCTTTCGTTTGTAAGTCACACCCTCACAATCTACATACCTGGTATAAGTGGCCCTATCTAGCCCCAATCCTTCCTCCTGTGAATGATCTGTATGATTAGATCTCAGCTGACACTACCCAATAATATCATGTTCTCACCCTTCTAGGTTATTCTGTATATTTGTAGAAGGAAAAGTCAGGCTATGAGCTATACAAAGAAAATTGTACGTACACTCTTCATGTTGCTCCTGTTATCCACTATACTGAACTCATCGAATACTTTCTTCATGAAAGATCACACCTCCATTTAGACGAGGGTGTTTAAGGCACAGTTCTCCTTGGTCAGATTGTGTGCAATATACATTTAATGTAAACAATGTGTCTTGTAATATGCTGGGGAGTACATCTACAGCACAGAGATCATCTTCCATTCATCCATAGCTTATTTACTGGAATGCGATCACTCCTCTTCCACTATGCTCTGCCGATAAATATGCGCTTGCCTTGATCTTACCAAAGGAGCTGTGACATACAAGTGGGAGAGCAGTGTACATGTGACCACTTGGTAAATAGCAATGACCGGAAACCAGTGTCTCCGACCAAGAAAAAGCTGGGGAAATAGTCGCTTAATGGCAACTATATGAGCGACTTATCCAACCATGCCAAATCCACTGGTAGCCGATTGTTGTTTTCCTATAGGGCAGTTTAGCTCTGTCAGTTCTGATCTGGACAATGAGGCCACTAAATAGATTTTTCTCTGCAGGTCACAATGTAAATGTGACTACTTACAGAAAACATTCTAGACGATAAAAGCAGTCAAGCGTCAGCTGCTTAGAGACCGACAAACGAATCATCTTTTATATGTTATATGACCCTATACTGTAAACACATATTCTCTTCCTTTAGATTACACTTGGATCAATAGCCTAGCAAGCCCAGCCTGCTAACGCCTTCTGACGCAATATATTAGCTTGCCCTGTGGCTGGTTAACATTCTGGAACTGATTACTTTTGAATTGTTCTATACACAAACAATAGCTTTTAAAAAACAAATAGTTTCTATAATTCTCCTAATATAATGATCATCTTTATCATTGTCCTGTTTAATGACTGGATCATTGTGATAGGTAGTGGCGAGTCAAATAAACGTGGCAAGTGACTGTTTATATTACAAAAAGTAATGTGAATGTATATTTGAATGGCTTTTCAGTTTGCAGATTCATTTCTTAAATATAGGGGTTTTTCAGTGAGTTACACCTTTATGCTCGTGCTTCGCATGATTGTTGATTATCAGACACCCTTAATTACAGAAATTCAGTCCATTAAAGATGCCGCCTGATCACAAATTCTCGAATACACAATAAAACTTTCTTACTGAGGGTTATGTAAAAACACTGCATAGTTTAAGTTGATAAAAACCCTGAGATGTGGTTCCTGGGATTGGTCAGCATGGCATGTAGATCCTATCTGCTCTTGTAAATCCTCTGACTTGTATAAAACAGTGAGGAGCAGCAAGCAAGCCAATACCTTGCGTATGAATGTGGCCAGCACGCACTTACGAGTACAAAATCGAGCGTGACAAAAAAATTAATCTGTCCGGCATTGGCTGAGTTAACAAGACTTCTTGGGCTTTTTATTGGCCAGTACAGCCAGGTATGGTAGACCGAACTGCCACCGGTTGGAAGGCCAGTACTGGATCTCAGGCTGGCATTGTGGAATTTCGTAGACGGCATCAAAATAGGCAAACAAGGTGATGCTGTGAACAACGGTGATGCTGATCAGAACATGCCTGCAAAGGAAACACAAGGAAGCATGTTTTAGAGCACAGGGAACTAAAAAATTCCACTATAGTGGGTCTGTACTTCTTTAAAACAAGTTGAGCTGCATGCATCTGCTATTTTCAGCAGCATCAATATTTTTAGGTCGAGCCTGGGCAGTGCCTGAGCTGCGCTGCTCTGCGAGGCATGCTGTATTGAAGTATAGATTTGAAGCCCTGCTCAGTCGACCCCATATTTGTCATTGGCTTGTGTCATTGTCCTTCCTAAAGGCTGGCTTCTGATTTGTTAATGGGCTTGTTTGTCCCTCCTTAGTACCGCCTTCTCTCCATTTGTAACCTCCCATGAAGATTGGCCCTTTTACTTCGGTTGTTACAAGGTACTTCTTATTTAGTCTGTCAGCACTATTTTCTTTAATGAGTTTGACCCACTGCAGGCACAACATGCTTTCCTGCAACGCGAGCTTTCGCTTTCCAAGCAGCCCGGGACAATGGCGGCTGCTTTGTTGAAATGCAATAGGTCTCGAATTTACAAGAGTTTGAGCTATTCGCATTGTAGATGACAATGCCTTTTATTTATGTGTTAATGATCAAACCAGATAAGTAAAAGGCATTGTCATTTACAATGCCAATAGCTTAAACTTTCACAAATGCGACACCTACTGTATTGCAAATGCTTGTTTACAATGCCACAGAATATTAATGACTCACAGTTTAATCAATGCTTTGAAGTGCAGCGAAAATGTACACATTTATTCCATTAAATCTTATACATATTAATGAGTTCTTTTGTTAACTAAATCTACACAGGTTGTCAGCAACTATGCACAAAAAACGGTTCAGCCTAATAATAAGTTAATACCTGATAATGCCCAGATCATACCTCGCAAAGTGGAGTCCGTTTTATATTCCACTTCTGGCTCCAGATTTCATATAAGCTATTCTCATGACACCGTGTACATGATGGTGTGTGTTACTTTGTGGTGAAAGGCCTGAAGCTTCACTTCCATCACAGGAAATTCGGGAGCAAATCATGCACATATAACAAAAATCCACTATTTAAGGAAAGGGAGTGATGGAATGAAGGTATAATGTTCACATACAAGGCCCTCTCGCAGAGAAATTAGTCTATGTCCCAGTCACAGGTTTATGAATATCATTTACATACATATTCCCTTGTGGGATTCACCAAAATACCATAGTCAATGAATTAACACCATCAAAAATTGAATATTTTTTGTGCACACCAAAGCCTACACCAGTGCTTAATTTGAGCCTTTGGTTTCCAGTGCTCAGGACCGGCACTTAATAGTTGGCACTTATGTCAGTCTTCCACATGGTGGCGCTAGTTGTCTAATTTAGAGATAAGCACAACAAAAGTATACATTAAAAATGACCAATGCCTACCACTCAAGCCATTCTTATAGCTCTGGGGAGCTGAAATAGTCTGAAGTCACACTTGTAGGAGTGTAATGGTTTGTTGTTGGGTTGGTACTGTCTTTGGCAGCTCTTGCAGGAGCAATGGGTGGTGTCTGGTGCACTGGCCTCCTAATGAAGACCCTGGCATTAATATCTTTGAAAATTATGCACAGCCCTAAACCTATGTATAGCAAGAAAGTAGCTGGTTTATTGGCTGGTAACAAGCACCTGGATATATTTTTACACATGTTAAATCCATTTCCTGCATCCCTGAATATATGAGAGCATTTGGGAATTATTCGTACATAATGTGAACACCAATATGCAGCTTTTCTTGTATGTTAGATACATATATTGAGAGTGAAATCCTATTGGAAATGTCTAGGAACACCTACAAACTTATGAGCTTGTGTGTATTTGCAAGGGGTGTGTCAGTTTCATCAGCTTTACTTGCGCTAAGTTTGAAAAGCTTTTTAAAAATGTCACTAATGTGGTAAACATCAGGAAGTCTGCTAAGTTGAGAATAAAAACTGGGATAAAGCCCTGTGTCTTACCAGACTGCTTATTATGTAGGACTTGAAAATTGTTCAACTTTTTTGATTTCTATTTTGCAGTTTTACAGAAATCGATGGAACGATGAGGATTAGAGAGTCTTCGAAGTTCTACCAACTTACCAGAAGCTGTGAAGGTAGCAAAAATTGATCCGTCGCCAGAATCCACAAAGGAAGCGATCACTAAGCCAACACGAGATGGCCAACACCCACCAGCACACAGACATGGCAGCCAGTCGGTGCATCTTTGGAATAGTGCATCTAAAAAACAAAAAAGAAGGTAAGACTACTGAAGAACAGATCGAGTTGCTGGGCATAACTGGAGTTTTGGGTTCAAGACGTGTATTTTGAACATCAGAGTACATGGCTGTTTTTTGGTGACTCTAGTAAGCCTTGTTTTCACACCCACTCCTCTCCCAAAGGAACCTAATCTCCATGAACTGACAGCAGGCCATATCTCAGCGATGACCTATCACTGTTACAAGCCCTTCATCGGCTACACATCATCCCTGAGCCTAATTACACAAATCTAGATCTTCAGGGGGAAGATTACAAAACAAAAGTTTTAATTACATAATTAATGAAGCATGATCATACTAAATAGCATGACACCATGATAAGTGACTGGACGCCACTATAAGAACTCTTTGAATGGGGTGGTATGGGGAGGAGATATATTTTCTATTCAATGCCCCTCAAGTTTGAGAGAAAACAGTGGAAGGTTTTGAATGTTAAAAGCAATTCTAAAACAGGCTGGTGTTTCTGCATGTAAAGGGACTGTATGTGTGGCACAATGACCTGTTCATCAAGGCATAGCATGGAAATTCACTAACTGCATAGATTCATTCTTGATTCAGCCCGAGGAAGGTATATTCCTACCCTTTTGCCATGTTAAGTTAATTTCAAAATCATCAAGACAATGTTCACATGCCTAAAAATGCCTCCATGTAGAAGGAGAGTAAAGAATAAGTCCTATAATTTACCAATGCTTGTTATCACAGGCATTCACATATGCGATTTTCATGCATTGCATGCGCAAACAGGGTGTTCACAACATAGCCTACCCCTTTGCTTTGCCACTGCTTGGGAAAAACTTCTAGAAATTGAATTTTTTTATCGAATGCACAGGAGATAAAAAAAAAAAACACTGACTGTGATACAAATTTGTGAAATCTCCAATGGGGTCAATCCAGTATCCCTAAGAACCTGGGCAGTTAATCAATATTATAACAATTGGTTCCTTCGGGTGTACCACATTTCTTTTTACTTACTCATACTTGTATGTAGTATATAAGGTAAAGATCAGTACATGCCTATCTAGAACCAGAAAGATAACCAGATCTTCGGAGCATGTGGAGTCTGCCACCTATTATTGGCCATTTAAAATGTGGCTCTTGCAAGGCCTGTGATCTTTGTCAAGAAGGGAACAAATTCACACACGCAGGTAGAACATACAAACTCCATGACTTCAGCAATTGCAACAGCTCTCACCTGATCTACGCAATAATGTGTCCATGCACTAAAATATATGTAGGACAGACGACCCAAAAAATAAAGACACGTATCTTACAACGCATGAGTAGAGTAAAATGTAAAACACAGGGGGCACCGTTGGTGGAGCATTTCCATACTCAGAAACATACTCCTCAAGATATAAAATGGTGGGTCCTAGAAAAAATACATATTAACCCAAGGGGAGGTTCAATTTCACATGCATTAAAATATAAGGAGTGCCGCTGGATACATTCATTAGACTCAGTGAGAAATGGATTTAATGAGACTGAGGAAACCAATAGACAAATGGGACAACTATGATAAATATTACTGTTAATGTCTCCAGATATTGGCACTCAGACTGTAACTCAATATGTATGTGGGAGAATAATGACAGACGCCTGTTTTCAGAGGGCTAGATGATAACGTATTTATGGTTATAAAATCAGATACAACAGTGATATGTTTATATGCACTTATTTATATATTTCTTGTAGAGCGCAGGAATTCGATCTCCAAGGAGATATCTCCGCGCTGTGTTGTTCCGAAGATAAGTAGGGACAGAAAGTTTGTATGACATATCTAAGATTGCTGGGTAGGAAACAAGTAAGTCTTCAGGTATTTTCTGAAAGTAACAAGATTGGAATTTTGTCTTAGGAAAGGGGGTAATGAATTCCATAAAGTAGGACCTCTAGATGCCAGGGCCCGGCCTCCTTGTCTTTCTCTTTTGATCCTTATAAATCATGTTGGATGGCTCTCATTGCATTTGTAATATAGGATATGTAAAATATGTACATATTGTAAAGTAGAATTGTTTTTACTAGCACAACATTGTTTTTATTGTCTAAACAACGCACACCCTGCCACCATATGTCCTATGCCGAATTATTCTTAACTTGCCATATTCATTGGAAACTCGGCAGATCAAAGAGCCATGTGACCATGCAGCTCTAGCCTAGGGTTGCCTTGGTTACCGTAATCGGGATATTGACATTAACCCGAGGAGAACATTTTTCTTGCTGAAGAATATCCGTTAGACTGAACAATTAGCGATTGAGTAGCGGCTATTACGATAAGCTTTTAAATTCATCATAAGAAGCTAAGTGCAGGTTAGTGTTTTGAACCCACCAGACCGAATAAACTTTCCAATCACTATGGCAACCACGTAGTTCATGGTTACATCACAACCCAGCGTCATGACGTAGTTTTGAATCACCCCGCGCTCGGCGAGTCTGTTTACATATAGCGGCTGACGTTCAGCAGCGAATTGCCACCGGTGCACTAAACGGAGTTGGGACCACGCTGGGTAGGAAGAGGCTTCTCCTCCAGTGTTCGGCATCGTGTTTCAAAATACTTCCCGAGTGAAGGTAAGCCCGGTCCCTGCATAGGCGCCCGCACAAAGTAATTCATACTTCGAACTCCGACCATGGTTGTCACTGAGATTTTATCTCCCTCTTTATTTCGGTTGTAGTGGGACTTTGACCAAATAAATCTCTGGTTCTGCAATTCGTAATCTGAACCACGACTGGGTACAAGATTAACTCCAATACCCAGGTGAGTTGAATTACCTGTGCACTGTGTGTCCTACGCTCAGTGTATATTCAATAATTAATATCACTAAATACATACTCTTCATTTTTTCAGTTAGGATAAAAGTGGGCATAGTACATTAACAAGGATAACCGTCGGGGGAGCACTCCACGCACCGCCGATAGGTAAGGAAGATAGGAAGTGAGCTAAATAACATTGTCCTAACTCCACCTATAGAATTAAGGTACTAATTAGGTCCTTTTCTATCTGAACAGACGCACACAGTTCAAGCTGTTCAAGCCCCACCTCGAACCCGGTTGGGTTCACATGAAGGTGATTGCAGCTATGGCTTGCATAGGCATTAGAACTCCGATGCCTCTCAGAATACCCCTACTAAAAAACACCTCCTTTTTTAAAATCACTTAGGCTGTTCCACCCCCCAGTCCTGATGAAGACCCGTGTTTGACGCCTCACGTGCGCTTGTAGAGGGTCGAAACGTCGACGAATAGTTGGATCTGTCTTATCAATATCCTGTACCTAAAACTGACAAATGTAGTATACAGTGGTATATTTGAGATTGTGCAGACCAAGTTAAATTACTGTTCATATTTTCTTGTATATAATTATTGTATAGTTCTTTGATCACCTTTGCGCCGCCAGCACTGAGCACTAAATGTCACAAATTTGCACTTTTTATCACTTATTGTACAGCCTATCTTGAAATTTACAAAGAGTATTTATGAATGACTATAATTCATAAAATAGTGCATAAATACATGATTGGAGTCGGATTCTGATCTTTACCTTATACACTACATACAAGTATGAGTAAGTAAAAAGAAATGTGGTACACCAGAAGGAACCAATTGTTATAATATTGTGATACAAATTTGTCACAGAAAAACCCAGCAGTGATCACTTGTTGCGAGATGGCAGCTTAACTGACCAGGGAAAGGAGGTAGGACAAGTGAACCTCTTGGGAAGCTGAAGATGCCATCGGCATAAGAGTTTTGATTTAATCAGTTCATTTTACCAGAATTCACACGAAAGATGCCAATTTTGGTGCACATTTGTTTTTTAAGAACGCTCTTTGACGGAAGTAACCCTCCCCCGTTTGATCCGCTTCCGGTTCTCGAAGCTTTTGGTTTGCTTTCACTATAAAGGGGTGTGAAGCATGTCTGGCAAATCGTCAACTGCACTTCCTTTTAAACTCAATGAAGGTGTTTGCCACTCCCTATTCTTAGGAAACAAACATCTAAACCATACTTGAAAGTCCTGTTTGTGTGTTTCCCTGCAGATGGATGCTGACCTACATCTGGCGGACTTCCCTTTCTGTATTGCATTGTTCGCAGATTCACCCACTCACAGAACACATCATAAACAGCAATCTTCCTGTGCTTATTACAATCAGCCTTTCAGTGAAGATGATATCCTGGAGGCCTGGCATCCTTGGAGAGGGTTATGTGACGTACAGTGGCCCAGACCCCTCTAACTGTGACTAGGTTGTGTACCAATCTTGGGTTCTCTCCTAGCACCCATGTCCCAGCCTGGGTCTAGGGTGGCATAGATTCTGCTTTATGTGGTTATAGTACAGTTCCTCCCATCGCCCTCACCTAGTTCACATTGATTGTCCATTCCTTGGAATTAGTGGAAGGGGACACATGGGGTTGATGAGAAGCTTCAGGCTCGCCCCTTTCCACCTTGTACCACGGCAAGGCTTTGGAATGTATTTTAAATAAAATGGGAGCTTGAGAATTCTCCATCTTACTCTGTTGAGGATTTGGCATCTGCATCTGTTAATACTTTCATGGTCTGTGTTGGGAGCGCGGACTTGTGCAGGGTCACCCGCCCCACCTTTATGTAGATTTGGAGGTCCTGTATTTGCTTATATTGCACCTTGTGGGCTTTTTTTAGTCTTGCGTTTCTTTAGAAGCCTACAGTTACTCCATCAACCTCTCCTACTTTCTCAGATTCTAAACCCTGACTGCAGTAGGAAGTACGCCCTCTTGTACGATTTCAGAAGAGTTCCTAGGGACTGTTATAGCATTGCTGTACAATGGGCTACCTGACTATGGACCGGATTTAGATCTTGGCGGACGGGTTACTCCGTAAGAACGGTGACGGATATCCCGTCGGCCAAAATATAAATCCCATTATATCTTATGAGATTAATGTTTCGGCGGGCGGGATATCTGTCATCGCTGTGATGGAGTAACCCGTCCGCCAATATCTAAATGAGGCTCTACGACTTTCAGCAGATAGGCTTTTGACCTACTGAGCGGTTTGGTGCCATTCTGCAGATGGGCCTTTGGTCCTGAGATAAGTCTTTCCTTTATTTTTATTATCAAATAACCTGGCATTCTGTAACCGATTATGAATTTTTTGCGATCTTCAAGGTTCCATGGTAGACGTTGATAGATGTGTTCAAGTTGTCTGAAGAGATTCCTTTCATGATATCTAAGCATGATTCGGTACAGTTTCCCTTGCAAGAGGGATCGCTAATGTAAATGTATTTTGGCACCGCAGGGTGAGCATAATAATAATAATTCATAGAATAATTCTGCTGCTTGAGCAGCTGCTGCCGAGGCTTGCACTGGTGCTGCATGTTGTGTAAGCTCAAGGTATCTGCTGGAACTGTCAAAGCTTTCATGCGTGAGTGGTTTATTGCATGGAGTTTCCATTGGTTGCCAGGCATGGCAGTCCCTTCAGGGGACAGGGAGCTGGTAGTAGGCACTTCAAATACTGTTCACTTGCCTCAGATGTCTTCTTTATTTTATTTTACATGATCTTTGTTTTTTATGAGAAATATGTGAATCGATGTCTTTCAGAATTTGAGAAACATTCACATCTAGTAGGCTGAAGAAAAGTGAACACTCAAAAAAAGAAAAAAAAGAAAAAAAATACTTTAAAAAAACCAAAACAGGTCATGCCTGGAACTACACATGCTGGTACTGCGAAGGATTCGAATCTTTTACACTTGCAAGACAAGAAGGCATACCAACATTCCTGTCCTGTACTTAGACAAAGGCATAGGATATTTGACATGCTTGCTTAAGAGTCACAGACTAGACTGGTTTGCAGATTTCTTCCCTCCAGACACTGTAGTAAGATTTGGTTTCTGTTTATCAAAGGCAAGGAAGCAGCTTTGCAACACCTAAGACAACAACAACCAGAGCCATCCTGGGCATGCGCATGGGCACTACAGTCGGTTCGCAAGGATAAAGTGGCAAGGATCTACCCTCTTGTGACAAAATAATGTGCCCTCAATGAGTGAAAAGTCAGGGTAGTGATGGAAAAATCTTTGAGCATGCACAACTGTCTTTATGCATTTCTAATTATGTATGTTTTCTGGTGTCGTCAATTAGCGGCTGATCTGGTGTCTTGCGCCCATGTGCATGAAAATGTATTCTCCCTCCACGCTGTGCGCATGTGTGACCTTGTGCTTTTATAGTCAGGGTGCTTTTTCTAGACAACCTGACGTGGACTATCTGTCATCATGATCTTTCATTTTGGGTAGTGTATTGTTGGACACAGAGGGCTCTTTTTAGGTACGGTTAGCAGCCTCCTCGATCCTGGCGGAACTACTGCCCGCCATTTTTCGAGATCTCCAGTGGCTAGGGTGACCAACTGGCATTGGTGCAAATTCAGGACGGTGAGTGTAAAAATTCAGGACAAATTCAGGACAGGAGGTCAAAATTCAGGACAAAACTTTAGGACATTTGGATACGTTTTACAGACACATCAGAGGTCGCGCAATAGTATATAAGTAAGCCCAGCCATATCCAAACATTCAACCAGTTGCAAACTTAGCCATCATGTATCCTTCCATCTATCATTTCACTCATCCATCCCTTCATTCACCCTTTCACTCATCAATCCATTATCCATCCATCCACCCCTTCACCCTATACATCTGTACACTCATCCATCCACTCTTCTACCCATCCACCCATTCACTCACCCATTCAGCCATTTACCCTTTCACCCATCCAGCCATCCTTTCACTTATTCATTCTTCCACCCAGTCACTCATCCTTCCACCCATCCACCCTTTCAGTTATCCATCCATCCTTTCAGTCATCCATCCATCCTCCCTTTCTCTCTCCATCGACCCTTTCACTTAGCAATCCTTCCTTCCATCCATCCACCCTCACTCCCATCCATCCATCCATCTACTCATCCACTCATGAATCCACCCATTGACCCTATCACTCATCCATCTTTCCTCTCATCCATTTATCCTTTCACTCCTTCACTCATCTATTCATCCTTTTGTCCATCTACCACCCCTTTCACTCACTTATCCATCCTTACATCCACCCTTTCACTCATCCGTTCATCCATTCACCCTTGCACTTATCAATTCATCAACCCATCCATCCACCTTTTCACTCATCCATCGTTTCACCCATCCATCCACCCTTTTACCCATCCAGCTACCCTTCCACCCATACATCCAGCTATTTACCTTTTCTCTCCTCCATCCTTCGAATCACTCATCAATCCATCCATCCTCTCTCATTATCCATCTATTCAATCTTTCATTCATCCATTCACCCTTTCACTAATTCATCCAGCCATCCAGCCATCCACCCATCCCTTCACTTACTCACTCGCCCACCTTAACATATTAATTTTTAGCTGAGCCTTTTTGAGAAGAGGCCCATCAAGAACTTCACCCTCGCTGCAGGAGCCATTCCAGGACTGGGACAGAAGCCACCCAGGGCAGTAACAGATCCACCACATGGAGGGACAGGAGCCATCACAGGCGCAGGGAGGGGGGGGGGCAGGAGCCACCACATGGGGGGGACAGGAGCCATCACTGGGGGGTGGGGGGCAGGAGCTATCTCTTTCCAAAATGTTACTTTTGCCATCTCCAACTGTGATGTACAGTACTTAAAGGAGATACTCCGAGAGAACTGATTTAACTGATTGTCCTCCATACTTTGTTAATCAGTGTGGGTGCGATTGTGCCATTTCTTTATTTTATTACATTATAGACTGCATGTTTGCAGAACCGAGGTTTGTTGAAACCACGTGCTGTCTCGGTGTCACCTCCAAGCACCTCTTAACAGCTCATCAAGGGCTGGAGGTGTGAGGCCATCCCACTGTGTCTCTCCAATGCTGCTACTAGGTATCCCAGCTTGCATCTGAGTCTGTTAAAAACCCGACCCCAACAGCATCAGAGTTGTTGGACCCGGCCTCGTGGCATGGTCCTCGCTGCTCTCTGCAGTCCCAGAATTACGGGTGGAACTGATTCCCTTCCACCCAGAACTGTACATGACACTCCTACCCCGGACCTGAGACGATCCCCAGATCGCGTGCCTGCACCCGTGCACGTGACCATCAGACTCCATGTTTGGCCACCCCGGCCGGCCGGCCGCCTTCTCTCCTTTCAGCAGCCCTGGCCACTCCTGGCTACAGCGAAGCGTGCGCGTCCGGCGCGCCCAGATCCGCCCGGGGGGTGAACGACTCCCCAAGTACCCGAAACCAAGACTTCCATCACACCTCCGGCCCCCTTCTGAGGAACTAGTTCCCCTCACACCTCTGAACTATCCCTGGGGGGCTGGTTTCGATTGCACCTTGGGCCTCCTGGTGAGCTGGCTCCAGGCCCTGATGGGCGTCTGGGATTCCCTGGACGCATGGTCCAAAGCATCAAAGAATCAACCGCCCAGACAATCAGGCGCCTGGCCCTCGGACCTCCGGCCCCCTGCCTCTGAGGGTCCGGACATCAAAGAGCTCCAGTACTATAAGACAGCCTGCCTTCCATCTAGTCGGCAGTTGTATCTTGGACAAGAAAGCCCTGCTGATCTGATCGCGGCTGACCTTGAGGAGAACAGACTCTGACCCACTGAGCCCTGCTGACGTCGTCGCGGCTCATCCTCGAATCTACGGAACTGAACCATCGGAGCCCTGCTGACGCTGTCGCGGCTCCCTCTCGAAGCACGAGACCTGAACCATCCAGAGCCCTGCTGACGCTGTCGCGGCTCCCTCTCGAAGCGCAAGACCTGAACCATCGGAGCCCTGCTGACGCTGTCGCGGCTCCTTCTCGAAGCACGAGACCTGAACCATCCAGAGCCCTGCTGACGCTGTCGCGGCTCCACCTGCCCACGAGTATGACGGAGTACTCCTGACCAAGCCCTGCTGACCTCGTCGCGGCTTGAAGAACTCTCTGGTCCGGCTGGACCATCAACGCTACCCTCACGACCATCTGAACTAGAAGTGAGTAGGACAGCAAGTTCCATCGCCAGCCCCGGTACCCCCCAGTTCGAGGATTGAGAACTGTGCGCCGGGTACGTGGTGCGCCAGCTGGCCCTTTAAGACTGTCCCGCTTCCCCGTTACGAGACTTTCGCGATCCCTCAATCGCTGTGTATTGCTCCCTACTTTTATCTTGATAAAATTCATACTTGATAAAGATTCACGGTGTGGTGTCCGTTCGTAAGTGTGGTGTGTCGACAGTGTGTACGATCAGTCCTCCCCGGTGGGGACTCCCCCCTCGATAAGACTCAACAGTAATTGTGGGAGAGGAGGTTCCGGGTGGTTAGGAGAGTCCTTTTGACCCCTGGGGTCACCGCCTTCCAACATTGGTGGCAGCGACGCGATACGAACCTATGTCTAAAGATCGTACCACTGGCACACTACCTGAACCCACCCGCAGAAACCAGACCACACGCTCTCCTCCCGCGACGAGAGCCGCCCCGAGTGCAGGACCCCCGGGGCTCCGCCCCAGCTCCACGTGCTTCAAGTGTCAGCAACCCGGGCACTATGCCGGTGACCCCCGATGTCCCATGACCCCGAAATCCACTCCCGCTGGCCCCTCCACTAGACAGATATCCTCAGTAGCCTTAGAAGAGGAAGAGATAGAAGAACAGGGGGAGTGGGAGCCCGCAGCCATGGTCTTAGCCTCCCTGGGGAATAGCGAGATGATCCCAGGAGATTACCTGCCCGACAACACAGAAAAGTACCGCCAAACAGTGAAGGTTAACAGGCGCTGCATAGGAGCATAGGAGCCCTTCGAGACACAGTAGCCAGCATCACGTCTGTTAGGTACACGCTAGTTCCTGAGTCCATGATCATCCCCCACACCTCCTGTCGGGTGATAGCAGCCGATAATTCCGTCCGCACCTGCAGGATAGCACAGGTCCCGTTTGAGTGGGAGGGAGTGTCGGGCGATCTGTGGGTAGCGGTCCGCACGGACATGCCTGTAGACTGCCTCCTGGGGAATGACTTAGAGAGTTCCCCGTGGAAAGAGGTAGAGAGGAGGACCCATTTAGCAATGCTAGGACTGCCCCAATGGGCCTTTGTGAGCACCCGAGCCATGACGGCCAGAATTTCCAACCCCGGGAACGAAGAGCCCGAGTTCCCCAGTTCAACCCCTTATGTCCCCGAGGGTGGCGAGCACCCCACGGTCCTCGACCAGCCCCCCATCGAAGAAAACGCATCCGACGAAGGTCCCCTCGGACCCGCTGTCGAACCAGTCCCCACCCTAGCAGATCTCCCCGAGTTGGCCCAGTGGCGCAAGAGGGAGGACCGTCCCGGGAGGAGTTCTGCCAAGAGCAGACCTCCTGCCCTAGAGGGGCTCCGGCGACAGGCCGCAGCCCAGGCCGCTTGAGACCAGTCCGGCTCCCATTACCTTTACTGGAAAAATGGCCTACTGTACAGTGACAGAAGACCGCTGAACTAGGGTCAGCCCGCGTGCTGGTGGTACCCCTACGTTTCCGCGGACTCCTCCTCAACCTGGCCCACGATGTGCCCCTGGCGGGACATCTGGGCCAAGATAAGACCTTCCAACGACTAGTGACCCATTTCTACTGGCCCCACATGCGGGCCGATGTGGAACACCACAGTAAGTCCTGCCCCACGTGTCAGGCTAGCGGCAAAAGCGGAGGCAAGCGTAAGGCTCCCCTCCAGCCCTTCCCCGTTGTCAGTACCCCCTTTGAAAGGGTGGGAATCGACATCGTCGGACCCCTGGACCCCCAGACCTCCTTAGGCCACCGTTTCATTCTGGTTCTGGTCGATCACGCCACCCGATACCCCGAAGCTATCCCCCTCCGGACCGTGACGGCCCCGGTCGTGGGCCAGGCCATCATGGGGATCTTCTCCCGGGTGGGATTCCCCCGGGAAGTGGTAAGCGACCGAGGCACCAACTTTATCTCCTGGTATATGAAGTCCCTCTGGCAACAGTGTGGGGTGTCATACCGGTTCACCACCCCCTACCATCCCCAGGGTAACGGCCTGGTTGAGCGGTTCAACCGCACCCTGAAAGGGATGATCATGGGTCTCGAGGAGCCCTTGAGACGCAAGTGGGACGTCCTCCTACCCTGCCTCCTGTTCGCCTACCGAGAGGTACCCCAGAAATCCTTGGGGTTCAGCCCTTTCGAGCTGCTCTATGGGCAGCCCATCCGGGGTCCCCTCAGCCTGGTCAAGGAAGGCTGGGAAACAGCCCCCCCCCCCGAGCACACTCCCCGAAGTGTTCTCCTACGTCCTGGCCCTCCGAAACCAGACGCGGAAGTTTCGCGAACTGGCCGAGGCCAACCTGGAGGCCAGCCAAGAGGAGAGGAAACGCTGGTACGACCAGAATGCCACTCTGGTCGAGTTTCAACCAGGCCAACAGGTTTGGGTCATGTCCCCAGTGGAACCTTGTGCCTTGCAGGACAAGTGGACTGGACCCTTTAGGGCAGAGGTCTTCAAACTTTTTGATGCCGAGACCCCCTTGTAAAACCTTTTTAGGCGTAAGGACCCCCTTCCGACAAAAGATTCTAGAAACTGGTACTCCTCATCATAAACAACTATCGACAACCATAAATGCGCCTGTTAGACCTCATCACATCCATCCATCCATCATTCATCCACCCACACTTCCACACATCCATCCATCCTTCATCCATCCACCCTTTCATCCTTCCATCCATACATCCATCCTTTACCTATCCACCCGTCCATCCACACACCCACCTTTTCACACATCCATCCATCCATCCATCCATCATTCATCCATGCAACCTTTTATACATCCATCATCCATCCACCCTTTCATCCTTCCATCCATACATCCATCCTTTACCTATCCACCCGTCCATCCATCCATCATTCTTCCACCCACCTTTTCACACATCCATCCATCATTCATCCATGCAACCTTTTATCCATCCACCAATACACCATCCTTCATCCATCCACCCTTTCATCCTTCCATCCATACATCCATCCTTCATCCATCCACCCTTTCATTATTCCATCCATATATCCATCCACCCTTTCATCCATACATCCATCCTTCATCCATCCACCCTTTCATCCTTCCATCCATACATCCATCCTTCATCCATCCAACCTTTCATTAATCCATCCACCCTTTCATTATTCCATCCATATATCCATCCACCCTTTCATCTATACATCCATCCTTCATCCACCCACCCTTTCATCCATCCATCCACCCACCCATCCATCATTCATCCCCCACCTTTTCACACATCCATCCATGCATCCATCATTCATCCATGCAACCTTTTATCCATCCATACTTCCATCCTTCATCCATCCATCCACACTTTCATCCTTCCATCCTTCCATCCATCCTTCATCCATCCACCCTTACATCCATCCATTCACCCCTCACTCATCCACCCACCTTTTCACAAATCCATCCATCATTCATCCATGCAACCTTTTATCCATCCATACATCCATCCCTCATCCATCTACCCTTTCATCCTTCCATCCACCCTTTCATCCATCCTCCATCCACCCATTTTTTCACACATCCATCCATCCTTCATCCATCCATCCACCCTTTCATCTTTACATCCATCCACTCATCATTCATCCACCCACCTTTTCACACATCCGTCCACCCTTTCATCCTTCCATCCGTCCATCCATACAGCCATCCACCCTTTCATCCATCCATCCATACATCCTTCATCCGTCCACCCTTTCATCCATCCATCCACCCATCATTCATTCACCCACCTTGTCTGTGCCTCTCTCATGGGGGGTCAGTATCTCTCTGCTTTGTCTTCCTCTCTCATGGGAGGGCATCTCTGTGCCTCCCTGCTTGGGGGGGGGGGGGTGGGGGGGGTGTCAGATGGCTGTGAAAACATCTCACCATGAAGAACAGACTCTCCGCCACATTTCTCCTGCACAGGCGCCAGGTATGAGGGCCTGTGGGACTTGAACCAATGATATGATTGTAATGTCCTTCTGCTGTCCTTCTGCTGTTTACTGTGTATTTGTAAAGCGCTCTGATACCTACGGGTTAAACTAGCGCTATATAAAACGTTAAAAGTAAAAATAAACCCACAGCTAAGTCCATTGAACTCAAAGGGCTACAGCCTCCTCTACCACCCCCCAGCTCGTCCCCCAGCTCGTGTATGTCAGCCTGGCTGAAACAGCTTGGACACACACAAAGGCACACCAGAGTACTATCACAGGTCTTTAAAAGACCTTTACTTGTTAACAAGGCTTTGATGTTTTTCACACCTCGGTGTGAATTAGGCGGCCTCCGCCTTGAGCACCCTCGATCAGCCCGACGCCAGGAACTGCACTCTGGCAGAATCTGCGACCCCCTTCCCAGGACTCCACGACCCCCCTGGGGGTCGCGCCCCACAGATTGAAGACCTCTGCTTTAGGGTGATAGAGCGCAAGAGCCAGGTCACCTACCTCGTTGATACGAAATCAGCCAGGAACGCCCTGAAAGTGTTACACGTAAACCGGCTCAAACCCCATTTTGTGCGGTCTGAGTTGGGGTTACTCCTTGCCACAGACGACGGAGAGGAAGAGGAAACGGACCCTCTACCCGACCTCCTGTGTTCAAGGGATCAAGATGGCTCCGTAGAAGGAGTGAGCCTCTCCTCCTTCCTCACCCCCTCACAGCGTGAAGAATGTCACCACTTGCTGGGACAATTCTCAGACCTCTTTTCCCTCACCCCCGGCGTCACCAGCTGGTGCGTCCACGACATGGACACCGGGGACAGCCCTCCGGTACGGCACAGAGCCTACCGAGTCCCGGGCCGAGTCCGAGCCTGCATCAAGGCGGAGGTCGACAAAATGTTGGACCTAGGAGTGGTGGAAGCCTTCCGACAGCCCATGGGCTAGCCCCGTGGTCCTGGTTCCGAAGGCGGCCGCCCCCGGCACCGTTCCTGAGCTGAGGTTCTGGGTAGACTACCGTGGACTCAACGCAGTCACCCGAACTGACGCACACCCCATCCCCCGAGCCGACAAACTGATTGACCGCCTAGGGTCGGCTCAGTACCTTCGATCTCAACAGTGGCTACTGGCAGATCGGCCTCACGGAGAGGGCCCAAGAAAGGTCTGCTTTTTCCACTCCGGATGGCCATTTCCACTTCCGTGTCATGCCCTTTGGCATGAAAAACGCCCCCGCCACCTTCCAGCGACTGGTCAATCAGGTCCTGGCCGGGTTGGAAGGTTTCAGCGCAGCGTATCTCGACGACATTGCGGTGTTCAGTGCTCACTGGCCCGAGCACCTGCACCACCTCTGGGAGGTGTTGGACGCCCTGCGTCGAGCCGGGCTCACCATTAAAGCTAGTAAGTGCCAAATTGGACAAAGCTCCGTGGTATATCTAGGACACCAGGTCGGAAGCGGCCTTGTAGCCCCACTCCAACCCAAGATAGACGCGATCACTGCCTGGGAGAGCCCCACGACCCAGACCGAAGTGCGGGCCTTCCTAGGGCTCACAGGGTACTACCGTAGATTCATCAAGGGGTACGGGAGTATTGTAGGCCCCCTCACAGAGTTGACAGCCAAGGCCAACCCCAAGAAGGTTATGTGGACCCCCGCCTGTCAGAAGGCCTTTGAGGAATTGAAACAGGCCATGTGCACCGCTCCAATACTACAGGCCCCTGACTACTCCAGAGAGTTCGTGGTCCAGACCGACGCCTCCGAACATGGCATCGGAGCAGTGCTCTCCCAAGTGGACGACCAGGGGATTGATCCTCCGGTAGCCTTTATAAGCCGGAGGCTACTACCCCGGGAGCAGAGATGGAGCACCATCGAATGAGAAGCCTTTGCAGTAGTCTGGGCCTTGAAGAAACTGAGGCCCTACCTGTTCGGGACCCACTTCCGGGTCCAGACCGACCACCGTCCTCTCCGGTGGCTCATGCAGATGAGAGGAGAGAACCCTAAACTGCTACGCTGGTCCATCTCCCTCCAAGGGATGGATTTTACTGTGGAACACAGGCCCGGTGCAGACCACGCCAACGCCGACGGCCTGTCCCGCTTCTTCCGCCTCAGCAAAGAGAACCCCCAAGAGGATGGGTAGTTCTCCTCGTCTTTCAGCTGGAGGGGACGCATGTTGGACCCGGCCTGTGGCATGGTCCTCGCTGCTCTCTGCAGCCCCAGAATTATGGGTGGAACTGATTCCCTTCCACCCAGAACTGTACATGACACTCCTACCCCGGACCTGAGACGATCCCCAGACCGTGTGCCTGCACCCGTGCACGTGACCATCAGACTCCATGTTTAGCCACCCCGGCCGGCCGGCTTCTCTCCTTTCGGCAGCCCTGGCCACTCCTGGCTACAGCTAAGCGTGCGCGTCCGGCGCGCCCAGATCCGCCCGGGGGGGTGATCGACTCCCCAAGTACCCGAAACCAAGACTTCCATTACACCTCCGGACCCCTTCCGAGGAACTGGTTCCCCTCACACCTCTGAACTATCCCCGGGGGGCTGGTTTCTATTGCACCGTGGGCCTCCTGGTGAGCTGGCTCCAGGCCCTGATGGGCGTCTGGGATTCCCTGGACGCATGGTCCAAAGCATCAAAGAATCAACCGCCCAGACAATCAAGCGCCTGGCCCTCGGACCTCCGGCCCCCTGCCTCTGAGGGTCCGGACATTAAAGAGCTCCAGTACTATAAGACAGCCTACCTTCCATCTAGTCGGCAGTTGTATCTTGGACAAGAAAGCCCTGCTGATCTGATCGCGGCTGACCTTGAGGAGAACAGACACTGACCCACTGAGCCCTGCTGACGTCGTCGCGGCTCATCCTCGAATCTACGGAACTGAACCATCGGAGCCCTGCTGAGGCTGTCGCGGCTCCCTCTCGAAGCACGAGACCTGAACCATCCAGAGCCCTGCTGACGCTGTCGCGGCTCCCTCTCAAAGCGCAAGACCTGAACCATCGGAGCCCTGCTGACGCTGTCGCTGCTCCCTCTCGAAGCACGAGACCTGAACCATCCAGAGCCCTGCTGACGCTGTCGCGGCTCCACCTGCCCACAAGTACGACATAGTACTCCTGACCAAGCCCTGCTGACCTCGTCGCGGCTTGAAGAACTCTCTGGTCCGGCTGGACCATCAACTCTACCCTCACGACCATCTGAACTAGAAGTGAGTAGGACAGCAAGTCCCATCGCCAGCCCCCGTACCCCCCAGTTCGAGGATTGAGAACTGTGCGCCGGGTACGTGGTGCGCCAGCTGGCCCTTTAAGACTGTCCCGCTTCCCCGTTCCCCTGTTACGAGACTTTCGCGATCCCTCGATCGCTGTGTATTGCTCCCTACTTTTATCTTGATAAAATTCATACTTGATAAAGATTTACGGTGTGGTGTCCGTTCGTAAGTGTGGTGTGTCGACAGTGTATTCGATCAGTCCTCCCCGGTGGGGACTCCCCCCTCGATAAGACTCGGCAGTAATTGTGGGAGAGGAGGTTCCGGGTGGTTAGGAGAGTCCTCTTGACCCCCGGGGTCACTGCCTTCCAACTAGAGTCAAGAAGGGAGGTGAGTGGTTAAAATTACGGACAAATGGCGTCCGTTAAAGAATCCTTCACGGACAACGGACAGACGGCTGAAATTACGGACTGTCCGTGAAATTTACGGACGGTTGGTCACCCTACCAGTGGTCCAAAGGAAACCTCTGTGCCCGCACAGCAGCTGCCACCACCGAGGTTCCTCGGAAGGCATTAATACATAGCTGGGCACTGAGCGTGCATCAGGTGGGCACTCAGGAAAATTCTGATTTCCTATAACTAACTCCTAAAGTGGGAGTTTGTGTTTGAAAAAACATAAACCACTAAAAGTTTTCTCAAGGGTGTTGTGGTCATTTTTCTCCTGTATCAGATTGGCGTCCTATAAAAACAAATCTGACAGTACACTCTAAATAGGATGAACGTCAAATCTTTCATCCATCAGTATGGGGATTTTGACGGCAGAGCCAGCGGTGGCACCACCATCAGAAACATGATGGTCTACCCAACTCGAAAGAGAGCGGGTGGTCCGGCACTTTGGCGGTCAGGCTGCTCCACCACATTTCTGGTGGAGTAACCGGTCTGCCAAACACTAAATCAGGACTAGAGTGGTATGTAACTTGGAATGATCCCTGCCTGTTAAGTGACTGGGGTTAATTTTTTATGGCTTTTGAGATAAGATGTCAATGTATCCAGTAGATTTGTGTGGGTTCATTTTTTACCATTCAGTCAAATGCCTGCGGTTCACGCTCAGAGATGGACACCTCGGTTCTCCTGTGTGTTAAGTGAGGGGAACAGGTGCGGAGGTTCATTGATGCTTCTGAAGACTATTCTGTTGGTTTTCTCTTGCAGGACTGGGCATTTCACTGAGTTCAAATAGCAGGTTTGACCTTTGAATCTTTCGGTAGGTCATGCATAGGACAATGTGCTCCCCTGTGTCGGTGTCATATGCCTTCTTAACTAGACAGCACATGCGCTGTCTGTCATGAGACATATTGTGGCTTACCAAGAACATTCAGGGTCGCGGAGCTCGCCCATTGGTTGGGTTTCCTGTCACTATTATTGTCCTGATTCTTATTCAGGTCACAGTTTGTAAACATTGCAAACCACCGGCGAGACCCGTAAGCCCTGGTAAGACCTGGGTACATATAGTATCATGCAAAACAATGTCTCAACAGAAGTCAACAGGAGGTAGTCCCAACTTTTTGATTAAAGGAATTTATATAATGAACAGGGGCATACACACATGCTTCACAGGATATCATACAGCATCAACCATGCTTTCAAAATGTGTACTAAGTGCAAGGTGAACACATTGTGCTTGTGAAGTACTATTTAAATGGCATAATGCTTTCAGGTATTTTTTTCATTTTTAGTTACTAACGACTCGGATCAGTAGCAAAAAATAAAAAAAATAGAAAAGCAGCTGCATGCAGCAGATATTGTGCAGCGTGGCTAAAAACCATTTGTAAAGCCATGTATTTCCCGAAGACCCACGGACGTTGCCAATGCTGGTTTTCTTAGTTGCAGTTGCTTTATTCTTCTTGTTTCTGACATGTTTATTCTCGTGTCTGGTCTCCAGCCCACACGTGCCCAGCGTTAACAGACCTGCACTCAGGGAGCAGAGGGACCGTTCATCGTCATTTCTGGAGGTGGTGTCCTCTTGCATCGCTGCGTCTTGGATCCAACTTTGGTAAGACTCTCCTCATGCAAGTGTATTGATTGAAGATTTGGAGATATGAGATTCCTGTTATAGACTTATCTGGAGATTGATATGATGGTCATTGACGAGTAACTTACCTTCCTTCTCCGGTGGAGTTTCGGGACCGGTATAACCACATGGGCCACAATGATGCATGCCTTGTGTGCCTTCGAAGGCAGGACAGGTCTCTATGGCCTCCTTGCATGGAAAGGGAATAGAAGGACTTTAAAGGCCTTTGTGGTCGCCCCCTCACATCAGTCACCTTTTACTGTCAGGACTGTGATGAGGAAGAGTAGGGCTCGGTGGAAGGAGACTTACCAGTAGTACTCACTTGATGTACTAAGCGTCCAATGATCCCCATCCCTACTAACCCAAAGCTCAAGCAGAGAAACACACTCTATGAATGAGAACATTGCTGTATCTTACTTTCTCATTTCCAGCACAAGCACGTAGATGATGTGGAAAGTGACGCAGTTGAGTACGTATGCGTTGACTGTTGGTTTGGCGAAGGACATCAGGGTGGTGACGCAGGCAGCTACAGAAACAGCTGAGGCAAACTGTCTCCTGTAACAGAAAGCACAAGAAATGAGTTGAAGGTAGCAACACAAACTGCACTGGAAACACAAAAGACAGGCCAAGCGCTAATGCCTAGTGTCTGTGCTGTGAATTGTGGAAATGGGCTACGACAACCCACACTGTTCCATGGTTCATGAAGTGGTAGCCCTGTTGATTGGCACGGCTAGCAGCAAGGCACTGAGACGGGCTCTTGGATTGGCTCTCAATTTCCTAATGCTCTCTGTTTGTACAGTTCTTTACCAGGCATCTCCAACCACCAGCCCGCACTGACATTCATCTCCTGAGACAATGTCTGACTATGACCAAGGATTGAAGGTCCCCTCCACATTCTGAACCTCAACACTGCTACAAAGACTTCACTCGCATTCCTCTTCACTGTACACACCTCTTCTTTCAACTCTCCATGCTATCCTCCGTCGTCGCTGTTCTCGTTCAACTTAAGTGAAATCTCTGGATTCAGGTCTTGACTCCTGCCTGAATTCCAACTTCACATTAGCAAATTGGTCCCTGCATGTTCATTTCAGATTGCACATCTGTCTGAAATGAAATTTCATGTCATTTCACATCTGTCTAAAAGAATGCCCCTATTCTCTCTTGGAGGTGGATCGGTAAATGGAAAAAAAAGTCGTGTGCAAGGGCTCTATTATAAAGTAGGGCAAAGAGCTTTTTAAAAAATGTGTGGAAAAGCAACACGAGGGGAAAATCACAGGCAAAAGAGCAACGTGGAGCACATGGTTAGAGACCCACCTGGGAGAGAAAAAGCAATGTGGGGTGGAGGAAAGCACAGAAAGGAGAGAGCTGCAAAACACATGCACTCTAATTGAGTGCTTAAACAAAAAAGAAAAAAATAATTCACTAAAGGCAAGCAGAGGAAACAAAGAAGCCAGCCTTTCAAAAAGAATATAAAGAGGCTATTTTCCAGGTGGAGGATAAACACAATATAGGCAGGCTGGAACATGGAAGGCCACCCAATAGAATGCAAGCATATAAGAGTGGCAAAAAAGCCAACCAGTGGTAAGTAATTGGCACGCTGCAACCCTATGTCTTTTCTTGGTAAGCTCACAGTATACCTTTCTAAACCAGACAGCTTTCACTGTCCGGGAGGTTCGACCTAATAAATTCTAACAAATAAGGCATGTAGGCATAGGGAAGAGCTGCCACAAGTACAGTGCGCAGCCAAAGAGAAATGATATGAGTGGAAAAAAAAGACAGAAAGAGTAAGGCAAACAGAAGAGACAAACAGGATGGAAAAGGGAAAGAAATAAACATAAAAAGGAGAGGAATGAAAGGTCAGTAAATAGAAAGTGTTGAGGGAAGGGAGAAGAGATGAATGCTGAAAGGAGAATCAGATAGGTTCATCAGAAGACTCCATAAAGGTGGTCCAGGAGGGGATTTTCCCCATGTCTAGGTAAGTGGCTGTTCTAAGCCATGGCACAAACATTAGTTTTGTAAGTCTCTAAATTTTTACCAATTTTATATCAAAGCACATTCAATTAGTTGTTCTTTTAAATTGGAACATTACCTACTCTTGTGAATGCATCTGTATATTTTTTCTGCGCCCATGCCCTCACCGCCACACTCACAGCATTTGTCCATCCATCCTTACCTGTCCTTGATGAAGTTTGGAAAGTGAGGCTGTGGGAACCATATAGAATATCCCACCGCCAGAATCCAGAGGATGGAAATCTCGTCCAGCAGCTGCCCCAGGTAACTCAGGGTCATGTGATAATAGGCTGAGAAGATACCTAGATGGAAAGAGATGGTGCGTGATGACATCAGCAAGGAGCGAAACATAAAATAACATTTCTAGTTTTATTCTTCTTTTGTAATGTTTCATTGAAAGCATTGATAACGCCACATCAGTATATCTGACCCCAGAAACAACACACAGGCGGCAGTGCTATAACATCTGTTATATCCCGCGTGCTGTTATCGACATTGCTTTGCCGACATCAAACATAAACCTGGGGTATTATCAGTCATGCAAAGAAATGCAGCAATAAAGATCTACTTATTTTTTTCATTATCAGCCCAATATGAAACTGGGTGGGCGGCAGTCAGTGATATATATATAAATATATATATATATATTTTTTTTAGTAGGGGCATGAAGAATTGACCATGTAACGTATGGCTGGCCTGTTACTCCTCTTCCCCTGGGTTTCAGCTGCAAGCAGGGCAGATGATTTCTGGGGCCATGCATAACATAAAATTGTAGATGAGTAAAAAGTAATGAATAGGCATGTTTTCACCCCCGGGCTCTCAGTGACATCATGACAACTCGAGCGTCACTCTCACTGTCTACTTGATGTCACTCAGAACCCTGCACTGGTTACCTGTCGGGGACAGAGTAAAATTTAAATCACTCTGTATCGCCCACCAGACATTCTGGGAAACGGGCCCAGACATCAATCGCCCCCTGATTTCTCCCTACAGGCCCAACAAATCTCTTCGCTCTTCAACAGCATTTTTGGCCGAAATCCCCAGAATACGCAGAGCCAGAGCAGGAGGACGCTCCTTCTCGTATAATGTTTCCAAACTCTGGAACTCCCTCCCTCTGCAGCTGAGGAACAACCCCAACCTGACTACGTTCCGGAAACAGCTAAAAACCCTGCTATTCAATGCATAAAAGTAACCTCAAGAGTGCTTCTTCTGCTTTAGCGCCTGGACGCCTCAGGGCAGCTGCAGCGCTCTACAAGTCACATTTTCATTTCATTTCATTTCATTTCGGGGAAGGGGGGGGCATCCCTTTTATTCACTATTGCCCATTGAATATTCTGGATGCTCTGGACACAAACCTGTGCCTTGCCTCATCTTTCCAGCAAAATGGCTGCTCCTTCTGCAAAGTCAAAGTCCAGTTAGTCACTCATATTTTCTATCGACATCTGTCTTTTTCTCCACCATTCAAAAAGCTGCTCCATCTCTAAACGTTCTAAAGGGAGCTCAGTTTTTTCACAACTCTTTGTAAGACGCAGGATCTATCTTCTCCAATTTTCACATGCTCCAGTCTTTCTCGATACATACCTGCTTCTTTCATCATCTTTTTAGAAACAAAGTACTTGACAAGTCTGCTCTCTTCCACACTCTTCACATGTACAGGACTACTTCTTATTTAAATTAAAAACACACACTAACTTCTTCAACACTTCTAAAAATGGACAAAACTGCCACTGCCCCACTCTATCTAGTTGCAGATATACAACTACTAGACTCATCCAAGATCGAGACCTTCTAGCCACCACAGCAGACCTCTATAGACCAGCCCCTTCTCGCTTTTTACCGGCTCCGCGCTACTTCCATTTAGAAATGCTGTCCTGGTCTTCCCGCGCCCCTACTTGACCTTCTGAAATATGTTGTAAATCAGATATTCCAAATATGGCCATACAACCCCTAAATGCTTAAACTTCCTGTGTTTCTGTTCATTCTAAACATCAGTCAATATTTATTCTGTTTCCTAGTACCTAAGTGTTTTCATATCACTCACATCTTATATCACTGGTAGTGTGCAAATAATGTCACGTGGCCAGCCAGTCCCAGTACCTTTTAAATGATTGATGGGCCTGATAAGTAATATTTACTCTTGTCCATGACCTTTCATGAAGACAGCCTGTTATGAACATGTGGCCTGCACTCCCACAGATACAGAACCTGCTCAGTGGAGTCTCAGGTACAGTCGCGGCTGGCGACCCGTGGTTAGGGGGGCTAGTTGGGGGGTCGCGCAAGGGTTAAATTAAAATGAAATAATAATAAACTTACCTTCCCAGGTCCCGCTCCAGTTCTGGGGCAGGTCCTGCGTTTTCCTGGAACAGGAAGCAAGCAGCCTCCCTCCCCTCACCATAGCCAATCACAACGCTGCAATGGCAGCGGTGTGATTGGCTGGGATGCCAACCACACAGGTGTTCATGGGAAGGCTATTTTCTCCATGTCGGCAGCCGACATGGAGAAAAGGCAAAGTGCGTATAACTGGTTTGGTCGGCCCAACAGTCAGCGCCCTCAGAGTGGGCAAGCCACTCCTCCCCTGGACTCCAGCAGACCCGCCCGCCCCCAACCAAACCCTTCTGCTTTTTCGCAGTACAAGAAGCAGAAACATAAAATTGTAGTTTTACCATTTTATGTTTTTGCTTCTCGCATGGTGAGAAAGCAGTGGGGCGACGCTCCGCCGCCCTAATGGAGGAGCCGCCCCTGCCTAGGTATATGGACATGCATGCATTCCCCCTAACCGCTCAAGAATGGCTTCCCTTCCTGGGTGAGGCAGCCAAGCTCAATATCAGAGATTGCACAGAGTTTTAAGAGAGAGGCTTCAAATTCCAGGAGTGCCAGTTAGCTGGCCCAGCCGGTTCCCTGGAGGGTGTGTTGGCCCGGCAGCAACACATTCTTTCAGCAGTGCCACTGCTCAGTGACCGACACAATGACACTGCTTGCCCTGAGGCTTAGCAGCTGGAGGGCTGATGTTTAGTAAGATGAAGGGAGGTGCTCCTACTTTGATTGAACAACACGTGACATTTTAAAATCAGGGAGTAACCAGCGTCGCTTTCATCTGCATGCCAACCCATAGTATAAATGGCTTAGGCACTACAGATTTCCACTCATGACTGGCAACTGAGCAGGGTCACTTCCCCCTCTAGCCAGGGCTAGTGTGTCCCCAGGCAACAGCAAATGTGATTTACGTCTGACAACTCTCATCCATCCGAGTTGCCCACAATGAATACATTTATTAAAGCGGAGCAGGCATATTTGATAGATGAGATCTGCTCTAGTACATCTGCTCAGATGTGAAAATCACAGCTGAAGAAAGAAACCCCCTTTTTTAAGGCTGCCTATTTAAGAGTGGGATCAATTTGCAGCAGGTGTGGTGAGGGGGAGTTTTCGGGGCTGTGACAAGTGGTCGGTCAAAGATATAACAGATACCTAACTGACATTACAGATAAGCTTGGTAATGTAGAGTAAGCCACCAGCTACTAACTACTTTATGTAAGTTGTGAAAAGCACAGTGGGTGCCTAAACTTTTGGCAGAAGACACATCCCCTTCAAACAAAACCCTCCACACCCCCTTGGTTCATATAAAATTGCAGTATTTTTCCATTTCTTCCAATAGGACTGAAAAGCCCCAATAACAACACATTTGGTCTGAAAAAAACACAATACAGATAAAAGCATGTCTTTTCAATTTTCTGTGGGTTACGTTTAAGCATTAGTTGTCACCCATGTCTCACTTTTTATCAATCCGAGCCCAGCGCTTGGATGCTGAGAAAGAAGACAAATTCAGGTAAAATGAGATTTCACTCTAATATTAGCAGTAGAAGACGTCTTACTCTCCTTTAGGATTCACAATTCCCAGATGTAAACATGGGCGTCCGCAGAATTTTTTCCAGGGGGGGGGGGGCAAAAGGTTAACGTCATTACGGAGCAGTCCAGGGGGTTCAAACATCACCTCACCTCGCTGCAAAATCAGCTATTTATAGCCCGCGGCCGCAAGGACCTGGACATGCTATCTTTATGACTTACTGTCTCTCTTCAACTTCAAGCTTGGGAGCAGGCAAGCCCGGACCTTCAATCTCTCTCTAATCTTGCCGGGCGGCCATGGCTGAGTTTGGAGGAGTGTGTGAACACAAGGAGAGAAACAGAGGAGCTGAAGGAGTAACAACCCGGTGACAGTCTGAGTAGAGTTTTGTAGCAACAATAGCAGAGAGGGTGATATATGTACGTGTGGGGGGCACTCATAGCTCGTTCAAATCAGAAAGGGGCAGTTAGAAAGCCAAACCTGCCCCATAGAGGGTTCGACAGTGGCCTAAATGAGTTTGAGGCAGATCGATGTGGTGGAAGGCGACAACAGTTTAACTCGACAGCTGGGAAGGCCTTATGATGAGGCACAGACTTGAAAGCCTCTAAACACTGGCTTCAAACAGGGCCCGTGTGTGGACCCGCTGGCAGGATAGGGCGGATTATTCC
Source organism: Lissotriton vulgaris (assembly GCF_964263255.1). Classification (NCBI taxonomy): domain Eukaryota; kingdom Metazoa; phylum Chordata; class Amphibia; order Caudata; family Salamandridae; genus Lissotriton; species Lissotriton vulgaris. The sequence continues at coordinate 78,427,362 of NC_141700.1, read as the reverse complement.
CAAATAATAAGGAATCATTTCAGAGTGCCGCAGCCGCTCAGGAGGAAAGACATTGGGATCCGAGGAGGCCGGGGCTTCCCTCGTGCACGCACGGTGAGAGATGTGTTTTGTGCAGAGCCCCGGAGATAGCATCGTGCGTGTGTCCGTGCCACGCGCTGATCCCAGCACAGACGCCACGCGCAATCAATGAATGCATCCTGCCACGCAGGCACCATATTCATCCCGGACCCAAACCCATCCTTAACCAACAAAGGCAGTGAGCGAACCAGTGGGACCTAAGCTGATGCCTGGAAAGGTCGTGAACCCCTAAACCGCCTTCAGATAATACACACAAACCATTCATTTTTGATTAGATTAAACACATTTCAGATAGATGCAGTCCGGCAGGGAGGCAAAAACCATGTCTTCCACCTGTTTACTTGTCTGCTGTAACACTACAGATCATGTAGGTCGTCAGCTATGATTACGCATATGTGCAACAGCTTCAGCCTCAGTTATGTATACGTGTGACACTATATACACACCATGTAAACCTTCATTTATGATTACCCATGCGTCCAACACTACAGCCCATGTAGGTCTTAAGCCACGATTACACAAATATGTAACAACACAGACAATGTAGGTCTTAAGCCACGAATATCCATCCATACGTGTAACACTACGTACCAACTATGTATGTCTAGAGCAGCGATTATGCATACGTGTAGCACTACAGACCATATAGGTCTTCAGACATGACTACCCATATGTGTAACACTACAAACAGTGTAAGTCTACAGCTGCAAATTATGCATTTGTGTAACACTACAGACCATTTAGGTATTCAGGCACGATTGCGCAATGGTATCCCAGACCTTTTCTGAATTCTGTTAAAGGTTCTGCTCTAATTCATCAAAATGTCTTTTTTTAGTTCAAGACTCACGCTTAAACTATCTATCCAAAAGTGTACCATACCAGCTGAGACAGTAAAAACACATTCAATCTTTTATACCCAAACCAGAAAAAAATATCTGTCCAATTTCTTGTTATTTCACATGTTCACTATGAAAACCCCTTGCAAATGTTTGACTGGCTCCCTCAGATCAGCGTTTCCCTCTGTAGCCCGCCTTTTATTCGGTGCTAAAAAGTTTAATCAAATGACGACCTTACCCGGTTCTAACCTCTCCGAATTGGCGCCTCTGGGATTTTATAAGCATTCAGAAGCACTGTTGCTCGCCACCCCGAAATATCTTGCACAAACAAATCAATGTCTCTGGTGGTACTATAGATCTCAGAATCAAAAACATACTGTGTCACAAAGTCTTTACTTCTAGGAAATTCTCTGAGTCTTACTTGCAGACCTTCGCTAGTTGAAAAATGCTACTCGGAACAGTCAGCAGCCGTTTTCCCAAATTCCTGCTTGGCGGGCTGACCTGCTCCTAATATTAACGGTGTCACGGCTCTGGCCTGGAAACACCACTGTGTGGGTGTGGGCTGTGTGTGTGACCGAAATCGCGGGCGCGCCCGGCGCGGTACTTTGCAGCGTAGGATAGGTGGCGCACCAGGCGCAGCACTCTCCGTCATGATGTCATAGGGATTTGGTGCTGCTGCCTGCTGCTGGCCTAAAATGATACAATGAAGAGGCCTGCTTACAAAATTAAAACTTCTGACTTCCGAAATTCCGATCATCTGTCCATTATTTCTAACAATCATGGAAATGAAAATGGAAAATAAATGCCACACTGACTCACCACCACCACGGCACGGCACCAGACATTGCAGGCCGGGTGATCCGGGGGGGGGGCAAGTGCCCCCCCTTGCCCCTACCTGCGGACGCCCATGGATGTAAAGTTTTATCACTGTGGGGGAGAGAAAGAACCCCAGATAAATGCTAGATGTTCGGACCGACCTCTGTGGTTGAATCACCCAACTTAAACAACTGACTTAGGTTTGTAAGGCTGACCATTATCCAAATTGAATGGTGCCTCTGAAGAGTATTTCTTTAGTTGCAGTTTTATATAGCGTAAACTCGACCTGAACATATTGCAGAGCTTTACATGACCATCAGTTACATTACGCAATATCAAATAGATATTTTTAATTAGGCACGGGGACATTAAGAGATTTGACCAGAATCACAGGATGTTGAGCAGATTCACCAGTTCCAAAGACAGCGGCCCAGGCCGTTACGCTACACCCTCTCTGAGAGTGGTCTATGATCTGTAGCATATAAGACGAGTGGCCGATATATCACCAACGGAAGACCCACTTGGAAGAGTTTGCAGACATTCCTCTTTCAGTGTCCAACTGTGGCATGCACCCAATAATCAATATTTCAATACTGGTGCTGGCTAAAATCATCAAGGGGGGGCAAGGGAGCAAGTACAAGCAACGAGGGGGGGGGACAACAAGCACGAGCAACGGGTGGGGGCAGGGGAGCAAGCACGAGCAACGGGGGCAGGGGAGCAAGCACAAGTAACGAGGGGGCAGGACAGCAAGCACGAGCAACGAGGGGAGTAGGACAGCAAGCACAAGCAACGAGGGGGTGCAGGGGAGCAAGCACAAGCAACAAGGGGGGGGAGGACCGCAAGCACGAGCAACGGGGGGCAGGGGAGCAAGCACAAGCAACGAGGGGGGAGGACAGCAAGCACGAGCAACGGGGGCAGGGGAGGAAGCACGAGCAACTGGGGGGCAGGGGAGCAAGCACAAGCAACGAGGGGGCAGGACAGCAAGCACAAGCAACCAGGGGGGGCAGGACAGCAAGCACAAGCAACGAGGGGGCAGGACAGCAAACACTCACCGGAGGACACAGCAGCTTCTCGACTTCTTCCGGCGGCGGTCGGGCAGAAATGGCGTCACAAAAGCAGCCGAGAGGCGTATAAAAGTACGTTTGACCGAACATAAGTCAAACATTAGACTCAAGAACATGAAATCAGCTCTTTCGGCTCATTTTGTTGAATCCCAACACAATGTTTCTCAAGTTAAGTTTATTGTACTAGAGACTGTTCCAAAGTATGAGGGTGTAAATAACAACAAGCAACTTTTACGCAGAGAGAACTATTGGATCCAGAAATTATCTACCCAGAAACCCGCGGGGTTAAACGAAAGGATAGAATTTTCTTGCTACTTGTAAATATATAGCTCTATAAATCGTCTGTATTGTTATTGTGTGATATGTTCCCGACATCTTGACACTAGCTTAACCCATATAATTTTCACCACACCGATAACTGCCACCTAGTAGCTTCACCGGCTAAACGTTTAACTCACCACGCACCACATCCCCTTAGCCGAGTTCGAATCCCCGTTATGACCGATTAATTTTAACTTTTTCAGCACGCATGTGCACTTCCTTTCAGAATCCTTCACTTTTTAATTCCCGTGCCTCACTACAGAACAAGAACAACCACAGCCTGAAATAAGTTTGCCCGTCGCTACCATATTCACATAACCCGTTAAACTGGTTACATATGATAGTCTTTCCTTTCTCTCTATCCCATGTGACCGAGAGAACCACCTTAAACTAATGAAAGCCGGAAGCTAACTGCTTTTACCGGCACATCGAAAACCGGCAGACTCGGAGATAAAGCGCGTTCTAAACATCCCACAGGTTAGTGCAGAAGCTCACAGCGCTGCTTCACAGCGCGCACGCATTTGCTTTTTTAATTCTTTCGTAAACTTGACAAACACCTAACAAACGCCTGTACCTCCACAGATTAACCGCTATATCGACATGACAGGCATGTGAGTATAAACAGAATTGATCTTTTCACAACCCCCAGCACAAACCCCAACTACCTTTCACAATACCACCAACTGTTATTAAGTGCATGAGATACACGTTTTAGGAAAAACACGTTCTTTTGCATGCTGTATTATGTGAACTGAAACGTAATGCAATAATATTGAGACAAGATCAGCATTATTGATATTTTGTTTTATCTTCATTTGTAGTGTCATTTCCCTGATGAAGGGCACATTGTGTTAGTGCCCGAAATGCATTGGACACGCCTTGATATTTGCCTGATGTTGAAACTTGATATAATTTGATGAACTTTGATATGAAAGAATATAAAACACAACGCAAATTATGAACAACCTTAAATAAAACATGATCTAAGTGAATACTGAATGAAAGTGTTTTTCTGACCCAAGAGAACACAACCAAAGTGTGTGCCAACTAGGGATGACACCAGATACCATCTGGTCTCACTTATCTCGTAATTTTCCTGACGTCGTGGGGCTCTCGACGCCTCCTAATTGAGCACCACCAAACTTGAATAAAGTACATTGAACGTGAACAAATTCACCATAACCAGCAGTGCATCAACCCAACTTTATTACATTGTCACAAAAGCAGCGCCATTTTCGCATTCGGGGGCGTGGTTTTTGCAGTTGAGTGACGGATGACGTCACGGCCAGAAAACTGCAAAAAACACGCCCCTGAATCCGAAAAGGACGGGGCTTGAACGAGTGATGCCCCTCTCCTCCAATGGCTGGCCTCCGTTTAGGAAGCCAGCCAATGGAGAAGAGGGGCGGGTTCAATCCCCCGTACTAAGAAACATGAATTCTCGGCTGCGCGACAATGCTGCGCAGTGTACGCTAGGCCGAGACCTAAAAAGGGATACACTGCATGTGGATTCTACAGGATTATTAATAAACTCAACCTGGAAGTCTTCAAGTAAAATTAAAAGTGACTGGTGGGCTCCACTTGCCTTAGGTCCACTGGACAAACTAAGAGCCACGGGTGGGACGCTCTCTTTCCGGGTGCAGAATCCTACGCTTGGATTGGGGCGCCAGACTTTATCCGATGACTCAGACATTACTAAAGAAACAACATTTAAGCATTGCAAATGCGAGACACAGGAGTTCAATGCAAGAAAACAGCAAATCAATTGCACTCCTCAGAGTAAAATTGCCTCAAACAAATCAAAATATATGCACGCTAACCCCAAACACAACAGAGTTTAGCAGACACATACCTACTACCATCAGCATAGGCCAGAAGACGTGCACTGCCCACGTGCGCTCCCTGGCATAGGGGTGCATGAGGTACATCATCAAGGGAGCCACGATGAAGAACGTCACATTGCTGATCTGAAAAATAAGGAAAATTATAGTGAGTCCTGGAGTTGTAGGCATATACCTAGAGGCCACATCTGTGGTGTGCCAGGGCCTTACAGTTTTTTTACGTCTGTGTTTTTAGGCACACACAAGGCTGGAAGTATGCAAGTAAATGGCATGAAAGGAACTATATTGCTTCTTCTGCAAATGACAGGTACACATATTAGTCCTGAAAGCTGCACTAGCTTACTGTACCCAAGACATACGAAATAATCCTATGATTATTGCTGAGAATTGTGGGGATTATTGAAGGGAAGCACCAAGGTTGTGGAGATAGGAACAGTGGTGGTGACAACACAGTGGTCTTTGCTGCTCCCTGCTGATGAGGTGATTCAGCAACTGCCTTTCTCACTTAACGGGTCTGCCAGCCTTGTGTGGATCTTATTACAGCTGGAGGTAACGTTTACCTGAGATGACGCATATGCCTGGTCCCCGTCCTAAACCAATTGAAAAAAAAAAAAACATATGCCCCTTAACCTCTAAATTTCATACAACCAACCCTGAACCCTAAAAAAACTTTACATCCCTTGACATATACCTATCCCTGCAGCCTAAAACCCTTACCACCAATTTCTTCTTCCCAACCCAGAACTCTTAAAAAAAAAACCTTATGTCTCCTCACCTCTACTCATGCTTAAACCCTAAAAAAGTTTACCTCTACCCACTCTGAACCCTAAAAACAACACCTTTCCTCTTGCTACTCGCCCCTGAACCCTTAAAAACACCTTTTAAGTCCCTTTACCTCTAGATGCCCTGAACCCTAAACAACCCATCCTTTAAACCCTCAATCCCTTTTTTAAGTGATATGAAAAATATGTAATTAAAAAGGGAAAAATACTTGCACAGTAAACTACTACTAGGTGGTACGTATTTGCATTTTACTGACCTATGTTGTAATGTCCCACTTTGTAAACATTGCTTGGTGAATGTTACATTCCTCTAGGTGGACGCTCATGATTCCAGTACTTGAAGTACAATCTTGATGCATGAATGGCCAAGTTAGTGAATATCTCTTTGATGCAGAGGACTTGAGACACAGCTGTGTGCTTATTGCTGTACTATTATCCCTAATTTCCATAATCACGGGAGCCCACGATTTTCTTTCATCTCAGTCAGCTCTTTAAATGGAAAAAGAGAAGTGCTGGTACTCACGAAATTGATTGGGGTGGGTCTGGAAGGGGCGTGTCTAGGGGTGTGGCTTCGAGGCAGCCATGTACAATATCAGCATTTTCTCCTTCAATGTAAAGTGCCAAAGTGCCCTTAGCTAAGTTCAGCTCATTAGTGCAGGGCGTAATTGGTATTTTTTGTAGTTTTATATAGCGTGTACTTGCCCCGGGGGCATTAAAGCGTTTTACACGAGAAGCCGAAGTTTTATGTGAAAGCATACTTTTTTTGTTTGTATGGCACAGAGATTTAAGTGATTTTCCCAAAATCACAGGATGTTAAACAGACGCTGGGATTTCACCTCCCTGTGCCATAAAAACGAAAAACGATGCTTTCATGTAGAACTTGTGCTTCCCATGTAAAGTGCTTTAATGCCCCCTGCCAAGCTTGCGCTATATATAACTGCAAAAAAGTACCAATTGTGACCTGCTGACACGAGCCGAACTTGGCCGAAGGGCGTTAGGTGCTCTGACAGGCAATGGGGAGTGTATTCCAGCGCTTCAACCTTACGCTATAACTGACAGCGCGACAGCTCCATTGTCGGGAACTCTAGTCGTCAAGCCACATCTCCTTATTCCTGTCCCGCAGTCAGTTAGAGTGTAAGGCTGAAGGAGCAACCTTGCTCTGGAATACACCCAACATAAACTGTCAGTGGCCCATACCCCAGAGCCTGACCCCAGTGTGCCACTAGGAGGACCGGTACTCTCTTGACACAAGCAGAAGTCCTGATACTCAATGGGAGAACACTGAGAAGTGCTGGTACTCAGCACCGGTGAGTACTAGCCCATTCAAAGCACCAACCCCAGCCAGTCTAGCTCTGGAATACAACCGACATAAACTGTCAGTGGCCCATACCCCAGAGCCTGACCCCAGTGTGCCACTAGGAGGACCGGTACTCTCTTGACACAAGCAGAAGTCCTGATACTCAATGGGAGAACACTGAGAAGTGCTGGTACTCAGCACCGGTGAGTACTTGCCCATTCAAAGCACCAACCCCAGCCAGTCAAGCCCCGTCTGGATGATCGCTCAGGTACACACCTCCGCCTGGTAAGGATGTTGCACCTCAGCCGAGGGATCCGGTTCCCTGAACACCTCTTTCATCTGCAGACAAATTAGGTTCTGGCGCGGCTTTAAAATATGTATCACACCCTGCCCTCTGCGTCGCGAAACAGTCAATTCATTCACCCTGCCTGGCACAGAAGACACCTTCATCTTACACAAAGGAATCCTCCCTTTGAATTACTTTACCAAAGAAATGTGCATGTCCCCGTCTGTCCTCTCCAGTGCTTGGCACCGCCACTTAATTGTCAACACCAGCTCTTATGCTAGTCTACCACATGGTAGCCATATTTGGCTAATTTAAAAACAGTTGTTTGTTAATTCAATATACCTTAAAATGACTAATACCTGCCCCCTAAGCCATTCTTATAGCTTTGGGGGCCTAGAATAGTCTGAACTGTCACACTTGTAGGAGTGTGATGCTTAGTAGTTATGTTGGGTCTGTCGGCACCGCTGGCAGGGGTAATAGGTGGTGCAAGCTTCAGTGGCCTACTGACACGGGGCCCTAGCACTTATTTTTCTTACAAATTAAGCACTCAACTATCGCCAACGAGAAACAGACTATGTTCTCCCCCAAGCTAGTCCAGAGCATGGTATGGATACACATGGTCTCTCCAACTCACACTGGCCTCTGCACATAGCTTTACCACCTGCTCAGAGCAAGGGCTAAGTAAGCAACAGTGTTAAACTGTCCAGAATCGGACAGACCTGGTAATTCTGGATCTAGCAGTGTACTTCCCATTCTGGGGAGATTACCTCGTTACTCCCCATAACACACGGGCGGTTATAGAATTATTCCAGCCCCAGTATCTTCTCTCGGAATTAACAGTAACTCGTAACAGGGGCTCAAAATAGTACTCAATTTACCCACCTTCAAAGAATGAAAGGTTGAGTGAGCCTTGCCTCGATTACTAGTGACCTGTAGATCACAACATTTTTTTTGCATGACAAGTTTATCTCACTGAGCTATCATGCCAATTAATTCAATAGTGTCTATTTACTAACAAGTATGTTGCATCAAGAGTAGTGTGGACCTTAAATTCCACTTTAGGGTAGATTTAAAACGTCTGTTTTTGTATACATACACAAGTATATTCTATGAGCCATTTGTAGGTGCTTTTCCATTTTTATTTTCGGAAATATTGACCAGATGCATTTATATAATAGTAAGAATCATTAGTAATGCAGTGTAAGAACTTGAAAGCAGTAACTCCATTGAAAAGAGAACACAGTACACAAACTGAATTGACAGACCTGAAAAAAAGTCTGAGTACATATTAGAACTCTATTGGCACATACAGTAATTAACCCGCTAAGCGCGCCGCAAATTCCGCCCCAGTGCGGACGTTCCATTACGCGGGCGGGATCGGAACGTTCAGCGGACGTGCGCAGCACTAGCGAGGTAGTGCACGCGACGTCCGCAGCACTTAAAGGGTTTAATACTGTAATGGAACTACTGAGCACCTCATTATGAATAGGGGTCTCCGGAATGTTTTTTGGTCGAATTTTGGTCACTCCACGCTACTCTTTACCACAGAGTTCTGGCCAAATTCTGCCAATCACCGTATGGCAGAATTTTTCTCCCACAAGGCACCAGAAAATACAAGCTTACATAAACTGGGTTTGCTCAAACTGAAATGCACATCTATTGACCTTCTAAGTCCGAAAAAGGAGGATTTTTCTTTTACACGTTTTCCGGTAGAGGGTGCTCTAAAAGAGTGTTTTTGCACCCACCCACTGGGGAGTCAATCAGCCTATGGATTACAAGAATCCTGACTCGATATTATATCTACTGCACCCGAGCACACCTGATCCTTATTTCTATCATCTAATTGGATTATAGACATAATGATCAGGTGTGCTTGGGTGCAGTAAATAAGAAAATACAAGCTGGCAAGCGCGATTTGGTGGCCCCTGGTGCGATTTTCAAACGTGAACAGTCGAGGTCGAAAGGCTGCTGTTCGAGTAGATCTGCTGCAGCTCAAGATGGTTTTTGTACTCGAGCTGCAGCAAAATCAACTTGAATGGCTGTGTGCTCTTCTGCAACGCATGTTGCTGCTCGTGCTCATTTTCAGCACAGCTCGTGCTACCAGCACTTAATTGCAGCTCGAGCTGCATATTTACATTCAATGACGGAGCTCTGCGCAATCTTATGGAATTTAAGTGTAACCCTGTGGAATTCTGCTGAGCGAAACTCCACGAGTTCCGCTCACCCCTAGGTATGAGTTTCCCCGTACATCAAATGGGGCTGGTAAGCCGCTGGAGCTGGTAATGGAAGATACTAGCTAGGGGTGTAACAAAATGTGTATTTGTAAAGCGCACGTTCACCCCTATTGGGGTATCTTGGCGCTGAATAACAGATGTTTATTGTTACCCAACTCAATGGTATTCATTTTATCGACCTCAGAAACGATGAAAGGCCGAGTCGATATGCTGGGAGTTGAACTTGTGACCATGAGGTCGAACACAGGCCCCTGCAGTGGATGCAATAGTCCACTGAGCCACCTGACCCCGCTGAGCATCCATGGTGCAGCACGTGCAGTGACACCAGGGCTCAGAGGCTTGTGGGGCTCACCGTACCTTGGTTATTGCTGTACTTTATCATTCAAACAGCAGCCTGTGGGGCCATTCACTCCCCTGCACTAGGGCCCATGACACACTGTCTACGCTACTGGTACCGGCCCCATCGGCATTACTTGTACTGGTGTTTCACACAGAGACTTCATCTGCTAAAAGCAAAGGAAATCTTCCTCTGAAACATCAAGAAAAATCTGACCTAAATCTGCACAGAAACTACGATTTCCATCCATTAAGCCCAAAATCTTGTAACCCCCATCATTTTTGGGACCCCAGTTAGAGAAGTTTCGTGGGCGTAAACACGACACTGATTATTCTGAAGTGCTCATAATTAAGTCCTACATAGCGCACCAATGCTCTTAAAGAAACAGGACGCATTTCTTTAAACCTGTTTGAGGTACAAGTGACTCGAATGGTTGGAATACTTTCCCGCACCCTCACCAAGCGCGTGAGGAGTTAAGGTTACTTTCAGTTCAGAAAGGATTCCATTTATGGGCCTGAATCATCAACACTCAGTTGGATCAAAACGTTCATGGTTCAAGGACACTGCAATAAACGTTCAATCACAGCCATTCGCTCAAATGTTAGACACGCTGTTCATTAATATACAATACTTCTCTAGAGCGCTTCTTCAGAGATTGGTATTAAAGCGCTGTAAGCGTAGAATGGGCAGCACGAAAATGGGCGCATCATCATTCAAGGGTACGTGTGTGTATTAAACACACGTGGGTACATGTTCATAGGTAGTAGGGTTGGATTGGGATCAAAAATAGGCCCAGGCACGCAAAAAAAGTGGCCCACATTTGTGGATGTTTTTCTTAATTTCACTTAGATCAAAAAAATGAGTGGATTAGTTCACACTGCTGAACCACACATGAATGAAATGAAATGAAATGAAATGAAATGAAAAAGAAACTTGGTTAAGCGCACTGCGGCCAAGCGGCTTCCTGGCGCTGAGGACTACAAGTAAGACCACGTCAGCTCAGGCCCCTCGCCCCCACTCAATCTGCATACTTTAATGGGCCGGCCCAGCAAGAGAAAGGGAGTGACATCTCTGCCCATCTGCCTCCAGAAAGGCCACTCAGGCCCCCACTGCCCGCTGGCGGCATCCGAACAACACAGACAGCCCCCAGGCTGCCCAAAACACGGCCCACAGCAGAAAGTCGGATACCGGCCCCTCGCCCATTGCCGAGTGCCCACCTTACCAATCCGACGCTGATAGTTAAGGTATGAGTTGCTCACAACATGAAAACACTTCCCACATAGGCTCAAATCAAAAACAACACCTTTCCAGCCACACACCCCGCAGGGTTTTGGCGCTGTTAGCATGTTATAATACAATACAAAATGCAGGGCTGCTTGCAGCAGGTGCCTCTTGGCACCATGCACGGAGCACAGCTGAAAAGCATGGGGCCTGTGAGAAACACGAGCCAGCCATCTTGAATAGGAGCAGCTTACTCGCAAGATAAGAAGGGACCACGTCAGGTTGGACAATGGTTAATTAGTAAATAAAGCAAGTGCTTTAATCTGGCAGGCTGGCAGTGTAGCAAAATAGGCCTTTACTGTTTGAAACTGCTTTGTAGGATTTTTCATTCTCCTTTCTTCAAACGGCCTCCTTGAAGTTGGCGATCTAGTTCCTCAATTATATCACAATTATATTTGTAAACCACACACTCAAAGGGCCTCTTGGCGCTATAGTACAGATTTCAATTTTACCTGATTCATATGGGTTCCCATTTTATTGGCTTACGGACCGAGGACGAAAGGCTGAGCGGCCGCACATGGATTGGAACCTGTGAGCATGCATTCAAACACAACTCCTGCACTGGATTCATCAATGAACCCAGCAATGAAAACTGCATTCACCTTGCTCTCCTTGACCTGCATGACCCGGGTGCTAGGTTTGAAATAAGAGGCTGCTCGTGCAACTCTAAATATAGCACCCAGACAGCATATTGGACAACTCTTGGCTTCCTTTATTTACTTCCGGTCCTTCAAGTCTGTGTGTATTGTGCACCAGATAATCCATGGAAGCCAACTTTCAATCTGCAACTCGAATTCAAAACGTACACTCCTTGGCCTCTTTGCACACAGCATTAGTTCACACACAACACATCCAAAAGCAAAGATTCTGGGAGGGGGCTTCTGTATCCCTCTCTGGAACCAAACTCACTACTCCTAAGATGTACTCGAAACGCTCTACTCTTCAGACAGGATCTAAAAATAAGTGGCGGCCGCTACTTAACAAGGGTGGAGGGGAGGAAAAATATGAAAGAACAATAATAACTCACCTGCAGGCCGGATGCCACCTCTTGATCCTCTTCGGTCCGGTCATCGACTCCTAGAAGCAGGAAGCACACAGGCTCCCCTAGCCAATCACAACACTGCTCTCACCAGCATCACAGCCAGGGTCACACTTATGGTTCGGCGCTCAGGCCGGGACTGGGAGCTTGTGCATGTGCTCTACCCAGGCTGTGCAATACAGCAGGTGGAGAACATGCTAACTGTGCATGACTGTTTGGCCAGCCCAAGACGGCCAGATAAACAGTCATGCGCACTTAGAGAGTGACCACCACTCCTCCCCCTGCTCTGGCCAACCCAGCCCTGCACGCACCTAAGCCAGCACCGAAAAATACAATGATAACATTGCATTATTATCATTTTATTTTTCCTTTTTGAACTGTTCGCGGAGCAGTGGGGCAACACTCCTCCGCCTTAACAGAGGAGCCGCTGCCGCTGCTGCTAAAAATGTCCCGTACTCAAAGCCTCGAACCAAATCTCGAGTCAACTAAAGTCGGACTTTTCAGTGAATAACAAAAGAATTGGGAATAATATATTTGAGTGATTCATGTATAGAAAAAGACCAAGGTGGTGTTGGTACCAGACTGTGCGGTGGAGGAAAAGTTGGAAAGTTGGCAAGTGCCAATCCTAAGAATGTTTCCAGCTAATTGCATATGAAAGGGTAGCTAGGAAGCCCATGTGGATAGAACACAACCTGTCACAATTTTTGGCATTTGGAACCTTGTTATGGAAATTAATTTTCCATGCAGAATCTCACGTAAACGTATGCCTTTCATGTTTTTTTTGCCTTCTCATAATAGAAATGTGTTACTCCTTTGGGACTTTAAAATGAAAACATAGATGTGTTGTGGTTGTTGGATGTAGACCTGTTGTATAGTACTTTCTAAGCCAGGTGTCTCGGTCTTAATGAAATCTTGAGCTTCAGCATTCTTTGTGGTTGTCCAACCTTGGGTCAACATTCCACATAGCTCAGTCTGTATTGTCCCCACACCCCCTTAGTATAAGGAAGTACCTTAATCCTTCTGCAATTAAGACTTTTGATCTTATCTGCCTTTGGTGGTTTTCACAAATACCTGTTGTTGCAGATTGTTAGAGATGCCTGACTGGGCAAAGAGAACGTTTTTTTTACTACACTGGTTGCCCATGTAAGCGATGCTGCTATTTGTGCAGCCTGTTTTGGGGTTGTTTGATAGAACTCTGAGCAGCAGGTGATGTGAGTCAATGAACCTTTAGACCACAGCAGTGGAAAAGAAGTCATAGTTATTTATTAGGAACCATTGTTGGCATGGGACCAGGAATCCCAGATGCTTTGATTCAGCTAGCTTTAGGAGACAGCAAGATCTGCTTTGATAACAGCGGCAGGGCGATTCTCAGCATTGGCGTCAGTGTGGACAAGACCCTTATGAGCAGGGCCAAGCAACTGAAATGGACACATTCTCCATAGTTGGGGTCAACTGTTGGTAAGTTCAGTTTTCTGCTCCATTGCCCGTACTAGCCAACCACATGTGACCTTAGTGCTGAAGTAATAAAGCAATACTATCAAAGAAACTGCTACAATTAACTTTTTGGGCTTATACCCTAAATAGCATGTCACATAGCTCTACCACATCGACATTAACACCTTGGTTCCTTCTTTTTAAAGATGTACCAAATGTTGAGCCATTCATAGATGAGGTGCGCCCAAAATTAGCTAAATCTTTATATATAAAGTTTAGATATGGTGTGCTACAAACAAATGCTAATAAATCTAGATGGGAGTAGTAACCATGGAAGTGAAAATAATGAATTGTGTGTATTATGTCAAAGTGAAGCTAAAGAAAATGATTTGCATGTCCTATTTTTCTGCCCAGTGTATGACAACCTAGGAAGAAATGATTATACCCATTTGTAAAAATATAAATACTAGGTTCTGCAAAGAGGCAGTGAGAATTTTGAAAACTGATACATTGCAACCAATTGTCTTTAGCGTAAGCGGATACTTTTTTAATGTAAGCCTTATAAGGGCTAAAGCTGGGCTAAAGCTCTGATAGTGGATACTATGGTAATCAAAGGTATAATCTGAACAAAATTTGCTTACGCACTGTTTGACCTCGCACACAGCACTATACGATTTTGCACATAGCGCTTTGAAGCTGATATATGCATATTACGATCGAATTGTGGAATATGGGAACGATGATTTTAAACATGTATTGATGAAATTTGTAGCACCATGAAGTCATATAAGGATCCCATGGGGAAGCATAAATACGGAAAAAGGCCATTGGATTAGAAACAAATGATTTTATGATTATGAATGCCTATATTTTAGATATTTATTGTATATTATATGGTTTTAGTAGCTATAGTGGGGGCAGGTTGCATCATTCACATTCCTTTCTAAAAGTCCTTATTGCGGTGTATAGCATTTGTATTACCATCAACTGTATTTGAATAATTGGAAATTGGTTTTATATGCATCTTTTATGGTTCCAAATGAATCGAAATAAAGATTTTTTGACTTTGACTTTGAATAAAGCATTATAATAATTTGATGTTTTAAGAGTAGCCAGATTGTGCTCACGTTCGAGAAATGTAAGGTGAACAAAAGGAATTCCCAGGGCACAGATTTTGTAAGTGCTGCAGAACCTGACTGGAGTCATTTGGACTTACATATTTTTATTTCAATCAAGTAATGAAGGCTACTACTTTTCAGTCGTGCTTGTGGCCCAAATCCAAGTCACTAAGAGTGTATCTTCACAACGTTTACCCAATAAGTGCCTTGACAACGGCAGGATAAAACGATTGCATATCCCTGTGCAAAGAATTTTCAGAAAAGGAAGTATGAAAATTACAATTGGTGCAGAGCCCAGCAGATGGCCATATCACAGGATACGTGATATGGCCACCAAACGGTCTAAGTCAGCCATGTCCGATGATGCCATATCGGTTGGATACTTGCCAAAGTTTCAGAATATCCACATGAGATAAATGTACATGGAGCAAATCGAAATGGGAATGGTTTACATTGTCAGTGGTTATCCTGAACATGGCTCAAGGATCTGGTTGTTCTGGACCAATGTTCAAGGACAAATAAATCCACAAACTGCGCTGGCCTAATGGACCCATAGAGATATATCCGGTGGTTAGTTCCTCATCAGCATCCTTACACAATCTCAGCTGAGATACCTTCTTGAAAACTAAAAACATTTTTTTTTAAATAAACTTATGTGCCAAGATAGCCAGAACCAATGGTTGAGGAGATTTTAAGTCATGGAACTCCACTAACTATACAAGTCATATTTACCTCAATGTTTTCAGAATTTGTGTGACAAAAGTAACTGATTGTTTCTCTGTACAGTTTAGAGCACTCCTGCTCAGGAGGTGTGTCCTGGCACGAGTAGAGAGCACCGAAGATGAGAGGGGTTCAGAAAGAAAAGTCAGGTTTGTGATTTTTTTGTGACTGGGTACACACATTGCATTGTGGTCTTAACACCTTGGCTGCTAAGGGGTTTTCCCCTCCTGCGCTGAGTATTCAGGATCCCCATTGTTCATGACAAGGTCATCTCGTCATAAGCAGGTAAAACCCATGACGAGTTGAACTTGTCATGAGCACTGAAGGGGTTAAAGAGAGTGCAAGTTTGTTCAAAAGTTCAACAGAGGTATGAGAAAGACCCCTCTCAGACAACAGGTGTGATGAAATTTAGGAATAGATACAAGAGCTATGGCCAACGTTACAGTTTACAATGGAAGTAACAAATTCCTAGGATGTTATAGAGAGAGATTGGAGGCCAAAAAGAAAGTAGCTCAGAACAAGGCCGGACTGGCCAGTCGGGCAAGCGGGCAATTCCCGGGAGGCTGGAGCCCCAGGAGGCCGGTATTGACACTTGGAGGCCGGTTCGGCCTCTCCGAATGGTGGTGCTCATTACCGATCCTGGCCGCAACTTGAAAGCGTTGCTTTTATTCTAGCGCACATTAGGACGTCTGCCCATGCGGGCTGAATTTTTAATTTTGCCAGGTTTGTTTTAAGTTTCCAGTCCGGCCCTGGCTCAGAAAGAAGAACTTTATGACAGATACAGAGGACCTTAAAGAGAATTTGTTTATGAACCACGAGCTAATGGAGTTTCTCTAAATATGTGGAGACAGAAACATGCCAATTGTAAAACTGATTCGGTAACACTCCGATTCTTTCCATTCAAAGTATATGTCATTTTCCAATTTTTCAACGGTGTATTACAGGGTTTGTAGTTTTCTCTTATAAGGGGAGAGGGAGAGAGAGAGGGAGAGGGAGAGGGAGGGGGGGAGAGAGGGAGAGGGGAGAGGCAGAGGGGAGAGAGAGAGAGAGAGAGAGAGAGAGAGAATTGATCAAGCTACGGTCCTTTTACCCACTGGTAGTTTCAGCCCACGGAAGTGTTCCTAGGTGCGGAGTATTTAGTTTGCCTAATTTGCTCTGATATTTATGCTAGCCAGTCTTTTAGTCTTAATTGTCCATAGCCAGGTATGCACAGTCACCAACAGTTCTGCTAAAGATCTGCTCAGCAGAGAGACGTAAGGGTGGGTCGCAACCTGCAAGAAACAATATGGTGGTTTGACCTGTCGCAATCAAGCGCCACCTCACACTAACCATTTGTGGATAGAAGAGCGCTTTTTTCTCTCCCACACTGGAAAACCAAGTATTCCTTTCTCAGGCAACACCTTAAAATAGGCAGCAGGTCCTTATGGCACTCTTCCAGGTACCTCTGCGGTACTATGGATAAAACACACTGTCCCACTCTATGCCGTGGCGCACACTTAAGCCTGTGTTCTGGGCACCAATTGGCAAAGGTGTCGTACCACAACAAAGGTGCTGTTCCCAGTGGTGAAATGCACCAGTGGCTGCGCTGCAAAAAGCGCCTTCGTGAAGGGCAGACTGGCTGTTTGAATCCACCAGTCCGCCTTTCACTGTGTGGGTGAAAAAGACACCGGATTTTCGAAGAAGGGAGTGGAGACCCCGATGTAGTGAGTGACTGCACCTGCCTGTAAGGGGGAGGCCCGGAGGAGGTTCCTGGCACCTTCTGTCCTCTATTCTCTGAGGAGATGTTGACCGTGCATTGACCAGCACCACCGCAATGACGAGCACCATCGGTTGGCCAGCTGACAGCCCATTGTCCCTGCACCGTCTGGAAACACAGCGACGGCCAGAGGCAAAGTGTTCCCTCATTGGTATGAGGCCGCATCCCTCTGCAAGTGATGCAGGAACGCATGTAGTGCTGGCACTATTACAGAAAGGGCCGGAAGAGTGTCTGGAGCGCACCGGTAAGACCGGATTCCAGGGGATGGAAGACACCCCTTAATTATATCAGACGGTCTATATGCCTTTCACAGTCATTCAACCAATCAGAGGCTGTTGCTGCAGCTCCAACTCTCCTTGCCAGAGCTGGACACAGAGTAAGGGAGGTGGACAGCAGCACACCCGGTTGTACCTTGAAGAGCACATGGTCATGACTGTGACTTCGGTCTTTGTTGAATTGCTGTTTCTTTGCAGCCACACGCTGACCTACCGGAACTTGTTGAAGTCAGTTGGGTGAAAAACAAAGAGAACACTCCCTGCTGCATTGGACACATCCAGAAACCTAGAAATCTGGCTGCAATGGCCTGCGCAGGAAGGGCGAGCAAGGAGCTGCACAGGAACTTGCTGGCGAAACAGGAGGAGGCAACAATCAGTAATATCTGCAGCTGTATCATTGACAACAGACACGTTTCGGACCACACACAAACAAGGCGACCCACACCCAAGATTGTCTAAATCTGCCATATACACATACACCTGCTGAGCCAATACCTCTTGCACCTGTGGCAAAGGTGACTGTCAAAGTCATGACATACTCAGCTGTTTACCCGGGAGGGCCAAAAATGAGACTCCCCAAACCAGGAATACACGCAAAAAGTCCTGCAACAAACAACTAACCATGAGCGCCACCAACCACCAGTCATGTCACAGCCAGAAAATGGGACCAGCAGTCACCCATATTGAAAGGAGGATCACTTTAGTTGAATCCATCATGTTCCAGCAGATTCAAGCAATCTGCTCTCAACAATCACACTGGAGCAGGCACAAGATGAGACCTCACATCAGTCGCCTGAGCAGATCAACATATTGGTTGGACAAGAAAGACTGAAGTCAAAAGCAGGGAAGCTCAAGGACGTTCAAACCTGAATTCGCCCCCTCACACGTAGGATGGTATCTAATTCCTCACTCACTCCAGCCATTGTCTGTTAACACCCATCGGATCATGAGGAGACGACTTCACAACATTGTGAGAACAAAAACCCCAGAAAATTGCTCGAAGGGGGTTAAGTCCATTCTCTGCAAAACACTTAGAAACTTATTTGGAATTCACAAAGTACTCTGGGAGCAGTAATGGAAAGTTTTCACAATCATGGATTTCCAGGAGTACTCAAATGTTTAAGTAGGTCGAAAAGCAAAGGGTAAGCAGATGCACCATTCTATTATCAACAATCATATGCAAATCAGAATAAAAGAACAACATTCTAATCCATGGTTCATCCCAACAAAAGCACAAGCAAACACTCAGGTGCATCTCATGAAGGTTGAAGGAAATAGTCTCACCATAAAAACGGGACGAGTCTTGCATAGGGGTGGGTTCACTAGACTATTTGGGACAAACAATAGATCATGTTGGTGTTAAATCCAAATTAGATCTCGCTGAACCCATCATAAAAGTACCACACCCCACTAATAAGGAGTAATAAATGTCGTTCTTGGGACTAGCAAAATAATGTGCTAGATTTCTGAAGAACTTTTAGGCAAACTCTTTAATTGTCCTTCGACACTGTCCTGATGATGGCCCTGGTCTAATTAACTACCTGGGGCTGAAACATGGACAATCTTACAATATGAACTGTTCGAATATCTACAGTGCTAATAACTACTACAAGTAGATGTTGATTATAACATATGAGATTATACTTCTGCACAGCCTATTGTTTACTTTGATTAAAGTGTTTTGTATTCATGTTTTTGCCTTTTTCTGTTTGCCCCTTGTCTTCACAAAAAGCGCTGTGCCGCTGCACAATATCACGTTCATTATTATAAACTACTGAAAATGTAAATTATTGTTTTAAACTCCTTTTTGTGTGCTTTTATATGTATATTTATTGCACGTGCAAGGTTGTGCACTTATGTTTCCTATTCTGTGGCCATCCATGGAGATTAATCCAAATATTGTTTTTAAATAACTGCTTCTAGCGCCTGGAGTAGACATGGGTACTTCTTTCAGCTGTCCGGGTTTAAATGTTTGTGCAACTCGGCATTGGTGCAGTAGTGACACTCACTGATCTTGTGACTCTATTGCTGTTAGCTTATGTCATGCGGATTTGTAGAGCACGCGGTCACCCAGAAGGATATCCTGGCACTGAGCAAATGTTAGTCTAAACAAATCTAGGGTCTAGGGGGACTACTCGAAAAGCCAGGTCTTCAGCTTCTTGCTGGATTCAAGAAGTGAAGAGGAGGAGGCTCTTATGTGTAGTTGCAGGTCCTGACATGCTCTAAGAGGGTTTAGGAGAAGGCTCGACTGCGGAATCTGGTTTTCTGTATGAGTGGGATTTTTGCAAGTAGGATTACGGACTAGCGGAGGTGCATGGAAGGTTTGTGAAAGCAGATTGGATTGTTGAGGTGTGCTGGGCCAGTGTTATTTAGTGCCTTAAAGGTGTTGGTGAGGAGTTTGAATAGTGGCCGTTTGTGAGTGGGAGCCTGTGATGGTCCGTAAAACATCTCACTATTGTAGTGTAGCAATTACAAAACATATGCATTTGACCTGTCCCAATACACAAAATAAAACAAAAGTGCACTTCCCGCTGTTAAGGACAGAATTATACCTAATACTCGGTGCTATCCACCTCATACCACAATTGAATATAGAACAACAGGGTCCACAAACAAATCTAGATAATTCAACTGTAAACACCCCACCTCCCCATCCGGTCACCTTGGGATACACCTCCCGGCATCTTGTACCACTGACTATTTAGCACCATTCTCCGGGGCTCACCAGTAAGTTTACAAATCAGGATTAGTCTCCGGTCATGCTCTCTACTCCGATCCATGTCCAACCGACTGCGTTCCCCTCAGTGGCGTGTGTAAGGGGACTCTCCTCCACCACCTCTAGAGGGACCACTGAAATGCTGGCCTGCCACGCCCTCATGTCATCCTCCAATTTGTTGTCCCTATGGACTAGTCTCATGCGAATTAGTTCCACTGTGGCCCATTCCTCCAAGTCTCTGGTCCAGTTTGTCACTGCGGGCGGCATCGGGCTCATCCAGTTAATTGCAATCCGTCTTTTGGCCAGCACCAGTCCCAGCTGCAGAAACCTTCTTGTGTTTCTTGCCCTTGGGATAAGTCCCAAAAGTACCTGCTTAATGGAGTGTGGAATCGACCAACCCGTTATCTCCTTTAAACGGTCTAGAAACGCCTCCCAAAAGAGTTTCAATTTCGGGCAATCCCAGGTCATATGCAAGTACAGAGCGTCATTAGAACCACATTTGGGGCAGTGAGAGGAACGGTCCGGATAAGTTCTATGTAGTGTATGTAGAGTCAAGTATGTTTGATGCACAATATTACATTGATTAAACCTAAATCACACATTTGAACTAATTTGATGCCCTCTACATGTACCTTTCCCCACTATGAATATGACAATGGCTCTTATAGTACTCCGTCCGATCTGCCTGCACTGGTTGCAGGTCTGCGGCAAGGTCCTCTCTCAATGCCCTGTAGATATAGGATCAAATCTGTGGCCCCAGGCCTTCGTAATGAGGATCCAGAGTGTGGCAGTTATGGGTGGCTCTTCAGGGAATGATGGCCATATCTCCTGTGCGAATGCTGAAATCTTAGCGTACTGGAGATATTGTCCCCGGCCCACATCGAAGGTATAGATGCCCCTTTGTGGCACAACCTCTCGCCGTCCACCTAGTGATGGCCATATGTTGGCTCATTCTTTTGAACGGTATCACCGCCAATATCGGGGTCTCCGGAGTGTACAGTGCTCGTTTCACTACTGTTTTAATTGCATATTCCCATAGTGTAGCCACATGCCTAATGACATATGGAAGGTGCGCTGGTACCCTCGATCCCATCATGAGGAGATCCGGAAAGGGACCCTCCAACAGCCGTTTCTCCCAATTGTCATTTTCATCCAGCCAATGTATCGCATGATGAAGTTGTGTCGCTATGTAATAATATGTAAGCCTGGGCACTTCCAGCCCCACTGATCCCACGTTCTCGGCAGAGTATCCAGCTTTACTCTTTTCCGTGTAGATCCCCACAAAAGTTCCACCAGAAGTCGATCCAGCCTTTGAAAGTACACCCATGAGATACAATAGAGCGAGTTCTGCAGAACATTTTAGGCATTGTGGAAGGACCACCAATTTAATCTGTGGCGGTCCTTCAGGTGTGCATGATGTGAGTGCTGCGTGGGAGGTTCAGAGTGATCATGGTTGATAGTGATCTATTCTACAACCGGCTTGCAACTATAAAGAGTGCAGCACGTGCAGTGGCACTATTGCCTAGGCGTCTGCGGTGCTCCCTGCACCTGATTTAGGGCTGTATTTTAGTAGATAACCAACCTTCAGGTGTGCATGATGTGAGTGCTGCGTGGGAGGTTTAGAGTGATCATGGTTGATAGTGATCTATTCTACAACCGGCTTGCAACTATAAAGAGTGCAGCACGTGCAGTGGCACTATTGCCTAGGGGTCTGCGGTGCTCCCTGCACCTGATTTAGGGCTGTATTTTAGTAGATAACCAGCTACTGGGTGGGGCTATTGCTTGCTTGCATTCTAGATACTGGCTCCACCACTGTCACAAATATCTTCGTTTGCTGACCACTGCACTAAGCAAATGGGATTTAAAATATATTTTGTGGCGGGTGTGCTACCACTAAGCCCCGTATATCTAAAGTTTGACTTTGCTTAGTATTAGAATACTATCCATCTCCCAAACAAGCATGCGCCTGGCTGTAGCCTCGTTGGCTCATGCCCCTGAGGGAGACACATTGCCTGCACCTGGCTGGGACGGCTTGAAATCTGGGCTGACCCCTCCACTATCACTAAAATAAAAGAGAAAAACTTGAGTGGTCAGGGAATCCAAGTCTACCTGTGGGAGGGGCTCCTACAGGTAATTGTTATGGCATTTATGGCGCTTACTAACCTGATGAGGCATTGCATTTTTTTGGCGATCACTCAGCCCGCATTCCCTCTATCCCTGCAAACTTTTGCTTTCCTAGCCTCTCCATTACGCTGCCTTACCATCACACACACGCCCTCTCTCTCTCACTTACTCAGGGCCCGATTCACATAGGGACTTGTGTGTAGTAAAGTTATGACGAGTGCGGATTCTTCACACTAGTGGCAAAGTCTCCATAATCGAGGTGGAGTCTACACAATTGTGGTGGAATCTTGGCAATCGTGGCAGAATCTCGGCATTCAGGGCGGAATATCTGCACGGCGCACTCTTTGCTGTTCACCGTGTGGATATTCCGCCCTGAGTGCGGAGATTCCGCCCTAAATGCGGAGATTCCGCCCCGAGTGCGGCGACTCCGCACTCGTACCTTAACTACACACAAGTCACTTTGTGGATCAGGCCCATAAAGCCTCTCACCTTCATGAGCACTCACATTCACTGCTCTTTCACTCTCATGCCTTTTGTTCTCCAGCAGTGATTTGGTGGAATGACTAACAATGGAGTTTACAATGTTCCCTCGAATCAGAGAGATTCAAAAAGACCATCAAAGGCAAAAAATAAAACAAATAACGGTTCTCCTCACTTTCTCCAGCACTTTCAACAATCAGATTGCAGAATGCCCCTTTGTTTGATGTGTGATTGGGTTTTGAGCGCTAGAACATCCCTTTGTTTATCTGAGTTCTGGATTACAGAAGGCTCCTTGCCTGAGGTGTGGGATTGGGTTTTGGATCCAGACTGGCCAACTTTTTGATGGTGTATTTGTTTTTTTTATTCCAGATGTCCTTTGGTTTGACATCCGGTTTGGCGCTGCACTGTCCCTTCATCTCTCGCTGTATCTAGACACTACCCCTTTTGCCACCCCCCTTTACTTTCCTCACCCCATTTTCCTTTTCTTCTATGCTCCCAAAAAGTTTTTTTCTGGTATCTTTTGTGACTATTTTCCCCTCATCTCTACGTCCTGGCTTCCTCCTACCCCTTTACCCTATCCCCTTACCCTTCCTGCTCCATTCACCTTGCCCCTATGTTCTTCAAATGCTTTTCTTGATACTTATGTAACTTTCAACTGATGTAATTTGCAACATTATTGTCCCTCATGTAAAGCGCTCCGATTCCATCGGGTCTAGCCAGCGCTATATAATAACTCATTAATTACATTTGTTCCCATTTAGGACTCTCTCTTTCCCTTTGTCTGCCTCCCTAGCTCCTATCCACTCTCCCCTGAATCTCTCACCTTACCTGCTAGTCTGCCTAGCCCCCTATCCTTTGTGCCCTTTGACTAAGCACTCCTTCTCCCCTTGTTGGGGAAAGATCCAATATTTATACTCTGGAGTCTCAGCATACCCGCTGAGAGAGTCCACTGCGCCAAGGGAGCCACTCACAGCTGAGGTATGGTGTGGCACCCCTTGCCAAAGCACTCCCTCTCCCCTTTTTGGGGAAGGATCCAGTATGTAGGCCTTGAAGTCTCAGAGAACCCTCTGAGAGAGTCCACTGCGTAAAGGGAGCCTCCCGCAAATGAGATAGGGAAGTGATACCACTTCCCCTGGGATCACAGCTTACTGGATTTTGGACGTTGCTTTGACTCGTCTACCGGTTTGTGCCCCAGTCGCCCTTTCCCTCCTCTTTCCATGCAAGGTCTTTCACCCCCCCTCCTCTTTCCCGCCTTCATTACCTGCCTACTTCCCCAGCTCCTGCCCCCCTCCCCCGAATCTTTCCCCTTGCTTGCTTTTCCCCTTTCGTACTTGTGCTTATTGTTTATCTTGACCTTACAAGTAACTATGCTGCCATGCTCTAATAACTGTGTAACCTTTGTGACGATGTAACCTGTAACTATGATCTGATACTCATGTAAAGCGCTCTGATACATCTGGGTCTAGCCAGCGCTATATAAAACCTTTAAAATAATTTTCTTTTTTTTAAAACCGGTCATACTCCACATCACTCACCAAGCATCACCATCACTAACCAATCTCACCAAAGCAACCTGCCATACTCTCACATCACTCACCAAAGCATCACCATCACTAACCGATCTCTAAGGAACCTGCCATACTCTCACACCACTCACCAAAGCCTGACCATCCCTAACCGATCTCACCAAAGTAACCTGCCATACTCTCACATCACTCACCAAGCATCACCATCACTAACCAATCTCACAAAAGCAACCTGCCATACTCTCACATCACTCACCAAAGCCTCACCATCACTAACCAATCTCACCAAAGAAACCTGCCATACTCTCACATCACTCACCAAGCATCACCATCACTAACCAATCTCACCAAAGCAACCTGCCATACTCTCACATCACTCACCAAAGCCTGACAATCACTAACAAATCTCACCAATGCAACCTGACATACTCTCATCACTCACCAAAGCCTCACCATCACCAAACGATCTCACCAATGCAACCCGTCATACTCTCATCACTCACCAAAGTCAAACCATCACCAACCGATCTCACCAATGCAACCGCCATACTCTCATCACTCACCAAATCCGCATCAAACCCAACTGATCTCACCAATGCAACCCGTCATAATCTCATCACTCACCAAAGCCTCACCATCACAAACCGATCTTACCAATGCAACCCGTCATACTCTCACATCACTCAGCAAAGCCTGACCATCACTAACCAATCTCACCAATGCAACCTGACATACTCTCATCACTCACCAAAGCCTCACCATCATCAAATCTCACCAATGCAACCCATCATACTCATAACTCAACAAAGCCTCACCATCACCAACCGATCTCACCAATGCAACCCGACATACTCTCATCACTCACCAAATCTGCACCAAAACCAACCAATCTCACCAATGTAAGCCGTCATACTCATCACTCACCAAAGCTTCACCATCACCAACCGATCTCACCAATGCAACCCGACATACTCTCATCACTCACCAAATCTGCATCAAAACCAACCGATCTCACCAATGCAACCCGTCATAATCTCATCACTCACCAAAGCCTCACCATCACTGCTGATCAAACCAATGCAACTGCCATACTCTCATCACTCACCAAAGCCTCACCATCACCAAACGATCTCACCAATGCAACCCGCCATACTCTCATCACTCACCAAAGCCTCACCATCACCAACCGATCTCACCAATGCAACCCGACATACTCTCACATCACTCACCAAAGCCTCACCATCACCAACCGATCTCACCAATGCAACCCAACATACTCTCATCACTCACCAAATCCACATCAAACCCAACCGATCTCACCAATGCAACCCGCCATACTCTCACATCACTCACCAAAGCCTGACCATCACTAACCAATCTAACCAATGCAACCTGACATACTGTCATCATTCACCAAAGCCTCACCATCACAAACCGATCTCACCAATGCAACCTGCCATACTCTCACATCACTCACCAAAGCCTCACCATCACCAAACGATCTCACCAATGCAACCCGCCATACTCTCATCACTCACCAAATCCACATCAAACCCAACCGATCTCAGCAATGCAACCCGTCATACTCTCATCACCCACCAAAGCCTCACCATCACCAACCGATCTCACCTATGCAACCAGTCATACTCTCCTCATTCACCAAAGCCTCACCATCACAAACCGATCTCACCAATGCAACCCGTCATACTCTCACATCCCTCACCAAAGCCTGACCATCACTAACCAATCTCACCAATGCAACCCGTCATACTCATCACCCACCAAAGCCTCACCATCACCAACCGATCTCACCAAAGCAACCCGTCATACTCTCACATCCCTCACCAAACCCTGACCATCACTAACCAATCTCACCAATGCAACCCGTCATACTCATCACTCACCAAAGAATCACCATCACCAACCGATCTCACCAATGCAACCCGACATACTCATCACCCACCAAAGCCTCACCATCACCAACCGATCTCACCAAAGCAACCTGCCATACTCTCACATCACTCACCAAAGCATCACCATCACTAACCAATCTCACCAATGCAACCCGTCATACTCTCACATCCCTCACCAAAGCCTGACCATCACTAACCAATCTCACCAATGCAACCCGACATACTCATCACCCACCAAAGCCTCACCATCACTAACCGATCTCACCAAAGCAACCTGCCATACTCTCACATCACTCACCAAAGCATCACCATCACTAACCGATATCACCAAAGCAACCTGCCATACTCTCACATCACTCACCAAAGCCTCACCATCACCAACCGATCTCACCAATGCAACCGCCATACTCTCATCACTCACCAAAGCCTCACCATCACCAACCGATCTCACCAATGCAACTGCCATACTCTCATCACTCACCAAAGCCTCACCATCACCAACCGATCTCACCAAAGCAACCTGCCATACTCTCACATCACTCACCAAAGCCTCACCATCACCAACCGATCTCACCAATGCAACCGCCATACTCTCATCACTCACCAAAGCCTCACCATCACCAACCGATCTCACCAATGCAACCGCCATACTCTCATCACTCACCAAAGCCTCACCATCACCAACCAATCTCACCAATGCAACCCGACATACTCCCACATCACTCACCAAAGCCTCACCATCACTGCTGATCAAACCAATGCAACTGCCATACTCTCATCACTCACCAAAGTCTCACCATCACTAACTGATCTCACCAATGCAATCAGACATAGTCTCATCACTCACCAAAACCTCACCATCACCAACCGATCTCACCAATGCATCCCGAGATACTCTCATCATTCACCAAATCCGCATCAAAACCAACCGCTCACCAATGCAACCAGTCATACTCTCACATCACTCACCAAAGCCTGACCATCACCAACCAATCTCACCAATGCAACCCGTCATACTCTCATCAGACACCAAAGCCTCACCATCACCAACCGATCTTACCAATGCAACCGTTACTACCACCACAGCCTCACCACGACTACTCATCAAATGCTCATTGTCACCATCAACCATCACATTCTCATGGTCAACCTCACTCACGGCAGTCTTACCAGTGCTACCCATCACACTCTCAGATCACACACCAGTCTCTGGTAAGCTCTCGCAGTACTTCCATGTCTGTCCTTAATAACATACATCCTACAGCCCCCCTCGTGTGCCCCGTCTGCACACTTTGTACACAGAGCCCATTCTTGTACATTCACAGTGGGCTCCCCTCTGACATGACTTATTGGGGTGTACTATCCTTATGCAGCATCCTAGGCATTCAAAGGCTGCCAAGAACGTAGAACAAGCCTTTGCAATGCCAAAGGGTCGGGCTTGATTGTGCTAATACATGCAAACAATGTCAAACACAGGTACGCACAAATGCGCAACAAAAGTCAGACCTATAGGCTTTGCCCACTCCTGTTCACTTGATTACAGGCTCCGGGTGTGCAATATGATTGACACCACCAGCACTAATTCCTGGAAACATGAACTCGTTGGCACGTTCTGTATTGTCATAATACACAAGAGCTGATAATGGGGGAACGCGGTTCTTTATTAAAGTACCGGACAAGTGGCCGTCTCTGTCGTGCAATCACCTTTTTCTTTCTCTAGTTTTGCTCATGAGACCAGGTGTTATATGGTGTATTGACAAACATTTTAAATTTGAACACTGGGAACTAGGTATGACTGGCACCTTGGCGAAGCCAGCTTCTTGGCAGAGATAGTTTAAGACTGCCCCTGGCACTCTAAGAAAGAATAGTGTTCCCCCATAATCAGGTCTTGTGTATTATGGTTTAGTGAGTGGAGGGCGACCTGGTTACTTTTCCCTTTTTTGCTCCCCTTTTGTTGATGACGTTCTGCATTGTCCCAGTCTGCAGAGCAGCAAGAGACAACAGATAGCCAGTCTTTCTTTTACTTCCACTAAGGTCATGGAAACAGGCGAAGGACCACCAATACACCACAGAGGAAATAAGAGAAGAACTGCCTCTCACGCCCCTGGACAGTGAGCATTACTGAGTTGACAGCTCTCAGTGGAGATGGTGGGCTGCAGCAGCTGCTGGTCACAGGGTGGGGAAGCAAAGGCCGGTTTTCCAAATCTTGGGGAGCGGCACTTGCTTCTTTATAAATCAAGCACTTCAGTTGTGTCGCAGGCCAGAGCTCGTCTAGCCGCACCCTTACCCCCAGTGCCTACAGAGCTGCAGCTCCTGGTATCAGTGGGAGATACAGATCAGTGTGTATACACACATGGCCAGGTGTAACTAGCCAGAGGGCGATACAGATCAGTGTGTATACACACATGGCCAGGTGTAACTAGCCAGAGGGCGATACAGATCAGTGTGTATACACACATGGCCAGGTGTAACTAGCCAGAGGGCGATACAGATCAGTGTGTATACACACATGGCCAGGTGTAACTAGCCAGAGGGCGATACAGATCAGTGTGTATACACACATGGCCAGGTGTAACTAGCCAGAGGGCGATACAGATCAGTGTATACACACATGGCCAGGTGTAACTAGCCAGAGGGCGATACAGATCAGTGTGTATACACACATGGCCAGGTGTAACTAGCCAGAGGGCGATACAGATCAGTGTATACACACATGGCCAGGTGTAACTAGCCAGAGGGCGATATACATCAGTGTGCATACACACAAGGCCAGGTGTAACTAGCCAGTGGGCGGGGCTATCAGGAAGGGATCGGTAGGAACCTTCACCCCAGTGCCATGTGCGCCATTCTGTGGCCTCGTGCTCAGCCCCTGCTGAATCATTGGCACACTAATGCAGCTGCTGTTGCCAGATTGGGCAGGGCACTAGTAAAGTTGGCACAAGAATTGCACAAATATACGGACTCATCAAATTATCCTCGTGGCATGTCCAGGGACCAGATGTTACAATGTGGGAGGTTTCTGTATTTATTCATATTATGGTGTTTTACAAGAGACCAACATGACATCTGGGAACTTCAAAGCACCAAAGCACAGAGACCGGCAAAAACCACAGCCCTTCGAAAAGCATTCGAATGCCCTGGTTAGGGATAAAAACGTTTAGGAGATTTAAAAATGCGGGGGGAATGCAACAATATAGCCAGAAAAGACAGAGGTTACAATTACTTCAGGAACACTCGGTATTCATTAAAACAAGTAATGAACACTGCTGGGTCAAAGCCGACGGAAAATGTCAGCATTTTAAGTAGCAAGAAACTCAGGGTGAGTGAAGGAGTATAACTTGAGGTGAAAACCTGACCAGGCGAGTAGTGTTGGTGAACAATGCTTGTGGGGTGGATGTCCCCTTTAGAGAGGGGGGCATTTGCAACTTTAGAGCAAATCTAACATCACCTGCGCGGTTTGTGGGTGAAAGCAGCCGGAGACGAAACAAACTGGAAATGTCAAGGGTTTGAAACCTACTACATGTCAGCCCGGGAGGGTCGATGCACTTCTCTAGCCCAGGTCATTACAAAACGTATCAACATACGCTCGTGCGCCGTCAGCTTAACGGAACGGGAGGGATTACAAACTGCTCATTGCTAGAATAATAAAATAAGGAGCTGAACTAGATTTGATTTAGCACTTAGACACGCAAGAGACCGAACAGGCACTGGAGTTCCAACAGGAGGGACAAAGTACCAGAACCTCTGAGAAGGAAAATTCTCGTGGTAACTATCAGTCACCACTTCCTCATCATTACTACTCATCACACTGCCACAGCACTCACCATTGCTACTCATTACACTGTTACAGCACTCACCATTGCTACTCATCACACTGCCACAGCACTCACCATTGCTACTCATTACACTGTTACAGCACTCACCATTGCTACTCATCACACTGCCACAGCACTCACCATTGCTACTCATTACACAGGCACATCATTCACCACAGCCCCACCATTGCTACTCATTACACGGGCACATAATTCACCACAGCCTCACCATTGCTACTCATTACACAGGCACATCATTCACCACAGCCTCACCATTGCTACTCATCACACTGCCACAGCACTCACCTCAGCCGCACCATTGCTACTCATCACACTGCCACAGCACTCACCATTGCTACTCATTACACAGGCACATCATTCACCACAGCCCCACCATTGCTACTCATTACACGGGCACATCATTCACCACAGCCCCACCATTGCTACTCATTACACGGGCACATCATTCACCACAGCCCCACCATTGCTACTCATTACACGGGCACATCATTCACCACAGCCCCACCATTGCTACTCATTACACGGACACATCATTCACCACAGCCTTACCATGCCACTCATTACACTGGCACATCATTCACCACAGCCTCACCATTGCTACTCATTACACTGGCACATCATTCACCACAGCCTCACCATTGCTACTCATTACACTGGCACATCATTCACCACAGCCCCACCATTGCTACTCATTACACTGGCACATCATTCACCACAGCCTCACCATTGCTACTCATTACACTGGCACATCATTCACCACAGCCTCACCATTGCTACTCATTACACTGGCACATCATTCACCACAGCCCCACCATTGCTACTCATTACACTGGCACATCATTCACCACAGCCTTACCATTGCTACTCATTACACTGGCACATCATTCACCACAGCCCCACCATTGCTACTCATTACACTGGCACATCATTCACCACAGCCTCACCATTGCTACTCATTACACGGGCACATCATTCACCACAGCCTTACCATTGCTACTCATTACACTGGCACATCATTCACCGCAGCCTCACCATTGCTACTCATTACACGGGCACATCATTCACCACAGCCTCACCATTGCTACTCATTACACGGGCACATCATTCACCACAGCCTCACCATTGCTACTCATTACACGGGCACATCATTCACCGCAGCCTCACCATTGCTACTCATTACACGGGCACATCATTCACCACAGCCTCACCATTGCTACTAATTACACGGGCACATCATTCACCGCAGCCTCACCATTGCTACTAATTACACGGGCACATCATTCACCGCAGCCTCACCATTGCTACTAATTACACAGGCACATCATTCACCGCAGCCTCACCATTGCTACTAATTACACGGGCACATCATTCACCGCAGCCTCACCATTGCTACTCATTACACGGGCAAATCATTCACCACAGCCTCACCATTGCTACTAATTACACGGGCACATCATTCACCACAGCCTTACCATTGCTACTCATTACACGGGCACATCATTCACCACAGCACTCACCATTGCTACTCATTACACTGGCACATCATTCACCACAGCCTCACCATTGCTACTCATTACACTGGCACATCATTCACCACAGCCTCACCATTGCTACTAATTACACAGGCACATCATTCACCACAGCCTCACCATTGCTACTCATTACACGGGCACATCATTCACCGCAGCCTCACCATTGCTACTCATTACACGGGCACATCATTCACCACAGCCCCACCATTGCTACTCATTACACGGACACATCATTCACCACAGCCTTACCATGCCACTCATTACACTGGCACATCATTCACCACAGCCTCACCATTGCTACTCATTACACTGGCACATCATTCACCACAGCCTCACCATTGCTACTCATTACACTGGCACATCATTCACCACAGCCTCACCATTGCTACTCATTACACTGGCACATCATTCACCACAGCCTCACCATTGCTACTCATTACACTGGCACATCATTCACCACAGCCCCACCATTGCTACTCATTACACTGGCACATCATTCACCACAGCCTTACCATTGCTACTCATTACACTGGCACATCATTCACCACAGCCCCACCATTGCTACTCATTACACTGGCACATCATTCACCACAGCCTCACCATTGCTACTCATTACACGGGCACATCATTCACCACAGCCTTACCATTGCTACTCATTACACTGGCACATCATTCACCGCAGCCTCACCATTGCTACTCATTACACGGGCACATCATTCACCACAGCCTCACCATTGCTACTCATTACACGGGCACATCATTCACCACAGCCTCACCATTGCTACTCATTACACGGGCACATCATTCACCGCAGCCTCACCATTGCTACTCATTACACGGGCACATCATTCACCACAGCCTCACCATTGCTACTAATTACACGGGCACATCATTCACCGCAGCCTCACCATTGCTACTAATTACACGGGCACATCATTCACCGCAGCCTCACCATTGCTACTAATTACACAGGCACATCATTCACCGCAGCCTCACCATTGCTACTAATTACACGGGCACATCATTCACCGCAGCCTCACCATTGCTACTCATTACACGGGCAAATCATTCACCACAGCCTCACCATTGCTACTAATTACACGGGCACATCATTCACCACAGCCTTACCATTGCTACTCATTACACGGGCACATCATTCACCACAGCACTCACCATTGCTACTCATTACACTGGCACATCATTCACCACAGCCTCACCATTGCTACTCATTACACTGGCACATCATTCACCACAGCCTCACCATTGCTACTAATTACACAGGCACATCATTCACCACAGCCTCACCATTGCTACTCATTACACGGGCACATCATTCACCGCAGCCTCACCATTGCTACTCATTACACGGGCAAATCATTCACCACAGCCTCACCATTGCTACTCATTACACGGGCACATCATTCACCACAGCCTCACCATTGCTACTCATTACACGGGCACATCATTCACCACAGCCTTACCATTGCTACTCATTACACGGGCACATCATTCACCACAGCACTCACCA
The DNA here is from genome assembly GCF_964263255.1 of Lissotriton vulgaris. Lineage (NCBI taxonomy): Eukaryota > Metazoa > Chordata > Amphibia > Caudata > Salamandridae > Lissotriton > Lissotriton vulgaris. The sequence goes on along the minus strand of NC_141700.1, from coordinate 78,394,195 downwards.
TTGCTACTAATTACACAGGCACATCATTCACCACAGCCTCACCATTGCTACTCATTACACTGGCACATCATTCACCACAGCCCCACCATTGCTACTCATTACACTGGCACATCATTCACCACAGCCTCACCATTGCTACTCATTACACTGGCACATCATTCACCACAGCCTCACCATTGCTACTCATTACACTGGCACATCATTCACCACAGCCCCACCATTGCTACTCATTACACTGGCACATCATTCACCACAGCCTTACCATTGCTACTCATTACACTGGCACATCATTCACCACAGCCCCACCATTGCTACTCATTACACGGGCACATCATTCACCACAGCCTCACCATTGCTACTAATTACACGGGCACATCATTCACCGCAGCCTCACCATTGCTACTAATTACACGGGCACATCATTCACCGCAGCCTCACCATTGCTACTAATTACACAGGCACATCATTCACCACAGCCTCACCATTGCTACTAATTACACGGGCACATCATTCACCGCAGCCTCACCATTGCTACTAATTACACGGGCACATCATTCACCGGAGCCTCACCATTGCTACTCATTACACTGGCACATCATTCACCACAGCCTCACCATTGCTACTAATTACACAGGCACATCATTCACCACAGCCTCACCATTGCTACTCATTACACGGGCACATCATTCACCGCAGCCTCACCATTGCTACTCATTACACGGGCACATCATTCACCACAGCCCCACCATTGCTACTCATTACACTGGCACATCATTCACCACAGCCTCACCATTGCTACTCATTACACTGGCACATCATTCACCACAGCCTCACCATTGCTACTCATTACACTGGCACATCATTCACCACAGCCTCACCATTGCTACTCATTACACTGGCACATCATTCACCACAGCCTCACCATTGCTACTCATTACACTGGCACATCATTCACCACAGCCTCACCATTGCTACTAATTACACGGGCACATCATTCACCACAGCCTTACCATTGCTACTCATTACACTGGCACATCATTCACCACAGCCTCACCATTGCTACTAATTACACGGGCACATCATTCACCACAGCCTTACCATTGCTACTCATTACACTGGCACATCATTCACCACAGCCTCACCATTGCTACTCATTACACTGGCACATCATTCACCACAGCCTTACCATTGCTCCTCATTACACTGGCACATCATTCACCACAGCCCCACCATTGCTACTCATTACACTGGCACATCATTCACCACAGCCTCACCATTGCTACTCATTACACTGGCACATCATTCACCACAGCCTCACCATTGCTACTCATTACACTGGCACATCATTCACCACAGCCTCACCATTGCTACTAATTACACAGGCACATCATTCACCACAGCCTCACCATTGCTACTCATTACACTGTCACAGCACTCACCACAGACTCAACTTTGCTACTCATCACACTGTCACAGCACTCACCACAGCATCATCGTTGCTACTCATTACACTGTCACATCCTCACCATTACTACTTTTCACACTGTCACAGCACTCACCACAGCCTCAACTTTGCTACTCATTACACCGGCACATCATTCACCACAGCCTCATCATTGCTACTAATTACACTGTTACAGCACTCACCACAGCCTCACCATTTCTACTCATTACACTGTCACAGCACTCACCACAGACTCAACTTTGCTACTCATTAAACCAGCACATCATTCACCACAGCCTCATCATTGCTACTAATTACACTGTCACATCCTCACCACAGCATCAACTGTGCTGCTCATTACACTGTCACATCATTCATCACAGCCTCGCCATTGCTACTCAGCACACCGTCACAGCACTCACCACAGCCTCACCATTGCTACCCATTACACTGTCGCATCCTCACCGTTACTACTTTTCACACTGTCACAGCACTCACCACAGCCTCATCATTGCTACTCATTAACTGTCACATCCTCACCACAGCCTCACCATTGCTACCTATTACACTGGCACAGCACACACCACAGCCTCACCATTACTACTCATCACATTGTCACAGCTTCACAATTGTTACTCTTTACACTGGCACATCATTCCTCACAGCCTCGCCATTGCTACTCATCACACCGTCACAACACTCACAACAGCCTCACCATTGCTACCCATTACACTGTCGCATCCTCACCGTTACTACTTTTCACACTGTCACAGCACTCACCACAGCCTCATCATTGCTACCCATTACACTGTCACTTCCTCGCCGTTACTACTTTTCACACTGTCACAGCACTCACCACAGCCTCACCATTGCTACCCATTACACTGTCGCATCCTCACCGTTACTACTTTTCACACTGTCACAGCACTCACCACAGCCTCATCATTGCTACTCATTAACTGTCACATCCTCACCACAGCATCAACTTTTCTGCTCATTACACTGGCACATCATTCATCACAGCCTCGCCATTGCTACTCATCACACCGTCACAGCACTCACCACAGCCTCACCATTGCTACCCATTACACTGTCGCATCCTCACCGTTACTACTTTTCACACTGTCACAGCACTCACCACAGCCTCATCATTGCTACTCATTAACTGTCACATCCTCACCACAGCATCAACTTTTCTGCTCATTACACTGGCACATCATTCATCACAGCCTCACCATTGCTATTCATCACACTGTCACAGCACTCACCACAGCCTCACCATTGCTACTCATCACACTGTCACAGCACTCACCACAGCCTCACCATTGCTACCTATTACACCGTCACAGAACTCACCACAGCCTAACCATTGCTACCCATTACACTGTCGCATCCTCACCGTTACTACTTTTCACACTGTCACAGCACTCACCACAGCCTCATCATTGCTACTCATTAACTGTCACATCCTCACCACAGCATCAACTTTTCTGCTCATTACACTGGCACATCATTCATCATAGCCTCGCCATTGCTACTCATCACACCGTCACAGCACTCACCACAGCCTCACCATTGCTACCCATTACACTGTCGCATCCTCACCGTTACTACTTTTCACACTGTCACAGCACTCACCACACCCTCATCATTGCTACTCATGAACTGTCACATCCTCACCACAGCATCAACTTTTCTGCTCATTACACTGGCACATCATTCATCACAGCTTCACCAATGCTACTCATCACACTGTCGCAGCACTCACCACAGCCTCACCATTGCTACTCATCACACTGTCACAGCACTCACCACAGCCTCACCATTGCTACTCATTACACTGTCACAGCACTCACCACAGACTCAACTTTGCTACTCATCACACTGTCACAGCACTCCCCACAGCCTCATCGTTGCTACTCATTACACTGTCACATCCTCACCATTACTACTTTTCACACTGTCACAGCACTCACCACAGCCTCAACTTTGCTACTCATTACACCGGCACATCATTCACCACAGCCTCATCATTGCTACTAATTACACTGTCACAGCACTCACCACAGCCTCACCATTGCTACTCATTACACTGTCACAGCACTCACCACAGACTCAACTTTGCTACTCATTACACCGGCACATCATTCACCACAGCCTCATCATTGCTACTAATTACACTGTCACATCCTCACCACAGCATCAACTGTGCTGCTCATTACACTGTCACATCATTCATCACAGCCTCGCCATTGCTACTCATCACACTGTCGCAGCACTCACCACAGCCTCACCATTGCTACCCATTACACTGTTGCATCCTCACCGTTACTACTTTTCACACTGTCACAGCACTCACCACAGCCTCATCATTGCTACTCATTAACTGTCACATCCTCACCACAGCCTCACCATTGCTACCTATTACACTGGCACAGCACACACCACAGCCTCACCATTACTACTCATCACATTGTCACAGCTTCACAATTGTTACTCTTTACACTGGCACATCATTCATCACAGCCTCGCCATTGCTACTCATCACACCGTCACAGCACTCACCACAGTCTCACCATTGCTGCCCATTACACTGTCACATCCTCACCGTTACTACTTTTCACACTGTCACAGCACTCGCCACAGCCTCAACTTTGCTACTCATTACACTGGCCCATCATTCATCACAGCTTCACCATTGCTACTCATTACACGGGCCCATCATTCATCACAGCTTCACCATTGCTACTCATTACACTGTCACAGCCTCACCACAGCTTCACCATTGCTACTCATCAAACTGGCACAAAACTCACCACTGCTTCAACATTACTACTCAACACACTGGCACATCACTCACCACAGCTTCTCATCACACTGACACAGCACACACCACAGCCTCACCATTACTACTCATCACATAGTCACAGCCTCAAAATTGCTACTCTTCACACTGTCACAACATTCACCACCGCCTCGCCATTGCTACTCATCACACTGTCACAGCACTCACCACAGCTTCTCATCACACTGACACAGCACACACCACAGCCTCACCATTACTACTCATCACATTGTCACAGCCTCACAATTGCTACTCATTACACTGGCACAACATTCACCACCGCCTCGCCATTGCTACTCATCACACTGTCATAGCCTCACCATTACTACTCATCACATTGTCACAGCCTCACAATTGCTACTCTTTACACTGTCACAACATTCACCACCGCCTCGCCATTGCTACTCATCACACTGTCATAGCCTCACCATTACTACTCATCACATTGTCACAGCCTCACAATTGCTACTCTTTACACTGTCACAACATTCACCACAGCCTCGCCATTGCAACTCATTACACTGGCACAGCACTCACCATAGCCTCACCATTGCTACTCATTACACTGGCACAGCACTCACCACAGCTTCTCATCACACTGGCACAGCACACACCACAGTCTCACCATTACTACTCATTACATTCTCACAGACTCACAATTGCAACTCTTTACACTGTCACAAACCTCACCACTGCCTCAACATTGCTACTCATTACTGTTAGAAGGTGACCTCAGAGGGGGGCAGGAAGTACACCTGACCACCCTAGGACCCACCTCCCTAGGAACGAAGATGAGCACTGAAGGGCGAGACTTCAGGGAGAGAGTCTCGAGTCTAGGATCGCACACACTACGCATGCACCACACGACAAGGAGACACCACACCGTAGCTTCTTAAGAACGTTTCTTTATCTCGTATTTCAAGGGAGATATTTATGATCAGATAAGCTTAGTAATTACAAGCGTAGCAGAGCTTTAGAGTCTTGGTCAGGGTAAGGGTAGCGGGACGGTCTTTAGGATCAGAGTCAAATGTTGTTGCGTATCCGGCGGACAGCTCTCAATCCTCGAGCCGGGGGATACGGGCGATTTTACAGTGTCCAGCCGGACCAGGAGAGTCAGAGAGCCGCGAGTCACTCAGCAGGGCTCAAGCACGATGTCGGTGGTCTTACGATCTTCAGGGGGAGCCGCGAGTCACTCAGCAGGGCTCAGGTGGTTCAAGGTTGCAGGGGAGCCGCGAGTCACTCAGCAGGGCTCAGGTGGTTCCAGCAGAAGTCCTTCTCTGCCAAACGAGCCGCGACCACGTCAGCAGGGCTCTCGATGTTCCAGAGTCGAATCTGTCAATAGTCCCGGGGCAACCCCAGTTATAGGACTGCTCCTCTTTGACCTCCGGAGTCTGGTCGGCAGGGGTCTTGACACCTGGGGGCCGCTTGTTGGGGTTTCCTGTCATGCGGCCCCTTTGATTCATTCAGTTGGTTTCGGGAGGAGTCCCAGACACACAGCAGGCGTGGAGCCAGCCCTCCGGAGGAGCGATCGAAACCCACTTCTCGAGGAGAGGTCGGCGGTGTGAAGGATACTGCTCCTCCCTCTCTCACTCAAGGGGAGCGCTCTGTCTTCCAGCCAGGGTGGCGCCTCTCGACCTAGGCCGCGCTGGCTCGGGCAGCCATCTTAGGTGCCGAAAAGTGGGCACACAGGGTCCATGGGTCGGGAAGATGGAGGCACGGGCTGGAAAGTCCGGAAAGGGTCAGGGCTTAACGTGTAGGAAAGGTTGGGATAGGCCGGGGGACTCAGGGGTCTGTTGTGGTGGAAGCTCGGACGGGAGGTTGCTATGGGTCAGGAGGGACCACGCCACGAGGCTGGGTCTAACAATTACACTGTCACAGCATTTACCACAACCTTACCATTGCTACTCATCACACTGGCACAGCACTCACTACAGCTTCACCAGTGCTACTCATCACACTGTCACAGCACTCACCACAGCCTCGCCATTGCTACTCATCACACTGCCACAGCACTCACCACAGCTTCTAATCCCACTGGCACAGCACACACCACAGCTTCACCATTGCTACTCATCACACTGTCAGAGCACTCACCACAGCCTCGCCATTGCTACTCATCACACTGCCACAGCACTTACCACAGCCTCATCATTGCTACTCATTACACTGTCACATCCTCACCATTACAATTCATCGCACTGCCACAGCACTCACCACAGCTTCTAATCACACTGGCACAGCACACACCACAGCTTCACCATTGCTACTCATCACACTGCCACAGCACTCACCACAGCCTCATCATTGCTACTCATTACACTGTCACATCCTCACCATTACAATTCATCGCACTGCCACAGAACTCACCACAGCCTCATCATTGCTACTCATTACACTGTCACATCCTCACCATTACAATTCATCGCACTGCCACAGCACTCACCACAGCTTCTAATCACACTGGCACAGCACACACCACAGCTTCACCATTGCTACTCATCACACTGTCACAGCACTCACCAAAGTATCACCATTGCTACTCATCACACTGTCGGAGCACTCACCACAGCCTCACCATTGCTACTCATTACACTGTCACATCACTCAGCACAGCCTCACCATTGCTACTCATTACACTGTCACAGCACTCAGCACAGCCTCACCATTGCTACTCATCACACTGTCACAGGCTCACCATTGCTACTCATTACACTGTCACAGGCTCACCATTGCTACTCATCACACTGTCACAGCACTCAGCACAGCCTCACCATTGCTACTCATTACACTGTCACAGGCTCACCATTGCTACTCATCACACTGTCACAGGCTCACCATTGCTACTCATTACACTGTCACAGCACTCAGCACAGCCTCACCATTGCTACTCATCACACTGTCACAGGCTCACCATTGCTACTCATTACACTGTCACAGCACTCAGCACAGCCTCACCATTGCTACTCATCACACTGTCACAGGCTCACCATTGCTACTCATTACACTGTCACAGGCTCACCATTGCTACTCATCACACTGTCACAGCACTCAGCACAGCCTCACCATTGCTACTCATCACAGTGTCACAGGCTCACCATTGCTACTCATCACACTGTCACAGGCTCACCATTGCTACTCATCACACTGTCACAGCACTCAGCACAGCCTCACCATTGCTACTCACCACACTGTCACAGGCTCACCATTGCTACTCATCACACTGTCACAGGCTCACCATTGCTACTCATCACACTGTCACAGCACTCAGCACAGCCTCACCATTGCTACTCATTACACTGTCACATCACTCAGCACAGCCTCACCATTGCTACTCATTACACTGTCACATCACTCAGCACAGCCTCACCATTGCTACTCATTACACTGTCACAGCACTCAGCACAGCCTCACCGTTGCTACTCATCACACTGTCACAGGCTCACCATTGCTACTCATTACACTGTCACAGGCTCACCGTTGCTACTCATTACACTGTCACAGGCTCACCATTGCTACTCTTTACACTGTCACAGCACTCACCACAGCCTCACCATTGCTACTCTTTACACTGTCACAGCACTCACCACAGCCTCGCCATTGCTACTCATCAGACTGGCACAAAACTCAGCACAGTCTCGCCATCGTCACACTTCATTGGTTCATTTACCTGGATCACATCTTTATAGCAAGATTGTTCCGATGTACTCTTCAATTCAAGAGTGAGATGGCAGGCAGAAAGAGGGGAACATACAGAGAACATCTGAGGGGAAGCGATAGACAAAGATACAAGAAAAAAGTGTCAGAAGAATACAAGAAAGAAAATGAGAAACTAGAAAAATGAAGCTGAGCAGACAATATATGAAATAGATGCGAAATTCAGGAGAAAGAACTAAAGGCAGCAAAGAGAAAACTGTAATGCTGTAGGATAGCGGAGAGCCCAGTGAACAGAAAGTAACATTTTACATACCTTGAACAACAGTTCTCAAACTTAGATAACACCTATAGATATGAATGACGTAAAAACTTGCTTCTATAAGGCGGAAGATCTTGGATCACTTTACAATCTAAAAAGCTACTACTTTGTTTAAAAATAATACAGGGTAGGCATTTTGTTTTAGCCTCTTGGCCACTGAAAGATCCCACAATCCTCAGGGTAGTGCCACCTCTTACTCTTACCACTCAGCAGGCGCTGTAAAGAATGTTATTCTATTTTTACAGAAAAGTATCTTTTTCTACAGCATGCGTCGTAGACAGGATCATATGCGTGAAATGGAGAACAAAACAGAAGAAATCTTCCACGAGGAGGACGTGGGGCACTGGGCAGCGAGCATTCATCTAAGACTCCAAATTAATAATAGAAGACCAGGGGCAGAAAGGGGGGAAACCGAATACTCGCAACAAACAAGGGAGCTGGAGACCAGGCTGTGTGGGTCAAAAACATCAAGAACTTGGCAGAGTTGACTGAACTCTGTAAATCAATTCAGTCATCAAATATTGTATTTCCCAGAACAGATTACAGGGTGGATGGTCTCATTTGGGAATCCTACCTGGAGAGTATCCTGTCAGCAATGTTCAGACCGAACGAACAGTATCGCACAGGGCGGACTTGTAACTTTTAAGTAGAAGGACAACAGTACCCCAGGGGGACACTTGCCTCTCTTAGAGTGGAACACTAGATGGTAAGGGGGACAGATTGTGTCTGGCTGTCAGGATTTATTAAATATGTGATAATCTTCAGACCTGGACATATATTCCTTGAAAGCATCTTTCTAATGGTTTACGGCAAAAGAGATGCCATGCCGGAATATTCTTCGTTATTCCGAAGAAGCTGAAACCGACTCTAAGTTGGGGCCCCAGAATTATTGAAAGAGAACCTCGTGATTAGAACTAAACTCGGATATTAAGTCACATAAATTCCCGACTGTGTATTAACAAAAAACATAAAGACTTTGTAAACTGCCAGTGACTACTACTCCAATGTCTGATTTTTGAGACCGAGAAAAGCCTTTTTGCTTTTTCAGTTTTTTTTCATATTGGGCTAAGGCCCAGCAGCTCCCACAACAACATTTTATAAAAAATATGGCAAAACCAAACCAGCTTTGGCAAAGCTATAAAGACTGGCAGCAAATGCCAGACAGATTGACTTTGCCAATACTTAGTTCTTAATGAAATTCATGAATTCAACCAAACGCCTAGAAGGGAGCTTTTAAATAATAATCGTGCCTGCAGTTTCCATTAGCAATGAAATGTATTAACTAATCCCTCAAGCGAGTAACAACCTGACCCTTGAGATAGAGGGAGTCAACTTCCCAAAATGTAAATATACCCTCTTAATACAGGAGAGAATTTCAAAGGATTTATTGGACTTAATCTCTATTAATTGTCAGTCTGCATTTTTACTCTTTGTTGCACGTCCAAGATAATTTACACCTACCCGGAAAGGTTTGCTGGCTTAGAATCGTGTATATTTTCTTTAAAAGCAAATATTCAATTTAACAACATTTATTTAAATATTAAAAAACATAGGAGTCTAAAACGAAGGCAATGTATTGAGCAAAGAGATTAAATGCCTAGGACCATCGTGGGCAAGCAATCGACACCAAATAGAACTGGCGAGGCCTCGGCAGAAATATCTAAAACATATTGAAAATATGCATCCAAGTACTTTGAAATCGAATCAGAATGACATTGTCAAACAGGATCGATGGTGTTGTTCCAGCTTAGTTCACCCTGATTGTTAAATGACATATATAAATATAACAGTGCATATGTAATATACATCGTAAGTTTCCAAATGCGATTTCTGACTTTCTGAGGATTTAAAATATCTTCCCAGGAGTCTCTCTAGATATATCTTATAATATACTGCCCCTCCTCCTCTGTGCTTACCCGGCCAGCTTCTGGGAATGGCGTACGCGTAATGTGCACTTACAGCTGGGAAAATCTCCAAATCCCTGGGGCCCAGTTTTAAAAACGTTTTGTTTTATATGGTTGTAATTAGATTCATAAAGCGCTTACTAAACCTGCCGCGGCGCTGAAGCACTGTTTGAGGCATGCCAGTCCTACAGTTTATTGTCGACAGAGATCGAAGTGTGCTGTTGTGTAACCTTCTGCGTCGGTCGAGCATCCTCCGGGTTATTTTTCTGTGCTATTCTAATCCCCCATCTTTCTGTTCTACCCCTCCCCGCCTCTGTCGCCGCCCTCCCGGGCTCAGAAGCGTCGGCCGGCTGCGAGAGGCGTTTAAGTACCTTTCACCCTGTAACTAGGGCGGCCACGACAAAGCGGCCGGAAGAGGGCGGGCCCTGCTCTCTCGGGGGGGAGGGGGGGGGAGGGAGCGAGGAGGGAGCCGGAGAAGCCGATTACAAATCTGGGGCAAGGGCCACCCCTGCTCGCGCTCAAATGCTCACGAGGACGGACACACCGTCTCTCATCTGCAAAACCAGTTTAAAAGGGGCCATCCTTTGTAGGGGGAAATGTTTGCCTACCCAGGCCGACATCTCGAACCATCCCGGGCAACAGAAAATCCGTAGAACATGTGCCATCGCCTGTGAAAGATATCTAAATGTGCATTGCCCTTGTGAGTAGACCGGTGTGTGTGCCAAAAAGAGTGGAGTGGAATGTTTGCTGCAGGACTTAATTATTGAACACTCATGTCAGTGAAGGGCACATGGGATGACACAGATACAACTATGCTCAGGCGCGCACAGGGCTGTTGGGGAGAATTCCTTACAGGCCAGGGAATCGGGAGTCCAGCTGGGCTGGGGGAGGGTCAGTCACACAGAAGACAGCCTTTAGCACAGCGCTGCAGTTCATGTCTGAAAGCTTTCTTTCAAAATAAATGTCTCTCTTGGGCCTGCACGGGTCATAAGTTGGGTTATTTAGAAATGGCATTTCGGGATGAAAAATTACGTTTATTTGACTTGGTAGGAAGGAACCAACAGGAATACTTTATATAGCAAGACACAGTGTTGAACACGGTAAATGCGAGAGATGCTCTTAGTAAATAACATTTATAGGTGGCATAGCATGTATTTCCTTACTGTAACGCTCAAGAATCCACTATGCTCGATGCAGGTTAATGTATACATTAAACATATATTTCCTAAATTATTAGTTCTTAAACTTGGGTCTGGGGACCCCTGGAGGCCTGCAACACCTTAGAAAACTAAGCATTAATAACAGTGTACATAAGCAAAGAAGCAAAATGTAAAATTGAACACTTGAAAACATTCTGTAAATGTAAAGGAATTTGAGGTTGGTGGTTAAAAATTAAGTTCGTATTCTTAGATTGATTCGCAGGAGCAGAGCAAGTGCATCAAACAGAGTATAGTAAAGAAGAAGCGTGGCCTTAACTGAATTAAAAAAAAGCTCCAACCTTTCTATGAAAATTTAAATTGAGAGTTTTTTTTATATTTGTTAATTATATCATATATTTCATTATGTGTTGTTTGATGAAAGCTTGTGTCTCTTTTTTGTGTGTGTTGTTATGCGGTTCAAATCGTCAAAATTGCACAGGACTGGCTCCCTGGACTCAAATAAGGAGTCAGTGGGGTCTCTGAATTCGTCAAACTCCCATAAGGATTCCACATTCCAGTAATGATTCAGCGGGGGCCCACATGTGTCAAAAGGTTAAAGGGATTCCTCTCTATCTTGGACGTTGCTGCCACATTCTCCAGAGCGTTTCCTTTTATTTCAACTCAACCCACATCTTGCGGTACCCGCTCCGCGGGTCCCGCTGCGAGGAAGGCGGACTGAAAGCTCTAACGAGGGAAAGTGAGAGAAGCAGGGCTGCGAGCTGTTGCTGGCGCAGGACTACCTGTCCCAGGAGCGCCAGCAACCTCCCCAAATTGCAATCAGCTGGGGCGCTCTCCCTGCCGGCTCCTCCCTCGCTCCAGCAGTGCAGATAAGCCTCTTTCCTTCTGCTCTCCAGTGGATTCCTCTCTATCTTGGACGTTGCTGCCACATTCTCCAGAGCGTTTCCTTTTATTTCAACTCAACCCACATCTTGCGGTACCCGCTCCGCGGGTCCCGCTGCGAGGAAGGCGGACTGAAAGCTCTAACGAGGGAAAGTGAGAGAAGCAGGGCTGCGAGCTGTTGCTGGCGCAGGACTACCTGTCCCAGGAGCGCCAGCAACCTCCCCAAATTGCAATCAGCTGGGGCGCTCTCCCTGCCGGCTCCTCCCTCGCTCCAGCAGTGCAGATAAGCCTCTTTCCTTCTGCTCTCCAGTGGATTCCTCTCTATCTTGGACGTTGCTGCCACATTCTCCAGAGCGTTTCCTTTTATTTCAACTCAACCCACATCTTGCGGTACCCGCTCCGCGGGTCCCGCTGCGAGGAAGGCGGACTGAAAGCTCTAACGAGGGAAAGTGAGAGAAGCAGGGCTGCGAGCTGTTGCTGGCGCAGGACTACCTGTCCCAGGAGCGCCAGCAACCTCCCCAAATTGCAATCAGCTGGGGCGCTCTCCCTGCCGGCTCCTCCCTCGCTCCAGCAGTGCAGATAAGCCTCTTTCCTTCTGCTCTCCAGTGGATTCCTCTCTATCTTGGACGTTGCTGCCACATTCTCCAGAGCGTTTCCTTTTATTTCAACTCAACCCACATCTTGCGGTACCCGCTCCGCGGGTCCCGCTGCGAGGAAGGCGGACTGAAAGCTCTAACGAGGGAAAGTGAGAGAAGCAGGGCTGCGAGCTGTTGCTGGCGCAGGACTACCTGTCCCAGGAGCGCCAGCAACCTCCCCAAATTGCAATCAGCTGGGGCGCTCTCCCTGCCGGCTCCTCCCCCCATAGCTCTAATAGTTCATTAGCAGTCGAAGAGACCCGCTGCGCGGGAGCGCGCGGGAGGGCGCCGGGAGAAGCCCGGGAGAAGGGCGGGACCGACTGTGACCGACAGAGACTGATAGAGGCTGGGCTGGGACACATCCCTTTTATCCTTCATTTAGGTTAATACTGGTAACATTTTCAACCATTTTTTTCCATCTTCACTGTTCAATTTTATATTATTGATATTTATAGGATTGTATTGTGTCCCACATTTGCCCTCGTCTTTTATATACAAGATGACTACCAAGAAACTAAGATCCGGGCGAGTGCTAGTTGGTAGAGCTTGTTCTAAAACCAAATCTAATCCTTTGCGAAATAGAAACGGGCCAGCGGTACAAGTAAAAAGCACATGCCAGCTATATTCATTATGGGATAAGGGTAAAGACAAAGCGGATCGAGAAGAAGTCAACTCTGATAATACTATCATTAGTGCTAAAGATCAGGTACAAGACTTCTGCATGAATAAGATAGTTAGTAATTCGCCAGATATTACAGCCCCATCCCACACTGAAGTGTTAACCTATAAGAATCAAGAACAAGATATAGTTCCCCCTCCAGAAACCCAAAACTTGGTAACTAAAGAGGTAAATCAAGGTTCCCCATTATTAATTATAGCTCATAATCCTTCTCCCTTTTTAAATAATGATCAAAATATATGCCCTGGTTCATCATCCCCGCTGCATATTCCTCCAGAGGACTACACCCTTCCTGATATTAATCTTGAGTCCCAGAAAGTTCTAATTCAGAATCTTACCCCAAGACAGGATATTATGGCTACTCCTATGTTGCATCTATACAGCAGCACACCCTCTCATAAATCAGATTTTTCTACCCCAGAAATGAATCTATTTGTTAGTCCCTCTCACGACCAAAATCAAGATAATGATCGGCATAATTCATATGTACGAGAAAATAATGTAATCTCCGATTCCTTATCTACTCTAGAGCGACTAATTTCTTCTATCTTAATACTCTTGGAAAAATTAGTAAATGGATCAGATAATGTCTTTGACACAGTAACTCTGATCCTAAAGGCACTATTGAGTAATCATACAGGACTGGAAGATATCATCTACCCAAAAATATCAAATTCCCCTCAAAATTTAGGTGAGGAACAACAATATGAAACAAAGGATAAAATAATAACTGACCTGCCTACTGCGTCTGATTTTCCGGGTAAGACTAATACAGATCTTATAGTTCCGATCCACTCTCCCATCCAAAGGAATGGGAATTTAATTAAAAATAATTGTGCCGCTCTTATTGGACAAGAGATTAAGACATCTCCGCTTTTGGAGATTAAAGAGAGTAATACCTTACCTCCTATCTTTCCTATTTTTGTCCCCCAAACAAATAAAGAAACCCTAAATTCATTGGCCATAGTGGATAAAGTGCCTCCCTCAGATGAGAATAAATTCGAAATAAAGGTATCTAAAAAACAAAAAGGGAAAAAAAGAAAACTAAATCGTAGATTCTATAAAAAGAGACAACGGAAAATTATTTTCGAAAATGTTAAAGATTCTCTAATAAACAACTCCAATCTGGTCGATTCGGATCCTAATTCATCAAATGAACTAGTGTCAAGTCCAAAGGTAACTCTTTCAGTAGTACAACAAGAACCAATAAGCCACACAAATCAGCAATACGCTGATGTTCAACGTACTATTGTAAATGATTTAAATCTAACTCCTGCTTCTGATTCAGTTTCAAGAGCAATTCTAAATCCTTTGGCTATTCCTTTCTCACAAGTTGTTGTACCTGAAATTACATGTAAGACAGCCCCTAAGACTAGAGAATACGTAGATACTCTCTTTCTTGATTTTATTCCCATCTTTGATCCAGACCTGATTTTAAATAGATCCGTATTAGTTAATTGTTTTCAGGAAATAGAGAGCCTAAAATTAATCCACTCGGCAGATATAGATGTTGTAAATCTAATAACTTCGAATAATGGAAAGATAGCTCGTGTGAAATTTTACTCCAAACTGGTATTAAACCACATTCTCCAGTGGGCAGAAGAATTTCAAATAAGAGGAATTGATGTTGATACTCACATACCGGCCAAATTAGTCGGCCAAAACTGTAAAGGATTGTTAACCTATCAGGGGTTGAAAGCCTGTTCTTCGGATAACCTTCCTGTAAAGAATGAAGAGTTGAAAATACGGATACAAAAAAATAAGCGACAAGTGATAGTTAATAATCCACTCTCGTTAAAACAGACTAGGGTAAAAGATGCTGATTTTGAGTGGAGTTGGTTACCCTCTATCCTGTCGAATAAATCGGGTCCTTCATTCGGAGTCAATCCTAATCTTTAGCGATAACTCAAAAATAATTTCATGGAACGTTGCTGGTTTAACCCAGAGTTCCGATAAATTGTTATTTTTAAACTCTTTAGATGCAGATATAATCTGCTTGCAGGAAACCTGGCTAATAGGGCACTTTCCAGTCATGAAAGATTATTATGTGCTAGAGAGCAGCGCCACTCCCTCTATCAGAGGCCGAGCCAAAGGTGGGCTAGCTTGTTTGCTATCTAACAAAATAACATGGAATTATACCCACTTTGTAGATTCGAATAAATTATTCCAGGCGATCACATTAATAAATTTCCTGAATGATGGCTCGAACAAATCGGTCATAATAATAAATGCTTACTTACCTCCTGATTTAAAATATAACTGTGGTATTAAGACGATTTCCTCCTTCATCCTTAACCTACAGGAATCCTGTCCCCCTCCACACATTATACTGGTGGGTGATTTAAATGCAAAAATATCAAATGGAGTTTTAGGGTTATTTAGAAACAAAACAAAGGAGGAAATGTTCCAGATACCAAAAGCCATATTCCCAAAGAATATTAAAACAAATAAAAGAGGGAAATTAATCTTAGAGAGCTTAACCGAAGCAGACTGTATTATAGCCAATGGGAGGTTTCCCTCTGACAGTCCTGCTCATTTAACACATAAATCAGGAAATGGTGGTTCAATTTTGGATTATGTGATTGTCGATAGCACATTTTTTAATTTTTTGAAGGACCTGGTA
Source organism: Lissotriton vulgaris (assembly GCF_964263255.1). Classification (NCBI taxonomy): domain Eukaryota; kingdom Metazoa; phylum Chordata; class Amphibia; order Caudata; family Salamandridae; genus Lissotriton; species Lissotriton vulgaris. Next base: position 78,378,053 of record NC_141700.1, on the reverse strand, counting down.
GTGTTAGCCACCGATCTTAGTGATCATAATGTCTTGATGCTGAAGTTGAATGTATCATCTCCCAAAAATCACTGGAAAATTGGGGATGATTTATTGAACTTTAATACTAAAAGCAGGAAGTGCTATTGGAACCCCGGGACTATTAAAAATCTGTCCAACTTACTGGAATATACAGTAGATAATTTAGCTTTATGGGAAGGCAGAGAACTAGACTGCTTTACGTCATTTTTACAAATTTTAAAATTAAAAGCTCAAAAGCAACTAACAGCTAAGGTAATGCATAAAATTCCCTCTGATCTCCTTAATTTAAATAAGGAAATAAATAAGCTGGTAAGGGCCCAATACCTTTCTCCCTCTCCAGACCGTAGACAAAGAATTTCACTCTTGAAGAGGAGAAGAAACAGGCTGAAGGTCAGATTAAAACGTCAGAAGGAAGACGCTCTTTGGTGTAAATTACGGGAAGCCGCCAAGAATGGTCGGACTAAGACCTTTTGGTCACTAATTGGGGAGGGTTGTGGGGTGAGAGCCAGACCCTCTCCGATATCAATAAATGAGCAGACTTGGGTAAATTTTGTTCAGGGTCTATATAGTAGTAATGGCGAGGAGTTTGATCGCAATAAATTGCAGGAAGATTTATGTCCTTATGATCCTCCTTCCGAATTAGAAATTGAAACTGCAATTAAAGCTCTCCGCTCGTCCGGTGCCCTCGGCCCAGATGAAATTCCAATTTCTGTATTGAAAACTCATAGTGCCTTATGGGGAAAAATTCTATACCCCGTCTTTAAAGCCTGTTATAATAATGGCATTGTTCCACATTCTTGGAAAGGGAGCTTGCTAATTCCTATCTACAAAAAGGGCGCCAGGGATTCTCCTGAAAATTATAGACAAATAGCTCTCCTAGACGCTATAGGCAAGGTTTTCACCAAGTGTCTATTGAATTCTATAAATGACTGGGTGACCATGTCTGCAATTCTTCCACTAGAGCAGACCGGATTTAGAAAACACCACGGTACCTTAGATAACTCTACTGCTCTTCAAATTTTAATTGAAAAATATGTCACAGTCCGTAGAGGAGGTCTTTATGGAGCATTTATTGACTTCTCTACGGCCTTTGACAAGGTGGAAAGAGCTCTGCTTTGGAGTAAGCTAATAAAATTAGGAATGCCCCCGAGCCTATTGAAACTAGTTATTGAACTCCATACAGACACCTGGTGCAGAGTTTTAATGGGTGGTGATAGAGGACTCTCCAGGATAATATCTACCAATAATGGGCTTAAACAGGGCTGCCTCCTGGCCCCACTGTTATTTTCCTTATACATTGCGGATTTACCTAAAGCCATGTTAGCCACGAGTAATGGTATTGCCCCTGTATTAGGGGGATTATCCATCGCATGCTTAATGTATGCTGACGATATTATAATTCTAGACCTCACCCCAAAGGGTCTGAATAATCGTTTAAAAAGTCTGTACTCCTACTCCGTGGCCCACTTTTTAAAAATTAACACCTCAAAAAGTAAAATAATGTGCTTCTGTGGAAGGAGAAAACCTAAATACAGCGATTATTTCTGGTCTGTCGGGGGGGAAAGATTAGAAGTAGTTAAATCCTACCCCTTCCTTGGGAAGATCGTCACGAGTAATCTCTCAGAAAAAACCCATACAGAGAAGAATGGTAGGAAAGCTCTCGCTCAAGGGAGGAGTCTTATCTCCTTATACAAAGCGACAGGTCGGAGGCATTTTTCTATATTGCTCGAAGTCTATCAGGCAAAAATCCCCGCATCTCTAATCTTCGGACTAGAAATAGTGGACATGGCATGCTGGAAATTCCTGGATTCTATTGAGGGAAGAATTCTTCGTAATCTAGCCTCTGTAAATACTGCAAGCTCTACGTCATCGTTGCGACAAGAGTTTGGTCTACGTAGTGCACGGTCCCAGGCAGTGGCGAGTGTTGTGAGATGGGTTTTTTATATTGCTGAAGGAAAACCTGGCACCCTGAGGTTTCAAATAAAAAAAGAACTGCTGGGTTCCTATAATGTTTACTCCTCTATAGTAAAAAACTTCAGACAGGCAATTTCTCTATTACAGATTGATGAACAAAGTCTTTTTACACTATCAACTCCCCAATTAAAATTATCTTTAAAAACCTCATCTTGGGAGTTGAGTTTTAGAGCTGATAGTACGATCCGAAAGTCTAAGAGAGGAATGTTCACCCTCGGTAACTCTTGTGAAATTAAAAAATGTCAACCATATTTAGGTTGGAATCTTCCTCATGCAGTTAGGCGATTTATCTTACTGTTAAGATATGATTTACTCCCATTGAATTGTTTATTGTCTAAATGGCATGGTGGTACAGATATCTGTGACCTCTGTAAACTCTATCCCCAGGATTTATACCATGTAGTTTTTGTTTGCCCAGCCCTTATGGTACACAGACGAAAATGGGTAAAACCTCTGTGTTTTCAGCTGGGTATTTTTACTGCTTATGATTTCATTGTAGCTATGTTTAATCCTCCTAACGAAATGTTTTGCTTTAAATTGTTTTCCTTCTTTAAATGTTTTTTAACACTGTATTGACATTTCTATTTAAATATGTATTGAAAATTGTTTCTTTTCTTTTTTTACTTTATTGCTAAACTGTTATGTGGATCTCGACAGAGTTCCGTTATCATAAAAATAAAAAACTTGAAACTTGAACTTGTCAAAAGGTTAAGAACCACTTGTCTAAATATTTAGAAAGGATAGGTACCCAAGGACATGATTCATTCTTTTTTTTCCCACTGAAATAGGCAATGTGGGCCTTTCACCTGCACACCTGTGTGTGTATCTACCATTGTTGCAGCAGGTGCAGTGGCACCAGGGCGCAGGGACCTGCACAGCCTATTGAACCCTGATGTACTTCATCACCCCCTACAGCAGTCAGAGGGGCAATTTTCTTTGCTTGCATAAATCCAAGGAATTCTTGCTACACCGCAACCTTTTTAAGCTGAATGAAAATGTGCCTTCAACATGCCGGGACACATGCAAGCAATTTTCTTGCGTATGACAGATGTTTGACGAAATCTCATTACATATGTAGTACGCACCACAGACTTAATTGTCTGTTGATTCTCAAGAAAATACGTGTCATTATCTCCCGCCCAATGTTTTTTATCCAAATGAATGGGTGGCTCTGTTAAATCTCTTAAGAGGGGTTCCTAGTTTATGTAGCTGATGTTCAAATTCTGTGACAATGTTGCCTTTGCTCAGAAGTAACTTCTTGAATTGTATGAACGATTTGATCTCTGCAGATCACCTACGCCTGGAATCAAGATGGCGGCCCCGAAGGAGGATGCTAGAGCGGAGTACAGACTGAATAACTAGGAAAGGACACTGTTTAGAATGAAAAAGCAAAGGTCGCTTGCTGTCCTGTGTATCATCTACTGAGAGGAGTTTTTGGTGATCATGACACTGGGCCCAGGCCACCAACCATCACCATAACACTCACCGTGTTGTAGAACTCCGCCACGTGCACAGAGTGCTGGAAGTTACCCTCGCACCAGTCGATCTCAGAGCTCTGGTAGGTCAGGATGTGCACCATGGTGGGACCCTCTGAAAAAGAGAAATCTTTGTCACACACAGCAAAGGCAAAGGCACTTAAGGCAGCAAGCTCAACCTGTCGGGACAGCTCCTATAACAACACAACATACACATACAGAAGCATCATGCCTATCATTAGCAGATCCAGTCCTACTGGGCGAGAAGCAAGACAGCTATCGAAGAAGTCTGTGAGCTGCATGCGACTGATTATTCACCATGCAGACTGCAACCAGGAGAAATGTAAACAGCAAACCTGAAAAACAGCTTTTCTCAGGTGGAAACCAGAAAGACTACTTCGAAGAGGTTTAGTTGTGCAAATGAACCGAAATTTCATTATAAAACAAGCCTCTACTGACACCTAGGGCGTGATTCGCAAAGTTAACTTACAGTTTTGACTTGAGTAGGTTTACATGTTGGAGTAAGTTTACTACTTTCGGTATTCAGAAACTCAGAGTACAAACATGCTACAAAAGAGAAAGTTACATCTCACAACCTTCAGAGTGAAGCAGCTGACTTGCTTTTGTGTGGTGGGGCGATATCCCACCCCAAACCCTTCCCTGACCCTACCTAGCCCCTCTTAGTCATCCCTAAATCCATCCAGTTTACAAGGACGTCTGCCCCTTTCCATGTCCAATCCCCTGTGTCTCTCCAATATTTACAACTAAGACCTATATTTACGTGTGCTGTAACTCCACAGTCGAGGCAGAAAACTGCATGCACAAGTAAAGGTAAAACGTTCATTTTGTAGTACCTTTAGTGGTACTACTAAACATTCTACAAAGTGAAGTTTGTGAATCACACTCCAAATGTTTTCCAATTGCCATCATGACTATAACCTTACAGAACACACATGGATCATAGGGGGCCGATCGAAGATGTAAGTGTGCGACAGCTCAACTGGATTTTAGGGTTGCACGAGTGCAAGTCTTTCAACCCTAAGGCAGGTCTGAGGCAGAGACCCTGTCTCTGCCTCAGACCTGCTGTTTTTTCAAATGGACCGGTCATTTTGAAAATTTCGCAATCCTTCCAGATGCCAAAGTTTCTAAGAACATCACATCAAGTTAATGCATTTGTACAGCACGTGCCTTTCACTGGCGTGGCCTTTTTGGACTGTCTGGAATGTGTGTTGCAAAAGAGCTCTTCCTTGCATGGATGTTAAAGGACAGAATGTGGAAAGGAACTTGTATGGAATCTGTAAACCAATAAAACATATAAAGATGCAACTCTTCAAAATGTAAAATTAAAAATTAGACACCCTTGACTAAAGGGTAGACTTTCTCTCTGCCTGTTACACGAAAGCATGGTTAGGTACACTGGATGTATTGTATTGTAACATTTATATAGCGCTTACTACCCCTATGTGGGGCACGGAGGAGCTTGCCTACTTGGGTAGCATACTACACTAAGTAGGGTGTGTGGCTGGGAGCAGAGGGGGCCTTTGCTCAGAGAATACTCTGGGTGAAACCAAATTAGACTCCCCCTCTAACTCGTCCTTTTTAATGGTCTATGTCGTGAAAATGTGGGAGGAGTAGAAAAAAAAATGAGGTGAGCAAGATGGAGGAGCACTGTGAAAAGAACAATAAACAGAGAGAAGACAAGGGCGCCAGTAGCCTTCTTAAAAAGTATATCATGGACTTTTGGAACGAAGCCATAGGGAGACTACTGCAGGGAGCTCTAAACGCCGCTCTGGAGGTTGGCGCCTTGGGGGAGAACCAGCTCGCATATGCTAAAGTCTTGATGGAGGGGAATTGCTTTTGTTTTGATCCTATGTTGGAAGTGTTTCCATGTCATGCGTGATGACCCTTGAGGTGCGGTTATCGTGTTATGGAACGCAACTCCCATGTCTGGTAAATGAAGAATGGTGAAACATAGGTGCGCAGTTTATGGTTTTCTGGAAGCGAGCACCTTTAAACCTATCTGCTGGCCCGTTTGTTGTATTTCTTATAATCTACTTATTTGGGTATTCATTGGATTGTCCATTCTCAGATTTCTAGTTTAAAGCTTATGATCCTGAGCAGGAGTAGGCTGGAGGGGGAGATGGGAGGGAGACCTACTGGGATAGGCTTTGTTACTATGATCCCATATATGACTGTCATTGTGAGATGTCAAGAAGCGATCATAGTGTGTAGCTGGTGGGGACACTCATTGGTAGACTCATTGAGAGTCCTCTGTTGGCCAGCAGTATGTGGCAGATCTCTTCAGGTATTCTAGACTTGCTCAATTGGTGATTGGTGGATTATTACTGTGGACTGGAACAGGATTGGGTGAAGAAAGGACTCGTAGGAGTGTGAAGCAATATAAGGGAATTATTATGCAGTCTGTTTGAACTTCAATCTGCAAAAAACTACGGCAAAAAAAATTATAACACATTTTTTAATTTCTTGTTGCTTGTGACCACAGATGGAGATAAAACAAGCACTGGCGTTGCCAATAGGTCTCGCAGTAGGAAAGTTGAAACTATTGGTTTTGTAAATGACAAAGCCCTTTATGTTTTTAAAATGAAAAAAAAATAAAAGGCATTGTTATTTGCAATTGTAATGGCTCCAACTTTCCTACTGCGAGACCTATTGGCAACGTGAGTGGTGTTGCGTGTGTGATTGGCGTTGCGTGTGTGAGTGGCGTTGCGTGTGTGATTGGCGTTGCGTGTGTGAGTGGCGTTGCGTGTGTGAGTGGCGTTGCGTGTGTGAGTGGCGTTGCGTGTGTGAGTGGCGTTGCGTGTGTGAGTGGCGTTGCGTGTGTGAGTGGCGTTGCGTGGATGAGTGGCGTTGCGTGGATGAGTGGCGTTGCGTGGATGAGTGGCGTTGCGTGGATGAGTGGCATTGCGTGGATGAGTGGTGTTGCGTGGATGAGTGGTGCTGAGTGGATGAGTGGCGTTGCGTGGATGAGTGGCGTTGCGTGTGAGTGGGGTTGCGTGGGTGAGTTGTGTTGCGTGTGTGAGTGGTGTTGCTTGGGTGAGTGGCGTTGCGTGGGTGATAGTGGGCTTGCGTGGGTGTGAGTGGCGTTGCGTGTCTGAAAGACTATTACTGGGTCACTTGCTTCGCCACTCGTCATGATCCCCGCATGTCCGCTTCCTACACTTGCTTAATTTTTATTAATATTGCTGCAAAGGCCCAGGGATAGCACACTCCTACCGGAGTGCTTGCTTCTGTTGCTTTGCATAACATCATGCATACTTGTTTTTAAATTTACTATTCTAGTGAAAGCTGATTGCGGTCTACTTTTAGGGTCTTGTGGCGTGTCACTGTAAAGAAAAGTTGCATTTTACTAGCTGATACCTCATGTGATTGCATCTTCACTTGTGAATCCAGTGTATTTCACCAGCGCATTCATACCCTGGATAAAGTGGGATTTGATACTGTACATATTACGGCTGAATCAGGAGCGTGGTGCATCGGCCGAACCGGATTAGAGGAGACTGCCTGCAAAGTGCCGATAGCTCTCTGCGGCAGACAACACGAGGCCCGGGTGAGGCCTGCAATACGGCTGAATCAGGAGCGTGGTGCATCGGCCGGGCCTGATTAAAGGAGACTGCCTGCAACAGCCACAAGCTGGTGAGAGCGGCTGCTGTATCCTCGGTGTGGTGTGGCTTGGGAGGCGGCGGCTGGGGTCACACACAAACCTGGGAGTGCCGACCCGGCTCTTGGCCTTCACTCGGAGTGCCTGGCTGAGAGGGCGCCCCCTGGTGCGGCACCCCGGAAACTCCACCGGTTTGCTGGCGTCTGGGGATGAGATGACTGGCTCGCCCTGGTGATCTGGATCTGCTGCCGCCCTGCATTGGGTGGAACATGCGGAGTGCCGATAGCTCTCTGCGGCAGAAAACATGAGGCCCGGGTGAGGCCTGTAATACGGCTGAATCAGGAGCGTGGTGCATCGGCCGGGCCTGATTAGAGGAGACTGCCTGCAAAGTGCAGATAGCTCTCTGCGGCAGACAACATGAGGCCCGGGTGAGGCCTGCAATACGGCTGAATCAGGAGCGTGGTGCATCGGCCGGGCCTGATTAGAGGAGACTGCCTGCAAGAGCCACAAGCTGGTGAGAGCGGCTGCTGAATCCTCCGTGTGCTGTGGGAGGAGTGCTGTTGCGGGGAGAGAGAGGGGAGGTGCTGGTGTGGTCGGGGGGAGGTGCTGGTGTGGGAGGAGTGCTGCTGGGGCAAGGCTGTGTTGTGGGAGGAGTGCTGTTGCGGAGAGAGAGAGGGGAGGTGCTGGTGTGGGAGGGGGAGGTGCTGGTGTGGGAGGAGTGCTGCTAGGGCAAGGCTGTGTTTGCGGGGAGAGAGAGGGGAGGTGCTGGTGTGGGAGGGGGGAGGTGCTGGTGTGGGAGGAGTGCTGCTACGGCAAGGCTGTGTTTGCGGGGAGAGAGAGGGGAGGTGCTGGTGTGGGAGGGGGGAGTTGCTGGTGTGGGAGGAGTGCTGCTAGGGGAGGAGAAGCCTGATGCCGGATGGGGGCGGGAGAGCCTGGGAATGCGAGAGGCTGGGCTTGCATGCGATGCGCGTGCATGTACACGGAAACTGCATGAAAACCGCGGGCTGAAAGCCCTTTGGTTTCACGATGTTTTCGCCACTTGAATTCTCGCTCCGCTCGATGCGCTTGCGCACATCGATAGGTCGCGAGACCTAAAAAATACTGGCAAAGCAAATAGATCCTGGTTTTATGAGTACATGCAGGCAAACATGGACAAGCACACTTGCGGTTTGCATGTATAAGCCCATTAGAGCTAGACACTGTGACTTAGGCAATGCTTCTTTCCTGGACGCAATAAAAAGGTAACCAATCGTGTGGGTAGCAGGTGGATAGTACCTCTCAAGTACAAATGTTTGTTAATGGGCAAGCATTTACACTCATCTAAAGAAACAGGCTGCATTAGAAAGCATATGGCCCAGCACCCACACAGGCTGAAAGGTGGGAGAGTAGAGTTTGCAGAACTTATGGAGAAGCCAAGAAGGCTTCATTAGTTCCAAGTCCGCAGAGGAAGAATTTGCAACAGTGAGCTCTGGGCAGGAATCCAAAATTTACTCAGCGAAAACGATATAAGATATTTGAAAGATATGATATCCATTCAACCTTTGAGACAGTCGTGATTGAATAATGGAGTTATGCCACACCTAAAAAAGCCCTAAGACATGAACTTTTAAAGTTCAGGTGCGGTGTGAACCAAATTCTTGCTATCAATCCAGCTAAGAGAGTCATGTTAGACTGCAACAATATTCATACTTGTCGTTTGAAGATGAAATGTAATATTAAATCATGTTTTATTAGACGGTCTATTGTTTTTAAAGGTGCAGAAAGCACTGCTTAGACCATTACTTAGGATATATGGCGTATTAAATTAGGCACAAAAAAGCTATATTTGTAATGGACATGCAGTATCTCGATGTAACATGGACACTTGGAAGATAGTTATTAGCAGGACGTGTTAATGGTTTTGATTGAGTGAACAGAAATGGGTAAATGTTTTGGTATTTTTGCAATAGGAGGGTCATTGTTTTTAATAACAGTTTTCTATTTCGTTATTTTCATCTTGCCTGTAACTATTGTGTTTGATTTAATTTTGGAAATGTTTAAAGACCAAGGTCTAAATAAACATAATTGTTGATTAAGGCTCCCGGTTTTCCGTTTAAACGGATTTTTACATATAAATACAGACAGAAAGCTTTTTGGTTTTTGTCTGTATTTATATATAAACACGGGAAAATACTAATAAAACCAATGCTCCTCCTGCCTCTGTGCGCTGTAAAATCCGAGTCAGAGGTGCACAGTGGCAGCCAAAATAAATGGGAAACTGCTGCCCTGAAACTGCTCCAGAGAGGGGGAACTGGCAGCGCTGTGTCTGCAGACACTCCAGCACCTCTCACAGCGGTAGTTCACACAATCCAATTGTTGTAGCAGTGCAAGCAGCCTATGTCCTAAGAGGTGTGAAAACACCACAGGACATCGGCTGCAGCTCCAGCAACCTTTTGTTTTCTTTAGGTCTCACGTGTTGCGTCACTGTTGTGCTGTAAACATCCCACGCCACCTTAATCCCACCACATTCTAGGCAGGGACCATTTTCGGGTAGTGTTGACAGGACATATTTCCTGTCTGAGGGATTTTAGACACATTGAGCTGTTGCTGCGGTCATTGTTTTGGTAAATGACGCACATTACAGGCTTCGTGAAGTGTTATAGGCGCCGATTAACAGTGAGAGCCTCAAATGTATCTGGACTGCAAAGGATGTCTGCCCTCTCCCCCACTGGGCTTATTTTGCATTTCCCAGTTCGCCTCTTTCTTAGGACGGAGGATTCATCATCATTTTTTTCCCCTTCAATACACCAGCTTGGTGCATTGCGGGGCATGTCGTTTTGTTGTTAACAGTTTCAGAATAGGCTCCAAACCCCAGCAAACAAAGTATGCTGGGGTTTGGAGCCTATTCTGCCTATTCTGTATGCTTGATGTTGACTAAAATCCGAGAATTGCTCACTTCTCAGCTACGTTTTAAAATTTTACAAAGTCAGCTACTCCATAAAAAAAATGCTTGTTTCACATGTAAATTAAAAAATAAACTCTGCTGTCACTTTTATTCACATCAAGCATTTAAATAGCAATTGGAAATATGAATCTTTTTTCATTTGCTTAGCAACACAATAAATAACCGCCTCCCCCCTCCCTGCACGGACTCTCCCCCTCCCCACCAGTCATGCGGCTGATTGTATCAGACAAGCATTTAAATGTGACTGGAAATGTTATTTTATGAGATTTCAGGGTAGCTGTAGGGTTGGGCTTAGTTTAAATTGGCATGGACTGGGGAGGGGGGGAGAGTTAAAATTAAGGTAGAGACTCGCAGAGACAAGTGGTTCGGTGGTAGGGGGCAGTCTTTGCGAAGCCCACCCAACATCCCTGTCAGATCTGCTGGTGCAAGGAAGTTGTCAGACGTGCCGATTCTGCTCAGTGTCTACTGATACCATAGAAATATGCACATTTTATGGCACAGCCTACGTAAGCAGTACCACGCGAAAGGCGCGCTGCTTTCAAAATGCACATACAAAGGATTCTTGTGCCACTGTGCAAGATGCCACCGCGTCATATAAAATACTCAATAATAATAAAACAATACACAATTTTGATGTCACTACGATGTGGCGCGTTATATTTCTTTCACAATCTCATCATTTCAGAGCTGATGCATTTTCAAAATATGCAACAAAGCCATTGTTGTTGCTTAGTTATTTTATGCAACTAACTACCATTGACAAAGCCAATAGTCCTGGCTTGTTACTTGTTGTATTATGTAACTGGATGCGGTGACAGAAGCAGTACCTTATGCAAGGTTAATGTGCTTTAACAAGCTATAACAACCTAGTGCAAGTGTGCATGCCAACTTTAAATAAATGTGGAAAAATATTAGCTTTAGCGTTTTTTTTCTTGTGTCAAAAATAAATGTGGATAAATACAGATAAAATGACCTAAAAATAAATATGGATAAATACAGACGGAAATGTGAAAAAAATAAATACCATAAAACCGGGAGCCCTGTTGTTGATTGACTCACTCCCATGGGATCCCGAGTCATATAATAAAGTGAATACAGCGCAGCTTCAGCCCTCCTGAGATGGCATCATCATTAGGAGATGTAGTGAGAGTCCTAAGATAAAGGAATATAGCACACTAAATAAATAAATAAATGCAACAGTAGTCATATCATGGAGTGCAGTAGCCAGGATTTGTGCAGCGGCAGGGCTGCAGCACACCTCAAGGGTGGAATGAGAATATCCCACCTGGGTCTCAGGGCTCAAAGACACGTATGGTCCACAGCCAGGTAATGGAAGGCTGCTACAATAATTTATACTTATACTAACCCTGGGGTGGACATCTGCTTTTCTCTTTTTATGGTCACCTCCTTAGTCTCTGGTGCTCATTCTGGAAATTACAGGGGCATGTTTCTACTGTTGCCAAGATTCTATTTATATCAGTGAAGCGGCCTATATTTGGAGTTTAGTGTCAAATTCTCCTGTATAAAAAGAACTTTCTCCAGCGAAGCACTACAAGCTACTTCTGAAACATGAATGACAAAGTTGACAAACCGAGACCAAAGGAGAAAGCAGGGTTGAAAAAGAACCTGCAAGGGTAAAATAAAGACAGGCAGGGCTGGTTTTATTGCTGGTGGCACCCGGTGCGACAATGTTTGTTGGCATCTCCCCCATCCATGGGGGAGGTGGTGCCCACCTCCACCACGGATTCCCTCACCACCACCTTTTAACAGTGCCCCTCTAGTCTCCGTAACCACTCTCTCTCAGATTCATTTAGTTTTATAGCACGACTCATACCAGTGCAAGGTGTCAGAGCACTTTACATCACACACACACACGCACAGAGACAATCATAAGTGTGCAAATCAAATAATATAGGAAACAATACATAAGACATAGAGGACTGCAAGGTGTAGGAATCACATGTCATCCATACTGGTAGACAGTATAGTTTTATTGCTTCGTCTGAAGAAGCACAAACTCAGAATTGAAAATAGAACACCACAGTTGGGGGTTGCCTTTAATAATAAGAATCAATTTCTACCCAAATTAACCCCTTTTTGCAACATTAATCTACGCTCTAATCTATACTTTGCAGTGTGCATGCAGTTCTTGATGACTTTTATTAATTCACTGTTCTATATTAGGATTTTAACTTATATGCTTCAAGTAACAAAAAGGATGTCTCTTAGAAACCTATTCACCTATTTACATTATATGCACTTTGTGATCTGCATGGTACACGTTCTTTGCAGCAGGCGTATTAATCCTCTGTGCTATGATCAATCAAAACCTCAACTGGACAAAACTCCGATCTCTCTCTCCAGGAAGAACATTAATCACCGGAGTTACCTTGACATTTTTATTGTTGCCTGGAAATTGCTGGCGGCAAGGAACGCAGCAGCAGGTGCTTCTAAAACCAAAATAAACATGCAAACACTTCGCCCCCTGAAGTCAGCACCTGGTGCGGTGGCACTGGTTCCACCGCCCTAGAGTGCCAGCCCTGAGGGAGGGTGAGGTGGTGGACGAAAAGAGTCTTGATGTGGATCCAAGACTAGACTTCCGTGACCTTCAGCAACCCTGAGGTTCAGGAATGCCAGCATGTGCTTGGGACCCACTGGATACACACTATGGAAGGAGTTTTGGTAAAGCCATCACCGCTCTCCAGTCCTGGAGAAAAAAATGGATTTGAAGTACAGACAAATGACAGAATGATTTTCACTGTGGTCCTCGCCGAATCGTCTAACAATTCAGAAGGATTAACACAGTGACAGACTGAAATGTGTGCTAATTGGTCTTGTGATAATGATATGCAAGACATTACTCACCACCTAATTAAGTGATGCCCATGTAACTAGAAAAGGCACCTGCATGAAACAAGCTTCCTGGCATATGGTGTACCTGCCTATGGTGGTAAATGATAGATCACAGATGCCTTCTTATTATCAGATGGGTGTGGGAGACAAGGCTTCAGGTAAGCAGGCTGGTTGACGAGAACTTCTATTATCCTGATCCAAAAACACGGATATGCGCTGAGGGATGGGTGGATCCTTCCTTTTGAATAAATGCACATTCAAGCCTTGGCGTGAAAGAGCACCACGCCCTTCAGGTAGATGGGATGGCAGATACAAAAAGAGAGCTTGAATATAGAGTATGAAAGGCCCAACAGGAGTACCGATGAGCTGTAAGCGCTATATAAATCCAAATACAGATGAGCTGTAAGCGCTATGTAAATCTAAATACAGATGAGCTGTACGCGCTATGTAAATCCAAATACAGATGAGCTGTAAGCGCTATATAAATCCAAATAACGGTGAGCTGTAAGCGCTATGTAATTCTAAATACAGATGAGCTTGTAAGCGCTATATAAATCCAATACAGATGAGATTGTAAGCGCTAATTATATATCCAAATACAGATGTGCTTGTAAGCGCTATGTAAATCTAAATACAGATGTGCTTGTAAGCGCTATGTAAATCCAATACAGATGAGATTGTAAGCGCTAAATATATATCCAAATACAGATGTGCTTGTAAGGGCTATGTAAATCCTATTACAGATAAGATTGTTAAAAGCTGAAATTCTTGACTGGGTACTTGTGAGAACTGCTTCCATGAACAACTCACTGCTGCAGAGGCACCGCGTCCCAGAAATGTTAAGAAAAATGAAAACAAACATCTTCTTAAGGGTTTAAGGACAGCTATTTGAGAAATCGATATTAATTCATCTGCTTTCCCCGAAGAAGCTTTAAATGAGTCCACACCTCTATGCAAAGGCTCAGATTACACAAACATGTCCTGAAAACAGCAAGTGAGAAATGGCATTTGAACTTGAAATCATTAGTCCGGGAAAGTGCAATCTCTCCTCTCTCGGTCTCCCCGTGCTAAGGTGTCTGAGGAGGCAGGGCGGCGGCTGAGTGACAAGCAGAGACGGGCACTTACCTGAGCTTGCAACCGGCGCTCTGTTTGACTCCGGAGTGGCAGGAGGTGTGCAGCAAACATGCAGCTTGTCTGCCCAAGAAGCCTCGCCTCACTCCTGCTAACACGTGCGATCTCACAGGAGGCAGCCGGGCAAAGTCCCACAGGCGTGTGCGACAACGCCTTACGGCTGCCACCTGCAGGGACAGGGACGAACAGAGCAGGCAGGTGGGGCGAGGAGGGGACCAGACGTCTGCTCTGGTGGCTTTGTGGGATAATGCGACCAGTGTAGGGGCCTGTGCTTGGCCTTATGGCCACAGGTTTAAATCCCGGGAGGTCTGCTCAGCTTTTAATCCTTCTGAGGATGATAAAACGAGAGGCGGATTCAGGTGCAAATTGCGCACCTCATCATCGCTGTACCCCGTGTAAACAGTAATTAGCATGCACATACCTTGCAATCAGGGCCTAAGCGGTGATATAAAGTTAGTGTGTGAGGCACCTCCAGGAACTATTATGTCAGGATCCAGTGTGAGTTGGACTCAGCACCACCTATAATCTACCACCCTCCTATCTGGGCACAGCATGTTCACCGCTGTACAGTGGCTTCGTGTCAGGTGTGACACCTTCTCCCGATCTTGACGTTTGAACCAACATAGCTTTGCATCCATGGAGTTTGTATTTTTGCTCTTAAAATCCCAGATTCAAAGTACCGATGGGTCACAGCTCTTGAAGGCATCACACAGGACATGGGCCGTCAGGCAATTAGGCAAACTCACTTTACCCCAGTCAGATAGGGCAAAGTCTTTGGAAACGCCATTCTCCGATCTTGGGCATTCAACGAGGAGCCTAGTGCATTCTGGGAGCTGTAGTCTTTGCTAACATCGAATGAACCAACTGGACTAAGGTATCAGAATACTATGGTTTCTAGAATGAAAGCCCAGTATTTAAGCAGCATGCGTGTCTTAAGTGAGATGACGTCATGGATCACCCTACATAAGGGTAATCAACTCAGAAGGGTGTCCGGGAATCCTTCTGTACGTCTGAATAATGCCAGCGGTGCAGTGCTGACCATTATCAAGCAACACAGGCCTAGTGCTTTCTAATGATGTGAACCCCGACTGACGTCCGTTGAGCATGGACCTACACGTGCAACCGAACTAGTATTAGGAAATAAAACATTTGGTTTCAACATTTTTTTTGCACCAAAACTAGCATTTAGCCATAATTACTCCAATAAGGTGATTAAGGGGCAATACAGGACAGCCTGAGGATTATTTACATTGCTGTAATGAAGTCTCCGGGGGAGAAGGTAGAACTAGGGATTGGTAAATTGTGTTCAGGGCACCCACTTTCTCTAACAAGCCAATTTCCTGTTTAGCAGACCCTGCAAAAAATGTTTCTAACGAGGAATAATTAAAGATAGAGTTGACATTAATAAGCTTCTTCTCGGCGGCGGGGTTGCGTCAGTAGAAACAGATCTGCGTACCTTTGCCCCGATTTAGAGGTGGGTTTTAATGGAAATTCCCCCGATTGGCTGTGTAGGTGCTAAATCCGCAGGGAGATCCACCGTGTGCAATCAATTCTCCATCACAGGGACAGAATGATGGCTAACACTGAAGTCATTTGTGGCGTGCCACAAGGATCTTCTCTCAGCCCCACCCTCTTCAACGTATACATGAGCCCCCTTGCGACCATCGCTCGCCAACACAACCTCAACATCATCTCCTATGCTGACGACACTCAACTGATCCTCTCACTCACCAAAGACCCTAACACCGCCAAAACCAACTTACACGAAGGAATGAAAGAAGTAGCCGAGTGGATGAAGCACAGCCGTCTGAAACTGAACTCCGACAAAACAGAAGTCCGCATCTTAGGCACCTCCCCCTCCGCCTGGGATGACTCTTGGTGGCCAGAGGCCCTTGGAAAGGCACCCATCCCGACAGACCACGCACGGAACCTGGGCGTCATCCTGGACTCCTCACTCTCGATGACCAGACAAGTCAATGCCGTTTCATCATCCTGTTTCAACATTCTTCGCATGCTCAAAAAAACATTTCGCTGGATCCCCACCGAAACACGTAAAACGGTCACCCACGCACTGGTCACTAGCCGCCTGGACTACGGAAACACCCTCTACGCCGGTACTACCGCAAAACTCCAGAAAAAACTCCAACGCATACAGAACGCCTCTGCCAGGCTCATACTAGACATCCCGCGTAAAGAACACATCTCTGGTCATCTGAAAACCCTACACTGGCTCCCCGTAAATAAGAGGATTACCTTCCGCCTCCTAACCCACGCACACAAAGCACTTTACAAACTTGGACCTGAATGCCTCAACACACGACTGTCCTTCTACACCCCCTCCCGTCAGCTACGATCCTCCAACCAAGCTCTTGCCACTGTACCTCGCATCAACAAAACCACCATGGGAGGCAGATCCTTCTCCTACCTGGCAGCTAAAACTTGGAACTCTCTTCCTACTCACCTTCGCCTTACTCAGAACCACCTAGCATTCAGAAAGCAACTTAAAACTTGGATATTCGACAAGTAATTCCCCACCCCTCCTCAAGCGCCTTGAGACCCTATGGGTATGTAGCGCGCTATATAAATCTTTTGACTTGACTTGACTTGACTTGAGGTAGCACTTCCTCTAGAAATGAGATATTTTTCCATTACCAGCATTAAAACCAAATTCTAAATCAAGTCCTCCGATTCTTCCGCAGTGGTCTAGGCCAGAATGTCCCACAAAGCAGTAGTTGGAAAAAGATTGAACAATCTCAGTGCATAGCACCTCAGTATGCAAGATCCAAAATGGCCGCCTCTAAACCTTATGGCAAGCTCTGGCTCATCATCTCCTTTATCACCGCTGCTGCCGGGTACCAACTTCTGAGCATCTCGAACATGTCCCCACAGGGGCGACTGGTAACCAGGGCCGGACTGGGAACCAAAACCGGCCCCGGCAAACTGCTCGGCCGGCCCCCCTGGGGGAGGTTGGGGGTGCGACTGAGATCTTTGCCGGGGCCGGTTTTCGCCAGATTTTGTTACATGGCCAATTGTGCTATTCTGCAAAAACGGCCCTCTAACAAATCGGCCCCCAGGGGCCCAAAATCGGCCCCCACCCTTGCGGCACACCAGGGGATTGCCGGGTGCCCGCAACGGTCAGTCCGGGCATGCTGGTAACTTTTGAAAGTGATCGGGCGAGCGAAGTGCCCCAGTGCTTCTGCAAAACCGAAATAAAACAATCCTACCACCACTCCTTCCAGAAGCCCAAAATAAAACAATAAATATCCTGCAACATAAACACAAACTAAAGCACCACACTGACATGCATTACACTAACATTGGTAACAAATAAAATCAAATCAAATGGTCTTTACCCACGGGCTGCGCGTCCTACTCAGTGTTTTTCCGCAGTCTGTGGCACGAAGAGCTCCCCCGAACCAATCCAGGCGCTGCTCATGTGCCAGTATGAGAGAGGCACCAGGATTGAATATTACAGGTTGGCTGGACGCTCCTTCAGACCCTGGAGGCCTGTGCCTGCTCTCCACCCAGCTGTCTAGGACAGCTCGGGTTAGAGAGCTTTAAAGTGCGCATGTCAGGCCTGCCACGCTAAGACACTGCTCCAGTCCTCCATGCTGTCAATCAGCAGCAGGTGATGAGCCCTGGATTTCTCCTAGGTCAGGCACAGGCTGGCGGCGTGCATTGGGGAAAAATAAAATAGGAATTTTAAATCATTTCAATGGCATTTTATTTTTTCACATTTATGCACAGCTCACAAGGGGCGACACTCCTCCACCCTCACGAAGAAACCGCCATTTTGTCCACACCTTCCTTTCGTAAATAATCAGATGTCTGAACCACAGCGCGGCCACGTGCAAACTTGATGACTGCAAGAGAAATTCACACAAATGCCCTTTGCTCCTATGCAAAAATGTATCAGTCTGGTTATCCACACATTTTCACCTTCCTTTATGAACCTCCATGCCATGTTGGTTTGGTGTCAAGTAAACAGTACACAGGACACTCCCCACATTGTCTCTTCAAAAACCTCCACAAACCCTACCATTCCAAGGTCACTCTGTGTCCCTTCAGGTACAGTTTTTTTGAACAACCAACAACTCTTTAATTCTCTGAGCAAACATTTTTACATTTTTATTTACATTTTATACAAATAAGGTTTAGAAAACTGTGGATTGCTCAAAGAAATCAATGAGCATATATATATTTTAAAAGGACTATAAAATGGGAGACTGAAATTTCTGCCTCTCTAATTTTATTATTACAGCAGATATGCCGACTTTAGTCAGCTGGAATAACGAAATGACACGGCTGCTTATTTGTAGCAAGTTATTACAGTATCATGTGGCTACATCATGCCAACTGCCAAAGTCATCAGCCAAGGTGAAAGGGAGGTCACAAAGGTTAAATACAGCTGCAGATTATACAATGAAAATGAAAACTGTCTTTTCATTCTTCTGACCTGTTTTTTTAATAACGACCAGTGGTCAACAGCAAACAGCTATTTATGGCAACATGTTTATTTTATGCTCGCTATAGGTTTTACTAGAAAACTAGGATCTCAGCTGCATGTTTCTATACATTAAGAGCCACTGTATTTTTTAAGTGTGACTTACAATAAACTGCAAAAAGTAACTAACAGCTTTTGGGTTGTTTAACTTTGTGCTAAACTTTCCACTTTTATTTTTCATGTATGCAGACATCATATCCCTTTCGTATGAAAGAGGAATTAATCAAGGGTTCAAGCAGTTTGTGGCAAGGGTAATTTTGTGACCTTGTATTATGAGGAATAAAGTAACCCCTGTGATACGCTACAAGGATACTGCAAGTCACCTCCAAGTTACATTACCTTATAAAGGAACTCAGCCTTTTGCCTAGTTCCTCTATATCGTCAAAGAACTCCTTGGTAGCATGCACTAGCCAGTTTATGTACAGTAAGAAGCACTTTCTCCTACATATATTACTCATTAAATATACACAGAAAGATTCTGCCAACCAGAAACTGCTTCCTGCCTCCATTTCAATGTTATCAACAAGAGCATAGGTTGGTCAGTAGGATTGGGGGAGTGTGAGCTTCAGATTTTCCGACAATCAGAGTGGCATATAATGTTTCCATACATTATACGACAAACAGGGTGCATGAGAGGGGGCTAACGGGCAGTGACAAACAGAGGAATGCAGACTGGTAGGAGTACTGAAAGAAAAAACAATATTTTGTAAAATAACCACTATTTTGAGGACTTTCAAAACAGAGAGGAAGAGAGAGAGTGTGTATGCGGTTTTGTCTGTGTGAATGAAAACATCCCTGGTGAAATCCGACCGACATCTCACAATACTCGACTGAAAGCACCTCTACCCAACTATTTATCCGAAAACAGATTTATTAGGGGGTGTCACAACCCAAGCACCCTCCTGAAGCTACAACCCTGGGTATCAATGCGCATCAGTGTCAGGGAGTCCTACTTGTTTCTTCGTAGAGCATTTTCCAATGCTACAGCTGCCTCATGGGGGGGGTCTACTGTCAGGGTGGTACATCACCTGTTGCAACAGGGTGCCAAGTTGTCGGACAGTTTGTCAGTTGTCTCAACTGGAGTGGCATTGCTGGTCATCTCTCAGCAGCTGGAAAGTGTGGGTCTCAGTGACAGCGCCCCATGTATCATATTACTCTTCTTTGCAAAAATAAGGCTAGCTGGGCACATTTGTACTTCATGGTGTCTCTCTATTACCACGTCACCACGCCCAGACGCAGAGTCACAGAGCTAATATCTTTACTCATCCCACTGGTCATTTGCACCTTTTATTTCTTTCCATTTATTTACAATACCATTTCACTTGTAGAAAGTTTGCATCTGTTTCTCTACACCTGGGTCATTTTGCACAAAGTATATTTAAAGCAGCCACCTGGGAGCAAGAGAGTGGTCATGCAGAGTGTTAAACTGCACCCTGCCAGCCCAGCAAGGTGGGCATATTGTGGACACTTTCTAGCTTGCAGTCCAAAATGAACTATTGCCTTTTCAAAGTTAGCAAACCAGTGGCCCATCCTCAGACTATCCACGTGATTTCCGCTTTTTAATTAAGAAAATTGGTTCCAGCGAGGAGAAAATGAGCTTACAAATGGGTCAGGATGTGCATCTGAGCACTGACCTACTTTTTATCTTCAGCTCTTGGACCTACATTTTACTTACAGCTACTTAATGAACATGTCTCCCCTTCTCGTCTTGATGAACATTTCTCCCTCCCCAAAATCTCAGTCTTCATATGTCTCTCTGAATGAGTAACTCACTCAATCCGGCTTTTTTAATCTGTATTCGATTACATGTGTTCCTTGAATTTATAATGGGATACAGGAATTTATATTGGGATAAACAGAACAACAAGTCCCAGAATTCAGAGAAAAATAGAACTGTGATAACTCCTTATGTATGGACCTGACGAAATGATGGGGTACCTTTGCACTGCAGGCCGCAATGTGATGGCCAGGCAGTGCACATCCTTCGACTGATGTCAGCGGGCAGTCGTTTCCAGAATACACATTTGTAAAGAGCCCACCGCAAATCTGAGTTTACATAGGGTGGCCAGATGGCTCCATCTACTCCAATTTTCCATTCCTGGACTTTGCTTTTACTTGTTATTTGGGTAGTTGGTTCAATATATTCGATTAAAAAAGAACCAAGACTACAACTCCCAGAATGCACTGATATGTAAAAGCAATGCCCAGGATGGAAAAGTGGTGTCTCTGTGAAATGGATTATAATGAGCAGCCCTAAAATGTTTCTACTACTTTTGCTGGCAGAGTGGTAGCACATAACTGTTAGAAAACTTAACTCTCAAGTATTGCATTCTGGTAGTCCTAATTTTATAACCAGATAAACACAGCCATAGGTCAGCATTCCAGTCCCGTTTCCAAGGTCCATGTATCACTGCCTACTTCAGTCAAGGTTTTTTTCTCTTAATTCAGGGACTTGTAGTCATGTTTGTCCCATTCTAAAACCATGACTGCAAGTTCCGGAATGAAAAGAAAACAAGCATTTAAAATGCAATAGTTCTCGCACTGACATTACTTCAAGCTATTGACATTGTAAATTATTTTTTTATCTTTAGTAAAACAAATAAAATGCATTGTAATTTATTTCGGCACTTGCTATAAAAAAATTATGCCTGCAGTAGTAGAAACTATCTAAAGAAAATAGTGCTTATAGACTAAAAAAGACTCACTGTGTAACAACAGAAGTAAAAGGGCCAGTCCTCATGGGAGGTTACGAATTAAGACAAGGCTGTACTAAGGAGGGACTAACAAGCCTAATAACGAAACAGAAGCCAGCACTTACGAAGGACAATGACACAAGCCAATGACAAATAGAGGCAGAGAGTGGGCGGTGCTTCTGTTCCATACTCCAATACAGCATGCTTCGCAGAGTAGCGCATGCGCTGCCCAAGCTCGACCTAAAAATCTGACCTAGCCCCTTGGTTCACACCAAGAAAATACTCACAAACACTCTTCTCTTAGAAAGGGGTCAGTCCAGAGGGATCGGTTGATTGTACTTACTCACATACAATGGTTTACACCAGCTTGCATCATGGGTGCACCACACTTAGAAGAGACTCATCGATGAGAGGGCAGGCTGGCAGTGACATCCCCTTTATCAGCAGTGAAGAAGCAGAGGTACAGGCAAAGTATATATATCCAACCAGTAAGTAACAAGGGCCTAATTCTGTGCCAAGAAAGAAACTCTCTCAAGACTTAGGAATTGATGTAACAAGGATGGTGTAGGAGCCACAATGATGGAAGTGTAGACTTTACAGAAAATCCTTTCAAAATGAATTAGTGTAGTAATTGGTCTTATGGTGCTACAATTACTTCAGAAATTGAAATTGTGTCTTCATAATCAAAAACTTGAGCCCCTGCTTGTCCTGTTTCAAGACATTCTTTTTGTAAATATTTTAAAGCGCATTTTGGTTGTTTATTTATTTTATAAATGCAAAAGTGATAAGAGTTATTTTTCACTTGAGGTTAGATTTAACGACTATTTGGAATTGGTGGGGACTTGATGGACAGATGTATAGTAACACAAGGCCACGGATTGGCAAGAGAGTATACTCTCTTTATCCCCACCAATGTACTGGCGAAGGCTGTGGTAGTGACCTAAGATACTGATGCACGTAAGCTGCGATCATACCAAATGAAGATGTATTCAAACGTTTTTAGAGTGCAGTGACTTCAGATTTTGTCGCATATGCTCCCATTATATGCTCCTATCCCCAAACAATGCAAAATGTAGCACATACAGCTGACACTATCCAAGTATACCACATCACAGACATGCACATAAAAATACAAAAAACACACAACAACTGCCAACAGAGTATACTGGCAAAAACACACATACACCCAAGCACAGAATGAATGAATATATTAATTTACTGGTAGTATGGCGTTGAAAGAGTCTGAGGACGAGGATGCAAAATCAAGAAGCTGGTTAGCAAAGGGCGAAAGTAAAAAGTCTACCTAGTAACTATAATTTGCCTTTCAAGTCTGAGCAATTCTAATGAGTGGGCTCCCAAATCAAGTGCAAATAGCCAAGTTCTGAACGATTACCTTTGAAATTAAGGCTTATTTGTTTTGTTACTTGTGACCCAAGAAAGGATGTAGGCACGGCGCACAACCTTGTTTCGTAGTGGGGATTGTGTAAGAGGGTATTGTAGTTTGGGTAGTTTTCAGGTGCTCCGGCAGGTGACGTAACTGTCCGAGTATGCCGAGTGATCAATGAAGGGGTGAGTGCATTACCTCAAGTGTAAATGCATCCCTTGTTACTTGTGTTCATTCCATCTTTAATTAATTTTATGATTTTACTGAGTCTATGTTGTGTGCATAAAAGAGGATAATGCAAATACGAGCTCAGTGATATTTACTTCATCGGGTTGTTTTTATGCATTCTGGTGATGTAAAGATGGAATGATCTGGGTTGAATTGAGAAGGGCCTGAGACAGTTGTTTATGACCAACAATTCTGAGAGGGATTCGTTCTCTGTGCATCAAAATAGACCTCATGTTCAACCCTTCTCAAACATTCCAAGTGTGTGTGTGTCTGTGTGGGAGGGGGGTCACCGCAGTATAGTCAACAACCCTATGTCAGATAGGGGTATTCACAGTTTGTAGTAATTAAAGTTTGTGCACGAGTCAGTTCTAAAGGGCTCTCTTTGGTCAGTTGACACTTTTCTCCATGAATAGGCCCTTATTAATCAAAGTGTCTCCTCGGAGATCACACAATAGAATGGACGCTGGTGGCAGTTCAGAATCTCATGGTAGCTACACAGGTAGAAAGTATTGTCTTCTTGCGAGAGTTCTATTGTTTACTACTGGACGCTCAGTAAGGTTAAGCAATGGATGTCAGAAGTGAACCTAAAATGGGCGCTTTTATGTTACTATCGGAAGTAAAACAGCAATGTAAAAATACCCGTTTAGGTTTCCCTAACACTAGAGGTGTCGCTCGGCTGCTGATAAAGCAGGTTCCGTGGTGTTGCTTCTGTAAACAAAGTCAGTGCCAAAATGAATGTCTACTGGCGATTCTCCAACAATTACCATACACAAAATACAGGTTTTTCGGAGCTGACATTGCACGCTTTTCTAGTCTCCGTGGACAGACTGTCTGAGGGGGGATCCTTACATATATTGAAATGTCGAAGTGCTGGTTGGTGACAGTGCCACATGAGGTGGGAAAGGAGTCGGCCTGCGTAATTTTTTTATGGCTATGAAATGTATGAAAATTCTGCCATTTATTCTCAAGGAGAGGACCGCAAGCGGAAATTGCTTTGTGAGAGACATTTTCTTTTAGGCCAGCCTCCTTGGTTTCTCGCAATACTTCTGAAGGGGGGCTTGGCGTGCGTTGTGTTCTTTCTTAGCAGAGGATATGCAAAGCGAATTTCGGACATTCAACACTGCCCTAGAGGAGAGTCCCTTAAAAACAGCCATGAAATACATCATCTGAATTTAATATGTCAGGGGACGGCGGTTCCAGCCTATTGTTGGTTTTGTCCTGCTCCAATCTATATTATTACACATCGCATTGTGACAAGCAGTCTACATGGCAGAATGGAGTATATTAGGAAACTATGTAAAGCTGTACAATCAAAGAATGCGATGTGAGCCTTGCGCTCGGTTTACAATTGTATTCAAACTCCAGTGAAGATATGTACGTGCTCGTATATTTTTAAACAGTAAAAACAATCAGTCCTCACAACTGTAGTTGTACACAGAACTTGCGGCTTGGCAGCAGTCCGCCCTCCTCGGAAATGACACTTGTTCGCTGCAACCAGCACTCATTAAGAAGAAAAACTAGCGGTCAGAAACATGACCCGGCAGTACACGCCTCATAAAGATAAGAAATTGCTTCACGACAGCCAAAAGGCAGACGATCCAGTCCAGACAAAAAGAAGAAAGGGCGGAAACCAAAAAGCCTCAGTTTCAATAGGAGGCCACAGTTTTACATAAACGACGACACCAGCGAATGAAAATGAGGGGGGAGCTTCAAGTCCTCCTCTGAAATCTCCTCATCCACAATAAGTCTTGCAGACCATGCAGCGCATGCGAGCTGCAACGCTAGGCAAGACCTAAAAACCTGGCCTGCAGCAGCTCTTCATGCATGAACCTGGGAAACTTTGCAGCAATTCGCTTCATGCCCTGAAAGAAGGAAACTTGAGGCGTCTATGAGGGGCAGGCTTGTCAGAAGCCTAAACCAGGCTCCAGGCAAAAATTCAAGTGAAGCCCCATGTGCTTTGTAATGCTACCTCATGATTAAGAGAATCGTTTGCTAAGGATAGGAAACCTGGCTTTTAGCGCCACCTAGTAATTCAGTTAGCTGTGTTAATAAGCACAGGAAAGGTCTGCTTTTATTATTATTTAATTCTATTTTCAGGGCCACTGGAATTATGCGGCTGGAGAGTACAAAATTATGTGTCAGGGCAGAGTACATTATGCAGCAAGAAAAGCCAATTTATGCAGCATAATGTTGCACATTTTGTAATAGTATTAGTTCATTATTTCATCATTTTTAAACTTGGTAACACTGTCTGGGCATTGGTTGCAGCTCATTAGTAGTAGTTTAGTTCCCAAATATAGCAAAAAGCAACTGAAAGGTGACCAGTCTAGCTTTGCAAAGGACCTTCCACTGCGCAGCAACACGTGTTACTGTATTTTTAGTAACTCTTGATCCGATTGAGCTAGAAACAAAAATGTTTTTTGTTAAAATCTGCAGATTATGCGGCAGATGGTGGATTATGTGGCAAATGCAGAAAATTTATAATTACGCAAAAATCAGCGGAGCCACACAATCTTATAATTCCAGTGGCCCTGTCTATTCTGTAACAGAAGCACAGGGCCCAAAACCATTAATTGGACCGTGCTTCAGCCCTTCTTGTGAGAAACTATCTTGCTGGCGGAGTGAACGTGACGTTACCTCATGATGCGCTTGTTTAACAACGGAGTTGGCTGCTATACCCGGCATTCATCTCACAGTATTAGGTTCTGGGATTGCACTTTATTAAAAAAGAGCGGCCAAGTTTCCCAAGCCCATGCGTGACTAGTATGTCCAGTCTGTTTTAGGTTAGAATTCTGGGACTTGTGGTCCTGGTTTTATACTGGATTACTTAAGACTACAGGTCCCAGAGTACTAAGAAAAAAACAGGACTGCTTAACTATTCATGCATGACCTGGGAACCTTGGCAGCCATTTTATTAATAATATATTATGGTTTTAAAAACACCTGCTGCTGTGTTCTTTGCCTCCAGCAATTTTCAGGCAACAATACAAATGTCAAGATAACTCTGAGGGAGAGATTGATTTTATCAAGTAGAAGTTTTGACTCACCATTAAGTAGCCAGGAGGTTTAATAAGCCTGCTGCAAAAGACGTGTACCCTGCCGATCACAAAGTGCATATAATGAAATAGGCCCATAGGTTTCTGCTTTTGTCAGAGAGATCCTATAGTTACTTGCAGTTTATAAGTTAGAATCCTAATGTAGAACAGTGAGCAATTAACTGTCAAAGAGCTGCATGAAAACTTCAAGGTATAGGTTAGAGCGTTATGATTTGCCCCCAGTCTTTCATTGTTCTAATGTTGCAAAATTGCTTCATTGGAGTACAAATCCATTCTTATTACCAACCCCTTCGATGCTCATGACGGAACGGTTCCGTCATGAGTCCATAAGCCCAATGGAACGTTCAGCACATCGCACAAATTTGCGCTGCGCTGATGAGGCTAAAGTGAAAGCCCTACCATGGTGTTACATTTCAAATTCTAAGTTTGTGCTTCTCCAGACCAAGCACTCAAACTATACTGCATACCAGTATGGGTGACATGGGACTCCTACACCTTGTAGACCTCTGTCTTATGTAACATTTCCCATACACTGATTTACACATGTATGATTGTCTCTGTGTAATATCTGTGTGGTGTAACAGACTTTGACACCCTACACTGGTAGGAGTGGTGCTATACAACGAATTAAATGCAGCTGAGTGGTATGAGGAATGGAGGGGCACTGTTAAAAGGTGGTAGTGAGGGAATACGTGGCGGAGTGGTCATTTGGGGGAGAGGCAGGGCGCTAACAAACATTGTCGCACCGGGCCAGATATCACTGACATTGCAATGCGGCACATTTTGTCAATGTAGTGTGAAAGACCGGGCTGCCCTTGCCCAGACTTAAAGCATGCTCACTTAGTTATCAAGTAGCTACTTGCCATGTTTGATACCTTCAGTCAGCGGTGGCAGTTCAGTCAACAAAACTTTACATGTCTGGATATTGAGGCTTAAGG
This sequence comes from Lissotriton vulgaris, assembly GCF_964263255.1. Lineage (NCBI taxonomy): Eukaryota > Metazoa > Chordata > Amphibia > Caudata > Salamandridae > Lissotriton > Lissotriton vulgaris. The sequence goes on along the minus strand of NC_141700.1, from coordinate 78,351,233 downwards.
TAAGAATAGTAAACCAGCAAATATTAGCCCTAGAATGTAAAGCAGTGTTGTCCCAGTACACAGTACTGACTATGGTATATGTGGCCGGCCTGCAGGCTGTGCCTTTGCCAGCCAATCAAAAGGCAGGGAATGAGGCTGAAGATAGAACATCATTGCATCTTTGTCCTGCCTCTGGCAGTTGATTGGCCACAACCGGACAAGTCCTATCAATATGACTGGCTCCAGGGACTCTCTGTCCATCAGTAACTAAAGGTTAAAGGACAGGAGCAGAGAAAGGGCAGTATCTGGCCATATGCCCTGCAACGAAGCCTGGTGCTTTCACAAGGCGGGGTTACACAGCGGCCTTAGGCTTCCACTGAGAGGTGGTACAAAATTACAAAAAATGGGCCAGGAAGTGACATTTGTTTAGTGAACAGACAGTGCTTCTGCTGGCAAAGGGCTATTTTGCCTGCAAGACTACTACCAAGGCACAGTTTGCGGCCAGCACATGCCTGCACCAGTGGTTAAATTGTAAAAAAATAAGACGGGGCTCTCGTCAGGAGGCAGCTTGCACCAACTCATTTCTCTTGTTAGCACTGCCTAAAACATAACCAACTTAAAACCATAAAAGTAGAAAGATGAGGCATAATAGCCAGAGCTGGTGACTTCGGAGCTGGGGAACCAGGTTCGAGTCTCTGCATTGGCTCAACATCCTGTGATTCTGGGCAAATCCTACCACTAATGAATTTGTCCTTAACTGGTGCTCATGAAAAGTGCCAGTGATGATGATTAAGTGCTGCTGCTGAGCAATGGAAAACAAAGGCTCAAATTAAGCACTGGTCCGCACCCTCCTGCAACCCTCTTTTAGTAGGTCCCAGCTGAAAAAAAATAATGTGCCTATTTCTGTCTGAATCTGTATGAGTCCTGGGCCGACCTTGCTTTTTAGTAGCTTCGATCAGTTACAAGGTCATCCATCACACTGCTAAGCACTGCATCCCATAACATGATAACCGCAGCTCGGTGGTCATCCCACCATGGAAACACTTGCCACACAGAATCAGAGACAACTCTTCTGCAAGGCATAGCATTCTAACGAATGGAGAAAAAGTTTCAGTGCCCCACATAGGGGTAGTAAATGTAATACAAAATACAAGGTGGAAACAGTGACCTATAGGCACTCTCCAAGTCTGCGGAGAAGAAAAAGTGCCAAGAGAGCGATGAAGCTTGTCCAATGGTATTTTCTGTTTCAGATGAAGGTGTATGGGAATAGAATAACAAACAGAGCTGCCAAGATTCCCAGGTGTATGCGTGACCAGCTGCTCCAGTCAGATGATGTTTGCATTCGGTCATGCATATTCTAAAATCAGGACTACAAGTCCCAAAATGCAAACAACAAAACCAAGCCTGGAGCAGCTCATCATGCATGGCACTGTGCAACTTAGCAGGGTGGCAAACACATCCTTGTGTGTTTTTGCCTTGAGATAGGCAGCACTTCCCACAACGCACGACTATGAAGTTTCAACCCTTTCCTAAAATAGTTGGTGAATTTTTGTACTTCCCACCAACACATTGCAGGAGTGGAGTTGGAATAGTAAGTGAGCCTCCTGTTGTATTTGAGAGAGAGTTGCAATTTTCCCTCAAATATTCTACGACTAAAGTTACAATAGTAAATTTGACCTCGCAGTATCGGCCATGCCCATCGTTGCCCAAAGGGTGACTTGCAGGACAAGAAACATGCCAACATATACTGCATACACCTGCTCCCCCCCCCCCCCCCTCCTCACGGTTCTTGAATACCTGTGGTCCAAGCTCATTCATGCCAAATCTCCCCATTTAGTAGGAAGAATCTAAAGTTTTTGCTCAAATTGTTTATAATCTCTCATTTGATTCAAAGTATTTTGGCACAGTCACGTGATTCTTCTTTCTGTCCCAAAACCTCCTTCCTGAGTGTTCCCAAATGCAGACTCTCCGGATATTCAATGGTGCAACTAGTTATTTTGCCCGTGATGTTTCTTTGCATTCTGGTACTTGTAGTAATGGTGTCTCAATGCAAGAGGCCAACAGTTAAACTCTGAATGTAACGGAATAAGCAGGACTGGGTAGACTACTGATTCAGGACATATCCCTGCAGGTGATATCATTTGTCTATGGCTTCCATGGGTCCATTGCTTGAGGGACACCTTAGCATCTCACATCATGTTAGCCAACATTACTTTGCATTCTGGGACTTGTAGTTTTTCTTTCAACACTGTTTGTATAGGCAGAAAATCACAACCTGGAAAGTGCTGAAGTTTAAAAACGAGGACTGGCACATGACACTGTGAAATAAGAATCTAGTAAAGAGAATGAATAAAAACAACTGTAATCACTAAACAAAATACATTTTTTCCTCTGTGCATTGCTGACCTATGGTCCAATATCTGAGCACACGGTTTCCCAGTTCTGGCTCCCAAGCTAACGGTTGCTTGGCTGCTGTGACTGCACACACACCCCATTCGTGGTAAAGACTTGTAATTTCCATAATGCAAAGAGTTGTTTGATTCAGTGTGGATGAGGGGGTCACCCATGAGATGTGGGAGTAGCTCATCCAGGTCAGGTTATTTTGCTTTGCATGCTAGGATTTGTAGAGCCGTTTTGTTTTATCTTTTAAAAACATTTTAATAAGAATACATTACATTTTTGTCATAAAATAGTATTTTGCTACACATTTTAAAATGAATATTGGCGTATTAAATATACTTCTGTAAGGTGGGCAAAATAATTTGAGTGATGGTTAATTAAATAAAAGTAAAGCAGCATTTGCACTTTAGTGTTTTAATATGCTGGGAATTGTAGAACCGTTTAAGTTATTTTATCGCCGGAACTACAAGTCCCAAAGTTGAAGAACATCTGGAACGGCTGTGATACTTTCACATGGCACTGTGAAACTTAAGATGTCTGGGTGACTTGGGATTAATTGACAATTACGTTGGCAAACGGGATGTAAGTTTGTTCGGTGACCAAGTTAGTCTTTTTCCAGTATGAAAATCTAATTTCACAAAGAAAATAACTGTCACTCACCTTCAACATGACGTACACGTTCTCCAGGGGGTGCTTGGGGCCTTGTAAGGAACATGAACCCCTCTGGAAATGCACATTACAAGACTACTTGTTCACTACCACTCAGTGCTTTAATGGAAATATAGTTGTGCAGGTACTCACTCACTCCTTAGAGTGCCTGTTCTCTCCCATTAAATGTATTGCAGCAGTGCTGAAAAGTGCAGGCACTCTCCCTTCCAATTTAAAGAAGTGCAAGTACTCCGTACCGGACAGTACCTGCCCAGTTAACGCACTGCTATCACTAAATTCTAAGAAGGGAGCTCAGCCCTACAAAGTTACCCAGGTCTGCTCGTGACGTTCTGTTCCAGTCCAGGTTTTTTCTTTGACTTCTGGGACTTGTAATCTTGTTTATTCCATTCCATTATTAAACAGGACTACAAGTCCCAGAGTTCAAAGGGGAGCCCCTGAACTGGTACAGCACATCCTTCATGGACCTGTAAAACCTGTCTCCTATGGGATCCACGGTGGTAGAGAGGGTGGCTTTGTTTGAAGACAGGTGTGACGCAAGCGCATCCTTTATTGTTGTAACTGTGGTTGCGGATTTCTTCCTGGTCGTTGTCCTTATGGGACCCCTGCAGCAGGCGGCTGTCTCATGGGACTGCTGGTCTCCAGACTGCTGGATGCTAGTACGTTTACCAGCTCCGTGTGGCCAAGTACACACTAACCCGTCCAGTCCTGGGTTTCCATTCTGCATTCTAGTGCGTTATGGTACTGGTAACTTTGATTCACTGTAGTTGCTTCCTATCGAAATAAGAAACCTGAAACGAATGACCTGCGAAAGAAAAACCCAGCACTGGGGCATGGCGGCCTCGCTGACATGGAGCCGTCTGGTAGACTTCTGTGCGAGGCAGTGCCTGCAATAAATGAAGAGTGGTGCAGGGAGTATGGTCCAAGAGTAGCCAAGCCACTTCCATCTGACAAGTGTGTGTAGAAGTGCGCCCTCGGTCAGAAGTGCTGGGCGGGAGGTTTAATGAACGGAGTGCTGTGCAGGCTCTCAGAGCCTGACGTGATCCGCCCTTTAAAGAACCGACCCCGGGAGACTTGCACAGAGCTGAAAACCACTTCACTGCGAGCTTCCTTCAGTGCCTGCGCGTGCTGTTGCCAAACAAGAGTGTAGCCAGGACGCCATTTCTCCTGGTGCAAGCAAGAAGAGAGCTACTTTGGCTGCTGTTGCGTTAGTAAAATGCAGCATAGCGAGGGCTCATGAGCCCGTGAGGCGTATGCGCCCAGTGCCGCTGCACCACATCTACTCCCCTGTTGCCAAAGAAGACGAGCTAATATAAAACTGTCAGGACGGAGTAAAAACAAAAACTCGGAATACCCGGAGTACAGCGAGTGACAACAGGCGTGGTGGCCGCACACATCTGCAGTCTACAGATAAAGCGACCACCCCACCCCACACACCCTCCCCCTGGGTCCAGAGCATGTGGGGGAGGCGGGGGCCAGCGGTACATACAAAACAAACATCTTCTTAGGGAGATAGAGGAGCTTGTTACGGGGGTCAGCTCGCTCTAGGCCACCGCACGTGGAGACCTGGGTTTTAACCTGCAAGCAAAATGCACGCTGGGAGTTGTAGTTTGGCTTCATTTCAAGTTGAATGACGGGAGAAACACACCTGAATGATTGATGAAATGAAAGCCCGGGGCTGTCATCTAATCCTTCGGCGTTAAAACGCTCCATCAAGGATTAGAGAGGGGGTGGGGGTCTTCTAGCGCACACATGCGACGCCCCGGCGTTCTCCTCTCTAAGTGTGCAGCCGTCCCATCTGACGGTTCCGGGCAAAGTTTCCGGCAGCTGTCAGATGGCAGCGGCACTGCCCGGGTGAGGGAGGCTGAGCGGAAGAGGTCCCAGCGCACACATGCAGTGAGTTGTCCTGTGTTTGCCACTTGAGGCTGCTGACAGCTTGTTTGGGGCTGGGGCGCACTCACCCGCTCCTCCGGACCGCCGCTCCCCGCCGCTGTCTCAGTACTGGTGTCTCTCTGGCTGCTCTCATGCTCCGCTCTCGGCCAGCATCCCCCTCTGGGCTCTCGGGGAGGTTTCCCGAACTTCCTCTTCCTGTCCTCCCTGCCCCCGTCCCTTCTGCTCCTCTCCGGCGCCTCGCCCCTCTCGCTGGTCACTTTCCTCCTGTCATGCCGCGTCCTCCCCTCTTCCTGGCCGCAGAGCCAGTCTTCTCTCTCGCCCCGCTCTCCGCTGGCATTGTGTTGGGTTTCCTGTCTGTCGCTCTTCCCCCTCCCCTCCTCTGCTCCGCGAGGGCTGCCCGGAGCTGCCAGCCTATGACACGTTCAGTAAATATGAACAGCCTTTGCATACCACTGCACCGGCGCGAGGGGAATTCATGGACGAGTCTGCACTTCTCTGGCTTAGAAAGGCTGGGAGGGCTGAGCCCGTTACAAGTCCGGTCTGAAGATGATATGACTGGGCCCCAGAGAGGCTGGGAGGGCAGAGTCAGTTACAAGTCCGGTCTGAAGATTATATGACTGGGCCCCAGAAAGGCTGGGAGGGCAGAGTCAGTTACAAGTCCGGTCTAATGTCGTATGACTGGGCCTTAGAAAGGCTGGGAGGGCAGAGTCAGTTACAAGTCCGGTCTGAAGAATATATGACTGGGCCCCAGGGCAGAGTCAATTACAAGTCCGGTCTGATGACGTATGACTGGGCCTTAGAAAGGCTGGGAGGGCTGAGCCTGTTACAAGTCCGGTCTGAAGAATATATGACTGGGCCTTAGAAAGGCTGGGAGGGCTGAGTCAGTTACAAGTCCGGTCTGAAGAATATATGACTGGGCCCCAATGCAGAGTCAATTACAAGTCCGGTCTGAAGAATATATGGCTGGGCCTTAGAAAGGCTGGGAGGGCAGAGTCAGTCACAAGTCCGGTCTGATGACGTATGACTGGGCCCCAGAGAGGCTGGGAGGGCAGAGTCAATAAAAGTCCGGTCTGATGACGTATGACTGGGCCTTAGAAGGGCTGGGAGGGCAGAGTCAGTCACAAGTCCGGTCTGATGACGTATGACTGGGCCTTAGAAGGGCTGGGAGGGCAGAGTCAATAAAAGTCCGGTCTGATGACGTATGACTGGGCCTTAGAAGGGCTGGGAGGGCAGAGTCAATAAAAGTCCGGTCTGATGACGTATGACTGGGCCTTAGAAGGGCTGGGAGGGCAGAGTCAGTCACAAGTCCGGTCTGATGACGTATGACTGGGCCTTAGAAGGGCTGGGAGGGCAGAGTCAATAAAAGTCCGGTCTGATGACGTATGACTGGGCCTTAGAAGGGCTGGGAGGGCAGAGTCAGTCACAAGTCCGGTCTGATGACGTATGACTGGGCCTTAGAAGGGCTGGGAGGGCAGAGTCAATAAAAGTCCGGTCTGATGACGTATGACTGGGCCTTAGAAAGGCTGGGAGGGCAGAGTCAATAAAAGTCCGGTCTGATGACGTATGACTGGGCCTTAGAAAGGCTGGGAGGGCAGAGTCAATAAAAGTCCGGTCTGATGACGTATGACTGGGCCTTAGAAAGGCTGGGAGGGCAGAGTCAATAAAAGTCCGGTCTGATGACGTATGACTGGGCCTTAGAAAGGCTGGGAGGGCAGAGTCAATAAAAGTCCGATCTGATGACGTATGACTGGGCCTTAGAAAGGCTGGGAGGGCAGAGTCAGTTACAAGTCCGGTGTGATGACGTATGACTGGGCCTTAGAAAGGCTGGGAGGGCAGAGTCAGTTACAAGTCCGGTGTGATGACGTATGACTGGGCCTTAGAAGGGCTGGGAGGGCAGAGTCAATAAAAGTCCAGTCTGATGACGTATGACTGGGCCTTAGAAAGGCTGGGAGGGCAGAGTCAATAAAAGTCCGGTCTGATGACGTATGACTGGGCCTTAGAAAGGCTGGGAGGGCAGAGTCAATAAAAGTCCGGTCTGATGACGTATGACTGGGCCTTAGAAAGGCTGGGAGGGCAGAGTCAATAAAAGTCCGGTCTGATGACGTATGACTGGGCCTTAGAAAGGCTGGGAGGGCAGAGTCAGTTACAAGTCCGGTGTGATGACGTATGACTGGGCCTTAGAAAGGCTGGGAGGGCAGAGTCAGTTACAAGTCCGGTGTGATGACGTATGACTGGGCCTTAGAAGGGCTGGGAGGGCAGAGTCAATAAAAGTCCAGTCTGATGACGTATGACTGGGCCTTAGAAAGGCTGGGAGGGCAGAGTCAGTTACAAGTCCGGTGTGATGACGTATGACTGGGCCTTAGAAAGGCTGGGAGGGCAGAGTCAGTTACAAGTCCGGTCTGATGACGTATGACTGGGCCTTAGAAAGGCTGGGAAGGCAGAGTCAGTCACAAGTCCGGTCTGATGACGTATGACTGGGCCTTAGAAAGGCTGGGAGGGCAGAGTCAGTCACAAGTCCGGTCTGAAGATGATATGACTGGGCCTTAGAAAGGCTGGGAGGGCAGAGTCAGTTACAAGTCCGGTCTGAAGATGATATGACTGGGCCTTAGAAAGGCTGGGAGGGCAGAGTCAGTCACAAGTCCGGTCTGATGACGTATGACTGGGCCTTAGAAAGGCTGGGAGGGCAGAGTCAATAAAAGTCCGGTCTGATGACGTATGACTGGGCCTTAGAAAGGCTGGGAGGGCAGAGTCAGTTACAAGTCCGGTCTGAAGATGATATGACTGGGCCCCAGGGCAGAGTCAATTACAAGTCCGGTGTGATGACGTATGACTGGGCCTTAGAAAGGCTGGGAGGGCAGAGTCAGTCACAAGTCCGGTCTGATGACGTATGACTGGGCCTTAGAAAGGCTGGGAGGGCAGAGTCAATAAAAGTCCGGTCTGATGACGTATGACTGGGCCTTAGAAAGGCTGGGAGGGCAGAGTCAATAAAAGTCCGGTCTGATGACGTATGACTGGGCCTTAGAAAGGCTGGGAGGGCAGAGTCAGTCACAAGTCCGGTCTGATGACGTATGACTGGGCCTTAGAAAGGCTGGGAGGGCAGAGTCAGTTACAAGTCCGGTCTGATGACGTATGACTGGGCCTTAGAAAGGCTGGGAGGGCAGAGTCAGTCACAAGTCCGGTCTGATGACGTATGACTGGGCCTTAGAAAGGCTGGGAGGGCAGAGTCAGTTACAAGTCCGGTCTGATGACGTATGACTGGGCCTTAGAAAGGCTGGGAGGGCAGAGTCAGTTACAAGTCCGGTCTGAAGATTATATGACTGGGCCCCAGAAAGGCTGGGAGGGCAGAGTCAGTTACAAGTCCGGTCTGAAGATTATATGACTGGGCCCCAGAAAGGCTGGGAGGGCAGAGTCAGTTACAAGTCCGGTCTGATGACGTATGACTGGGCCTTAGAAGGGCTGGGAGGGCAGAGTCAATAAAAGTCCGGTCTGATGACGTATGACTGGGCCTTAGAAAGGCTGGGAGGGCAGAGTCAGTCACAAGTCCGGTCTGATGACGTATGACTGGGCCTTAGAAGGGCTGGGAGGGCAGAGTCAATAAAAGTCCGGTCTGATGAGAAAGGCTGGGAGGGCAGAGTCAATAAAAGTCCGGTCTGATGACGTATGACTGGGCCTTAGAAAGGCTGGGAGGGCAGAGTCAGTTACAAGTCCGGTCTGAAGATTATATGACTGGGCCCCAGAAAGGCTGGGAGGGCAGAGTCAGTTACAAGTCCGGTCTGATGACGTATGACTGGGCCTTAGAAGGGCTGGGAGGGCAGAGTCAATAAAAGTCCGGTCTGATGACGTATGACTGGGCCTTAGAAAGGCTGGGAGGGCAGAGTCAATAAAAGTCCGGTCTGATGACGTATGACTGGGCCTTAGAAAGGCTGGGAGGGCAGAGTCAGTCACAAGTCCGGTCTGATGACGTATGACTGGGCCTTAGAAAGGCTGGGAGGGCAGAGTCAGTTACAAGTCCGGTCTGATGACGTATGACTGGGCCTTAGAAAGGCTGGGAGGGCAGAGTCAGTTACAAGTCCGGTGTGATGACGTATGACTGGGCCTTAGAAAGGCTGGGAGGGCAGAGTCAGTTACAAGTCCGGTCTGAAGAATATATGACTGGGCCTTAGAAAGGCTGGGAGGGCAGAGTCAGACACAAGTCCGGTCTGATGACGTATGACTGGGCCTTAGAAAGGCTGGGAGGGCAGAGTCAGTTACAAGTCCGGTCTGATGACGTATGACTGGGCCTTAGAAAGGCTGGGAGGGCAGAGTCAGTTACAAGTCCGGTCTGATGACGTATGACTGGGCCTTAGAAAGGCTGGGAGGGCAGAGTCAGTTACAAGTCCGGTCTGAAGAATATATGACTGGGCCTTAGAAAGGCTGGGAGGGCAGAGTCAGTCACAAGTCCGGTCTGATGACGTATGACTGGGCCTTAGAAAGGCTGGGAGGGCAGAGTCAGTTACAAGTCCGGTCTGATGACGTATGACTGGGCCTTAGAAAGGCTGGGAGGGCAGAGTCAGTTACAAGTCCGGTCTGAAGAATATATGACTGGGCCCCAGGGCAGAGTCAATTACAAGTCCGGTCTGAAGATGATATGACTGGGCCCCAGAAAGGCTGAAGGGCAGAGTCAATAAAAGTCCGGTCTGATGACGTATGACTGGGCCTTAGAAAGGCTGGGAGGGCAGAGTCAGTTAGAAGTCCGGTCTGAAGATGATATGACTGGGCCCCAGGGCAGAGTCAATTACAAGTCCGGTGTGATGACGTATGACTGGGCCTTAGAAAGGCTGGGAGGGCAGAGTCAGTTACAAGTCCGGTCTGAAGAATATATGACTGGGCCTTAGAAAGGCTGGGAGGGCAGAGTCAATAAAAGTCCGGTCTGATGACGTATGACTGGGCCTTAGAAAGGCTGGGAGGGCAGAGTCAGTTACAAGTCCGGTGTGATGACGTATGACTGGGCCTTAGAAAGGCTGGGAGGGCAGAGTCAGTTACAAGTCCGGTCTGAAGATGATATGACTGGGCCTTAGAAAGGCTGGGAGGGCAGAGTCAATAAAAGTCCGGTCTGATGACGTATGACTGGGCCTTAGAAAGGCTGGGAGGGCAGAGTCAGTTACAAGTCCGGTCTGAAGATGATATGACTGGGCCCCAGGGCAGAGTCAATTACAAGTCCGGTGTGATGACGTATGACTGGGCCTTAGAAAGGCTGGGAGGGCAGAGTCAGTTACAAGTCCGGTCTGAAGAATATATGACTGGGCCTTAGAAAGGCTGGGAGGGCAGAGTCAATAAAAGTCCGGTCTGATGACGTATGACTGGGCCTTAGAAAGGCTGGGAGGGCAGAGTCAGTTACAAGTCCGGTGTGATGACGTATGACTGGGCCTTAGAAAGGCTGGGAGGGCAGAGTCAGTTACAAGTCCGGTCTGAAGATGATATGACTGGGCCCCAGAAAGGCTGAAGGGCAGAGTCAATAAAAGTCCGGTCTGATGACGTATGACTGGGCCTTAGAAAGGCTGGGAGGGCAGAGTCAGTTACAAGTCCGGTCTGAAGATGATATGACTGGGCCCCAGGGCAGAGTCAATTACAAGTCCGGTGTGATGACGTATGACTGGGCCTTAGAAAGGCTGGGAGGGCAGAGTCAGTTACAAGTCCGGTCTGAAGAATATATGACTGGGCCTTAGAAAGGCTGGGAGGGCAGAGTCAATAAAAGTCCGGTCTGATGACGTATGACTGGGCCTTAGAAAGGCTCGGAGGGCAGAGTCAGTTACAAGTCCGGTGTGATGACGTATGACTGGGCCTTAGAAAGGCTGGGAGGGCAGAGTCAGTTACAAGTCCGGTGTGATGACGTATGACTGGGCCTTAGAAAGGCTGGGAGGGCAGAGTCAGTTACAAGTCCGGTGTGATGACGTATGACTGGGCCTTAGAAAGGCTGGGAGGGCTGAGCCCGTTACAAGTCTGGTCTGAAGAATATATGACTGGGCCCCAGGGCAGAGTCAATTACAAGTCCGGTCTGATGACGTATGACTGGGCCTTAGAAAGGCTGGGAGGGCAGAGTCAATAAAAGTCCGGTCTGATGACGTATGACTGGGCCTTAGAAAGGCTGGGAGGGCAGAGTCAGTTACAAGTCCGGTGTGATGACGTATGACTGGGCCTTAGAAAGGCTGGGAGGGCTGAGCCCGTTACAAGTCCGGTCTGAAGAATATATGACTGGGCCCCAGGGCAGAGTCAATTACAAGTCCGGTCTGATGACGTATGACTGGGCCTTAGAAAGGCTGGGAGGGCAGAGTCAATAAAAGTCCGGTCTGATGACGTATGACTGGGCCTTAGAAAGGCTGGGAGGGCAGAGTCAGTTACAAGTCCGGTGTGATGACGTATGACTGGGCCTTAGAAAGGCTGGGAGGGCAGAGTCAGTTACAAGTCCGGTGTGATGACGTATGACTGGGCCTTAGAAAGGCTGGGAGGGCAGAGTCAGTTACAAGTCCGGTCTGAAGATGATATGACTGGGCCCCAGAAAGGCTGAAGGGCAGAGTCAATAAAAGTCCGGTCTGATGACGTATGACTGGGCCTTAGAAAGGCTGGGAGGGCAGAGTCAGTTACAAGTCCGGTGTGATGACGTATGACTGGGCCTTAGAAAGGCTGGGAGGGCAGAGTCAGTTACAAGTCCGGTGTGATGACGTATGACTGGGCCTTAGAAAGGCTGGGAGGGCAGAGTCAGTTACAAGTTCAGTGTGATGACGTATGACTGGGCCCCAGAAAGGCTGAAGGGCAGAGTCAATAAAAGTCCGGTCTGATGACGTATGACTGGGCCTTAGAAAGGCTGGGAGGGCAGAGTTAGTTACAAGTCCGGTCTGATGACGTATGACTGGGCCGTAGAAAGGCTGGAAGGGCAGAGTCAATTACAAGTCCGGTCTGATGACGTATGACTGGGCCGTAGAAAGGCTGGGAGGGCAGAGTCAATTCCAAGTCCGGTCTGATGACTATGACTGGGCCGTAGAAAGGCTGGGAGGGCAGAGTCAGTTTACAAGTCAAGTCCGAAGATTATATGACTAGGCCTCTAAAGGGCTGGTAGGTCAAGGGCAGAGTCAGTTACAAGTTAGTTCCGATGACCATATGACTGGGCCTCTAAAGGGCTGGTAGGTCAAGGGCACTCAGTTACCAGTCCTGTCTGGTGACTGTATGACAGGCTGGGGCTCAGAATTGCTGGTGGGGTAGGGGTAGAGTCAGTTACAATTCATGTCCGAAGCCTAGATGACCGGGCCTCAGAAATGCTTAAGGGCCGAGATTGAGTCAGTTACAAGTCAATCCTGGAGACCGCGAGGCAGGCAGAGCTGCGAAAGGCTGCTAAGGTGAGCACGATAAATATAAACGCAACTACACCTTCCAGCATCTGTCTGCTTCACACCTTGCTTTCTAGCACAGCTAATAAACAGTTGGAAAGCGACTGACACGCCCCTTCCGGCAATGCACCAAAAGCCGAGGAGCTCCTTACTCGATGTCCCAGAAAGCGCTTTTAGCAGTATTAGAGGAATGGCAGCACCTACAACTCGCTTCAGTACACGGCGGGGGCAGTGGCGTAACGAAACATGAGGGGGCCCCCCTGCAAACTACATGGAGGGGGCCCACCTCCCATCCTCCATGCCTGTCTAGAGCTCTCAGGCCAGCGACCCGCCATACTGCAGGGGATGCGGGCGATTGTTACGCCACTGTCACCAATGCAGCCGTTAATAGTAACACTGGATGGTGGAGTTAAAGGTTGGGCTTAGTCTGCCAGCAGGCTGTCATAGGTGGTGGTCCATTCATTACAGGGTCCCTGCCATCAGTAGGCCGGGAAAGTTTGCCCAATTTTAGGTGGGTTTCCTGATGCAGACTCCTGTCATGATATACAACATCGGGCCCACTCATCGTTTAGTTTTGACAAAAGTGCATCCACTGCTCCTTCCCGTTTCCGTTTTAAAACATTGGACAAAGCGACAATGCAGTATTTCAAAAGCAGATATAACTACAAAGAGCACATTTTGATAATACATTTTTATTTTTATTAGACAATAGCAATCTTAAGAGGCATTGCATAGCTTCATACACACTTTGACCCCAATTCCATCACAGTCTCTCTCTCTCTGTCAGTCAGTATCTCTCTTTCAGTCAGTCAGTCTATCTCTCTCGGTCATTCAGTCTCTCTTAGTCAGTCACTCAGTCAGTCAGTCTCTCTCTCTCTCTCTCTCTCTCTCTCTCTGTCTCTCTCTGTCAGTCTGTCAGTCAGTCCCTCTCTGTCAGTCAGTCTCTCTCTCTGTCAGTCAGTCTATCACTCTCTGTCATTCAGTCTCTCTCAGTCAGTCTCTCTCAGTCAGTCAGTCAGTCTCTCGCTCTCTATCTGTCTGTCAGTCAGTCTCTCTCTGTCAGTCTCTCTCTGTCAGTCTCTCTCAGTCAGTCTCTCTCAGTCAGTCTCTCTCAGTCGGTCTCTCTTAGTCAGTCTCTCTCTCTGTCAGTCAGTCTCTCTCTCTCTGTCAGTCCCAGTCTCTCTCTCTGTCAGTCAGTCTCTCTCTCTCAGTCAGTCTCTCTCTGTCAGTCAGTCTCTCTCAGTCTGTCAGTTTCTCTCTCTTAGTCAGTCTCTCTCTCTGTCAGTCAGTCTCTCTCTCTGTCAGTCAGTCTCTCTCTCTCTCTGTTAGTCAGTCTCTCTTTCTCTGTCAGTCTCTTAGTCTCTTTCTCTCTCTGTCAGTCAGTCTCCCTCTCTGTCAGTCAATCTCTCTCTCAGTCAGCCAGTCTCTCTCTCTCCCAGTCAGTCTCTCTCTCTCCTAGTCAGTCTCTCTCTCTCCCAGTCAGTCAGTCTCTCTCAGTCAGTCATTCTCTCTTTACCCCAGTCAGTCAGTCTCTCTCTCGCTCTGTCAGTCAGTCTCTGTCAGTCAGACTCTCCCACTCAGTCAGTCTCTCTCTCAGTCAGTCTCTCTCTCAGTCAGTCTCTCTCCAAGTCAGTCTCTCTCCAAGTCAGTCTCTCTCTGTCAGTCTCTCTGACAGTCAATCAGTCTATCTCTCTGTCAGTCAGTCTCTGCCTCTCTCTCTCAGTCTCTCTTTCTCAGTCAGTTTCTCTCTACCTTAGTCAGTCTCTGTCAGTCAGTCAGTCTCACTCTCAATCAGTCTCTCTCTCTCTGTCAGTCACTCTCTCTCTCAGTCAGTTTCTCAGTCAGTCAGTCTCTACTCTCTCTCCATTCTCTCTCTAAACTCTGTCCACTCTATCTCTACTGTCTCTCTCTCCACGGTCTCTCCTCTGTCTCTCTCTCCACTTTCTCTCTCCACTCTCTCACTATCTCTCTCTCCACTGTCTCCCTCCACTGTCTCCCTCCACTGTCTCCCTCTACTCCCTCTCTCTCCACCCTCTCCCCCTTCTCTCTCTCTACTTTCTCTCCACTCTCTCTCCACTCTCTCTCTCCACTCACTCTCTCCATTCACTCTCTCCACTCACTCTCTCTCCACTCACTCTCTCTCCACCCACTCTCTCTCTGCTGTCTCCCTCCACTGTCTCTCTCTCCACTGTCTCTCTCTCTCCACTGTCTCTCTCTACTCTCCACTCTCTCTCCACTCTCTCTCTCTCTCTCCACTCTCCCTCTCTCTCCACTCTCTCTCTCTCCACACTCTCTCTCTCTCCACACTCTCTCTCTCTCCACACTCTCTCTCTCCACTCTCTCTCTCTCTCTCTCTCCACTCTCCACTCTATCTCTCTCCATTCTCTCTCTCTCCCCTCTCTCTCTCTCTCCACTCGCTCTCTCCACTCGCTCCATCCACTTGCTCTCTCCACTCGCTCTCTCCACTGTCTGTCTCCACTGTCTCTCTCTCCACTCTCTCTCCACTCTCTCTCTCTCCACTCTATCTTTCTCCCCACTCTATCTTTCTCTCCACTCTCTCTCTCTCTCCACTCTCTCTCTCCACTCTCTCTCTCTCTCTCTCCACTCTCTCTCTCTCTCTCTCTCTCTCTCTCCACTCTCTCTCTCTCTCTCCACTCTCTCTCTCTCTACACTCTCTCTCTCCACTCTCTCTTTCTCCACTCTCTCCAGTGTCTCTCCATGCTCTCTCCACTCTCTCTCCACTCTCTTTCTCTCCACTGTCTATCTCCACTCTCTCTCCACTATCTACTCTCTCTCCACTGTCTCTCTCCACTCTCTCTCTCTCTCTCTAGCCACTCTCTCTCTCCACTGTTTCTCTCCACCGTTTCTCTCCACTCTCTCTCTCTCCCACTCTCCCTCACAAAGTAGTGTGCGTTCCATGGGTGTCCGCAGAAATGTTTCCAGGGGGGGCACATTTTTAACTTCATCACCATCCCCCTTACACCCTTCTCTCCTCTGCCTTGCACCCTTCTTGCCCTCCCTCTTGCACCTTTTCCCCCTCCCCCTTGTATCCTTCTACCCCTCCCCTTGTACCCTAGTCCACCTCCGCCTTGAACCCTTTTCTACCTTGCACCATTCTCCCTCTGCCTTGCACCCTTCTCCCCTCTGCCTTGCACCCGTCTCCCCTCTGCCTTGCACCCGTCTCCCCCTCCGCCTTGCACCCTTCTCTACCTTGCACCCTTCTCCTCTCTTCCTTGCACCCTTCTCCCCTCTGCCTTGCACCCTTCTCCCCTCTGCCATGCACTCTTCTCCCCCTCCGCCTTGCACCCTTCTCTACCTTGCACCCTTCTCCTCTCTTCCTTGCACCCTTCTCCTCTCTGCCTTGCACCCTTCTCCCCTCTGCCTTGCACCCTTCTCCCCTCTGCCTTGCACCCTTCTCCCCCTCCACCTTGCACCCTTCTCCCCATCCCCCTTGCATCCTTCTCCCCCTCCCCTTGTACGTTCCATGGGTGTCCGCAGAAATGTTTCCAGGGGGGGCACATTTTTAACTTCATCACCATCCCCCTTGCACCCTTCTCTCCTCTGCCTTGCACCCTTCTTGCCCTCCCTCTTGCACCTTTTCCCCCTCCCCCTTGTATCCTTCTCCCCCTCCCCTTGTACCCTAGTCCACCTCCACCTTGAACCCTTTTCTACCTTGCACCATTCTCCCTCTGCCTTGCACTCTTCTCCCCTCTGCCTTGCACCCTTCTCCCCCTCCACCTTGCACCCTTCTCCCCCTCCGCCTTGCACCCTTCTCTACCTTGCATCCTTTTCCTCTCTGCCTTGCACCCTTCTCCCCCTCCGCCTTGCACCCTTCTCCTCTCTGCCTTGCACCCTTCTCCCCTCTGTCTTGCACCCTTCTCCCCTTTGCCTGGCACCCTTCTCCCCTTTGCCTTGCACCCTTCTCCCCTCTGCCTTGCACCCTTCTCCCCTCTGCCTTGCACCCGTCTCCCCCTCCGCCTTGCACCCTTCTCTACCTTGCACCCTTCTCCCCTCTGCCTTGTACCCTTCTCCCCTCTGCCTTGCACCCTTCTCCCCTCTGCCATGCACTCTTCTCCCCTTCCGCCTTGCACCCTTCTCTACCTTGCACCCTTCTCCTCTCTTCCTTGCACCCTTCTCCCCTCTGCCTTGCACCCTTCTTCCCCTCCACCTTGCACCCATCTCCCCCTCCGCCTTGCACCCTTCTCTATCTTGCACCCTTCTCCTCTCTTCCTTGCACCCTTCTCCTCTCTGCCTTGCACCCTTCTCCCCTCTGCCTTGCACCCTTCTCCCCTCCGCCTTGCACCCTTCTCCCCTCCGCCTTGCACCCTTCTCTTCTCTGCCTTGCACCCTTCTCCCCTCTACCCTGCACCCTTCTCCCCCTCCGCCTTGCACCCTTCTCTACCTTGCACCCTTCTCCTCTCTTCCTTGCACCCTTCTCCTCTTTACCTTGCACCCTTCTCTTCTCTGCCTTGCACACTTCACCCCTCTGCCTTGCACCCTTCTCCCCTCCACCTTGCACCCTTCTCCCCTCTGCCTTGCACCCTTCTCCCCTCTGCCTTGCACCCGTCTCCCCCTCCGCCTTGCACCCTTCTCTACCTTGCACCCTTCTCCTCTCTTCCTTGCACCCTTCTCCCCTCTGCCTTGCACCCTTCTCCCCTCTGCCTTGCACCCTTCTCCCCTCTGCCATGCACTCTTCTCCCCTTCCGCCTTGCACCCTTCTCTACCTTGCACCCTTCTCCTCTCTTCCTTGCACCCTTCTCCCCTCTGCCTTGCACCCTTCTCCCCTCTGCCTTGCACCCTTCTCCCCCTCCACCTTGCACCCATCTCCCCCTCCACCTTGCACCCATCTCCCCCTCCGCCTTGCACCCTTCTCTATCTTGCACCCTTCTCCTCTCTTCCTTGCACCCTTCTCCTCTCTGCCTTGCACCCTTCTCCCCTCTGCCTTGCACCCTTCTCCCCTCCGCCTTGCACCCTTCTCCCCTCCGCCTTGCACCCTTCTCTTCTCTGCCTTGCACCCTTCTCCCATCTACCCTGCACCCTTCTCCCCCTCCGCCTTGCACCCTTCTCTACCTTGCACCCTTCTCCTCTCTTCCTTGCACCCTTCTCCTCTTTACCTTGCACCCTTCTCTTCTCTGCCTTGCACACTTCACCCCTCTGCCTTGCACCCTTCTCCCCTCCACCTTGCACCCTTCTCCCCTCTGCCTTGCACCCTTCTCCCCTCTGCCTTACACCCTTCTCCCCTCCGCCTTGCACCCTTCTCTACCTTGCCTCCTTCTCCCCCTCTGCCTTGCACCCTTTTCCCCCTCTGCCTTGCACCCTTCTCGGCCCCCCTCCTCCCCTCCTGCGGATGCCCATGGTGTGTTCTAACAAGAGGGCTTACCTGAGGGCACCATTTTGCTGCCTCATCCCTTCTCATGTGAGCTTTGCCCTGGAGAATGCTCTCTCTGGGGGCCCCCACTCCCACCCTTGTCAGGGTCCCGAGCACTGCGCTGTGCTGTCTCCTGCTCTTGCTCTCTGAGGCCCCCACCCCATCCTTGTCCCTGTCTCTTCTCTTCTCTTGTGGGGTGGGCTTTGCTTATGGAGGGGAGAGCGTTGGGGCCGGGCTCTGAGCTGCCTCAGAGGGGAAGTGGAGAGTGCTGTCTCTGGGGCCCCCACCCCACCCCATCCTTGTTCCTGTCTCTTCTCTTCTCTTCTCTTGTGGGATGGGGCCCCCAGCCCATCCTTGTCCCTGTCTCTTCTCGGGTGGGGCCTGTCCCTGTCTCTTCCCTTGTGGGATGGGGCCCCCACCCCATCCTTGTCCCTGTCTCTTCTCTTCTCTTGTGGGATGGGGCCCCCACCCAATCCTTGTCCCTGTCTCTTCTCGGGTGGGGCCTGTCCCTGTCTCTTCTCTTGTGGGATTGGGCACCCACCCCATCCTTGTCCCTGTCTCTTCTCTTCTCTTGTGGGATGGGGCCCCCACCCAATCCTTGTCCCTGTCTCTTCTCGGTGGGGGCCTGTCCCTGTCTCTTCTCTTGTGGGATGGGGCACCCACCCCATCTTGTCCCTGTCTCTTCTCTTCTCTTGTGGGGTGGGCCGGGCCCCCACCCAATCCTTGTTCTTGTCTCTTCTCTTCTCTTGTGGGGTGGGGCCCCCACCCCCTCTGTGTCCCTGTCTCTTCTCTTGTGGGGTGGCTTTGCTTATCGAGAGGAGAGAGTGGGGGGCCGGGCTCTGTGCTGCCTCAGAGGAGCAGTGGACTGCTGTCTCTGGGGCCCGTCCTTGTCCCGGGCCTGCCTCGGCTCTGACTGAAGAGAAACAATGTTGATACTTTGTTTCTCTTCAGTCAGAGGGAGGGGGCGAAGGGCTCCGAGCAGGCTGCGCCTGCTTCAGATGCAGAGGGAGAGAGGCTTGCTTCAGTGCAGGCCTCTCTCACAGCCCTCCGAAGAGCTGAGGGGGGGCCGGGGTCCCTGGGGGCCCCCTTCATTAACTGTAGAGAGTGAGGCCCCCCGCACTGCGGGGTCTGCGGGGGCGTTTGTTACAGTTTCATGTCCGCTGTGCCTCAGAAAGGATGGCCGGGCAGCTGCAACACCCAGACGAGGGGACATGGGAGAGCTCATCACGCCATGGAAGGCTGGAGAAGAACTGAACAAGCTAGTGCGTGTGCAAAGCGGGCAGCAAAGGCCTGAGGAAGGCCAAGCGAGGGCCGATGCTTCCCTGGCTCTCAGCCCTTCTCTGTAAGGGGATCTCGATGTGAGCAATCCTCAGCCCTCCTACACATCATGGCTTGCAGGGGTATCACTTCAGTTGGGTCAACCAAACTCAACTAGGACTACAGCTCCCAGAACACACTAGGTTGCTAACTCACAACCCCTCTACGTACTCTTCCCTTTCACGGCACTTGAACGACACCTCTCTCCAGGGATTCAAAACCGCACTGAAAGATTACCAGCTGAAACTTGAAAGACACAAAGGAGTACTATCACCCTATACCGATAGAAAAATGTATATTTCCAACTCATGTATGCTTAGTGAATGTAGAAAAATGTAAAGTAGACGGCTGGTTTTACGGTCAGTATCACCCAACTTGACAATTAATCACCATCTTAAGTGTTACCCTATTTGAAGCTATGTTGACCCCCACCCCTCACCCTCACTGTTGTGTGACCTCATACGTATGGCGCTTGTGAAACACATCTGACAGAGAGGTTATTGTTATTATGAAATAAGGGAGCCTGGCATCACTTGTGACAGCGAGTCATCCGTAACCTTTCTTCAGGGGCCTTGGCCTCTCAAGCGGTCTAAGGATTTCCATTCAGACCGATAGGCCTCTTTGCAAAGGCGGTACGCCAACCAGCCAGGTGTGTACAGGAGCGCAGAATCTCAACAGCCAGGTGTGCACATGAGTGTGGTACTCCACCAGCCAGGTTTGTACAGGAGCGTGGTATCCCAACAGCCAGGTGTGCACTGGAGTGTGATATCTCACCTGCCAGGTGTGCACAGGTGTGCGGTACCCCATCAGCCAGGAGTGCACACCTGTGGTACTCCAACAGCCAGGTGTGCACAGTGGTGCGGTACGCCAACAGCCAGGTGTGCACAGCGGTGCGGTACCCCAACAGCCAGGAGTGCACAGCGGTGCGGTACCCCATCAGCCAGGTGTGCACAGCGGTGCAGTACCCCAACAGCCAGGTGTGCACAGCGGTGCAGTACCCCAACAGCCAGGTGTGTACAGCGGTGAGGTACCCCAACAGCCAGGTGTGCACAAGAGTGTGGCATCCCAACAACCGGGTGTTCACAGGAGCGCGGTATCCCAACAGCCAGGTGTGGACAGGAGCGCGGTATCCCAACAGCCAGGTGTGCACATGAGTGTGGTACTCCACCAGCCAGGTTTGTACAGGAGCGTGGTATCCCAACAGCCAGGTGTGCACTGGAGTGTGATACCTCACCTGCCAGGTGTGCACAGGTGTGCGGTACCCCATCAGCCAGGTGTGCACACCTGTGGTACTCCAACAGCCAGGTGTGCACAGTGGTGCGGTACCCCAACAGCCAGGTGTGCACAGCGGTGCGGTACCCCAACAGCCAGGAGTGCACAGCGGTGCGGTACCCCATCAGCCAGGTGTGCACAGCGGTGCAGTACCCCAACAGTCAGGTGTGCACAGCGGTGCAGTACCCCAACAGCCAGGTGTGTACAGCGGTGCGGTACCCCAACAGCCAGGTGTGCACAAGAGTGTGGCATCCCAACAACCGGGTGTTCACAGGAGCGCGGTATCCCAACAGCCAGGTGTGGACAGGAACGCGGTATCCCAACAGCCAGGTGTAGACAGGAGCGCAATATCCCAACAGCCAGGTGTGCACAGGAGCGCGATATCCCAACAGCCAGGTGTGCACATGTGTGGTACTCCACCAGCCAGGTGTGTACAGGAGCGCGGTATCTCAACAGCCAGGTGTGCACAAGTGTGGTACTCCACCAGCCAGGTGTGTACAGGAGCGCGGTATCCCAACAGCCGGGTGTGCACAGGAGCACAGTATCTCAACAGCCAGGTATGCACAATAGTGTGGTACTCCACCAGCCAGGTGTGTACAGGAGTGCCGGATCCCAACAGCCAGGTGTGTACATGAGTGTGGTACTCCACCAGCCAGGTGTGCACAGGTGTGCGGTATCCCAACAGCCAGGTGTGCACAAGAGTGTGGTACTCCAAAAGCCAGGTATGCACAATAGTGTGGTACTCCACCAGCCAGGTGTGTACAGGAGCACCGTATCTCAACAGCCAGGTGTGCACAAGTGTGGTACTCCACCAGCCAGGTGTGCACAAGAGCGCGGTATCCCAACAGCCAGGTGTGCACAAGTGCGGTACTCCACCAGCCAGGTGTGCACAAGAGCGCGGTATCCCAACAGCCAGGTGTGCACAGGAGCGCAGTATCCCAACAGCCAGGTGTGCACATGAGTGTGGTACTCCACCAACCAGGTGTGTACAGGAGCGCGGTATCCCAACAGCCGGGTGTGCACAGGAGCGCGGTATCTCAACAGCCAGGTATGCACAATAGTGTGGTACTCCACCAGCCAGGTGTGTACAGGAGCGCGGTATCCCAACAGTCAGGTGTGCACAGGAGCGCGGTATCCCAACAGCCAGGTGTGCACATGAGTGTGGTACTCCACCAGCCAGGTGTGTACAGGAGCGCGGTATCCCAACAGCCGGGTGTGCACAGGAGCGCGGTATCTCAACAGCTAGGTATACACAATAGTGTGGTACTCCACCAGCCAGGTGTGTACAGGAGCGCGGTATCCCAACAGTCAGGTGTGCACAGGAGCGCAGTAACGCAACAGCCAGGTGTGCATATGAGTGTGGTACTCCACCAGCCAGGCGTGCACAGGAGCGCCGTATCTTAACAGCCAGGTGTGCACAGGAGCGCGGTATCCCAGCAGCCAGGTGTGCACATGAGTGTGGTACTCCACCAGCCAGGTGTGTACAGAAGCGTGGTATCCCAACAGCCAGGTGTGCACTGGAGTGTGATACCTCACCTGCCAGGTGTGCACAGGTGTGCGGTACCCCATCAGCCTGGTGTGCACAGGTGTGGTTCTCCAACAGCCAGGTGTGCACAGCAGTGCGGTACCCCAACAGTCAGGTGTGCACAGCGGTGCGGTACCCCAACAGCCAGGAGTGCACAGCGGTGCGGTACCCCAACATCCAGGTGTGCACAGCGGTGCGGTACCCCAACAGCCAGGTGTGCACAGCGGTGCAGTACCCCAACAGCCAGGTGTGCACAGCGGTGCGGTACCCCAACAGCCAGGTGTGCACAGCGGTGCGGTAACCCAACAGCCAGGTGTGCACAGTGGTGCGGTACCCCAACAGCCAGGTGTGCACAGTGGTGTGGTACCCCAACATCCAGGTGTGCACAGCAGCGGTACCCCAACAGCCAGGTGTGCACAGGAGCACGGTACCGTAACAGCCAGGTGTGCACAGGAGCGCGATACCGCAACAGCCAGGTGTGCACACGTGTGGTACTCCAACAGCCAGGTGTGCACAGCGGTGCGGTACCCTAACAGCCAGGTGTGCACAGCGGCATGGTACCCCAACATCCGGGTGTGCACAGGAGTGCAGTACCCCAACAGCCAGGTATGCACAGGAGCGCTGTACCCTAACAGCCAGGTGTGCACAGGAGTGCGGTACTCCAACAGCCAGGTGTGCACAGCGATGCAGTACCCCAACAGCCAGGTGTGCACAAGTGAACGGTTTGGCAGCTTCAGACAAAATGTTAATGGTTTAATTGAGCATGAATCTTGCCAGGAGTGGACTCGGCTTCAGTAAATAGACAGGACATTGCCAAGGATAAGGACGTGTTGCAAAATCTGAAACTCGCGCCCAGTGATTCCATGGCTCTGTTACATAGGGCATTGCCAGGGGTAAGAATGTGTTGCAAGGTCTGAGACTTGCGCTTAGCGATGGCACGGCTCTGTTAGACAGGGCATTGCCAGGGATAAGGGCGTGTTGCATGGTCTGATACTCGCGCCCTGTGGCTGCACGACTCTGTTGGACAGGGCACCACCAGAGGTAAGGACGTGTTGCAAGGTCTGAGACTCGCGGCCAGCGAGCTCACGGCTCTGTCACACAGCGCACTGCCAGGGGTAAGGACGTGTTGCAAGGTCTGGGACGTGCAGCCAGCGACCGCATGGCTCTGTTAGACAGGGCACCGCCAGCGGTAAGGAAGTGTTGCAAAGTATGAGACTCACGGCCAGAGAACGCGCTGCTCTGTCAGACAGGGCACCGCCAGGGGTAAGGACATATTGCAAGGTCTGAGACTCGCCGCCAGTGACCTCACGGCTCTGTCAGACAGGGCACCGCCAGAGGTAAGGATGCGTTGCAAGGTCTGAGACTCGCGGCCAGCGACCGCACAGCTCTGTTAGACAGGGCACCGCCAGCGGTAAGGACGTGTTGCAAGGTCTGAGACTCAAGGCTAGCGACCTCTCGGCTCTGTTAGACCGGGCACCGCCAGGGGTAAGAACGAGCTGCAAGGTCTGAGACTTGAGGCCAGCGACCGCACAGCACTACTAGACAGGACATTGCCAGGGCGAAGGATGTGTTGTAAGGTCTGAGACTTGCGGCCAGCGACCCAAGGCTTTGTTAGATAGGGCACTGCCAAAGGTAAGGACATGCACATGGTCTGAGACTTGTGGCCATGGACAGCACATGCGTCAGACTGGATCCGGAACGTTTTCGTCAGCAGTACCCCTGCGCGTCGGTAGGCGTTGTCTGCAGCTCCGCTTCCGTCGTACGCGTCTTGATCGCCGGGATGACGTCATCGGAGTACTTAGATGCCGCCCTCGTGCGCTGACGTCAGTTCTGTATATAGCTTTCCGCATCAGGAAAGCAGAGTCATGCAAGAAACCGACACTGGTGCCATGAAACTAGGGCCCTCAAAGGGAGATATCTTAACCCTAGATATCGGTTCGCAGAACACGGAGGATGGGTATGGCGGTTAGGAATCTAACACTAACTACTGTTTCTTACAGATATATTGTTACCGAAGGTAAGTAACTTGAGCATCTGAAAGAAACAGGTTAGTGTTAGATTCCTTACCTTAGAAAAGATACCCCAGCAATACCAACCCGGTAGTGTTTCTGGGAACCAAGATCACACCAGAAAGTCCTGAAGAACGGAATGGCCGAGAAAGCCATCTCTCCGGACTTGGCTGTCCATGCAGTAGTGCTTAGCAAACGTGTGCAGCCAGACCCACGTAGCCGCCTGACAGATGTCCTGCAAGGGGACTCCCCGAACCAGGGCAGTAGTAGCCGCCATGGCCCGAGTGGAATGGGCCCACAGCCCAACAGGAGGCTCCTTTTTCGCCAAGGAGTAAAATACCTTGATGCACAACACGACCCACCGAGAGATGGTCCACTTGTTTAGCGCCCACGTAACCAACAAAGAGCTGGTCATCCACCCGGAACTTGCCGGTGCGATCTAGATAAAAGGAGAGCACACCTTTTGGGTTCAGACAGTGGAGCTTCTCTTCCTCTTTCAAGGGATGCGGAAGCAGAAAGAAGGTGGGTAAGGTGATGGACTGCCCGATATGAAAGGCTGTAACCCCCTTGGGCAGGAAAGAATGACGAATTCTCAAAACAACTTTGTCCGGATGGACAGAGAGGAAAGGAGGCTTAGAAGACAGAGCCTGGAGCTCACTCACTCTCCTGGCAGAGGTGATGGCCACAAGAAAGGCAGTTTTAAGAGTCAGGAGACAAAGAGGACAGTTGTGCAGTGGCTCGAAGGGAGCGCACATTAGATACGTTAACACAAGGTTCAAGTCCCACTGAGGCATCACAAAGAGAACAGGAAGGAACATGTGTGTGATGCCTTTCAAGAATATATTTACAACAGGGGACTTGAAAAGAGAAGCTGATAAGAAAGCCTCAAGAAGGCTGAAATGGCCGTGAAATAGCTCTTGATAGTGCCCAGAGCAGAGCCCTGCTGGACAAGAGAAAGAAGGAAGAGGAGAACCTCTGAAAGAGGGGTAGAAAGTGGATCTACAGCCTTTGCTGTGCACATGCCACAAATTTGTTCCACCTGCAGGCGTATACTGATTTTGTGGAGGGACGCCTGGCTGCCAGAATCACATCACAGACTTCAGGAGGCAAGTCCAATAGCCTCAACTGTCACCGCTCAATTTTCACGCATGTGGGTGGAGACTGGACAGGTTCGGGTGGAGGACCGTCCCCTGCTGCTGCGACAGAAGGTCCTCCCAAAGAGGCAGACGAATCGGGGGATCGACTGAAATGCTGAGTAGCTCGGGATACCAGTACCTTCATGCCCAGTCAGGAGCCACAAGGATGACTTGGTCCCGGTCATGTCAGGAACTAGCAAGGCGCCTATCTAAACTGTTAAACTACATCTCCCAGAAGTCCTGGTAGTGGGAGTGGCGCTATAAATGGAGGGGCGGGACCACCTGACATTGCTTGTGATTTTGTGCTATCTGTGGTTAACGTGAATCGGAGTCCTTAGTTTTTGGCAGCGCTTCCTGTTCTTATTCTGGAGGTACTGAAGAGCTGTATATTTCTGGTGTCTGAGGCGAAGGAGAGAGGTTGCGCCTTTATTTAAGCAAACGAACAGCCGTTCAGACAGTGGCCGGCGTTCTGGATTTGCCAGCAGAGCAAGCGGAGCGATTACAATTTTGGTGTCTGAGGCGAGTGAGAGAGGTCGCTTCTTTGTTTTAGTGAACTACCCGCCGTTCAGACAGCGGCCGGCGTTCTTGAATCCCAAGCTGAGTAAGCGGAGCGAGGTCGCCTTCGTCTGAGAGGATTGCAATTCCAGGACTCTGGGCTGATAAAAGATACCGGCGAGAAACGCAGACCGTGAGTAAAAGCAGAATTGGGACTCAAAATAAATCCCGATAGTTTAAAGGCAGCGCGTGGTGTTAACGCGTGTCCTTGGGATTTCTGTTAAGTACTTGTGGGATTCTTTTGGAAAGAGCCATTGTTTATTGAACTTGCACGGCTGTGCAGGATTTCTTGTTTCCGGTCAGTGGTAGAACGGAGCGTAGTGGGAGGACTTTTCTACACGCTACCGTTCAGAAGAAGGTCACTAGTGTCCTGTTCTTTAAGTGCCAAAGCGGAAGGTAGTGGGGCCCTACACCTTGCCGTATTTGGAGAACTGAATCCTACTGGAATCTTGTGGAGTATATTGTTTCAGAGCGGAGGACAGTGGTTTGATACTACGTCATACCGTGTTTACATTGGAACTTTTAATGTTGGTCCTTTAAAGAGAACTTTTTGCTTTACACTTTTTCTTGATTTACACTTGGGAAAAGCGGTGTGTCAGGAAAGCAACATAAGGATATCTTTATAATACAAGGAGGGGTAGGTTGAAATCTGATACCAGCAAATACCAGGGGAACTTCTTTCTGTTGCCAGAGTATAACCTGTTTTCTTGTGTTCTTTAGGGACCAGTGGTACTGAGATCCGTGAAATGTTATAAAGGGGAAGGTGGAGAACAATTCACTCACAAAGGTGAACATGGCTGACTTATTAGCGAGAATACAATGAGAGTAGGTTGAGTAGTGAATAACGTTAACCTGTGTGTTCCTTTCTTGTCTTTCAGCTGTCCCTTCCCTGCAGTCCCTTTCCGTCCCCTCCTTGTTCTATTTTTCCCTCGCCCTATCCCTCGAACACACTGTGTGTACATTTCAGTGTGTTGGTGTGGTCGGGAGGTGGAGCCCTATGTGCTACAATCGAATCCTGCAGCGTGGAGTCTGACAGAATCACAAGCCCACGAATTGCATTCTGCCGGGTCCGGTTGTTGTACATATGGCCACCTTAGAGGACGTGATGCGGGCTTTGGTCCTGGTTCAACAGGAGTTGGCATCATCTAAGACCGAGGCTGCTGTACTTAAAGACAGGGTAGAGCAGTTATCCAAGAATCCTTTTTCCGCTAGTCCCTCTCAAATACAAGTTACAGTTCCTCCCCCTATTCCGTTGGCTACCCCAGAAAGGTATGCAGGTGATCCGCGTAAAACACAGGTGTTTTTGACTCAGGTGATGCTCCATTTCTCTTGTAAACTGGCTTCCTTCCCCACTAATCACTCAAGGGTTGCCTTTGTTATTTCGTATTTGGTGGGGGATGCCGCTAACTGGGCAGTACCTCTGATAAAGAGAGGCGATGCTATCTTGTCTAATTGGACAGCATTCAAGAACGAATTCGAAAAGGTTTTTGACAGGAGGGCCACAAACTTCAGTGCCGATAAAGAGTTGTTGACTTTGCGTCAAGGTAGAAGTGATTTAATAACGTACCTAACAACTTTTAATCGATTGGTGGCTGAAACTGAATGGCCAGAGGGAAAAAGAATGTCTTTGTTTTATCAGGGATTAAGGGATGAATTAAAAGATGGGGTGGCGCATATAGATCCCCAACCCACTACGTGTGTGGACATGGTGAATCTGGTTTTAAGGCTGGATGGTAGACTGACTGAGCGGAGTGGTGATAGAAGAAACTGGGACAGGGGCCACAACCGTATAGTGAGTACCCCTCCTGGAGCTATAGAAACAGCGGAGGAAGGGTCAGAACCTATGGAAATAGGAGCTCTTAGACCCCCTCTGTCCAATGATGAGAAAGAAAGCAGAAGAGTACTAGGCCTTTGTATGTACTGTGGCAAAAAAGGGCATTACGTTCGTGAATGCCCTTCTAAGCCCAAGAACCCCTCTAGTTGGAACAAGAATAAAAGAATAGCTGTTTCCACTATGGGAAGGGAGACAGATAACTTGTTAGCACCTTCATCCCGAGAGAAAGAGATGCCTGATTGGAGACTCACTTCCCTATCTTCACCTGGGATAGGAGTGAACGAGTCACACCTGGTTCTTAACATGTCCTTAGAGTGTGAGCAAAAAATCCATCAAGTCAGGGTTATGTTGGACACAGGAGCTACAGGTAATTTTATTGATAATGGGTTAGTGTCTCGCTTAGCTATACCCAGAGTGCCTAGAGATATACCAGAGGAGGTTTTGGCAGTAGATGGACAGCCTATAAAATCAGGTCTAATAGTTGAGAAAACAGCTGAGGTAGTGTTGTCAATAGATGTGTCAGAAGGGAGACATGTGGAAAAGATAACGTTGAACATTATAGAAGCTCCTCAATACGAGATCATATTGGGGATGCCGTGGTTTACGTACCACAACCCTTCTATAGACTGGAAAACCCGAACAGTGCATTTTTTGTCTGGGTATTGTCAGGAACATCTGGTGTCTTATGCATCCTCATCTTTAGCGGTAGTCGCATGTCAGTTCAGGGTGGCCACATTGGCAAAGAAAGAGGTGGTCACCGTCCGCACTGGGTTGGGAAGTCAGAAGACAGACACATTAACCCGACAGACACTGCCAATCAAGGAGGGAGTGGACGATAAACAGTCTATCATTCCTACAGGGAAGGTTAATTGCATGATGAGGGCGGAGAGGTCCAGTGAGAATGCGTGGCATAGTCCCCCTGGAATGTTCCCCTTCCTAGCTAATTCCGGAATTGACGCCATCACTTTGCCGGTTGTTATTCCCGTTGATCTCCATTTTCAGCCATTTGTTAAGGAAAAGGTATTAATACTGAAGAGGGTTCACAAGGGGGTGCAGGTATGTTTGAACAAGGTCAAGGAGGAGTACATGCAAGGGGTGGTTTGTTCCGAGGTGCCTGCTCCTGGGGAGGTGCGGACTTTTCGTCGAAGGTTTCCTGCTAAGCCTGGTCCTAGGAGGCGCTAGGGATGGGGACATACTGTCAGGAACTAGCAAGGCGCCTACCTAAACTGTTAAACTACATCTCCCAGAAGTCCTGGTAGTGGGAGTGGCGCTATAAATGGAGGGGCGGGACCACCTGACATTGCTTGTGATTTTGTGCTATCTGTGGTTAACGTGAATCGGAGTCCTTAGTTTTTGGCAGCGCTTCCTGTTCTTATTCTGGAGGTACTGAAGAGCTGTATATTTCTGGTGTCTGAGGCGAAGGAGAGAGGTTGCGCCTTTGTTTAAGCAAACGAACAGCCTTTCAGACAGTGGCCGGCGTTCTGGATTTGCCAGCAGAGCAAGCGGAGCGATTACAATTTTGGTGTCTGAGGCGAGTGAGAGAGGTCGCTCCTTTGTTTTAGTGAACTACCCGCCGTTCAGACAGCGGCCGGCGTTCTTGAATCCCAAGCTGAGTAAGCGGAGCGAGGTCGCCTTCGTCTGAGAGGATTGCAATTCCAGGACTCTGGGCTGATAAAAGATACCGGCGAGAAACGCAGACCGTGAGTAAAAGCAGAATTGGGATTCGAAATAAATCCCGATAGTTTAAAGGCAGCGCGTGGTGTTAACCCGTGTCCTTGGGATTTCTGTTAAGTACTTGTGGGATTCTTTTGGAAAGAGCCATTGTTTATTGAACTTGCACGGCTGTGCAGGATTTCTTGTTTCCGGTCAGTGGTAGAACGGAGCGTAGTGGGAGGACTTTTCTACACGCTACCGTTCAGAAGAAGGTCACTAGTGTCCTGTTCTTTAAGTGCCAAAGCGGAAGGTAGTGGGGCCCTACACCTTGCCGTATTTGGAGAACTGAATCCTACTGGAATCTTGTGGAGTATATTGTTTCAGAGCGGAGGACAGTGGTTTGATACTACGTCATACCGTGTTTACATTGGAACTTTTAATGTTGGTCCTTTAAAGAGAACTTTTTGCTTTACACTTTTTCTTGATTTACACTTGGGGAAAGCGGTGTGTCAGGAAAGCAACATAAGGATATCTTTATAATACAAGGAGGGGTAGGTTGAAATCTGATACCAGCAAATACCAGGGGAACTTCTTTCTGTTGCCAGAGTATAACCTGTTTTCTTGTGTTCTTTAGGGACCAGAGGTACTGAGATCCGTGAAATGTTATAAAGGGGAAGGTGGAGAACAATTCACTCACAAAGGTGAACATGGCTGACTTATTAGCGAGAATACAATGAGAGTAGGTTGAGTAGTGAATAACGTTAACCTGTGTGTTCCTTTCTTGTCTTTCAGCTGTCCCTTCCCTGCAGTCCCTTTCCGTCCCCTCCTTGTTCTATTTTTCCCTCGCCCTATCCCTCGAACACACTGTGTGTACATTTCAGTGTGTTGGTGTGGTCGGGAGGTGGAGCCCTATGTGCTACAATCTAATCCTGCAGCGTGGAGTCTGACAGGTCATGCCTGATCAGTGGAGAAGTGTGGCTCAATGGTTAGAGCAGCAGACCTTGATGCAGAGCTCTGGCCCGGGACCAGGATTCGATTCCCGCCTCGGCGGGTCTCGGGCTCAAAATTTCCTCGGACCTGCTATTCTCGCCTCAGTGCCTATTCTAATCATGGGTCCCACGCTGCAACTCTGGGCAATAGCTTGCTTAATCTCCACAACGGCCCCAACAGCGCTGGGATGCCTGGTTTCACCATGGGGGTGCCCAGGAGTGGACACTTCACAGGGAAAAACCAAGAAGGGTTCCTACAGCGGTAGGAGTACAGCGCCTAGATGCCCTGGTGGTGAGTTGTGCGCTATATAAGTACCAAGTTATTTATTATTATCTTCCTCAGCACTCTGGGCAGAAGTGGTATAGGCGGAACGGCGTACAACAGATCACAGCTCCACTCGTGACGAAATGTGTCTCATAGCGAGATACCTTGGAAATTCAAATGCACAGAACTGATGACATTGCGCGTTCTCTTCGGTGGTGAATAGATCTAACCAAGGCTCGCCCCACTGCTGAAAGAGACCTTGCGCCAGGTCTGAGTTCAGACGCCATTTGTGATCCATCATGCACCGACGGCTGAGTTCGTCCGCCCTGGCATTCAGGGAACCTGCCAGGTGTTGAACCACCAGGGTGACGCCCTGGTGTTCCAGCCATGTCCAGAGGTGCAAAGCCTCCTGACAAAGGGTCTACGACCCCACCCCGCCCTGTTTGTTGCAGTACCACATGGCAGTGGTGTTGTCCGTGAACACCTGCACTACACTTCCCCGGACAGTGGGAAGGAATGTCTTCAGTGCAAGCCGGATCGCCCGCAGCTCCAAAAGGTTGATATGGAGCCGGGACTCCACTGGAGACCAGAGCCCTCTGATCTCCGCCTCTCCCATGTGGCCCCCCATCCCAGGAGGGACGCATCCGTCACTACTACATGCTCCGGTTGGGGTAGGGAGAGGGATCTGCCGCTGACACAATCGCGGTCCGTGAGCCACCACTGCAACTGTCTCGCAGTGCCCTCTGAGATCAGGACGTGGTCGGACAGGTTGCCCTGAAGCTGTGCTCACTGGAACTTCAGGTCCCACTGCAGAGCCTGCATTCGCCACCTGGCGTGATGCACCAGTAGGATGCAGGAGGCCATCAGCCCCAGGAGCCACAGCGTCAACCTGACCGAAACTCGGGACAAAGGCTGAAATATCGGAATCAGAGCTGAATATCACGAACCCGCTGCTCGGGAGGATAAACCCGAAACTGCGCCGAGTCCAGAACCACTCCTATGAAAAGGAGCTTCTGAGAGAGGCACAGGTGTGACTTTGGCACGTTGATGGAGAAGCCCAGCGAGTGCAGGAGATCGGCCGTAGTCTGGAGGTGGGAGATGACTGTCTGGGGTGAGCCCGCCTTCAACAACCAGTCGTCGAGATAGGGAAAGACTGAGACCCCTGATCTGCGCAGATTGGCTGCGACCACCGCCATCACTTTCGTGAACACCCGAGGGGCACTGGTGAGGCCGAAGGGGAGTACGGTAAACTGAAAGTGCTGGTGGCCTACCGTGAACCGCAGGTAGCGCCGGTGGGCCGGCAGGACGAGGATGTGGAAATATGCGTCCTGCAAGTCCAACGCTACCATGTAGTCTCCTGTGTCTAGGGCAGCTAGGACCTGAGCTAAAGTCAGCATCTTAAACTTTTCCTTCTGGAGGAAGCCGTTGACGCTCCAGAGGTCCAAGATAGGGCATAGGCCTCCTTTGCCCTTCTTGGGTACCAGAAAGTAGTGGAAGGAGCAACCACGTCCTACTTCTGGCCCAGGAACGCGCTTGATTGCCCCGTTGGCCAAGAGGGCCATAACTTCCTCCTGCAGAAGTTGCAATTGATCCCCCGACATGCGTTGGTACTGCGGTGGCATGGCTGAAGGGGTCGCCTCGAAGGGGAGGGAGTAGCCCCTTCGGACGATTTGCAGCACCCACCTGTCCGACGTGATGGTACGCCAGTGGAGGAGGTGATGGCGGACCCTGCCCCCCACTGGCGTCGAATGGGCTTGAAAACTCGGACTAGGAAGGCTTTGAGGCAGATGCTGCAGGAGCGGATGTGGACTGACCTTGCCATTGCCCCCCTGCACCGCCAAAGCGGTTACCACATCCGCAACAGCGCTGAGGTTGGTTCTGCGGCCTGTGGCCGGCTAGACGTGTGGGGGCACCCCTTCCTTGGCCATGAAAGGGGCGAAAAGCAGAAGTCTGCTGGCGCTGGCCTGACAGGCTCAAGGACTTGGCCGTAGCCCTGGAGTCCTTGAAACTCTCAAGCGCACTGTCTACTTTGTCGCCAAAAAGGCGACGGCCATCGAAGGGCGTGGACTGGACATCCCCTGAAAAATTGGCGGACCTCAGCCAGGCCTGGCGACGAACCGCCACTGTCGTGGAAATCGCTCTGCCCAGCTAGTCCGTTGTATCAAGTCCACATCGTATAGAGTAACGTGCTGCATCCCTTCCCTCAGCAAGGGCTTGGGCGAGCTTTGTCCAGACCTCCTCCGGACACTGGGGCAGCACGTCCGCAACTGTGACCCACAGGGAGTGGGTCTAACGGCCCAAAAGGCAAGCGGTGTTGATAGACCGCAACCCCTAACTCAATGAGGAGAACAGTTTCTTCCCAAACTGATCAAACCTTTTAGATTCCGGATCCGTTGGAGCGGTCGGGAATGCGATCTGGGACGTTGAGGCCTGGATTACCAGGCTTTCGGGGGTGGGGTGCACGGACAGAAAGCTAGATTCGCCCGGAGCCGGGCAGTGGCGTTGGGCCATGTTCCGATCCACAGGGGGCACTGTAGAGGGCTTGGACCAAGTGCCCTTCAGAACGTCCGTGAGGGCTTCATTGAACGGCAGTAGAGGCTTCGAGGAGCTTACTGGTGGCTGAAGCACCTTGGTGAGGAGATTAGTCCTCACGGCCGCGGCAGGGACCTCAAGATGTAAGGCCTTGGCAACCCTGCGCAACACCACACCATAGGTAGCACCCTCCTCCGTAGCCACGGAGGGAGGAGAGATGAAGCCAGTGCCAGGCGATATATCTAGACCAGTCCTTACTCAAATGGCACTGTTTTGCCAGAGAATCCTCAGACCCCTCCCAGTCCTCCCCTTCATCCGTGTCCTGATAAACAAGCAGGAATGACGGAGCCGGGTCGTAGATGAATTGCTCACCCATCGACGTCGGAGACGCCGCCGAGCGGTGCCGATCCGACGCCGGACCCGGACTGAAACTGGGGACGGCGTCGTCCGAAGACGGCACCGGGAGCGACACCAGCGGGGTCGGCACCAGTGGAGGAGTCGGGAGGTCAACTGGCATCGACCGGGATCCAGGCCTGGATCCCCCCGGGGCCCTGCGGCGTCGGGACCGAAGCCGACGACGGCGCCGGAGCACCCGACGGCGCCGCCAGCCAGCAAGGGCCAGCAGTCGGGTCTGCGGGGCCCGAAGGCGCGCCGACAGGCCTCGGCGGGGGGAAGTGAGTCCTCATGGCCACGAGGAAGTCACGTATCTCTTCCAGCGTCGCATGCAAGCCAGGGACCGGAGGGTGTGGGGCTGGATGTGGAGCCGTGCGGGCGGCGTCGCCCGAACCCTCAGCCACGTCGCGTGACTGGCGAAGGGAGTCAGAAGAGCGGTGTTGTCTCTTCGACTTCTTTTTAAAATGCCTCGACTTACCAGCGGACTTGGAGCCCGACGAGTGGTGATGACTCGACGAGCGGCGATGGCTGCGGCTCCGCGACCGGTCCCTCGACTTCCTCCTCGACGGGGACCTTGGGCGGCGCTGAGCCAAATGGCGAAGCTCGAGCAGCTTTCTGGACCATTCCCGCCTAGCTTTCGAGGTCAAGACCCGGCAGTCTGGGCACGACTTGTCGTCGTGGTCGGCCCCGAGACAGTAGAGACACCGGCGGTGGGGATCGCTCACCGACATCAGGCGGTGACAGGCGTTGCACGGCTTAAACCCAGGCATCCCTACCGGCACCAGGAGTCGAAGTCGACTCGAAAAGAGATCCAAAACAGATCAAAAAAGTTAGTCAACAAATGGCTAGAGTACTGCTCTTCCCGGATCTGCGCTTGCTGGCGCAGAAAAAAGAACTGACGTCCGCGCTTGAGAGCAGCGTCTAAGTACTCCGACGTCATCCCGGGGATCACGACGCCGACGACGGATGCAGAGCTGCAGACGCCTACGGACGCGCAGGAGTACTGCTGACGAAAACTTTGCGGGTCCAGTCTGACACCTGGAGATATTCTAAGGGGTATCTATTCTAAGGTAAGGAGTAGTTTCTGTCCTGTAACTCCAGTTCTGTAGTAGGGGTATCTCTGTTATAGTCATAATCTAGTGAATAGTCCCGCCCATGTGCGTGGACCCCGGCAATCAAAAATAATCTCTTAAGTTGTCAAAATCATGCAGAAACTGCAAAGACACTTAAGAGAGAATTTAAAGACAAATAATGCAGCCTATATCCACAGGCTACACTGTCCAGTACTTCAACTAGAAATTCCACCAAAAATCACCACACACAGCCCAGCCTGCCAGTTTCTACCATAGAGAAACCTGTCTCCCCCAGTCCAAGACTCAGGAATGATAGAGAGGAAGGTAGGGACAGACAAGCCCCATAGGCTGCCATTATGTGGCTTAAATAGGATACTGTGCCTTTAAGAGAACTTTCCAGACTTCTCCCAGTATCCCAGAATGCATAGCAGGTCCAACTTACTTTCAGTTCTTTTTGAAGGCGTATAAAACGCCAGACCTGCAGCATTGTTCACATGAAGAATTCTCCACCGGGGAGGAGGGAGGGCGCTTATGACTATAACAGAGATACCCCTACTACAGAACTGGAGTTACAGGACAGAAACTACTCCTTCTGTAGTAGGGGATCTCTGTGTATAGTCATAATCTAGTGAATAGAATGGCAAGCCCATCCCCACAACGAAGCGGCGGTGGAGAAAAATACATAATGCCACTATTGCGCGAACAAATTCCGCAGCGAAGCCTGTCCAACCTGAGCGTCTGCCCTGGCGTCAGTGTCCAGGCAGTAATGCTTAGCAAAGGTATGAACCGACTTCCAAGTGGCTGCCTTGCAGATCTCAGCAATTGGCACGTTACGGAGCAGAGCCGTCGTGGCAGCTTTGCCCCTGGTGGAATGAGCCTTAGGCTTACCTCCTAAGGTCTTATTAGCTTTCTGATAACACAATTGTATGCAGGACACAATCCACCTAGAGATGGACTGCTTAGAGGTCGCAAGACCTGTCCTGACCGATCCATAATTGATAAACAACTGGTCAGACCTACGGATATCTTTGGTTCTATCCAGATAAAATTTCAACACCCTCCTAACATCCAGAGAATGGAGAGACCTCTCCGCTGGGGATGAAGGGTTCTGAAAGAACGTAGGTAAAGTTATAGTCTGGTTGACATGAAAGTCAGAAATAACCTTGGGAGGAAATTTAGGGTGAGTACGCATAACAACCTTAGCAGCATGAAACACAGTATAAGGTTCATTACAACACAACGCCTGAATTTCACTCACCCTGCGGGCCGATGTAATGGCCACGAGGAACGCCGCCTTCCAGGACAGGTGCTGCAACGAAGCCTTATGAATAGGTTCAAAAGGTTCCTTCATCAATCTGGACAGCACCACATTCAATTCCCATGAAGGCGAGGGAAGCCTGACAGGAGGGAATACTTTCTTCAATCCTTCCAGAAAATCTTTGATCACGGGGATCTGGAAAAAGGAAGTCTGTGAAGGGCATTTCCTGTAGGCAGTCAATGCAGCCAGATGAACCTTAATGGAATGCACATTAAGGCCAGACTGCGCCAAATGTAAAAGGTAGGGAAGGATGACATCTTCCTTACAGGTTGTAGGATCATGGTTCTTAGACTGGCACCAGATACAAAACCTCTTCCACTTGTAAGCGTATGAAGTCCGAGTGGAAGGTCTCTTAGACTCCTTCAGTATGTCCATGCAATCAGCGGGCAGATTCAGATGGCCATATTGCACTATCTCAGGAGCCATGCCGCCAAACTCAAAGACGAGAGGTTGGGGTGTAACATCCGTCCCCCGAACTTCGTGAGAAGGTCCGGCCTGCACGGCAACCGAATGTGAGGAAGGAGAGACCGGTGAAGTAGGTCCGTGAACCACCACTGCCTGGGCCACTCCGGGGCGATGAGTATCATTCGAGCCCTGGACCGGGCCAGCTTGATGAGCACCGCCGGAATCAGGGGAATGGGAGGAAAAGCGTATAGAAAGCTGTTCGTCCAGTCGATCCATAACGCATTCCCCAGCGTCCCTTGCTGGAAGTACCTGGAGGTGAAGTCTCTGCACTTGCTGTTTTCGGCGGTGGCGAACAAATCTACGTCTGGAGTTCCCCACCTTGCGAAGACTTCTCCTAGTACTTCGTCGTTTATGACCCATTCGTGGTTTTCCTGAAGCAGTCTGCTCAGTGCGTCTGCCTGAACATTCTGCACACCTGGTAGATGGGTGGCCGTTATCGTCAGTCCTCTGGCTAGGAGCCAGTGCCAGATCGCTTGCGCCTCCTGCGACAGAGTGCGCGATCTCGAGCCCCCCTGCTTGTTGAGGTAATACATCGTGGTGGTATTGTCCGTCTGTACAAGCAGAGAGCTGGTCCGGAAGGACGGAAGAAAGGCCTTCAGCGCCAAGTGAACAGCCCTGAGTTCCAGGAAATTGATGTGATACGTGGCCTCCATCGGTGACCACGTGCCTTGAATCTGTAGAGTCCCTGAGTGCGCTCCCCATCCCAGAAGAGACGCATCCGTCACGACAGTCTGCGTGGGAATGTCCTTGTGAAAGGGAACCCCTCTGAGGAGATTCTCCGCCGAACACCACCACTTCAGGGACTGAAGAGCATGCAGCGACAGGCGAATCTTGTCGTCCCAAGATCCCTTCCTCTGATCCCACTGATCCTCCAAGCACTCCTGCAATGGTCTCATGCGCAGCCGTGCGTGCGGCGTCAGGAAGATACAAGAGGCCATCGATCCCAGTAGAGAAGACACCGTCCTCACTGTTGTAGATGGAGTCGTCATAAGAGCCTGAGCCTTCCGAAGGAGTGATAATCGTCGCTCTTCCGAAGGAAACACGCTTGCTGACAGCGTATTGATGGAGGCTCCCAAGTACTGTATGCATTGGACCGGAGTCGGGACAGACTTGGCCATGTTGATGTGCAACCCCAGCTTGTTCAAGAGAACGCACGTCTTCTGGAAGTGTGCTCGCGCTTCCGAGAAGGAGGATGCCTTGATCAGCCAATCGTCCAAGTACGGGTAGACGAACACCTTGTTCTTCCTCAGGTGCGCCGCTACCACCGCCATGCACTTCGAGAATGTCCTTGGCGCAGACTTCAGTCCGAATGGGAGTACTGTGTATTGATAGTGATTGGTGCCGACTTGGAACCGCAGGAACTTCCTGTGTTTGTGTGCAATGGGCACATGGAAGTAAGCATCCTGTAGGTCTATAGCGCAAAGCCAGTCTCCCTGTTGCAACTGAGGGTAGATCTGGTGCAATGACAGCATGCGGAACTTTTCTCTGCGAATCCACTTGTTTGCCTGTCGCAAATCCAGAATGGGCCTGAACTCGTTCCTGTCCTTCTTGCGAACCAGAAAGAACCGGGAGTACAGACCTCTTCCTCTCTGAGACAGAGGTACGTCCTCTATCGCCCTTTTCCTCAACAGGATATCCGCCTCCGCCTGAAGCTCGCGCAGCTGAAACTGCGAGCTGACCGGGGGAATCGCTGGAGGAGGGCTGGTGAACCGAAGACTGTATCCATTGCAAACAATATTCAGCACCCACTTGTCCTGAGTAATTTTTCTCCACTCTGCCAGAAAAAGTTGGATGCTTCCCCCTACCGGAGTGGGTAACGGATCCGGGGGAAGTAAGTTCCTAGGGCCTAGGCCCTGCCTGGCCCTTGGGCGCCGAAGCCGACTGCTGGCCTCCTCTGCCCTTCTGCCGCTTCTGGAACGGCTTACGGAACGGCTGCTGCTGTTGCGAGTGCCCCGAAGCCTGTCCCCGGCCTCGGCCTTGCCCTCCGAACCGCCGTTGGAACGGGCGGTACTGCTTCTTGGTTTCCTTGGGCTTTTCCAGGCCCACCGCCGTCAGTGTTTCGGCCTCCGCCTTCATGCGGGCCATTTCATCATCTGCGTGCTTCCCGAAGAGGGTCTCCCCGGAAAACGGCAGATTGGCCACCCTCTGCTGCGCGTCCGGTTTCAGGGACGTCAGCCGGAGCCAGGCGTGGCGCCGTTGGTTGATCCCGTGGCAGAACCCGTGAGCAGCCAACAGGGAAGAGTCCGCAGCCGCGCTGATTATCTGGTTGGCCACCAGCATCCCCTCACTCAGGACCTCCATGAAGTCTTCACGCTGCTCCCGCGGTAGATGCTCCGCAAAGCGCTCGAGGGAGTCCCAGAGGGCGCGGTCGTAACGCCCCAACAGAGCCGTGGCACTTGCCGCTTTCATGGATGTCGCGGAAGTCCCACAGATTTTTCGCCCCGCCGAGTCCATCCACCTAGACTCCTTGTCCGGGGGAACCGCGGAGGTCGGGGTGGTGGAGTGCTGCTTGCGGGCCGCCGTGACGATGACGGAGTCAGGCGGAGGCTCCGCTCTCAAGAAGGCCGGATCCGAGTCGGGAGCCCGGTATTTCTTCAGTAGTCTGGACGGGGCCGCTCTCGTCACAGCCGGGGTGAGAAACAGCGCCATAGCCGGTTCTTCCAAGCCCGGCACCAAGGGCAGGAGGGGACGAGACATGTGCCTCTGATGTAGAGTCTCGAAAATGACGGACGTCTTCGGAGTAGGCACTGTCAGTGTAATGCCTAGCTTCGCCGCGCCCCTCAACAGGACGTCTTGAAAGGCAACCAGGTCATCTATCGGGGACACCCTGGTGTCCGGTGACCCCGACAGCGTAGGTGAATAGTCCCTGGTC
The DNA here is from genome assembly GCF_964263255.1 of Lissotriton vulgaris. Lineage (NCBI taxonomy): Eukaryota > Metazoa > Chordata > Amphibia > Caudata > Salamandridae > Lissotriton > Lissotriton vulgaris. The sequence continues at coordinate 78,312,358 of NC_141700.1, read as the reverse complement.
CCAGACGATCTCGTGCGGGAGCGAGATTCGCGCCTCCTATGGCGGTGTCTCGACCTCGTGGAAGATCTGCGCCTAGAGCGAGAGCGAGACCTGCCAGCTCTAGGGCGCTCCTTCGGTTTGCGAGGAGGGGTCTTCCGTGGCTTCCCACGGGGACTCTTTGGATCCTCCCGGGGCTTCGGTTTCGGGGTCCCCTTGGGAGGAACAGGCAGTGACGGCAGTGAAGCGGACCTCGGCGGAGGCACCACCGGCCGCGGGGCGGGCCCATGCGGTGGGACCGGAGGTGGAGCAGGATCCTCCGTAGGAAGTGGTTTCCGAGTACACCGAGCCCGGTGAACCTTTAGGGGACAGGTGCGGAGATCCATCCCCATCCGCAGGCGACCTCTTCCTCTTGCGTCCACTGGAAGTGGCGTGACTCCTGGGGCTAGAGCCCCCTCTGCGTCGTTTGGGAGAGGGAGACCTACTCCTCGACGCTGACCGCTGTCTGCTGGACGCAGAACGACGCTTTTCCGGCGTCGAACGGCGCTTCCTGGACTCCGGCGTCGAACGTCGTCCCCTCGACGTCGACCCTCTCATCCTCGGCGTCGAACGTCGACTCCTCGACGTCGATCCCCTCTTGCGCGACCTCTCACGCCGTCCTCTCGACGTCGGGCGGTCCGCCCTCGGCGTCGATCGTCGTCGTCGTCTTGATGTCCCCGACGTCGAGGAGCCCCTCGACGTCGATCGGCGGTGTCGCATCGACGACGATCGGCGGTGTCGCCTCGACGACGACCGACGGTGTCGCCTCGACGGCGAGCGTCGGTGCCGCTTCGACGGCGAGCGCCGATGCACGTCCCTGCGCCTTCGGCGTCGGTATGAAGACCTCGACGTCGACGAAGACGATGACGTCGACGGCGGTTTCGACGTCGGCTTCTCCTTCGCCGTCGAGTCGTCACGCCGTCTCGACCCGGAGCCCCGGGGAGACGGGGAGCACGCCGTCGTCATCCCTCTCGACGCCGCCGTCGAAGCCTTCGACGTCGACGGAGAATGGGAACGTTGGCTGGACTTCCTGCCCCCGGGGAGCCCCCCAGGGGCCTCAGCAGAGGCAGAGGGATCCCTCCCAGGCTGCCCAGACCCACCTGCAGCACGTTGGCGCCTATCCTCCAGGCCAGCCAGCCTGATCTTCAATCTGTCCCTGAGTGTCCTAGCAGAAAGTTGCTGGCAGATCACACACTCCTCAGGGCCATGATCTTCTGGAAGGCACACGATGCAGACATCATGGGGGTCGCTTTTGCCCTTCTTCCTCTCACATGCTGGGCACTTAACAAAAAGGCCAGGCATTTCGGAGCCCCAAAACGCCTAAAAAACAGCACAAGGGTGAGAAGAGAACACCAAGCAGTAATCACAGCACTTTTAAAAGTCAAAAAGTGCAAAAACGAATTCAATAAACCCTTGAAAAAGGGAGAGCTCAATGCCAGGGTCCTGTAAGCAGGAGCCGGAAAAAAGAACTGAAAGTAAGTTGGACCTGCTATGCATTCTGGGATACTGGGAGAAGTCTGGAAAGTTCTCTTAAAGGCACAGTATCCTATTTAAGCCACATAATGGCAGCCTATGGGGCTTGTCTGTCCCTACCTTCCTCTCTATCATTCCTGAGTCTTGGACTGGGGGAGACAGGTTTCTCTATGGTAGAAACTGGCAGGCTGGGCTGTGTGTGGTGATTTTTGGTGGAATTTCTAGTTGAAGTACTGGACAGTGTAGCCTGTGGATATAGGCTGCATTATTTGTCTTTAAATTCTCTCTTAAGTGTCTTTGCAGTTTCTGCATGATTTTGACAACTTAAGAGATTATTTTTGATTGCCGGGGTCCACGCACATGGGCGGGACTATTCACTAGATTATGACTATACACAGAGATCCCCTACTACAGAAGGAATCTAACACTAACCTGTTTCTTTCAGATTGACAGGCCACCGCCAGGGGTAAGGACGTGCTATAAGGTCTGAGACTAGGGACCAGCAACTGCATGGCTTTGTAAGACAGGGCACTGCCGGTGGTAAGGACATGCTACAAGGCCTGAGATTCTGGCCCAGCAACTGCACAGCTCTGTTAGACAGGGCACCGCCGCTCGGTAAGGACATGCTGCAAGGCATAAGACTCCGGTCCAGCGACTGCATGGCTCTGTTAGATCGGCCCCTCCAAGAGTTAAAGGATATGCCTCGAGGTCTGAGACTCGCGCCCATCGACTGCACAGCTCTGTTACACAGGGCACTGAGAGGGGTAAGAATGTGCTGCAAGGTCTGAGACTACCACCCAGTGATTGCATGGCTCTCTCTGCAGCCTCTTCCTTCATTTCCAGGGAAAGAGTAAAGAGAAATGTCACTCAACAGCATTCCAAACTAAAAAGGAGGAAGACTAAGCTGGTTGGTAAGTTTTTACAAGCATTGTGTAAACAAACCAAGTAGAACATTTGTGTCCTTTTGGCAAGCGTAGGTAGGGTTGAACTGTGCTGAAGGAGGTTTACTTTATGAACCATGTGTCTCGTTCAATAGACGGGGAGGTAATGCACATTGGACACTTGACAAGGCCAGAGACTCTCAGGCATATTTATTTTATTTTTATGACTTTGGCAAACTTTCACTACAAGTGCGTACACATTCAAAAAAAACGCACCAGTATTTTAAAGGGTTTATTACAAGCACACTTTAGTGCATAGAAAAAATGAAATACAATTGCGGAAATCCATAAAATCGTAGCACAAGTATAAGCATAGAATGTAAATAGCATGAAAGCAGAAAACACATTATATACACTGCATCTGCATTTTTAAGAATCATTAGATGTCTAATTCTTGAACACCAAAAGCATTGTCATAGAAGGCTTCAGTACTTTTATATAAGCAATTCCCTTTCTTTTTGCATCCTCAGAACTTTCATCTTGTCCCGATGATAATCTTTCAAACCTAATGGAGATATAAAGCTGTTGATTCTTAGTAAAAACTAAATGTCTACATTAGACATGTCGATTTTTTTGAGGGTATGTTGTGTATATACACACACGTATCATCTTTTCATGTTTCCTGCCACAGTGTGATCACTATGACCAATTTGTACAGTTACATTAATTTTGTTCAATGAACATAATCTTAGACTAATAATTTAATAGGATGGAGACAGGTCAGACAAAAGCACCATACTTGATCATGTGATTTGTATTGCTACCACTTTAGATTTTTGGTAGGATTCACATGATAATGACAATGGATCATGAGTTATGAGTATATGTACAGCTGCTGGATAGTGCTGTATCTCAAATAAAAATTCCTGGATCACAACAGACTACTCCTATTTTAATTGTTATTTAGTGTTATTTAAGTAAAGTGCATGATAGGGAGGTCAACTGTGTGTGTGTGTATATATATATATATACTAGCAGCCCGTCCCGACCTTGTCCGGGAGCAATCAGGCTTCCCGGCCCCCCGCCCGCCCCGACATTGTGCAGCAGCCCGGCCCCCCGCCCGCCCTGACATTGTCAAGCAGCTCGGGCCCCTGCCCGCCCCGTCCCCCACGAGCAATCAGGCTTCCCGGACCCCCGCCCACCCCGACATTGTGCAGCAGCCCGGCCCCCGCCCTCCCTGACATTGTCAAGCAGCTCGGGCCCCTGCCCGCCCCGTCCCCCGCCTGCCCCGACCCCCCCCTGCCCGGAGCCTTACCTCAGCCGCCGCTCCTCCCCCGCGCTCCTCATTTCAGTGCTCCGCCGCTTACCGCTCCTCGCGCCTGTCCGCCGGTCCTCACCGCCATTCCGCTGTTCGTCACTGCTCCTCCCCCGCGCCATGTCCACCGCTCCTCTTCCGCTCCTGCACGCCGCTCCTCCCCGCACTCCTGATGTTACCACTCAGGTCGCGGCCGGCGCTACTTGCAAGGGACTACTTTTTTTTATTGTCAATTTTTTAAATAACGTATATTTTTTTTAACCTATATAGCCTATGTCCATCTGCACACCCTGACGATTACAATGATGTATCGGGTGTGTGGATTGGCGCTGTGGTTCCCGAGTTTACCCGCCTCAAAGGTACAAAGTTCTTCCTTTATTATAGTAGTATATATATATATATATATATATATATATATATATATATATATAGTGTGTGTCACTGTTGCTTGTGCTTCATATTTAATTTTATTTGTTTGTTATTTTGAAAACTAACATTACATTTACATTCTGTGTGTTTCAGGTTTGACCTATAGATGAAGACATGGACTAGCAAGCCTGCATTGTTTGCCAGCAAGGAACTACTGAAGGGTTAAGCGTCCTTTGAATGCAGTCGGACCTGGAGATAAATCTCAGCCATATAAGAACTTTCTAAACACAGTCAGTGAATTTTGCAGATTGAACAGACTCCCTGTGACTCTACTTCGAAGAAGCCACAACTGTTGAAGATTTACTCAAGTCTGTCATGAATACCCTGCATATGATCAAAGAGGTTGGCGCACAACAGTGCAAAGAGTACTGCAAGTCAGTCCTCATTGACTCTGAAAGGTCTATTCATGACCCAATTAAGAGGAACTCCCTCTGACTGTCCAAGTCTCCTGGTCCGAAAATCAGTGGCAAACAAACATACAAGATTGCAAGTCTGAAGACAGATGTCAACCTTTTCTCGAGACTGTACATCGTCGCACAACACCGGGTGCGTTATATGAATACTTGCTTCAGCTATGTAAACCACTGATTTCCACAGTCCCTGTTTGATAAAGGAAAGCTTTGTTTTGGGAATAAGTCTGACCTAATGACATGTTTAGTAAAGACATCAGAGAAAAAAGCTCCAAACATACTTGAATTCGATGACATTGATGGTGCAATTGTGTTGCTTGCCAACTTGGAAGAATTGGATGAAGAGGAGCCATGTACAGAGATGAATGTTCGGATGATGCTCTTGAGCTGGTGTCTTTGGAAGAAACAGCCGGGACATATGTGCCAACTTCCATTATTGTGAAGGTGTTTGATTGTGCTGCTGTGGTGCACCTCCTCTCGCCAAATGCAGGTGTCCAGACCTTTGAAGACTATGCCATTGATGTTTTCATACCTTACATAGTGCAGCAGCTTGACAGCTCAAGACGGGTGTACAACGTCTGGGCTAGGTATGTCAAAGCAGCATCAAATACTCTTGTCAGAGAGAAAAGAGGAAAAGGAAAGCGAAGAAAAATTGCAAGTCAAAAATAAGATTTCAGGACAGTGGCAAAACGTCTTGTGTGATGCGGACAACAAACAGGAGTTGATCATATTCCTGGCAGAGAAGATTGAGAGCAGTGAATTCCCCTCTCGCAAGAAAACAGTTAAAATAAATGGAGACAGCATTCTGGTCAGAGGTAGTAACCTCCCCATGCCAGCATGTAACCACGAAGAGGCAGATACAAGACTGGTCTTACATGTACAACATGCTCTGTGTCTTGTTTTGTCCGCACTGTGGACACCGATGTCATAGTGATTCTGACTGGAAAGTTTCACCAGCTACAAGACTGGTGTCCCTAGGTCAATGTCTGTGTAGCATTCAGTTCATTGCTCAGACCTTGGGAAAGGAGAATTCCACAGCCTTGTTGGTGCTTCACAGCTTCACTGGCTTTGACAATGTCTTAGCATTCCTTGGAAAAGGGAAGAAATCATGATGGATGGCCTGAAAATCTTATCCAGAAGTTACAGCAGCCTTTTCCAGCATTGCCAGGAATCCATTCATAGCCGTGGACCTTCAGAGTGACCGCTTCTGAATTCTGAACGCTTCACCATAATCTTGTACTTAAAAACAAGCCAGCTGGAGTCAGTGAATGAAGCCAGCAGAGAAATGTTTTGTCAGCAAAACAAGACAACAGAAGCCATCCCATCAACACAGTCTGCTCTCTTGAACATACAAAGGGTGCTGTTTTCTAAACAGGGATCTGGTTGGTATGTGACATACTTCAGCAGTAGCTACTCACTCTGGAGGGATGGGGGCAGAAAATGGACAGAGACTGTCAGTGGTGGACCCCACTGTGGACAGTACTACCACTGGCATCTCAAAAGCATGTGGTGTACTTGTCAAGTGTGACTACAAAGCTGCAGCTGGTTGCACAGTAAAGTGAACTTAAAAGAAGATGCTGTGGACCTGCACTGAACTCTGCAAGTGCAATTGCATCCGAAACTGAGCTCACAAAAGGATTTTGTTAAGAACATTTAACAAACATTTCAAAGTGTTGTTTTCACTTTTGATTTTTCTTTTCAAGTTCATTTAACACAGTATAAATCTGTAATTAAATGAGCTCTATATATAAGAGGACTTGATTTACTTTTCCTGCGTGTCCTCTTCAGAAGTCAATAACAGAAGTATTCATGCTTACACTGGTGCCTGTTGCGCAGCCCGATTTCTGAAAAATGCCATGTGACAGGGCCCATAAGCACTGATCGCGTGGATCCTACCTAAACTATTAGCAAATGACCAATCAAAATTCTACACAGTTTGGTGCTTTTGTCCAACCTGTCCCCTTGATCTTGCTAATGGGCTTATAGAGTAAATAGTAAGAAAAAGGCTCTTATACGTGGCACAAGTTCTACAACGTTGGTATTATTCATAGACTCCCGGGCTTTCAATAAATATTGGGAATTCTACATACATTTTAACACCTGAATATTCAAAACATCAATCGGAGCAATAGCTTATATACTATTGATTTGGGTAGAGCAAAATGTGTCCCTGGAGGAGAGCACCTAGAGGCCTGGGGCAAGAGACACACTACAGTGCACGAGCAGAGCTGTGTTTTAACTTCCTTGAGACTCCGCATTTCATCTTGGCTATGATGAGACTTTGACTGCAGATGATGAGGAAAAGAAAGAGGCCTTCCGGCGACAGCAAAAGGAATCAAGAGTGAGACATAATAGAAAGGATTATGAAGTGTAATTTGAAAAGAAGCAACAAGTAGGTTCACTGAGTAGATCCTTCAAGGAGAAGTGACAAACCCAATAAGTTTGACTTTTGAACAAATCAGACTCTATGTCAACGTTTGGACTGCAGAAGTAACTCGGGGGAGGGAAACAGGAACTGAATGGAGACATATCAAACCATGAGGCATAAAGCACCCTGAAAAATGGGACAACAGCCACAAGATGCTCCCCATATATTATTCTCATGGAGAGGAGTATATTTTCCCCTTTGGAAACAAAGCAAAAATCACTAGAAGAACGTTGACTCGAGGAAGGCATATTTTAGCTTCCATTCTGCAGTCGCTTTACACTTTTCATTCCTGTTGATAGGACTTTCAAGCTCTCCCATTGGCTTTGAAAGGGAGAGCTTGATGATTCTCTGTATTACTCTATGGGCTGGTGGTGTGTGTGTGCCAGTAGAAATTGTGCACCCGCGGCTGGTGGTGTGTGTGTACCTGTAGAAATTGTGCACCGACGGCTGGTGGTGTGTGAGTGCCTGTAGAAATTGTGCACCCGCGGCTGGTGGTGTGTGTGTACCTGTAGAAATTGTGCACCAACGGCTGGTGGTGTGTGAGTGCCTGTAGAAATTGTGCACCGACGGCTGGTGGTATGTGGCCGTTGTAAGCGCGTGTGTGTGTGTGTGTGTGTGTGTGTATGTGTGTGCACGTGCGTGCCAGCCAGTCAGCCAGCCAGCCACCTTGCACCAGCTGCTGAAGGCAGCCAGTCACCCTGCCTCGTTGAACTGGCACGATGAGATGCCAGATGGTGAAGGCGGCCAGTCACCTTGCTACTCTGCACTGTAATGATGTAGATTCACAAATATTATCACTTTATTCCTCCCTGGTGTCCCCTCAAGTCTTTCTTCCATCCCCATCCTCACCATGAAAGACTGAGATAAAATGAGTGACTGGTTGAAAACAAGTTCAAAGGCTTTGCTAATGCAGTCTTTACTCAAATGTTTAACAAATGAGAAAACTGTCCTACTGGCACCAGTGCAGCTTATTAACAAAAGTGGCATCATGTTTCTGCTAAAATATCAGCAATGCGCTGGGTAGGCATGGAGAGGAAACAATGTGATTTATTTCTCCGGGGCCATAACACCGGTAAAGGATGAGCCCCTCAGCTTCTGTTCATTTATACTTTTTTGCAGTTTTATCCAGCACTATCTTTTTTCATATTTCCCTATACTATTTCTTCACTAATCAGTTTTGGGTTCCGATGAAGCGTGTGACTCACTGAAAAGCACTTTGACGCCTCATCACGTCATCACGGGTAGTAAGCGCTATATAAATTGAATTACAATAGCACAAACTCGACCTGAAGGTATTGGAGCACTGAACATGAGCACAAGTTGCATTATATAAGGATATATTCATATTTTTAAGGCACTGGAAGAGTAAGTGATTTGCCCAGAATCACAAGATGTGTTGAGTGGGTGCCGAGCCTTGAATCGAGTTTCCCACTTTCTTAGTAGGCAGCTCTGGCCACATCGCCACATCCTCTCCCCATTCACAGACTGTTAAGCAGGACACAGTGTGCTCTCGGTGTCCATAAGCAGAACCTTTGTTTGGGCTTCATGGCCCCTTTAAGCCCACATCCCAGCACCTGAGGTTCTTGCAAAGCGAGCTGCAAGAGAGATTAAGGCTAGGTTCAGCTCTTCCCGGTAGGTAACCAGGCCTTCCACCCCTACTGCCAGCACAAGAACGGAGATCAGATAACATTGGAATTAAACAGAGCAGAGGGAAGGCGAGTAAGGGATCCCGGTGACACAGGACAAGACAATGCTGGGGGAGAGAAGGAATGTGACGTTTGTAAAACAAGTTGTACAATACACATGTCATCACATCAGACACTCATGTATGAAGTCGACACTGCACAAAAACACTAACCGCACCATAACTGGTTTACACCCAAACAATACCTGTTCCTAACGTGTTAAGATACCGATAGAGAATGAAAAAAAACTAGATAACACCAAACAAAAATCACACAACGTTTTTTTTCACTGGCCTGAAGCACAAGAAGGTAACACACACAAGCCGTAGCCAACACTTGTAAGCATACACATCACGTTTATGGGGAAAAGAGAGCAACGTTCTTGAGTGGTTTTTTTTTAGGTCAAAGAGTGATTAGATCATTCCGTCCTGTGTTCAGCTGGCATTCTGGGACTTGTAGTCCTCATTGTAAAATTGGATTAACTGGGCAATAAACCCCAGTATGCAAAGCAAAAACATGGGACCTGATTAACCTTTTAAGTATGAACACAGGATGGATCAAAAAACATAACACACATCACAGGCATATCACAGGCACTTTGCGAGTGGTGCTTTCTGCCAGCAACAACTCCAATGCCTCATTTTTATCCGCTCAGAAATCAGGATGTGCAACGAATGGCCCAGCTATTTGCCAGTAGAGTACCTAGCCCCACAAACATGGATTTACTTGCTAGCACAAAAGAAATTCAAGGACTGATGGCAGGGTACAATGTTTTGATTGCGCCAGTGGAAAAACAGTAATATCCATCAAAACTGCACAAAGAAGGTGTCTCCGAAACCAGAGGGAACCAGGAGAATGACTGCACTACTCTTGCATCCTGCCCTGCATGAGAATGCCGCCCACAAACTCCGTGGCGAACCACTGGGAGACAGACTGAGCGCGTGCACAACTGGAGCTTCCAGAACGGTGAGCAAGGGAAAGTGAAAGCGCACGTTGTGCTGAATGCGCGAGCCATACGTGTGCCGGTTGTCTGGGCAAGTGCACATCTGAACGTGCGCGTGCACATCTGCTCAACGACAAAGGATCTCGCTAGCAAGACCAGAACAACAAGGAATAACAAGTCCCGGGTCCCAGGAGAGGGCCCGGTTGAAGACCAGTGAATAGCAGGGACTCCCATGCCTAATGGGAGAGCCCTGCGTCGTGCTGCGTTGGAGGAGCTGGAGTACCGCGCCGCAGCACCGGGTAATTTTGCACGTTTCCGGGGGGGGGGGGGGGGGGGCTGGCTTGGGCGGCGGGCGGGGGGGGCCTAGCTTGGTCGGAGGCAGTCTTAGTGGCACGAGGAAAATGCCATTGTGCTGGAGGCTTGCAAGGGAGACAGGCACATCGCGTGCTTGTAGTGGGGGGAGGGGATGTGTGCGCGTGTGTCTGTGTGTGCCTGTCTGTGTGTGTTTGCCCGTGCGTGTGTCTGTGTGTGTGTGTGTGTGGGTGTGTGTGGGTGTGTGTGTGTGTGTGTGTGTGAACAGCATGCCGGAATCGGAGCGAGTGTTCACGCGCGCGACCTGATCCGATTCCGGCAGGCTGCGCGTGCCAGTCTCTTGTCTCCTCTTGTTAGTCCTTGTAAGCAGAACCGCCAACAATAGGCTTCGCTTTGCGACAGCAGGGCTTTGCCCTGCATCGCAAGTGCGAGACCTAAAAAGCGTACCCAGTAAGTAACTGGGCCTTTATTTAATAATGAGCCTTGTATTTGTTTCTTGTTGCAATATTCAAAAAGCCTAGAATTACACACAGGACACCCAGCCGCCTTCTGATTATATTTTCAAAATGACATGAATGTAGCGATTGTCGTTAAGCAAACCTAAAAGTGACATATGGAAAATGTGTGTGTAAAGTTGGATGACGGTTGCTTCCCTGCCATCCCTTTCTCCTTATAGACCCCTGACGCTATAGCAAACCAATGAATCGATCACTGTCTCACTTTCCCTTTAATATATGACTTTATACCTTTAGATTATGTTACTTCTCATTTGCATAGGCTTCTTCCACCACTAGTGCGGTCTTTCCTTGTCCCCTTAGTTTTAGGTTCGAGTCGAGTCGGATATGTCGTGGGAATGACTGCTCTAACGTCGTCTCCTAGGTCTTCAGCACTTAGAGGCACTCTAATACTGGCCAGTGGAAAAATACGCTGCTGCTCCCAGTGCGTTTTCTGCACAATCGTGTATTGTCGCATTGGCTGCATTTTCCACCATCTGCTGAATAATCTGCTGAATAATCTCGTTTTCGACTGAAACCGATCAAAATAATTGTAAATAGCGCCAAAACTTGCTTGGGTGCACTGATAGATGCTGGTAAAGGTTAATTTATGGCTTTTCAGTTTCTGATTGCTATATTTTAGTGCTGAATTGGTACTACTGAGGCGCAACTTTGCCCAGACTGTATTACCAGGTGTTGAGGTGACAAACTAGCGAAATACTATTGTCAGAGACTGTGCCACTTTATGCCGCATATTTTGCCTTTTCTTGCTGTATACCTTTGTTAACTCTGCCGCACAATCAGGACCTCCATTGCAGCATATTTCAAGTGGCCCTATCTAAAATGTATACATTGTATTTGTTACAGTCAAGGCCAGACACACACACACACACACATGGTAGTTACAACACTGTAGTAGGTTTATGACTACACCTCTCTTATTACCAAAGTTTAGCTCGTGCCATACACGTAAAAGCTCAGCAAATGCAGCAGTCATGGGGAAAGATACTGGCATCAGCAGAATTCACTATCAGCCTTCCTGTGAACATTCCAGCTGGGTGGTGCGCCCATTCCTTCCTGATGTGATCTCACACAAGAGCCAGACGGAGAGCTAAAACAGGGTAGAAAATCTTTTAATACCAGACCCATCATGCAAAGTATGAACACTCACAGGGAGGGATTCCTACCCTCAAGCAATGTATGTGACAATGGGCCAAATCCTTCAATCTAGACCACAATTATGAAAATATGTTCCCAACAAAATCTGTGGAATTTAGGCGCAAATCAGAAAAAGAATTCATGAGAAGGTGTGACACTGTACAAAAAGTAGAAGTAAACCCAGTGCTTAATTTGAGCCAGTGGTTGCCAGTTAGCCCATTAGTACTCACTTTTGGGGACTGGCACTTATTTTTCCTCATCAGACATTTCCCAAGAGCAAGAGAGGGGAAAAAAATACAAAGGGAAAGAAGGAGAAAGAGAAAAGCAGAAACACCAAAACAAAAGTGGAAAGCAAGAACCTACACAAGTGAGATAAAAGGATGAGAGTGTCTGGTAGTGGATTAAGGTGGCATGAGGTGGATTCCTGACTAGGCAGCCTTGGTATTGGGGGCACCGGTACTGGCTTCGGGTTTCTGAGTCTAGCTTTGAGCATCAGCTCTTATTCTTCTACAAATAGAGCACTGAGTAAACTGTGTATATGACTGAAAATAACAAGCTTCGACAAAGCCAATAGGTTCTCGCCTATGCAAGAGCTATTGACTTTGCCAATGTATTTTGCCATGTTGTATACCAGTGTGGTTGCTATTCAGAGTGGAGTGGAGTAGCCTATAGTGGAGTAGAGTGCCATATGGTGAAGTGTGGCAAGGATTATTGGCATAGAGTGGAGTGGTGTAGAGTAGTGAAGTAGAGTGGAGAGGTGTAGAGTTGTGGCGAAGAGTGGAGTGGAGTGGTGTAGAGTAGTGACGTAGAGTAGAGTGGGGTGTTGTGGAGTGGTGCAGAGCAGAGTGGAGTGCAGTAGAGTGGCAAGGAGTAGAGTAGACGAGCATAGAGTGGAGGGGAGTAGAGTGGAGAGGCACAGAATGGAGGGACATAGAGTGGAGTAGGCTGTCATAGCGTTTTGTAGTATAGAGTGGAATAGAGTGTTGTAGAGGTTTGTGGAGTAGAGTGTTGTAGAGTGGAGGGGCAAAGAGTGGAGGGGAGTAGAGCGGAGGATATTAGACTGGAGTGGTGGGGCTTGGACTGAAGGGGCGTAGACTGGAGTAGAGTGAAGTAGCATAGAGTGGAGTAGAGTGAAGGAGAGTGTTGTAGAGTGGTATAGAGTTAAGCAGCATGGAGTGGCATGGAGTCAAGTGGCGTAAAGTGTAGTGCAGTGTCGTAGAATTGAGAGGCGAGGAGTGGCATGATGTAGAGTGGAGTGTCATATAGTAAGTGTCATAGAGTGCAGGGGCAGAGCATTGAGGGACATAGAGTGGGAGCATAGAGTGGAGGGGCATACAGTGAAGTGTCAAAGAGTGAAGAGCCGTGGAGTGGTGTAGAGTGGCACTGAGTGTCAAGGATTTGAGTGACGTAAAGTAGCGGGTTGTAGAGTGGAGTTGCGTAGAGTGGAGGAAAGTGGAGTGGTTTTGAGTAGTGTGGAGTTCTGTAGAGTGGAGTGTTGTAGAGTGGGGTTGAGTAGAGTAGAGTGTCATAGAGTGGAGTGTGCATAGTGTGGCAGTGCACTACCATTGCAGTTAACACATTTTCATGACCATTACATTTGCACAGACATCCAGTTTTACTGATAAAACTATACAGTGCAGACACAATAATGTGTGGAAATAACATCACCTAGTGTATTGATTTGTTTTGTTCGTATTAAAATATTTGTTTTGACCACACTTCAGAGTTACAAAAAGTTTGCTTCATTAGTGCTTTGCTAATTCTGAATTATTCTGAAATATTTGCAGAGTTCATCTACAAACATTTACATTTTGTTGTGTGCTAGAAAAAATGTCATAGTACAGCCTTCCTACAGCACACCCCACACCCAGCATGATTGTCACATAAATCCTACAATGTAAGGTCTTATTTACAGAAAGCGAGCACTCATGGAAGAATACAGTAAACAGACTATACTCCACAGGAGGATCCATGAAATACTGGACAGCCTAAAACAAATAAAGTCAGCACATAGAAAGCAAGCACCTGTGAGTTACAAAGCACAAAGCCAATGGTAAGCAATGAGTGGAATGAATCCCCAGGGAAGCTTTCCAAATGTCACCAGGAAGTCTTTGCAAACAAGACAGGTAGGGTTTGACCTAAAAATGTGTGCCTCCATCTCATAGCTAATTTCAGTGCTTGAGAAGCAGTCTAACACCCCGGAACAAGAATGGGAAGAATGTTGGTTCTGTTGGGTACAGAGTTAATTCTTGGTTTACTGAATAATACAAAAATAGAATACTCAGACCTTTCAGTAATAATCAATGAAAAGGAAAGAGAAAACAGGACAAAACACACAAGAAAATTGAATAAATCTGAAGTTGTATTGAAGGATAAATAGATATATTCATTTACTCTTTATGGTGTCGAAATAACATTAAAGGGCTGTCACAATTGATGAACATGTGAATTGTTCAAACCGCGCAAGTGATAAAGTGAGGAAAGTGCTAAAAAAGTTAATTGTGACCAGGATGTATACAGTGTTGTATGGATGGTTAAAACTGGTTATTCAAAGGACATCCATCCCTAGGTACATAAATCTCAGCGCTGTTTGGGATTTAAATTTCCATTTCACGTGAGGCGAAGAGAGTAGGGTCAGGATTATCACAAGCACGTCGACGTTTCGACCCAGAGAAGTGCGTGAGTGGTTGGTAGGCAGGACAAGGCGAACCAAGGGACAGCCCGAAATATGGAAGGAAGGTCTTCAGGGTATGGTCCACCGTAGGTTGTATTAAAAGGAGCAATGACTGCAGTGAGATACTTGATGGTAATGAATCACATCAATGGGGCAGCACAGTTCAGTAGCTCTCCGGCACTGCTTCTTATTACACTGATGATTTTGAGGGTGATGATTGTCCATTGTTGCTAATATACTTGGGTAGGGAACAGCAAGCTCTTCATCATCTTCCTGAATTCCAGCTTGTTATCAATGGCTCCTATTCTTGGCAGGAGTACATTCCACAATGTAGTGAACTGAACTGCGGAGGATGTGCCACTGATGGTTTTCTTCTTTAGGGAGCATCATTTGCGGGCTAATCTAGGATGCAGAGCCTTTTCTGCGAGTACCTCTTGACCTCAGGAGGAAAATCTGACCCTTTCCGTGTATTGCATTGTGGCTTATGAAGGGTATTTTGAAAGTGGGTTTTATGGCAATCCACTGGAGAGCTTTATAGCAGAATGATCTGCAACCACATGTCACTTCTGCAAGCCTAACGTGGTGCAGTTTGTTAAACTGTGGTCCCACAGAGCCACGACGTGTTAGGTGCATTAGTTGTTACTTTTTGTTTTGTTTTTTGAAGGTAGGAGATGTATGATCAAGCAACAGTAACAGAGATAACACTGATACTGAAGGCAGACATGCATTGCTGCCTGTATTCCTACAGCATGCAAGCGTGTTCTATATATTCAGGTAGGCCGATCTAAGCTGAGGATCACACATCGAACAGTTCATAAACTGCCTATTAACCAGCACAGCAGGCACATAGAGGGAGGAGCACTTATCTACCTATAGAGTATGCTTTAATCTTACAGCTTCGCCAGGGACTGACAATTACGGACTCATTGAAACCTCTTCGATGGATGAGTGCACAAATACTGTTCTCTATATTTTAAAACCCAAAGTAGTCATTGGCATTAAAACTGGGGAAGAGTGCATTGTTTTGCTGCAGCTCTCAAGCCCTATCACACATATTCTCAGTGTTGTGCATGTGCAAAATCGGAAGGTCAAAATTGAAATGTCAATCCCAATGGCACAGCGCTAAAAATGGTGACACAAAAAGTTGCTCACATTTTTATCATCGCATCAGTGTTGGAGTGCCCTGTTGGCCAACGTGGCAGGCAGTCCGGCACTGCCAGATGGGCCAGATTGAAGCGGGCAGTGTAGGGCTGTTTTTAGGTCGCAGCCTACCAGAGAGAGCAACTGTCTGGTTTGCTAATGACTTCTTGTGGGCACTCTGAAAGCTTCCCAGGAAATGCATTCTGCCCATTGACGACCATTGTCTTTGTGGTTTGTAATTCACATTTGCTTGCTTTCTATTTGCTGGCTTTATTTGCTTTAGGTTGCCCAGCTTGGGTTCGTCCGTCTGGTAGAAAATACATTGTTTACTGTATCCTTCCCAGTGCTTGTTTTCCATAAACAGGCTTTCAAATCTTGTTCTTATCTTGTCATATTTACTTTGCTTTCAGACAGAGCTCAAATGTCTGGCTCTGTCTTCCAGGGAGTCTGGCTTTTACTTTTCTTTCTCTGACTTCAAAGTGAGAGAATTTAAGAGACAATGTTGCTGTAAAATGGAAAGGCTTTTTTTCTAGCACTAAACAAAAATGAACTATGCTGATATTTCAGAATATACCAGTATTTGGATGTACAAATTAAATTAATTTTTTGGTAGTGTGGTGGAAACAAATATTTGAATACAATCAAATCACATCAATACTCTAGGTGATGACATTTCCACACACTATCATTTAAGCGCAGTCAAATTGCATGTCTGTGCAAATGTAATTGTGAGTTTAATTAAAAATGTGTTTTCTGAAGTGCCAGTGCGCTACCACACCATGCATACTCCACACTATGCTACTCCACTCTATGCCCCTTCACTCTACACCACTCTATGCTCCTCCACTCAACGCTACTCCAATTCATTCTGTGACACTCCATTCTACCACATGCCACTCCATTCTCTGGCATGCCACATTACTCTACTCCACACTACGACATGCCACTCCACTCCCCTCTAAGACACACCACACTACTCTGTGCCACTTTGCGGCACTCCATTCCACGTCCCTCCGCTCAACACCACTTACCCCACTCTACTGCAATCAATCCCACTCCACTCTAATCTACCCCAATCTGCCCCACTCCCCTCCAGTCTACCCAAATCTACCTTACTCCACTCCAATCTATTCCACTCCACTCTGCACCAACCTACCCAACTCCACTCTACTCCGCTCCACTCCAATCTACCACACTCCACTCCAATCTATACTGCTCCAATTCAATCCAGTCCAATCTACCACACTCACTTCCATCTACCCCAATCCATCCCATTCCAATCTACCCCAATCCACCCCAATCTAACCAACTCACATCCAATCTATCCACCTCCATTCCACCGCACTCTACCCCACTTCTTTCTACCCTCTCCAATCTACCCCACTCTATTTCAATCTCCACTTCACTCCAATATCCACTCCAACCTGCCCCACTCCACTCTACCCCACTCCACCTCATCCCACAAAATCTACACCACTCCAATCTACCACAATCTGCCACACATAACACCACTCCAATCTACCCACTCCACTCCACTCCAATCCAACACACTTTACCCCAATCCACTCCACTTCAATCTACCCCACTCAAATCTTTCCGTCGACTACAATCTACCCTAATCTACCCCACTCCGCTCCACTCTAATCTACCCCACTCCACCCCAATCTACCACACTTTTATCTACCCCACTCCAATCTACCCCTTGCAACTCCAATCCAACCCACTCTACTCCACTCCAATCAACCCCACTCCAATCTACCCTACTCCTCCACTCCAATCTGCCCCTCGCATCTTCAATCTACCCAACTCTACTCCACTCCAATCTTCTCCACTCCAATCTACTCCTTTACAATCTATCCCACTCCACTCTACCTCAATCTGCCTCTCTTTACCCCAATCTATCCCACTCCGCCCTACCCCACTAACTTTTAGCCATGCTAAAAAGCATCCATGCTGGTGTGCAACGTGGTTAATACACATTGCTGAAGTCTAAGCAGTAGAGAGAGGTAATGTGTCCTGGGAGTGATCCGTCCTAGTTTAATGGGTGACATTCAATTGAATCAAGATGTCCAAATAGGAAACCCTTATCCTATTAAGACAAGGTACTTGAATTGGGTGTGGGATGGAGATGGATAACTAAATCATCTTGCTTTTTGTATTTCCAAAATGGATAAATAGATCCAGAGTAACCAAGATTTTTTACATTTTGTATTATTGTTTTGATGGTCCATAATAATTCTTCACGCTCTACACTCTTGGTAGCAAATTAGTAAACAGAATCCATACATTACAGTCCAAAGAACTCTCACAATAATACCCTTCCCAAGCACCCCACCACCACCCCACCAACCCTTTAGTGCAAACCCAAGATTCTTATACGTTCTCCACTCGACCCCCGTCTTTCGAATTGTTCAAAATATCTCTCCTCTCAGATTCTGCGTGTTTAGTATATCTGGGGTTAAATTCCCATGCCAGGCTGCTGAAAGAACTTGTCATAGCAAAGCAGTTTAACTTCCTTTCGTTACTGGTGGGTTTTGGAGCTAGACACAGTAGAGATGATGGTGATTTTTCTCGTCATATGGGTGATGGATGCCATCCAAGCATTGAGATTCCTCTGCTCGATTAGGGTAAATGTCAAGGCCACACTACCAGGGATCTGGAATGGCATGGGTCGTCTTCCAGCCCGGACTGACTACTAACAGCAGTGAAACTGCCATAAAGCCTGTTCCACTGACTCTCTCAAATGGCTCCACCAAAGCTCTCTGGAGACCATGGCCTCTTCTGCCAGCCTCACACCAGAAGGGGCCCTGAATGGCTCTGAGCTCTGGTACACATCTGGATGTACAGACTATGGCGTTAGGACATTAGTCAGTGGTTTTTCGAAGTGGCGGTGGCAATAAGCTCTAATTCATGTGCCAGAGGCCACTACAATCTTGTGGCTTGCCAGGCACAAAGTCTTGTCAATCATTCAATCACAGGCTTCATTCAGGGTGCTGAGTTTTTTATAGCTAATCGTGTGCAATTGATAATTCCTCTATCTTTTTCACTGAACTATCAGGTGTATTATATGAAACATGGTCCACTAGGGACATTCTGTGGATACGAAGCAAAGACACTTATCAGCACCCTAGCCACACTTTACTGCATTCTAGGGACATTGACCCAGACATCATAAACCCACAACCACACAGAAATGAACCCTTCGGAGAGTCCTCTACCAAGTCATAAAGGTAGAACTATGCTATACAAATAAAAGGTGATATAGGATAATACAGTAGTTAATTCTCACAATATTAACCGATCCTCAACCCCCCCCCCCCCCTCCCTCTCCCCCCCTCCTACCACCACCACCTTAGGCACATGGTACTGCCCACTAGCGTCTCCAGCACACCACACTGCACCCAGTGGCCATTAACACTGAGCTACATTTTAGAGATACGCAGGAAGCCATCACAGCCATAATCTGGGCGAGTACGATCAGATGAAGCCAATAAAAATGAATCGTATAGCTTATAGCTCAACTAGTTGACTTTGATTTGGCTTTGTCAATGTTTTGGTATGTTCTACAGCAGCACCGCTGCTGTACAGCATGATTGAAAGTTTAAAAAGAGTGCCATGACGTGGCCAGTGCTGACCACGTCATGCTGCTGTATAACATGGCTAAAAACATTGACAAAACCAATAGATCTTACGTAAGCGACTTATTGGCTTTGCCAATGCTTGTTGAAGTTTCAATGGACCAGAAGTAGGAGCTTTGAAATAAAACAAATCATTCTCAAAATGTGTAAATAATTAAATCTCTTACTAAAGGCCCTTCATACTAGCGTCCGTATAAATGACCCATTGTGGCATCAACAATTGTACTGTGTCGAAAACAGATTAAACTCAAATAGTTAAAAAGTGTATGCCTCTCATGTCAAATAGTTTTTAGCTTTCATATTTCTTATTTTAAAACGTATAATGAAATACAATATATATAAAAATTAAAATGTTCCCATGTGCCCTTTGTTTCCCCTCTGTCCTCCAATCCTCGATAGAAGACGATTCTATTTAAATTGTTATTGCCGGGAAATAATAATCATGGGTTTGTCAATGCTGCCCTCTCGTGGTCAATTGTACCAGTTACCTTTTTACACCCCGCGAACAAAATGCTGCCTTACACACACAGCCTTTAAGATGTAAAATTGAAATATTATTTAGTGATCATAAAATTTGAAAGAATTTCTGAAATATCCATAGGTCAGTCACAATAACAAACGAGCAATGGCAATGCTAATAGGTCAGTCTAATGAATGATTCTATATTTTGTGTTATTGACGGGTTTAGTGGGATTATTAAATTATCACATATACACCCTCTGCCACTCATTGTTGCACTCATGTATTCATTCATCCATTATCTGACTTATTTTTGCATCCATCGTTGTTTTAAAGTTTCAGCATGGCCGCGATGTTTAGATCCAACGAGTTGGCCATCTTGGTAGGCAACACAATGATAAGCTATCACCAACATTCGAAAATGATCTCTTGGTTTAGCAGAAGTTACCGTGTGGGATGCAGCACACTGCATATGAAAGGAGTGGCAGGCAAGAGGGCGATTAGCACTGCTAGCACTGAAGGCAGGGCACAAGTCCTAAATACAGAAGTGGGGGGACGCTCGCAGACATGAAGTGACGTCACGACCGGAAGTGACGTCACAAAATGCAAAAACCTAGAAGTGGGGGGGGCGCTCAAACACGTGAAGTGACGTCACGAAAAGGAAACAACCTGTTAAAATAGGTATGTGTTCAATAGTTGGTGTAGCGCTTTTATAATTTAAAATCAACAACCTAAATTCGATTGCCAGAGCGGATTGGCAAACTCCGATGGCAGTGTACGGGCAAGTGGAAAGTTTGTTGAGGACCTTGGCAAGAGAGCATACACTGGGAGGGGGCACGAACAGGAAGCCCTTGGGGCACAACGGACATTGAAAATGGTGCGGTGCAGTGCACTGAGGATTTGGGATGGAGCAAAATGTGCCGTGGGTGTTGGACAATGCAATCATACACAGGAAATGGGCAGACAGTGTATGTGTAGGGAACTTGGGGCGAGTTATTTGCAGTCCGAGAAACTTCCGATTTCGAAATGGTGGACGGCGTTTTGATTGTGCAGGGTGGACGGCGTCCACCCTGGAAAACCCTCGAAAATAAGTGGGGGGATGCCGTCCACCCGCGTGGTACCCCGACTCGTGCCCTGACTGAAGGATACTCATTTTTAAGTGTCTGTGCAAATGTGATCAGAACATGCCTTCATTCACAGGGCAAGATGGCCAATGACTGAAGTGGACTAAACCACTACCCCATGCATATGCGTCATGGGTGGAAGCAGTGTTTAAATAAAACTCAGACAGACTAATTGAGGGAGAAGGCTGACCCAAAGGCCTTCTATGTTTCTACAGGGAATAATACGTATGGATGGATGTTTATATTTAATGATTTTTTATTACAGGATGCTGGCAGACAACTACGCCTGTCAGACTTTCCAAAGAGTTTGTTGCAAAACTTATTACAGTGCAAATCACCTGCTCCTAAGGGTTTGTCTAAAAGGGTAACTAACACCAAAATCCTTTCATACAAAGGAAATCTGTAAGAGTTCACATAGCAAAAAACCGGACTGCAGGCTTTAACATGATGCAAAAACAATCCACCCGCGGCGGTTCCTCCATGGGAGCGGAGGAGCGTCGATGCACCCCCCCCCCCCCCCCCCCCCCCACCCCCACACACACACAGCTGGGGAGAATGCGTACAAAATTAAATATTAATAAAATTGTTTTATTACCATTTTTTTTACACTTCCTACCAGCAAACGGAGTGTGAGGGCACACAAGTCCAATTCGTCACTGTGTGTGTGGCCACTTACGTTTTATTGGGCATGTTGGTTTGGCCGGCTACCTTGCTATGGCCAAACTGACATGCACAATTCAAATCTCCCCAATCCCGCTGTCTAGGACAGCTGGTTGGAGAGCAGGCACAGGCCTAGAGTGCCTATTGAAGTGCGGAACCAGCCAGATCCAACAAATCAAGACACTTTAAAACAGTATCTTGATTGGATGAGAGAGTTGGATGTGGGTTTCGCACTCGGAGAATGTGCTGCAGAACAACAAATATGTACTGCAGAATATTGCGTAGCAGTGTAAGGTAAGTGATTTTTTTTATGTTAATGTGTATATTATTGCGTATTTGTTCTGTGTATATGTGTACATTTTATATGTATTATGGTATTTGTTATGTGTATATTTTCTGCACCCCCCATGTTATTTGCCACCAACTGCCAATGAATCCACAGTTAAAGGGCTATTGGATTTAACATATGTGTTACATAGTGAATAAATCAGGCCTATTTTTTCTGTAGTATCTTTTTACATAATAAAGATGTAAGACCAGTGGCAGCTCCTCCGCTATGTTGGAGGAGCATCGCCCCCCTGCTTTTAAGCAGTCCAAATAAAGGAAGCATAAAATGATAATAAAAAACATGTTACTTACTTGTACACTGTGGTTCTCCAGTACTGATATCTTTTATAGATTAACATGCTTGGTTCTTCCCCATCGTCATGACAATAAAGACAAAACCACACAACATCATAGGAAAAGGAAGAGACCTTAAAAGACAATGCCTACCTTATGTGAACAGATGTTGTAAGGCCACTTGCCCAACTGCAGAATCCGCCTTCCACCATGTATCCAGGCAATAGTGCCACGTGAAGGTCTAGACGCTTGTCCATGTCGTTGCCCTGCAGATGTCGGGTAAAGACACTCCGGAAAATAGGGCAGAGGATGCTGCCATCTTCCTGGTGGAGTGAGCGGTGACTTTATCCGAAAGAGACCGTCCCGCTTTCTCATGTCAGAAAGTTATAGTGGAGGAGATCCAGCATGCAATAGATGCTCGAGTCAAGGCCTGACCCTTCCTAGGGACAGAGAAGGCGATGAGCAGCTGGGTTGATTTACGGAAAACGCTCATCCTTTGCAAGTAGACTCTTTGAACTTCTTAATGGGATGCATCAAATTGGGGTCACCAGCAGTCCCCTGTCCCCCCATGGTGTTTTGAATGGCACTCCCCGGGGTAGAGAACGAGATCCTTAACTTGCTAAATTGGTCACTTGAAACCGGCCAGGTCCCAACCAACTTCAAGGAAGCCAGAGTCATTCCCTTGCTGAAAAAAACAGGGGCTGATACAAAGAACCTTAAAAACTTTAGGCCTATCTCCCAGCTCCCTTTCCTGGCAAAGGTGCTGGAAAAGCATGTGCTAAAAACCCTATCACATCACATAGAGGGAAATCAGCTACTCCAAATGAAACAGGAAGTTTTCAGGGCTCATCATAGTACAGAATTGGTAATGCTGACAGTGACGGAGGAATTTAGGACCATGGCCAACAACAGGAAGCCATGCACCCAGATCCTGGTAGACCTATCCGCAGCATTTGACACGGTCAATCCTGGTCAACTCTTGTCACGGATCTCGGAGTTAGGCATCCAGGGGACGGCTTTCCAGTGGCTCTCGTCCTTCTTGTCAGACCGATCCCAATGGATCCAATTGGCTGACCAGATGTCCAACACCGGCAAGCTATAGTGCGGGGTCCCCCAGGTTTCGGCATTGTCCCCCCTTATCTTCAATGCCCACCTTCGGCCTCTGGTGGCTGCACTGAGCCACATGGAGTGTCAAGTTTTCAATTATGCGGATGATACCCAAATCATCATCCAGCTTGATAACTCTCCCATGGCCCACGGGCGGATGCAGAATATCCTGAAGTACACGGTCAACTGGATGACTGCCAACTCCCTCAAAATCAACCCCGATAAAACTGAGGTTCTGGCCATCACCACTGACATCTTGGTGCGACCTCTTCTGGCCACAAGAGCTCGGGACTATACTCAAACCAGCCCAAGTAGTAAAGAGCCTTGGCATAAAAATTGATGGCATGCCCTCCATGGCTCACCAGGTATCTTCCGTGGTGGGAACATGTGTGGGCCTGCTAAGACAGCTACCACAACTCGCCCCCCTCCTCTTATTCACGGCACTCTGAAGAGTAGTGTTGGCAATGATCGTGTCACGACTAGACTATGGTAATTCCCTGTATATTGGCCTTCCAGAGAAGATGCTAATAAAACTCCAGGTGCTCATAAATTATGCTGCCAGATTGATTTTCAGACTCCCAAGGTGTGCGCATGCTACCCCCTACTACAGCAGCTGCACTGGCTCCCGGTCAATCAGAGCAATAGCTTCAAGGGGCTATGTATAGCCCACAAAGCTATCCACGGCCAGGCCCCAGCTTACATCAGGGACCACAGGTAAACTATGTGTCAGGGAGGTCCCTACGCTCCTCGGATGCCAGCCTGCTGGCTTGCCCCTGTTTTAATACTTCTCCAAAAGGGGGCAGAGCCTGTTCCACAATGATCCCTCAATTCTGGAATGAGCTACCTGCAAGTCTTTGTAAAGAACCCGTCCTCCTCCCATTCAGGAAGAAACTAAAAACACTCCTTTTTGATGAAGCCTGGGGCACTGCCTAAGCCAATATTTTGAGTCACACTCCTGCAGATGTGCCGAGGTTGGGCTCACTCTCGCAGCGCTTAGAGACCTGTCGGTAATAATGCGCTCAAGAAATCCCAATTAACAATAACAACAAAATCAATAACAATTTCAAGCAATGAGGCGGATTAGGCTCTCTCTCCTTCTGAAAGTATATCCTTCGCCTCCTTGTTCTTATCCTCTGGCAGGTATTACAGCAAGGGGGAGATGTCGAACCACATTTATTAGCCATAATACCAGAGGATAGCCATGGCATTGGAGACCCTGATGGCTGCTGTTGCCAGTGAGGAGAATCTCTTGCCATTATCCAACCTGCACCTTTCCTTATCTGGCAGGGCCGCACATGGCAATGCAGGGTCTTGGATCTTCATCGGGCGGCCTGCGTAATAATGGAGTCAGGTTTTGGATGGCCGTTAAGAACGCAGGAGAGTCCTCAGGTGCCCTGTATTTCTTATCCAATTTCGAGATAACAGTAGGTATGGAAACTTGAGACTTCATCAGCTAAAGGCACTCCTGCCACAGGAAGTCCACTATGGGGTCGTAGACATTATCGTCAAAAGTATGGCTGACTGCGTCGATGGGATGGAGATGCTCGTCGGCGGCGCGGCGCTAAGCTGAACGATTGACGGTGAAGCTCTCGTCGAAGTTGAAGTCCCCACAATTGCAGCCGCCAACAACATCACCACTTCCGTCTTCGTCGACATTATGGCCGTCTATGTCCTGACAGTCGACGTCGTGAAAGTCGCTGATGATACCGTCGACGGCGTACCAGATCCAGCAGAGATATAGGTCGTAGACGGGGAGTGCCTTGTCAACTAACCAGTCGATAGGTGGATTTTTTGTGAGGAACTATGCGGCGCAGATGGAGGCGCAGAGCCAGATCTTTGCTGGGAATAAGATGGACAAGGCTGCTCTTTTATATCCCTTTTTTCCACTGATGATTCCTTACTCTGAGACCTGGTTTTCTTTGGATCTTTTTGGACAGAAGAAGAATTTTCTTCCTTCTTCTTCCTGGAGGAAGTATGAGGCCTCTCCGCACTTTCTGAGTCTGAATCCCTCACAGACTTCCTCTTTCGTAGGCAGAGGAGCAGTCCTTCCTCACGATCCTCGAGGGTTTTTGAAGAGAAAGTTTAGCAGTGCTTACAGTCTCTAGGCTTATGATCCGGATATAAGCAATACAGACATTCCTTATGTGGATCCCCAGAGAAAAGCCTGGACTTTCCACAAGTCTTGCCGGGTCTAAAAAGCACTTTTTTTAGACTCAAACATTCTGCAGAAAAGACATAAAAAGGTACATTAACTTTCAACAGTACCTCAGCTGAAGAGATGGTTGAAGAAAAGAAACAGCCAGCTGGGAGTTGAAAAGGTCACAGTAGAAACACTGTGACTGAGCAGAGCTCAGGGAGACTTCCTAACACACGACGTGAGGTAAGAAATCTGATGCAGATACTCTGGCTCTATGCTGTGATTGGCTGGAGTTTGGATGTTCTCAAATGATGTTAACTGGTTACTAAATAATAAATGCTATTGAATGTCAAGGGGAATTAAGTTTAAAACTTGATACTGTTATTTGACTGTTACCGTGGGACTCCCACCATGATGACTGGGAAGATTCAAGCATGTGAATCTATAAAAGATACAAAGATACTGGAGAACTTTGAGTGATTATCATTTTATGTTTCAATGCAACTTTGCGGGTCGGGGGGCTGCTCTGCTCCCTGAGCAAGGCAGGGGAGGAGTGGTTTGCCCACTCCTAAATGCACATGACTATTTGGCCGGCCCTCTGGGACTGGCCAAACAGTCATGCACACTTTCCCTGTTCTACACACAGGCTGCATTACAGCTGGCGTGGAGAACAGGCCCCGATTCCCTGGCTGAGCATCTAACCACGATGCAGCATTGTGTTTGTTTGGTTAGGGGAGCCTGGCTGTGCTTCCTGTTCCTGGAGTCTGATGGAGGAAAATAGGAGCAGAGAGGTGGGACCCAGCGGCAAGGTAAGTGTTTATTTTTTAAAAAGAAATTTTACATTGCGCCCACACCCCGAGCGCCCCACCACCGCGCTCCCGCGAGACGTGCCGGCCGGCACTAGATAAGACCTATGTTATCTTAAATACAATTCCCTAGTGAGCCATCAGGCCTGTTGCAATTATCATTGGCTTGTCATCTTAGTCAACTCAAGCGAACTGTACTGAGAGTAATAAAAATGTATCCTTGAAAGCCTATTGACTTTAATATATGCTTTTCACAATCAGTATGTCAGGCCTTCTGCCTTTATCATACCCTTTCAGAGCAAGCAATCAGGCCTATAATCTTTTTCATTAGTGTCACCACAATCAACTCAGAACTATGCTGTCGGGCATAAGCATAACCATAAGACAAAAATATGTACCATAATAAAATTACAAATATGTTCAAAATTGTAGTCGAAAAAACATTATAAACTAACTCCTAAAAGGCCTTGTAACGATTATCTTAGTGCACATCTTTAGCCCCCGAAAGGAAATTATTGGCACAGTGATACATTTGCGAAAGTAAACAAATGACATTCAGCAAAGCAAAAACTCTCTCCTAAGGTAGACTAAAAAAGGATTCTCACAGTGCAAATCTCCTATACCAGCGGTTTGACAGGAGGGAGCCAACACCAAAATCCTTGCATGCTACAGTAATCTGTGAGAGTCCATGGAGGCTTTATACATAATAATAACAATCCACCTCAAATACATAGCAAAATGAACATTATTACATTTAAAAAAGGACTAAGAGAGGGCAGGTGAGCAACATATTCATACCTGTGCAGGTTTGCCGTTTTTCCCAGAGTAAAATACCAGCCATTTGTTCACAATTTATGGTTTTAGAAAGACCCACACTTGAAACTTAAACAGAGCTTTATATAAAATTGTCTACACTTACTTGCCTTTCCTGTCTTTCTTTACTTTAATCATCAGTCAATGTCATTAAGGCAGTGTAGATTAAAGTAATTTCTTCTGATGTTTACAGTTTCATGTATGTACTGATAAGGGGTAGAATTAGTGACTTGAGAAGATTTTTCTAATTTTTGTACTGCTCAGAACGTAAAAATACTGGTCATGCAGGTTAAAAAAACGGCCAGGTGGTAGCCCTTTAAGTAAGAAGTACACCAATCAAAAAAGCACTGAAAATTCCAGGACCACTGAAACAATGAATTCAACATTCACACTACTTTTAAGAGAAGTTCGTCATGGATAGCCACCTAAAGCACACCAGACCCTGAGAGCAGGCTATCCCACTCTCAGTCAATACTCATACCAAGGTAACAAAGGATAATCAGCAAAAGACACATCTGAGTTGCCCGACTACCTCCATTCAGACAGCCAATCGCCATAGCTCGACTTCCTCCATTCAGAGAGCTGTGCACCATGCTTTAACAACTCAGCACAACCACCAGCCATACAACTAAATGTGTCACGTCAGTTGAACTCACACAAGCACATGAACATTACACCACTCCAGCCACTGAAGCAGCGCGACTGACTCAATGAACTCCAGGTTGGCAAGAAGAGATTTCTGGAAAAACAACAAGGAGTTGTCCCTACACAGGGTTGGGAAAGGTTGAATCACCTTTCTTTAACAATCATTTGCAATGCAATCGGTCCTGCATTTGTGAAAGTTGGAGCTATTGGTGTTGTAAATGATACCTTTTTAGGTCGAGCTATTATATCCCGCAGGGATTAATAGCTCCAACCTATAGCAGGGGAAACAAACTCTCTTGAACACTGCGGATTCCATGCAGTTCATGTGAGAAATGCACGTGCACAGAAATCTGCTCTCCCACCAAGCAAGACAAGCCAAGAACATCAAAGTGACCGGCCGCTTTGAGCCCATTGGCCACCAGCCACTTCACGCGCTCCGCAGGTCATAAACAGGACCATCTGCTCGTGAATGCTGGCATGCTTGCCCAGCCCCCTCACAGCGCTCGTGGCACATGGCAGCATATGTCTTCAAGTTTGTGCAGTTCAGTTTACGGTAGGTACACACCAGATGATTTGCGCAGAGGACACTTCATTTTTCAGTATCTTTTTTAATGTACCATTAAACAGGATGGCCCAGCTTCAAAGTCCACCACTCTGCCCGTAACCGTTTGCATAAGGGTGTGAAAGACGGGTCTGCTCTTTCAAAACTGGTAGCTCTGGCCATAGCGCCACATTTGACACGCCTTCTGTTCTAAGAACAGCTCTCTCTCTCTTTCCCCCACATAATGCACTTTTGCTTGGTGTGAAAAACAAAGACTTATTGGCTGCTTTGCCCGTAAGTTATTAATTTTCTATTTTGCCATTGCATCTCACACGCCTGAGAAATGGTGAGTTTATTCTGTTATTGTCCATTTCCTACTTATTCATTTAACACAGTTCAGCAAGGTCGCAGAACGTAGTCAAATATCCAAAATCAATGCATCTAATTAATCGCTCCCACCGCCACTGTGGCTCTCCTGTTCTCAGTCACTCATCCTTTTCACACTCTCTTCCTGTACTCTCTCTCAGGCCTGCTTTCCACCACAGCCTTATTTAAGCTGCTTTTCCCTATTTTCGCCCAACCCTCTTTCTCTCTCTCTCTCTCTCTCTCTCCTACACTGTGTCTCCCAGTCCATGCCCGCTTTGTTCCCCTTATGCTTCCTTCGGCACTATTCCCTAGCCCTCTTTTCATAGAGAGTTATTAACTGAATGGGCAGAGTTCAGAGCGGACCAGCATTCGCCACTTTTGATCTAGTTGTACTTCAACAACTTGAAAGAGCCCTTCGATATATACCGAAACCCCTACAATCTCACTAGAGAAGAATCAGATTCCCTCAAAACCTTGAGGAAAGATAATACACTGACTATTAAGAGCTGTGACAAGGGTGGAGGTATTGTATTGATAGATACTGACACATATGAACATAAAATGAGAACTATGCTTGCTGACACTACTAATTATTCTTTAATTAAAACTAACCCCCTAACCTCTATATCTAAAAAAATCCTCAACCGCACCACTATAGCATTCTCGGCAGGAGATATTAACCAAAAGGAATTTGACTATTTAACCCTTTCCATGCTCATGACGAGCTCAGCTCGTCATGATGCACGGTTGAGCTGTGCTGATGACGAGCTGAGCTCGTCATGAAACACTGACATCCTGCATTCTTCAGCACAGGAGGGGAAAACACCTAGCAGCGAAGGTGTTAAACTACCATCAACATAAAACTGCTTGTATTTATGGCATGCCAAAAATTCATAAAAGTCTAACAGATCCCCCTTATAGGCCTATTGTATCAACGATAGGAACCAATATAGAACCTCTCTCTAAATTTATTGATTCTTTTCTTCGTCCACACATACCAAAAATCACTTCCTATATCAGAGACACGGGGTCTATGATATCTAAAGTAGAAAACCTCACCTTCGATCCTAGTAATGACTTATTAGTCACTATGGATATCGAAGCATTATATAGTAACATCCCTCAACAGGAAGCGATGACTACGACTAGCTGGTTCATTGACACCTTTGATATCACATGCCCCAAAAATCTTGTATTAGATCTTTTACGCATTGTCCTAACTGACAATATTATAGAGTTTGGCAATACCGTGTACCGTCAGACCAAAGGTGTCAGTATGGGGGCATTGGTTGCTCCATCGATTGCCAATATCTATATGGCAGCTTTTGAGAGTAAGTTTATTTACAATGAGATAGCACCCTTTTATGAATCAATCTCCCATTGGTCCAGATACATAGACAACATCTTTTTTATCTGGACCAATGGGAAAGATTCACTATGTGAATTTTTAGAATGGATCAATTTGGTCGACACCAATCTCAAATTTACTGACCAATATAACAACAAACAAGTAGAATTTTTGGATATAAATATTAAACACCAAAATAATAAGCTCATAGTGGACCTTTACGTCAAATCTACTGCGAGGAATACCCTCTTACATTTCAAAAGTTTTCACCCTCGGTGCCAACGAGAAAGCATACCGTTCTCCCAGTTCCTTCGAGTCAGAAGGAACTGTTCTAATTTAGCAGATTATGACGCTCAAGCTAAAATTATGCGACAAAAATTTTTGAACAGAGGCTATCCTCACAGATTAGTCAGAGACTCGTACAAACGAGCCAGATTTTATGATCGTGACTCTCTGCTAAGAACAAAAATCCCTACAGTTAATAATCAACTTGTATGTATCACGAAACACTCTACCCTTGATAACACTATCAAGCATATCGTGAATACAAACTGGCATATTTTGAACTCGAACCCTACCAACATCAAGTTAGATAAACCTATGTTTGCACATAGAAGAAACAAAAATTTAAAAGATCTGATTGTGCATTCACGTTTTACTGCAAATAACATGAACTCTGAATTTGTTCAAAGGTCCATCAGTGATAACTTTCCGGTCAGAGGTACAGTCCGATGTTCATCCTGTAAATCCTGTAATAGCATCATAGGAGGTGAGTCCTTTGAACATAATGGTTGCCGCGCAGATGCCAATGACATGTGGAATTGTAAAACAGCTAATTGTGTATATTTCGTTTTATGCCCTTGCCATCTTGGCTATGTCGGCGAAACATCGAGACCCATTCAGACTAGACTGACTGAACACCGTTCAGCCATTCGAACTAATAAAAGTACGGCACCACTAGTTAAACATTTTGAAGACAATCATCATACACCTGATGATTTTAAATGGCGAATCCTAGAGAGAAAAGTAGACTACCGGACAGCAAAGGTGGCGACAGAGTTAGGAGAAAAAGAGAGGTGTTCTGGATCTTCTCTTTGGGCACCTTCAAGAGAGGCCTGAATGCTGAAATTCCTTGGGAGAATGCAATCATATAGCATTTAGCTTTTTATCTGTATCTAGTCTCTTATAAGAATGCCATATGTATGCACTATCCCATTTACATGCTTCCTTAGTTTTTCTGAGACATTGGTCCTTTCAATTCCAGGATTTATCTGATTAGGTCACCTAAAGTTAGATCACACATAATAGGTGTTATTTGTAATAATAGATAATTTCCTTTTGACAACTAGTGGATATTAACATGCTACACCCTGTTTATCTTCCACATATGAAGAATTGCGAATTTGGGTGTTTTTCACTCAGCCATTTTGGAATGCTATATGAGCTCCAAACTAATTACCTTGTCAACCATCTATATATATTTATAATACCCTGATATGCTCTGATTTATACAAACCATTTATAGGTTTCACTCAGTAAATTATACTAGTTTCCGAGTGTATCTGAACGATCATTTATACTCTGGATTACAATATGCTTTTTGTACTTGGGTTTTATATTCATTTAAATGCTGGATCTCTGCGGACTTCTTTCAAATATGTAAACTTACACATTTACGCGCTTTTTCAAGCGACATTTTGGAACGGTATATGATTTGCATTGTGACTACTTTGTAGTCCTTTGCCTCTATCTATTATCAGACATTACCAGGCATAGTCCTGTGTCTATGTTTATTATCCGAGATCAACAGGCTCTTTGTCCCAAAACCCTCCCCTCTTTTTCGCGCCGTTTTTCACGTATTTAAACCGGGCAAACATATCACATCTTTTGTTTACATTTCGTTCGGCGGAGGACGCTTGCCACGCCAGAGACTTCGGAGCAGCATTATCCTGCTGTCAACGAACGCCCATCAAGTAAGTTAGATATTTCGATCTAGGGCGCTCCTGACCGCCAGCATTTATATTTTAACTTCAGTAAATCTGTGTACACTCATGCTGGTAGTACTATTGATTAAACGTGGGATTGTGCTTTCTCCTACCCTCTACAGCCTGAACAATTATCTGTGGGATTAGATCACCAATGCCTGTGTACAGATACCACTCTTCCCCTTTCACAGGCCTGTGAGATTCTATGAACAAGGGAGTTCATTCTATTGATAGCAGTACATCAATTCCTGCTACCATTTTCCCTTATAGGTAAGAAACGCTAACTAGTACATTTGACAATTACTGTCAGTCCATAGTAGTTTGGCGAGATATTGATTGTATTTACATTCTTCGCTTTTCTAGTCTCTCTTACATCGCCATAAATCTATACCCACGTTGTCTGTGATGGACCCACTTCTCAACCTTTCGAACAAGTAGTCGCCTAGAATTAAGGTATTATGATCGATCTTTAGTACCCTATCCATTCTCCGTTGTGCTTTTGGAAGGAGTCCCATTGTGGCTCTTTTTCTTACATTTGCATTATTAATTTTAAACCCCCCCCCCCACCCCTATTTTTTCTTAGCGTACATCCTTGACCTGTATCTCTAAGGTTGACATCCAAGCGTTCAATATCCTCTATCAAGCGTATGGCATCATTGTGACCTTAAATTCATTTTTATCAGGTAAATATTATTTGTATGTCCGATGGATGTTTTGTTTGGACTCTATCCTTAAAAGACCATAGCTATTATAATGTATATCGTAGTTTCGTCGTTCCATATCGTTTGGAATTATATGGCAGACAAATTACCAGATTTAGGATTTAACTTGGCCCACTCATGCCTTTGTGCCCTTCTTCTATCTTTCATAATGACCTGTTTTGCATATCCACCTGCCTATTGAGAAATGAGGTCATATAGTTAGGTCATTTCATCTGTGTGGCCCATTGTGCTTAAAGAACAAACAATAGGTGCAGTGTGTCTCAAATCACCTCTCTATATGTGGTTTTCTTTCTACTGAACAGGTACTATATTCGGATTGAGTGGTGATTTGTTGACCTTCACTTAAAGATATCATCTTCCCTGATGTACGACTATGAAATATAGTTTTATTTGTAAGTTTCTATAATTATTTGCATTCACCTTTGAGCTGTACCTTATATCTTTTGCCTTTGTGTATCATGTCATTTTTAAAGGTTATCTAATACAGCGATCAAGAATTACCTTGATCAGACATGTTTAGTACTGTGTACTCCTTTAGGCAAATACTGTACAATCATCTCATATAATTTGTCAATCCTTTGACACAGAGTGAACAAATATGTAGACCAAACCAGTTAGCTTTAGGGAGGGTTGAGTATGTTCAATGTATTGTTATTTATGAATTGTATTTTTTCCCCTAATGAAATTGTATGGTATTTGGTCAACTAAGAATGTAAGAACCTTTATGTCTGATATCTGTTTTTTTCCTTCCTCTTTTATGTAAATATAATTCCAGAAATACCATCGGTGACTCCTGAAGAAGGCGTTTTCTGCCGAAACGCGCGTCGAGTTCTCTAGTGTTTTCCAGCCATTCTGAAATTGATTTTATGTATTTTTAATTAGATTATGTAAATTGTGTATACATGCTGCTATTTATTTTTGTATAGGTTTATTTGTGCATATATGTGCCACTTCATCATATAGTCTGATTTATGTTCAGTTTCTATATGATTTTTAATATGTCAATTAAAAACATGTTTTTTATATAAATTTGTATTTCCTTGATTGTTCCCTATACGACTGGTGCAGGTTTATTGTTCACCTCATTGTTTTACGGCCTAGGTTTTACTCACATACAGAGTTCAGAGCGGACCACTCCAGGGGATGTGGAGGGAGCGGGGACAGTATATGGCAAAGCAGTTTAGTTTCACTGATATTTACACCACTGTAACCGCGCATGTTTGGACCTGTGTCTACTAGGATGTTGTTAACTTACGTTAATAAAAGATGAAGCAGGTGAGAGGTTCACCTTTCCTCAATCCTTATTGCAGTCTAAAAAAAGCTTCTTAAATTTTACGAACTAGTCTTTCAAAACCTAATTCAGCCTTAGTAACTACAACCGCCAACAATCACATGTTTGCTGAAACATTTCCGAAGTTTACTTTCCATAAACTTTAAGATTTGACATGTGAAATGCGTTGTCATAATAACATAAAACGGTTATGAAGGAAAATTTACAAACATTCTCCTGCATAAAGCAATAGGGTAGGCATTTAATTGCACTGATTTCAAGCACTAACTTGCTCTTGCTCCCCAAGTACCTATGTGTTATGGAACCATAATCTTTTTAAAGCGGTTGGGAAGGCTTCAGTGTCCGAATTTGTTTCTTTAACTTGGGCCACTCTATTCTTTTTGTTGAATGCAGTGTCTCTCCCACACACACACTCTCACACACACACTCTCACACACACACACACACACACACACTCTCTCTCACACATACACACACTCTCTCTCTCACACACACACACACACTCTCTCTCTCACACACACACTCTCTCACACTCTCTCTCACACACATTCTCTCTCTCTCACACACACACACACACTCTCTCTCACACTCGCTCACTCACACTCTCTCTCTCACACACACATACACTCTCTCACCCACACACACTCTCTCTCACACACACACTCTCTCTCTCTCACACACACACTCTCTCACACACACACACTCTCTCTCTCACACACACACACACACTCTCTCTCTCACACACACACACACACTCTCTCACACACACACACACACTCTTTATCACACACACACACTCTTTCTCTCTCACACTCTCTTTCACACACACTCTCTCACTCACACACACTCTTTCACTCACACACTCTCTCTCACACACTCTCTCACACACTCTCTCACACTCTCTCTCACACTCTCTCTCACACACACACACACACTTTCTCTCTCACACACACACATTCTCTCTCTCACACACACACTCTCTCTCACACACACTCTCTCTCTCTCACTCTCTCACTCACACTCTCTCTCACACACACATACACTCTCTCACCCACACACACTCTCTCTCACACACTCTCTCTCTCTCACACACACTCTCTCTCTCACACACACACACACACTCTCTCTCACACACACACACTCTCTCTCTCTCACACACACACACACACACACTCTCTCTCTCGCACACACACACTCTCTCTCACACACACACATTCTCTCAAACACACACACACTCTTTATCACACACACACACTCTTTCTCTCTCACACTCTCTTTCA